>NC_140594.1:550701666-553101666 GCF_964204655.1 Triturus cristatus | reverse complement strand
GGCACTGTTGTCCCTCAAAAACTGTTCGGCATACAAATTAGTCTGCTCAACAATCTCTGCCAAAAACACATCGTCCATAAACAACTGAAAAAAATTTACAGGCAAAAAGTTCTCGGTATTCACTCTAGACCCTGGAACACCAGTAAACTCAGGAAATTCCGGCTGCACCATGCCAGGGGCAACCCAGAGGTCATCACTTTCAACGGGAAGACTTGCAGCCCCAGCCTGCAGCCCAGATGTCTCTTGCCGCACTACACCAACGGAAAGGCTTGCAGCCCCAGCCTGCAGCCCAGATGCCTCTTGCCGCACTACACCAACGGGAAGCCTTGCAGCCGCAGGCTGCAGCCCAGATGCCTCTTGCCGCACTACACCAACGGGAAGCCTTGCAGTCCCAGCCTGCAGCCCAGATGTCTCTTGCCGCACTACACCAACGGGAAGCCTTGCAGCCGCAGGCTGCAGCCCAGATGCCTCTTGCCGCACTATCGGCACATCAGTCTCCTCCTCTAACACAGGCACTTCATCCGCACTAAGAGTATCTTCATCATCCGATGACCCCATACGGAGAGAAAACTCACTGCCAGAATCGTCCCCTGCCCCCTCTCCCTCAGAAGCAGAGTCAGTCTCTGACCCAATATCAGAGGAAGACTCAAACAGCAAACCAACAACCTGCTGAGCAGTCATCCTGCGGCTAGCCATTATACCTACTAAGATAGAAGACTGCACAAACAAGTCAACAACAACCAACAATGTGCAAACCAAGTAAGTAAAGAAATGTGTACCTTATATCAATAAGATCAATGTACTCAAAAACTATACAATCCAAAATCAAAAGAGACAGCTGCACTCACCAGAAACAAACTCTGCAGTGACACAGCAAAGACCAACGATATCAAACTAGAAAGAAGAAAAAAAAACAAATTACTCACAAGACAACAAAATACACATCGTGCACCAATGCAAAAAGTTTTTGAAACTCAAAAACCAAACATACTGCTATTATTACACCATTTGCAAAAAAAAACAGGCAGAGAAATCAAACACATTTGCATTGTACAAAAAAACAGTCTCTTACCAAACTACACAAACAGCAAAACCACCAGAACCAAAACGTCACCGTGAACAGAAGAAAAGCCTTCACCTAGAACAAAAAAGTAAACAAAAAAAACATTACAATTGGAAATCACAAAAAATATAACAATAAACATTATAACATGCCATGTCACTACCCAAATGGTCAATCGGTTTGTGTGCCAGGTCAGGCAGAAAACAGCAGGAAAAAAAAGGCTATTCAGTCCCGGGGCAGGTGAGCCAAATACATATAACAAATTGCACCCTGGAAGCGAGGGGTCACTTCTATTTCTAATTGAACTAATTCCCTGGTGTCTAGTGGGCTTTTCTGCCCCCAATGGGAGCAGAAACGGCAAAAAAATAAAACCGATCTGCCCACAGAGGGGGCAGAAAAGTCTTCAAAACATTTAGGGGCCCAAGGAAGCGACCCTTGCCCAAGGGGTCGCTTCCTACAATAATATTTATATCCCTGGTGTCTAGTGGGCTTTTCTGCCCCCCCCCCCCCTAGGAGCAGAAACGGACAGAAAGACGACCAATCTGCCCCCAGGGGGGGCAGAAAAGTATTCTAAATAATTAGGCCGCAAAGGAAGCGACCCTTGCCCAAGGGGTCGCTTCCTACATAAAGAAAAAGACATCCCTGGTGTCTAGTGGGCTTTTCTGCCCCCCCTGGGGGCAGAAACGGGCAGAAAGACGACCGATCTGCCCCCAGGGGGGGCAGAAAAGTCTTCTAATCACTTTACCACCCTAGGAAGCGACCCTTGCCCAAGGGGTCGCTTCCTACATAACGAAATAGACATCCCTGGTGTCTAGTGGGCTTTTCTGCCCCCCCTAGGGGCAGAAACAGGCAGAAAGAAGACCGATCTGCCCCCAGGGGGGGCAGAAAAGTCTTCAAATTATTGGGCCCCCCAAGGAAGCGACCCTTGCCTAAGGGGTCGCTTCCTACATAGCATAAACGACATCCCTGGTGTCTAGTGGGCTTTTCTGCCCCCCCCTGGGGGCAGAAACGCGCAGAAAGCGGACCGATCTGCCCCCAGGGGGGGCAGAAAAGACTTCCAAAAATGTTGCCCCCAAGGAAGCGACCCTTGCCTAAGGGGTCGCTTCCTACATAGTAAAAACGACATCCCTGGTGTCTAGTGGGCTTTTCTGCCCCCCCTGGGGGCAGAAACGCGCAGAAAGCGGACCGATCTGCCCCCAGGGGGGGCAGAAAAGACTTCGCCAAATTTTTATCCCCAAGGAAGCGACCCTTGCCTAAGGGGTCGCTTCCCAAATTCGAAATACCAAATCCCTGGTGTCTAGTGGGGCATCCCTACTCCACGATCGCGACGCTGTGCGCGATCGTGGAGCAGGAATGCCCTGTATTGAGACATCGGGGGAGAGGAAATACTCTTTCCTCTCCCCCGATGCCTCAATACTACAGATTTCACCGCCGCGGCCCCCACCGGACTACAAACACCTACCTCTGCTCCCTTGGACGCGCTGGAAGAAATGGATTCCAGCGCGTCCAACGCTTCCTGATGACGCCGGCGCGCGCTGTGCGCGCTGACGTCATCAGAAAGCGTGGGGGGGCTCGGGGGGGCTCGGGGGTGGCAGCGGAAGCTCTTCCGCTGCCACCCCCGTAAAGGGGGTGAAGATCGCTGCACAAGGGGGGGAGCGCCAGCGCTTCCCCCGGGGGCTGTCCTCATGACGGAACGGTTCCGTCATGAGCACAGCCCAACCGATGCTCATGACGGAACCGTTCCGTCATGAGCATCGAAGGGGTTAAAAACATATAAGACACTAAGGTAGCCCTAAACAGCCCACAGTGCAGGGTACATTGTATTTATAAAGTATGACATGTTTTTTGGTTTTACATTCCGTGGTAGTGAAAACTCCTAATTTTGTTTTTCACTACTGTGAGGCCTATTTCTCCCATTGTATAACATTGAGTTACCTTATTACATTTAATAAATGTTAAATGTTAATTGGCAGCAGGTACAAATATCATGGTTTGATTCAAATGTATTGTAATTTAAAAGCCTCTTTAATGTCCCTTTTTGCACATAAACAATCCAGAATGCTGATTTGAAACTCCTATGTGTGCTGTATTGTGCAGCATACATGGAAGTTGCAAATCGCCCTCTGTTTAATGATTATTTATGTGCAGGAAAGGACACCTTCCTTACACAATCATTTATGACGGTTTGCTGTTTCTATGTGAGCTGCACAATGCAACACACATAGAAACAGTAAAAACGAGGAGAACTGAACCATTTCTCCTCGTTTTCCCATGTTAAGTCTAGGTTTTCTCTGGTCTATATTTTGGCACTGCCTCCTATTTACGCCACCCTTGTAAATAGAGGGCAGAGTCAAAATCAATGGGTGTTGCGGCAGAATGCCCACCGCAACACCCATTGCCCACCCCTTTCACTCTAAGTGTGTCATGAAATGGGGCCTTATTTACAAGGCGGCGTTAAGCCACGTTAAGTGGCTTAATGCCGCCTTGTAAATAAGGCAAAGGGATTATCACCACAGGAACATTGCAAAAAGTGACGTTCCTGTGGCGATAGGGGCTTGTAAATATGCCCCCCATTTGGGAATGTTCTCCCTTCTCATTCTTACTATCGGTGGCGGTTCTAACTTGCATTGGATAAACCTGATAAGCTTATATAAAGTTAAAAGAATGAGTTAACTTTTTGGCCATTCCATATGATATTTCATGTTTATTCATTTACTGATACCCACTACCATTCATCCAAAAACAGATAAATGGATGGTCCTGATGATGGTGGATGTGAATTGTTAATCCCACCGAAACGTGTGTTGACCTGGTTGCTTTGAATTCCCAACCCACAACACAACTACGGATACTCTTTGAATTGTTCTCTCCGCTATTTCCATCGGTGTATGTTTTAGTGGTTGGGTAGTTCATGTTTGAGATGTGAGTGTGAGAGTGTGCTGCTGCATATGATGTTAGAATGGCCGTGCATGGTTGATATAGGGTGCACGTTTTATATGTCACGATTGGTATAAGTTTTATAAGAAAAATATTTGGTGAATTACAATGTGGAAGAACGGCACATTTGTATTTATGAGTAATTTGTGTTTTCACAAACATGTTTCAACTTTGTATAATCAGATTATCTCTTTGCAATAAACTGTTTAAAAACATAATAAAAGTACAAACATTAGTATACCTATGTTTATGATTCAACAAATGGAATGCTGGGCAGCCCATAGAGCTCTAGATAGCCTATAGAGAAGGTATACAGGTTGTGAGGAAGTATGCTTAGGGATTTTTGTGTCCTTTTCCCCCCTAGCTCCGACCTATAAAGTACTTTTAGGTGGTACCTCTCCTCATATACCATTCGGGGAGTGTCCCAGGGCTGTACTTTGATCCATTTTTGTTTTTAAATTACAGTAATTGCCTGGATATCTATTTATCACTGAAAAGGAAGTGGAGAAACACACAATCTCAACCCTTTTACATGCGGACAATGCAGTTCATATTATGAGAACCGCAAACGGGCTGAAAAACCTGATGGACATGTTCTCTGTTTTATGAATACCTTAGATCTGAAAGTAATCTTTCTGAAATCATTCATAATGATTATTGGGCCTAAATGTACTAGATCCAAATTTCACTCAATTGGAGGGGTTCCTGTTCCGCAGAAGAGACATTTTTAATTATTTAGAAACCTCATTTATTCAGTGCACAATTGGGACCAATTATTGAATTGAAGTAGTTGAAGCAATATTTTGCTTTGCATAAATGTTGAACACACACCTGTGAGAGAGTTATTGTAATTTTACAAGAGCAAATGTATACCAATGGGACTTTGAGAGGTGGAGTCTTGGGATATACAAACTCAGAAATCCTGCAAATGGTAGAAAATAGCATCATCCATACACTATTCTCTGTGTCCCCATGCACTGCCACCACTATCTGGAATGCTGAGGTAAGGCTGAGCTATCTGGTGGATACTATAGGAATTTCCCCCCTGATGGTATGCTTAAGATTTGGCGCCCACTGGAGGCATGTTTTTCAAGATCATTCCTAAAGTCCTGTATGACACAAGGCAATATGTCTAACACCCTCTAGCTTACTTGTGTAAAACAGGCATTTAAAATGCTGGGCGTCCTAGAGATTTATCTGAAACCCAAGTCTTTTTTCTGAAAACTCTAAAGATCGAGTTAGAACTCTCTGTTTTTATTATCATTGCCACAAGGTTTGTGATGTTGACGCACAACGTATGCAGAAGGCTGTTGCCTATTCTGCTCTGTTTACCAAAGTGTAGAGCAATAGCTTGTCATAATCTATAAACCCCAATATAGATTATAACTGATGCATCTAAGTTTAAACACTTGGCACTTTCTTTTTGTCTTTCCTCAACAGGGCGCATGGTTCTCAAATCTCCTAAAATGCCCCTGTGACAATTAGTCCTTTGAAAGTCCTACTCAGTTTATGCTTTTTTGTGCTTTGTATAAAAATCTTAGCGTACTCTCTTTTTGGTACCCATCTTGACGGCAAACGGAACTATAAGACGGGCATGCTCTGTTTACAACGGTTAGGTTCACTGGAAGTCTGTTTGACAGTGATTAATTTTATACGAGGTCCTTTAATTGTGAGGAAAATACATGGAGTTTCAACATACATCATATTCCAATTGCTGTATTTAATGACTTGCAAAATGTTTGTATTATGTATTAGCCAGTTTTAACTGCTAACCAGCTTGTTAGAGAGATGAACAACGTTACGATTTGCTCAGGGGCGGATCCTCCGCTTTGGTGGATGAGCGTCACCCCACTAGCAAAATGCCAGCACACAAAGAAAAATAAAATGACAATAAAACTATTTTATTACCATTTTATTTTTCACTTTTAGTCTACCAGTCTGGGGCAGGGCGGGTCCATGTCTCAGCCTCAGCAGGGGGGGAGTTGTAGTAGTAGGCACTGAAAGTGCGCATGTAGGTTTGGTCAGCCATCCACGGCCGGCCAAACCTACATGCGCGCTTTGATATCTCCAGGCTGTTCCTGGGGAATATCATCAGTGCTCAGGCCCAAGGCTCCCAGGCCCCACAGAGCATTAAGCTGTCCAAATCTGCCCAATCCCAGTGCTTCTCTCATGCTGGGAGAAGTGCTACAACTGAGTGGAGTCTGGGAGCCTGTGTTCCTGGGGATAGTAGCGCCAGTAGCAGAGAGGCGCGGCAGGACCAGGGAGCAGAAGAGCAAGGGCCGGCAAGGGAGCAGAAGAACACAAGCCATCAGCAAAAGTTAAATATTTAAATTTTATTCTTTTTTTTTCCCACGGTGCCCCCCTCCCCAAGTCAGACTGGCAGCAGGCGGGATATGCCCTGTCATTCTCATTTATTTCAAGTCTGTTTTATGTGTCTCATTTATGGTATATGTTATAATTTTGTTATTTGATTGCATTACTTTTATGGCATACCAGATGAATAAAAGAATATTGACTTGACTTGCCCTGACATCTTGAGGAATACTTTACTAGCTATAAAAAGGATGTTCTCCTTTTGTTTATGCCTTGCGTACTGTTCTGCAATAAGATTATTTAGATGTAGTCAAACCCAGAGCATCCCCCAATGTCACTCAGAGCCTTTTTACTCCCACCCTCGAATGGACGAATCAGGTTGCAAATTTTTTTTTTAACAAAATTAAGTCCATTCAAGATTAATTTGACATACCTACCTGTATAAGTCAGGATGTTGTGCCTGACCCTAAAGGACATTCTAGGTAAGAAATACTTCTGGATTTCCCCCCTGTTCCTTTGGATACTTCACTTGCCATCATGAAGGCGCTTAAGTCTGGGTTGCCATCGAATCCATTCCCTGTGAAAATAGTGGCATCTGTCGACGAGGTTTTGAATCCAGCTGTGAATCAAGTCCGGAACCTGTCCTTGTCAGAAGGAAAGGTCCCGGCGAGGTGGAAACAGGGTAAAATTCTTCCTCTTTTGAAGAAACCTTCAGCTGACCCTGCAGTGGTGAGCAACTATAGGCCTATAACACTGCTTCCTTTTTTCGCCAAGGCGTTGGAGAAGTATGTGAATGTGGTTATCACAGACTTTATTGAGGCCATTAATGCTCTTCATCCCAGTCAATCGGGTTTTAGAGCTAATTATAGTACTGAAACAGCCTTATTGGAAGTCACTGAAACTATCAAAGCCACCCTTGATAGAGGAGGTAAGGCAGTATTGATACTGCTGGACCTCTCGGCGGCTTTTGATACCGTGCCCCATGGATGACTCCTTCAGAGACTTAGGGCCATATGTAGGTAGCTAAATACCGGTCGGTAACGGCCGAAATTCGGTAAATATCCTGTTACCGACCGGTATTTAGTCAATTGAGATGTAGGAGGCCAAAAAGAAGTTTTCGGTAAATATGAATCGGTAAATACCGATTCATAATTACCGAATTCAAAATTACCGATTCATATTTACCGAATACATATTTTCCGAATCGGTAAATATGAAGTGGTAAAAAGAGAAAAGAGATGTAGGTAAATTCGGTATTTAAGAAATCCATGAAATTCGGTAATTAAGAGTCGGTAATTAACACAGATTGAAAGCAGGTGGTAAGCATCAACAGTGCATATAAGCAATCCCAAAATGCAACAGCGTGGACACCATGGCCGCTCTGTATGTGATTGCAAGGCGCCTACGTCTACAGGCAGCAGGTCTGAGGATTTGGAGACGTGAGGAACGCATTTACAGACAGCGCATCACACTCTTTCAACAGACTGAGGCTGAGATACATGAAAGGTACAGGCTACACCCACAAACCATCATGGACCTGATAAGGGATCTGCACCCACTCCTGGACCAGCCAACAAGAAGGGCGCATGCCATACCACCACATGTGCAGGTTCTCTGCAGCCTACATCTACTTGCATCTGGCAGTTACCAGGGGGTGATAGCTGCGGTGGGCGGTGTATCCCAGAGTTGCCTGTCCCATTTCTTAAGGAAGTTCCTGGATGCCATGATGCAGAGAATGCACCACTATATCAGCTTCCCAAACACACAGGCTGAACTGCAGAAGAACAAGACAGACTTTTACCACATGGCACAGTTCCCGCATGTCATAGGCTGTATTGATGGCACACACATTCCAATATGCCCACCAGCAGCCACTGAGCACATCAACAGGAACAGAAAGTCCACCCACTCCATCAATGTGCAGGTAATCTGCGATGCAGGGAACATCATCACTGATATCGTAGCAAAGTTTCCTGGGAGCACCCACGACTCCTTCATCTTCCAGAACAGTGGGATCTACACACGACTGCTTGCCGGAGAATTTGGAGAAGGATACCTGCTAGGTAAGTAACAGTGACGTTCCCTAAAACTAAGTGCAACTTATAGTGTATTGAGGCATGTGACTGATGGTTCCCTCTTACTCACCTAGGCGACAGTGCATATGCCGTGCGGTCATTCATCCTCACTCCCTACCTACACCCATCAACCCTGAGTGAGAGACGATATAATGTGGCACACAAATCTACACGCAATGTGGTGGAGCGCACGTTTGGACTATTGAAAAGAAGGTTCCGCTGCCTCCATAAAAGCGGAGGTGCACGCCAGTACACACCCATCATCTGCTGCAAGATCATTGCCACTTGTGCAATGCTGCACAACCTTGCCACGAAGAGAGGTACAGAGGTCGAAATGACATATTTTGAGGACAATGATGATGATTCTGCACAGCCAGAGGCCAACGCAGCAGGAGTGGCAACAGCAACAGATGGGAGAGTGAGACGGGCAGAGATCACATGCAACTATTTCTGAGTGAGTAAGGGGACACAGCCAGTAGTTGGATGCCATAACGTAGTTTAATCATGCGGCACTACGCCACAACACAAAGGAAAACCTGTCCCATCAATATTGTTTAATAAACCTTTGTGAGTCAAGGGTTACTTCACCCAATAGTGTCATGGTATTTCGTGCAGCATTAGTGTTTGCGCCCACGCGCTCCAGTGCGGGATGCCATTGAGTGTGCATCCTCACTGGCTGTGGGACCAGTGGCAGCACCTTGCCGCCTGCTGCTCCTCCGTGTGTCTGGGAAAGGGGGGGTAATGCTGCTCCTGCTGGTCGTACCTTCGCTGTCCCCAGCATCCACAGCGCCAGTTGTGGCAGACTGGCTGGTGAGCAGCACTTCGAGTGCACTGGTGACCCTCACCATCCCCCTTGACACGTCTGTGCTGCAGTGCGCAAGGCCCTCCTGCATTGCCACCGAGCGCCTGCAGAGCAGCGAAGTGGCAGCTGCCAGCCGGTTCACTGCCCTTGTGTTCTGGTCTTTCCTCTGATGTCCCCGGCGCCGTGCTGCCCTGTCCTGATCAAACTTCGAGCACAGCAGCATGACGGACTGGGACATGTCCCGCATGCCCGCAGCCATCTCAACCATTCCCTCTGCCATGGCGCTGATGCCCCTGTCAATTTTAACAAATGTGTCATTGAGGCCACACATTTGGCGCTGTACGGACATCATTGCCCTTGCCTGTATGCGTTGTATTTTTACCATGGTGGCCTCAAGCCCTGAGGAGACTCCATGGCCCTCACCTTGGGGAGGTGGACTTTGCAGCCGAGCCCTGCGGCGCCGTCTGCCACCTGTGTGTGCTCCCTCAGAGGCGGAGGGCACACTGGCATGGCTAACATCCAGGGGCACAGTGGACGTTTCCGCCCCCCTCAAGTCTTCAGATGAGGACTCTGATACATACAACCTGGCAGCAGCACGCCTCCTCAACCTGTGCAATGCAGGTGGTGATGATGGTGGTGACTCCAGCAGGAGTGGCGATGCTGGCTGGGGTGGCGATGCTGGCTGTGGTGGTGAGGCTGCCTGTGGTGCTGTTCCCTGGCCAGAACTGGTGGTGGCCTTCTCCGAGCTGTCCTTGTGGTGTGCCCTCTCTCCCTTCTCATGTGCAGTTCTGTGCGCAGTAGTGCCTGTGGACAGAAATGCAACATCAGCTAAGTGTACCTGAAGCATAGAATTGCTGGCATCACAATACATTTCTGAAACAGTATCTCATTGTCCTCTGCCTGCTTCTCGCTAATGTGTGTAACATGCCTTGTTATTCTGTGCTATTCGCATCATGTTTGGGGTTTCAGGGACTACATCTCCCATGATGCATTGCTAGTATGCACTAACACCTGCACTGGAGTGGGATTCTCATTGCCCATTTGGGGAGTTGGGATAGGGGTAGGGGGGGCCACATTGCTGTGCAAGCGTCTTACCTTGTTTGGTGGCGGCTCTGCCGGAGCTGTCAGCATCCCCAATCCCCACGATGCTTTCAGGCTCAATTGTGGTCTCCACAAGCTCCTCCAGTTCTGTCAGGGCTGGTGCCCTGTTGCGTCCACCTCCTGTCCGGCTGGCCTCTTTTTTCAATTCTGCCATCTTCCTCTTTGTGATGATACGGATGTCGTACCACCGCTTCTTGAGGACATCAATGTCCCGGGGGGTCACTCCCATGGAATTCACCTGCGCCTGGATTCCCAGCCAGATTTTCAGTTTCTCTGATTCAGGCACTTGCAGTGACTGTTTCCCAAAAAGCTTCTGGTGCTGCTTTACCACCTCCTCCACCAGTACCTGCAGTTCCTTTTGGCTGAATTTCAGCTTTCTCTTCCTCTCCCCTCCATCCCTCTCTGCTGGCCATTGTTGCAGTTTCCTGTGCTGAATCAGGCAGTTGCTCTGTTCCTCTCCTCTGCACTCCCAGCCTCTCCAGAGTCTGTTGATTGTGTGCACCTGCCTGGGTGTGGCCACTTCCTAGTTGGGTGGGGTTTAGTTTGCACAGGATTGGCTGATTCATCAAGTCATGTGTATTTGAATTTCCGATTCGGTAAATACCGATTCGGTATTTACCGATTCGGTAAATACCACTTCGGTATTTACCGAATCGGTAAATTCCGATTCATGATTACCGAATATTACCGAATCGGTAATGATTACCGAATGTTTACCTACATATAACTTACCGATTCATAAATACCGATTCGGTAAAATTCGGTATTTATGAATCGGTAAATAAAATTTACCTACATATGGCCCTTAGTGAATGTAGCATTGGAGGCACGGTTCTCAGGTGGTTTTCTTCTTTTCTGGAAGGTCGTCAGCAATCTGTGTGGTCCCCCCCATTTTCAGCGGATATTCCGTTGATGAATGTTGGAGTGCCTCAAGGCTCAGTTCTGAGTCCAACTTTTTTTAATATTTATATGGCACCGCTGGCACCCCTTGCGGAACACCATGGGGCAAAAGTGATAACTTATGCCGATGACTCCCAACTGTTGTTTGCGTGCAAGAAGGACGAGCCTTTTAATGATGATTCAATCTATGCTTGACTAAAGTGTTTGACTGGTTCCGACAAAACCAATTGTCGTGCAATTCCGCCAAAACTGAAAAAATCTTCTTCGGACATACCCCAGGTGATGAATGGCAGATTTGGTGGCCCCAGGATCAGCCGCCACCTGCTAGGCCAGTCACCTCCGTTAAAAACGTGGGAGTCATGCTTTACTCAGATCTCTCCATGAAGTCGCAGGTGCAATCTGTGGCTGGTATGTGTTTTAGACTCCTTAAAATGATGAGAATTTTTTTTACCTTTGCTCCCCTTGTCCCATAGGAAAACTGTGGTCCAAGCCCTGATTATGTCCAGACTGGATTATGCAAATGCATTATACCTGGGCATCCCCAATTATTTACTGGGCCACTTACAGGTTGTTCAAAATGCGGCCGCCCGAGCTATTTCTCTGGTAGGGCCCAGGACCCATATGACGATTCATTTAAAATCTTTACACTGGCTTTCAGTGAAAAATAGGATCAATTTTAAGTCTCTGGTGCTGGCCTTTTAGGCTCTCCATAACAGTGTGGTTCAGTACATCAAAAAGAGAATTATACCCTATACCCCAGCCAGGACACTGAGGTCATCGACCCAACATTTGTTATTGGTGCCTAAATTCTTCCGGACAAGGAAGGGGGGAAGCTCCTTCCAGGTGGTAGTGGGAAGATTATGGAACACTCTGCCTCTCTCCCTCAGACAAGAACAAGAGCTTCTTAGTTTCAGGCGCCAACTTAAGACCTGGTTGTTCCATCAGTAACTGTGGACTTGTTAGGATTAGAATGCATACTATCTTTCTTTCAAGGGGGACCTTTTCAGCGCCGGGACACTCCTCGGAGTAGCCGTGTACTGTACAAATTCCCCATAACATTAACATTAACATGAGTCCAAACAGTAGTTTCACTGAATGAACACCATGGTGGTTTCAAGTAATAAACGAAAAATGTAGGAGGTTTGCCAACTCTTTCAACCGTGCAAGAGAAGACATTGGTAGCTTTATCCCAAAACACAAGCAGGTATTCCACTTTGATTCAGACAAAAAGAGGTGCTAGGTCACTTTAAATGTATGCTTTATTTCAGGACTACATCACCGATACATCTAAGAGGGAAGCCATTTTCTAAATACGTATATAATTAGATACATCTTTCCAGAACCTGCTTTTCAATGCTTGAAGAGACATTGAGAGGTGTATGAAGCTCTGATTCCCATTTGGGTGTTGACCCAAAGCACAAGATGATTACATTGGTAAGTAGTTTGAGTTGCTACAAGATGCAGCCACTGTTTTACTGACTGGAGTCATTCTGGAAAAGTTCCTGGTCCGCAATGAGCTACATTGTTGCATTTTTAAAGGTTAGAGTGTTTGAGAAATCATTCAGGGGGCGACAGAACGTTCAACTGGATTCTGGGTAACTCAGAAATTCAATTCAAGCGATCCAGAGATGCTGTGCCTGGGCTCGGCAGCCAGCCTCTCACGTCACTGCCACCAGGGACTTCATTGAGTGGCACTGGCCACGACTTCATTAGCGGCCCGCCCTGCCAAGAGACTCAGGGGCAGATTTGCCAGCCCCTTGCATGACTTTTGCGCTGCAGATGTGTCACTTTTTTGACACAACAGCGGCGCAAACAATGCGGCCTATTTACAACGTGACGCATCTAGGGAGATGCGTCACGTTGTAATGCCCTGCGTCACATTATACCTGCGTCAGGTATAATGTATGCAGGGTGGGCGTTCCCACGCAGGAAGGCCTCGTAAAAGTGACGCAGTGAAATCTACAAGATTTCACTGCGCCACTTTTAGGACGCCACTGCGGCAAAACCTTACGCCTGCTTCAAGCAGGCATAAGTAGTGACGCAGTGTAGTTGGAATAGGCCTCAACACGCATTGCTGGAGTTGTGTCGTGCTTGTGACACGACTCCAGCAATGCGTGACTTTTCCGCCAACAGATGCGTCAGAATTTCTGACGCATCTGTCAATCCTTGCGCCATAGTGCACCGTATTGTAAATATGGCGCATCTATGGTGGCGCAAGGGTCTCTAAGGGAGGCGCAGGGAAAATGACACATCTGTACAGATGCGTCACTTTCTTGTAAATCTGCTCCTCAGTCTGCAAGCCACTGTCTGTGAGACAGTTTAGAAGCAGCAGCCGCCAGTACCGGGTAGAGAGAAATACAATTGTGTACATTTAAAAAGAAAATGCACTTAAATAGGGCAAATCCGTTTTTAGCAGTTCTGCGCTCCCCCGCGTACAGTGGCACATTTCACCCGCAAATCCTTACACCCTTAATAAAGTGCAAAGGTTACGGGCCTTCCCTAACAGATACCCAAAACGTCTATTTTACCAGTTCGTTGAGGCCTGTACTCAAGCAACAACACAACTCAATTTAACAGCACAACCACTCAGCCATCGCCACCCCATTTGTCAACACATATTTTACAGAGTGTTTCAAGCTGCACGTTTGCCCATTGTAAGCGCTTTAAATAACAGCTCTGATGTACAGTGCTTATAGTGACAGAAGTGAAGTCAGAAGCGCTATTTGAAATAATCATACACATCAGCCCAATCATCCAAACAAACCTGCCAACAGAACACCTGGTCCAGCAGCGCACCCCCCCCCCCTTACTCTGACACAGTTTCATTTTTAAACATCAGAAGCACATGCGCTCTCACCAGAATGAAAGCTCCTGGGCTTAACACCTGTAGTGTAAACATATTTATTTACAGTATTTCTTTCATGTCTGTTCCTACATGTGTTTTCGTTCTAGAATAGCTTGTCCTCGCAGATGGTACCCTGCCATCATACACATGTGTACCTTTGAATGTTTATCCCTTGCCTGTGTACTCCTCCAGTGGGATCGGAACGCTTCTGCTATACAGTTGCAGTCTGATCTTCACTGAACGAGGACGCACTCCCGTGGGTTCCTGCTTCTGGAAGTAAACATGTTGAAGATTAGTACATTTCAAGTTTCCGGCTTCTTCGTTGTGGCTAACTTTACTACGCCTCGCAAAGATAAGGCTACACCCCTGAACACACTGGAACCATTTTATAGGAAAACCCATCCACCACTGCCCATATCGTAGTGGTTGGGGCACCTCTATCCAAAGCCCCACAAACTCCTCCTGAAGCAGTTACGGTAATTGTGCCATGGATCCTATGCTTACCTAGTCCAGTAGCCTCGACTCATCTGTCCAAATCTCCTTAACTCCCAATCCCTCTATGAACGTTCATGCTGCTAGGTGCCCGCATGCCTGTTGTCCAGCAGCCCTGAACCCAAGGACGTCAATTCATCAAAATACCAGGGTTTGCGGAAGTGACATCACATGCCATTTGACTGATGGATGACATCACAGGAAAAGACACCACACGACTTTTGACTGCCAGTGTATATCATGAGTACTCACAAACATTTTCCCAAAGGAGATTAAGTGTGCTCTTTGATGCGGGTCACATTGATGCCAGCAGGGTGGCACTTGGGGGTGGGGGCAGTTGGCAGTAAGGCGGGTGTATGGCAAGCGAAGCATATACATCTACTGGCTGAATCGGACAATGTGAAACCAGAAAACCTGGGATTAATCCTGGCTTCCCCAGTTAACCAGATTGTGTGATCCCAGGCAATTGTATTGACCTCGAAATACATGACTTCAGGTCGTGCACTGTATAAAAATATCTCCTGTGTTTAATTTGATAAACTATATTATTGTTCATGTATAAAATGCAACCCAGTCCACCCACAGAGTGCGCATAACAAGTGACATGACTCTTAGTTCGCTATTGACATTGTTGTTAGGGTGCGGGCAAGAATGAATGTTTCTACTTTCATTTTTTTTTAAAACATCTTACTAAAAAATATTTTTCAATGTACTGATATAGTCTGATGTACTTAGGTGAATCGGTTTTGCATGTTAATGAAACACACATTTAAAATTTTGAAGAGATTTTATCATATTTTTACAGGTTTGCTGCAAGATGTCTTGAAAAATGAAGATGTTCCTATAGATAAGCAGTGCTGGACAACCTAGTTACTTACTAATTAAATTAATTTAATGTTAGTGCTGAGTTGAGTAAACAGCAGCCCAGTGCTCCTGTTGACCAGTGGTACGCATGTAATGGTCAGGAGGGCTACATATCGCCCCTGGGCCATACTTTGAGTATTACAGGTGTACATCATGTCACAGTATCCTGGATTTGTTCAAGTAAATGTAATTCTGGTCAATTAAATATTAAAAGGAAAATATCAAAAACACCCCACCTGCTCCAGACAGATTGATAGCCATGTATAGTGCCCACCAGTGGCAGCCAGTAAGTTTTGGAGGGTGAGGGGCGGGACACATACACACACACACAAACATGCACACATACACATAACACTCACAGTCATGCCTTCATTCACACATGCGCGCACACACACAAACACATCCATTCACACCACTCTTTACCAAATATTCATACTTACAATCACGCATGCACACAAACATTGATTTAAAAGAAAACACCCATACCTGCAGCCAGCTCTGCCACAGAGGTTCCAGGAGGCTTTGGACGGCTGCCTTCCCTCGTTGGCTTTCCCAACATCATCAGAGAGGGGGTCAGTGAGACTGCTGACCGCACCCCACTCAGTGATGAAGTGTCACTGATTGACATTCAACCCTGGGCGTGTCAGGACTTAAAACTGAAGCACCCAGGTGCGAGGCGATCAGTGACTCTCCCCCTCGTCACTGAGGGGAGGCCCTCAGGGACCTTTGCTAAGCTGAGGACGCAACGCCCACAGGAGCTGTGACTTCCTCAGTCCAGCAAAGTTCAGCTCAGGCAGTCTGGAGCCTACACATTTAGTGCATGTCTGGCTCCTGGCTGCCTGACCTGAAAATGAATAGTGTCTGTCAGGCTGACCTTTGTTCAGCCTGACAGACACTGTTCATGAGGGGTTAAAGGTGTAGGGACGTGGCCTCTCAGCCCCAATGGACCAGCCGCGGCTGGTGCCCACTGACAGAAACGTACAGTGCAACACCCCAAGCACCTGGCTTATTGACCAGATTGAAACAATACAAATCCCTAAGTACATGACAAAATACATCAAATGAAATATACTGTGTGCTTGATATACTGGTTTATGAAATTATTTTAAACTGGCCAGAATAATGGGCTGCACTACAGTTCATTATTCCACAAAGCAATGCCCCTGCACATGGCATGATTGTGAAATGCAACCCAGCCCTCCCGGAACACAATCTATTAGCTCCTAAGTGACCTACAAAATGCTTTGTTGTAGTGACCCTCCTAAAAAGACCTGCTCCAGTCCAGTGCATGACGTGCTTGCGACACTGCACAACATACTTGATTGAATGCATCCAAGCATCACCTTTTATGCTCTAAACCCATGATGTTTTACCTCGTTAGGACATTCTGTATTGGGCAAATTTGAAAGTGCACCATACAAGACTTCAAGAACATACTGCAAATGAATTCGAATCTTTGGCCATCCACTATGGGACCAGCACCAGTCCCCAAAACTTTGATCAAAAGCATTGGAATCTGGCTGGACCAGAATCTCACCTTTAAAGCACAGGCAAGGAAAACAGCTGCTTTATGCTACAGTTTACTGAGAATCATCCGCAAAATCCTTCCACTCCTACCTCTGATCCAGACTCTTATTTTGTCCAAACTTGATTACGGAAATGCTCTGTAGTTAGCCGCCCCAAAGAAGGTGATCTTAAAACTGCAGGTAGTGCAGAACTGCGCGGCAATGATGCTTACTGACACCACTAACCGATGTTCAGCTAGACCTTCTTTACATGCTCTCCACTGGCTCCCAGTACAGGAGAGAATACACTTTCAGGCTCTCTGTATAGCCCATAAGGCACTGAATGAAGGAAAACCTATAATTACAAACGCCATGATCCGCTCTTATAGGGCTAATTGGAAACTTCGCTCCAATGAGCTCCATCTTGCGATGGTTCCCAGGATCAAGAAGGCGAGAAGTGGCGGAAGGCTCTTCTCGCTAAATGTCACCAAACTCTGGAATCACCTCCCGCTACACCTACGGAGGAAACCGATCCATCTAAAATTCCGGAAACAACTTAGACCTGGCCTTTCCCCTAAAGACCGGCGCCCACAGCAACGTATCACAGCGCTGGGATGCCTCCGGGTAGCCATGTGCTATACAAATGCCAATACAATACAATACAATACTCCTTCAGCACATGGCACATTAAGTACCAACATGAGCTTAGATCAATGCAATGCACATTTTTTTTTTTTTACTTCGGCACTATTGAATAAGGAATAGAGCACTGCATTGCTTTTTTTTAACTTGGCCATAATATAATATTCTGTTTAAAAGCATATGCAGGGCACAGCAGCCTCCACAACATTTACCATGCTGTATGCTGTTGTGTTTCCCAAATCCATGGATGAGTAGCTCATCCAATCCAGATTTACTCTTTGCATACTGTTACTTACAATCTGATTTGTACTTAGCGGCCAAGCTTTTCTTTTATTTTTGTGTGACATTTTCATGTGGGACACCCTGATACATTATCGCAAAAGAACAAATCAATTCCATCCAGCTAAAGCAAGCAATTTCCAAGATAATCTCTTTTGAATAGTTAGATAGTATTGAAAAAGACTGAATGCATCTTTAATGCTCCCTAAGTGTGTATTCAAATACCGTCTTGTGGCAATCAGATGGCACCAGGCAGTTTGCCTATTCTCTGTGGAGAATAGAAACTGTCATCTGGTGATAGGGATTCGACAAATGTGGCCTGTTTCATTACTCCTGGTCTTACCGTCTGCCTCTCGGAGTTACCTCCATTTCATTCTACTTTTCAAATGCTCTCAAAAAGCCTTCATCATGGCAATCATTCTGTCAAAGGCAATACACTGCGTCAAGTGGATGAGTTGTGATTAGACCACTACCTTCTATTCAAAATGACCTTCTGATCTGATCAAAAATTGGGATCAACCAACTGCAACAAAGCAGTAACAGGGTCACTCCCCTTCTCCCACACTGCCCCAACACAAACCCCCAATGCAACATCACCATCCAGGAGCCTCCTTATGCAGCCTGGAGAATTACTGCAATACTCCTAAACTTCTCATGGTCACGGCTGACATTTGAAAGCTATACAAATGCACACAGCTTGACACTTCCTCCCACAGACCCCCATTGTTAGACCCGGCCCTCGTAACATAGCCATACCTGACCCCTGCACCTCACACAAGCCCCCGAGCCCACGGCCTAGCCGATCCTTCCCACCAGAACACACACACCCGACCCGGACTTCCCCGTCCGTGGCCTTCCTCCTTTCGGCCACACCGGGCCCGCGTGCCCACTTCATGCACCAAGATGGCCGCCCGGCCCCAGCGCGACCCTGGCCTAGAGGCGCCACTCCGGCTGGAGGACATCGCGCTCCCCTTGGGATGAGAGAAGGAGGAGCAGTTTCTATCACACCTCTGCGCTTCCCTGGGAAGGTGGGTTTCGATCGACCCGCCGGCCTCCCCGAGGGCTGGCTCCACGCCTGCTGGGTGTCTGGGACTCCTCCCGACCCGGCCCTGAAAGGATCAAAGGACAATGGCAGGAAACCCCGACAAGCGACCCCCAGGTGACAAGACCCCTGCCTGCACAGACTCCGGACATCAAAGAGGAGTCGCCCTATAACAAGGGGTGCTCTGGGACTGTCTGGCAGATTCGCCTTGGAAACACCTGAGCCCTGCTGAGTGACTCGCGGCTCCCTGAAGATCGTAAGACCTCCGAACTGTGCTTGAGCCCTGCTGAGTGACTCGCGGCTCCCTGAAGATCGTAAGACCTCCGAACTTGTACTTGAGCCCTGCTGAGTGACTCGCGGCTCCCTGAAGATCGTAAGACCTCCGAACTTGTACCTGAGCCCTGCTGAGTGACTCGCGGCTCCCACAGACTCTCCTGGTCCCGCCGGACCCCACGACGACAAACGTATCCCCCAGCTTGAGGATTGTGAGCTGTGCGCCGGGTACGCTCCTGCATCTGATCCATATCCCCAAAGACTGTACCGCTACCTCCTACCCTCCTCCAAGACTCTGTGAGCCCGCGCTCCACTTGTATATATTTGCCTTGCTGATCATAAAGAGCCTACAACTCCGATCTGATAAAGATTTATTCTTAAGAACTCTCGGTGTGGTGTCTCTTTGTCGTGTGGTGCCGAGTGTACGATCCTAGATACGAGATTCCTCCCCTGAGGAGTCTCCCGCCAGTGCCCGGCTACGATACCTCGAGGGTTGGTCTCAGGACAGTCAGGGCCCCCTCCGGGCCTCTCTGAGGTCGCCTTCTAACATTGGTGGCAAGCGGCGGGATTCGGGCCCATAATCTAGAGATCGTACCGTGAACGGCTGACGCACTACCGACAAAGATGGCAGAAGGAAACGCTGTGGTTCTCACAGAAAACGACACCAGTACCGTGTTCCAGGTGGAACAGCTGGAAGAGTACACACACAAAGAACTGAAGCAATTCTGTAAGGAACTCAAAATCGCTACCACTGGTCTCAACACCAAAGAAGATATGCAAAAGGCACTGAAAGCTTGGGTGGATTCTGGAGCCTCCCGCCCAGAAGGAGCGAGGGAGCCCCACGACGAAGCTGGACCCTCCCAAGGAGAACGCAGCAGCAACCAGGTGCGAGGCTTCGTACCAGACGGGGGCCTATCCCCGGAGGAACTCGCGGACAGAGAAAGAAGTTGCCATCACGAACTCGAGTTAGCCAAACTCAAAATTGAGGGCGAGTTATAATTAGCCGAGAAAAAGCTAGCGGTGGAACAGCTGCGAGTGCAGGGAGAACTAGAAGAGAAGAAACTCCAACGGGAACACGAAGGAAGGAGACTTCAACTGGAACATGAATGCAGCTTGAAGGAAATGGAGCTGAAAGCAAAAAGCGAAGAAGCGCGGCCCCCGGGGAACCGAGAGGCGGCCTCCCCGGCGGAGCAGAAGGTCCACATCCCCAAGGATGTGGTCAAAGAATATTACAAAAACGATGACATTCAACAGTGGTTCCGGGCCTACGAGGTCGCCATGGCCTCCCATCAAGTCCCGCAGAAGGATTGGGGGACCGGGTTGTGGGGACGATTCCTGAGCGAAGGGAGAGACACCCTGCTCGACCTACCAACCTCCATGCAGACCTCCTATGACCACATGAAGGAGGCCCTCCTCACAAGGTACGGCCTCACCCCAGAGATGTACCGCCAGCGGTTCCGGGACTGCAGGAAGATCCCGGGTATCACCTGGGTGGAATATGTGAACTTTTTCAGCCGCGCGTTCGATGGGTGGATCAAGGGCAGCAAGGTAACCACCCTGGAAGAGCTAACAGACCTTATGTTGTGGGAACACCTGGCTGCGAACTGCTTTGTGGAGCTGCGCCAGCATCTGCTCGACAGCAAGCTCACGGATCCGAGAAAGCTGGCCGTCGAGGCGGATCGCTGGACCAACAACCGGGTCTCCTGGGGCCCTGTAGGAGAGTACCCCCGAGCCAGTCAGGGACCACCCCGCCAGAGAGGGGGGGGGAAACCAGGGAGGGCAGAGAGAGTCCCAGTCTAGTCCCCCGAAGTCCCAACCTCCGCCTTTCCCGGACCCCCACCAGCTGGTCCGGCCCCCCCCTGAGACGGGGGCACAGGGTGACCGTCACTTGCAGAAGCCCGGGCATTACGCCAACGACCCTGAATGCCCCATGTTCCCCACACACCACCCAGGCAGCACCCCCCGCTAGACAGATAGCCACTGTAGCACTGGGGGAGGAGGTTGAGGAGACCGAAGAGTGGGAACCCGCAGCCATGGCCCTATTATCCTTAGGAGATAGAGAAATGGTCCCTGGAAGCCTCCTGCCCTCCAACACGAAGAAATATGGGCAGCTCGTAACGATCAATGGCCACCAAGTAGAAGCCCTCCGTGACACCGGGGCCAGCATCACCGGTGTCCTCAGTCATTTAGTCCACGAAGACCAGGTCCTCCCCAATGTCTTTTGCCCAGTCATTTCCGCTGACAACACGGAAAGTCTATGTAAGGTAGCCCTGGTGCCTTTTGAGTGGGGAGGGGTGGTCGGTAAACTGAAAGTCGCAGTGAGAGCCTCCCAGCCAGTCGACTGTCTCCTGGGGAACGACCTGGAAAGTTCCCCTGGAAACAAGTCGAGCGCAAGACCCACCTAGGGATGATGGGCCTCCCTGAGTGGGTGTGCACCACCACCCGATCCATGGCGGCCCGACTGACCCCCCTGAGGGAAGTCGACGACGCCCCGACCACTGAAGATAGGATGGTTCCCGCCGAGGGTCCCCACATCCCCCCACAAGAAGGGTCGGTCGCCAGTGACGAACCCCCGCCTTCCGACTACGCCCAGGTCACCGAGTTAGGCGACCTGCCCGAGTTGGCCCAGTGGCGCCATGAGGGGGGCCCCTCCCGAGAGGAATTTTGCCGAGAGCAGGCTACCTGTCCTTCCCTGGTCGGGCCCCGGCAACAGGCAGAGGCCCAGGCCGCAGGCGACCAGACTGGGACGCACCGGGTGTATTGGGAGAATGACCTTTTGTACAGCGAGCAGAAGTCGGTGGAGCTAGGATCCGGCCGGGTGCTGGTGGTACCCCTACGCTTCCGAAACCTCCTCCTGGGCTTGGCCCACGACGTTCCCCTCGCAGGCCACTTGGGCCAGGACAAAACCTACAGTCGCCTCGTGACTCACTTCTACTGGCCCAGAATGAAAGCAGATGTAGAAGCCCACTGCAAGTCCTGTCCCACGTGCCAGGCCAGTGGGAAGAGCGGAGGAAAGCGCAAGGCTCCCCTCCAACCCTTCCCTGTCGTCAGTACCCCTTTTGAGCGGGTTTGGATCGACATCGTGGGGCCTCTGGACCCCCCAACCTCCCAAGGGCACTGTTTTATCCTCGTCCTGGTGGATCATGCCACCCGATACCCTGAAGCCATCCCCCTGCGCACCGTCACAGCCCCCGTGGTGGGCCGGGCGTTGATGGGAATCTTCTCCCGCATGGGTTTTCCCCGCGAGGTCGTGAGCGATCGCGGTACCAACTTCATCTCCCGATACATGAAGTCCTTATGGCAACAATGCGGGGTGTCCTATAAATTCACCACCCCGTACCACCCCCAAGGAAACGGCCTGGTAGAGCGGTTTAACCGGACTCTGAAGGGGATGATCGCGGGCTTGGAAGAGCCCCTCCGACGTAAGTGGGACGTCCTGCTCCCCTGCCTCCTATTCGCCTACCGAGAAGTTCCCCAGAAATCCTTGAGGTTCAGCCCCTTTGAGTTACTCTACGGACACCCCATCAGGGGGCCCCTCAGCCTGGTCAAGGAAGGGTGGGAGGCGGCACCCCGAGGCCCCCCCCGAGATGTGTTCCGTTACGTCCTGACCCTCCGAAACCAGACTAGGAAGTTCCGAGAGATGGCCGAGGCCAACCTGGAGGCGAGCCAGGAGGAGATGAAGCGCTGGTACGACCAGAACGCCGCTCTGGTCGAGTTTCAGTCGGGCCAGCAGGTATGGGTCATGGCCCCCGTGAAACCCTGCACCCCCTCCAGGATAAATGGACCGGGCCCTTCAAAGTGGTTGAGCGGAAGAGCCAGGTCACGTACTTGGTGGACGTCCAGTCACCCCGGGACCCCCTCCGGGTCCTCCACGTGAACCGTCTCAAGCCCCACTTTGTGCGGACGGAGCTGAGCCTCCTACTGGCCACTGATGACGGGTCCGAGGAGGAGTCGGATCCTCTCCCTGATCTTCTGTGCACCAAAGAGAAGGACGGCTCCGTAGAGGGAGTGAACCTCTCCCCATCCCTCACTTCCCAGCAACGTGAGGATTGCCGCCAGCTCCTAGGGCAGTTTTCCGACCTCTTCTCCCTGGTCCCCAAAGTCACCGACTGGTGTGTCCATGACGTGGATACCGGAGACAGCACACCGGTGAGACACCGAGCCTACCGAGTCCCTGATCGGGTCCGGTCCTGTATTCAAGCCGAGGTCTCGAAGATGTTGACCCTAGGAGTGATCGTACCCTCAGACAGCCCCTGGGCCAGCCCCGTGGTCCTGGTCCCAAAAGCCGCTGCCCCCGATGTCGCCCCAGAACTCCGCTTCTGCGTGGACTACTGGGGACTCAATGAAGTCACCCGAGCCGATGCCCACCGCATTCCCCGAGCCGACGAGCTCATTGGCCGGCTCGGGGCGGCTCGGTTCCTCAGCACCTTCGATCTCACCTGCGGCTACTGGCAAATTGCGCTCACAGAAGGAGCCAAGGAGCGGTCCGCCTTCTCCACCCCGGATGGGCACTATCGCGTTCGCGTGATGCCCTTCGGGATGAAAAATGCCCCGGCCACCTTCCAGCGACTGGTAAATAGAGTCCTGGCCGGGCTGGAAAAATTCAGTGCTGCATATCTCGACGATATCGCAGTTTTTAGCTCTGAATGGAGTGAGCAACTCCAGCACCTCCGGAGGGTGCTAACCGCCCTGCACCAGGCAGGCCTCACCGTGAAAGCCAGCAAGTGCCAGATTGGGCAAGGTTCGGTAACCTACCTGGGGCACCAGGTCGGAAGCAGGCAGGTCGCCCCTCTACAGCCCAAAATCGACGCCATCCTAGCCTGGGAACCCCCCACTACCCAAACGGAGGTCCGAGCCTTTCTGGGCCTCACGGGCTACTACCGGAGATTCATCCGGAATTACGGCAGCCTGGTCGGTCCCCTCACGGGACTCAAGTCCAAGAAACAGCCCAAGAAAGTGCAGTGGTCCCCTGCCTGCCAAGAGGCGTTCGATGCCCTGAAAGCGGCCATGTGCACTGCCCCCGTCCTCCAGGCCCCCGACTACTCCAAGGAGTTTGTGGTACAAACTGATGCCTCCGAGCATGGCATCGGGGCAGTCCTCTCCCAGGTGAATGACCAAGGCCTAGACCAGCCCGTAGCCTTCCTCAGCCGAAGGCTGTTGCCCAGAGAACAGAGATGGAGTACCATCGAGCGCGAGGCGTTCGTTGTAGTCTGGGCCCTCAACAAGTTACGCCCTTACCTGTTCAGCACCCATTTCAAGGTCCAAACTGACCATCGCCCCTTGCGATGGCTCATGCAGATGCGAGGAGAAAACCCCAAGCTACTGCGGTGGTCAATCTCCCTCCAGGGGATGGATTTCACCGTGGAACATCGCCCTGGTACGGACCACGCCAACGCCGATGGCCTCTCCCGGTTCTTCCGCCTCAGCAAAGAGAACCCCCAAGAGGATGGGTAGTTCTCTCCGGCTTTTAGCTGGGGGGGACGCGTGTTAGACCCGGCCCTCGTAACATAGCCATACCTGACCCCTGCACCTCACACAAGCCCCCGAGCCCACGGCCTAGCCGATCCTTCCCACCAGAACACACACACCCGACCCGGACTTCCCCATCCGTGGCCTTCCTCCTTTCGGCCACACCGGGCCCGCGTGCCTACTTCATGCACCAAGATGGCCGCCCGGCCCCAGCGCGACCCTGGCCTAAAGGCGCCACTCCGGCTGGAGGACATCGCGCTCCCCTTGGGATGAGAGAAGGAGGAGCAGTTTCTATCACACCTCTGCGCTTCCCTGGGAAGGTGGGTTTCGATCGACCCGCCGGCCTCCCCGAGGGCTGGCTCCACGCCTGCTGGGTGTCTGGGACTCCTCCCGACCCGGCCCTGAAAGGATCAAAGGACAATGGCAGGAAACCCCGACAAGCGACCACCAGGTGACAAGACCCCTGCCTGCACAGACTCCGGACATCAAAGAGGAGTTGCCCTATAACAAGGGGTGCTCTGGGACTGTCCGGCAGATTCGCCTTGGAAACACCTGAGCCCTGCTGAGTGACTCGCGGCTCCCTGAAGATCGTAAGACCTCCGAACTGTGCTTGAGCCCTGCTGAGTGACTTGCGGCTCCCTGAAGATCGTAAGACCTCCGAACTTGTACTTGAGCCCTGCTGAGTGACTCGCGGCTCCCTGAAGATCGTAAGACCTCCGAACTTGTACCTGAGCCCTGCTGAGTGACTCGCGGCTCCCACAGACTCTCCTGGTCCCGCCGGACCCCACGACGACAAACGTATCCCCCAGCTCGAGGATTGTGAGCTGTGCGCCGGGTACGCTCCTGCATCTGATCCATATCCCCAAAGACTGTCCCGCTACCTCCTACCCCCCTCCAAGACTCTGTGAGCCCGCGCTCCACTTGTATATATTTGCCTTGCTGATTATAAAGAGCCTACAACTCCGATCTGATAAAGATTTATTCTTAAGAACTCTCGGTGTGGTGTCTCTTTGTCGCGTGGTGCCGAGTGTACGATCCTAGATACGAGATTCCTCCCCTGAGGAGTCTCCCGCCAGTGCCCGGCTACGATACCTCGAGGGTTGGTCTCAGGACAGTCAGGGCCCCCTCCGGGCCCCTCTGAGGTCGCCTTCTAACACCCATGAAAGGAAATTTAGTTGTAACTCACCATCCATTACAAGCAGCCTCTCGTTTTGTTTTACCACCGAGTAAAACATCTTGCTCAACTGACCCTCTCTGGCCTCGAAGGCTGCACAAAGAGAGACAGACAGAAGGATGCCACTGTATATACCATCAGTAGGTGGAGCAGAGACAACTGTGTGACACAAAAAGGCCAGTGCTGATGAAAAGCCTAAGAGAATTGCAGGCATTTGTCAAGAAGGTAAGCTACTGTCATAGGGCAGACTCCACCACATGTCAAGAGAAGAGGTTAATGGTGCCTCTGAAAGACAAATGGACAGCCAGTCACATATCTGTCACAGGTATCAATGTCTTATATTGATATGTCATCGCCATGGTGCCCTAAGATATTAAATGTGGCAACAAGCCAGCAGGGTGAGTGAAGTTCATTTCTAGAGGCCAGACTCCAGCAGAAATGGTTGTGACAGAAACAATTAAATGCCCAACTGGGGCAATCAGAGAGTTGCAGTATAGACTAGAGAAACAAGTACAAAGAGCATGTGGCATCTATAAGTTTACAAATGAGTTGTAAATAATACACACACTGGAAGGAGCCAAGATAGCAATGGGAGAATGTGTGCTTTATCAGCAAGAGTAAAGTTGGAATAAACGGAGGGTCTATGACCAAAAACAGGCAGGTAATAAACAGCTTCCATGTATCTGAAACAGACACTGGAGAACAATAGTAAATATAACATTTGACTCTTTACCATTCCATGGAATACCACATACCATTGAACACTAGCAAAAGCCTCTCTTCATAAGTGCTTGACCGCTCAACATATTCTGTTGGCCTTTCCTCTATGTGCATATTCTCTCTCCTTGCATGGTACTGTGTGCCCAGCAAAGTTTAAAAAAGAGCTGATGCAGACCTCTGTGACCCACAGCCTAGCCCATTATGCAGTAGAGTAGTCTATTTAATAAAACTGCAACACATCAGCCATTTTACAAATGGACTTAAAAGGTGTACAAATGGTAAAATGTGCAGCAACTAGGTTTCCACATTGCCATCATTTAATCAAGAAAATGGATTTTGGCTACTTGCCCATAACTCTAAACAAGGCCATTACTCTTATTATTTTAAAGTCTGAGTGCCAATGGACACCTGGTCTCTGTAATAATATTCATTTGCATTGAATTATTTCACATTTTTACATAGACACAAAAACGGTAAAACTCTTTGATATATCAGGCTCACTGTATTGTCTTTTCTGTTTGAAACCATACAATTGACTGTCTTGTGTAGCTGCCATTTTGTGTAGTACTTTGAATGTCAGATATAAGACAGGCCTGGATATATGATAGCATGATCACTATTTGTGCATGCTTAATAAGCTTGGATACATGTGTTAGATACATGGCTTGGCAAGCAGGCTAACAAATGTTAATAAAGTGTGAGATTTAGTGCCATGTTTTGCTTTTGAAGTGTTAATATGTGAGAGGTGGTCGGCCCTAGAGTAGGATCCGCTCTAGGGGAACAGTTTGAAAACTCCTAACCTTAGTAGCCTAATACTAGTTCCCAGTGGTCAGCAGTATTTACAGGGATTTATTCATTCAAAAACAAGTCATGATAATTGTTGCTGTATTTCAGAAATTGATGACTGGTTCGATATTGTAATCTATTTCTCAACAATTGTTTTGTATATGTTTTGTTTGTTATGTGTTTTGCCTTTTACTATTGTCCAAGTTTGAATGTATGTTTATCGTAAAAACAAGTAGTGTTTTCCCTTTTCTGACTTAAAAGACAAAAATGGAATGGTCTAAAAAAAAGTACAGAAATATGGTTAAATAAACACTAAGACCAATGTAATCAGTTATTGTTTTGAGTCTGTTTAAGTAGAAAACAGCATTAAACGCGACAGCTAGATAAAACGTTTTTCTAATTGCTTTTAAAGTGGACATTTTTAAAACCATCCAGGCTAGCCTCACTAACAAAGCATAGAAGGATATTCTCCATTCTCTGGTGCACACATGGTTAAAAATGAGGCAGCAGCTGTGAGGAGAGATGTTTTCTATCTTGGGAAGAGAGGAGGGAAAGTAGCATACATTTTCTGTGCACTTATTGCAAGCCTAAGGCAAAAAACAATGTTTGCATGCTATTGGAGCAAAATAGGAGCTCAGCTCGAGTTGAACACTCTCCTTCCTTAAGAAACCATTCATGATAAAAGTATATGAGGTTTTGGTGCAGGGGCGAGGTGAGACATATATCCATTTGCTCAATGGTGATGCTGAGAGATGGTATTGCAGCCTCAGACCTAATGGCAATTGAAGGTATGTGGGGAACTATACATGACTTAGCATAATAATATTAACAAATCAATACAGTCATAATGCTGATAAAACCTTTGGTTGGCTGTAGGCTAATAAGTTTGGGGTGTATGATGAAATATGATCAAGGCCTTTGTAACATTCGCTCTCTGTAATAACTGCTGAGTAATTTACAACAATTACAATGCACATGATTTGTAGACGAATAGTGTATAAAAAATAGTCGCATAGTATAAAATGTCAACCATTGTGTGATTTCGGAGTACCCGGGGGACATTACAGACCAGGGATGGCTCCTCCATTTGAGCCTTAGACAACTGGGTTAGAGAAAGCGCAGGCCTCCAGTGCTCTTAGAAGCGCTGAGAGTGCCAGCTCTATCCAATCAAGAGAGCAGCACCAGGATTTGGTAGTGCAGTTTCCTGCGTCCAGAGCTTTCTGAAGACACCCGAGGGAGGAGGACATCGCACTGCGAAGGTAAGTGAATTTATTATTTTTTTGTGCCCCCACCCCACTCGGTACAAGCCAGCTGCCAATGCTGCAAACAAGCTGTTGTCTGAGAGGTTTGTCAGACTCCAAACACTCTCACAATCAGACTATAACTCTGTGAAGGAGGAGTGACAGATACTAGCCAGATATCTTTTTCTCTGAAAAAGTCACATTTCCTTTTGGGGAATTTAGCAGTTGGTAACACAACAATATCAGGAGGAACACAAGGTTTACTGCATTTAGTTCGCATGCTAAACAATGCATGCCATTAACCCCTTCGCTGCTAGGCCTTTTCCCCTCCTGTGCTAAGCCCTTTTTGGGCTATTTGAGGTAGTGCGCGCTTAGGCCCCTGTAACTTTTTGACCACATTAGGTATCCACGCCAAATTTGCGTCCTTTTCTTCCAACATCTTGGGGATTCTAAAGGTACCCAGGGTTTGTGGATTCTCCTAGAGGGTTCCCAGAAATTAGTCAAAATACAGCAATTTTTTTTTTTTTTGTGAAAAATGTGAAAAACGGGCTGCAAATGAAAGCTTCTGGGTTTTTCTCTGCAAATGGTATCAAAAAAGGGTTTGTGGGGCTGAAATCACAATTTCTCCAGCTTTTAGGGAATGACAGACTTTTGTTAGAAAACCAACATTTTTTACACAGTTTTGGCATTTTTCTGGGACATACCCTATTTTTGCTATTTTTTGTGCTTTCAACCTCCTTCCAGTTAACGGTAGAAAAGGGTAACAAAACAATAATGGATCCTGGAAAGCTATACATTTTTGAAAAGTAGACAAAATTCTGAATTCAGCAAGGGGTCATTTGCGTAGATCCATCAAGGTTTCTTTATAGAAATTTACAGGCAAATATAGGAAAAATTAAAAATTTGTTGAAAAAAGCAGCCTCTTGAGTCAACGTTTTTACCTGTAACTTCTTCGAATTATGACATCTCTTTGAAAGCAATGTACCGTTACATCCGGTAGACCTTCCTGGTTGTGGGGACATATAGGACTTGTAGGTTCACCAAGAGCCCAACGAACCCAGAGTAGAAAAATGAGCAGCATTTTGTAATGTTTTTTTTTTTTGGTCCGGGTATATAGCAATTATTGTGGAAAAATGTATACTTGGAAAAATCGGTATGAAAGTCACCTATGTATTTCTGAAATGGGAACAAATTACAGAGTTCAGAAACAGTGCATATTTGCACATTTTCGAAATTGGGAATACTCATATTTGCATGACAATTATTGGTCATTTTTCAAAATGACTTTTTTTTTACACAATGTCTTTCATTTGGAAGGGAGAAATGCATCAAAAATCAATAGGTAATAACAGTTGCTTTACAAATTTGAACTACCCTAAGTCTCCCGAGAAAAATGGTACCTCACTTGTGTGGGTAGGCATAGTGCCCACGACAGGAAGTGGCTCAAAACCTAAGGTGAACACACCACATTTTCACACTGAAAATTTACACTTTTTTTGCAAAGAGTCTAGCTGTAGTTTTTGAACCCTAGCCCTGCCGGCACCTAAGGAAACCTAGCAAACCTATACATTTTTGAAAACTAGACACCCAGGGGAATCCAGGATGGGGTGACTTGACTGCCTCCCACCATGGTCTGTTACCCAGAATCCCTTGCAAACGTAAAAAATTGACAAAAAAAACACATTTTCCCCACATTTCTGTGATGGAAAGTTCTGGAATCTGCGTGGATCCACAAATTTCCACCCACCCCGCGTTCCCCAAAGTCCTACGAGAAAAATGGTACCTCACTTGTGCGGGTCGGCCTAGTGCCCGCGGCAGGAAACGGCGCAAAACGCAACGTGGTTTTGCAGTGAAAAATGACCCTTTTTTTGGCAAAGTGACTAGCTGTAGATTTTGTACCCTAGCCCTGCCGGCACCTAGGGAAACCTAGCAAACCTATACATTTCTGAAAACTAGACACCCAGGGGAATCCAGGATGGGGTGACTTGACTGCCTCCCACCATGGTCTGTTACCCAGAATCCCTTGCAAACGTAAAAAATTGACAAAAAAAACACATTTTCCCCACATTTCTGTGATGGAAAGTTCTGGAATCTGCGGGGATCCACAAATTTCCACCCACCCCGCGTTCCCCAAAGTCCTACGAGAAAAATGGTACCTCACTTGTGCGGGTCGGCCTAGTGCCCGCGACAGGAAACGGCGCAAAACGCAACGTGGTTTTGGAGTGAAAAATGACCCTTTTTTTGGCAAAGTGACTAGCTGTAGATTTTGTACCCTAGCCCTGCCGGCACCTAGGGAAACCTAGCAAACCTATACATTTCTGAAAACTAGACACCCAGGGGAATCCAGGATGGGGTGACTTGACTGCCTCCCACCATGGTCTGTTACCCAGAATCCCTTGCAAACGTAAAAAATTGACAAAAAAAACACATTTTCCCCACATTTCTGTGATGGAAAGTTCTGGAATCTGCGGGGATCCACAAATTTCCACCCACCCCGCGTTCCCCAAAGTCCTACGAGAAAAATGGTACCTCACTTGTGCGGGTCGGCCTAGTGCCCGCGACAGGAAACGGCGCAAAACGCAACGTGGTTTTGGAGTGAAAAATGACCCTTTTTTTGGCAAAGTGACTAGCTGTAGATTTTGTACCCTAGCCCTGCCGGCACCTAGGGAAACCTAGCAAACCTATACATTTTTGAAAACTAGACACCCAGGGGAATCCAGGATGGGGTGACTTGACTGCCTCCCACCATGGTCTGTTACCCAGAATCCCTTGCAAACATAAAAAATTGACAAAAAAAACACATTTTCCCCACATTTCTGTGATGGAAAGTTCTGGAACCTGCGTGGATCCACAAATTTCCACCCACCCCGCGTTCCCCAAAGTCCTACGAGAAAAATGGTACCTCACTTGTGCGGGTCGGCCTAGTGCCCGCAACAGGAAATGGCGCAAAACGCAAAGTGGTTTTGGAGTGAAAAATTACCCTTTTTTTGGCAAAGTGACTAGCTGTAGATTTTGTACCCTAGCCCTGCCGGCACCTAGGGAAACCTAGCAAACCTATACATTTTTGAAAACTAGACACCCAGGGGAATCCAGGATGGGGTGACTTGACTGCCTCCCACCATGGTCTGTTACCCAGAATCCCTTGCAAACGTAAAAAATGGACAAAAAAAACACATTTTCCCCACATTTCTGTGATGGAAAGTTCTGGAATCTGCGTGGATCCACAAATTTCCACCCACCCCGCGTTCCCCAAAGTCCTACGAGAAAAATGGTACCTCACTTGTGCGGGTCGGCCTGGTGCCCGCGACAGGAAACGGCGCAAAACGCAACGTGGTTTTGGAGTGAAAAATGACCCTTTTTTTGGCAAAGTGACTAGCTGTAGATTTTGTACCCTAGCCCTGCCGGCACCTAGGGAAACCTAGCAAACCTATACATTTTTGAAAACTAGACACCCAGGGGAATCCAGGATGGGGTGACTTGACTGCCTCCCACCATGGTCTGTTACCCAGAATCCCTTGCAAACGTAAAAAATTGACAAAAAAAACCACATTTTCCCCACATTTCTGTGATGGAAAGTTCTGGAACCTGCGTGGATCCACAAATTTCCACCCACTCCGCGTTCCCCAAAGTCCTACGAGAAAAATGGTACCTCACTTGTGCGGGTCGGCCTTGTGCCCGCAACAGGAAACGGCGCAAAACGCAACGTGGTTTTGGAGTGAAAAATGACCCTTTTTTTGGCAAAGTGACTAGCTGTAGATTTTGTACCCTAGCCCTGCCGGCACCTAGGGAAACCTAGCAAACCTATACATTTCTGAAAACTAGACACCCAGGGGAATCCAGGATGGGGTGACTTGACTGCCTCCCACCAGGGTCTGTTACCCAGAATCCCTTGCAAACGTAAAAAATTGACAAAAAAAACACATTTTCCCCAAATTTCTGTGATGGAAAGTTCTGGAATCTGCGTGGATCCACAAATTTCCACCCACCCCGCGTTCCCCAAAGTCCTACGAGAAAAATGGTACCTCACTTGTGCGGGTCGGCCTAGTGCCTGCGACAGGAAACGGCGCAAAACGCAACGTGGTTTTGGAGTGAAAAATGACCCTTTTTTTGGCAAAGTGACTAGCTGTAGATTTTGTACCCTAGCCCTGCCGGCACCTAGGGAAACCTAGCAAACCTATACATTTTTGAAAACTAGACACCCAGGGGAATCCAGGATGGGGTGACTTGACTGCCTCCCACCATGGTCTGTTACCCAGAATCCCTTGCAAACGTAAAAAATTGACAAACAAAACACATTTTCCCCACATTTCTGTGATGGAAAGTCCTGGAACCTGCGTGGATCCACAAATTTCCACCCACCCCGCGTTCCCCAAAGTCCTACGAGAAAAATGGTACCTCACTTGTGCGGGTCGGCCTAGTGCCCGCAACAGGAAATGGCGCAAAACGCAAAGTGGTTTTGGAGTGAAAAATGACCCTTTTTTTGGCAAAGTGACTAGCTGTAGATTTTGTACCCTAGCCCTGCCGGCACCTAGGGAAACCTAGCAAACCTATACATTTCTGAAAACTAGACACCCGGCGGCTTCCAGGGAGGTATGGCTTGCGTGGATCCCCCAACGTTTCCTTACCCAGAATCCCCTGCTAACCTCAATTTTTGCCCAAAAAATCACTTTTTTCACACATTTTGGGGTGGGAAAGTAGTGGCATCACCGGGCTCACACAAATTTACCACCACCCAGCGTTCCCCCAGGTCTCCCGGTAAAAATGGTGCCTCACTTGTGTGGGAGGCCCAAGTACCCGCGGCAGGCAAGGGCCCCAAACGTAGTGAGGCGACATCAAGATGGCCTATCGCCAAACCACCTGGTTTTGCAAGGGGGGTCACTTTGGTTTTTGGCCCGGTGCGCGGCGGCCATCTAGGGAAACCTACCAAACCCAGGCATTTTTGAAAACTAGACACCCGGCGGCTTCCAGGGAGGTATGGCTTGCGTGGATCCCCCAACGTTTCCTTACCCAGAATCCCCTGCAAACCTCAAATTTTGCTCAAAAAATCACTTTTTTCACACATTTTGGGGTGGGAAAGTAGTGGCATCACCGGGCTCACACAAATTTACCACCACCCAGCGTTCCCCCAGGTCTCCCGGTAAAAATGGTGCCTCACTTGTGTGGGAGGCCCAAGTACCCGCGGCAGGCAAGGGCCCCAAACGTAGTGAGGCGACATCAAGATGGCCTATCGCCAAACCACCTGGTTTTGCAAGGGGGGTCACTTTGGTTTTTGGCCCGGTGCGCGGCGGCCATCTAGGGAAACCTACCAAACCCAGGCATTTTTGAAAACTAGACACCCGGCGGCTTCCAGGGAGGTATGGCTTGCGTGGATCCCCCAACGTTTCCTTACCCAGAATCCCCTGCAAACCTCAAATTTTGCCCAAAAAATCACTTTTTTCACACATTTTGGGGTGGGAAAGTAGTGGCATCACCGGGCTCACACAAATTTACCACCACCCAGCGTTCCCCCAGGTCTCCCGGTAAAAATGGTGCCTCACTTGTGTGGGAGGCCCAAGTACCCGCGGCAGGCAAGGGCCCCAAACGTAGTGAGGCGACATCAAGATGGCCTATCGCCAAACCACCTGGTTTTGCAAGGGGGGTCACTTTGGTTTTTGGCCCGGTGCGCGGCGGCCATCTAGGGAAACCTACCAAACCCAGGCATTTTTGAAAACTAGACACCCGGCGGCTTCCAGGGAGGTATGGCTTGCGTGGATCCCCCAACGTTTCCTTACCCAGAATCCCCTGCACACCTCAAATTTTGCTCAAAAAATCACTTTTTTTCACACATTTTGGGGTGAGAAAGTAGTGGCATCACCGGGCTCACACAAATTTACCACCACCCAGCGTTCCCCCAGGTCTCCCGGTAAAAATGGTGCCTCACTTGTGTGGGAGGCCCAAGTACCCGCGGCAGGCAAGGGCCCCAAACGTAGTGAGGCGACATCAAGATGGCCTATCGCCAAACCACCTGGTTTTGCAAGGGGGGTCACTTTGGTTTTTGGCCCGGTGCGTGGCGGCCATCTAGGGAAACCTACCAAACCCAGGCATTTTTGAAAACTAGACACCCGGCGGCTTCCAGGGAGGTATGGCTTGCGTGGATCCCCCAACGTTTCCTTACCCAGAATCCCCTGCAAACCTCAAATTTTGCTCAAAAAATCACTTTTTTCACACATTTTGGGGTGGGAAAGTAGTGGCATCACCGGGCTCACACAAATTTACCACCACCCAGCGTTCCCCCAGGTCTCCCGGTAAAAATGGTGCCTCACTTGTGTGGGAGGCCCAAGTACCCGCGGCAGGCAAGGGCCCCAAACGTAGTGAGGCGACATCAAGATGGCCTATCGCCAAACCACCTGGTTTTGCAAGGGGGGTCACTTTGGTTTTTGGCCCGGTGCGCGGCGGCCATCTAGGGAAACCTACCAAACCCAGGCATTTTTGAAAACTAGACACCCGGCGGCTTCCAGGGAGGTATGGCTTGCGTGGATCCCCCAACGTTTCCTTACCCAGAATCCCCTGCACACCTCAAATTTTGCTCAAAAAATCACTTTTTTCACACATTTTGGGGTGGGAAAGTAGTGGCATCACCGGGCTCACACAAATTTACCACCACCCAGCGTTCCCCCAGGTCTCCCGGTAAAAATGGTGCCTCACTTGTGTGGGAGGCCCAAGTACCCGCGGCAGGCAAGGGCCCCAAACGTAGTGAGGCGACATCAAGATGGCCTATCGCCAAACCACCTGGTTTTGCAAGGGGGGTCACTTTGGTTTTTGGCCCGGTGCGCGGCGGCCATCTAGGGAAACCTACCAAACCCAGGCATTTTTGAAAACTAGACACCCGGCGGCTTCCAGGGAGGTATGGCTTGCGTGGATCCCCCAACGTTTCCTTACCCAGAATCCCCTGCAAACCTCAAATATTGCTCAAAAAATCACTTTTTTCACACATTTTGGGGTGGGAAAGTAGTGGCATCACCGGGCTCACACAAATTTACCACCACCCAGCGTTCCCCCAGGTCTCCCGGTAAAAATGGTGCCTCACTTGTGTGGGAGGCCCAAGTACCCGCGGCAGGCAAGGGCCCCAAACGTAGTGAGGCGACATCAAGATGGCCTATCGCCAAACCACCTGGTTTTGCAAGGGGGGTCACTTTGGTTTTTGGCCCGGTGCGCGGCGGCCATCTAGGGAAACCTACCAAACCCAGGCATTTTTGAAAACTAGACACTCGGCGGCTTCCAGGGAGGTATGGCTTGCGTGGATCCCCCAACGTTTACTTACCCAGAATCCCCTGCAAACCTCAATTTTTGCTCAAAAAATCACTTTTTTTCACACATTTTGGGGTGGGAAAGTAGTGGCATCACCGGGCTCACACAAATTTACCACCACCCAGCGTTCCCCCAGGTCTCCCGGTAAAAATGGTGCCTCACTTGTGTGGGAGGCCCAAGTACCCGCGGCAGGCAAGGGCCCCAAACGTAGTGAGGCGACATCAAGATGGCCTATCGCCAAACCACCTGGTTTTGCAAGGGGGGTCACTTTGGTTTTTGGCCCGGTGCGCGGCGGCCATCTAGGGAAACCTACCAAACCCAGGCATTTTTGAAAACTAGACACTCGGCGGCTTCCAGGGAGGTATGGCTTGCGTGGATCCCCCAACGTTTACTTACCCAGAATCCCCTGCAAACCTCAATTTTTGCTCAAAAAATCACTTTTTTCACACATTTTGGGGTGGGAAAGTAGTGGCATCACCGGGCTCACACAAATTTACCACCACCCAGCGTTCCCCCAGGTCTCCCGGTAAAAATGGTGCCTCACTTGTGTGGGAGGCCCAAGTACCCGCGGCAGGCAAGGGCCCCAAACGTAGTGAGGCGAAATCAATATGGCCTATCGCCAAACCACCTGGTTTTGCAAGGGGGGTCACTTTGGTTTTTGGCCCGGTGCGCGGCGGCCATCTAGGGAAACCTACCAAACCCAGGCATTTTTGAAAACTAGACACTCGGCGGCTTCCAGGGAGGTATGGCTTGCGTGGATCCCCCAACGCTTACTTACCCAGAATCCCCTGCAAACCTCAATTTTTGCTCAAAAAATCACTTTTTTCACACATTTTGGGGTGGGAAAGTAGTGGCATCACCGGGCTCACACAAATTTACCACCACCCAGCGTTCCCCCAGGTCTCCCGGTAAAAATGGTGCCTCACTTGTGTGGGAGGCCCAAGTACCCGCGGCAGGCAAGGGCCCCAAACGTAGTGAGGCGACATCAAGATGGCCTATCGCCAAACCACCTGGTTTTGCAAGGGGGGTCACTTTGGTTTTTGGCCCGGTGCGCGGCGGCCATCTAGGGAAACCTACCAAACCCAGGCATTTTTGAAAACTAGACACTCGGCGGCTTCCAGGGAGGTATGGCTTGCGTGGATCCCCCAACGTTTACTTACCCAGAATCCCCTGCAAACCTCAATTTTTGCTCAAAAAATCACTTTTTTCACACATTTTGGGGTGGGAAAGTAGTGGCATCACCGGGCTCACACAAATTTACCACCACCCAGCGTTCCCCCAGGTCTCCCGGTAAAAATGGTGCCTCACTTGTGTGGGAGGCCCAAGTACCCGCGGCAGGCAAGGACAACAAACGTAGTGAGGCAACATCAACATTGCCTTTCCCAAATGTCGCCTCACTACGTTTGGGGCCCTTGCCTGCCGCGGGTACTTGGGCCTCCCACACAAGTGAGGCACCATTTTTACCGGGAGACCTGGGGGAACGCTGGGTGGTGGTAAATTTGTGTGAGCCCGGTGATGCCACTACTTTCCCACCCCAAAATGTGTGAAAAAAGTGATTTTTTGAGCAAAAATTGAGGTTTGCAGGGGATTCTGGGTAAGTAAACGTTGGGGGATCCACGCAAGCCATACCTCCCTGGAAGCCGCCGAGTGTCTAGTTTTCAAAAATGCCTGGGTTTGGTAGGTTTCCCTAGATGGCCGCCGCGCACCGGGCCAAAAACCAAAGTGACCCCCCTTGCAAAACCAGGTGGTTTGGCGATAGGCCATCTTGATGTCGCCTCACTACGTTTGGGGCCCTTGCCTGCCGCGGGTACTTGGGCCTCCCACACAAGTGAGGCACCATTTTTACCGGGAGACCTGGGGGAACGCTGGGTGGTGGTAAATTTGTGTGAGCCCGGTGATGCCACTACTTTCCCACCCCAAAATGTGTGAAAAAAGTGATTTTTTGAGCAAAAATTGAGGTTTGCAGGGGATTCTGGGTAAGTAAACGTTGGGGGATCCACGCAAGCCATACCTCCCTGGAAGCCGCCGAGTGTCTAGTTTTCAAAAATGCCTGGGTTTGGTAGGTTTCCCTAGATGGCCGCCGCGCACCGGGCCAAAAACCAAAGTGACCCCCCTTGCAAAACCAGGTGGTTTGGCGATAGGCCATCTTGATGTCGCCTCACTACATTTGGGGCCCTTGCCTGCCGCGGGTACTTGGGCCTCCCACACAAGTGAGGCACCATTTTTACCGGGAGACCTGGGGGAACGCTGGGTGGTGGTAAATTTGTGTGAGCCCGGTGATGCCACTACTTTCCCACCCCAAAATGTGTGAAAAAAGTGATTTTTTGAGCAAAATTTGAGGTGTGCAGGGGATTCTGGGTAAGGAAACGTTGGGGGATCCACGCAAGCCATACCTCCCTGGAAGCCGCCCGGTGTCTAGTTTTCAAAAATGCCTGGGTTTGGTAGGTTTCCCTAGATGGCCGCCGCGCACCGGGCCAAAAACCAAAGTGACCCCCCTTGCAAAACCAGGTGGTTTGGCGATAGGCCATCTTGATGTCGCCTCACTACGTTTGGGGCCCTTGCCTGCCGCGGGTACTTGGGCCTCCCACACAAGTGAGGCACCATTTTTACCGGGAGACCTGGGGGAACGCTGGGTGGTGGTAAATTTGTGTGAGCCCGGTGATGCCACTACTTTCCCACCCCAAAATGTGTGAAAAAAGTGATTTTTTGAGCAAAATTTGAGGTGTGCAGGGGATTCTGGGTAAGGAAACGTTGGGGGATCCACGCAAGCCATACCTCCCTGGAAGCCGCCGGGTGTCTAGTTTTCAAAAATGCCTGGGTTTGGTAGGTTTCCCTAGATGGCCGCCGCGCACCGGGCCAAAAACCAAAGTGACCCCCCTTGCAAAACCAGGTGGTTTGGCGATAGGCCATCTTGATGTCGCCTCACTACGTTTGGGGCCCTTGCCTGCCGCGGGTACTTGGGCCTCCCACACAAGTGAGGCACCATTTTTACCGGGAGACCTGGGGGAACGCTGGGTGGTGGTAAATTTGTGTGAGCCCGGTGATGCCACTACTTTCCCACCCCAAAATGTGTGAAAAAAGTGATTTTTTGAGCAAAATTTGAGGTTTGCAGGGGATTCTGGGTAAGGAAACGTTGGGGGATCCACGCAAGCCATACCTCCCTGGAAGCCGCCGGGTGTCTAGTTTTCAAAAATGCCTGGGTTTGGTAGGTTTCCCTATATGGCCGCCGCGCACCGGGCCAAAAACCAAAGTGACCCCCCTTGCAAAACCAGGTGGTTTGGCGATAGGCCATCTTGATGTCGCCTCACTACGTTTGGGGCCCTTGCCTGCCGCGGGTACTTGGGCCTCCCACACAAGTGAGGCACCATTTTTACCGGGAGACCTGGGGGAACGCTGGGTGGTGGTAAATTTGTGTGAGCCCGGTGATGCCACTACTTTCCCACCCCAAAATGTGTGAAAAAAGTGATTTTTTGAGCAAAAATTGAGGTTTGCAGGGGATTCTGGGTAAGTAAACTTTGGGGGATCCACGCAAGCCATACCTCCCTGGAAGCCGCCGAGTGTCTAGTTTTCAAAAATGCCTGGGTTTGGTAGGTTTTCCTAGATGGCCGCCGCGCACCGGGCCAAAAACCAAAGTGACCCCCCTTGCAAAACCAAGTGGTTTGGCGATAGGCCATCTTGATGTCGCCTCACTACGTTTGTTGTCCTTGCCTGCCGCGGGTACTTGGGCCTCCCACACAAGTGAGGCACCATTTTTACCGGGAGACCTGGGGGAACGCTGGGTGGTGGTAAATTTGTGTGAGCCCGGTGATGCCACTACTTTCCCACCCCAAAATGTGTGAAAAAAGTGATTTTTTGAGCAAAAATTGAGGTTTGCAGGGGATTCTGGGTAAGTAAACGTTGGGGGATCCACGCAAGCCATACCTCCCTGGAAGCCGCCGAGTGTCTAGTTTTCAAAAATGCCTGGGTTTGGTAGGTTTCCCTAGATGGCCGCCGCGCACCGGGCCAAAAACCAAAGTGACCCCCCTTGCAAAACCAGGTGGTTTGGCGATAGGCCATCTTGATGTCGCCTCACTACGTTTGGGGCCCTTGCCTGCCGCGGGTACTTGGGCCTCCCACACAAGTGAGGCACCATTTTTACCGGGAGACCTGGGGGAACGCTGGGTGGTGGTAAATTTGTGTGAGCCCGGTGATGCCACTACTTTCCCACCCCAAAATGTGTGAAAAAAGTGATTTTTTGAGCAAAATTTGAGGTTTGCAGGGGATTCTGGGTAAGGAAACGTTAGGGGATCCACGCAAGCCATACCTCCCTGGAAGCCGCCGGGTGTCTAGTTTTCAAAAATGCCTGGGTTTGGTAGGTTTCCCTAGATGGCCGCCGCGCACCGGGCCAAAAACCAAAGTGACCCCCCTTGCAAAACCAGGTGGTTTGGCGATAGGCCATCTTGATGTCGCCTCACTACGTTTGGGGCCCTTGCCTGCCGCGGGTACTTGGGCCTCCCACACAAGTGAGGCACCATTTTTACCGGGAGACCTGGGGGAACGCTGGGTGGTGGTAAATTTGTGTGAGCCCGGTGATGCCACTACTTTCCCACCCCAAAATGTGTGAAAAAAGTGATTTTTTGAGCAAAATTTGAGGTTTGCAGGGGATTCTGGGTAAGGAAACGTTGGGGGATCCACGCAAGCCATACCTCCCTGGAAGCCGCCGGGTGTCTAGTTTTCAAAAATGCCTGGGTTTGGTAGGATTCCCTAGATGGCCGCCGCGCACCGGGCCAAAAACCAAAGTGACCCCCCTTGCAAAACCAGGTGGTTTGGCGATAGGCCATCTTGATGTCGCCTCACTACGTTTGGGGCCCTTGCCTGCCGCGGGTACTTGGGCCTCCCACACAAGTGAGGCACCATTTTTACCGGGAGACCTGGGGGAACGCTGGGTGGTGGTAAATTTGTGTGAGCCCGGTGATGCCACTACTTTCCCACCCCAAAATGTGTGAAAAAAGTGATTTTTTGAGCAAAAATTGAGGTTTGCAGGGGATTCTGGGTAAGGAAACGTTGGGGGATCCACGCAAGCCATACCTCCCTGGAAGCCGGCGGGTGTCTAGTTTTCAAAAATGACTGGGTTTGGTAGGTTTCCCTAGATGGCCGCCGCGCACCGGGCCAAAAACCAAAGTGACCCCCCTTGCAAAACCAGGTGGTTTGGCGATAGGCCATCTTGATGTCGCCTCACTACGTTTGGGGCCCTTGCCTGCCGCGGGTACTTGGGCCTCCCACACAAGTGAGGCACCATTTTTACCGGGAGACCTGGGGGAACGCTGGGTGGTGGTAAATTTGTGTGAGCCCGGTGATGCCACTACTTTCCCACCCCAAAATGTGTGAAAAAAGTGATTTTTTGAGCAAAATTTGAGGTTTGCAGGGGATTCTGGGTAAGGAAACGTTGGGGGATCCACGCAAGCCATACCTCCCTGGAAGCCGCCGGGTGTCTAGTTTTCAAAAATGCCTGGGTTTGGTAGGTTTCCCTAGATGGCCGCCGCGCACCGGGCCAAAAACCAAAGTGACCCCCCTTGCAAAACCAGGTGGTTTGGCGATAGGCCATCTTGATGTCGCCTCACTACGTTTGGGGCCCTTGCCTGCCGCGGGTACTTGGGCCTCCCACACAAGTGAGGCACCATTTTTACCGGGAGACCTGGGGGAACGCTGGGTGGTGGTAAATTTGTGTGAGCCCGGTGATGCCACTACTTTCCCACCCCAAAATGTGTGAAAAAAGTGATTTTTTGAGCAAAATTTGAGGTTTGCAGGGGATTCTGGGTAAGGAAACGTTGGGGGATCCACGCAAGCCATACCTCCCTGGAAGCCGCCGGGTGTCTAGTTTTCAGAAATGCGTGGGTTGGAAAGGTTTCCCTAGATGGCCGCCGAGCCCTGGGCAAAAAACCAAAGTAACCCCCCTTGCAAAACCAGATTACCTATTGTTACTACAGCGTGAGAATTTAGGAATAATACTGCAAAGAAAATGTGGCAGACAATTTGAGGTTTACAGGACAATGGGGATAAAAAATATTTTTCAAATCACTAGAGAGACATCACCATGAACTCCCAAGGGTTTTCGACAATATCTACAGTTGGTGGGTTATTCTTACATGGAAAGTGTACCTTGGCAGAGAAACAAAAAACAAAGATTCCTGCACAACCATCTATTCCTCAAACACACACACATACTGGTTGGATTTGGCACGAGGGCAAGTCATGGTTCAGTGTATTAAATTTTATTAACAAGAGATTTCACAAAAATGAAATGCACTGTCAATAATTAAATTCACAAAAAACCAAACCAATGACTTGCAGCTCGTGAGCTGTAAAGCCACGTCAAGGCACCAACCGCTTTACAGGCCATTCACACACCTTTCATACGTGATACAAACAAGACCATTCGCACCACCAGGTACAAAAGCAACACAGTACAAAAATCACCAAAAAGGGACAAGGTACACCCTGCTTCAGAAAGACAAATATTACTGCACAGTCATCTAACCCGCAAGCACACACACATACTGGTTGGATTTGGCACGAGGGTGAGTGATGGTTCAGTAGATAAAATTGTATTACCAAGTGATTTCACAAAACATGAAATGCACTGGTAATAATTGAAAGGGCAAGAAACTGAACCATTGACTCACAGCTCGTGAGCTGTAAAGCCACGACAAGGCACCAACCTCTTTACAGGCCATTCATACACCTTTCATACGTGTGAGACATACAAAACCATTCACACCGCCAGCCGCGGGCCCATCACATAACAAAACTCACACCAGCACACAGCGCCATTCAAGGGCCCATCACTTTCACACGCCCACAATCCAGACACAGCAACTACACAGGCTGAAGGATTGCGTGGAGTGGCACTCAGCTAGCAGTGTGTGTAGTGACCAGCAGAAAGTCACTACTCACACACAGCCAGCCAAGCACCAGTCGACACACACCGCTAGCCAAACGCCAGTCCACGCACACCGCTAGCCAAGCGCCAGTCCAGGCACACCGCCATCCAATCGCCAGTCCAGGCACACCGGCAGCCAATCGCCAATCCACCTACACCGCCAGCCAAGCTCCAGTCCACGGACACCACCAGACAAGCACCATTCCACGCACACCGCCAGCCAAGCTCCAGTCCACACACACCACCAGACAAGCTCCAGTCCACGGACACCACCAGCCAAGCTCCAGTCCACGGACACCACCAGCCAAACACCAGTCCGCACACACCACCAGTCCACACACACTGCCAGCCAAGTACCAGTCCACGCACACCGCCAGCCAAGCACCATTCCACGCACACCACCAGCCAAGCACCATTCCACGCACACCGCCAGCCAAGCACCATTCCACGCACACCACCAGCCACGCACCAGTCCACGCACACCGCCAGCCAAGCACCATTCCACGCACACCACCAGCCACGCACCAGTCCACGCACACCGCCAGTCCATGCAAACCGCCAGTCCACGCACACCGTCAGCCAAGCACCATTCCACGCACACCACCAACCAAGTGCCAGTCCACACACACCAACAGCCAAGCGCAAGCCTACACACACCGCCATCACATTTTGGATTTTTTTAGAAAAAAATAAAAACACAAACAAATTGCAAATAGATACAAATCTTCTAACAGAAAATCAGCAACTAAATACATTGCACTAACACCAACCTTGAAACAGAATCATATTTTCCAAAGAATACAGACCAGGCAGTTCACTTTACCACTCATGAATCTTCCCAGAAGTTTTTACGCGTGTGGTACGCTCGGACACAAGCAGAGAGACACAGTGCAGGATGAGAGGGACAATCGGGGCAGTACATACGACTCTCCTTCCGCAAACCTCTTCGCCAACAGACTCTACATCTCCTACTGGGAAAATCTTTTGCGGGTGTGGGAGGAATGTGATCTGGAAAGTGGCGTTCTTTCAATCTAGCAACATCCTCCACCAGTCCAACTCTAGGAACACTTGCCTGTTCCACTACAACAAGGCTGCCTATTACAGACTCCTGAAACTTAGCAAAAGTCATCTTTGACTCAGGGCAAGAATCCTGGAACACAACAAAAGCATTAAACATTGCCAAGTGGAAAAGATGGATAGCCAACTTCTTGTACCAAATGTAAGCCTTACGAAGAGCAGTGTAAGGTTCCAACCTCTGATCTACTCTGTCAACACCACCCATGTACCTATTATAGTCTAAAACACATACAGGTTTGCGCGCTTCAGCGACCTGACCCCAAACAGTCACAGGTGCAGTGCTTTCATCATGGATGGAAGTCAGCATGTAGACATCTCTCCTGTCTGTAAACTTCACAGCAAGAAGCTCCTGGCAACGCAACGCACTGCACTGTCCCCGCACAAGCTTTTGACAAACAAGTTCTTTCGGAAAACCTTTACGGTTACAGCGGACTGTGCCACAAGCAAAAGTGTCCACTTTGGCCAATTCCCTGAACAACCGTACACCAGTGTAGAAGTTATCTACATATAAATGGTGGCCTTTGTTAAAAAATCCTCTTCCAAGTTCCCAAACAATTTTCTCAGTCACTCCAAAAGTGGACGGACAACCAGGGAGGTTAAACCTAGATTCCTTACCGGTGTACACCCTAAAATTAGAGACATATCCAGTCCTACTGTCACACAGCATATACAGCTTTATTCCATAGCGTGCCCTCTTACTAGGAATGTATTGCCTAAAAACCAAGCGGCCCTTGAACAACACCAAAGACTCATCCACTGCAATTTCTCTACCAGGGGCATAAATCTCAGAAAATCGATCAACAAAGTGATCAAGGACAGGCCTAATCTTAAAAAGACGGTCACAATCAGGGTGATCTCGTGGCAACGCTAAACCATTATCTACAAAGTGCATCATCCGAAGCAGAAGCAAATACCTGTCACGACTCATGACTGCCGGAAAAATAGACGTTGCCATCAAGGGACTGCTAGACCAATATGAAGCCAATGATGGCTTCCTTAGCAAGCCCATCAAAAAAGTTAAACCCAAGAACTTCTTCATCTCTTCAACATTTGTGGGAGTCCACCGGGTAGCTCTAGAGTGTGGCTTAAGACTGGCACTGTTGTCCCTCAAAAACTGTTCGGCATACAAATTAGTCTGCTCAACAATCTCTGCCAAAAACACATCGTCCATAAACAACTGAAAAAAATTTACAGGCAAAAAGTTCTCGGTATTCACTCTAGACCCTGGAACACCAGTAAACTCAGGAAATTCCGGCTGCACCATGCCAGGGGCAACCCAGAGGTCATCACTTTCAACTGGAAGACTTGCAGCCCCAGCCTGCAGCCCAGATGTCTCTTGCCGCACTACACCAACGGAAAGGCTTGCAGCCCCAGCCTGCAGCCCAGATGCCTCTTGCCGCACTACACCAACGGGAAGCCTTGCAGTCCCAGCCTGCAGCCCAGATGTCTCTTGCCGCACTACACCAACGGGAAGCCTTGCAGCCGCAGGCTGCAGCCCAGATGCCTCTTGCCGCACTATCGGCACATCAGTCTCCTCCTCTAACACAGGCACTTCATCCGCACTAAGAGTATCTTCATCATCCGATGACCCCATACGGAGAGAAAACTCACTGCCAGAATCGTCCCCTGCCCCCTCTCCCTCAGAAGCAGAGTCAGTCTCTGACCCAATATCAGAGGAAGACTCAAACAGCAAACCAACAACCTGCTGAGCAGTCATCCTGCGGCTAGCCATTATACCTACTAAGATGGAAGACTGCACAAACAAGTCAACAACAACCAACAATGTGCAAACCAAGTAAGTAAAGAAATGTGTACCTTATATCAATAAGATCAATGTACTCAAAAACTATACAATCCAAAATCAAAAGAGACAGCTGCACTCACCAGAAACAAACTCTGCAGTGACACAGCAAAGACCAACGATATCAAACTAGAAAGAAGAAAAAAAACAAATTACTCACAAGACAACAAAATACACATCGTGCACCAATGCAAAAAGTTTTTGAAACTCAAAAACCAAACATACTGCTATTATTACACCATTTGCAAAAAAAAACAGGCAGAGAAATCAAACACATTTGCATTGTACAAAAAAACAGTCTCTTACCAAACTACACAAACAGCAAAACCACCAGAACCAAAACGTCACCGTGAACAGAAGAAAAGCCTTCACCTAGAACAAAAAAGTAAACAAAAAAAACATTACAATTGGAAATCACAAAAAATATAACAATAAACATTATAACATGCCATGTCACTACCCAAATGGTCAATCGGTTTGTGTGCCAGGTCAGGCAGAAAACAGCAGGAAAAAAAAGGCTATTCAGTCCCGGGGCAGGTGAGCCAAATACATATAACAAATTGCACCCTGGAAGCGAGGGGTCACTTCTATTTCTAATTGAACTAATTCCCTGGTGTCTTGTGGGCTTTTCTGCCCCCAATGGGAGCAGAAACGGCAAAAAAATAAAACCGATCTGCCCACAGAGGGGGCAGAAAAGTCTTCAAAACATTTAGGGGCCCAAGGAAGCGACCCTTGCCCAAGGGGTCGCTTCCTACAATAATATTTATATCCCTGGTGTCTAGTGGGCTTTTCTGCCCCCCCCCAAGGAGCAGAAACGGACAGAAAGACGACCAATCTGCCCCCAGGGGGGGCAGAAAAGTATTCTAAATAATTAGGCCGCAAAGGAAGCGACCCTTGCCCAAGGGGTCGCTTCCTACATAAAGAAAAAGACATCCCTGGTGTCTAGTGGGCTTTTCTGCCCCCCCTGGGGGCAGAAACGGGCAGAAAGACGACCGATCTGCCCCCAGGGGGGGCAGAAAAGTCTTCTATTCACTTTACCACCCTAGGAAGCGACCCTTGCCCAAGGGGTCGCTTCCTACATAACGAAATAGACATCCCTGGTGTCTAGTGGGCTTTTCTGCTCCCCCTAGGGGCAGAAACGGGCAGAAAGAAGACCGATCTGCCCCCAGGGGGGGCAGAAAAGTCTTCAATTTATTGGGCCCCCCAAGGAAGCGACCCTTGCCTAAGGGGTCGCTTCCTACATAGCATAAACGACATCCCTGGTGTCTAGTGGGCTTTTCTGCCCCCCCTGGGGGCAGAAACGCGCAGAAAGCGGACCGATCTGCCCCCAGGGGGGGCAGAAAAGACTTCCAAAAATTTTGCCCCCAAGGAAGCGACCCTTGCCTAAGGGGTCGCTTCCTACATAGTAAAAACGACATCCCTGGTGTCTAGTGGGCTTTTCTGCCCCCCCTGGGGGCAGAAACGCGCAGAAAGCGGGCCGATCTGCCCCCAGGGGGGGCAGAAAAGACTTCGCCAAATTTTCATCCCCAAGGAAGCGACCCTTGCCTAAGGGGTCGCTTCCCAAATTCGAAATACTAAATCCCTGGTGTCTAGTGGGGCATCCCTACTCCACGATCGCGACGCTGTGCGCGATCGTGGAGCAGGAATGCCCTGTATTGAGACATCGGGGGAGAGGAAATACTCTTTCCTCTCCCCCGATGCCTCAATACAACAGATTTCACCGCCGCGGCCCCCACCGGACGACAAACACCTACCTCTGCTCCCCTTGGACGCGCTGGAAGAAATGGATTCCAGCGCGTCCAACGCTTCCTGATGACGCCGGCGCGCGCTGTGCGCGCTGACGTCATCAGAAAGCGTGGGGGGGCTCGGGGGGGGTCGGGGGTGGCAGCGGAAGCTCTTCCGCTGCCACCCCCGTAAAGGGGGGCAAGATCGAGGCACAAGGGGGGGAGCGCCAGCGCTTTCCCCGGGGGCTGTCCTCATGACGGAACGGTTCCGTCATGAGCACAGCCCAACCGATGCTCATGACGGAACCGTTCCGTCATGAGCATCGAAGGGGTTAACAATGTGGTTGTTACAACGACCGCGTTGTTATTTCACATACCGTTACAACGCAAGTCGGATCAACGACTTGCGTTAGGTGGCTGAAGGTGTTGGATTTAAAATCCAACACCTTCCCTAGTGTCCGCACAGACTGGAGTTGGAATAGTAAATTATACTATTCCAACATCCAGCGCCCCCTAAAAGCAAGTCTGTATGCGAAATAATAACGCGGTCGTTGTAACGACCGTGTTGTTATGGCATGCGTTGTAAACGCATGCAAACCAAATCCTATATTCGGAACACAATATTAAAGTAGCTCATGTTGTGTCTTGCTTTACACACCCAAATAAAGCAAGAAAACTGCTTGAAAGGGGTTGCAGCACTCACCAAATGAGGCACATCAAGAGACAGTTTTCAGAATAAAGCGTGGGGTTTTATTAGTGCAACACTCTCTAATAGATTTCCCAGTTGTCAAATGAAAACAACATGCAAATATATATGTGTATCACAAGTTCAAATGCATGAGATAAAACACAAGCAGATAATTATAGCAAGACACACGCAAATAATGAGCACTTACAAGTCAAATAATAACGATTATTGATGTCTAAGTTTTGTCTGCAATAATCTCTGCTGGTTCTGGGGGATGATTTGAGGATTCTAGCAACACTTTGGCCTCTGGTTTCTTGGTAGTGGAGTCAAACCCTCCATCTTCTCGCACAGTAACAAGGTCCCCTTCCTCACAATCTCTCTATACACTGCTGAATCAGTACACTCTCGACTATTTGGCATAAGCCCAATGTCTGATAATTGTTCTCTTTCCAACTGGTCCCTCACCATCTGTGGGGCTGGTCTGTGATGTACATACTGGCAAATATGAATCATAATTCTAAATCAGGTCTAGGGGAATATGCATCCCTTTATTCTCTGCCCACCTGCTAGTGGCTTTCTCTCCCAGGTGTTCACATTTTTGGTATGTCCACTTAGCCATGCCCAATAAATTAGAATCTTGCGTGACCACCTCTGTCACCAAGATTTTGGCTTTTTTTCTGCAAGGAAATTAAACCAACATTCTAGTGAAGTGGTAGGACAGTGAGCGTCTACATGATAAACAGTAACTGCGCTTTGCGGTAACGTTTCCCACATTTCTTGCCACATATCCTTACCCCACCTCACAGTGGGCTCCTGTATCTCAGACACATTTTGCACCACCCCTGTCTCTGACAGTTTTCAGAATAAAGCATGGGGTTTTATTCGTGCAACACTCTCTAATAGAAAGGCTTTCCCAGATGTCAAATGAAAACAACATGCAAATATATATGTGTATCACAAGTTCAAATGCATGAGATTAAACACAAGTAGATAATTATGGTAAAACACACTCAAATAATGAGCACTTACAAGTCAAATAATAATAATGGAGCAAAACATAAGCAGCTTATTATAAGGGTGGGCGTAGTGGGCGTAGTGGGGCTACGTGAAGCAGCACGTAGTGTGCCCAAATCTACGCACACTACGCGCTTCGCGTAGCCCCACTACGTGCCACCCACCTCCCTCCCGCCCTTCTTTTAAATAATATAAGCAATGAAAAATAAATTAAAGTAAGTCGACTTACCCGTAAGCGCGGCGTCTCCGGGGCTCCCTCTTTCTGTTTCTTATTTCTTCTGGCAAATGCGCATGCGCGGACGCCCGCGCATGCGCATTTCTCGCGAGAAATGCGCATGCGCGGGTGTCCGCGCATGCGCATTTGCCAGAAGAAATTAGAAACAGAAAGAGGGAGCCCCGGAGACGCCGCGCTTACGGGTAAGTCGACTTACTTTAATTTATTTTTCATTGCTTATATTATTAAAAGGAGGGCAGGCGGGAGGTGGGTGGCGGGTGGCAAGCAGCTACGCTTCGCCCTCGGCGTGTGCGTAGCGCTGCCCTGCTTCGCCTACTTCGGAAAGTGCGAAGCAGGCAGCGCTACGTACACTACGTGGGCGAAGCGTAGTGCTACGCCCGGGGTTACTTATTATAAAGGAATACTCATAAATCAAATGCAAGAGAGCAAATATAATAATGATGGACGTCCAATGCAAGAAACAAGATCAAGAACCAATGTATAAAAATACTTCACAGGTTGGCTAAAAACACATGTGGAAATAACTCTATATCCATACATATTCTCATTACCAATGATCAGAGAAAATACTTCAGCGGCTGCACAATCTTAATCTTAGCCCACACAAGTCTAGGAGATTCCTAATAACAGTCCTGGGGTCAAGAGACTCCTCAAGCCTGGAAATGCAGCACTGATTACATACGTCCCTCTCACAGGAGAAATCTGGCTTCAGAGCCAAGAAACCCCAGTTTTAAAATATTCTCAATGCATGAGAAGACATCCTCTACAGCAAGGACACTTACTGGTGCTGACAGAGCTCCATGCAAGCATTCCAAGGCAAAGAAATTCTCACGTATTCTCCTGCAATCCCAAACGTTCCAGCCCATTATCTTAGTGAAGCTTGCAAAAGTAGAAAACATCTCCAAAAATACAGAAGACAATCTTGAACAAAAATAACCCAAATAACCGTGAGTAATATGGGGGCCTGCGTCTGTGTGCAGATCTCAAGCTACACAGAGTCAGAATTCAAGATGAAGTTTAGGGCGCATTAAAGCCCATAGGAAGAACTCAATTTCACAATGTACAACATATTGCACCTTTGCACACCACTGCCTACAGCACTATACTCTGAGACATAGAAGTACATTCCACACATTTCTTTCCCTCATGCTTTCAAATGCACATTTCAGACGTTCTGTTTCAGGCAAGGCTGCTTTTGAAACACTCCTGCTCTGAAACTACAAGGAGACACAAAATGAAATCTCAAGTCCATGCAAGTGCACAAAAAATCATGTTGCACATTCAGGATAGAGTGGATTAAAACACATGGAGTTAATTAAAACAATGGTAGTCAAAGGTCATCACGTGGTCCCAATACATAGGAGTGTCTATAGCACTGCATGTTGTCACAGTCAGAAGTGAGAAGGTCACCCACTGTTAAACTGATCAGATATTCTGGTAGAGCAGATTAATTGTATGGGCAGGAATGTGGGGTGAGTGTGACCTGTGACCTGGCTAAAAAAACTCAGAAATAAATATATAAAGATGTATATATGACATTGGTTTGTCTGCTTAGGTTGAGGCTATGATCTGGACTATCCCAGAGCTGTTGTGACTAAGAGTACATATATATTTCCCTGTTCTGGGAGAAGCAATCCTCCAGCACCTCACCTTCTATGTATTGATGTTAGATACCATCTTAAAATCATGGCTCCTAGTTGTTTTAAAAATCTATTTGCCAGCTTTTCTGAACATGGACAGCTAGGTTTCAGTGGTAGCTACCTTTAAAACATTTGGGTGAGGCGTGGTGGCACACAACTCACCATAAGGAGCGGGAGCACGAACAATGTGGCATTTCTCTGCCGGGAATCGGGACCTAGATGTCCACGAGTGGGAAAGGGAAGGAATTCTCTTCCTGCTCAGTGGAACGTGATCCAACCAATCCTGGAACTACTCTCATCAGCAAGAGAGTAGCTCCAGGATTGGTTGAAGCAGGCTAACCCAGCACTCATTTTAAGTCTGGGGGCCTGTGCCAGAAATCTCCAGGCTGTTTCACAGCCTTTGAATTGCTGGCTCTACACTGCGCATGTTGGGTTGGCCATCGCAAAACGGCCAGCCAATCTGACATGCGCACTGTAGACCAGTGGTCATCTTGCATTTGAGCCCCACCCTTGTGCTGTAAACAGCGCAAGCCGGTGCAGTGGCAAATAATTAAAATTGGCTTTGATATGCCATTTTATTTATTTGTGTTTGCCTGCTGCACTGACAGCAGGCGGGGCGAAGCTCCTCTGCTCTTGTGGAGGAGCCACCCCTGCTGGGTTTCTCTGGACTGCATGAATTAGATTTCATTGAATGCTTGCCGGGGTTTGGACTGGTAGCTTAGAAATTTTACATGGAGCCCTGTGAGGTTGCACCTTATGCTTGGTGAGTGATGTTAAGGCCCTCGGCTGGATCCGCTCCTTCCTCTCCGCCAGATCGCAGCGGGTCAGACTCCCCCTTTACTCTCGGACCCTATACCTAACACCTGCGGAGTTCCCAAGGGCTCCTCCCTCAGCCCGACGCTCTTCAACGTCTACATGGCTCCACTCGCCCCCATCGTCAGAACCTACAGACTCAACATTGTGTCATACGCAGATGACACCCAACTCATCCTCTCCCTATCCAACAAACCCAACACCGCCAGACACAACTTTCGAGAAGGCATGTAAGCCGTCACCAAATGGATGAAAAACAGTTGCCCTCAACAAAACACCAACAAAACGGAAGTACTCATCATGGGCCCAAACCCCGACGCCCGGAACGACACCTGGTGGCCCCCCGCCCTCGGAAACCCGCCCACCCCCGCGAACCACGCACGCAACCTGGGAATCATCCTGGACTCAGAGCTCAAAATGGACCGCCAGATCAACTCTGTCTCGTCCTCCTGCTTCCACACCCTCCGCCTCCCACGCAAGACCTTCAAATGGAACCCTCTTGAACACAGAAAGACCGTCACTCACGCCCTGGTCACCAGCAGACTCGCCTACGGCAACGCACTCTTTGCCGGAATAAACAAAAACTTCACCTGCAAGCTACAGAACATCCAGAATGCCGCCGCCAGACTCGTCCTCAACCTACCAAGACACTGCCACATCTCCCAGCACCTGCGCACACTCCACTGGCCCCCCAAAAAAGCTAGAATCACCTTCAAGATGCTAACCCACTCTCACAAGACCCTCCACGACACCAGACCAGCATACCTGAACAGCCAACTCAAATTTCATGCACCCCAAAGGACCCTGCGATCAGCTCAGCTCTCCTACACTGTGGGCCCCCGAGCCAGAAAGATCAGATCGGGAGGCCGCTCCTTCTCCTTCCTCGTGGCCAAAGCCTGGAACAACCTTCCGCTCCACATCAAACAGACAACAGTGCTCCCCATCTTCACAAGAAACCTCAAAACCTGGCTCTTGGACAGACCGCCACCTTGATGGACCAGAACCTGCGACCCCGACAGCGCCTTGAGACCCTTACGGGTGAGTAGTCACGCTTAACAAACCCCTGATTGATTGATTGAAGTGTTAGTCTAGAAACACGGCTGAAAAAAGCTGTGAAACCTGCAAAGAGGAGAGGAATAGATAGACGGAATAGACTAAGAGGAGGAGAGAAGAGGAGAGTAAGGAGGAAAGAGTAATAGGGCAAGGAAGAGACTGAGCTGGTGAGAGTAAGAGAGGGAAATAGATTATAGCGAGTGTGTGTTCGTAAGAGAAATAGTGGCGCAGCAATGACAGAACAAACCGAAACATGACTTAGCTAAATGTTGATACTTTGTCTCAGAGCTCGTACCAGAGTACCACCAAGGCTTGAACATGATACCTTCTGTCTTTTACTGAAGGTCTTGGGGCTCTGATTATAGTACCTGGTCAACAGCCTGTGACAAGTCTCACAATGAGTGAGTGAATGGGGCAGCTGTTGAAGCAGGGCTCTCTGTCAGCCTGAAGCCTATAGTCGAGGCTTCAGAGCGCTCCCTTGTTCACAAGCCCTTATATCAGAAGACACACGTGTGCAGGTACAACGGCGCTCTGTGATACTCCTGCATGTGTGAGCCTGCAGTAGAAAAGACCCACCAATCACAGTCAGCGAAGGGGGAGCATCTGGGGCCGTTGTCAAGGCTAAGGTCTCATTCATTCATAATAGTTCCAGCAGTCCTCCTGATTGGTGCTGCAAGCCAGCTGAGACAGGAGCAAAACCAGAGGCGCAGGCAAGATAATTGTAAAGTAGGCAAATGTCAGCTTTTGATCAGCTGTTTCACGTCAGCATTTTGGGACCTCGCTGTAATGCGGGAACATTTCCAGAAGGAGTTAGTATAGCCTTCGATGCCTCATGCTTGGCAGAGCAGTTTGTTGCATAACTATAATTAAAAAAAATACAGAGTATAAAAAAATTGGACTGGTGGAGCTACTTATGAACAGAAGCAGGAAGGTTTAAGAAGTGTTCCATTTTATTTTCTAAGCTTTTGAAAATAAAAAAAATAAAAGAACACAGCCTCATGCTGGCTGAGCGCTGACCATTTAAAAATAATTTCTGTTTCTCACTAACTAAACTTCCAAACGTCATATTTGGCGGTTGAAAACATGTTCCACAGTTTAACATACAGCCTCGCAGAAGTGGAACAAAATACAATTTCTGGTGCAATGTAATGTTTTCCCCGATGCAAAGAGGTTTCACACAGCACACAGTTTAAATGGCAGTCCGTGTTCAAGTCATGTTTTCGCTTCAAGAGAGTGAGAAACTGAAGGAAGCGCCGGATCACTGGAGACAAAGACTAGCAGCATACAGGCACCAAGAGTTATGGTGAAGCACAGCTCTCAAGTTCGTTAAGCCCATGGGTCACCCACCCAGTCCAGGTTCCTTTTTGCCTTCTGTGACTTGTAGTCCAGAGTTTATGGGGGAAATTAACTACAAGTTCCATTGGAGTGCGTGTCCTTGGATTTCAAATCTGTCTGGGCATTGGATGAGGTGGAGAGACTGTGTCAAATACTGCAGAGAGATCCAAGCAGAAGGGGGCTGCTGTGTCTCTTCCATCCAGCTGCCATACTGAGTGGATAGCTCAATTTCTACTGTGGCTAGATGAGCAAGTACCCGCTTTGTTAGATGAGCGAGGATCCATTCCTTATGTTTGTTAACAGCCTGGAATTTCCCAAAAACAGAAGAAAATTATACTCTGAGCTCACTACTGTGGCTATAATTTGGACACTTTTTGAGCTCAAAGGTTGCCTATTTGTTTTCACCTAACATCGACAATAAGTAGTTGGTATACTTATCATTAAACTATTGGCATTATATAGACTGCACAGATGGCCTACATATAGTGCAGCTTCCAGCACGTACCTTTTCTGTTGTAGATGTTGTTGCACAAAGATACAGCATGCGACTTATACTGTGTGGCTTCCTGAAGAAGACGCTCAGCCAAAATGTGCATAGAAGGGTAAAAAATAAAGAATATCATTCATTGCTTGAGAATTATATCAAAAATCAGTCTTGCTGTAAATAAGAATAGTCTGTTATTGTTGCCCAGTTTAGATTTATCATACACTATAAGAATTAATCATGGCTATGAGATGAATGTGGTCACATAAACCGTTCAGTGTGTTTTTTTTTAATGTATGTGGACGGATGAGAGGGTATGAGAGAGGGTAGGGTTCGAATAAGCATGATATGTAATGTGTTGATGTATTCTCTTGAGCTATTTATTCATTTTTAAAACATAAACTGAATATAATTTAAAAAAATACATCCATCTTGATATGTATGTTTATGTCTCTCTGGTTATTGTATCATGTGTGCTCAGTTTTGTTATACTATATCGTATATGTTGTAAATGAACAGTTGCCTAAGAATTTGTGTGCATTTGTGTACATCATCCCTGCCTTAGGAACTAATTGTTAGCAGGGTAACCCCTCTGTATATGCATTCTCTTCCGTCCAGAGTCTTGCAAATGTCATCCATGGTGGCAAAGAGGGTGTTTCTGTGCTGTGTGTGGTTCTGAAGCCAGACTGAGTGGTGTCAAGGAGTTGATGATTGTTGAGTTATTCGGCGAGGTGCCCGTTGATGATTTTCTCTAGATAATTATATCAAGGAGATTGGCCTGCTGTTGGTGAGCACCAAAGGGTCAGCATTGGGTTTCTTTAGGAATGGGAGGACAGTTGTATGTTTCCAAGCATCTGGGAAAGTCACAGAGGAGGCATTCAGAATGGATGTGAACATGTCTGATGGGTTGAAGTCTACTGATATAGGCATGGTGGGGACAGGGATGAACTTCCTGGTGGCGGTGGTGTCTCCAGAGGTGATGATGATGGGCCATATGGTTATCATTGGTTCTTTGGATAAGATTGGAAGTTGTTTGGCGAGGTCTGTTGGGCCCTGTTGTGGGTTGAAGTTTCTGTAAACAGTGGTGATTTTGTTGCAGAAGAAATTAGAGAGAGAGTTGCAGAGTTCGTGCAAGAGAGTGGTTGAGTTGGAGACGGCCGTTGATGAGGTGAAATGTTTTACTCTGGTGAATATTTATTTTCTTCTGTTGGAGCTAGCATCAATGTGGTCTGCCTGAGGGTTGCATTTGTTGGTCCAGATTGTTTGGTGGTAGGGTCTTAGGGCGGATTTGAACGTGCTCCTGTCTGCATTATCCTGGCTCATTATCCATTTGTGCGCCAGTTGTTTGCACTGTATTTTCATTAGTCTGAGTTAATCCGTGTGCCAACTGGCCTGTGGTCTGGATCGTGTTGTACTGCTATGTTTGAGGGGTGGAAGGGAGTTGGCTCAGGATGTGATCTAATTGTTTGAAATTCTTGATGGCTTTGGAGAGAGGGAGGATGCAAACACACTGCCTCACACCCAGCACAGTTCGAACCTTTGCATCATGATGTCTGCAGCTCACAATTGGCGCTTACTTGAATATTCTTAGTAGTATTTCACCAAAGTTGGCGCAGGTAGTGATGTTCATCCCTAAATACACATATGTTTTTCCTTCATCAGTAGAGATCAAAAACAAATATTATCAGGGGTTGCTGAGAATGTTTAGATCTTAGTACCTCTCACAAGCACACATGTGCATCTCCAAAAGCTTGTTAGCTCACTGGCTCAAGGGAGCCTTTTTAAACAGAAGGGGGATGGGAGCACACTGCCTCACATCCCAGCACAGTTCGCCCCTTTTGAATTCAGTTCACAATTAGCACTTACTTGAATATTAGTAGTAGTATTTCCCCAAAGTTGGTGCAGGTAGTGTTGTTCATCTCCAGCCATGTGGATTTTATCCTTCATCAGTAGAGATCAAAAACAAATTTGATCAGGCAGGGGTTGCTGAGGCTGTTGCTGTGTTTGCGTTGGTGGGTGTTGAGAGTGGTGTTCCAGTTCTTGTCAGTGATGCTGTTCCAGTTTTGGCAGGATGGTCTGGTGGTGGTGGTTTTTGTGCATTGGATTGGGATGCGGATGCTTAACTTGATGAGGGTGTAATTTTTCCAAGGGATTGGTGTGGGCTTGTTGACTCAGATGTTATCGAAGGTGGTGAAAACGTGTTTCAGGAGGTGTCCAGCAATGTGGGTAGGTCCCTTTACTCATTGTGTGAGGCACATGCATCCAAGATCCTTGATGAATGCTTTTGATTTGGGGTTCATTTTCAGGTCTCCAAGTAGGATGTTATTGCTAGCACTGAGGGCGAGTGGCACGACTAAGTCTGTGATGGTCTTGGTGAAGTTTGTGTCGGGTCCTGGTGGTCTTTAGATGAGAGTGCCATAAAGGATGAAGTTGGTGGTGATTGAAAAACAGGTGTGGATGATGTGTCCGTGGATGTGGTGCATATAATGGTGTTCTTGTGGATGATGGTGATTCCGCCTCTGGTCTTTTGAAGTCTTTCTTGATCAACAGTCTTATATCTGGGGGGATGGCTGTGGCAGGGGCGTAACAGAGGCCCCAAGCTCCAGGGGGCCCCTTCCGCACAGCACTCTTGCCGGAGAGTTCTTGATTGAGCTCGGAGGGAGCCCCTTCACGTTCCTTGCAGGAAGGCCCCCTCAATTTTCATTACGCTAGTGGGCTATGGCAATGTCAGGTGCCAATGTAGGGTTTAGCTAGGTGTCCATGAGGAAAAATAGGCCTGAGTCATTGTCATAGAGCAGGTCCCAGATCTCTGTGGTGTGATTGGTGAGTGAGCAGGTGCTGAGAACCATGCATGCTAGTGTGAAGTGAAAGTGCATGAAAACTTGCAGGAAGCACAGAAGAGCTCTCCCGCGCAGTTGTGTAGTGCAGCGAAGCAGCAATCTGTGGAGCAGTGGTTGGGGTTGATGGCACGGAAGGTCACAGGGTGGTAGTGGCAGGTGCCAGGGAGGGCCAGGGTTCCTGGCACTGGGCAATGTCCCGCCACGGAATATATTGAGAGACAAAACATTGAAAGGCGAGTATGTAAATTACCTACTGGCGGTCGCCAGTAGGTATTTATAGTTAGGACCTAGTTACCATAGGAAAATCGCAACATTCCATTCAAAATAACTTTGGCGCCGATTGACGAATATTCGCGGAATTTTCAAAGCTCGTGGGGCGCTCCTGTCCCAAAATGTGTTTTCCCCATGCAATTTTCCATAGGAACCTTTAGTCGCAGCTACAGCCCAAACTGCTGAACAGTATTACACCAAATTTGGCAAAAAGGCAGCCCTTGGTTCAGAGTTGTGCCTTTTAGTTAAATGGTGTAAATCCGTTCAGTAGTTTTTAAAATATTAATGGAAAAAGAAATATATATATCTGGGCGGAGCCTAACCACACATCTCATCGTGAGATCTGATTGGCTGTCAGCACTTCATCCAAAAAGTGTTGGCAGCCATCTTCGGACCAATATACATGATAGCACCTCATTAAAAAGCATTGCAGTTAATAGAAGGTTTTAAGACCTTAGTTACATTATAAATTATATATTGATGGTACCATACTCATTTTACCAATTGTGGTGTGTTCTAAGGTGATTTTACCGTGTGAAAAAGCCTTCTGCTGGGATATCATGAATCATATTTGAGAGAAAACTATTTTCTCATGCTTTTCCCACAGAGGTTTGGAAGGTGATCTATAAGCTAAACTGAGAGCATATTTTCTGTAAATTCACATTATCTTTCTCAGTCATGTGAGAATGAAGTCTGACATTCTCAGTAAAACATGTACATCCAACAAGGGCAGAGACTGTGACACATCTGAATGCCTTCTTGATGGAATCAAAATAAAAACTAAAAGTATTTCCTACTGAGGAGACTGTAGTAAATGAGGAAATTAGGAAACTTCATAACAAATAAGTCTCCCAAGATGGCCACCAGAGACAAAAGAGCCCAAATGTAGCACAATATCACAGCGATGTAGCTCAAGTATAGCCCAATGACAGAATGTCCCAGAGTGTCCTAAAGAACAACTAGAGCGCTAACAGTCTTACTTATGACAAAAGTATGGCACACCTGAAGCCATCTTGATTGGAATAAAGTGGTAACACTTAAAACATTTAATTTGCAAAGGGACAAAATGAGGGGGTTCATTTTGCCATAGAAATTATGATTAGTGCTGCAGAAAGAAACATTAGGGCACATTTTGACTTCTCAAATCCTCTTCTATTCCTTTAAAAAATTCTGCCATGCAGACTGAAACATGCACTTTGAATACCAGCAGCAGACTTCCCTGGTGAGCAGTAGATTTACTACAGTGATCTAATGAGCAACTAGAGTGCTAACATTCAGAATTTATGGCAAATGTGTGACACATCTGAATGCCTTCTTGATGGAACCAAAGTACAAAACTGAAAGTATTTCCTACTGAGGAGACTGTAGTAAATGAGGAAATTAGGAAACTTCATAACAAATAAGTCTCCCAAGATGGCCACCAGAGAAAAAAAAGAGCCCAAATGTAGCACAAATATCACCCAGATGTAGCCCACATGTAGCCCAATGAAAGAAGTTTGCAAAACACTTTTTATTTTTTCTGTTTTTGCAGTTTGATATAGTGCAGACTTGTCAGGTATTGGAGTGCTTTACATGAGCATTGCTTACATCACACAAGAACAAATTCATTTTGGTTGTAGACATGGGGAGATTAAGTGATTTGACCAGAATCACAGAATGTCGAGCTGAGGCAGAAACTCCAACCTGGTTCCCCAGTTGCAAAGTCTGCAGCTCTGGAAGTAACACCACATTTTCTCCCCTAAGTGCAAAATTTAATCAAGTGGTCAACTGGATAAAAAAACATAAAGATAACAAATAATTTAAAAGTGCTTTGTCGCTATTTGAAAACTCAGAAACTGTGTCCTCATTTTAGTTTTTTAGAGCACTAACCATAATTTTGATGCAAATAAGACCCTCTCATATATGTAATTTCTAAAGGAAAGGCTCTAGGTATTACAGTTTTGATTACATCAAGATGACGTCAGGCGTTCCACACTTTTGTAATAAATATAGAATGTTAGCAATCTAGTTGTTCATTAGGATACTGTTGAGAGGCAGAGGCCAGCGGCAAGGACTCTGAAAATTGAAGACAGGTAGGAGGGTGCAGAGGCAACAATTTGACCACACTGGGCAGGCAGGAAGGGCAGGGGCAGCACAATAGACTATGGAGCGCAGTGGAAAGGGGGGCAGGGGCAACAAACCAACAATACAGGACTGGCAAGAGAGGCTGTGGCAATATAATAGACCATTGAGGGCAGAAGGAAGAGGCAGTGGTAGTACAACCATACATGCCAACAGACCTGATTCAGCCAGGAAAGGTCCAATGTTTTTAAGCCCAAATGGGCTTTATTTGATCTGTCTCCTGTCTACAATCTCCTCTTTTTCAATGTAAGTCAAAGGGGAAAATCAATACCCCAGTTTTTTTTCAAAATCTCCCTCTTACCAAGTTCAAAATGTTAGCAAGTATGGTACATTGGATCATGAAAGACAGGAGGAATTGGGGTAGGGACATGGACTCGGATAACAGAGGACAGAAGGGACATGGGGGCATATGTATCAACATCACCATTTGCGATTCTCAAATAGCGATTGTTAAGGAATCGCTATTTGAGAATTGCAAAACGGGATGTATTTAAAAATTCGCAAACTTTTTGCGATTTCTTAAAATTCCTTAATTGCGATTAGCAAATTGCGAAATCGCAATTAAGGAATACCTGGCCATTCATTTCTATGGGCCAGGAGACCCATAGGAATGAATGGGAAGTAATTCTCAAATAGCGAATTCGCAATTTGCTAATCGCTATTTGAGAATAATTTCAAAGGTGCAAGGGTGTCATGATGACACCCTGATGCACCCCTGAAATGAGCATGTGTGTGCATATGGCGCACATACATGCCCTAAGGGCATGTATGAGCGTCACGTGGCACTTTGCAAAATTAAAAATAGTGCATTTTGAAAGGAAATCGCAAATTACCACCAACTGGAAGTTGGTGGTAATTTGCGATTTCTTAAGGATAATTCGCACAACTTGGGTGCTTCTTACATATCATTTAAGAAATCGCAATGTGCGATTTCTTAAATGATTACGCAAAATTAAGAAATCGCTAAATTAGCAATTCCTTAATTTTGCGATGGGATATTGCCTAATACATCCCGTTTTGCTAATTTTTACTCGCAAACGCTGTATTTTGCGATTCGCAGCGTTTGCGAGTAAAAATTAGCTTGATACATATGCCCCATGGAGAGGTGCACCAAACTGACCCTACAGGGCAGGCATCAGGGTTTGCAGCAGCACAATACACCACACAGGGCATGCGGGACGGGAGTGCAGCACAACAATCCATAGAAAGCAATAGGGAGGGGACAGGACCATGCACATGGACAACAGAGAACAGAGGGGAAAGAGGCAATGGTAGCTAGCTGACCATAATGGACAGACAGGAGAGAAAGCTGCAGCATAACAGACCATAAAGGGCAGAGGGACGGATCAGGGGCATTACAATGGAACAGACAAGCCAGGAGGGAGGGAATAGGGGTCTGCACATGGAAACAGAGGGCTGGGGGCAAGGGGGCAGGGCAGGAGCAGCAAGATGACCATGGAGGTCAGGCAGGATGGGCACTAGAAGCAAGACACACCATGGAAAGCAACAGTGAGACTATGATGGCATACACACAGACCATGGAGGGAAGGTGGGAGGGGGTCAGGGGCAGCTAGTTGACCACACAGGGAAGGTGGGAGGGGCTGTGGCAGCACAGAAGACCATGCATGGCAAGCGGGAGGGTTAGTGGTAGCACAATGGCTATGATGGGCAAGAAGGAGGGTGCAGGGGCATGCACAAAGGACCATGGAGGATAGAAGGGAGGGTCAGGACCTGGGCACAGACAAGAGTGTTCAGGGGATGGGGCCTCAGAACAGGCCACGCGGGACAGGCAGGAGGAGCAGTTGCAGCAAAACAGACCAGGGAGGGCAGAAGGGTGTAGCTGTAAAATGGACCATGGAGGACAGGAGGAAGGGGATAGGGGCATGGAATGTGGACAGGCAGGGTGGTGGTGGCAGGGACAGGTTACAGTCATCTGACAATGCTAGGCAGGTGGGAGGGGAGTGGCAGCTCAAAAGACCACTCACAGTAGATAGGAGTGGCAGGTCCAAGGAACATGGTGGGCAAAAAGAATGGAGCAGGTGCATGCACAAAGACATCGGAGGGCAGGGAGAAGGAGAATAGGGGCAGCAAGCTAAGCACAGAGGCTAAACAGGAGGTCAATGATTGGGCATATAATTGGGCAATGGAGGGCAGGAGGAGTGGGCTGGTACATCATGCTAAATGGAGGGTAGTGGCAGCACATCAGACCATGCATGGCAGGAGGGAGGAGGCTAGTCCATGAATTCAGACAACAGAGGATAGGGAGGAGGTGGATGGGGCAGCAAGTTAACTGTTCAGAGAAGGAGGGAAGGCCAGTGGCAGAACAATGGCCACACAGGGCTGTAATAAGGGAGCAGGGACATGGACTTGGACAATGGATGGCTAGGAGGAGGGAAGGCAGGAGCAGAAAGCTTGGGTGGAGCAGCCTAATGCCAGGCCCTGCTTCCAACCCCCCACCATCCATTGTGATATGCATCTTACTTAACGTTAAAAAAAACCTAGAAATTTGCTGAAAAAAACAAAGATTACAGGGACAGTATAGTTAGACTCAGATTTCACTCATACACAACCAGTGAAATTCAGCAGTTATAGTTACCTGAGCTAACTATAACTTACGCCCCGCGATGTACTGCTAATGACCTCAGACATTACATCATTCATGACATGGTCAGTTACATCACTCATGATGTCTCAAATGAGCTGTGAATGGAATGGAACTATAATCGCTAGAACTTTATTTAGGGATAGTGTGTGTATAATAACACCCCTTTTTTTCCTTTTCTTTTGTGTAAGAACCATTATAATATGCAACGTGCCCAGATTAATATGGTCACTAGCCTTTCACTTTAAAGTAATGTGTAGTCCATTGATTATGTTGATGTTTGCAATTCTAAGTATGTTTATTATGAATAAGTCATGTTGTTTAACATACAGGTATGGCGGTCATGGGGCAAGATATGCTGAAATGACATTGTGTGCATATTAACACTTGTTTTCTTTTCTTTATTGTATCAATTCCTGAATTTTCACATCGTGACCAGGCCAATATGGCCGCCAGCTTTTTGGATTAAAGTAATGCTCTGCTGATGACGTCACATATTACATCACTCATGACATGGTCAGTGACATCACTGATGACATCACTGATGACATCTCAAATGACATCACTGATGACATCATCTATGTGATCATCTGATGCACCTTCTCACACCCTAAAATAGAGACTACCATTCTCGAAACAATAGACACACCAATACTAGTACAGCTACAATATTCTGTGCACTATGCATGCAGACCTCTAATCAGCTACATAGCTTTGATACAGTCTTTTAAATTCTCAGTTAGTACCTATGCAGTCTAGGAATCCTTCTGTCTGTCCCATGCACTTCTCCATTCAACCATCCAGCACTATCTACGTATACTATCCCTCTGCCAATACCTAAGCACTAATAAATTTAGCATGCACTCTCTTTGCAGCACTGAAATTACTCCAGTTATTAGTCATATACTTAAGGAATGGCCTAGCCACTAACACAAGTGCAGGTACAATATTTTGTACACTATGCATGCAGACCTCTAACCAGCTACATACTATTAATACGCTCTTCTAAATACCCAGTTAGTACCTATGCAGTCTAGGAATCCATCTGTCTGTTCCATGCACTTCTCCATTCATCCATTCAGCACTATCTACGTATCCTATCACTCCACCAATACCTAAGCACTTATAAGTTCAGCACGCACTTTCTTTGCAACACTGAAATTACTCCAGTTATTAGTCGTATACTTAAGGAATGGTGTAGTCAAAGACACAAGTGCAGGTACAATATTTTGTACACTATGCAGGCACACCTCTAACCAGCTACAAACTATTGATACACTCTTCTAAATACCCAGTTAGTACCTATGCAGTGTAAGAATCCTCCTGTCTGTCCCATGCATTTCTCCAATCACCCATCCAGCACTATCTACTTATCCTATTACTCCACCAATACCTAAGCACTTATAAATTCACTATACACTCTGTTTGTAATAATGTAATTATTCTAGTTACTAGTCATGAACTTATGGAATGACCAAGCTACTAACACAAGTACATCTATAATATTTTGTGCACTATCCAAGCAGACCTCTAACTAGCTACATACTATTAATACACTCTTCTAAATACCCAGTTAGTACTCATGCAGTGTAGGAATCGTCCAGTCTGTCCATGCACTTCTTTAATCACGTATCTACCACTATCTACTTATCCTATCACTCCACCAATACATAAGCACTTATAAATTAAGTGTTCACTCTGTTTGCAGCACTGTCATCATTCCAGTTACTAGTGTTATTCTTATAAAAATGACCTAGGCACCAACACAAGTACACATAAAATATTCTGTGCATAATCCCTACAAATCTCTAAGCAGATACATACTATTGGTCCACTCCATTAAATACTGAAGTAGTACCCATGCAGCATAGGATACCTCCTGTCAGTCTCATTCAATTCTTCAATCACCCATCCAGCACTATGTTCTTATTGTATCAGTCTGCCAATACCTAAGCACTTATGGGGCAGATTTACAAGCCCCCTGCGCCACCAGTGTGTCACTTTTTGTAACGTAGTGATGGCGCCAGGCACTCCTTCATATTTACAAGGAGAGGAAAAGCCACCCTGCGTGGTTTTTCCTCTCCTTGTAAATACGACCCCTTCATACACAGAACTTTGCGTTGAAGGGGCGTCCCATAGGTGTTGCTGTGGGTGTTCCCATGCAACACCCTTAGAACAAGACACATCTCCAGATTTATGAGAAATCGTAAATCTGGAGATGTGTGTGAATGCTGTGCCATCCTAGAGTTGGTGTAGCAAGGCGCAACGAGAATTGCTTTCATTTCTCCTCATTTTTTACTCTTTCAATGCATGCTGCATTCCACAGCATACATTGAAAGAGGAAAATGCCTTTACTGATTGTTTTTGTGCAGGAAGGTGTCCCTTCCTGCACAAAAACAATCTCCACACAACACAGACATCCTTGCACCATGGTGCAAGAGTGCCTGTGTCACCGCATGGCTGCAGTTTGTGCAGCAGTGCAGAGGGAAGCACAGAGTTGCAACATATTCATGTACATGTGTCACATCCCTGTGCTTCGGAAGTGCCACAGTGCAGTGCAGCTAAAGAGCTTGCAGTTTCACGCTGCAGTACTTCCTCATAAATCTTCACCTATACATTCACCATACACTGCTAATGCATTCTTTCAGTCAATCATGCTGTATACATATATTCAACCACACTTTCACACATTACCTTGCAATTATAGTTCTTTCTTTAACCAGATAAGGTAGTTCTGATAAGAACTTTTTTTTCTTCTTTTTTCTTTTTTCTTTTTTTGAACAATTTTGTATTTTTTTGGTGTTTTTTCAAAAGATGAACAAAAAAAAGAACGAATAAAACAGGAAACATTTGGAATTACTTATCATTCCAAAAACAAAAAACAAAAAAATTAACAATAATGGTTGCGTTGCGCAGCACAAACTGCATCCACCGACTGCTCACCGAAGCATGTACGTTTCTTAGACTTCACAGAGTGCTGCTCGAGAAAGGCGAATTCTGGCCTAATGTCCATTGCAGGTGTTCCTGAGGATGCTCCAGATGTACTTGCTACAGCAGGTGAGGGGGGCAAAGCAGCTTGCCTCATTTCCTCCCGAGCAAGATTGAGAGGATGTGTGGTCCGTAGATGCTTGTACATAGAAGCAGTGCCACAAGAGTATTTTTTTTCACTGCCTCTTGACAGGACTTGGTCACAAATTTTGCACGTCACCTTTCTCGCATTTACTTTCTTCTCTCCAGGTGGAAAAGTGAAGAATTTCCACATGACAGATTCCGGCCTCTGTGGACGTGGTGCCTCCTGCAATAATCCTTCCTCCTGCTGCTGCTGCTGTCCAGATGGCATTTTGCTTGATATTTTTTGAAAAACACAAAAAAAAACAAGCAAAAAGGGTTCTTGTTGGAAAAGAGATGTCTCTCTAAAGATGCTACAACAAGAATCATTAAAATGGGTGGGGTCCTTCAATAGTTACAGTGGGAAATGTTATGAACCAAGGGAGGTCACATGGGATCCGCGCACTCTGCACTCACGAAGCACACACCCGACGCGCAAATATATTTAAAAATAATATACGTTTATTATAAGTACAAATATATTATTTTTATGAATATCTTAGATAGTCTCTTGCCCTAATATGTATATTAAACACACATACATTTCATTTTAGAACATAAACAAATTTTGCGGGAGTCGCGTACCCAGCACGCCCCAGCACGTATATGACCCGCCACCGTGCAAGCATCACGTACCATTATGCCCATGTGTCGCGAATGCGCAGGAGCAGGAGTCACAGACTGGTCACATACCAATCGCGCACATTACGTAATATATAGGGGCCGATTCTGATCCTGGACTTTTATTTTACATACATAAATCTGTATTTTTTTCCATACAAATCGTACAAGTCCCTTCCAACCCGTGTAGTATGATTCGTACAGGAAAAATACATACAGATCGGCCCGATCCTTACAAATCGTACCGGGAAAAGCTGTACGACACGGACTTGTAAAAAAGACCATACAATTTGTAAAAAGGCTGTACAACCCGTCAAGTACGATTCGTACCGGGTTGTCAGCAGGCGATTTGTATGGAAAATGGCCTGTACCGGGGTACGGGTCGTATAGGGGTATGAGGCGTACAGGGGTCCCCCCACATGCGAGGCGTGTGTATGGAGCGTACCCCAACATCGTGCATGTACGCACCGTACATACGCGATTTTGGGGTCCGCACCGTACATACACACTTTTGGGGTACGGTGCGTACACAAGCGATTTTGGGGTACGGTGCTTGTACGGTGCGTACATGACCAGTACCCCTTCAGCGCATATATACGCACCGTACCCCACTTTCCGTGTCATCGGTACGCACCGTACATACGCACCGCACCCCTGTATTCATGGGGTGTACGATGCATACATGGGGGGTCCGTCTCGTACTGTTTTCGGGGCGTACAATGTTTTTCCAGCACTTTTTGGCTCCTGTAAAAAAAGAGCCATACGGAGTGCCGTTTGTACGAATCGTATTTGACGGGTTGTAAACTGCTGCAGGGAATACATGTGAACGTCGCTTACAGGGCAATCCGAATCGGAATCGCTTGTATATACGAGTTGTATGGTCTTTTTTACAATTTGTATGGAGAGCGTCTATTTGTACGGATCGTACTTCCTAGGTTGTAGGGGAATCCTTACAAGTACGAGTTGTATGGGGAAAACGCTCCATACCACGATTTGTACAGCGTTTTTCCAGGATCGGAATCGATCCCTAAATGTATATGCTGTAACTGAAAAACACGCAACTGTCGCACACCGTACGCGGATCCTTCACGACATTTCTAAAATGGTGGCTAGCATCCGCGTACCCACTGTGATGTGTACAATTTGGGTGAGCGACTCCGAAAAAAAATGGGAAAAAAAATGTAAAAAAGAAAATAATATAAATATATTAAAATAAAAAAATACAACCAAGGAATTAAACAATATTACAGTTTTATTTATTTTATTATTTTGTTTTTTGCAATTTTCTGAAAAATATATAATGTTATTTAATGAATAAAATATTTATAAATAAACAGTTAAAAAGTGTAGAAAATCAGTACAAAAAAGGTATAACTACTATTACACTTAAAAATTAGCATTTAAAAAACCTTTGAAATTCACTGAAAAAAACATAGGTTTCAGAGACGTTATAGTTAGACATTAGCATTTTAAAAAGCTTTGAAATTCACTGAAAAAAGCATAGGTTTCAGAGACGTTATAGTTAGAAATCAGCATTTAAAAATCCTTAGAAATTCACAGAAAAAAACATAGGTTTAAGGGTTGTTATAGTTAGTTGGACATTTCACTTGTACAAAACCATAGAAATTTCTCCGTTATAGTTAGTTCTGCTAACTATAACTCGCGGGCCCGCAATGCACTGCTGATGATGTCACATATTACATCATTCATGACATGGTCAGTGACATCACTGATGACATCACTGATGACATCTCAAATGACATCACTGATGACATCATCCACGTGACAATCTGATACACCTCATCATACACTAGTATAACCTTTCATCACTTACTGTAAAATACAGAGTACCATATTTGAAACCATTGACACACCAATACCAGTTAGTACATACCCACTCACTGATTCCTAAGTCTACACACACAACTACTCATTCAACAACAGAATCACTTATACATGCAGCCACTAATTAGTAGAACACTATCAAATGCACTTATACACATATATAGACATTGACACATCAGCAGTCATCTTAGTCAGTTATGCAGTCATCCTACTCACTCATGAAAAAAATTAATCACACATTTACTTACTTACACAATTATACACACAACACCTCATTTATTCAAACACATAGTAACTCATAGTTAATGTTAAAAAATCTCCATTACAATTATACACTCATTCATATAGTTACTCTCACAATCACTGACTCTTATGTAAACTTATTTATATACACCAACTCTACCATACAATGCCTTTTATTTTTTTACTTTGTTGAAGATGTACAACTAAAACATATATTCGCTCACCAACACACAAATAAATACACTCAGTCACCCAAACAACTGTTTCCACATGCACTCTTAAACCTATACACCTAGTCAATCAACAATTCACACATCTATGCATAGAGTTACATACACCCCATCCAACCACAGACAAACTCAGTGTCCCATACAAATACTCACCCAACTAATCAATAACTAATATACACACTCATGTAGTTAGTGACCAACTGATGCAGCATGTTATACAACAATAGAGACAGTGATGCACACATTCACATAGTTTAGTTACTAATCCATGTATTAAGTGAGACACTTTTAATTACTCACTTAAACAGACAGTCAGACAGCTACTATATCCTCCATCCAGACAGTTATATATCCACTCAATCTTCAATATAGATTGGCATATATATAATACATATTTGAATTGCAAACTAAACCACATTCACTGGATGATGTCATCAGTGATGTCATCAGTGATGTCATTTGAGATGTCATCAGTGATGTCATCAGTGATGTCACTGACCATGTCATGAATGATGTAATATGTGACATCATCAGCAGTGCATTGCGGGCGCGCGAGTTATAGTTAGCAGAACTGAGGAATTTCTATGGTTTTGTACGAGTGAAATGTCCAGCTAACTATAACACCCCTGAAACCTATGGTTTTTTCTGTGAATATTATATATACTTAGCTCCTCATCTTTATACCTTGACAATATATATATCTTCAAAGTACATAGATGTGGACTTAAGTAAATCTAGACTTCGCTAGATACACCTACCTTTCGATATTTAGTCTCAGATATTTTGTCCATGATATTAGTGTGCCACAATATTCTCATACTAGAGAAGTTTTAAGGCATTGGCAAAGTGGGCTCTGGCCCAGGGGCCCAGCCTCTCAGGGGGCCCAGCTCTGTTCTGCAGAACATCTTGCCCCTAATGACCTTGAATAATTATTAAACAGATTTTTTAAATACTGTTTTCCTTTAATTTATTTTAAATGAGGATGGTGTATGAGAATCTATTACAGACATTTTGCGGGGAAATGTTGTTTTTTATATTTCATGCAACATCCATATTAAAGATTTTTTCAGATCAAAATAGGACCTCACATATGAGAAATGGGAGAGTGTCACAGATATTATTTGCTGTAATATTAGAGAGCTGCTGCTGTGTTGCAATATTGAAAATACACACTACAAACAACACATGTTGAATTTGGATGAGTGTACCAGTGTGCTGTCAGGGACCTGGCCAAAGAGGACATGAAACAGCTGAAATAGGTTCATAAATTCAAAGATGTTCTCAACAGGGACCCAGAAATCTGTTTAGCGCACATCCTTAAGATGTCCCTGCTCGTACTTGATATCCCAGAGTACAATCGAATAATACCAAATCGGGTGATAGAAGCGTGTTATTTATAGCTGCTTAAAAATGACAGACGTGGGTAAAAAGCGCGATATAAAATATTGAATATCCTCATGTTTTTTCATAAGTGCTGATGCTTGCGGTAACTACTGGTAAATGGCCCCTTTGCGGTCCGAAAATAAATTCCAGAAATATTCATGGACTTGCCAAAGCTTTTAATTTTTTCAGTGCTGAAAGTTTTAGATTTCTAGCTGGAAATTCTGACTCCGCAGATAATGCGGTCATGGTTTGCTATAATCTTTAATGAAAATGTCCTCTCCTGAATTCCGTATACATTTTGAATTACAAAAAAATAATGGCTCGCCTCGCCCGACAGCACTCGGGGAGATCCCATCAAGATTGCACAGCGTCAGACTGGGATATCATAAGATCGCAGAGTGACACAGATAATGTGATGAGTTAAAAGCGGCCAAGATTTATTTGGTATTGTTTGGAGACTCTGGAATGTTTATCTGCTCTCCGCAGCCATAGATTATTTCACGCACGCCTGCAGGAACAAAACTGTGTATCTTCAACGGAGAGAAGGTTGTTTTCAGAAGTTTTCAAATCATGTGACTGTGTTTGCAGCTAACATTTCGTTTAAAAACAGGGAACGCTTACTTTACATTTTGTTGATTAGATAGGTGTCTTAAGGAAACTGTCCTCAGGACCTCCTACCAGCCTACTGTCAGTCTCTTGTGTTTGTATTCATTCCTTCCAGCAACCAAGACTGTAAGGACATCCAATATATGTTGGGAAAAGTTCCAATAATGCTACAAATTTAAAGATATGACAGCAAATTATAGGTTGGGTTGGGGTGCAACCAGGTTTGCAGGGGAACATTTTCCTGGCCGCGCTGAAGGCCTGCTGCACCTTGAGGGCTCCCTCTCTGCCACAAGCAGGGCCGGCTTTAGGGCAGTGCGACCGGTGCGGCCGCACTGGGTGCGGACCTGGAAGAGGGCACTGTCCTGTGTTTAGCATAACTTAAGATTTAAAAGCACCTGCTGCAGAGTACCTTGGGTGTCCAGCTTTCAGGCAGCAATAAAAATGTCATGATAACTCTTGTGATTAATGTTCCTACCAGAGAGAGAGCGAGATCGAGTTTTACCTAGGGGCAGAGGTCGAGTTTTACATAGGGACAGATTTGACTCACGGTAAAGTAGCTTAAAGGGTTAATATGGCTGCTGCAAAGAACAGATCTGTATTTTCTGTTGATAGCTGAGTGGATTAGAAAAGGCAGCCTTTACCAGCGCTTTGGAACAAATGAAATGTATGTGAGAGAAGGGCTATGGAGAGATGCTGAGCACTTTTGCTGGCTGGTAGTGAGGGAATCCGAGGAGGAGGAGGTCATGGGAGAAGGGAGGTGCCCAAAAAGATTGTTGCACAGGGTGCTACCAGCCCAAAAGCCAGCCCTACCCACAAAGTAACCAGTGTGTCCCTAATAATTGGGAAATATTATGGAAACCTTTAGAGAGTGTTGGAGGTCCGTGACTTGTTACTATGTGTTGGCAACATAATTAACCCCGCTCTCTCATCCCCAACATCCAGAGTGAAGGCTTGGGATGGGGACATTCATATATTCCTCAATTTCAGTGCTTCCTGGTATTTGTATGCTCGGCTCTACCCTCTCACGATGAAGTGGCAACGAGGAAAGGTGCTATCTTGGGACAGGCAGCAGGTGAGGACGTGAAAAAGGCTGCGGTGCATGACCATACATGTTAAACAGCATTGTGCTAAATGGAAGAACTCTGCAGCGTTCCCGGCTCTAGATTTCGAAACTTGGAATGAGTGGTGGGGAATTTATTGCCTGAGGGCGGTACTTGAGCTAGGAAGAAATCTAATCCTGGGCTTTGCCTATTAGACCAAACTGAGACAGACACTTCTTAGCGATTTTGTGTAACGCCATGTCAAAAGCCAACACAAAGTTCAAGTAAGACCAAGATCACAGTGTGACCCTGATCTACTTGAGTGTGAATATCATCCAGGATGTATGCTAAAACTGTTTCACTACTACGATGAGCATGGAAGCTGGATTGTGCTGAATCAAGGATTTCATTGCTTTCATCAGCCAGGGATGTCTTTAGGCGAGGACTAATGCCTGCGTCTAGGCAATTGGAGCCTTGCCTTCCTGAAGTGATTGATTGCAAAGGTTTATTGAGGAGAGGGCAATTATATCAATTTCTGATGGAAAATATGATATGTTTGTCCTTAACACACAAAAGCACAATGCACAATCTGTCTTTCACTCACTAATATGCAGCAGGTTCCAGTCCCAATTGTGGCATACCAAATTGTTAAAAGTATCTCTTTGATGACTCTCCTGAGCATTATGCTACTTGTTCAAAGAATTGCCCATAGATCCACCTATTCATTGTGCGATAGTGCCCTCCTAAAAGACTTGCAAACAAACAGTTACTCAGAGGTAGGTGTCTGGACAGTGCCCAGTGCCCCATGATGGGCCACAAGTCACAGGAGTCCACCAGCCCAGAGGACTACCACTGCGAGACAAGGTGTTTCTGGCGCAAGTTCGCCAGATCTCCACATACAATGGCAAGTTATATAAAAGGCTCTATACCTTATAAATTGCTGGTCGTACTGAGAATTTATGAGTTCCGAGGATGCCCACAGATTTGGGCGCAAGGTCCCCAGCAGCAAAGTCAAGCTTGGGATATCCAGGGCCATAATTCTATCAACAAAGTAAAGCTGGAGAGAAGAGACATGCCATTAAAAGGCTGCCATTTTCCGAACCACTTGACAGATTTTCATTCAGGCAATGGTTCCTGAGTCAGCACGGCCTTGCCTAGGTACTTCTCCAATTTCATTTGGCAAGAGGATGGAATGAGCGGTTCATCAAAATTCTTAGTGGTGACTATGTGTTCTACAGCAGCTGAGTGTTCTCCTGTCCTCTAGCCGAGCAGACTTCAAAATAGCTCCTTCATCTCATCATAATCAATGGGCTATTGGCTCCTTTCCCCAGGAAGTCTTTCCTTTCATCTTTCTTACAACAGGCATGTTTGATCTCCTTGCAGTTCAGTTCAGCAAAATTATTGTCCCAGACCTGGTCCTCTGGAGGGGAACAGTGAAGAGCATCACTCAGATATATTCTGCCCTGAGAACTCAGTCATCCCCTGCTGGACTGGTGCACACCTTTGTCCTTAATAATGAGGGACTCTAAAATTAATACCCCATCATGCTGGCCAATATTTATCATCAGAACTGGTAATCAGTTCTCTTGAATGGATAACATTCTTGGGGCTGCTCCAATTAAACAGTGCACAGATTACTGCATGGTCAAATTATGTAACCGGCGAGAATAACACTGATTACAACTAGCACAGGTGCCAGAAAACTGAAGCCACAATATTGCTTGACAGAATTATCAGGTCCTAGATGTCCTTTACAAAAATATTACCCCATTGGAGGTAAGAACAGAAAAGGTGCGCCCACTAGAACGATATACTTGCAAGTGAAATTTAGAACACAATATTTCTGTCAGATTACATTTTTGCTAACAATATTCTGACATTTAACTGTTACAAATACTGTTTAGGACCAGATGGTAACACACACCCTTGTAAGATGCAGACCAGACATAGGCGCTGTACCAAGCTTATCTTTAAGGGGGAAAATAGCCTTCTCCCCTGATCACACTATCTTATACAATACTACTTGAGACTGAAGGCAAAAAGCAAACTATCAAGTCAACAGAGACCGTTGTGCCTTAAAAAAAAGTCGACCAGAATTCCTGGTGGTCACACAATAGAGAGACAGAAAGGGATTCCTCCATTTGCCGTGACAGCCACACAACCGCACAGGTCCCTGACTCAGCCTGCGATCCACACTTGGGGGCTGATTACAATGTTGTTAGGAAGGGCTCCAGGAAGGGATTCGGTATTGTCGAATCCTATTCAGAACTCTTTTTTTCCGACCAAAATAGGTTTCTTTTCCGGATGACCGAGTACGATGCAAGGAAGCCATCTGGGCTGTCCGAATCAGTTACGAATGGGATGCAGGCAGCCGGTGTCATTTGGATCTGACTCCTACAGCCCAATGGAGACAGTTTCCGAATGAGCAAGTACGATGACCATTTGGACAGCAGTTCCAAATCGGTTTGCCCGAGAAAAAACGGCATTGGGAATCGGACTTTGGGAGCCCGTTGTGGACCCTCCTTGACCTGGAGGCGACCGAATGTGGCCGGTGGGGGTACCCAAGGGACCCCTCTTCCCAACCATGCACAATGCGGCAGGCCCCAGGGGGTGCCTGCCACAGGGTGCAAGATTTTCCCCAACCACCCCTTTTTGCAATGGGAGCCTGTGTTATTGCTAGGGACAAATACTCCCATTGAAGTCAATCGGAGTCTGACCGAACAGAGTCTGTAAGCATCTGGACACATCGTAATCGATCAGTAGGACTCCCAGAATACGATTCTTTGGTAAAGCATTCCTCAGCTGATTTGGTGGGAAGGCTTTCCTAATGACATCCAAATCGTCCCATAAGTGTACATATCTTTCCACCAATATCACAATTATATGTGTGGGATCCCGGTTAAGAGAAACTGGTAGAGCTCTTTACTTAAGGGAGGCCAGGGGGCATCTTCCTTTGAATAAAACATATAGAAATGTATCTACCTTCACTAATAATCACTTTACCTCCACTGACTTCCCACAAAGCCTAGTTAGAGCAGTCAGTAGCCATTCTTAAAAATGGCTGCTCTGGGTTGCCCTCTTGAACATAGATCGACTCTCTGAGGTCTCAGTTCATTTATCAGAGTGGTCCTCCGTGAACGTGCATGACTTTTTTGGGTTAACTGTTAAAAAGGAAAGATCACAGAGACTGCACAGGGAACTTGATGTAGAGAAGGAGAAAACGCTTTCCAGCTCCTCACACAGAATTTTCTGTCCCAACTAGCATGTCTGAAATATTACTCATTATATCTCACTTTGTCCTTGCATGGCAGCAGGAGTCTGACTTCCAAGTGCAGTATTAATGTATTTTTTTTTTGCATAATTATATAGCGCGAACTCGACCCGAAGGTATTGGAGCGCTTTACACGAGCACCGTATTTACATTACACATTCAGGTACGGTGAGATTAAGTGATTTGCCCAGAATCACAGGATGTAGACGCGACTCCGAGGCTCGAACCCTGGTTTCCAGCACCAAAGTCGGCAGTCTAGCCGAAGAACCACATCCTCTCCCCTAATCCGGGACTGCCTGGCTGGAATTCCCCATCATAATTTCACGAGGAAGTATGAGCGTTTCTCAGCAAGCCACATTTTCTAATAGTGGGGCAGGACAGCATTTCTCTGCACCTGTCTCACTGCCAAATCAACAGTGACCATCTTCTCAGTAGACCTACCGTACTAGTGATAGGCAATGCCAGTATTACTCAGCATCATTTCCACCCATTTTGTGGGACAGTGAAACCACTGATGTGGTTGTAAGTGGATAGCATCATGCTTCTAATGGACTGTACCACCAGGTCTCTGCATGGCTGCTATATTTGTAATGGACGGTATCAGCACTCCCCAGCCGTGCTGTTATGTTTGCAGTGGAGTCCTTCTGAAATCTTAGTGAGTTTGCTTTACTAGTAAACAATAGTGCCAGCACTCCTCATGGGGCAGCCTAGCTCTTGATCGCAATGCACTTTTCAATAGGACAGTTAGTGCCAGCACTATTTCGCATGGCTGCAATACCTGTAAAGGAACAATATTGGTGTTTCTCTGACATAGTGCCTACTTTAAAAAGGACAGTTACCAACACCGTTCTGCTGGTTTGTCATACATTTATTGGGGCAGTTGCGTCACTTTTTTGCACTCCTGCTACACTTTACTTGGGACCGAACCTGCACTATTTTGCATGAAATAGAAATTTCTGTTTGGCATGAAATGGAGATTTAGTGGCAAGTTGCAACTGTGTTCACTTGTTAGCACTTGCAATATAGAAAAACACAAATATCTTTAAATATTTGGTGCCATAATTTTTATTATGAGAGCTGAAAACCCTGTACACGTACCTGTTTTTAAAAAACAAAATGAAGTTATCAGTACCTGACACTCCTTCCATGCAACATCAGAATACAGAAACTGAGAGCCCCATCACCGCACACTCTCTTCGGATATTTTCATGGACTCAATCTAAAAACAAGCATTGGCATAGCCAATAGGTCTCGCCTTTGGGACCGTATAAGTGTTTAGTCATGCAACAGTTGCATAACTAAATACTTATAAGGTCCCAAAAGCGAGATCTATTGGCTATGCCAAGCGGCCAGGCGGCCGCAAAAGTGATCGCGATCAAACATCAAAGCGGCTGCGAAAGTGAAAGTAATTGCGGTCAAGCGCGGCGCGCGCGCCCGCGCACATGCACTGTAGGTCTAGGCTGGCCTGGTAGCACTTTTTGGAGCACTCTCAAAAAGTCTTGTCAGACCAGCGCATGCGCTGGGTCAGGCGAGACCTAAAAATATGGCCATCCCCTGAAATACATTGATGGTCGAAACTCTGCCCTGATCAGTTTTTTCCTCGACTGTGCAGATTTAAAAAAGTTGAACATTTATATCGAATGAGGAGGGAGTTATTTCGTATTTCTTCAACCAAAAAGCCTTGGGTGCTTGAAAATACCTTATGGTCGCCAAAGGGACCTGCAAAGACCCTTTCACTGCTTTCATTCTGCAGCCATGCAGTTGCAGACTCAGGCATGCCAACCTTAGAATAATTTTCACCCTGTAATTGTTCAGGGAGAAGGGTGTGGAACCTAGCAGATTGGAGTAACTTTCCATGTCCTGGAGAGTTTTAATTGGAGCCCAGCTGAGCAGAGCAATCACGCCAGAACTGAAAACCTGCTCTGTGCAATGGAACAGAGACTGTGTGTCCCAGGGCGGCACTGTGTGAGTTGGCAGGCCTGCAGACTATCTTCAGTCTCCCTGCCCCACAAGTTCTGCAGCTCTGTGCACACAGCAGCTGGATCATTCCTGGCACGTGCCGGAGGTGCGCTCAAGGGTGTCCAGCTCAATATCAACACAGAGAGTATTAATTGCTCAGACCTAAATTAATCCATTTTATCTTTGAGTGCATCCCATCTCCTCTCCTCTGTTCATATTTTCTCTTGTTTGTACTCTTTAAAGGGAATCAGACAACTGGTGTTTACTTCTTAACAAACTCTTGACATTATATCATTTTACCCCTCTTCTGGGAGTTGCGCAAATATGGCCATGCAGGGATTCGAAAAACAGGGACAGATGTCAGGACTGTTGGTCCTGCACAGGAACAAATCATCCATGCGCCTGCATGAGGACTGCTTGCAGGACTGGGTGTGGAGAGAATCCCCTAGGCCTTCCAACTTTAAAAGCAGCACCATTACCCCAACATCCAGTGAATCCCCGGTCTGCGAAACCCATTACAATTCAGGAACTAAGTGAACAAACAGCTCCCTACAGTCCCTAGAGTTACTGACATCAGGGGAATCAGTAGATTTCCTAAAAACTTTCTATGCCAATTTTTTGTGGACTAACATGCAGATTTTGGTGTTAAACACAAAAATTCTCATGAAAAATTTGCGCTTTACAAATGTGGATATTATTATGATATGGTAAAAATCATATACTTCCCCCCTGTTAAACTCCGGAAGGTGTGACCTGCCGCACTTCAATGAAGGTTGAGGTATTCAACTTATTTGATAATTATCAGATGCGTTAAGTACAACCAAACTAGTAATTCCAACACCTGGGTAAACAAGGGGCTTAGCCGGGGTTCAGAAAACAGCAACCTACTCGCACGGATGTCATTTAGGAGCCGGTAGGGGTCACTCCTGCGACCCCTGGCATGCCCCTTGTGACCCCTGGAACTGCCTTTGCAACCCCTAGCGTCATCAGTGGCAGGAACAGAAGTAGCTTGTCCTTATGGACGTCGGTGGGGGCTTCACTCAACTCGTTTTTTTCCAATTTGTTATTATACTAATAGTGAAGAATATTACATCATTCACTATTAGTTTATTAAAAATGGAGTAAAAATAACTGGAAAATGACTTTCCCTGGCAGCTGATGTTAGTAAAACAAAATTATTGTAAACATATGCATGTACGTGCTTGCAGTTTTGAGTGTGCTTTGTAAAAGAGTGTGTGAATGTGTGCTCATGCGTTGGCAGAGTGTGTGTGTGCATGTGTGTGAATGTGTGTATGTGTGTCTGTGTATATGTATGAATGCGTGCGTATGTATAAGCATATGCATGTGTGAGTGAAAGTGAAGGTCAAGGGGCATGTGAAGTCACTTCCGCTATCCCTGCCATTTTGGTGAATTGACGTCCATGCCTCCTCGTAATCAGACCCATTCTCTCTGGGCGAAATGCTCCAGAGCGGCGGTGCTGCAGCCGATCTCTATGGGCAAGAAGTTAATGTTACCATTTCTATCAGGATTACCGCTGGGCCTTTATTGAGGATGATTTACTTTCGAGGGCCGCCATCTTTTTTTCTCTTTTTTTGGTCCGATTCTTTTTAATACTGTGCTGGGCTGGGCACCAACCTAAGACGGTTTCAGAGTTCTCCTGCCCCACTTGGAGTCTTGGACACTGCCCAGTTGTCCTGGACCGGTGACTTCTTTCTGTTCCTTTGATTTCCCTTTCAGACGAGTGGCTGAACCTGATCTTTGCTGAATGTTTTTAATCTCCTGGCTTGTTCCCAAATCCGCCTGTGAAAAGCTCGCCAGACTCTTGAAACGTTGTGATTGTCATGCAGGGCGTGCAGCTATTTAAGTTCCGGGCAGTTGCTTTTCTTTTTTTGTACTCCATGCTTTCTCACATCAGGCAATTGTATGCTGCTGGAATCTTCGAGGTGACCCGTTGTAAGAGGTTACATCAATATTGCTGGCTTGACAAGGATAAATAGAACTTAAACGATCTCACAGCTGAGAGCAGATAACCCTGTAAATACAAGCCCACATGCTTGTGTGAGGTCGGTGGCAGCTGGGAGAGGCAGGTGTCGGGCTCTGTAAATACCGGGAAACAACCGTGTTTGATTTGCCTGCAGCAGCGGCTGACGGACAGAAGGCAGAGGGTAGGGCCTGGCCAGTTGGGTGCTCTGCTGGAAATAAAGCCACAGGCTGTACTAAATGCCATAATTGACTGCAATATAACTTTGAAAATGTCTGCCTGTAGATTTTGAACATAAGCGGCGGTGAATTTGCATATCAACAACTCCCACGTGGGTTTGCTCCTGGAAAGAATACCACATTAAAACTGCTAGGGTCACTTCTAGATTTTCTAGAAAAATAGTACAAATACTTATTTTTTTCTGTTATCATAACTGTTCACGTATCAGCTGAGAAAGGCTTAACTTCGTACTCTTTGATTAAACCAACGTGTTTGTTTTGGTTGTGTCAGGGCACGGCTGTTGACCTAGGGCGAGACAAATACGAGCTCAAGGTGCTGTGCCAGCAGAGCTTAATTTGAGCCGGTGGTTGCGGTGTGGGCCACAGACCCTCATGTTTGGGGGGTCAGGCCCTTATTTTTCCTCATCCGTCGTTTCCGAGATCAAGAGAGGGAAAAACAATCAAACAGGAAAGGAGGAAGAAGAGAAAAACGGAAAACACGCACAAAAGGAAGACAGCAGGAACCTGAAAGGTGAGATATAGGGGCCGAGAGTGCTTGGCAGCTGATTTAAGAGGCCTGGGGGGAATGGAGGACTACACAATGCTTCTTGTAATTTTCCAACAACATTGACTAAAATGTAGGTTATGCAGACATTTTAGAGGAATTGTTCCTGAAACCTTGCAATACTTAACGATGTGCCCCCTTCCCTAAAGCATTTTCCCCGCAGCAGAAAATATATTTTTTTCGTCCATAAAAAAGATTGCTTAATCATTATAAACCTGTTTTGTGTTTTGCTGGAGTAGGGTTTTATGCTTCAAAAGTTGCAAAATCCATGTAGGTTTTTTTCTTTAGAGCACAAAGTAATACACAGTATTTGCCACTTCTTTCCAATGGGAATGGGTGCACATCGTGGGCCATACTATTTAAACAATATGGAATAGAAATTACAAATCTAGCCCATATGTCTACGCCCAAACTTGGTTGCGGATTTACTAGGTACTCATTGAAATGGCTTGAGTTAAGAGGGCAAATTTACTTTTGAAAGTATTTATCAAAGCGTAATATATCTTCATTATGGTCTAATACTACCAATTATTAGGTATCTTCAGAATGGTTTAATATTACCCGTTAATAGATATCTTCAGTATGGTTTAATACTACCAATTATTAGATATCTTCAGAATGGTTTAATATTACCCGTTAATAGATATCTTCAGTATGGTTTAATACTACCATTTATTAGATATCTTCAGAATGGTTTAATATTACCGGTTAATAGATATGCTACAAGGGCAGGGAGTGGGCATTCTAGGGGAAGAATTGCCTCGAAGGTTTTGAAGCAATTTGTGTGTATTGACAAACGAATCCATTGCCTATTGCCATCCTTATAACCAGTTTGATGTTAACTCCTGTCAAAGACAGTGAACAGAGCTGAAATTGACATCTCTCCATGTTAGTAAAGTATTTTCGCTGTGCAGAAAAAAAATGACCTTTGCAATAATGCAAAGGCATTTGCGCATGTGCAACTCTACCCCATGTGCAATTACTCAGGCGGAACTGCCTTTGCTCAAACATAATTCTCAAAACTGTCACAGGTTTTTCTGGAGAACTCTTGGAAATGTGTGAACTAAAAAAATTAAGGATGCATCTTTCAGAATTCCTTTGAGAATGAGGTCCATAAAGGAGTGCGCCGGGAAACCGGTGACAGTCCCAGGTTTCAAAGAAATGTTCTGCCAAAGTTTTGTGAATTTCCACTTATGTGCATGCAACGGCAGCTCACATTCTTAATTGTATATAGTGTAAAATTGCTCATGAAAAACTGCCCTCGTGCACTAACTTTTTTTTCTCTAAAAGGTAAATAATTGTCCTTGTAGAAGACCTAATTTCTACACACCTTTAACAATTTTAAGAGTGATGCCTTCCCACCCTTGAAGTAATGAACACAGGTTTACTCCTTCCCTTATACAGTTATAAATCCCCTACTTTCCCAGGGTGGGACAGGGTTGTAGGAAAGTTTGGAAATATCCATTAACTAATGGATTTGTTGGTGTTCTCAACAGTTCCTGGGTATCCCCACCCTAAAATTCCAATGTATAGTATTAAATCACTCTCAGGCAATATTATTCATGAGTACATCCCCTTATGAGAGCAAAATAAAGTTTTGTGAATTATATAAATGTGAATTTACACTCATAAGTCGAACAATGTGATTATTTTGAACTCTCATGCGCAAATGGCTTTGTGAATCGGCCCTCATTCATAAATAAAACCTACTTTAAAAAGTAAACGGAGCAACATTTTTAGTATGGAGCATGCATAAAACCCTTCCACTTGCTCTATAATGTACAGTTCTTGATCAGATAAAGAGCAGTGGATCCAAGGTCATGTCACAAAAGATGAAATACCATACCACCTTTTTTTGTCCATCTCAGCTCTTTGATCCTTGTTCACTGGTGTTCCTCCCTACATCAGTGTTTGTCCTGCCCCTACAGCATAGCTGCTTTACATTCACTTTTGATTGGATGACTTGTAACCTTCCACTGGTGATGACAATGTACAATTTTCTTAAATGCCTTTGTCATTTACAACTCCATGGCCTCTTGTGCTTGCTCTGAACACTGCTGCATTCACTCTGCCTCGTCATTTGCCTCTCATTTCCCCCCTTTCTGTCCCTCCCCCCCCTCTTCCACTGCCCTTCTCCACCACCTCTCTTTTATCACCTCCTGCTGCCTTCTACTACTTGTCAATGACTGTTGATGCTGGCTTTACCAATGCTGGATGCTTTTAAAACTACAGAAGCATTGGCAAAGCAAATCGCAGTGACCAGCCTTCTTGAAAGTTTATTTTCTACATGTTCAAAATGGCCATCATGTTGAGTGATGTAATGTGATGTAACTCAACATGATATGACACAAAGTGACAGCCTTCATGAATGTATAAAAACATTATTCTCTATTCTTTCAAGAGGGCTACCATGATGCAAGAAAGAACATAATGTGACACAATGTAGTGGCCATGTTGAAAGTATAGAAACATTGGTGCATATTTAAAAGCCCCTAGCACTAGCGGAGCATTAGCTTTTTTGACGCTCTGTTGGTGCTCTATGCTAGCCCATATTTAGAAGGTTGTGCTAAGCCACACAGTTTTCTGCACCAAAGAGTGTTGCAGTGGGCATTCCCAGCAACAACCCTGGCTTTTTGACACTGCTCCAGATTTACATGGATCTGTAATTCTGAGGCAGCGCCACGGTGCAAGGGTGGCTGCATTGGTGCATGGCTGCTGTTTTAGCGCTGGTGCAGGGGAGAGCGCAGGGGTGCACTGTATTCCTGTAAATACGGCACATTCCTGCGTTTTTGAGATGACACAGCTCGGCACAGCAAAATTGTGTGCGCCACTTCATTTCATTGTAAATATCCCCCATTGTTTTCTATATATTATAGTTGGCTGCTGCACTTCATCACCCCATGCAGCACAGAGAAATGTGGTATCAATTCTGGAAATACAGATTATTAGTTGCTATACTTTCAAGATGGCTGCTACTTTGCTTACAACACACGGTGTCATGAAATGTGGAGACATCTTGCAAATAGAAAGTTGACTTTTGTGATGGCTAAATGCATTACTGACTTTTCAATGTCAAAACAAGGCTGATTGTACCATCTGCAAAGAGATTGTTATATTTTAAAGCTATATGATAAGCTTTATAGCGGGCCTGAAGGCTGCACTTCAAACTAGAGGAATTGTCCAGGTAAAAATAAGTAGAGCTGGACGCTTGCACAAGGTACAGTGTTATGTCAGGAAGTCCAGTACTAGAGATTAGCCTCCTCCAATTTAAAACAAATTGAAAAAACGAAAACATTTTGTAAATGAGAAGCTCTCAGGGGCAGATTTACTATTTTTTCACATAGCACATTGAAGCAGCCGCAAATGCTGCACTGCGCAACGTGAAAAGGAGAGAGTAGGAGAGCGCCCTTTTTACTAAAATAAGGCACTCCTTCCCTCTCCCTAACGCCAGCGCTGAAATCAGCTGCCGTGCGCCACGGAGACACCTTTGCGCCATGGTACAACAGTGTCTCTGTGAGTCTAGCATTGGTTTTGTACTGGAAAGAATCCTTCCAGTACAAAATACTATGCACAGACTCACTTTAACCATTTTCCCACTGTGTATGTGTGATGTAAAGTGCAGCACACATGCAAAGTGATGTAAAGTGCAGCACACATGCAAAGTGGGACAAGAAGGAGAAATGGAAGCATTTCTCCTTCCTTGCGCCTACTTGAAAAGTGCACATTTTTCTCACGGTAAACCCAATCTACTTTATTTAGTACATTAGGTTTATCGTGAGAAACCTTGGGTGGTTGCATGGGAACGGCCATTCTCTACCCTTGGTACGCCCAATGGCGCAAAGTAATGTAAAGTCGCATTACTTTTCTGTTATTTCCAGCTTAAAACAAGTTTAGCCAGTGTCACCAAGCAGGTCGCTCCCACCATCCGCTCCCCCCATCTGCTCCCCCCATACCCCCATCCGCCACGCAGCCCCCTGAGGGTTGAACCTCCGTTGCCGCTTTTGCCGCCTGACTGCTCGCTCCCTTTTTTATTCTGTACCCCTGCGCTTGGCTTTCTGTGCCACTTTGTTTTTTCATTCTGTACCCCTGTGTTTTGCTTTCTGTACCCCTGTGCTCTGTTGTCCCTCTCCCACCGTCTTTTCCCGCTGTTTTTTCCCTGGGTTTTCCCCGGGTTTTCCCCCGCCGCTGAGCCCCTGCGGCCCCGCCCCCTTCACTCCTATTGGCCGCCCCGCTCCCACCTCCCAGCTGCTCCTCCCTCCCTCTGCCCTCATATGGAGGCCGCATAGCGGCCGCGCGCAGCGGGCGCGCCAATGGCGTGCCAAAGGCGCGCCTAAGGCAAGCCCGTCTGTGCCCGTCCACGCCTGGACTGCACCCAGCGCCAGAACCCCTGGACCCCGCACCCCTCACAACGCCAGACTGCACTACGACGCAAGCACCCTCCACGCACTCAACACCAGACGAGACCACCCCTGCTACCGGGCCACCCCGAAACGCACCCAGGGGCCTTTCAACTGCCGGAACTGCAGATTCACCAGCATCCAACCCTCCACACCACCAGCCAGAGAACCCAACCACCTCCGCTGCATCCTCCTCAACACCCGCTCCGCTCGCAAGCACGCCATCGAACTCTGGGACCTTCCGAGACTCCACCACTCCGACGTCGCCTTCCTGACGGAGACCTGACTGAACGCCACCTCAGCACCAAACATGGCCAGAGCCATCCCACAGGGCTACAAGATCTCCTGCAGAGACCGCACCAACGGAGTGGGAGGAGGAAACGCCATCATCCACAAAGACTCCATCAAAATCTCAACGAACACCGATGACACCCTCACCACCGCCGAGCACATGCACTTCCAGATCCACACAGACCCCAACACCACCCTCAGAGGAACTCTCATCTACAGACCTCCCGGACCCCACCCACAGTTCAGTGACACCATCGCCGACCTCATTAGCACCCACGCCCTCGCTTCCACGGACTACATCCTCCTCGGGGACCTGAACTTCCACCTCGAGAACAACAACAACGCCAACTCCACCGCCCTGATCGACAACCTCGCCAACCTCGGACTCAAACAGCTCGTAACGACACCTACTCACGCCGCTGGACACACGCTCGACCCCATCTTTTCCGCAAGCTCCCACGTCTCCTTCAACCACACCTCCGAACCACACTGGACCGACCACAGATGCGTCCACTTCACCTTCAGAAAACCCACCACACACCACCGCACCCAACAGCTACCACGCCGCTGCTGGGGCAAGGTCACCGAGGACCAACTGACTACTGCCCTCGCCCTGAGACCACCCACCGACCCCACCGACTCAGACACCGCCGCGACCAACCTCACACAGTGGATCAACGACTGCGCCAACACCCTCGCCCCTCTCAAGACCTCTACAACCAACCACACCAACAAGAAAGCCGCCTGGTTCACCGAGGACCTCCGGATCTCCAAGCACACCTGTCGGAAGCTGGAGAAGAAATGGCTCCACGACCGAACACCAGACAACCACACAGCCCTCAAGAGCGCCACCCACAGACACCACCAACTCATCAGGACCGCCAAGAAGACCGCCTTCAAGGACCGCCTAGACAACAACGCACACAACACCAAAGAGCTCTTCAGCATCGTGAAAGAACTCTCCAACCCCAGCTCCAACACCAACGACATCCCGCCATCTCAAGACTTGTGCGACTCCCTGGCCACCTTCTTCCACCGCAAGATCACCGACATCCACGACAGCTTCAACTCCGACCCCCCCGCACCCACCACCGAATCCACCACCCCTGCGACTACCACTCGCACCAGTTGCCTGACCGTCTGGTCCAGCGTCAGCGACGAAGACACCATCAAAACCATGAACTCCATCCACTCCGGAACCCCATCGGACCCCTGCCCTCACCACGTCTTCAACAAAGCCAGCGCAACCATCGCGCCTCACCTCCGGAAAACAATCAACTGTTCCTTCAAGACAGCAACCTTCCCAGAAAGCTGGAAGCACGCCGAGATCAACGCCCTTTTGAAGAAGCCCAAGACGGACCCCAAGGACCTCAAGAACTTCCGGCCCATCTCCCTGCTCCCTTTCCCGGCAAAAGTGACCGAGAAGATTGTCAACAAACAGCTGACCCGCTACCTCGAAGTTAACAACATCCTGGACCCTTCCCAATCCGGTTTTCGCAGCAACCACAGCACCGAGACCGCCCTCATCGCCGCCACTGACGACATCCGGACCCTGATGGACAAAGGAGAAACAGCCGCCTTCATCCTCCTAGACCTATCAGCAGCCTTTGACACGGTCTGCCACCGCACGCTATCAGCACGCCTCCATGACGCCGGTATCCAAGAGAAGGCCCTGGCCTGGACCACATCCTTCCTCTCCGGCAGAACCCAGAGCGTCCGCCTCCCACCCTTCCGCTCCAAAACCACCAAGATCATCTGCGGCATCCCACAGGGATCCTCCCTCAGCCCGACGCTATTCAATATCTACATGGCCCCCCTCGCCCACGTCGCACGACAACACAACCTCAACATCATCTCCTATGCCGATGACACCCAGCTGATCATATCCCTCACCGAAGATCCCCACACCGCCAAAGCTAACCTCCACAGAGGAATGAAGGCCGTAGGCGACTGGATGAAGGACAGCAGACTGAAGCTGAACTCAGACAAGACAGAGGTCCTCATTCTTGGACCCACCCCATCAGCCTGGGACGACTCTTGGTGGCCCACGTCACTAGGCACAGCCCCGGAACCCACGGACTACGCACACAACCTGGGGGTCATCCTCGACTCCACTCTCTCCATGACCAGGCAAGTCAACGCCGTCTCCGCGTCCTGCTTCAACACCCTCCGTATGCTCCGCAGGATCTTCAAATGGATCCCCCTCGACACGAGAAAAACCGTTACCCAGGCTCTCATCACCAACAGACTCGACTACGGGAACCCCTCTACTCAGGAACTACAAACAAGCTCCTGAGACGACTCCAACGCATCCAGAATGCCTCGGCCCGACTCATCCTCGACGTCCCCCACCGCAGCCACATCACACTCCACCTGAGAGGCCTGCACTGGCTCCCCGTCAACAAAAGGATCACCTTCAAGCTCCTGATCCACGCACACAAAGCACTGCATTACACCGGACCCACCTACCTCAACAACCGACTCAGCTTCCACACCCCCACCCAAAGCCTCCGCTCAGCCAACCTCGCCCTCGCCACAGTACCTCGCATCCGAAAAACCACCGGCGGCGGCAGAACTTCTCCAACCTCGCCGCCAAGACCTGGAACACTCTCCCCACCATCCTACGACAGACCCAGGACCTGCTGGCCTTCAGAAGACTCCTCAAGACCTGGCTCTTCGACCAGTAGCACCCCCCCCCCCCTCCCCAGCGCCTTGGGACCCTCTCGGGTATGTAGCGTACTTTACAAATGCAGTGATTGATTGATTGATTGATTGATAGCTCTAGAAAGTAAATTGGGAAAAAAAGATTTTGCGCTGATTTGCTTCACTTTTGTGACAGAAACACAACACAAAATCTTAGTAAATCTCCCCAAAAGATTGTTGATTCCAACCCCATGATTCTGTTTGACAACTGCTGTACTGCCTCTTCTTTTCCAATTCTAGCAAAGGGGAAAGTAGAGACATTTCTTTTGGGAGTGCACTTCAACGTTAATCTGAATTTGCCATGTATGGTCCTTATTTTAGACGCAGTAATAAATGATCCTAGATACGTATATACTCATTTTTGCTTACTCTTAACACATTTTTTTCTGAAAACGTCTTTTTAAATGACCTACGGATTGCGCAAGATCATTTAGTTCTTGTGCGCGTTCCAGCAGGCATCACGGAGAAACAGAAACACTTGGAAAATGTGGTGACAACCAGAGCGGTAAGCAAACGCAAATAGAGCTGAGGACAAAATGTTCATACCCATAATCCTTTGCAGTTGAAGAGGTTTGCTTTTCTGACTGTTTTTCAGTTTTTTGTGAGAATAACAACATCGAGGGCAGAGCAGAAGTATAGTCTTTTACTAAATAAAACTATTTCTTAGTCTACTCAATTTAATGTTGGAGGGGCATAAGAGGACCTCCACATTCTACAAATAACTGGTTCTATTCTTCAGATGTGAAATGCAAAAACACATTTTGATAGCCTCTCTCTGCCTAGGGATAGCTGGAGGTATGTTTTACTGGGAGATGAGAGTTAAAAGCTAGTCAGTGTTCTTCGCAGTGCGTTTTGTTTGAAGATTTGCTTGTTCGCGGGCTGCATCTATCTGCATGGCACCCCGGTTAAGCTAGACGGACATGCACAGGGCCGGCTTTAGGGCAGTGCGACTGGTGCGGACGCACTGGGCGCTGACCTGTGGAGGGGGTGCTGACCTGTGGAGGGGGCCCTGTGTTTAGCAATAACTTATAATTGGTGAGATGACGGGCACTTTTGAGAAAATTCGAGGAGACGGTCATTGGGTGTGAGGGCGCCGAAAATGATTGTCGCACCGGGCGCCACCAGTGCTAAAGCCGGCCCTGGACGTGCAGGTACTCACCTTAGAGGGAAAATTTGTGAAAAGCATACTTAATAATTGCCCCCCGACTTCAGATAAAGACTCTTGCAACATACAAACTTCTGCTTAACAGTTTCTAATTGTAATGCTGGCAATGCACTACAAAGAGCCATATTGATGACCCGGTTTGCATTGTGTTTGCAACGTGGTGCATGCGCGACACAAACCTTAAGTGAGATTTATGAAGCCACACAGGGCCACTTTGCATGGCGCTGAGTAGCTTCATAAATCTGGAGTAAAGCAACGCAGCGCAAGTCGCTGCTTTGTCTTACTCTGCCCCGCAAAGGCATTCCATGGGTGTCGCGTGGGGGTTCCAACGCAACTCTTATGGATTTTGACACACTCCCAAATTTATGAGAATTGGTAAACTGGGAATGCACCAAAAAGATACGCCGTCCCAGGAGAGGTGTAACAAGGAGAATATCTTTATTTCTCCTCGTTCCTTCCTCTTTCTATTTGTGCTGCATTATGCAGCACACATAGATAGAGAAAAATGCCTCTCAGGATTGTTTTTGTGCAGAAAGGTATCCCTTCCTGCATGCAACGGAGACACCCTTACACTGCGGTGCTAGGGTGCCTGCATTGGCGTTAGGCTGCCAAAAGTGCGCCAGCGCAGTGGAAAAAGGCAGTAATGAGCCGTATTGACTTAAAAATGGGATATTGCTATCCTTTCCCTGTCATGGAGTGCAGCACAACAAAGTGACTTGCTGCGCTGCATAACAAGTTCATTAATTTACCCCAAAATATTTAATATACATTTCTAATTTAAATGTATATTGGATCCTTAAACTTTCATAGTTGTTTCAACTATTATCAGGAAATAACTTAATATTGCTCCATCAAAACAAATTATGTTAGTATGAACTAGCAACATGACAAAACTATAAAACGTGTTCTTTTTATTAATTTTGTGCCAATTAAAACTTAATTTGTAAAAGAATGAGTGCAGAAGCCCCAAGTGTTGTTCAGTATCCCTCCTCCTATGCTGTGGAATGTCGAGGTGCTAAACACTTAGGCTAAGTAGTCTTGATTCCACCTCATTTATAGTATATAGTGTTACAGGTCCATATTTTTGTGATAAATATTTTGACTCAAATGATCCCGGTTATGAAAAGGTAAAAGAAAATACAGTGCAACATAGAAGATATCAACATCATAAGGCACAATGCAGCCAGAATGAAATGAGGTGACATACCATGCAATACTACAATGAACACAGTGACTCAAAACAACATGGTCTCTCGTAACCTTAATAGATGGAGCCTAATTGAACATCAGCATGGCAGTGCACCACTTGGTCTTCCATAAAAGGTGGATATGTGAATAATATAGATGGTATATTGGAGGAGGGAGACTTCTCAGCTTGAATTATGAATGAGACCTGAGCCTATACCACTACAGTGCATCCTCAAACAGTTGAGGTCTTTGGCAACACACATTCTGTGAGTCTATTTCCATGCACATTTCTGAGGCCACTGCATATTTGTAGACCAGTGAAAAGTTTCCCCATTGTGGCAATTAAAATTTGTTAGACATTTTGAACCTGCAGGCTAGAGTTTTGTGCTTGATGGAGGAGCTGGCTCTGCTTATCACTGTATGCCAACATTTACAGGCTGACCATTCCACTATGCAGTGCCTGGGTTGGCTAGATACCCGCATTTCTCCCGCCTTTCCATTCAAGCACCTCTGTGCTCATTAGAATCATTCTGCTGGAGAATAGTGAAAGGACTCTGTAACAGGTACAATGTCTACTCTGAAGCAGACAAGAAATTAATGTGACTGCGATAATTATCAATCAGGCTTAGCGCGATCTCATCTCGAAATGGGGAATGGCCTACTTATGTATGAGATTCACTGTGGAAAAGGCAATGTTCTAGCATTTGGTGGATGGCAATGGATGGATGGATGGATGGACTGATGAATGATGGATGGCATGGCATGGGGTTGCAGTTTTAGATCCAGTTAGGGGATCAAGCTTGAACATTTTAAGCAAAGAGGAAGTTGTGGAAAATGAAAGTTTCAATGTGTGTGAAAGGATACAGAGCACGAGTTTCTTGGTGAGGTTAACAGATGAATATATGTATCGCCCATGCACATCGAGGTCCAGCTTTACAAACGTGACACACAACTCAGTGCTGCACCCAAAAATGCTGTGCTGCATTGCGTGGAAGAAGAGAACAGGAGAGTGCCATTTCTTCAGAGATATGGGTCTCTCCTCCGCTCTCCCTAGTGCAGGTGCAGAATTTGGTTGGCGAGTGCGAGACACACACCTTTGTGCCATAGTGCAAGGGTGTGTGCATGAGTGAAGCATAGGTTTTGTACCAGAAGTATGCCCTTCAAATGCAAAATGCTGTGGCAATACAAGTTGTAAACCTTTTCCTACTTTGTGTGCGTGATGTACAGTGCAGTACACATGCAAAGTCGAAAAAGAAAGGAGAAATTAAAACATTTCTCCTTTTAACGCCTGCTCTCCAGCAGCATTATTTTGTGGTGCAAAACCCTGTCTATTATGTTACTAGATAGAGTTTAGCGTCAAAAAGCATGGGTGGTTGCAATGGAATGCCCTCATACCACCAAGTAATGCCCACTTGGCACTAAGTATTGCAAAGCAGTGCGTCGCACTGTTTTGCATTACTTTTCCTTGCATTGATCTGTAAATCCGTTAGACCCGGGATCCCTGGTTGGATGAGGTAGGTACCTTAGGCAAAATAGGTACCCGTGTTTCCACGGCAGGGAAAGGAAGGTCACCTTCTGAGACAGCCCAAACTCACTCCCCTTGGTAGCTTGGCACGAGCAGCCAGTCTTATCTTCAAGGTAAATGTGTAAAGTATTTGCAACCATGCTCACAGCAACCCAATGATGACACCAAAAATATACTCCAAACTAGTTTTATAAAAACGACTATACATTTTATATAAAAAGATATACGATAAGACCACACAATATAAATCCAACATATGAGTATGTGTACTATTTCTCCTGGCCGGTTGTTAGGCCAGCCAGTCCTGGTAAGTCCTGGAGATATTAATGAGCACTTCTAAACATTTCACTAATCCTAATACCATGGTATGCAGTTCGTAATGCTAGAATCATGCACTTTTGCAATGTAAAAATAATGCAATGCGTAACATAACAATCAGGCACTTTGCAATGTAAAAATAATGCAATACGTAACACAACAATCAGGCACTTTGCAATGTAAGAATAATACAATGCGTAGTACAACCACCAGGTACGTCGTTATGCAGAAATAAGGCAATGCGTAATACACTAATCAGGTAGTTCGTTATGCAGTCATAATGCAATGCGTAATACGCTAATCAGGTAGTTCATTATGCAGAAACAATGCCATGCGTCATACGACAATAAGGTAGTTTGTTATGCAGAAATAATACCGTGCGTCATACACTAATCAGGTAGTTCGTTATGCAAGAATAATGCAATGTGTAATACGACAATCAGGTACTCTGTTATGCAGAAATAAGATAATGTGTAATACACTCCAGGACCAATCATGGTGCCTTAGGTGGTCTCTCCGCCACTCCTTCTGACTCACAGTCAGCCTCTGTCAACGGTTGCCCCCAACACGTGTATGGTGTAACAAAAAGTGCAGCTCTGCACTCCGGCCCCGGTATTGCCACTCCCTTGGCAATACGGGCCGCGATACGAGCAGAAGCAGAGGCTCACGCTGCAAGAATGAGAGAGAGGCCGAGAGCGTCTCCCTCCGAGCCCGCATCCCACCCCAGGAGTCGACACACATTACCTGGGGGCGTGAACTCACTCTCCTCTCCTCATCCAGTGGCTTGTGCCTCCGATGCAATCTTTGTGAATTGGCAACGGCGGGCTCGGGCCGGCGGCTCAGCTCCTCCGGGGCTGCCGGTCCGGTCTCTACTGCTACGAAGATCTCAGGCTGCCACAGGGCACGTGCACACAGCGTCGCTGAGACTCCCTTGATCTTCGGGTGCGCGATCACCAGGCATTCCACACGAAGGTCTCAGGCTGCACGAAGAACACGCGCACAGCGTCGCTGAAACTCACTTTAACTCCGGGTGCACGTTAACAAGGCAATCCTCACAAAGGTTTCAGGCTGCACAAAGCACATGCACACAGCATCGCTGAGACTCACTTGGATTGGATTCTGGGTGCATGATAACAAGGCAATCCTCACGAAGGTCTCATGCTGCACAAAGCACATGCACACAGCGTCGATTAGACTCACTTGGATTCCGGTGCACACGATAACTGGACAATCCTCACAAGGAGGTCAGGCTGCAAAAAGCACATGCACACAGCGTTGCTGATCCTTGCTTGGACTCCAGGTGCCCACGATCACAGGGCACTGCTTATGAGGGTCTCAGGCTGCAGCAAGCACACGCACACAAGGCCGCTGAGACTCTCCTGGAAACTTTTGTGTTCCTGAGTTACCGCAACAGAGAGCCAGCTCCCCTCCGGCCCTTGTGGATAAGTTACTACAGGACACAGCACAGCAAAGTCCTTTCAAGCAGGGGGACACATCACACAGCAAAGCCCCTTTAGCCTTTCCTTGGTCAAAACAGCAAACTGGAGGCCAGCCCCAGAACTCACAGCAAGGGTCAGTCCTTTCCTTCAGTCTCTTCAGTTGTTTCTTCCTTGGCAAAGGTTGCTCTTGAACACGGAGTAGCTCCAGTCTTGTTCAATCTTGATCAAGCCATTCTCCAAAGTTTAGGGGCTTCAGCTCTCATAGTTATACCCCTTAATGGCTTTGAAGTCTTTGTGTTCAGGGGGGCACTGACCCCTGTTCAAACCAGTTCTGGGTGCCTCCCTGCCAGTGGCACCTTCTTCCTTTGATTAGTGGGGGTCTGGATTCTCAATCACTCAGCAGGAGATGGGACTATTGTTTTATAGCAGCAACCCAGGCCTATTCACCTCTAGGGGCTACTCCGTGAACATGAGCCATCAATGGCATGGCACCTCAGCCACATAATAGCGGAATGTGGGGAGAGGTGAGAACCAGGCATGTGTGCAGGAGGCAGGAGAACCATGGTTGGGAAAGTACACAATACCAAGAGTGGCGGCGATGTGCTGGACAGACCGCAGCATGCATAACACACTAATATCCATGGCGAAATACGCCGCTGGTGTATGGAGTGTAGTGGACAGTGGACGCAACCATGTCACCCCAGCCAGTGGGGGAGTTCACGGAAATGTTGCCTGTTACATCCCCCCGTAAGCGTGAGCGGAGTGGGATTGCCCGGCATATGCCAGGCCAGCATAGGGGTGTGAATAAAAAGCACATAGCCCTGGGTGTGGTCCTCTTCCGGAATGCCCAACGTCTCTGCCAGGGCGGCGCCTCTCACCCAGCCACGAGGCCGACGCCATCCTCATGAGCGGAGTTGCCTGCGATCCTGTGCACCTGCCGTACCCCAGCCCGCTGGACCCCGAACCCATCAGGCCCGCCTCTGCACAGCCAGGCCACACTGATCGCCTGCCGACACTGGCGTGTGTCACGGAGGGCCTACCACGTGCCGGCGCAAGCTCCAAGCCCGAGGCCTGCGACCTTGGCAGCCTCCTCAGACCATCATGGCCTCCACGACACAGGCCCGCTTTACTCCTTTCTCGTTGACGTACTCTACTGCTGCATCCGGCCTACACTTCGGTCAAGTAGGTCATACATTTGGAACTGAGTCTTGATTACACGATGGCAGAGTACATATGTTCATTGCAGATTTTATATCAGTGTACTCCCTTCGATGTGGTGCCACCAATTCTGTGCATGGCATTCTTATGACACATGTCTGTTGTCCCCTGCTGACTACTGCCTTCGGCCTACACTACGGACAAGTAGGTCACACATTTGGAACTGAGTCTTGATTACACCATGGCAGTGAACATTATTTAAGGCAGAGTTTATGTCACTATGCTCCCTTCGATGTGGTGCCACCAAGTCTGTGCATAGCATTACAACCACACATGTCCACACGGACTACTGCCCTCGGCCTACGCTGCGCACGAGTAGGTCACAGAATTGGAACTGAACATTGATTATTCGAAGGCAGAATACATATCATCACATGCAAGGAGAGGCGTAAGAGGATGACGTGTTGCAGTCCGGAGGGAATTGGATCATCATTACGGAGGTGATTGAACACTACCGACAACTGCCTTGGTGTCACTAACTCTGTGCATCGCGAGCCAACGACACATGGCTGTGGGCCACTGCTGACCGCTGCCTCCGGCCTACACTGCGGTCCAGTAGGTCACAGAGTCTTGATTTAGCGATGGTGGAGTTCATATCAGTGTACCGGCATCATCGCAGACTACTCCCCCTCCCAGCCCCGGTGCCACTAAGTCTGTTCCCCAACATTCATGGACACTCTCTGGTCATACATTGGTGCAGTCTGAGTCTATGGAGTAGGGGGTAGTTTTCATCCTCATGTGGCTGTCACCGAATTGGTGGTGGCAACGAGGCTGTCACTTTTCACTCCTCCATTTGCTGCTTCCGGATAACATCAGACCTCTGCATCATGCCCTGGAGGACACCTTCCACTATCCCCCACAACCCTCCGCCACATTCACCTCGGGCATCGATGAGGATCCGCCCAGTCCACATGGCCCTACCTCAGTGCACCGCAAGTCACCGTTCCATGGCAGTGTGCCTGTGCCAACCGCTGTGCATCCGGGGCCACTAACTCGGTGCAGCTCACGTCAGGGACCCTGTCTTAATGAATATTGGATGGCCTCTGTGATGGTGGTCCTGGGGTCATCGACGCCATGTGCATGTGGCCCAGCGCTGTCCGCTGCCTCCGGCCTCAACTGCGGACCACCAGGGCTCACACATCAAATCGAGTCCTGACCGGGCCGGACGTCGCATCACCACAGGAGGCACACGCCACCATTGCAAGGGCCAACTGGATCCACCATCTGCCAGAGTCGAAACAGTGGTACCGGCAGACTAACGGAGTTGCTCAGACCTGTCGTGGATGCCATTATCTGCCTGACCCCTGCTCAGCAGTCCAGGTGCCACTGACTCAGTGCACCGCAACCCATGGACCGTTACTGATTGAGTTGTGTGCTGTGGAGAGGTTGCGCAGCAATGTCACCTCAGGCAGAATGGGAGACCTGGGTCGTTGATGAAGAAGTTGATGCAAATGTAACACACCCCACTGCATCTGCATCAGGACTAACCCAAAGGGACACAATCCTAGCAATTTCTTCACATGAGCGCGCTTATCTCTAGTGCCCCAACCTAAGGGCACTGCAACTCACGGACACTTCTGTTTGAATGTTGGGTGACCGCTGTCCTTGCTCCGGCTCCCTCCATGTTGCTCAGCAGTTGACTCTGTTATGCTGGTGTTTTCTGTTTCCATTGCACTGGTGTCCACTGTTCAAGTTGTTGCCAGCACCAAGCACTCCGTGCGGGCTGGCTTACACTCACCCCACACACATCCAGCAAAGGCATCACTGTACATTTGGCCCTGCCAATAAAGGGGCCAGGCGCACGTGCCCGTAGGCAGTTCAACATGATATATGCGTGTGTCCCTGTGGTCTTGTTGTATGCATGAGGGCCCTGGGCCCTACGACATTACATTGTGCTGTGTAGAGCGGACGCAGACATGTCACCGCAGGCAGCGGGTAAGACCTTGGACATGTAGCTTTGTCATCAGCCACTAAATACGTAAGAGAAGTGGACTGGTCCGTCGTATGGAGGACCAGTGTCGGGGTGTGAATGATGATTCCGTGGCTCTGGGTGTGGTTCATTGCAGGACATGTGCATATGCATGTGTATCTGTCGCGGTGTGGGTCACCTTTGTGGCGTGTAGGTGGTCCCTGATGGGACTTGAACACCCACGTATGTGATCTACTTCGGCCTCCATGAGCTCTGAGCCCACCCACACCTCTTTGGCTACCTCCTTTTAGCATTCTGACACCTGGCATTGGAATGCGATGTGTGCCTCAGTGAAGTGTTGGGAGCCAGACGTGGTTTCGGGTGCTTCCTGCTGTGTGGTCTGTGCAGGGGTTGGGGTCTTCTCTATGTAGCCTGGCTGCCCTGCTCCTGGGGGTGGGTCCATGAGCTGCTGTAGGGCGTCGGAGGTGTGGTGGTAGTCTCCCGCATCACTGATGGGTTGTCTGGTCTGACCTGCTGGAGGTGTTTTTTGTCCCTCTGCTTTGTGAAGGGGAGATGCATGTTGACATTGTGTTGACATTTATGTTTGCCCATTGTTCTTGTTTACATGCAGACTGTGTGACAATGTACATTGTGACTGTTTGGGCGGTGCTGGCAATTTGGGGGGGAGAGTGAAGATTGGGACTACATGATGGATGTGAGGTTGTACCCGTGCATATGTATCTCACAGTTCCCTGCTCTGTCCAATGTGATTGGCCTGTTTCTGTGCATGAGCGGACCCAGTTGTGTCTCCTGTTCTGCAGTGTCGGTGTTGCACTTTGTGCCACATTGTCATGGGATGTGCTGTGATTGCTATGTGTGTGGGCTGCAGTGTGTCACGGGGATCAGGGACATGATCCTGGGTCATTGTGGGTGTGCAGTGTGCTATACTTGATTGTGCATGTGTGCCATTGTGCCTATCTCCCCGTCCCCTCAGTCCCTGGTCATTATTCAACCTGTTGATTTTGTGTCAGGTCCTCTCGAGCTGTGTCCGTACTCCCACCTCCTTGCACCATCTCCACACTGATGACTGGCCTCCATTTCCTCCTGCTCCTCCTGTGGCGCAGGACTCCCACCTCCTGTCGCCGTTGCTGCCTTCCTGTTGGCAGAGGGTTTGTGCCTGGTTTAGGTTTACAGGTCATGCCAGCGCCTCTTGGCATCATCCATTGTCCTCCTCGACACTCCGTCTGCATTCCAGGTAATCTGATTGTGGGACAGTTGCTGGAAGTGTTCTGTCACCTCTGTAACGCTGGTCTTGTGTTGCCACAAACCCCACCCCTTCTTCCTCACCCTCTTCTCCCTGGCCTTCCCCGACCCCGTTGTACCTTGCTGGTGGTCTGTGGGGCTTGTGGGGTTCGCATTTGCCTCTGCGCTCAATCAGGGTGCATCCATGGTGCTGTGCACTTTGGATTGTTTCTGGTGTGTTTTTCTTGTTCTGCTTTTATAGTGCATTTTCCCGCCAAATGTGTGGGATTTGCAGGCCTGTGGCTGTTTCTCGCAGCTTTTTGTATCGCGCTTGGCCTCATTGCGAAAACGTTTTTTTTTGCCAATTTCAGTCAGGGGTGAGGGCTGCCCAAAAACAGGCATGCCAATGCCCCCACCCCGCCCGCAAACATTTCAGTCTTTCTGACCCCCTGGGGGGCATATGGGGGCAGTAGCCCCCAATCTGCCCCCCTCAAGTGAAAAAAGCCCACTAGAAACCAGGGATATTTTTTTTATTTGTGTAAGGGTGGGGGCTGCCCAAAATGGGCATGACAATACCCCCACCCCAGAGAAATTCCAGTCTTTCTGCCCCCACGGGGGACAGATGGGGCAGTGGCCCCTGATCTGCCCCCGGTGGTGCGAGGGGGGGGCAGAGAGTCCACCAGGCGCCTGCGAATATGCTGGCCTTTTTATGGGTGGGGGCTGCCCAGATGGTCATACCAATGCCCCCACCCCCACAAAAGTAGCCACAGTCTTTCTGCCCCTCTTGGGGGCATATCGGGGCAAACCCTCCCGACTCCCCCCCAGGGCAACAGAAAGCCTACTTGGCTCAGATCTTTTTTTAGCAATGTGCCTACCTGTGGATTTTGGGCCCTAGCACAGCTGGCACATAGGGAAACCTAGCAAACCTGTAAATTTTTGAAAACTAGACACCAAGGGGAATCCAGGATGGAGCGACTTGGTTGGCTCTCACCAGGTTCTGTTACCCAGAATCCCTTGCAAACCTCAAACTTTGTCCAAAAAAAACATATGTTCCTCACTTTTATGTGGTGGAAAGTTCTGGAATCTGCATGGATTCACAAAATTCCACCCACCCCGCATTCCCCAAAGTCTTCAGAGAAAAATGGTACCTCACTTGTGAGGGTAGGCCTAGTGCCCGCGACAGGAAACGGCCCAAAACGCAAAGTGGACACACAATATTTTCACAGTGAAAACTGACCCTTTTTTTGCAAAGTGCCTAGCTGTAGATTTTGAAACCTAGCTCTGCCAGCACCTTAATGAAACCTAGCAAACCTATACTTTTTTGAAAACTAGACAACCAGGGGAATCCAAGATGGGATGACTTGTCTGGCTCTCCAGGTTCTGACACCCAGAATCCCTTGCAAACCTAAAAATTTGTCAAAAGAAAAACACATTTTCCTCAAATTCAGCGGTGGAAAGTTCTGGAATCTGCATGGATCCACAAAATTCCACACAACCTGTATTCCCCAAAGTCTTCCGAGAAAAATGGTACCTCACTTGTGTGGGTAGGCCTAGTGCCTGCGACGGGAAACGGCCCACAACGCAATGTGGACACCACATTTTAACAGTGAAAACTGACCCTTTTTTTGTAAAGTGCCTAGCTGTAGATTTTGAACCCTAACTCTGCCGGCACCTAGAGAAACCTAGCAAACCTATACATTTTTGAAAACGAGACACCCAGAGGAATCCAGGATGGGGTGACTTGTCTGGCTCTCACCAGGTTCTGTTTTACCCAGAATCCCTTGCAAACCTAAAAATTTGTCAAAACAAAAACCCTTTTTCCTCACATTTCTGTGGTGGAAAGTTCTGGAATCTGAGTGGATCCACAACATTCCACCCACTCCACATTCACCAAAGTCTTCAGAGAAAATTGGTAGCTAACTTATGTCAGTAGGTCTAGTGCCCGGGACAGGAAAAGGCGCAAAACGCATCGTGGACACAACACATTTTCACAGTGAAAAATGACCCTTTTTTTGCAAAGTGCCTAGCTGTAGTTTTTTAACCCTAGCTCTGCCGGCACCTAAGGAAACCTAGCAAACCTATAAATTTTGGAAAACTAGACACCCAGGGGAATCCAGGATGGGGTGACTTGACTGGCTCTCACCAGGTTCTGTTACCCAGACTCCCTTGCAAACCTCATAATTTGTCAAAACAAACACATTTTCCTAACATTTCTGTGGTGGAAAGTTCTGGAATCTGAGTGGATCCACAAAATTCCACCCACCCCGCATTCCCCAAAGTCCTCTGAGAAAAGTGGTACCTCCCAAGTGTGGGTGGGTCAAGTACCCACGACAGGCAAGAGCCCAAAACCTATTGAGGCGACATCAAAATTACCTATCACAAAACAACCTGGTTTTGCAAGTGGGGTCACATGTGTTTTTGGTCCCGGGCCCGGCGGCCATCTTGGGTAACCAACCAAACCCACACATTTCTGAAACCTAGGCACCTGGGGCAGTCCAGCGAGGTATGGCTTGCGTGAGTCCCCCAAAGTTTTACTACCCAGAATCCCCTGTAAACCTCAAATTTAGCTGGAAAAAAAAACAAATTTTCTCAAATTTCTGTGTGGGTAGGTTCTGGAATCTACGTGGATCCACAAATTTCCTACCACCCAGCGTTCCAGCAGATCTCCCGATAAAAATGATACCTCACTCACGTGGGTGGGTCAAGTACCCGCTGCAGGCAAGGGCCCAAAATGTGTTGAGTAGACATCTAAATGACCCATCACAAAACAACCTGGTTTTGCAAGGGGGGTCACCTGGTTTTGGGCCCAGGGCTCAGCGGCCATCTTGGGAAACTACCGAACCCACACATTTCTGAAAACTAGATACCCGGGGAAGTCCAGCAAGGCATGGCTTGCTTGGGTCCCCCAACATTTCCCTACCTAGAATTCCCTGCAAACCTCAAATTTAGCAAAAAAAAACAACTTTTTTCTCAAATTTCTGTGTGGGAAAGTTCTGGAATCTGCGTGGATCCACAATTTCCCTACCACCCAGCATTCCACCAGGTCTCCCGATAAAAATGATACCTCACTCGCGTGGGTGGGTCAAGTACCCGCGACAGGCAAGGGCGCAAAGCCTATTGAGGCAACATCAAAATTACCTATCACAAAACAACCTGGTTTTGCAAGAGGGGTCCCATGAGTTTTTGGCCCCGGGCTCGGCGGCCATCTTGGGAAACCTACCAAACCCACACATTTCTGAAAACTTGACACCAGGGGGAGTCCAGCGAGGTATGGCTTGTGTGGGTCCCCCAACGTTTTCCTACTCAGAATCCCCTGCAAACCTCAAATTTAGCTGAAAAAACACTTTTTTTCTAAAATTTCTGTGTGGGAAAGTTCTGGAATCTACGTGGATCCACAAGTTTCCTACCACCCAGCGTTCCAGCAGGTCTCCCGATTAAAATGATACCTCACTCACGTGGGTGGATCAAGTACCTGCTACAGGCAAGGGCCCAAAACCTATTGAGGCGACATCAAAATTACCTATCACAAAACAACCTGGTTTTGCAAGGGGGGTCACATGTGTTTTTGGTCCCGGGCCCGGCGGCCATCTTGGGTAACCAACCAAACCCACACATTTCTGAAACCTAGGCACCTGGGGCAGTCCAGCGAGGTATGGCTTGCGTGAGTCCCCCAAAGTTTTACTACCCAGAATCCCCTGTAAACCTCAAATTTAGCTGGAAAAAAAAACACATTTTCTCAAATTTCTGTGTGGGTAGGTTCTGGAATCTACGTGGATCCACAAATTTCCTACCACCCAGAGTTCCAGCAGATCTCCCGATAAAAATGATACCTCACTCACGTGGGTGGGTCAAGTACCCGCTGCAGGCAAGGGCCCAAAATGTGTTGAGTAGACATCTAAATGACCCATCACAAAACAACCTGGTTTTGCAAGGGTGGTCACCTGGTTTTGGGCCCAGGGCTCAGCGGCCATCTTGGGAAACTACCAAACCCACACATTTCTGAAAACTAGATACCCGGGGAAGTCCAGCAAGGCATGGCTTGCTTGGGTCCCCCAACATTTCCCTACCTAGAATTCCCTGCAAACCTCAAATTTAGCAAAAAAACCCAACTTTTTTCTCAAATTTCTGTGTGGGAAAGTTCTGGAATCTGCGTGGATCCACAATTTCCCTACCACCCAGCATTCCACCAGGTCTCCCGATAAAAATGATACCTCACTCGCGTGGGTGGGTCAAGTACCCGCGACAGGCAAGGGCGCAAAGCCTATTGAGGCAACATCAAAATTACCTATCACAAAACAACCTGGTTTTGCAAGAGGGGTCCCATGAGTTTTTGGCCCCGGGCTCGGCGGCCATCTTGGGAAACCTACCAAACCCACACATTTCTGAAAACTTGACACCAGGGGGAGTCCAGCGAGGTATGGCTTGTGTGGGTCCCCCAACGTTTTCCTACTCAGAATCCCCTGCAAACCTCAAATTTAGCTGAAAAAACACTTTTTTTCTAAAATTTCTGTGTGGGAAAGTTCTGGAATCTACGTGGATCCACAAGTTTCCTACCACCCAGCGTTCCAGCAGGTCTCCCGATTAAAATGATACCTCACTCACGTGGGTGGATCAAGTACCTGCTACAGGCAAGGGCCCAAAACGTATTGAGTAGACAGCAAAATGACCTATTACAAAATAACCTAGTTTTGCAAGGGGGGTCACCTGGGTTTTTGTGCCCGGAATCGGCGGCCATCTTGGGAAATTACCAAACCCACATATTTCTGAAAACTAGACACCGGGGGGGTACAGCGAGGTATGGCTTGCATTGATCCCCCAACGTTTTCCTACCCAGAATCCCCTGCAAACCTCAAATTTAGCTGGAAAAAACACATTTTCCACATACTTGTGTGGAATCACCGTGCCAGCACAAATATCATACCCACAGTGTTCCCCTCAGTCTCCCAAGTAAAATGGTACCTCAATTGTGTGGGTGGGGCAAGTGCCTGTGACTGGGAAGAGCCCAAACATAGGGATTAAGGGTACAGCACTGAGAATACTAAGCACTACATTTTTTTTAAAATAAGTTTTTAGCCAATTCTGCAATAGTCACCCACGCAAGTGAGGTATCATTTTACTCATGACACTAAGGAGAACGCTGGTGGGGTAGGACATTTGTGCCGGCACGGTGATTCCACACAAAAATATGTGGAAAATATGTGTTTTTCAACTAAATTTTAGGTTTGCAGGGGATTCTGGGTAGGGAAATGTTGGGGTATACACGCAAGCCATACCTCATTGGACTCCCCAGGGTGTCTAGTTTTCAGAAATGTGTAGGGTTGGTAGGTTTCCCTAGATGGCCACTGAGCCAGGGGCCAAAAAGTCATGGGACCCCCCTTGCAAAACCAGGCTGTTTTGTGATAGGTAATTTTCATGTCCCATCAATAGGTTTGGGGCCCTTGCCTGTCGCGGTTACTTGACCCACCCATGCGAGTGAGGTACCATTTTTATCGGGAGATCTGGGGGAACACTGGGCGGTAGGAAATTTGGGGATCCACTCAGATTCCAGAACTTTCCGACACAGAAATTTGAGAAAATAAGTGTTTTGTTTTAGCTAATTTTGAGGTTTGCAGGGGATTCTGGGTAGGAAAATGTTTGGGGGACCCACGCAAGCCATACCTCACTGGAATGCCCCAGGTGTCTAGTTTTCAGAAATGTGTGGGTTTGGTAGGTTTCCCTAGATGGCCGTCGATATCGGGGCCAAAAACTCATGGGACCCCCCTTGCAAAATCAGGTTGTTTTGTGATAGGTAATTTTGATGTAGCATTAATAGGTTTTGGACCCTTGCCTGTCGCGGCTACTTGACCCACCCAAGCAAATGAGCTACCATTTGTATTGGGAGACCTGGGGGAATGCTGGGTGTTAGGAAATTTGTGGATCCACGCATATTCCAGAACTTTCCCATACAGAAATTTGAGAAAAAAGTGATTTTTTTCAGCTAAATTTGAGGTTTGCAGGGGATTCTGGGTAGGAAAACGTTGGGGGACCCACGCAAGCCATACCTTGCTGGAATGCCCCGGGTGTCTAGTTTTCAGAAATGTGTAGGTTTGGTAGGTTTCCCTAAATGGCCGCCGAGCCCGGTGCCAAAAACTCATGGGACCCCCCTTGCAAAACCAGGTTGTTTTGTGATAGGTTATTTTGATGTCACATCAATAGGTTTTGGGCCCTTGCCTGTCGCGGTTACTTGACCCACCCACGCGAGTGAGGTACCATTTTTATCAGGCGACCTGGGGGAACGCTGGGTGGTAGGAAGTGTGTGGATCCACGTAGATTCCAGAACTTTCCGACACAGAAATTTGAGAAAAAAGTGGGTTTTTTAGCTAAATTTGAGGTTTGCAGGGGATTCTGGGTAGGAAAACATTGGGGGACCCACGCAAGCTATACCTCACTGGAATGCCCCAGGTGTCTAGTTTTCAGAAATGTGTGGGTTTGGTATGTTTCCCTAGATGGCCATCGATATCGGGGCCAAAAACTCATGGGACCCCCCTTGCAAAACCAGGTTGTTTTGTGATAGGTAATTTTGATGTAGCATCAATAAGTTTTGGGTCCTTGCCTGTCACGGTTACTTGACCCACCCACGCAAGTGAGGTACCATTTTTATTGGGAGACCTAGGGGAATGCTGGGTGGCAGGAAATTTGTGGATCCACGCAGATTCCAGAACTTTCCCACACAGAAATTTGAGAAAAAAGTGATTTTTTTCAGCTAAATTTGAGGTTTGCAGGGGATTCTGGGTAGGAAAACGTTGGGGGACCCACGCAAGTCATACCTTGCTAGAATTCCCCAGGTGTCTAGTTTTCAGAAATGTGTAGGTTTGGTAGGTTTCCCTAGATGTCTGCCGAGCCCGGTGCTAAAAACTCATGGGATCCTCCTTGGAAAACCAGGTTGTTTTGTAATTTTTATGTCGCATCAATAGGTTTTGGGCCCTTGCCTGTCGCGGGTACTTGACCCACCCGCACAAGTGAGGTACCATTTTTCTTGGAATACTTTGGGTAACGTGGGGTGCATTGAATTTTGTGGATCCATGCAGATTCCAGAACTTTCCACCACAAAAATGGGAGGGAAATGTGTTTTTGTGGACAAATTTGTAGGTTTGCAAGGGATTCTGGGTACCAGAACCTGGAGTGAGCCAGTCAAGTCACCCCATCCTGGATTTCCCTGGGTGTCTAGTTTTAAAAAATGGATAGGTTTGCTAGGTTTCCCTAGGTGCCAGCAGAGCTAGGGTTAAAAAACTACAGCTAGGCACTTTGCAAAAAAAAGGGTAATTTTTTCATCGTGAAAATGTGGTGTGTCCATGTTGCGTTTTGAGCCGTTTCCTGTCGTGGCGTGGGCACTAGGCCTACCCACACAAGTGAGGTACCATTTTTATCGGGAGACTTAAGGTAACACAGAATTGTAGAGCAAATTTTATTACCTATTGATTTGGGATGAATTTCTGCCTTCCAAATGAAAGAAAATGTGTAAAAAAGAAGTCATTTTGAAAAATGACATATAATTCTCATGCTAGTATGGGTACTCCCAATTTAGGAAACGTGCAAATATCTACTGTTTCTAAACTCTATATTTTGTTCCCATTTCAGAAATACATAGGTGTCTTTCATACCGATTTTTCCAGGTATACATTTTCCCAGAATAATTGCTATATACCCGGTACATAATAATAAACCATTGCAAGACGCTGCTCAGTTATTGGCTCTGGGTTCATCTGGTTCTTGATGAACCTACAAGTCCTATATATCCACACAACCAGAAATGTTCAGTCAATGTAACGGTATATAGCTTTCAATCTTCTGTCATAATTAGAAGAAGTTAAACGTGAAAACGTTGACTCAAATGGCTGTGTTTTTCAACTAATTTTCAATTCTTCCTATATTTAACCTTGAACGATCTACACAAATGACCCCTTGCTAAATTCAGAATTTTGTCTACTTTTTAAAAATGTATAGCTTTCCAGGATCCATTATTGCTTTCTTACCCATTTCTACCATTAACTGGAAGGATGTTGAAAGCACAAAAACTAGCAAAAATAGGCTATGTCCCAGAAAAATGCCAAAACTGTGTAAAGAATTTTGGTTTTCTGACAAAAGTCTGCTTGTCCCTGAAAACTGAGATGATGGTGAATTCAGCACCACAACCTCTTTTTTGATACCATTTGCAGGGAAACAACCAGATGCTTTCATCTGTAGCCCTTTTTTTCGCATTTTTCCCCCCAAAAACTAAATTTAGCTGTATTTTGGCTAATTTCTGGGTCCCCTCCAGGGGAATCCAAAATCCCTGGGCACCTTTAGAATCCCCATGATGTTGGAAAAAAAGTACGCAATTTTGGTGTGGATACCTTATGTGGTCAAAATGTTACAGGGACCTAAGCGCAAACTACCCCAAATAGCCAAAAAAAGGTCTAGCACAGGGGGGGAAAAGGCCTAGCAGCCAAGGGGTTAATGAATGATAATGTTTACAATCACATTCAATGCAATTGTTGTTGGGTCTCACCGTGGCTGATCATAAACATTTATTTTTCATAAAGCCTGAGTGTAAGATGTAGGATTTATGTTGTTTACAGAAGTTACAGTCAGTCCATCCCCAACTTCTTCCCTGGGGACTGGCTGAGTGAGTTGCACAAGGTTTCTCACCAGAATATCCAACCTGGAGCTATCCTTTTTGTGGTGGAACGAGGAAAAGTGTGCTCTCAATGCACACTGGATGCCTGATAAACTTGACTCTACCCAGAAACAGCTGCACCTTCCCTGAACTGCCTCTACCTCTATGCTTTCGATTTCAAAATTATTGGATACACCAACTATGTTTACTTTTATCCTCTGCCAAACTGCACTGGGATTGGCATATACGATGTATCTATACTCTGCTTGTTAGTGAGCTTCAGCTGCTGAGATCCTTCCTGTGCATAATGCTGAGAGCTGACAACTTACTTTGAACAAGAACTAAATCCGCACACAGTTATGGGTAGATATGCTGGCCTTCCCTGTTGCCACTGCCTGCTTCCAGGCTTACTGTTTAACTAACTATCCTCTGAGATATCTGGCTGTGGCAGCTCTCAAACAAAGTCTTTGAACGACTCTGCAGGTCCATCTACTCTGGATTTATGATGTCTTCAAGCATGAATATTCGTGTTATGCTTTATGTCTGTGTTTTAAGATATGGTGCACTTGGCATGTTTCATGGCCCCCATGCACTGTCCTGTAGTTCATCAATTAACATGGAGTGCAAACTAGCAAAAGTAGCTCTAGACGTTTTAGCTACACATTCATATGACCTTGGGCCACATGTACGATCGTTTTTTGCAGTCGCAAATGGGAAATTGGCCCATTTGCGACCTCAAAGTGGGTCTGGCCCATGTACAAACTCTATTTTGCGAGTCGGTAACCTACTACTGATTCGCAAAAAAGGGTTTGTGACTCGCTATTAGGAAGAGGAGTGCCAAGGGTGTCCCTTTCTAATAGCAAGTCCAAATGGTATGTACCATTGTTTTGAGACCGCAATTGTCACAACACACACTTGCAGTTCACCACCTACTTCAAATAGGCCACCATCCCTGGGAGTGCTAGCCATTCCTAATGGGGTCGCAAATAGCACCTGCCTCCTGAATTTTAATGAGACAGGCAGTTTGCGACCCCATTAGGAATTGCAAACAGTGTCTGAGACACTGTTGTAGATTCCTATTTGCGAGACGCAAATTGCAAATAGCGAGACGCAAAACAATGCAATTTACAACTCGCAAATTGGTAGTGTCGTACGTCTGGCCCTTGTCTCTTCTCAGTAGGGACATTCATGTTTCCTTCACTCTTAAGAAAAAAACATCCCTCATCACTTGATGTTATACATATTTCTCTTTATTTTCATCTTGCCCTCGCCATTTCATCTCGTCTCCTCAACCTCAGTATGCCTATCAGTTTGGGTGAGCCGAGAATGCAGCTAGTGTTCTGCATATCTTCTGCAATTTTGCAATTACATTAATAGCAGTTTCAGATATCTCAAAATCTGTACAGAAGCTGCGTTTGGCAGGACTGAGCTGCAGTGATGTGCTCTCCTTATTGCCACTAGTATAAATATTCTTCAAGGATGTCATTAGCAAGCACTTTTCAGAAACCTTGCATTCTGGAAGCAGACTGAAGCACTGGTATTTAAATGCATACATGCTTCAACAGCAGAACAGTTCTCCCTACTCGTTTTTTATCTGAAATAGCAAAGATAGTTGTGTCCCAGGGCATTGCTTCCCTAAAAAATTTAATTGTTTCAATTACACATAAAGACATACCCATGAGGGTAATTTAGCGTTTGTTGGAGCAGGAGCCCAGTCACAGATCAGCAGCCACCCCCCCATCAAACCCACAATTCCCTGCCCTATTGAGAGGAGGGAGAACCTCTTATAACATACCATTGGAGTAAGTCCATACCCCAGAGGGCCATTGTGTTTAGTGCACCACGAGTTTCCCACTATTTCAGTGGTCCTAACAATGCATATTGTCTCTGCTTGTGTCGCTTGTGAGGCATGGAGGACCTGGACAGTGAAAATAAACAATGACACTCACACTCGGGGAAAATCATCCTCCGTTTCAGCCACGTGTGTTTGGATGGAGAGTTCTATAGTTTCACAGCTTTAATTCTTAGGATATGGTTCACACGTGAAACCTAATAAGAATGTTAGGGTTCTGACAAGAATTAAAATGTCTGCCTTATTGTTAGCAAGTAGCAAGAATATTTCTCTTAAAATAGCAGTGGGCCCATGACATAGAAGTCTTGGTGGATGATGTTAGGGAGGTTAATTACTAGTGCGTTGCAGGGTGCATGTGGGTCATCAAACTAGCACAACGTGAAACAAAGCATTGTGCTGACTTACTTACTGTTACAGGTCCATATGCTCAGAGTAAACTTGTGCAATAGCACACAACCCTTAGAAAATCTTGGCCTAAGAGTCTTGAATTTGGTCTTGTGAGGGACAGAGGGCTTATGGAGTGATTACAAAGTATCCTGTACATAATCACATGTTCTTATGTGTCCTAATATGTAGAGAGGCATGTTCTGGATGTACTATAAATGCTATTTTGTGTGGGTGGAAACGTTGGTCCTCAAATAGAGTTGAGAGGTTATCAGAGTTCTCAATACTTTGGCTTATTACATTAAGATAAGGAGTTATGAGAATCTCTGCTTAGAGCCAATTCACACCAACTGTCTGGAATCAGCATGGATTTGGGTCACAGCTTTCTGATCCGCACCCAAAGCAAACCCAAGATTCGGTAGTTTTGAGGAGCAGGGCAAGAAAAGCACCAGTGCACCTGCCTGGCCCCTGGTTAGACTGGTTCTCTGCAGTGCCAGCAGAGGCAGGGGAGGTTTCAACGAGCAGTGTGCAGCACCTGCCTTTTCCTGTGGCTCTAAAGAACTTGAGAGAAATGGAAAGGATGCTGACAGCAGCATCAGCCTCCCTGTCACTCTCACCTTGGGTCTTAGGAGACCTGGGAAAGGCAGCAGACGGTAGTTGGCAACCAAATTACTAACAGGTGTTATTTCGCAGCAGTTGACAAAAGCTATCAAAAACCCTCATTATGTATTATTACGTTTTAATGAAAGCAATATACAACATTGCAAATGCATTCCAGAGCTAGTACTGTGTGACACTCCTGTCTGGGAACAGTGACAGAGTAATATATTTTTATATCTATTTTCTTAGTCAATATACCAGTGTTAGGCTTCTATTATACTACTATGTGAAAAAATAAGAAGCTCTCTTCTCACTCTGGCAGGAGAAAAATTGTGATATATGCGCATCAGAGACAATTGCAAGATGCATTGTAATTTAAAAGATAGTTGAATTCTTTTTTAGAGCTCAGAAAGGCATCTATAATTATGCAAGAGGTTGGATTTTAGTCAGTCCGAACCACCGCCCCCCACCACCACCGTCCGCGCCTGGACCCCGATCAGCTCCGAAGACACCGTCCGCACGATGAACTCCATCCACTCCGGGTCTCCGACCGACCCCTGCCCCCACCATGTCTTCAACAAGGCCGACGCTGTCATCGCACCCAACCTGCGAGACATCATCAACACCTCCTTCGACACCGCTACCTTCCCGGAGAGCTGGAAGCACGCCGAACTCAGCGCTCTACTAAAGAAGCCATCAGCCGACCCCACCGACCTCAAGAACTACCGCCCCATCTCGCTGCTCCCGTTTCCAGCAAAAGTCATCGAGAAGACCGTCAACAAGCAGCTGTCAGCCTTCCTCGAGACGAATGGATCCCTCGACCTCTCGCAGTCTGGCTTCCGAGCCAACCACAGCACCGAGACCGCCCTGATCGCAGCCACCGATGACATCCGAACCCTGCTCGACAACGGAGAAACAGCGGCCCTCATCCTCCTGGACCTCTCCGCAGCCTTGGACACGGTCTGCCACCGTACCCTAGTGCAGCGCTTCAACAACGTCGGAATCCAGGAGAAGGCACTGGAGTGGATCATCTCCTTCCTCACCGGAAGGACACAGAGAGTCCGCCTCCCACCGTTCAGATCAGAAGCCACCGAAGTCATCTGCGGCGTTCCTCAAGGCTCCTCGCTTAGCCCAACCCTCTTCAACATCTACATGAGCCCCCTCGCAGCCATCGCATGCCAGCACAACCTCAACATCATCTCCTACGCCGACGACACCCAGCTGATCCTCTCCCTCACCAACGACCCCGACACTGCCAGAGCCAACCTACACGAAGGGATGAAAGAGGTAGCCGAATGGATGAAGAACAGCCGCCTGAAACTGAACTCGGACAAGATGGAAGTCCTCATCCTGGGTTTCTCACCCTCCGCCTGGGACGACTCCTGGTGGCCCCCCGCCCTAGGCAACGCACCCAAACCAACAGACCATGCTCGCAACCTGGGCTTCATCCTGGACTCCTCCCTCTCCATGACCAGACAAGTCAACGCCGTCTCCTCATCGTGCTTCAACATCCTGCGCATGCTACGTAAGATCTTCTGGTGGATCACCACCGAGACCAGGAAAACGGTCACCCAGGCCCTCGTCACCAGCCGTCTGGACTACAGCAACTCCCTCTACGCCGGAACCACCGCCAAACTCCAGAAGAGACTCCAGCGGATCCAGAACGCCTCAGCACGTCTCATCCTGGACATCCCCCGCCGCAACCTCATCTCCGGACACCTGAGAGACCTGCACTGGCTCCCGGTCAACAAGAGAATCACCTTCCGTCTCCTCACCCACGCACACAAAGCCCTACACAACCAAGGCCCAGGATACCTCAACAGCCGCCTCAACTTCTACGCTCCCAAACGCCAGCTTCGATCGACCAGCCACGCCCTCGCCGCCGTCCCCCGCATCCGAAGAGCCACCACAGGAGGAAGGTCCTTCTCCTACCTCGCCGCCAAGACCTGGAACTCCCTCCCGACCCACCTCCGCCTTACCCAGGACCACCTCGCCTTCAGGAAACAGCTCAAGACCTGGCTGTTCGAGCAGTAGCGGACCCCCTCCCCTAGCGCCTTGAGACCCTCCGGGTGAGTAGTGCGCTATACAAATGCTTTGATTGATTGATTGATTTATTTATTCAGCTAGTCTCAGGCCACACATACACAGAATTAAACAGCACAGGCATAAAACTTAGATAAATAGATTCATAATAGCCATGCTTAAAGAAAAACAGGTTGGGTCCATGACATAAAAATCAAAAAAATTCATATAGCAAAAGTTCATCTCACAACCCCGTTTAACACTGCACACAAAAAAGAAACGGTTCTCGTATGTAGATAACTACACATAAAAGGCGATGGAGTCTTTCAAGTTGCTGCAGAACACCCTGTTGCCTTCCTGTGTGAAATAAACTCCCCTATTACTATATATACTGTCCATATCAAAGTGTAAATTGCTGTTGTATATAGAGGCCATGTTATGGTCTCTTAGGAATGCAGAAACAGTTTTCCTGCATTTGTCTATGTGTGGACAGAATTTGTTTGAACACTTCCACTTCTGCCTTTGGCAGATGGAAAACACCAAGCCAGTGTGTGTGAAATGTGTCATTAATTTACCAAAGGTATCCCTCATTAGGATTTCTAGTCCTCCCCCAGCAATTGTGCCTAGGTCATTGCCACCACAGTGCACAACCATGAGGTCTGGATGTTGACAATCCACAATGCTTTCAACCAAAGGTAGCAATTGATGCCACTTCTTTAATCCTCTAGGGCCAAGCCAAGTAATGTCTACATTAGGTAAATCCAAGCCCCTGTCAGTGCCACTCTTGCTAGCAATCTCTCTGGCCCCAAACACAAAACTATGGCACAAAATCCATTTTGTAGACAAACTGGACTACCACTCAGGAGAAGGCTGTAGCGGAATGAGGCAGTTTACAAAATGAAAGGCAGTTAAAATGGAGGACAGTAACAACATTTAAAAATAACATATTTGATTGGATGCTGTTAAAAGGCAGGTAGCTAAAAGTTGGTAGTGATTTTGTGAAAAAAAAGTAATTACTTCTGTGATTGGCTTTGGGCAAATTAAAAGTGTGCTGTTTGGGATTTGCTTATTATTCCAAACAGTCAACCTCACCTGCTACAGTTCCATTTTGAAGGCAGTATGTTGCTAACAGAAAAGGCTGTGAACTTTTGACCTGCTGCTACAAATGGGTGTTCTAAACATGTTTACTTGGGAAATGGAGCTAAAAGAGCTTAGGGGTTGGAAAATAAAAAAAACTGTACTGTAACACTTAAAAGGAGAGTGGTGTAGACACACTGCTTATTGTGGACTGGGTACCTACATAATCACTAGTTGGGTAGTACGCGAAGCATACATGCAAACCATAAACAGTACAATGATAAATGCATGTATGGGCTTCCGTGTGGAATCGTGGATCTGCCATAAATTTTCATGTGGGGGGGCACTTTGAGCAACGCGGCGTATCTGTGAATCTGATCAAAAGCGCTACCAAATGTGGCTTCTTGACAGGAGTCTAATAAAGGGTTAATAAAGTTTGACCATTAAGAAGTGTTATAACGAAATAAAAAAGGTTACGATTCGCCAACTACATCAGTATCACTAAGAGGAGTTTGGGAAGGGTTGCATTATTGGTTCTTCTGTACTGAGAGTGGTATACGATTCATGTACTGCTGGCCTGAGAATTTCACTGAAAAGCGATTCTAAGTTGCATGGAGAAAAAAAAACAGAGAGCAGCAAAGAAATTTCACAGGTATGTCAATAAGTAGGTTCATTTTAATAGGTATATATATATATATATATATATATATATATATATATATATATATATATATATATATATATATATATATATATATATATATATATATATATATTATCTACTGGCGGTCGCCAGTAGATAGTTATAGTTAGGACCTATTTTCCATAGGAAATCCGCAACATTCTATTGGGAATATTCTTGGCGCCGATTGACGAATCTTCACAAAATTTTCCAAACTTTTGGCCAGCTCCGCTCCGCTCCTACCCTGAAAGTTTTGCGGTGATTCGTCAAGCGGGGGCCGAGAAAAAAGGGGGGTCCCAAAATGTGTTTTCCCCATGCAATTTCCCATAGGATCTGTTGTCGCAGCTACAGCCCGAACCGCTGAACGGAATGACACCAAATTTGGCAAAGAGGTAGTCCTCATTTCGGACTCGTACCTTTTGCATATATGGTGTGAATCCGTTCAGTAGTTCCTGAGAAAATTAGAGTTAAAAGTACATAAATATCTATGGCCGCGGAGGATCCGCGGACCGTACCCGCACCGTAAGCGCACCCTCCCCTCCCCGAGCGCGCACCCTCCAGATCGCGTGCTGAATGCTAATTGGCTGTCGAGTGTCTCTCTACATTCGAAACCAGGAAATGTTGGCGGCCATTTTCTGCCTCGGTAGAAGCGAGGCTGAAGAAGCAAGGGGAAAAAGTGTGTAAAACATATAAAGGGGGCAGAGTGGAAATACTCTGACCCTCTAGAGGTGCTTAGGGGATCCTAGAAGGACCCCCTGGGGCCCCCCTTTTTAAAAAAAAAAAACGGCAAAATGCGCGCACGGTGCGCGCATCCTATCGCGTTGGGTGCGCGGATTCTCTCGCGTTGGGTGAGCGGTTCCTAACGCGTTGGGTGCGCAGATCCAAAAAACATGGAAAAAAATATATAAAATAAAGTTTTGAACATATAGTTAAAAAAATATTTTGAAAAATATAAAAAAATATGTTTGAAAAACCCATTAAGTTCAAATAATCTTTTTTAATTTTTAAAATAATTAATTGAAAAAATAAGTTTAAAAAATGGTGATAAAAAAGTATTTTAAAAAAAATGTAATTCATGAAATTGACACACTGAATTTGAAAAATATAGAAATCCAATCAAAATCATTAAACATGATATCTTCAGAGATAAGTTATAGATAGGAATTAGCATTTAAAAAACCTTTGAAATTCACTGAAAAAACCATAGGTTTCATGCACGTTATAGTTAGGAATTGGCATTTAAAAAACCTTTGAAATTCACTGAAAAAACCATAGGTTTCAGGCACGTTATAGTTAGGAATTAGCATTTAAAAAACCTTAGAAATTCACTGAAAAAACCATAGGTTTTAGGGGCGTTATAGTTAGCTGGACATTTCCCTCGTACAAAACCCTAGAAATTCCCCTGCTATAGTTAGTTCAGCTAACTATAACTCGCGCCCCCGCAATGCACTGCTGATGACGTCACATATTACATCACTCATGACATGGTCAGTGACATCACTGATGACATCACTGATGACATCTCAAATGACATCACTGATGACGTCAACCATGTGATAAATTAGTGCATCTTCTCACACCCTAATATAACCTTTGATACACCGACTCAAAATTTCGAACGGCCATTTTGACAACCATAGATACTCCAATACCAATAACTACACACCCACTCATTGACTTTTAGGTCTACATACATGTCCACTCACTCACCTGTACAGTCACTCATACTTACAGTCACTCTGTGCATTTATACACCTATATAGACACTCACACACCGCCAATCATCCATTGAGGTACTGACACATCTAGTCAGTCATGCAAATAATTAATCACAGTCCAATTTACTCACCTATACAGTTAAACACACTCAAGTTCACTTACTCATAAAAATACTAACAAATTCTGTGTCTTCCTGCAGAAAAACAAACAGCACATGACACAGATATCCTTGCACTATGGCGCATACAGCCACTCCCAAAATCACACACTCTCACATATAGATAGTTATATACTCTTATACACATATACACTGCGTTTCACATATGTAGTTACTGACACATGTACAACTGAGATATACATTCAATCACTAACACACCCATACATACACTCACCCAACCATACAGTCCATCACAGATGCACTCTTAAAACCATGCACCCACTGAATCACCCACTCACACATCTAGTGACAGAGTCACACACACCCTACCCACACAAACACTCAGGCACCCATACAGATACTCAGACAACCAATCAATAACCCACATAGACACTCATATAGCTATTCACAAAACCATGCAGCCACTTATACACCAACACACAGACACATACAGACATTCACACAGTTTAGTCACTAGTCTGCAGTAAGATACATTTAACGACTCACTTATAGAGTCAGTTACGCACCTAGAAAATCATCCATTCACACACTTGTACACCCACTTATTTTTCAACAGGCCTTTCCCTATATATATTAAACATATTAAAACTGTTCAGAAACACATACTCAATGGATGATGTCATCAGTGATGTAATCAGTGATGTCATTTGAGATGTCATCAGTGATGTCACTGACCATGTCATGAGTGATGTAATATGTGACGTCATCAGCAGTGCATTGCGGGGGCGCGAGTTATAGTTAGCTGAACTAACTATGACAGGGGAATTTCTAGGGTTTTGTACGAGGGAAATGTCCAGCTAACTATAACGCCCCTGAAACCTATGGTTTTTTTCAGTGAATTTCTAAGGTTTTTTAAATGCTAATTCCTAACTATAACGTGCCTGAAACCTATGGTTTTTTCAGTGAATATATATATATATATATATATATATATATATATATATATATAGTAAGGTATGAGTGTATATAAGGTGAAAGAAAGTGAGTAGGTTGTATTCAATAATACAAGGAAGAATGTAAGGAAGGGTAGATGATGATGATGATGATGATGATGATGATGATAAGAAAAAGCATGAGTAGCAAGGCAGGTAGGAACATGTCCAAATAGAATATAGAGATATTTTATGAAGGTACTGTCAAAGAATGTGTTTGGAAGTAGATGTGGGTGATTATAGTAGATAATTTAATAGTATATAATTTGCAACTAGTCCCATAGACAGGCAAGCAATGATACACTCAGTTATAGTCTTAAAAAACGCTTATGAACCCAGATGTAGCCAGACACTTACTGACATACTGTGAAAGACACTAATTAAAGTATTCTCACACCCATTTACTCACCTATAGATGCACTTTCACTGACATACTCACTCCCATGCAGGCACTGTCAGATTCACTGAGTCACATAATCAGACATTTATGTATCCAGCAATCACTCTGTTACAGACAGATGTAGACAGTCATGTACTGAGTTTTTCACGTAGTCACCCACCAATACAGGCACTGACATACGTGTTTATAAAACCATAGACCCAATCACACATTTGGTCAGAGGGTGACAGAGGCACTTACACATTCAGTCACATATCTGCACAGCACTTATATATCCAACCACTCACACACCCATTTACACACCCACATAATTACTCACACACATAGTCACAGACCCATACAGCCACTCATATACCCATTAATTGACCCATAGAGCCCTCACACACCCACTTACAGACCCATGCAGCTTCTTCACATACCCACTCACAGACCCATTGAGCTACTCATGCACCCGCTCACAAACCCCTACAGCCACATGCAATCCTACTTACATACCCACACAGCTACTCACACACCCACTCACAGACTCATTCAAGCACTCACACACACTCAACAACCCACAAAATCACTCACACACCCACTCACTCACTCAAAGCTACTCATACATCAATTCATGCACCCATACAGATACTCACATACCCACTAACAGACCCATACAGCCACTCACACACCCCGGAACCTACCCATACAGCTACTCACACACCCACTCACAGACACATAAAGCCACTCACACACACCCACTCACAGACACATACAGACACTCACAAACACCCACTCACACATCCACAAAACTAGTCCCACACCCATCCTCAGACCCATACAGCCACTAGCACACCAACTCACAGACCCATACAGCTACTCACACACTCACTCTCAAAGTTTACAGGTTACAGTTCGGAAATACAAATTTTAAAAACCCTTCAAAATTCACTAAAAATAACAATAGTTAGGAAATTGCATTAGAAACTTTAGAAATTCATTGAAAAAAACCAAAGGTTACTGAGACAGTATAGTTAGTAATTATAATTAAAAACAAACCTTAGCAACTAATTGAACAAAACAAAGGTTACAGGGATGTTACAGTTAGGCTCAGATTGCACATGCACAAAACCAAAGAAATTCAGCAGTTATAGTTACCTTAGCTAACTAAAATGTATTACCCTGCAATGCACTGCATATGATCTCACATATAACATCACTTATGACATGATCAGTGACATCACTGATGACATTTCAAATGACATCACTGATGACATCATCTAGTGATTGAAAGAATTTCATGAATGTTTAGGACACTTAAAGATATATAATAAGCTACTGCATAAGCTAAATTATTATTTGTTCTCTACTACTAATAAGTGACACTATTTGTAACATATGCCATCCGAGTGGCTGTGTTACTGTCTGTATCTGTGTGTAAGTGGCTGTCTTAGTGGCTGTGTGGATGTGTGACTAAGTCTGCAAGTGACTGTATGGAGCTGACTGTGGGTGTGTGAGTGGCTGTATAGGTCTCTCAGTGGGTTTGTGAGTGGCTGTATAGGTCTACCAGTAGGTGTATACGTGGCTGTATACGCCTGTGAATGAGTGGTTGAGTGTTTTTTGGTTGTGTGAGTGTCTGTTTTAGTGCTTGTATGGGTGTGTGAATAAATATGTGAGTGGTTGTATGGATGTGTGGAAGAGTGTATGTGTTTTATATTAGTGTGTGAGTGGGTATGTAAATGGTTGAATCAGTGTGTGACTAGGTGTTTGGGTAACTGTGTGGGTGTGTGAGTGGGTGTGTAAGTGATTGTATGAGTGGCTGTCTCAGTGGTAGAGGGGTGTGTAAGTGGATCTGTGAGTGTTTGTGTGAGTGGGTGGATGAGTAGTTGTATTAGTGGTTGTATGGGTCTGTAACTCTTTATGAGTGGTTGTGTGGGTGTGGGAGTGGTTGTGTGCGTCTGTGTGTGAGTGTATATGTGGTGGTATGTGTTTGTGAGTGGGTGTATGAGTGGTTGTGTCAGTGTGTGAGTGGTTCTTTGGGTTCATGAGTTGCTATGTGAGTGGCTGTTTGGAGGTAGGAGTGGATGTGTTAATGATTCTGTGGAATATGTCATCAGTGATATCAGTGATGTCATCATTTGCGATGTCATCGGTAATGGTATCAGTGATGTCACTGATCATGTCATGCGTGTTGTAATATGTGAGGTCATAAGCAGTGCATTGCGGGGGCATAAGTTATAGTTAGCGCAGGTAACCACAACTGCTAAATTTCCTATGGTTTTGTGCATTTTTGTGCATTCTTTTTAAGGGCCTCTCAGTATCAGGCAAAACAAAAAATATGCTATAGAGGTGGTCTACTATGCTAATAAATAGGCAAAATGATTACTCCCAATTGCTGTAACAATGACTTAACTTTGTTGTTCCCAAGGTACTGAGTGAAGGCTATCAGGCCACATTGACTTGAAATGAAGTTGCATTTATATAATGCTTTCTACTGTTAATGGGATATTGAAGAGCTTTACTGTGAGAAGCATGCTACCCAGGAGTCCAAATGCAGTTGTCAGTCTATTGATTATTGAGATTTGTCTTTCACTCTGAAGGAAACTATTCCATGAATTCACTCCAGTTTCTTGGTAGTACAATAATGACTTAGATGTCAGTATATAGTCGATGGAATAAATAGATATGGTTAGTTTGAAGTGATATGGTTTCAAATAAAGAGATTAAAAGAGACAGGCATGCTATCTAGGTTAATAATGTATACACAAGATCCATGCAGAAGGTAGAGGGGGAAGGGGAAGTGTAAGGAAAAAAAAAAAGTTTAAGTGAGGTCAATTTTTCATGCAAGGTTTTAGGAATACATCAGGTGGAAATATTTTTGTAATAGCATGCAATCTGATCTGTAGATGTAAACCATCAGAAAGAGACAGGTTTACATTCTGCTCTAAAGGAATGTGACTTTCAACAGTCTTTCTAGAGACGTTTTAACTTTCAAAGAGATGGCAGATACCTGCCTTGCTGAAAAAAACAAGTCAGGTGCTTGTTAAGACCACTTTACAAGCAACCGTCGAGCAGTGTGACATTTAAGCACATACTAATACCCATAATTGCCTTTTGACATACCATTGAAAACATTAGGGTGTAAAATTGTTCGAGGTAAGGGATGTTATATCTAGCTCTTGTGCACATTCCACCACTGTACGCAATGCAAACAGTTCTTTCAAACCCAGGAATGACCCATATGTCAACCTAGCTCAGCAGTATTATCGATACTATAAAGTATTTCTTTTTTTTTTGTTTTATATAGCGCAAACTTGACCTGAAGGTATCAGTGCAGTTTACATGGGCACCAACTACATTACACAAGGACACATTCTTTTTTGTTAGGCAAGGGGAGATTACGTGATTTGCCCAGAATCTCATGATGTTGAGCGTCATTGCCGAGACTCGAACCCGGATCCCCAGATTTGAGTTTAGCCGCCCTAGCTGTTAGACTACATCCTCTCCCCGTAAAGCACTGTTATAGTTTAGGAAAATCATTTTAAACCACACATAAACTACACATTTAAACAACCGCCAACTTAATATATGAGACGGTTGTTGATAAATGCTTTGCAGCAATTATCATTAGTGAATTTAGTGCATGTTTATCCAAACCATTTGTTATCTGGTTCAAAAGGTGCTGCCCCTGCCTCACCTGAAGACCGCCATGCCCTACAGAACAGGCACTACAGTATGCAGAATGTATGTGTCTGAGGCCACTGTGACCTTCCAGCATCGACCTTGATTCTTAGTGAAGCAAACCTAGCAGTAACAATATGAAAAATCTATGGCGTACAAGATAATCATGTCTTCCTGTGGTAAGAAAACTGAGTCTCCTGTAATTCAGAAGCTGAATGACATTGTTAACTCTAATCTGAAGGTAGAGGTAGCTCTAATCGTAGGAGGGGACTATACCGGTCCATATTAGAATATTTCTCTTTCAATACCGAGACAGTGTCCTCCAAGACAATACTATGGGAAGCCCTAAAACCTATGTGCTGGGGGGTAGATATTAGCTTTTGGGGCGATTGATCGCTAGCGCAAATCCCACACATTGATGGAACTTGAGGTGCAAATGCATACACTTGAAGAACATAGCTGTGAGAGGGGCGGTGGTCTGGTGCAGCGGTAACTGTGCCAGATCCAACAGCAATACCAACAACTACTCCTCGATGATGCCAAACATGCATGTTGGACTTCACAGAGCCATATTTATCAATGGGGAGACAAATTGAGTAGAATGCCGCATAGGCTTTGTCAACCTCCCACGAAGCCTTCCCATGGCCAGTGATACAGGGAGGGATGCTGTCGCTCCTCAAGGTAGTGGCTCGAAGCTTTGCCAAGTATGAGGGTGAGATGTAGACCAAGAGAGAAGTAGTAGACATAGGACAAATAATCAAATTCATTGAGGCCCTCCTCTCATAATCTCTAACAGATGCTGCCCGTACACGGACGGGTGAGCTGATCACTGAATAAGAGCTGTCTACAGCCCTTGCAGAGTTGCAGCCTGTGAAGGCCCCAGGGCCTAATGGCTTCCCCAATAAATTTCTTGAATCATATATGCCGCAATTGGGGAAACATTTGGTGGGGTAGATTGAGGAGTCATGTCTTCCGCCAGGTTGGAGGCACATTGAAACAGTTGTGTTCCTTAAGCCGGGCCTTCCATCTCAAGTTATTCATCATACTATCCGATCTCTCACCTCAATATCGAGGTAAAGCTTCTCACTAAGACGTTAGCCAATGGACTAACTAAATATATGCCTGAACTGATTCATCCTGATCAGGCTGGCACTTATATCCCACCTTGTCACACACCACAAAATCAGACGTGCTTATAATGCCTTTGCCTTGGCGGATAGACTGGGAAGGCCTGCAGTGGTACTTTGGCCGATATTGATAAAACATTTGATTTCCTTAGTTGGGAATACCTCTTTGCTCTTTTTCATCGCATTAATCTAGAGCCATGGCTTCTTTTATATATTCAATTGCTATACACCGACCCAACTGCCTTGGTCCAGTTAGCAGACACGGTGTCTGCTCCTTTTCTGATCAGCCAGGGTACCAGGCAGGCGTACCAATTGTTCCCCCTGCTGTTTGCCCTGGCCATGGAGCCTCTGGCCGCTTGGGTTAGGGTCGACACTCAAGTGCAAGGATTTGATTGGCCTGCAGGACTGTTGGGTAGTATGGCCCTGTGTGCCGATGATGTATTATTATTCTTTATGGATCCTACAATCTCTGGAACTCACATTTTACAAATTATGCAGGCTTTTGGTGAGACCTCCAGACTATATATGAATGTTGGGAAGTCTGTGATATTTCCAATAGGTAAGGCCACTGGAGACTAGGAGTGGGCATCGGGACTGACGCTAGCTGTTTGTGGGTTTAGGTATCTCGGGATGTTTGTTTCTCAAGACCCATCTGTTTCATGGACCCAAAATATTGACACATTGCTATTGCGAGTTAAGGAAGAGGTGAAGGCCTGGTCCCTACTGCCATTATCCCTAATAGGAAGATCAGCCATTTTCAATATGAGTTCCCTTACCCGTTTGATATACCAGCTCCAGAAGTACCCCAACACTATTCCTCCATCGTGGTTCCGACAGGTCAATGCAGTTCTGAGTCAATTTTTTTATGGGGGGGTGATACATTCCATATAGATCTCCAGACCTGATTTCAGTCCACACATTGCAGCTGCCGATGTGGAGTCCTACTATGCAGCCTCCCACTTACAGATCATTAATGACTGGAGGTATGGAGTGCACAATAATACAGCATATGCAACAGAATGATGGGCCATGGGCGACACCCCTGTGCTCAACTTTCTTTATAGTGGAAAAGATGAGATTTCTTATCCTTTCAAGCGCGGTAGTGATACATGTATGGAGACAGTCCCTCCATTGGATGGGGTAGTGTGGGAGATTGACGCAGTTGATTCCTTTATGGCAGGGCACCTGTCTCTGACCCGTGGCCCAACTGAGGGGGTTTCAAAAGTGGGACGCTATAGGCATCTCTACGTTAAGGGACATCATGCATGGCACAGTGCTCAAATCGTTTCAAGAGATGCATGCTGATTACCAGTTGCACCATAGCCAGTTTTACAACAAATATCTACAGCTGCGACATGCTATCTCCCCTTATCTGCAAGACCTCCAAGACTTGCCAGAGTTTAACCCACTAGAAGGCAAATTGTTAATGCGAGATCTTGATGCACACAAGATCACAAAAATGTATTAGTCCCTGGTTACAAATGTCTCCATTAGGCTGCCAGCCCTTCGTGCGGCATGGTGGGAGCACATTGGAAATATAGATATATAAGATGACTCGACTGAAGCCCTAGAAGCCCCCTGTGGACTAGTAATATCTTCCTAGCTCCAGTTGATTCAACTGAACTACTTACACAGGGCTTATTAAACTAAGAGCATAGATTTAATTAGATCCCCCATGTGTCTCCATATGGTGAAGAGTTGTGCAGCATTAACACACTTCTGGTTAGGGGTAACATCCTGCCTTGGTGAGGCTCTTCTCTGCGATGTTTCTCTAGACCCAAAATTTCTCCTTCTTCATAGCAGGGAGGCGATAGACGGGAACCACTAGAAACAGCATTAGTTATTTTTGGAGCTTACACTGGCGAAGAGAGACATTGCCAGGCAGTGGAGCGCAGTCACACCACCAATAGTAGGGGCATGGAACAGAGCAATTTAGGTCACTGTATGGGGCTGGAGGTGGTGGCATTGCAGGATAGGGGATGCCCACAAAGCAGCAGAATCTATGGCAGCGATAGGCAGATTATAGGGGATGGTACTGGACCCTGTCCACAGCATGGAATCGCAACTAGATGCCAAAATACAACACTATGGTAAATGCACACTGAGGACTGATAACAAGCTAAGGCTACATTTGAATAGGGGTTTTGTTAATGATTTGTGGTAGGGGGGTGGCCTGGAATATACTGTGCATGTTCTTGTGTTCTAGTTGTTCATGGGATTTCAGACTGCAAATTCCTGTACATGTATGTGGGCCATGTTGGCCGTGAGGTATGGCTAAAACGCAATAACATTTGTTATAAAAAATAGATATTTGACAAGCAACGAAGGCGCTGGATAGTTCCTCTTTGCCGTTTCCTACAGGGTAGCAGTGAGAATTTGCAGAGCGGATACGTCCCCAGCTATACTTTTCTTTTCACTCGTATTTGGAGCCAGGCACGAGGAGGAAGCTGCACCCCCCGGTTGCGCTGATAAACCCAGAGATTGGGATCGAATATTTAGAAACCGATATCGCCTTGAAATTGGAGTGCAACCGTTACAAGGGCACGTCCCCTCACGCCACATGTTTTGTGTGACCTGGAATTATCGTCACACTTGATAACACAATACAAGACAGTGTTCAGCCGTGAACAAGTCGCATGTACGATCCTACGAAGGCGACGAAACACGTGTTGGCTTGGGAACTACTGTAAAAACGAAAGTATTAAAGAGAAGAAAAGCACAAGAAAGAAACAAGGATTGATTTATTATGTTTCATGTACAAATTACTTACTAACCCTGTAAACTAAAATTCTGCGTGTGCTCGGGTTTACTCAATTAAATACTTTTCTCAATTGCTAAGTTTTTAGAGAGCACTTGGTCCATCCGGCGCGAAACTTTAACATCCCTTGACCCAAACTTAGCGTTGCCCAATATTTTACTGTGTGATTTTACAGTCTTGATTAGTGTTATTATTGCTGTGCTTGCAAATTTATTTCTTTTTAATGTATTATTTTAGATCTGATGTGAAATATCTTATCTGTTCTGTGCTATGATTCATTGCTTTTATGGTCTATGACTTAAATTAAGTATAGAAATGAAATGAATACAAGAAGCATATTTCTGTGGGTACAGAAATTGTTAGTAACTTCATTAACTTCATTTAATAATAAATTGTGAGTTGTGTAGAATGACTTTCCACTGTCTTGCATCTCTACAAAATGTACAGTACATTGACTTGGTCTGTGCTATATAAAACAACAACAAAAATTAAAAAAACAAGGAGGCTAAATGTGTATTACACAGTAGGATAAGGCACAACAAAAGTGGTGTGTATGCAATTATAAATTATGCTGAATTGGCATCCTAAACCTTCCTATATGTTCCCTATTTTTTGTTGTTGCATATTTATATAGCGCGAACTCGACCCGAAGGTATTGGAGCGATTCACATGAGCACCGTATTTACATTACACATTCAGGCACGGGAGATTAAGTAATTTGCCCAGAATCACAGAATGTGGACACGACCTCGAGGCTCGAACCCTGGTTTCCTGCACCAAAGTCGGCAGTTTAAACCGACGGACCACATCCTCTCCCCTCTTCCCTGTGCATTGCACTCTTCCTTTGCTAGCCGCTTCATATAGTTTGGCAGTCTCAAGGCATGCAGCTGTCTTCCGGTTTTGACGTGACTTTAATGACAACGTCCCTTCTCCCCTGGGATAGGGCCTCCAGTCCTGACTAGTGACATGCTCTTTCAGCTCACAAACACATCAAGGTCACTCATACACCTTCCACGCGCCATTTCCTCCCTTGGGAATAACTGCCTTGCTAGGTTTTGGAAAACTGTCATTCACCTAGGAGCGGATTTCTGACCTGAGCTGCTGCATGTTCAGGGTTGTGACCTTGAAATGGCTGTGAAGTTAATAGACGTTCAAGGCAACGCTTACCTGATGTCCGCGAATCTTACTTCGCACACTTCTAAAGCCAGGAGATTATTTCACTTTGATGGACATAAGTAATTGCTGCCTCTCACAACAAATGTGGCAGACAAGGAATTGTACCAAAACGAAAAATGCTGGAGTCTTCAATGGAAATTAATCTTTCTCCAGAAAACGTTGTTTGCAATTCTGAAAACTTATAGTATTATTTCGTTTATAAAATGGAACTGATTGTGGTTATCTTACCGCTGTATCTCATGGCGCCACCTATATGCCAGTCTTAGAAGTTAATTTACCACAACACTGCTTGCCGGGGTTTGCAGACTTGGGGGCAGATTTATGTTAGACTTGCGCCACTTTTACGCCGCCGTTGCGTCACTTTTGTGACGCAGCGGCAGTGTAAACCATGCGCCATGTTGCGCCTTATTTACAACGTGACGCATCTAGGGAGATGCGTCACGTTGTAAAGCCCTGCGCTACATTAAACCTGCGTCAGGTTTAATGTATGCAGGGTGGGCGTTCCATCGGAAAAAGCCTCGGAAAAGTGACGCAGTGAAATCTACAAGATTTCACTCAGTCACTTTTCCGACGCTGCTGTGTCAAAACCTTGGGGCATATTTATAATAACTGACGCATCCCTGCATATCAGCAGGGATGCGCCAGTTATTTTGCGCCCCAGCTCCGCCACCATGGATGCGCCGCATTAATAATGCGGCGCACCATGGGGCAAAAACGGCAGAGATGCGTCACGCATCTGTGCCGTAAAAGTGGCGCATTGCTGGAGTTGCGTCGCAAGCGCGACGCAGCTCCAGCAATGCTCTGGGGGACCCTATCTTCACAATGCTGCGTCAATCCTTACGCCTGCTTCAAGCAGGCGCAGGGTTTTGACGCAGCATGGCCTCAAAAGTGACTGAGTGAAATCTTGTAGATTTCACTCAGCCACTTTTAGGAGGCGTTCCTGCGCCGGAACGCCCCCACCTGCCCTGGAACGCCTACATGTGGCGCAGGGCTTTACAACGTGACGCATCTCCCAGATGCGTCACGTTGTAAATACCCCGAACCATGGCGCAGGATTTGCGCCACTGCTGCGTCACAAAAGTGACGCAACGGCGGCGTAAATGAGGCGCAAGTCAAACATAAATCTGCCCCCTTGCGCCTGCTTGTAGCAGGCGTAAGGCATGACGCAGCATGTTAGTTAAGGGCAGCCCCTAAACATTGCTGGAGTTGCGTCATGCTTGCGACACGACTCCAGCAATGCGCCGCCCTAACGCCATCAGATGCGTCACGCATCTGTTTATCCTTGCGCCACGATGCGCTGCATTGTAAATGCGGCGCATCTGTGGTGGCGCAAGGGTAAACTTGCATGACGCATCTTTTCTGGCGCATTCCTGCTGATTTGCAGGGATGCGCCAGGAAACATAAATCTGCCCCTTGGTTTTATACATTTGAACCCACTGGATTATCACACTATGGGTGGCGAAGTCTCAAAGTTGGGTGGCTTGCAGCATTAAAAAATATTCTTAAAACTTGGGAAACTTTGTGAAGGTCGAATCTTGTAAAGTCTGTAAAAAAGGATCTTTGTCGTAGTAGGGAAATCTACTCAGTAGTGCTTAGTGAGTGTCAGAAGATCCTATTCCTTCCTGTAGACCCCTGAACATTTTTAGGCTAAGATCCTGCACCTTGCTATGTGCCTGCTTCCTCTCGATTGACTCACCAGCTGGTCACGGTGCTCTCAACGGCGGCAGCCCCCCTGCCAACTGGATTTTAACTGTCCACACCATGCACCATGTCCACACCATGCACCATGTACCTACATGGGGTCAGTGTAGGAAGCGGTACAAAGTGCCGCAATTTCACACTACAGGATGTTTCCCCGGGACATCATGCAGCAGGAAATTGGCACCCCGCTGGAAGCCTTCCCATCTTGGCCGTTGGACCCACCTCTACATGACACTTCAAAAACATGAGTAGTTAAAGAAGTCCTACACTAGAAAAAATGTGCCCTTGTGACATGGAGGTACATGGTGAACCCACTTTATTTTTGTTTGTTTTGAACAGTGTCCCCAAAAAACAAAACAGTAATATCTTGAAGTTTCATCATTAATAATATTCAAAGTCATTTACACATAATGTTCAACACAATTCAAAACTAAGATTTAGTAAACATATTTGGTTATCTTCCTTGTAACTTATGATTTCTGTTTAGAATCTAATTTTCGAAAAGGAGAAAAATGTGTTTAAATATCCTTTATTTGCTAGCACCGCCCTTATTTTCAGAGCGCAGTAGTCTGCATATTTCAATTCCACACATTTGATCCAAAGGGCCAGGTTACGGTTGTCATACACATACAGCACTATGACATAAGGTGAGGACTAGACATGCTAATTTCAGACTGGTATATGCCACAGTTTTGGGCTGACTCTTGTCTTAAATAGTTGAAAAACCAGAGCGGCGCAATTGTACCACCATAGAGAGTGGTAAATAAATATATTACTTACCAGTGATCTGCATGACCAGACACCTAAGTCCTCCGCTTCACAGTCAATTCATTTTGAGGATCCTCTCATCCCTGAAAGAACCACCTACTAATTTCAAGTCTATCTACTGTCTCTGTGGCTGCTGATTTCACTACCACACACATAGCCCCACCTCCTTGTCTCCACACTTCTTGCAAAAGCTTCATTGGGGAATGAGACTAGGAAGGAGCTGTGTATGAGATGTGGAGGACGAAGGTTTCGTGTAGTGAATGTCACCAGTAAGTAATATATTCATTGCCTTAAAACCCACCCTCCCCGTCACAGTCAATACATTATGAGGAGGATATACACAAGTTTACCTAGTTTCTAGCAGTAAGATCTTACAAAAGTGTTTGTAGAGAAACATTTTTGCTGCCCTGCACAGTTCAACTAAGGGAAGACCATGAGCCTCTGCTCACGTTGTTGCAATGCCCTTAGTTGTTTTCCCCTGAATGAAATCCAGAACTTGTAGCTGCATGACAGTGTAGACTTTCAAAATCACCTGTCGAGCCCATTTATCGAGAATTATCATGGATGGCTTTCCCCCTTTGTGGGTTGAGATAAAAGAAACTGAGTATTTTACTTTCTTAACTCTTGTGTCCTGTCCAAGTAAATGAGCCAGGGGAACATTCCCTACACCTGATTCCTGATACACTGGAAGTTCAAGTTCCTGATCCCTATGAAAATGAGGAAGCACTTTGGGCTTACATTTTGGGGCATATTTTCGTCGTTGAACTGCGTGGTGCAAGAGCGACACAACTCAAAAAAGAGATTGATTAAGCCATGCAAGGCCACCTTGCCTGGCCCATAGTGGATTCATAAATCTCAAGTAAAGCAACGCAGCACAAATTGCTGCGTTGCTTCACTCTGCACCAGGCAGGCTGTGACCAAACATGGGTTGAATCAATTACTCAGGATAGATATAACTTTCCTTGTACTTTATTTAAAACAAAAGTAGTTTGTGTATAGAAGAGAAATAAAGTCACAGTCTTATACTTTATAGCGTCTTCCTCTTTTTCAGGTTCTTCGGAGTTCCTCTCCGCCAGTACCCTCGACAGAAGTAAAGAAACTTGTAAGTATCTGCACTTATTTATTTTAACTTAACATGAGTGGATTAGTGGGGTGTTCCCTTTTCTACCTTTTGATATCGAGTGCTCGTTAGCAAAGTAAAGAATAAGGGTTATAATGAGAAGTAGATAGCCCAAAGGAAATATTGACTGCACCTGTAGTGAGACGATTAACCCATTAGACTTCTGGGTTCTAGTAACTCTTGCCTTATTGTTTTTGGATTTCTTCCTGTTTCTTTCCCCTTTTTGTAAATATTTTTCCTCCATTCCACCTTTTTTTTGTTTTCTACACCTGTTCCCCCCTTTTCCTCGACTATTTTAAGCTCCTTTGGTTCCTAACTAGGAACCAGGCACGCACCGGGTGGAGCCACGGCCCTCCTGGGACATGGCGGGGCTCCAGAGACAGCAGGCGGGTAGGAGACTCCACTCCTGCTGGTGCTTTCCGCTCTCGCTCGGGACGTCAGCTTCCTCAGGAACTGGCTTGCTGCTTTGTTCCGCTGCTCCTCCGATTCCTCCGACTTCTTCTCGTTCCTCTCCATGGAGATGCTGTTACTCCGATTCGCCGTTCTTTCACGTCGTCTTCTTCCCGGTTGCGTGTAGAAACGTGACTCCTCCCCTGTGCCTGACTTCCGGGACAGGCAAGAAAGAATGAGCCAGCCTCAGTCTCCTGCACATTGGATTCATCAGGTTGGTGACAGAGGCATTTCAAGGGTGTTGCATTGGTGTTCCCAAGCAAAGCGCATGTTTTTTGATGCATTCCTAGAATTACCAGAAGAGGTAAACCGGAGAATGCGCCAAAAAAGATATGTCTACCCAGGTGAGACGTAATGAGGAGAAATGTCTTTATTTCTCCCCGTTACTTCCTCTTTCTATGTATACTGCGTTCTGCAGCACAAATAGAAAGAGGAATCTGCCTTTCAGGATTTATTTGTGCAGGAGAGTGTCCATTCCTGTACAAAAACAATACTGTCTGCAACACAGGCCCCCATGCACCATGATGCAAGGGTGCTTGTGTTGATGCTAGGCAGCCAAAATGTTGCCAGCACAGGGACAAGGACAGGAATGTGTTGTATTTTTTTTTAAATATGGCGTATTCTGACCCTTTCCCTGTAACACAGTGCATCAAGGTAACTCGCTGCGCTGTGTTGCACTACTTTGCCATAAATTTGGCCCTTAGTATCTAATCTTGATACCACTCCATCAGGGAAAAATTGAATTTAAAGAAAGAATGCCCATAGGGGCCCTCATTCTCTCAATCTTCTGGCCGACATGACTTCCTCTAGAAATACCGCTTTAGCTGTTAACAGCTGCAAAGACATTGATTCAAATGGTTTAAAGGGAGGTGTTTGTTGGCCTTCCAAAACTATAGGTAAATCCAAACGGGGAAGCAAAGATGGTTGAACTGGTTTTCTGATTCCAAAGCCTTTCAATAACCTCTTAACCAATGGGCATATCTTGGAAACATATGTCAAGGATTCAGTGAAACATTTAATAGCTACACATTCAGGCAATAGGGTTAAGGAAGACAAACCTGTCACCAGCAACTGTAAAACCCTATAGAAGTCCTACAAATCTGCCACAAAGTTCAATACACACCATTTCTCAATATTATTCCAGTATTTTTAACAAGCTGCCAAGGTAGATTACTTTCTCGCTTCCTGAAAAGAGACATCCACCTCCTCAGAATATCCTAAGTTATGTAACACCCTCCTCTCAATTTCCAAGCTGACAAACTTAACACATATGCTTTAAGAGATAACTGGGCAAATCTAATTGGAGGAGGAGACAATGGGACATATATTTGCTGCTGATCAGATAGCTGCATCATAGTTGGAAACCATTCCATTGTCAGCCAAAAGACAGCACCATCACTTTCTACTCCTGATTCTTCCAAAGCACCCTGTGGAGAAGGAGAATGGAAGGAAGGAAGTATAGAAGACCTATTGGCCATCTGAAATACATGGCATCCACTGCCCAGCATGACGTTTCCTCACTTCTGTTCAGTAGAGCATGGGACTGGGAGGCAAAAGGGTCTAACTATGAGATACAAAAGCTATTGCCAGTACCTGGAATGCTTCTCTTTGTCCTGAAGAGGCACCTCTATTTTTGCTCCTTTTTCCAGCATGTATTACGCACCTTTCAACAGAGAGTCTCTTTTTAAAGGATGTTTTGGAACTGATGTCTTTAGAAACAAAAACAGTGTTTCCGCTTTTAGTTTTATGAAATAACCATCTGTTGCTATTTTAATAGGCCATTTGTCCTTCATTAACTCCTTCCACAAATTGAAGTGACTGGTAAGACTTTCCCTCACCATCTCTTCTTAATAATCATGCTTTTGAATTTTAGGATTGCAGTAACTCAGTTCGCAATTTCCCAGTAACCATAGCCCCCAGACTTCTGGCCCAACCTCGAAAGAGGGCTTGATCTTGTTGCATAAACTGTGCCAAATTTCTTTGAAAAATGATTGTTTTGTAATGAATGTTTGAAAGATTTTCTCTCCTCTGCCATTTTCTGAAATAGGTCGTTAAGCTCTGACCAAAAAGCTATAGCAATTGAAAGGAATTCTATGGATTAAAGATCTCTAATTTGAATCCAGTTTCCACATTCTCTCCATAACAATGTTCTGGCATGTCCCTTATGCATACCAGCATTTACTGAAAGTGAGTTCCCTCTACAAACTCTTTACTCAACCTCATTTGAACAGTCAGGCAGCTACTTTTTTTGTAGGAGGCTCGCTCAGTGCTGAGGAGAGAACCTCCTGTATTAGGAATTGAAAATCAGCCCTAGAGTGTAATTGAATCATGCTCCTCCTCCTCTTCCACATGGTGCCTTTATGAGTGCTCTTACTAGGGTCTGATCTAGAGCTGTGCCAACCTCTGACCATTGGGTCATGCGATCAAGAGGTCAAACACATATAATTAACAATGTAGCCCATTTGCCTACGCATTAAGGACCAAGAATCAGTAAATAAAGTTAAGAGTTTATATTAGAAGTTAGCAGTTAAGTTAATGTTAATAAATCTCAATACCATGATGTAATAGTACAATAACAACTGGATAGCCAAACCTCCTAAAGAAGTTCAGGCACATGAGTATAAGTCAAGCAAGAAGTTCAGTCACAGCAATGCAAAGAATTAACAACAGAAACAGAATCTGATGCTCAGAGAAGAATATTTAATGTTCTCAATTAAACATGGGCAATATCTAAAATTATTTAGTTTAGAATCTAAAACAAATAAAGGTAATCTAATCTGAAAAAAGGTCTAAAAAAGTCAGGGGAAATGCAACAAATAGAGGAAATTGTGGGAAGTATGCAGGAAGGTGTCAGCGTTTCAAAAGCTCGGTCAAGAGTTTTCTAGGGATAGGGAAATAAGTGTTAGCCTGAGCCACACTCAGCAAAGAATCAAAGGGGTAAGCACAGAGGCCTGTACCCCTCAAAGTCGAATGAAAAGTGGCCAACATCATCCTGTGAGAACACTGGTAAAAAACACAAGAATCGTCTGGGTAACATCCGGTGACCATATCATCATTGGCTCCATTGTCGTTTACATTCTCATGTTGCGAATTGCAACATTAGCAGACTCCCCCAGGCCAGTCCATAGAACAACATTGTCCTTGGTCACCTGCAACACTTTGATACATTACTGCTATTAACGTTCTGGCTCTCCACGTTCCTTGTCAAGGTCCTCTTCTCAGGCTCTCTATCACTAGAACAGAGTAACATCTATTCTCAAACTAACACACTATGTGAATGTACCTGCAAAGAAAAAGACAAGCAAGCAGAAATGGAAAACAGTATTTATGTAGAAAGAAATACAGGCCTACTTGAGTCAATTTACGAATATAATTCAATGGTGCACATTAATATGTGTTGTTTGTGAGCATACAACTTCAAATAAATGACACATTTAAGTACAAAAATTCAGCCTAAGATTCACATTGCACCTTAAGTAAATTTAAAGTCACTTAGAATGCACGAATACAAGTGTAACTGAAAACTACATTAGAAATATCAATGCAAAAACATTAGTGCACACATTTTGATGACTCTCGCTTGTTTCTAATGTAAATACATTTTGTTAGAATCCGGGTTCTCTGGTTGGCACAGGTAGGTACTTGTGACAAGCAGGGAACCTTTCCTCTAGTCAGGGTAAGGGGTTACACTACTAAAACAACCCCTGCTCACCCTCTAGGTAGCTTGGCGCGAGCAGACAAGGCTTATCTCAGAGCGTTATAGGTTAAGCATTTGTGAACACATACAGTAACCAAGTGACAACACTACAAATGGACACCACACAGGTATTTATATTAAAAATAAGGATTCTTTATATAGGATTATCACAAGACCATTAAACGATTAAAAAAACACAATACGGTTGCTTAGTTGGTAGAAGGTTGCTTAGTTTCTCTTAAGTTCTTAAAAATGCGACACTTTAAGTCAATGTACCTTAGATGCGACACACAGGGCAACGAAAGTGTTGCAGCGATGCCGATGCGTTGAAGTTCTTCGTGCAAAAGAAATAAAGACGGGATCTTCCAGATGCGTTACGCTTCTCCGATGTTGCGAGAAAACTCGACTCGATGCGTCAGCTACAGCGGCGTCACCCTTGACGAGATGCGACGACAGCGGCCTTGGTAGCGGCACTCTTCTCCGACGTTGTGAGACGCTTCCGCTCGATGCGATGCTGCAACGGCGACACCCCTTCTGCGAGATGCGACGACAGCGGCTCCGACGGCGGCACACTTCTCCGTGGATGCGAGGCGCTTTTCTGGTTGCGGGGCAATGCGACAACTACGATGGCTGCGATGGCGACACGCTTTTTCTCGATGTGAGACTCTTCTCTCGATGCGGTGCAATGCGACAGCTACGATGGCTGCGATTGCGACACGCTTCTTTGGCGTTGCGAGACACTTCCGGAATGATGCGAGACGCTTCCGCTCGATGCGATGCTGCAGCGGCGACACTCTCTGCGAGATGCGACGACAGCGGCTCTGACGGCGGCACGCTTCTCTTCCTTGCATTGCGCTTCCAGCTCCTTGCGACACTCAGTCCCTCAGAAGGCCCAACAACAACAGCAGGCACATCCAAAGAGACTCTGGGGAGCTGGGGGTGAAGTCCACTGGTCCTGGGACTTCGTTCAGTGGGCAAGCTCAGTTCAAGCCCTTGGAGATCTTCTCAAAGCACAAGTTGAAGCAAAGTCTTTAGTAGTCTTTCTCCTCTCCTTCAGCAGCAAGGCAACCACTGCAGGCCAATCCCCCAGGTCAGGGACAGTTACTCCTCCTACAGCTTTCCCAGTTCCTTCTCCTCTGGCAGAGGTTCTTCTTGTTTCAGCAGAATCTAATTTCTTGGGAGCAGGGTCCCAATACTTATACCCCTAATTCCTTTGTTCCTCTGGGGTTGAGGGGCCCTTGCCCAGTCCAAACCAGTTCTTGAGCACTCTGTTGACATGACTCTGCCTTTCTATTCAGGGTGCAGGGCAGAGACATCAGCCGCACCGCAGGAGGTGGAGCCAGCATTGTGGTAACAGAGCACAACCCTATTCAGAGCCCAGGTGTACTCCTCCCACCCATCTGACTGCCAATCTTCCTATTCACCACCAGGCTACCTAGCCCTGCCCCTCTGGGTTTCCCCAGCCCTGTCACTCACACAACCAGACAGGCAGATACACATCATAGCAGAGGCGGGCTGAAATGGTCAAGCAAGCAAATACCAACTTTCTAAAAGTGGTATTTGCAAACACAGAATATTAAAATAAACTTTACTAAAAGATGTAGTTTATTATTCTGAGTTCAGGCATACTAAACTCGAATTTCTACCATGTTCCCTGGGTCTGTTAGGATCATAGAATGTAGCAATTCTAACAGCCCATTCTGGCCTGTGGAGAACAGGTAGCCTTACAATAGTGAAAAACGAAAATAGCTGTAATTCAATATTAGGACATGCCACACACATCAGGGCTTGTCCTACCTTATGCTTACAATGAACCCTGCCCTTGGGCCTACCATAGGGGTGACTGATATGAAGTTAAGGGAAGGTTTAGGGACTGGCAAGTGTGTGCACTTACCCAGTCAGCATGACAGTACCAGACTGCACGCAGGCTCTGCAATGGCAGACCTTAGATACATTTTACCAGGCCGCTTCTGTGGGTGGCACAACCAGTGCTGCAAGCCCACCAGCAGCATTTGTATTTACAAGCCCTGGCACTCCTGGTGCACTTTACTGGGGTCTGACAGTAAACCAAATAAGCCAATCATGGAATCCAACCAACATATACATTTTTAAATAGGGAGCACTTGCACTGTGGCACTGGTTGGCAGTGGCACAGTGCTCTGAGCAGCTAACACCAGCAAAACACATGAGGCACAGCGACAAAAAGTGGAAGGGAGACTCACGCCAAGGTGCCAGGTCTAACACATTTTAATAGTGAGAAGATATTTAATTTAGTAACGCTAAGGCACACAGTGTGTATGATTCCTAGTTCTACCGTGAATGCTCCTCAGTACTGAATTTAAGTGCAACACATTACATTAATAACTTTAGGACACACAAGTATGAAGTATGTAGTGCTAAGTGCACATATATGTTGTGTATTTATGATGTGTGAGGGTTGAGCCAAATTTATGATACTCCAGGTCCATAGTTCTTTACTCTTTGAAACGCTAACAGCAATGGCTTTCTGTTTGGGAAGGTTTCTACAGCAACAAAGTCTCTAAGATGTTCCTGTAGAGAGATCTCCTTGCCTTATTGGTCCTCATGCTCCTACAGGAGAGCTACCCTTAGTAAATTTCAAGTCCCCAAATGAAGGGAGGAAAGATAGCTTCCCAACCCGCGCTCATCCAGCACCCCAGCTCAGCACATGGACCTGTGGTGCTGTAAGGCTCAACCACAGCATATACCGCTCTCCTAACAAAGCACCAAATACTAAAAAGCAGTAGGTAGCATTTAAAATGCTAAATATATTAAACTGACCACTATGCCATAGCCACCTGGCATCCCGTCTGTCAGGAGAGCAGAAACTAAAAAAGTGCGGCGCAGAGAGGGAAGCACTACTTGTGTGGTATGTCATCTATGGGCATAGAGCCAGTAGAAAGACTTGTAGTTATAAAGAGTTTCTGTGTGGAAGCAGGGCCCCTGATAATGTTTTGACTATGATAAGGAGGACAGGTTTAATGGTAATTATGGTAATACAGGAATTATAAATGCATGTGCTGAATTAGGTTGAAAATGCAGCAACATTTGTTGGCATCTGTAAAGTAAACTACAAAATATACCACAATAACATATACAAAGCAACGAAATAACCCAAAACAGAACAGTGCACAATAGAATTAAACCGTTGAAGCATGAACTCAACACAACAACCACAGAACAACGGTAAAACTTTGCAGTAATTAAGTACAAAAGCAGAACAAGGACTACTGAACTGATCACCACCACCACAACCAAATGCAACACAAATGTGCAGAAAATACTCCTGTCACACATTATCACCTCCAGAAATCTGTTTCATAAACAGTGGTACATTTTGTTTGCACCATGCATGTCTTACTTAACACCAAGGGCAGTAAATAGTACCAGTCAATAAATGTTTGCGATGCGTCCCACAGACTGCTCTTTCAGAGCAGGCCAAGCCATAAAACAAGCAAAGGTCAGCAGTGTAGCGTTTCCTAATGTTTATATGCTCAGGGCTGGCAGACAGAAACAGAATCTCTGATGCTGCACCAGATATTACATCCTGCCCGCTAAACACGGAGCCCTGTGATTCCAAACACAAACACATGCTTGAATGCAGTAACATAATACTTCCTGGCCTAGATCCGATGACTAATTAATAAAGTGCTAAAACCATCCAAGCCGGGTACCGGCCATTCGATTGCAACCATATGGGGCTGCAGCCATTAAAAGAAACGCTTTCCCCGGCGTCACTGCTTGTTTTTGTACCTATGCCACCGAGCTCTTCTTTCTACATAATCTTGTAGCAACGGAAAAAATGCAAATAATTTCAAATTAAATTACACAAAGGCTACTGAGTGTTTTTCATCACCCTCTCTTTTAGCCCCTCTTCACCAGCTGTGCCCGGGGTTTACATTTAATCTGATTACAAATGAACCCTTTTAAATTAGTGATTGCATTTAAAGAAGGCAGCTGGCTGGCTGGCGAGCGGATTAAATCCACAGCCATTGAATGAGAGAGCGGGTTTTAATTGTAACAGCCCTAACAAAGAATGCATCAGGACTTTATTTATAAAATTATAATAATAATAATAAAAAGCGAGGGGCCCCAAACGTTTTCTTCAGACTGTAACACAAATGCTGCCGAATTCCAGGGTCACTGAATACTAAGGCTGCCTAAGCAGTGGCGGCTCTTCTGCTAAGGCGGAGTAGAGCCGCACCACTGCTGCTGTGAAGCATTAAAAGAAAGGAAAAATAAAATGATAATAACGCGATGTTATTAATATTTTATTTTTCCCTGCTGCGGCAGCATGAGGGCGGGGCTGCTCTCCTGACAGAGCGGGGAGGAGTGGTGGGCACACTAAAGTGCACATGATGCTTTGACCGGCCCTCTCGGGCCGGCCGAACAGTCTTTGGCACTTTAGCATGTTCTCCATGCAGGCTGCATTACAGCCTGTATGGAGAACTTGCCCAGGCCCCCAGTCCCCGTCTGAGCACCGAACCACGGCGCTCAGACCAATCACAACACTGCATTGCAGCGTTGTGATTGGTTTAGGGGAGCCAACCACAACGCTGCAATGCAGCATTGTGATCGTCTCAGGGGAGCCTGGCTGCTTCCTGTTCAGCTGAGAGATGACGTGGGACAGAGCGGCGAGGAGGTAAGTGAATTTGTCTTTTTTTGCCAATTATACCTCCTTACCCCTTTGCCTTACCACCCTAGATCTGTGCTGGCCGCCACTGCCTAGACCTGATTAAATATATTTCTTTCTTCCACCACACTCAGAGCAAGATTTATTTTAGCTGGATGCTAGGACTTCTAGTCCTGTTTAACAGATTATAGTACCTGGCCCACAAGTCTCAGAATTCAAAGACAATTTCTAGGCTGGATGAACTGTTCATGCATGGAACTGGGAAACATTAAAGTTTGGCACCCTCCACTTTCTGGGCCCAATTCACAAAGGTAAAGTTAGATCTAAAGTCTAACTTAGAACTAAAGTCTAACTTTACTACTTTTCGGTATTCACAAAGGTAAGTTACTATTGGTAACTTTACTACTAGTAAACCTACTAGTAGTAAAGTTACTAGTAGTAAGGTTACTACTAGTAAAATTACTAGTAGTAAAGTTACTAGTAGAAACTTACCTAAGTGTAAGTTTACTACTTTTCGGTATTCACAAAGGTAAGTTACTTCTAGTAACTTTAGTACTAGTAAAATAGTAAACTTTTCACTAGTAACATCACTAGCAGTAAAGTTACTAGTAGTAACTTACCTTTGGGAATACTGAAAAGTAGTAAAGTTAGACTTTTCGTCTAATTTAGCCTATTGATCTAACTTTACCTTTGTGAATCGGACCCTCAGTCTCTTCATCTCACTCTTGCAGGTTCTTTTTGTATCCCTATTTTCTCTCTTTGACACTATGTCCCTATCTTGCTCTTCTCTCTTCTTTCTCCCTTTCCTGTATTTCATTTTATCTTGTTTAGGATCAAAGTCTAATGATGAAAAATAAATCCCAATTACCAAAAATGTGTGCTGGTGCCCACCACATGCAGTAACACACTCATAAAAAGTGACTGGAGAGTACAGCACCTGGACTGGTTGCTAAAGAAAACCTTGGAAATCAACTATCTCACCCATATTGTCGGATGCCCTCAATGTTGAGGCAGCAACTTGCAGTGTGGGTCTTTTGTCTATCCAGTGATTCTTATAAATATTGGCATCAATGCCATAGGTTTTGAACGTACTTCAGAAACGAAACCCCTGAAATATTACAGTACTTTAATGTCTCTCCAACTTCTGTGTTTCTGTCCCCAAACATATTTTTTGTTCCAGGCACTTTGAGCACATTCCCTCAGTTAAAGACTATAGCAATAATCCCTGAATTTCTTATCCCTAACACTTAATGCTAGTTTTCCTTTCTATATTTTTGTTTTTCCTCTTCACACATGACCGACTTTGTTTCAGCCCACATTGTGTGCCTCCATGTGCATACGTAGGGTTGGTATTCAAGGTAGGGGGATCCTGATTCAGGAAACTGACAAGGCTGCCTCTAAGCCACAGTCAAAGAAACAATGATTCTGTCGTGTGAAAGGCAACTTTTTGTACTAATAGTACGAATCATACGTTATTCGAACATTGCAATTAATCCTGAACAACACATGAAATAAAACAATTTGTAAGGTAATTAGCGATTTTTATAAATTACATCATTCATATATATACCCAGAAGCATTTAGGTAAGCCGTCAAAATACAAAGTGATAACAGTTAGTGATAAGGTGACAATTGGTGCTCAGTGATATTGTGCGTGCTATGTACAAGGTGATTTAAAAGGTCAGAAAATTATTATTGGCCAGAAAATTGGTATTCATAGTAGAACTGCTAAATAAATCAATTCGTTTTGCGCAGGCTCTAGTTACTGTTCCAGGGGATAGTGTTGACGTTTCAACCCAGATACTGCACAACTATAAGGTCAGTGCGGGTCTTCATCAGGACAGGGGCAAAAGGATGATGGCCTGTAAGTGGTGAGAGGACTTGAATCAGGTGTGTTGTCAAAGGATAGTGACTCACAAAGAATTTAGGTGGCATTAAACTCACCTAATTGTGAAACAGGGTTACATCTGGTGGAATCACATCTGAACCCTTCAGATAATTGCAAAGCTTGGACATCCCATGTGAGTCTCAAGATGGAGGTATTCCAGTTCTATCTATAGATAAGGGGTTAGAATTAGATTTAGATAGAGATGTTTAATTGCTGAATGTTGGGATGGCGTGTCAGTTAATGCTCACCTTAGTTGAATTTAGATGTTGAGGCGGTTGTCACCCACCTAGACCCGTCTAATCTTGGTGAAATCAGTGCATCATTTGGAATATTCCAGTCTGTGGATAATTGGAATGGGGTTAGAGTAGCTGTCTAATTACTTAAAGTGCTCAAGTTATATGTGGCTCAAACGACAAGAGCAGCTCACCTTTATTCAATGTGGATACTGGGGCGGCTGGCCGTCAATAATTCGAGCATCTCAAATCTGTTGGAAATTTAAAGCGCGTTTTAAAAAGGAGGCCATCTCACATGTAAGACTATTCTTTGGGCTTTGTGGGAGCCGGACGAGGCTCAGAGGCACTCGCTGCTTACCTTGATCGAATAGTGGGCAACGGGCGGCAGGCAAACGTCCTTGCTCATCCGAAGGGATTGGAAGCAGCACTCGAAATGAGCCTGCTGATATAGCCGATAGAAGCGTGCACGTTTACGCCGAGAGTTGCTAGTTGCTGAGCAACGGAAGATGCTGGCGCTAGAGAGCGTCCCGCGTCAGACGGCGTTGTGGAGAGCAAGCTGGCATGTAACACGCATTAGGCGGAAAGGCCAAAATGCAGATCCACATGGATGGAACTATTTCTTAATGTAAGTGTCACATGTTTATTAAGAAACGGTAAAAACCATAAAAGAGATGTTGAGAAATTCGGTAATACCGAATTTCCTAAAATTCGGTGTTTAAGAGTCGGTAATTACCACTGACTGCAAGCAGGTGGTAATCAGCTGCAGTGTATTTAAACAGTCCCAAAATGCAACAGTGTGATCACTATGGTGGCCCTCTATGTGATAGCAAGGCGGCTACAGGCAGCAGGAGTGAGGATCTGGAGACAGGAGGAGCGCGTTTATAGACAGAGCATCACACTCTTCCAACTGACTGAGGCAGAAATCCATGAAAGGTACAGGCTACACCCCCAAACCATCCTGGACCTGATAAGGGACCTGCACCCACTCCTGGAGCATCCAACAACAAGGGCGCACGCTATACCACCACATGTGCAGGTGCTCTGTAGCCTTCACCTACTGGCATCTGGCAGTTACCAGGGGGTGATAGCTGCAGTAGGTGGGGTGTCACAGAGTTGCCTGTCCCGTTTATTTAACAAGTTCCTGGATGCCATGATGCAGAGAATGCATCACTACATAAGCTTCCCAACCACAGTCGGAACTTCTGAAAACCAAGACAGACTTTTACCAAAAGGAACAGTTACCGCATGTGATAGGGTGCATTGATGGAACACACATTCCAATCTGTCCACCTGAAGCCACTGAGTACATCTACCTAAACAGAAAATCAACCCACTCCATTAATTTGCAGGTAATCTGCAATGCAGCCAACTTAATCACCAACATAGTGGCCAAATTTCCTGGGAGAACCCACGACTCATACATTTTCCAGAGCAGTGGTATCTACACACGCCTGGCTGCAGGAGAATTTGGAGAAGGATACATGCTAGGTAAATCACTGTGACACACCCTGATGTACACTGCAGATGAATGTGTGGGTGACTGTCATTAATGGCACTGTCTTCTCCACCTAGGTGTTAGCACTTATGCTGTGAGGTCATTCATCCTCACGCCTTACCTAAACCCATCGACCCCAAGTGAGAGACGATACAATGTGGGGCACAAATCAACACGCAAAGTTGTGGAGCGCACATTTGGACTATTGAATAGCAGGTTCCACTGCCTCCACAAAAGCGGAGGTGCACGACAGTACACACCCATCACCTGCTGCAAGATCATCGCAACTTGTGCTATGCTGCATAACCTTGCCACTAAGAAAGGTACAGAAGTTGAATTAACTGACTCTGAGGACGATGATGATGATTTTGCACAGCCAGAGCCCAACGCAGCAGGAGTGGCACCAGCACCAGATGGGAGACAAAGACGGGCTGAGATCACACGCAACTATTTATGAGTAAGTAAGGAGACACAGCCAGTTGTTGCATTTGAATGACGTAGTTTAATGTATTGGCACTACGCCACTAGACAAAGATCTCAACATGCCAGTCCAATTTGTAACCACCCTACTCGGATGTCATGGGTTAAGTCACCCAGTTAAGTAGTCAAAGTGTGGCCTCCATTAATGCCTGCGGCCATGCACAACACTGCTGGATTCCCCGAGCAGACTGTCGTCACTGGGAATCGATCCAGAGCCAGCCCCATGACGCCTGCTGCTCCTCCTAATCTCAGTTGCAGGGGGCGTTATACTGCTGTGACTCATCGTCTCCGCACTGTCCCCCACATCACCTGCACCAGTATTTGCAGCCTGAGTAGTTAGGAGCACTTCAAGTGCACTTGTAACTTCAACAAGCCCCCTTGAAACATCACGGCTGCAGTGTGCCAGCCCTTCCTGCATGGCCACGGAGCGCCTGCAGAGGAGAGAGGTGGCTGTGGAGAGGCGGTTCACCACCTTTGTATGATTCTCCATCTTCTGCCTCTCCCTGCGCTATGCCATCCTGTCCTCATCAAGTTTTCTGCACAGCAGCATCACTGAGCGGGACATGTCCCTCATGCCTCTGCCATTTCCTTCATGCCCTCAGCGAGCGTCTTGTTCATGGAGCAGATGCTCTTCTCAATGTTCTGCATGTTTGCATTCACTTGTCTCACCTGCCGCTGTACTGATAGTATTGCTTTCCCTTGCAGGCGCTGAACCTTTACCATGCTCGCCTCCAGCCCTGCGAACACACCATGCTCCTCACCCTGCAAATGGGGACTGGGTTCCCTAGCCCTGCGGCGTCTGGCACCTGTGTGTGATCGCACTGTGGGGGACTGCGTTCCTGCATCACTGGCACAGTTGGCTGTTCGCCACCTCTGTCTTCCAAGTACAACTCCATCTCTTGGAGTCTGGCAACTGCATGCCTCCTGGGTCTTGTTACTGCTGGTGGTGACGCTGCTGCTGCTGCTGATGGCAGTGGTGGTGATGCTGGTAGTGGTGTTGTTACTGGCAGTGGTGTTGTTGCTGGCAGTGGTGGTGATGCTGGCAGTGGTGGTGATGCTGGCAGTAGTGGTGATGCCGGTGGTGGTGGTGTGGTGTGCCCTGCAGTTGCACTGGCCTCCTTCGATCTCTCCCTCCGGGATGCCCTTCCTGCCTTGTCATGTGCAGACCAGCGCAATGTCTCGCCTGTGGAAACAAATAGTACATTAGCTCACTAGTCTGGCAGGACTATGTACCAATAATAAATTTACATTTCTGACAATCTATCTTTCTGTCCTCTGCTTGCTTATCACTGATGTGTCTCACATGCCTTCGTGTCCAGTGGGATGACTGTCATGCTAGGTGTTACACTGACTACATCTCCCATCATGCATTGCTGGTGTTTAGTGAAACCTGTACTGGAGTGGGATTCACACTGCCTCATTGGGGAATGGGGTTAGGGAGTGGGGGGCGTAGTTTGGTGTGCATGCTTCGTACCTTGTTTGTTGGCAGCTCTGGCTGAGCTGTCTGCATCCCCGATTCCGCTGACGCTGTCGGGCTCTCTGGTGGACTCCACCAGCTGCACCAGTGCAGTCAGTGCAGGTGCCTTGTTTCTTCCTCCTCCTGTCAGGCTTGCTTGTTTTTTGATCGCAGCCATCTGCTTCTTTGTTTGACTCCTGACATCGTACCACCTTTTTTTTAGGTCTTCAATTTCACGGGGGTCACTCCTACCGCATTCACCTGGCATGGATTCCAACCCATATTTTCCGCTTCTCTGATTCTGGCACTTGCAAGGACTGTTTCCCAAACAGCTTTGTGTGATGTTTAACCACCTCCTCAATCAGGATCTGAAGCTCCCTTTCGCTAAATTTTAGCTTTCTTTTCCTTTCTGCGGCTTCATTTTCGGTCTCCTTGTTGGCCATTATGCAGTATTTTTAAGGTAAAGTTCTCACTGTTGCTCCTGTGTTCTCCTCTGCACTCCCTGCCTCTCCAGAAGGTTCAGATGCAATGCACCTGCATGGGTGTGGCCACTTCCTGGTTGGGAGGTGGGGTGGATGCACAGGATTGGCTGATTCCTCAATTGCTGCTATTTTGCTGCTATTTTGAAATACCGATTCGGTATTTACCGATTCGGTAATACAGATTCGGTAATACCAATCTGTATTAAGGATTCGGAATTGTTTTTTTACCTACATCGGAAATACCAAATTCTTAATACCGATTCGGTAAAATTCGGTATTAAGAATTCGGTATTTCACTTTTACCTACATATGGCCCCTAGTTTCTATCAAAGGGTCTCCTGCTCACTGTGCCACTGGATTCAAGCTAGCCTGGCTGATGAGAGGTGTTACCCTGGAACCGGACCCCGGAAGCATGGTTCCAGTCGAGGGAAGACCTGGCTTGGCAATTCAGGCTGGACGGTTCCCATGAGGAACAGGGTCAAGACTGATTTGCATCCTTGAAAATAAAGCTGCATACACCTTAAAGGGAGAGATTTACCAAAAAGTCATGCAATGCATCGAGGCTCCCCGCGAGGCTGGGCTGCGCTGCACGACAGGGAGAGAGCAGAAGAGTGCCATATCTTCAAGATATGGCTCTCTCCTCCCCTTTCCCTTGCGCTGGCACTGATAGCAGCTGAAGTCCGTCATCCACACACCTTAACGCCATAGCGCTAGGGTGTATATGTGTGAGTCTAGCATAGGTTTTGTACAGGAAGGGTACCCTTCCTGTACAAAATCCTATGCTTAGACACAATGGAAATGATTTCCCAGTGCAGCACGCATGCAAAGTCAGAAAAGCACAGATTAATGAAAGTATTTCTCCTGTTAGTGCCTCCTTTGAAGGAGCATTAATTTTTGATGCAAAACCATGACTACAAATCTTTGTAAATATGGTTTTGCGTCAAAAGGCATGGGTGGTTGCATGGGAACGCCCATGTTCCAACCATGTAACTCCCCCTCGGCGCTAAGTAATGCAAAGTAGTGTCTCGCGTTGCTTTGTGCTACTTTGAGGGTGCTTTCCAGCGCAAAAGAAGGTTTGCACTGGGAAGTAAATAGCAGAAAAAACATTTTGCACTGCTTAGCGTCACTTTTGTGATGCTAACTCAGCCCAAAATGTTTGTAAATCCCCCCAAAAATCTTGAGAGAAGCCTTTTCTATTAAATCAGATGTGCCTCTGTGTAGTCACAGAAAGCATACAGTGGACCGACTGAGTTTTTTATCACAAGTTCTTAGTAAGGGGGCCATTGCATAATTTGCTAAAAAAAAGCACTATGCTGTGGCCAGCCCTGGCCTTGTCAGAACTTTGTTTTGGTCATGCTAGGTGCAGCTGAGGGAAACCAACATGTGGCAAGAGGGTGGGAGAGAGCAGCAAGATGAGGAACAGCAGGAGGAGGGCAGGAAGGTGCAGTAACATGATGGACATCAGGAGAGGAATTCAGCACATGGACAACTGGATGAGGCTTCAACACAAGCGACAGTTGGAGGAGGGTGGTAGGGGGAGCAAGGCAATGGCAGTGGTAGGAGGGTGAGAGGCAACAGCAAGTTGACAGACAGCGTGAAGAGGGTAGGGGGACTGCCTAGCAATGACCTGGAGTGAGGATGGTGGGAGATGAAGCTGTAAACATAGCCACTATTGTGGAGTGATACAAGTACATGTTTTAAAAAGTACCTCGGAAAGAACACGCCCGGTAGAAGGACACTGGTCGCTGAAAGGAAGCAGTAATTAGGTCTTGGTCCTTGGAGTAGAGAAACACACGAAAAGAAAGTGAAACCTGAAGATGATGACCAATGAGATGCAAGGACATTAGAGTGACGAGTAAGCCAACCAATGATAATTAATGGGTGGGTTCTAAGCCCTTTTAATGGAGCAAAAGATCTTTCATCGACAGCACATGCGCTGTCTCAGGCGACATGCAAGAAAGTCTTAGTAAACTAAAGTTTGTTTGAACTAACTGTTAAGGTACATTCTTATGATGTAACAAAGCAAAAATATTGACAGATTGATTTGCTCTCTTATTCAATCAGTGGAAAACATTAGCTAGTATGCTCCGACTGCTCACACCCCTAATTTTTCTGCCCATATGTACGTTAGGTCTCAATGCAACCATGTTCCTCTACTGCCTTCAGAGTTTTAATACAAGGATAAATGTCAACAACTAGTTGAAATTGAATTCAACCAAAGCAGAGGTGGTAATTCTCTATGTAAGCACCTAGACTATGTAGGCAAGTGCACACTACATATATCTTCTATACTGCAAGCTTAACTAAGCTTTTGTGGGTTTCTCACAAACACAGCCGAGGGAGGGCTGTGCTGAAGATGCTCATACTTTTTAACCTGTTAACGTGTCAGGTATAGCACATTCACTTTATTTGTCGACGTGTTGTGTAAAGCGTTCCTGTCACTTCCTCATCTGATTCTGCTTAACATAACGCATTTTTGAAAGCTGTTGACATGTACCTGTGATTAATTCTGACTGCTCCAGATGCAATTCTGAATTTCCAGTGTGAGAAGTACATTTGCTTAAATGCTAGAGGTACTCTTTTTTAGCTCATTCCTCTCAAACGGAAGATGCTTGAAAAGTGTATATCTAGTTTGACTGTTACAAAAGCTAAAGCCCAAAATTTGCTAAATTCAAGGTTGACTGGGACACAAAATAGTCCCAGGCACCAAATAAAAGCGACTCCCACCACCGTAGTGAATCAGCTAGGTAAAAAAAAGTGGCACACGTGCAGATCATGGCAATATGAACTTGTGAAGACGTTACGTAGGTATTTTCCATGGTATAGAAGACTGTATGCATTTGAGCTTGCTGCAGGCAATGTTTGTAGTAATATCAAGAACAGTACAAACTGGACAATTAGTTCTTAATGTAAGCCCACAAACAGCCAAAAAACAAACAGCCCACACACTGACCTTTCTGACCAGTCCTGCTGGCACTGTCTGATTGCCGTATACCCTGGCTACATTCAGGGCCATATTTATGAAAGGGTTGCATCACTGTTAGATCACGCAACGAGGTGCAAAAACGACATAACCCTGAAGATGCAATTTATCAAGAGCCTTGCAAGGCAGTGCAAATCAATGCGTTGCGTTACTCTGTCCCTGGGAGGTGTTTCATGGGTGGTGCGTGGGTGTTCCCATGCAAAACCCATAGCTTTTGATGCATTCCCAGATTATAATAAGTGGTAGACCTGGGAATGCGCCAAAACTGCTACGGCTCCCCAAGTGAGGCATAACGAGGAGAAATATGTTTATTTTTCCTCTTTTTATGTGTGCTACATTCTGCAGCACACATAGAAAGAGGAAAATGCCTCAGGGGATTGTTTTTGTGCAGGAAGGTGCCCCTTCCTGCACAAAAACAATCACGCTAACAATGCAGGCACCTTTTCACCATGGTGCAAGAGTCCCTGTGTTGGCGTTAGGCAGTACATTATGTGCCAGTGCTGGGAAAAGGCAGGAATGTGCCATACAAAGGTAGTTTCGGCACATTCCTGCCCTTTCCCAGTCACGCTGCGCGGTGACTTGCTGCGTTGCTCTGCGTCATATAATGATAAGTATGCCCCTCTGTTTATATAAGGTCGTAGGGGGGGCGAAGCTGTAAGGTTTTCCTCTTCACACATGTCCAACGCCAAGATGGCCGACGAGCTGGAGCTCCCTGCTGAGGCTCCAGGGCTTGGGATCACTTAAAAGTGAATATCCCTGTTTTGCAACCCCATCCACCCTTTACACCTGTCTCATTTCGGAGAGGGAGGCTTGGGTGTACAGCGGATGCAGTTTTGAAGCCCCATCTACCTTTATGGGGCTAATAGGATGTGGATCCTCCTTCTCGGAGGCCTGACCGAGGGCCAGTGGGAGAGTCTTACCGGACGGATTCGGTCGATGCACCCGGAGTTTGCACGGAATCTACCTCGCTGATGCGGTCCGGATCGGAGCATGCGAATCGGAGCTGGCTGCTGGCAGGAGTGCTGGGGGAGACTTGTCTGTGCTCTGCGAGGGACGGCGGATCGAAATATCGGAAAGGGAGCACTTGAAGTCTTGGTGCTTGCTGGTGGACACGCGAGCGTCTATTTTCTCCGATTGGCATTGCAGCGGTTCCAAGTGAGTTGCTGCTCGCTCCCTTCCACTTTTACCAGTGCGTGAGACGGTTGACCACTTCGCTATCTACACCCACTGCCTCCTGGTCTACTTGAGTGTACGCTGTCCAGAGGCTGCACGCGTTTCATTGTTTTACATTGGCTGCCCCCGGTCTGCCTGAGAGTTCGCAAGCCTGAGACTGTGCGTGTATCACAGACCGCATTTGCTGCATTTTTGTGAGTCCTGTGGGCAGAGGGAAGGCAGCGCTGATTGAGCCTTTGTAAAAGGGGAAAAGCTGGAGAAACTCACCAGGTGATTAAACTGATGGTCTTGAGAGCGGGAGAGCCGTGAACACCGGAGATCAGGGGCTGCCTGACTCTAAGATGGCGGCTGCCTGGGACAGAGCCCTGAGAATAGTGATCTACTATTGCCTGCTGATGAAAGGCCCAGGCCCCCGCATTTTCTGATGTTGCTGCATGCCTAGCCTTAATGAAGGGTGCACAGCTTTAACAGATTGGAGAGGCTCAGGTCATTGAGACTCGGATCCTACCATATTCTGCCAGAAACAGCCTGCCTTGAAAGCGAGTCAGCCTGCCAAACATCTCCCTACCTCACTGTTTGATCGCATTGGAATACAGGAACTATTGAGGGAGGCATGGAACGAGCTGCAGCACGGTCTGAGGAACCAGCTGGACAAGCGCCACAGAGCAAGCACGGCTTGATGTTTGAATTATGCTCAGGGTTTCCCAGTAACAACGGGACTGGTGCAGTAGGTGGAGCTATCACGAGGCCCCCTGGCAAAAACCATGATTATAGTACTTACCGTGGAGACTGAGCAACATAGCCGATGCCCGGTGGAGCTGTTCAGGCAGATATAGAGGAGTTTGGCTCTGATTCACGCCCTCAGCCGTCACCTACCCAGCCGGACATTGGACATAGTTTTTTTTTGTCTCCCCGTTGTGTTTCCTCCGTCCACCACCTCCTCCCTCTGTGATCCTGTGGCTACCACCCTTCCCAGCTGATACGTTAATATCTCTTGTTACTGTGTAATCACTGTTTTTCTCCTTATGTTTATTCTTGGCTCCTGTAAGTGATTTATTTTGTAACCTGTAACTCTCTGATCCTCCTGTAAAGCTGTGGTGCCCGAGCAACTTTGGTTGATGCCCGGTGGAGCTGTCATATGCAGCTATAGAGAAGTTGTCTCTGGTTCACCCCTCAGCCGGCACCTACCCAGCCGGACATCGGACATCGTTTTCCTCGCCTCCCCGTTGTGTTTTCCTACCTGCATTCCCTACCCCCGTTTACCTTTTCCCCTCTACCTCTTCACTCCCCATAAGACGTGTGTATGCGCTAATAATCTCACATTATTGTGTAATCTCATGTTTCTTCTTTTCTCCTATGTCAATACTTGTCTATGTAATTATGGAACCTGTAACAAACTGATCCTCATGTAAAGCGCTCTGAAACCTTCGGGTCTAGCCGGCGCTATATAAAACTTTGCAAACAAATAAATAAATAAAGAGGATTTTCTCAAAACTCTAAAACATATGTCGCAAGGATCAAAAAATATTATCTCTTAAAAAATATCTCAGTAAAATTGCTTTAGTAGAAGATTAAGCAAACCTCCCGAAAACTGACTTTGAGCAAGCGAATAGCTTTACAAAACATTTTTGGGGGGAAAAATTCTGCATATACTATGTGAGAATTTTGCCTTCAGACGAAGGCACTTTTTAAAATTTTGATGAGATTTTATATCACATTTTTACGTGAAGTTTGTTGAACCATTTACATGCCGAACATCTTCATGGCTCAGAAGGTTCACAGGCACTTATATCTTAGGCAGTCCCCTGGTTTGGACCTGTTCACAGGCACTTAGATCTTAGGCAGACCTGGTTTGGATCTGGCTCCGCCCTCCCTGTTAATATGTTGACTGGCGTACTGCAATTTACAAATAATAGAAAGAAAAGAGATGTTTCAGTTGTTTTACTGCACCACTTGAAATGGCCTTATTTCACTTTTTTTTTCAAAAACTGATCAACATTCTCAAAGCTGGCATCCCAATTTGGAAACCGAAAAAGTCACTGCAGCCCAGAATTAGCCGATTTGTAGGAGAGACAGGCGGTCAGCCTTCATAAAGTAGATTGATGTAGTTGGAAAATAAATGTTCAAGCACTCGTCTGTACGGTACTTAACATGGAGGCGGATAATAAACGACCTTGAAAACCACAGTCAACATAATGAAGGCACTAAAGACTTCTTTCTGACTGTGGATGTACTTGTTCAACGCTAAAAAAAATACAGCCTTTTGGGCAAGATGGTCAGAAAAAGCAATCATTTTATAGCTGCTGGACTGTAAATAAAATCAAGCAGTGGAGTGCTTGCAGGCTCCCTATCACCTCTGATTTATGGCTTGAGGTTGACACTGTGAACCTGTTTACATGTGCTGCCTACAATGAATGCAGCATATGTTCAGCAAGCAGGTTTCTACCCTGCAACTAAATGAAAACAACCAAGCCACCAATGGGCAGCTCATGGTCTTAGAAGCTTTTGCTGAGAAGCACATACACTTTGGCAGAGTAATTTCATTGTAACATATCAAAAAACAAAAATCGTAATTTTATTATGTTTATATTGAAGTACAGCAAGGATTGAAAAAACAGAACCCCTAGAAACTTTTGGTCCTACGTTTAATGTCACTGTTTAAATGTGTAATTTGCTGCAAAATACAAGGGGGCTTATTTACAAGCCTCTTGCATCACTTTTGCGTCACTTTTCCCATGTTAAAAGTGACGCAAAAGTGCCGCAAGGGGCTTGTAAATCTGCCCCGAGGTGCATACGTCACATAACGCCCATAAAGAATAGAGGGCCTTATTTATGAGGCCTTTGCAACAGTTTTGCGCTTTCGTTGCCTCGCTTTTTGTGACGCATCGGCGGAGTAAAACATGCCTCCTGTTACGCCCTATTTACAAAGTGACGCATCTAAGTAGATGCGTTACTTTGTAAACCCCTGCGCTACATTATACCTACGTCAGGTATAATGTATGCAGGGTGGGCGTTCCCATGTAAGTAAGCCTCATAGAAGTGACGCAGTGAAATCTACAAGATTTCACTGCGCCACTTCTAGGGTGCAAATGCGTCAATATCTTACACCTGCCTCACAACAGGCGTAAGACTGACGCAGGCCCTTTCACATGGGACTTGCCCCATGTGAAAGGACGCATTGCTGGTGTTGCGTCACTTTTGTGACACACTCCAGCAATGCGTCACTTTTGCGCCAACAGATACGTCAGAAATACTGATGTATTTGTATCTCCTTGCGACATGATGCGTCATACAGTAAATATGACGCATCCATCATGTCGCATGGAGGGCGCACTGAGAAGTGACGCATCGCTGCTTTCACACAGCGATGCATCACTTCTCATAAATGAGGCCCAGAGAATATAGCTTGATGTTGCTAAGATTATATGTATTATATACACAAACGAGCTTTCAGTCAGTACTCTCTACCCATTGGTCAATTGTAGTGTCAGTCCCATTTTTCTTCCACGGACTACAGCATACACCATAGGGCAACAGATCAGCCCACTTCATTCATTTACAGTCTTCTCAATGAGTGATGGCATTCCCTCATTAAGAAAGACCACATCCACATACAAAGTAGTTTCCTTCAGTGCATGGTACGTCTATGGCAATATGGGCTTTGGAGACGTAGTATATTTCTGCTTTTAGCCAATGCTTTTTTATTAGATTTGTGAGAGCCTAGCAGCTTCCTAACAAAAATGTTTTACATAAAATATGATAAAACCAAAAAAACATTGGCAAAACCAAAAGGCTGATATACAACCCCTGCCTAACTGACTTTATCAGGGCTTGCTACCTTTGTATTCCAGATTAAAAAAGCAAAATCTACAGGTTTTTCTATACTTTCAGTACGGGACTGGGATGGCAACCTTTGAAGGCAATCCTGGGGCATGCTGATGAGAAGCCATTAGAGAGTTAGCTTTTACCCTTCAGCTAGGCAGGTACGAGTACTTTTGGCACTACAGGTAAAGGAACATTTTATAGGTCCACTTCACTGGTAAAGCGACAGTATTTGCTGATTTTGCTTGCAATCAGGTTTTGCCTCGCTGGTGGTGCTTCAAGGCGCCTGTTTAGGATTGCCTTGTGTAGTATTGATTCTGACCATCGCCATATGCTGGAAGGGTGTGAAATTGGGGTGCTAGAGTCAGTTGCAAAATGGCATTTGATCTAGTGTTTTCTGGGCCCACTTGCTAAACTATTGGTTCTCTGAATAACTTTTATTATCGTCTGAGAGGTGATGGGAGTTAGCATGAACAATCAATCTAAATTTCAATTAACAGCGCAATCCATTTGGCTACACAATGAGAATTTGGAATTTGTAGCCAAGTTCAAATGGTTTTAATGCAAGTAAATAATTAGATTCAAATACACTACTCTCAGCACCATGCTGTAGGGAAACGGAATGACAACAAGTAGACACAGACAGAGAAAGAAATTAAGAGAAATGAAAATCAAACAGACAAGCAGTTCTTTAACTGCTATACAGAACAATAACATTAAAATGTGGTGCTCAGAAAACAATCTAAGGTTCTCTCTCTTATACATTAGTAAACTAGAATTCAGAGTCCAGTGGATGGTTTGGGGTAAAATGGTTCTAGCAATCAGGGAAATTCCATAAAAGAAGTCAGGTCAAGACAAAAGAAATCAAACTTGGAAAGTGTTAACATTTCAGAAGCTCGGTCAAGAGTCTTCTATGGGTCACGGGAAAGTGTCAGCCTAAGCCACACTTGAGCAAAAATCAAAAAAAGCATTCAGGTATGAAACCCCTTAAAGTCCATTTGGCTAGCAAAGTCTCAAGAAGGAGTGAATCAGAGAAAGGTGTCTGCAGGGATCTGCAAAGCGTCCCGAAAGAGATCAGGAAAACATCTGCGAAGGAATCTGCGCAGAGTCAGGAAGGGATCTGGGTAGCCTCTGAGTAACAATCCAAGGGGAACAGTATATTATAACGTGCCAGTCCAATTGTCAACACCCCCTCTATCAGACCATCAGGGGTCCATTGTCTCATTTGACATATTGCATTGCAGACTGCAACATTACGATCTTATACCACACTGGACATGGGAACGGCATCCTTCTCCCAGGCACATGTAAACAGCAACATCTCCACAATGGCTCATTCAGGTGGGGCTGTGTTTCTCCATGCACCTTCGTCAAGGTCTTTTTCTCAGACTCCTGAGTTTCCTATCTCTAGTACATTCATGTAGCTGTTCTAAACTAACAATGCATATGAATACCTGCAAGAAATGTCGAGTTAGCAGAAAAATGAAATCAGCTGCAGGCAGCATGGTAACAATACAGGCCTACTCATGTTAAGTTTGGCATTCTATATTGAGCCTCCAACGCCCGAAGAAAATAGGTGCCACCAGGGCCATTTTAATTTTTTTTAAATTACAGTGCATTCCTGTGGCAACGTATGGGGCTGAGGTCTGGGGCTCAGGGAGAAACTCAGGGATTCAACGTGAGGAAAATCGTTTCTGTAGAAAAATATTGGGTGCTCCTTTTTCAGCTTCTGAATTCATTTGCCACAAAGAACTAAATCTCCCCTATGTATGTGATTTTATTAGAGCCAGACCAGCCCTATTTTGGATTAGGATTTGGACAAATAACTTTGCGACCCTAACAAAAAACATTATAATGGATTGCCTAAAGTGTGATCACCATATGTCAATACCCTGGTTAGCCGAGGTCTCCAAAACATTATGTGCAGTGGATAAAGGCAATCTTTTCTTAGAACCCACTGGAATTGAGAAGAATGATAAGGTCGTAGTTAAACAAGCACTTTATGCACTTTTTAATTAAGAAAGAATGGGGAGGGAGTTACCTAAATCTTCTGTTGCCACATACATGGGGTATGATTTGTGTAGGCACCCACTACCATCTTATCTAACTCTCCCCATGTCCAATTGGGAACGATCGCTGCTCTTTCGTTTAAGGGCAGGTTCTGTAAAATTCCTGTTGGCTTTCCCTTTGGGGTATCATCACACAGTAGAATACAATCCCTGCCCATGTGATGGAATTAGCAAACAGAATGACATTCACTTCCTATTCTTCTGTAAATTTTATTTAAAATATATTAACTGGTTTTTAACTCCCTATTTTAGAAAATTAAGACCCCTTTCCTTGGGGGAATCCTGTTCATTATTATTTTCCCTGGATACAGATGAACTAATTTTTCGCACCAGCACTTTTCTGAGATTAATAGTACACGCACGCAAAACGATGGAAAATCCCTGAAAATTATTTATGTTAGCTGTATATTTGAAAATGAATTGCTGTGATTGTGGTGTTTTTATGGATTGTATTATTGTATAAATGTGTTGTTTTTCTTTTGTTGTACTTTTATGGATTTTATGAAATCCGAATAAAGGTCTTTTGAATTGAATTGAATTGAAGTTTGGCATTCATTCTAATGGTTCATATTTAATATGTGTGTGCACATTTAAACACAAATGAATATGCATTTCTAATACTATGAAAGAGAGTTACATTTAGTTCAAATATATGAATCATTAATGCATACATTACAAAGATTAGTTATCATTTCTGGCTAGATTACATACCACATGTGTAAGAAAATGTTTAACCACAGAGTCAGTTTATTACATGTTATTCACGTGAAATAGAACACACCTTTAAAAGGTCACATTTCATCTCTATGGTGAATACAATTTCTACTAAATGAAGGAAATTCTTTATTAATCATACTAACTAAGGCAAGACATTTTGTGTAGGTTCTTTAATCCTACAGTGAAGGCGCTTTTCAATAATATCAAGTGCAAAACACACATTAGTTCCTTTAACCATGCATATCTATTGTGCCAAGGGCACTTTAATATCGTATTTCTCAAGTGTCACTGACATTTGTGACATGAAAAGTGTGGGCAATCTTTGCGCTGCACCACGTTGTTTGTCATGCTGACACAAAAAAGGGAGTACGTTTGCCTGAGGTTAGTTATGACTTATGTGAAGACTTGGACCGATAAATCCTGTTGCATCGTTTCATCATTTGAGACCCATTTTTCGAAGTTCTGAGGCATATTGGCAAAGTGACTTGGCTATTCAGTCCGGAGATGCTGAAATATGAATGCCTGATGTAGCAATTCTGGCCAGAAATGTTTCCAATGAACTGTGGAAATAAATGAAAAAAATATCCTTGTTGTGGAGGAAAGGCAAGTCTGTGCCACTTGTGCACTAATAGGAGCGATAGTCAGGGTCATCTGCACCAGAAGCATGTCTTGAAAGGGTCTGTCTAGGCTGATGCAGAGTAGAATGGTTCTGTGAATGTTCTGCATTCAGGATTTATTTGCTTTGTGTGGTGCTGAATTGTTTATGGTATTTGTCTTACACAAGAGGCCATTTCGTGCAATAATCACGTGCCATGTCATCATATTAGCGTAAAAGGCCATTTATTAGGACAGGGTTGCAACATTCTATTAACTTTATTACATTAGCAATGTGTCAAACTTATGAATATGACAATAAACATGACATTTTCATTCCTGCACCATTCACAACTGACCCACTTTCGATTCAAAAGTCCATATCCTTTGCTTTATTCTTCCCCCTTTCACTCACTGACCTTGTACCATATACCCAGTCACTCCCTCACTTGCCCTACACACATCCTCCATTAAAGATCTTTCCCCTGCTCATCACATCCAGTGCAACGCCTTCAGTCACCTTTGCTCCCTTCCTCCCTCCCTGGAGGGTGAATATGCCTGCATGTTACTTACCACTTCACAAAATACCGTCAACCAGGAAAACCCCCCCCAGCTCGAGCGGTCTCCAAGAGCTCTAATATCCTAGAGGCCCAAAAAAAACATTCAGATTATATGAATGCGAAACACCGCAACTTCAAAATGATATTAATAACAAAGATGCGGAACAGTCAACAAATCCTGTAACAGCTCAAATATAATTGCTTACTGCAAAGCCGCCCTCCCCACACCCCTTTCTCTGCCCCACCCTTTCAATACCCAGCCCAGAGTCTTATCCTTGGAGGGTTAAAATCCCAATACAGCTTGCCATAGAGCGAGATCTCCACCAACTTGCCCGCAATTATAGGGAGTAACAGACTCCTGTCAATACAAGATAAAGCAAAATGCAACACTCACTATTCAGTTTCCTGACGCTCCAGCATCATATCCTTCTGTGAACGGCCTGTAAACTCCCCAAACTCGCTCCATGCCAGTCGGTGGCTTCTCCTGGTGGACTCAGTCAGCGATCTCTCGACCAGACCCGCAACTCTCACTCCCCCCAGGCCGAGATGTCGGCAGGCAATGGCATCTTGAACACCTTCGCCCCTGGTGGCAAACGGCAAAAGCGTTGCAACTGCAAATGAGACAATGAATTAGCTACATCATTGCTGGCACCTGCAACATGTTTAGCCCTGAACACCACATTGAGCTGCAGGCACACCAGCATGAATCTCCACAGAAGCCCCAACACCCTAAGATCCCTCTTTCTCTGCCTGTTCACCAGATCCACCACTATCATGTTGTCCATATAGAACAGTACCCTCCTGTTCATCAATTTGCCACCCCACGTTGCCAATGCCACCACCAATGGAAAATACTCAAGGAAAGCAATGCTCAGACACTGACTCAACCAGTACACCAGCCACAGCTCTACACACCACCTCCCGTCCCAGAAAAGACGAAAGCCCAGAGCCCAAGCTGCATCCGAGAGTATCTGGACCTGCCACACCGTGCTTTCTTCTACAAATCTGCCACAACTTGCTTTCTTTTAAAAAAATGAAGGACACATTGTCAAAATCGTGCAGGAATGTTCGCCAAGTACAAAGGTCAGCCCTGACTGCCAAAGAAATCCGCACCCTGTGGCGTGGAACCACCTCACCAGACAGAGCCATGCCGAGATGTCTTCAGAATGCCTGACCCACTCTCACCATCCGGCATGCAAATTTCAGGAAACCCAGCAACTTCTACACTTACCTCAGCTCATTCTTCCACTCCCCAATCACTTCCCCTAGAAAACCTAGTATCTCCACCACTTTTACTTGTGGCAACCATGCCACCCATTGCACTTAATCCAACTCAATACCCAGGAATGTTAAAACCTCACATGGCCTCTCTTCCTTCTCAGGAACCAAAGGCACCCCAAACGCCTGGGCCTAGGATTCAAATTGCTGAAGCGCACTGCAGCAGTTCCCTGAAGCTTGCTCACCCACAAACAAGAAGTCATCCAAATAGTGAGGCACTTCCCACTGGCCAGTCATTTTGGTGAAAACCCATTGCAAAAAGGTGCTAAACAAACAGTTCAAACAATACACAGGAAATGGCACAATCCCATGGGCAAAACCTTGTCCACATAGATGACAGCCCCAATTGCATGCCTAGCACTGAAAAGTCAGCAGGGTGCATGAGCATCAACTGAAATAAAGACTTTATGTCACACTTCTCCTGTTCAGCCCCGCCCTACTTCCTCTTCAGGCGAATAGTATCATCCACAGAGGCTCAAAGCATCCTGGTGTCTTCATTAGCAATGACGTAATTGACTGACCCTCCCTCCAGCCAAGATAAGTGATGAATCATCCTGAACATCCTAACTCTTTTTTTAGGCACCACCCCCAGTGGAGAAAGGATCAGATCCATTAGGTGTCACTCAAAGAAAGGGCCCGCAACTCTACCTTCAACTACTCCTTTTCCAGTTCAGCAACTGCCACCTGAGGGAGTTCCCTGGCCGATCTCAAATTGTCCGTGCACCTGCGACTCCTAAAATCCTGGTACCCCTCCTTAATCCCCATTCCAAATGCAATGCTGCCTTTCTGTCCAGATACATGGAGAGCCAATGTATCATGGCCTCCACCTTCATTGGGATAGGGGCCCTTAGGCCCAGACTGACTGGATTGCCTTCAGCCTCTAGAGGCCTTCCACTGTTCTGCAGGGTTGGGCAGTGTGAAGCACTGAGTGAGTGGGTTGCACCCCTGCACTTGGAAAATTCATGCCCGAATTTGCAGGGGTGCCGGGAGCAGAATCCCCTATTGAAATTCCAACACGCTCAAATGCTGGGTTTAGTTGGCTTCTGCACAAAACCCGCTTCCTGAGGAGCAGGCGGGGCTGAATGGAACGATAAGTAAAGGGCAGGCCACTCACAGTATGCGTTTGAGGCCTTGGATGTGGATGACATCCACTGTATCCATAGGTCAGAATCCACCTCCCCCACAGCTTATCAGGGTTAAGGTTCACACTGGCCCTGAATTCTTCATTGTAGCTCAGCCAACCATAACCCTTGAAGTACATTTGTTCCTTGCAAATAATGTCCATGTACTTAAGTACCGCAATCGCCCAGTCGGGGTGGCATTCACAGTATATGCTGGCATAAATAAAAAAAGTCGACATCCAATTTTCCATGTTTATAGGGACCTTTGGCCTCCTAGTCAATTCCCACTCCTCCTCTTTGGACCCTTTATTTGCCTGAATTTCCCTCTGTAAGAGCTTGAAAACATCGACATGTTTGTCTATTCTATTCTTAGTTTTGTCAGACAGATGGGACCCCAGGGGCATCACCAGACCCATGTATGGTAACCTCTTTTTGTGTTTATCTTCCTCAATCTAATCAACCCCCCTGGCCTCGCTTTCCCCAAAAGCATTGCCCGCCTGGACCCCTGTACCCACCACGTTCCAGCTACTACCTGCCATTCGGGCATCCCCGTTACAGCTGAAGCATCTGTCAATGTAACCCGTGTTTCATCCACAACCCCATCCTCAATGCCTATGAACCGGCAAGGCTTCCTTCCAGCTCTAGAGATCTCAGTATCCCTCAACACTCACCAATCACCATTACCTGTCAGCAAACATCCTCCAGCCATCTTCTCCTTGTGATGTCCGCCACTGTTCTGAGCCTCTTTGTTCATGGCACCCCCTTTCCCACACTTGATGACTGTAAAACACCAACCTTGCCTGCTGCCTGCTTCTTCCTCATGGGCTTCCCCACTGGCATCCCCACCTGCTCATCATCATGTAACTCACCCTCCTCCAACTCATCACTGGTTCCACCATAGTCAAGGACCAGCTCTTCCACACCTGCAGCAGTCACACACTCCGACTTATGCCCCGCTCCCTTCCACAACTGCACTGACACATCACGCTCAGACAAAAGTTCACCTCACTGGCACCCCCTTTGTGGGGGCCGTTGTGGAGATTAAGCAAGCTATTGCCCGGAATTGCAGAGTGGGACTACATGATTGGAATGGCACTGAGGCGAGAATTATCAGGTCCGTGGAATTTTTTGAGCCCAACACCCGCTGAGGCGGGGAATTAAACCCTGGTCCCGGGCTAGACCTCTGCATCAGGGTCTGCTGCTCTAATCATTGAGCCACACTTCTCCATGTACGTGCGTCCATCCCCACATCAGGCCCTGCCCGCTCACCCTACTGTACTGCCCTATCTCTTCAGCTGAGGAGAGACATGCCGGGAGGCTGCGTCGCCTAGCCCCACGCTTATAGCTGCCTGCTAAGCCCTTTGTGCTCCTACCGCGGCCCGCCCCTACTTTCTGCATTTTTCCTGCTCCGGTTGACAGGCAGCACTTCAGAGGCAACACCACCTGACACAGAGCGCATCGACGCTGCATGCTGACCCAAGACTGGTCAAGGACACCATGCCTGAGGAGGTCAACCCTACCTGCTGATCCCAAGATCTCTTGACTGGGGGTGAGTGTTTGATTTTCTCTGCATTCCATCCATCAACTGTGTGTCTTTTGCTTTCCCGCCCTAAGCGTGCTGGGTATGCTCAGACGTGGGTCCCGGACTCACTGTGCCTCTGGATTCAAGCTAGCCTGGTTGATGAGGGGTGATACCCCAAAACCGGTCCCATGATGCTTGTTTCTGTTCCAGGGAGAACCTGGCTTGGCAGTTGGGGCTGGACTGTTCCCATGAGGCACAGGGTCAAGACTGATTTGCATATGGCTGGGTCTAAACTGGGGTGGCATGGTGAGCAAAAGAACGATCGATTTAACCCAGATTCTTGATTGGGGTGAATGTTGGATTTGCTCTGCATTCCATCCATGAACTGTCTTTTGCTCCCAAGGTCTGGAGTGCTGCTCACACTGCCGCGCTGTCTGGCGCGTCCATGGCCGTAACTCATGCGAAAAATGGGAGGGGGGGGAGAAAACAGCCTGATGAACACCAGGCAAAGCCAAGAAACCTCCTGCCTAACTTGACCCTCCCGGTGGTGCCTGGCATCAGGAAGAGGCTGGACTCGCCCTTCCTGATGGCTATATAGACTTATAATTATCCCGCCCCTTCCCCCTAAATAACCTATCCCCACCCTGTCCTGTGCTAAGTACAAGCACCCCAGGGAAAGACTGTCAATTCCCCCGGGGCCAGCATTCACTATAATGCTGTGCTATGTCATGACCAAGCCCTAGTGTTACCATATGTGACACATTGTTTGTCAAGCATATACATTGGTAATTCAAATTTAATTTAGGAACTCCATCCCTCAGGGAATGTGGGTGCGTATATATTTAAATGAAGAATGTTGGCAGGTTTGTGAAGAATGCACAAAAGAATAAACATACAGAATACGTAATTTTGTATCCCTTTCATGAAAGGTAATCTTAACATGTTATATTCTGGTATATTTAAGAAATACAAATTTTCTGACATTGCTTTTTCATATTCCTCAGCTTTTCCGTTACATCACTCTTTCAAAACACATATGAGTATTTTATAGATCACGGGTAGAATATGATGCAGAACTTATAATCATGGCTACTGAAATTATGTGGCAATGAGAGACCAAATTATATGGCAGCAGTGAATATATTATGTGACAAGAAAATAAAAAATATATGGCATAATAAGTCACATTCTGTGGCAGGATTATTTTTCTATTTTGTCATGTTATTTTTAACACACAATAATACTGCCTTGGAAAACATTTTACCTTGTTGGTATCAGCGTCATACTAGTGCATAGGAACCAGCAACTCAACAGCTTGGCTGCATAACCACATCATTCTAGTGGCCCTGTTGAGTATACTACTTTAAAGAATAGCCAATCTACTCCAACTGGTTCACACTTACTATTCCTGAACATGATCATAATTTGTTTGCGAATCCTGTAAAAATCATGATAAGTTCTACAAGCATAATTTAACATTCAAGCAGTATATTCTATATAGTTAGTCCTTCTATCGTGCACAGTGTGGGTAGATGGCCGGTCAGCTACTGGTAGCCATAGTGACGAGTGTGGGGAAGTTGTCTATACACAGTCATGCAGGGGTTTACCCGTTGCAGTCAGGCATCTAATTACTAAAAGCAAAATTCTAAATCAAAGACAAATAAAAATATAAATAATTAAAATTACAACAATCAAAGCATTCCATCATAGTAGGAGGTCACTACCAATTTCCCCTCTCATTGTTTCCCTCTGTGTGCGGCAAGAAGGGTCTCTGTGCACTGCAGCCAAGGTTTTGTACACCAACTCACCATGCATGTGAGTACTTTTTCTCATATGACGTTTAAAAGGAGCAAGAAGCCCTGTGAATGTTAAATTGCAGTGAGTGATGCTCCTTGGTTCAGTGTGTTTTAATCTGGGGGGTGAGTCCATACAGATTTATATGAAAGAACCAGGAAGACAGCTAAGCAAGCTCTCTATTGATTTTAAAACAGTGCAGGATGAACAATTTGAAAACTTGTGGCCAACAAGCTCTCCATACAGATCAATTCTGTGCAGTCATGCTGAATGTTTTGGACATAGGAAGAAAAACTTGCCTTTGATATTTTACTTGCTGCCATTGTTTTTACATTTTTGTTGATCTGTTAATAATACCTCTTCATAATACTCAATTCAGTGGTAGTCATTTTATCAACCTTGAATGGATGAAGAGTTGAGTGAGCCTTGGCAGGATTTGACCCTACTCTACTGAAATGCAGATTTCAGTAGAGCATGTTTAGCTTACCAAGCTACCTCAATTGCTTTCAAAGGGATTTTGGTTCACAGTGCCATACTTTTACCCAGCTAATAGTTATATAAATATAATGAGAAAGATAGAGCACACTTGAATAAATCAATATAAACTGAATGTAATCTTGAGATTTTTTAACACAATGTGACAAAGTAGTAATAGATGCCACAATGTTGCAGGGAAACTGAGATAAAGAAAAAGACAAGACTCCTCTTGGCAAGGCAAACACAGCTTTTAGTGTTGCAGCAGGGAGAGTAGCTATTTCAACACAGGTAAACAGCTGGTCTCATTTGCTGCTTCACAGGTAGCCACTTATATAGAAATATGAACAATGCTCATTACAAAAGGTCAAATAATAAGTTATTTGGCAGTCACATATTAGCAACAGAAAACATTTTGTTACCTGTGTCCCTAACCTCTTAGCCTATTTCCCATGCATACTTTATTGTAATTCTATAAATGTTTACCAAGCCATGTATTTACTTCTTTTGAATGGATGTGCATTTGTGTTCTTGTTTTATCATTCTACTCCCAAGACTTCTTATCAGATTCTGAGTACTCTTGGCTAATTCAATCTCCTGCTCCTATTCTTCAATCATGTTTTCAAAATATGGGACAACATTATACGTGCTTGTGCTGAGGCTATTAATTCCTTTAAGCTTACAAACACGTATTTTTTTTAACTAAGACCCTGCAGGTCATGCCCTCTATTTTCTAGTGAACTCTTCATCTCGTCTTGCAACAGAATGAGATTTGGGCCTACACTGCTCTTTCACCACGTATACTTTTATATTGCTTTCTACTTTTGTCTGCTTTAGAGTAATTTCTTCGCCTTTCATTTCCTCTCCAACCTTCCCTTCTCAGTATTTCAACTACTGGTTCTAAACCTTGGTCTGCACTTGGCACTAGGTTATATATATTGCCCTGAACATTTGCTACTCCTGTTGGTATCCTAACAGGAAACATTCCTCCTGCCTTTATGCTAATCCTTCTACAACATACCACAAGTAATTGAATGCCACAATATATCAAGAACAGGGCCACAAAAGCAGGCAACAAGGCTCCCAACAGTCCCGACATTCAGGATGGTAGTAAAGAAAACCACCCAGTAAGCCAATTATCTGGGGCACCTCCTTCATCTACAAATTTCTTCTGTAGATTATGCAAAGTTTTTATATCCTCTGGCAGAGTTCCATTATCCCAAATCATTCGCTGGGACATAAGTACAGCATGCAGCACCAATCTTTGCACATACTCCTCCTTCTATAGCCACCACAAGGTCAAGTACAATACAGTGCTGCATTATCATCATTCTCATGGTACGCAGTTCATCCTTTATGGCATAAAATCCATCTTTCATAGTATTTATGGATCTCATGAGATCCCTTCAAGTTATCTGTAGCCATTGAGCAGTTGCCTTTGTCTGAACAAATGGCAGAATATTCCAAAGAACAATTGTGCATCATTAAGCAACCGATATTCTTGGGAACATTATTCCAAGTGGTAGTGCCATAATACTTTGAACTACTTCTCCTTTGGTGATGATGTAACAAAGCCGTTGGACGGCTCATGGTGTGTTCATGAAGTATTGGTAAATGAACTGAAAGACTTATAAAAACAGGGGCATGCAAGGTGGCTATTGTACAGAGGCCATTCCAGTTTGGTTGTAGATGAAGGCACAGTAGTTCTCCACACTGGCAATAACATTCCATGTGGCTGGAGGCACCCCCCTGCATGTCAGCGTTCTGAAGTCTCAGTGACTGCAAAGACTTCACCAACCTCTGGGTACCACTTCTGGAACCGCTGTTTCAGTTGTCACAGAGCAGGGAAAAGCAACGAACTCCATCACCGACTCCGTCGCTGGCTCCGATGTCCTGAAGGCACCGCAGAGGGCACCGTCGCATTTCACACCGCAACCCTGGTCTCACTGACGCCAATGACCGCTGCCACCACCACCGAGCTGCTGCTTGCACTATGACCTGTGGGCACCATACTCCGTACCACCTCCCTTCACTTCACCACCCTAGTCTCACCGACGCTGTTGCTGTACGCTGACCGTGACCTCCGGGACCGCATCGTGGCTTGGAGGCACCACTCGTAAGTCACACGACGCACCTCACCGTCCCACATCACAGTCCTGACCAACCAATGCCAGCTTCCTGCAACCGGCTCTGTCACCACAACCGTGATCTGTCAGCACCGCAATGAGCACCGCCTTCACTCCGCACCGCAGCCCTGGTCTCACCTACGCCACTGGACAACCATCACTGAGCCACTGTCTGCACCGCGACTTGAGGGCACCACCCTCCGCACTGCTTTGCTTCACACCACAATGCTTGCCATGACCGGCCCGCACCAGCGTGTCGGCCGCAACACAAAAGGTACTGTTTACGAGTCTGTTGACACCCCTGACTGACACGGTCAGACAGAACTGTTGGATTCTGTTGTTTACAGCACCACGGTAGCACCGGATGAAATTACCGACTTCAAGGAACTGTGTTTTTCAAATATTCGTGCAAAGTGCATATTTGTAAGGTACTGTATGTTGGATTTTTGTCATTTTGGTCTTGTTTTTGATATATAAAATTATTGGATATTTTTCTAAACTCTTTTAGTGTCCTTTTGTAGTATTTTCATTGTATTACTGTTGGTTATGTGTAAATGCTTTACACACTGCCTCTGAAATAAGCATGTCTGCTCGTGCCAAGCTACCTAGGGGGAGAGCAGTGGTTATTTTAAAAGTGCATCCCCCTTACCTTGACTAGGAAGAAGGGTCCCTACTTGGACAAAGGTGAAAACCCTTGCCAACTAGAGACCCCCATTTCTAACAAGTGGTCTATTTTCCACTAGCCTGCAAATGCCACTAATTAAAGTGAGCGAATGATGCAGTCTCTTTTTCTGTTACCAGAGGTCACTTTTTTCACCACTCACAAGGAGCTGAAGGACAAAACCTGAAAAGTCTCAGACTGGTCTCCTTTCTTAGGCCGTCATTCCTAGCCCATGAGAGTGGATGGAAAAAAGTAAAAGGGAGGAGAATATGTGCTCCTTATTCAGATGCAGGGTCTGTTAAATAAGGACAGACCTCATGTTTTAATGTGATTTCAGTCCACTAGAGGTGTCCCCTGAAGGAGACACCTTTCCTCGCACACAGACTCAAACACCAGCAAAGGGCAATGAACTACTTAGGATTAATTCTGCAGCGTCACTTTTTTCAGTTTAGGTGGAATCTGAACTACCATGCAAGGATCCCTCACTGAAATTATTGTGAGCGACAGAGATGGAGGAAGAGTTAGCTAGTCTTTAGAAGCACATTCATAATACATTGTATAACCATAGAGACATTCTTTTATGGTATGAGCAGGTACCTTCTTAATGTTGTTTGCTAGATGCAGAAAGATAGTTCTTTACCCCCAAAATACTACCGTTAAATTTGTTTCCAGAGTACGCGTGTCATTTCTATGGTAATTCTAACTTTCAATATGGCCACACAAAGGCTCATTAAAATAAAGAAACACAAACATTTGTTTACAATCATTTCGTTTTAATCAGCTTTATTAATCATTATTCATCATTATTGATTTTGCTTGTGGTGATTTTCTAACCCTTTTCTTTTGAGCTTTATGTGCTGTGCTTCAAAATTATGGGAAAAAGTGGCAATGACGAATACAGTCCCAACAAACAGATGGATTTGCTAATGTCTTCTGCCCTGTCACTTCCCAATAGGCAAGAGATAAGTGATACTTTTTAGTAAACTTAGTTGCAGTGAAATACTCATTTACATTGCCTAGAGTTACTGCCAATTGCTGGGCTTTAAGATGTCAGTAAGATATTTTTAGCTCAGAAGCAGGCAGTCAACAGAACCACATGTGCTTTAAATGGGATGAAATAAAATGTGTGGGGAGTGGAGGTCTGTACAAAGTAGTCTTTCCAGAGAAGCGTACATAGGAATTTTTATCAAGATAGATGGCCTCTGAAATTAAGGGTGTGGGTTAAAACATGTAAAGTAAAACCCTGTGCTTTATACTGTGTGCTACATGAACAGTATTTGTGTGTCACTGAATTTTGCATCCAGGCATATCACACAACAGCATACCTCTAGCGCAAGTCAGAACTATTGCCAATACTTGTCAGCAGCATCTAAATGAGTAACAGCAATGATTTTGGTGTAAACAGTTAGAATGAAAATATTTCAATTGTGAAACTATTAGACTGAATCGAAGTGTCCATTACACTACTTTTCTTCCCTTCACACCACCTTCCTCTGCAGTCTCACAGCCTGTTAGTCTTCCACATACAATGGAAATTGAAATAGACACTTATGTGAAATTTTTCTGCGCGCTCTACAGAGTAGTCAAGGACTACACATACTTTAACCATGCCCAGTCATGAAAATCCATCCACAAGTTGAGCGCCCCAAGATACCTTAAAGCATACTTACCAAATATTGACATAACACTATGCAAAGCAGCAAGCCACTTGCCTGCCCTGGGGAGGCATAGCATTTTGATGCAGTACCAGGTCAACCAATAATGTTAAATCTGGGAATGCCCCAAAATCCATAGGTGGATGCGTGGAAACACCTACACTTCACCTATGGAGTATCTCCCTGGCACAGAGAAACGCAAGACAGCGAATTGCACTGTCTTGGATTACTCCACATTTACCAAGCCGTGCAGGGCCACACACGGTGGCCTTGCATTGCTTGGTAAATGTCATGTAAATGTCCTGGTAACTGTTATTCTAGGCGCAAGGGTGACACAAACCATGATAAATATGCCTCCTAGTATGCACTCGGTGCACAGTGTGAACAATACAAGACTTGTATGTTGCATTAAAAAAGCACAGAACTTCAAACACGTACTCTTAGAGAATTGAAGATGAAGTAACATTTGAAATACAATCTTGAAAGCATAGCTGACATATCGGAATAGAACCTGTTTACATAATAGGATCCACCCATTTCTCTCAGCACTATTTTTATAAGTTCTTTTCTGTAGGGAAATCACAAACACACTGCTATTTGTCTCTGTTTCAGTTATTCAGATTAGTTTATAAAGGACAAGGAAACCCAATATGATTGGTCAGGGACCTTGGGTAGTAATGAGTTTCAAACACAGTGGTCCCTAACAAGGACAATAGAGTATGAAAAATAAATCTAGAACCAGAATCTGCACTATATTTGAAGCTATCCATCTGGAAAGACATACTTTTAATACGCTAAATAGACACACAAAACAATAAAGTGGGACACAAGACTGTGTCCTACTAGGTGTTCATACATTATATACATGAAACAGAAAAACAAACAGGAAAGCTGAGGCAGAGTGAATTGCTTGCATTTTATACATTCGATTAGTGCAAGCAGAGATATGGTGAGACACCGTTTCACATGAGTAAGGTACAATGAGAAAGTGGTTACGGAGTACATGTGGTCGACGACGTTTCCATCCCTTGTAGACAATTAGGGAAGACAGTTAGAATGAGCTTTAAAAACTGCGTAAAAAGGCATGCAGGCACAAGTGAGCCGCAAAAGGGTAGATATGCTGTAAACCCTTTTGCGGCTCACTTGCGTCTGCATGCCTTTTTATGCAGTTTTTAAAGCTCATTCTAACCTTCTTCCCTAATCTTTCCTTCTCTCATTATCTCTTTTTCAAGCATCTTTTACTCAGGCATGTAAATACTGTGTCCTAATGATGATTCCAATATTGACTAAAAGGGATTGAAACGTCGTTGACCACATGTACTCCTTAAACACTTTCTCATTGTACATTACTGATGTGTAAAGGTGTCTCACCATATCTCTGCTTGCAGTAATCTGCCTGCTCTGCTCTGCCTGAGCTTTCCTGTTTGTTTTTCTGTTTTATATATATACTGTATGTACACCTAGTAGGATGCAGGCCTGTGTCCCACTTTATTGTTTTGTGTGTCTATTTTATGAATTTAAAGTATGTATGTCCGGCTGGACAGCTTCAAATATAGTGCAGAATCAAGTTATTCAGATTAGATCATGCAAGCTGGACTCCTGCTTGACCAAAAGTCATTTTTATCAGAAGATCAAATAAAAGTTCATTTTAAAAAACAGTCTATTCTGTTCCCACGGATGGACTTTGGACACTATCTGTCCAGTTTCTACAAAGTGGTTTGTGAAAGAGCGCTGCATCAATAAATAAGCACACTCAGTTCGGTTTCTGCAGTAATTTATTTTCAGCAAAGCGTCTCTATACATTTGTCCTAAATATCCCCTGTGAATTTATGAGCTGATTTTCAGCTATATTGTACAGCAGCCGTAGACCCTCAGTAGAACTAATCACTTCATTGAAGCCACTTGTCAAAAGGTGTGGCAGCATGTCACAATGTATATACTGCACTGAACAAAGTGAGAATCTTTCTCAAATTGTGGCCCGGGCCTGGATGCAAATAAAATAGAAAAGAGTTTCCTTAAAACTGAAAAAAAAGACCAAGATCCAACCACAGAGTATTAAACAAACACAAACTTAAGTAAGTTATCCTCACACAGACCACCCTAGCTAATTCCAAACCTCATCTGAAATTCAAGCTGCTCAATTGCAGATCGGCCACAAGACACACAGTGGATACTGCTGACCTTATCCTCGCACATGATCTTGACCTCCTAATCCTGACTGAAACTTGGTTAAATTATTCATCTGCACCCACCCTTGTTATACTAGTCCCTCCTAACTAGGCCTGGGCCAAAATTCCGTTCCGTTTGCGGAAATTGCGATAATTTGGAATTTTCGCATTTCGGAAAGCGTGAAAATGTAAAAATGTCCGCATTCCGCAGCTTAGCGATAATTTGCTTCTTGCTCGCGCTGTAAAATATTACATTCTCGCGTGCGCGCGATCGCCTTACCTGAATCCCCACGTTCGCCGACAAGTTTTCCCGATCCGGTCGCGTTCTCCACGAGATGTTGGATTTGCGCTGTCTCGCGACAGTTCGCGCCCGCAGTAACGTCATGCGTCGTGCGATCACGTCTTTCTTCTTGCGATCATGCACTGCGAGACAAGTGAAAACAAGATGGCCGCGGCCGCGAGCAACCGCATGGGTAAGTTGGCGAGCCGCGACCACGCAGAAAATACCGCGAACGGGCGGGAAAAAAACTTCCGCATCTTCGCGATATTTCCGCGTGTTTGCGGAGATTTTTAACATTTTCGCGATAATTTACGAAAGTGAATTTCGCAAATTCCGCCCACCCCTACTCCTACCCATGGTTTCACTAGATTAGACAGATCTGGCAGACCAGGTGGAGGTATTGTCTCAATACACCTTAATAGCTTACCTATAAAACAGTCAAATTCCCTTGTTCTATCCTCATGTGAATACTTATGCATCGATATCGCATGGAACAACAGGCCAGTTTGCAAACTGCACACGTTCTACCACCCCCCAGGGGACAACCTTTCCTTCATGAACCAGATTATGGAAATCATCACAACAAACAAGGTACCCACATCTTCCTCAGAGACTTCAACCTACACAGGAATGATCCGAATGACTCTAGAGTTAACAGCCTTAAAACCTTTCTTTCGGACCTCAGTCTGATCCAAATCTGCAACAGCTCCTCTCACAACAAGGTAGTGACCTTAGATATTCCCAAAGCGAACTCCGTTCAACTTAAATCTGTCCTTCCGTGTCACTGGTCTGACCACTACCACATCACATTCCTCATCAATGAAGCAGTGAGAACCAAGCTCAACCAAAGAAACCCAAAATCTGGAATATTAGCATAGGAAACATTAACATTGATGAATTGACATCTCTCAGAGGCAATATTCTTCCTCCTCCCGGAGATATCCCAGATGTCCAGGATCTTACAAATCACTGCACTAGTTTCATGAAGAATATTCTAGATTCTTTTGCACGCTACACCTAAAAAGATTGTCCACCAATGTCTCCAAACTATTGTGGAATGGTAGTCTTAATACAGAAAGATGGAACCTGAGATCCTCTCTGGCCCATGAACACCTCAAGCATTTGAGAACAATGAGGAACTTATACTACAAAAGGTCAAAAACTTGCTTCTTCAGAAATCAACTAGACCAAGCTAGAAACCAACCAAAAAACTATTTGAACTTGTTAAACTCCAAAACTGATCTCTCCTCCAAAATCCCATAGACAGCTCATTGCAGACTCAAACTCCATCGAAAGTAAGCTGCAAAAAAGTAGCATCATTACGATAGCCCAGATCCACAACCCAAGGGGAGCAAGTGACAAACAAGAGCAATGGGGCCTACATCTAGCAAAATCCCAACCACAGAGGAAATTGTGGAATTAGATAATACCCCCACGCAGAGTATGAGCTTTTTTGAAAACCAAACCTATGACATCAATCCCGACAGAGAAGAGAACAAACTACTAGCTTCCATAAGCACCTTGACTTAATCCAAGCCCTATCTATCTCAATAGTCAGTCAAATACACTTTATTCGATTTGTTAAAATCATAAAAGACATAAAATTTACATACATACAACATAAAAACGAACAATCATGTATCTAAAGATAAATACAGTAAAAAGCATTTTTTAGTTATCTATCTCAATACTAAAAATAGAGGGAAAAGTTGATTCACTAGCATAGAATGTCAGAAATATCTTGTGCCCGTGGGGTCCCACCTGCACTTGCACTTGCCACCAGAATGCATAAAAACTGTGCACTTAATTAATCAAGCATAATAAACTTACTTACTAATTACCTGTGCACTCTGCAAGAGGCATAAGAGGCATTAAACTCAAAAATCACGGATATAAATTTACGGATATAAAATCAGCCCTACTAGTACAGTAAAGAAGCAGCCCAAGGCAGTCCGTAACAAAACCCACAGCGAATGGATCCGGTCTAACCGAGCAAAAAGATGCCCACAGACGGGAGCCCGCTGATAAGACAACCAATTCAACACCATCATTGTTGGGCAAGACACCACCACCGAAAGCAACACCAAATAACCTTCCACCCAATGAACCTGGAAACTCAAATAAGGGGACTATCCAACTCCAATAAGAATCTTCTTCAGATGAAAAGGGCAAATCTGCTCTGGGCCCCCTCAGGACAGAACAATTTCTGGTGAAAACCAGTAGTCTGTCACCTTATCAAAAAGAGAAAAAAAGACAAAAAAAGGCCAGAAACAAGGTTGAGAAAATACAACTCTTAAATATATCTCTCCCCAACTGAAAAACAACAGAAAAAAACTTTCCCCAGCGTCTACCCAATGTTGGAAAGCAGCGGAAAGGAGAAAATTAGTACCAACGACTGGACCCGCAAACTTAGAAAACCTGACTCCTGAATCTATTCCAACAAAGCATATAACCGAACCGTCTTAGCGCACAGGACAGTGGTGCACCTTCAGGTGATGCAGTACCAATGTACTCAAGAACAGTCAGAAACCTTGCTCAGAAACAGCGGCAACGGAAAGAAAAACTTAAAATTAGATCAATTACTATCTTGCCCACCCCAGGGCATTGATACACCAGTTCTTTCCGCAATCATACAAAACACAAGTCCTACAATAAGCCAAAGCTCATCGGCCCAACCATAGCCTCCAGTAGCCACACACAGAGGACACAGCATTCCCCAGGCTGGGCCTTGACATCAGACCCACAGGAAGATACACGCTCCGTAAACAACCACGATTTTCCACAAGGAGCACTGACCACGCTTGCCAGGATTAGATCAACCCCTCCAGATCTTTTTACTTATGCCAAAGATTTCAATAAAAGCCAACACTGAACTGGAGATGAACCAACAAAGCTGGTACTCACTTCACATTATCCATTGGAAGGGAGCCACAATGTCCTGAACCGTTCGAATCGTCTAAGGTTGTTCCAAGCTACTCCAAGTCAACTCAAAATTAACTCTGAAGATATCCTGAGTATTGAGTTCATAACCACGATGGAGTATAGAAATGGGAGGGAAGCTACAGTCATAACTCTAAAAACAAGCCAATTGGCTGAAGCAATATTAGAGCAAAGGACGGCCTTTGAGTATTGGGGCATTGGAATCTCAAAAATTCAAGTACCAAAATGCCCAGTGCCACTAAAAAAGCCAAAAGACTAACCTAAATAAAAAACTTACCCCAACAGCATTTTACGAGGGACCAGGCACTCCTACAACCACTCTACAAACACATAGAATTGGGGCTACTCATAGTAAGTCGCTAATATGCAGAGGTAGGTTGGCAAGACACACATGTTGTTAAAACTGCCCTCACCCACAAAAATCTGTGGCATGCTTCATCATAGGGCTGCTAACACACCTCTGTGCAAGCCAATGACAGAGGTGGAGCAATAGAGAGGGGAGACAAGACAAACATAAAGAAAAACTATGCGGGATCAAAAAGAGAAAGGTGCCGAGAAGATAATGTTAAAACTAACACAGGGATCTCCAGACTCTTCTTTATTGCTGGACTCCCTGGTCAGATTAAAAAGGTTTTGAAAAACCCTTTTGATGGTGGTATACTGGGCTCTAATGGACCCCCTACCCATCCACTCTGCAAACTGTCGACTGGTTTCAGCCGGCTTTTGCGTTGTCCCCGGATTTCATCAGGACTATAAGAATAGATCCCTTGAACATTCTCCCTACCTCCTACCTTATGGAGTAGAGTGAAGTCACAATCTGAGTGAATGCTCAGATCAATTAGATTTCATAACTTACTCCAAGGGTAATTCCTGAAAGCAATGAGAAATGTACACAAATAAACACACAACATACAGTGCCCATTATAGTGAATATAATAAAAACATTTAAGAAAAGTTGCAACATGTGGTCCCGTCGCTCTAAACAAATTATGCGACCAGGTAAATACTATAATTAAGTGTAAGCACCACCGGTATAAGGGACCAATTGATCCGGGTGAGCGTACTAATTCCGCTCTTTAAATAAAAACCAAAAAGCACAGCGGGTTATCATTACTCAGTACCCTATCCCAACCATGCACTCTGTATCCCTTACCGAGTTTCATTGATAAAAATGCTTGAACTGGCGGGGGAGTGAGGACGGCTCCCTGTAGTCACACTCTGCATTGATAAAGACAAAAGATGTTAATTAGGTGGCCAGTTCGTCGGTACGTGGGCCTGTTAGGGGATGCTGTATTTGGCCCGAAATGCTATGCCGAATTTCAAAGTTGAAAATTTGTGAGATTGCCGGGTTAGCATGTTGCCATGGTGGTTTATCGTGGTTGAAACAGCCCCAATATCATGTTAGGGGCTTGAGCGGGCAACCAACAAGGCTCGCCTGGACTTTGCTTTAATTCCCCCATAACCCCCTACTTACTATGTCACGGTGAGCTTGTCTCAGACAACTCATGCCTCCCGGCACCGCGTAGGTATTGAAACCAGTGCACCATTGCCCAGATGACTCCTACAACCACTCCCACCTAGAAAACATACACATAGGTTGCTCCTATTCTACAACAAGGGAAACCATCAAGTTGCAATAGGAAAAACCCTGGGAGAACACATATCAGACTGGATCTGGGTGGCACTCACCCTCTGCATGGAGACAGAGTTGCTCCTAGTATTAAGCCATGCCCAGCCAGGACACAACAATATATAAAGCTCCTGACATGGAATGTCGCTGGACTAGCAAGATTACTAAACTCTGAATCCTCAAGAAATCTGCTGATGGCAACCGATGTCCTCTGTTTACAAGAAACATGGTCACTCGCCACACAAACAATCACTGGCTTCAAAGGGGTGCATCAAATAGCAAGAAAGAACAACATCTTCGGGAGGCCATCGGGGGGACTATCAACCTATGTGAATCTCAACTTGAAATTAACAGTCACTGAAATACTGAGTCAAGATGAGATGCTCCAAGTGATCGTACTGGTAAGAACTATCACAACATCCCCCCGAATCAGAATTTTCCTGATCAACATCTATTTCAACAGTCCCGGCACCACAAGAGCGAAAAGGCTACTCCAACTAATTGAAAACTTGGACCAAATCCTCTTGAATCATGTTAACCACAGTATAATACTCTGCGGGGCTATAAACGGCGAGAACTGGGATGGAGTCTTACTGGACGTACATTGACAAATCACCTAAGTAAACAACTGGACAAAACACTAGAAAAACATGGACTGAAGTCCATGCAGACAATTACTGAAAACTCTAACCCATCCCTCCAGGTTCCAAAAACCTAGAGGGGCATAAGTACTATTGATTACATGTTTGCCTCAGGAAAATTAGTGGAAAACCTCAAGAGCTTTGCTGTACTCCCCTTACAAGCAAGTAACCACCTACCATTTCTCACAACACTCAACCTTAGAGTGGATAAATGAGAAAGATACAAGACATTGGGTCACTCTCTTAATGATGAAGATGCACTAATAACTCAGAGAATAAAGTGGGGCCCAGTCTGTGTGCAGAATCCACTATAGGGCATTCTCTGCAGGCCCAATGTGGCGAGCATCTACTAGCCCACTGGGAACCAATAATCAGGGACATCCACAAATCAATCGTCAATTCTTCAAGGCAAGAATGCCCCTGGCAAAAAACCTCCAACAATAATCAAACCATTCTGATCAGTGCACGACAAATTCGCAAAATGAAAAAAGCATGTCATAAGACCCATAACTCCACAGTCACTCTACTACAAGCACTGAGGGGTGCAAGAAAACAACACAAGTAGTTGGTATGGTCAGTAAACTGTACACAACTGAGCACGCGAGCGTCCCCTTCTTCAACACCAACCAAGGCCTAAAACAAGGATGTGTTCTAGTCCCAATGCTCTTCAACCTATATATGGCGGATATGTCCACATCACTAAATCATGCAAACCTAAATACCGCAAAATAGAAACAATCAAGATCATGATATTACAGTACAATGATGATATATTCCTCCTTGATAACCCAAAACTGGGGATTCCATACCTACAACATGACACATAAGATGGTAGTTAATACATCAAAAACAAAAGTTGTCTAGTTTGGAAGGACGCATAAGCAAATCAATTGTCACTGGTCACTTGGTCCCTTAAAAATAACAGGAGCAAAATAGTATAATTATTTGGGCACTTGGCTGTCGGCAAATGGGGAACCTAAAACGCATCTGAATCATCTAAAAGATAAGGCTGCACTAATTATCACCAGACTGTGCCATTTGAATGCCTCCCTTGAAAGCCCTTCTCCAGCACCAGTTCGAAAAGTGCTGAGGTCCATATTACTATCCGCCATCACCTACGGTAGTGAGACTTTACAGAGACTTTCCATCAAAAGCATGGCAAAACTACATCTAAAAGCCTACAAAAGAGTGAGTGTTTAGGCTGCCATACTACACTAGGGGATCACCGGTGAGATTGGAATTTGGCCTGGAGGCCCTAAATCTGACCAGCAAGGGCTCTGTCATGAAATACTATCATAGATGCATCTCGGCCACGCCTGGCACCTGAAGTTTATCTTTCAAAATATATTCAAAACCAAAAATAGCCCCAGGAGAATATAGTTAATGACATCAGCAGACGCCCTCCAAATTGACTTGAGCATATTAAATTCTCCATTGCTTCATCAAACAGCAGTGAAAAACATGCTGAAGAAACAGACAAGATTCCTTTCGAAACTTGTTGAAGTGTAAAATATCAAGACTATCTCATTTTCACAAGCCTTGATAGCCTCGTATGACAACGAACACCAGGTCAGGCTAAAACCACAGCCATACCACAGTTGTTTAATTCGAAAAGCTTACGTCACTCAAATTTTGGCTGCGAGGATGAACACTACAAATTAAAGACTTTGATTCAAACTGGTCGATCCTCTTCAATATTGTGAAGCACAGGCTGTGTGGTTACAAACTTGAATCTTTCCCTTACCTTCTCTTGCTACTCCACTCCTCGCGGACGTTACTAAAGCCACTCTTTCTAATCCATGGCTTAAGGACCTGAAGCGACGTCACAACCTGGATATTAACCACAACTGTTCCCTCGGAACTGGACCGAATCGGCAAATACTTCAAGGTGTTGCGGGATCTGCTTAAAACAATCCACTTAAGTGCAGCGATGATCACTGATCAATAAAAGGCACATGGCACTCGGTTTTATTTTCCAACAGATCCCAATCATATGATCCTTCATGTAATGACTTCTGACAGTTAAACACGCATTTTATTTTTTTGATATCACTAGATAGTGATGGACCTATGGTACTCAAGCCCTATTAATCACAATGCACTGTGCACTTTGATTTAATTTTAATTGTTCCTTCATGTAATGATTGGTGATTTTAAAATACGCTTTTTTTTTTTATATCACAAGGTATCGATGGATGTTGATTATTGGCTAAAGTTCCTTAAACTTTTTGCCTTCCTCCTAGAACTTTTTCTGACATGGTGTTGTCGACTTAGATGCTTTGGGCACTTTGCCACTGCTGATCAGTATCAAAGTGCAAGTGCTCCCTGTATAAAGTGTTATGGTAATGGGTTGTCCATAATTGGTATGTTTGTCTTAGTAGTAAAGTCCCTAGTAAAGTGCACTATGTGTGCCAGGGCTGATAATGCAAATGCTACTAGTGGGCCTGCAGCACTAATTGTGCCACCCACATAAGTAGCCCTAAAGAGAGATCTCAGGCCTGCCACTGCAGTGCCTGCGCGCACTTCGCTAACTGCCTTGTTGTCCTGACAAGTGCACCTACTTGCCAGGTCTTACCCTTCCCTTTTTTATGCACATCAGACACCCCCATAGTAGGCCCAAGGTACCCCTCTGGGTAGGGTGCCGTGTATGTGAAATGTGGGACATGTACTGAGGTGTGTACCATGTCCTGACAGTGAAATACTGCCAATTTCGTTTTTCACTGTTGCAAGGCTATCTTGCCTATAGGACAAAATGGGGAATGCTGTGTAACATTTTTCCAGCATATCTTCCCATTGGCATAAGATGGAGAGATGGAGTTTAGTGTGCCTGAACTCAGAATTTAATAACACATCTTTTTGTGCCCTTCGAGAGAAGTGGTCCGAGACGGCATAGAAATGGACGATGAGGAGTGGTAAGAAGCAGTCTCCTCACCCAGGGTAGTGGCAATACCAGCCCGTCTCCGACTTGTTCAACTAAAACTCTTACACAGGGTATATGTAACAGGGACACAACTGTTGCGGATGGGGAGGGCTGATGGTGGGGACTGTAAACGAGGCTGTGGCCAATTGGGTACCTTTATGCATATTGTCTGGGAGTGTGTGCAGATCCAATCCTATTGGCGTAACATTCACGATATTATTAACTCCGTCTTATCCGTGCGCCTCCGCATGGAAGCCCGTAGGTGCTTACTAAATATCTGGGAGCCAACAGATTTGAATGTTTGCCTAACACAATGGGCCACTGTGGGGTTCATGCTCGCCAAGAGAAACATTGCCCAGCGATGGGGAGCACCGCTCCCGCCTACGGTGGAGGATTTGGAAAAAGACTTGGACTGGGCAATGTTTCTGGAAAAATCGGTATATATTACCCGTGGATGTCCCAAGAAATGGACCCGTGTTTGGGGATTGTGGAACTCCTACCAGGGAGACATATGTCAGCCGCCCCTTGTCCTCAGAAATGAAGATCCTCCTTCCCCCTAGACCTTCCAAAGTATAATTTGTATGCTGTATTTTGTCTGCTGTTCCCACGATGCCTGATGTACTACTTCTTCTGCAATGTGTATTGAAACGCTAAAGTTTGTTTCTCAATTTAAAAAAAAAAAAAGTTTTACAAAAAAAAACACATCTTTTTGTGAATATGGTTTTTAAATTGTGTGTTTAGAAACCACGCTTCTGGAAGTGGCTGGTTTCTTGTCCTAACCATCTTGCATGCCTCTGCCTGGTTGTGTATAGACTGTCTAGGTTTCGATGTGACAGGGTCTGGAGAGGTGTCCTGACACCAGGGAGGAGTAGGTGAGACAGCAACTGGCTGGCCTGCATTTGGTGTGGTGGGAGGAGTAGCACCCTGGATGTGAAGAGGGCTGTGCTGCTGCCACAAAAGGATGCCTCCACCTCCTGTGGAGCGTCTGAGGCCCAGACCCTCACTATCAAAGGAAGAGGGTGTGCACTGGCAGGAAGACACCCAGAACCGGTTTGGACTGGGCTCAGAACCCCCTGAACACACACTTCAAAGGCATTTAGGGTATAAATGTGAGAGCTGAAACCCATGGACTCAAGGCTGAAAACGGATTGAAACTACTTTGTGATCAAGAGGAACCTCTGCCAAAGAAGAACAGCTGAGGAGACTGAAGAGAAGGACTGCCCTTGCTGTGTGTTCTGGGGCTGGCCTGCAGTTTGCTGATTTGACTAAGGAGAGGACAAGGGACTTTGCTGTGTGCTGTGTCCCCCTGCTTGAAAGGACTTTGCTGTGTCCTGCAGTAACTTGTTTCCAGGGGCCCGATGAGAGCTGGTCCCCTGTTGTGGAAACTCAGGAACATCAAAGTTTCCAACTGTGTCTCAGGGATGCTTGGTGCGTGTGCTTTTGCACGCCTGAGACTGCCGTGTGGTCTGTGGTGCTGTTTACGAGGTGCCCAGTGACCGCATTGCCCCCGCAGCGTGAAACATCGTCCATGCTGCTGCATTGCTGTTTGTGGCCCGAACCGTCATCGTAACTGAGGCTGTGAGCAAGGATCGCCGCCGCCGGCCCGAGCCGCAATGTGCTAAAGGATTTCTTGAAGCTAAGGCAGCTGCAAGGTGAAATCGATTGTGATCATTGTTCACCAAGAGGAATCTGCCCAAGATTGTCAACGAAGGAGAAGGCAGTGCCATAACCCGTCCGGCTACATCGTCACCTAGCAACGAAGGTGCAACGTCATTGGGGCCACCCAGTAGGAAGTCCGATGAGCAGGGAGAGAGAGAGAGAGCGAGGCAGCGCACCCCCCAGGTAAGGCTTGGACTCCGGTCGGGAGCCGCAAGCGTGTGTGGCCTGGGGAGGTGTGCAGAAGGAGTACAGGAGTGCTCCGATCTCTCTCCCGCTGCACTGCGTTCGATGCGCTGAGTCCCCAAGCAGCCCGTACCTGCCCAGCAATACTGGGGCCACCCCTTTTCGTTTATGACCATTGTTTCTGTTGTTGGGGACTAGTGGTGCCCGAGCTGACCGCGCAGATTGGCTTATAGCATTATTCCTTGCATTACGAACTGCCTTATTCTTGCATTAAAAACTGCCATATTCTTGCATTTCGAACTGCATTAGTCTTACATTACGAACTGCATTATTCCTGCCTTACGAACTGCATTATTCTTGCATTACGAACCGCATTATTCTTGCATTTTGAACTGCATTATTCCTGAGTTAAGAACTGCATTAGTACTTGCATTAATAACTGTCTTATTTCTACATTAGGAACTGCATTACGAACTGCATACCATTGTATTAGGACTGCATTACATCATCGTGAACTGCTCAATAATTCCGAAAGAACCTACAAGTGATTGTTGGCCTAATAACCGGCAAAGTGAAATATTACGCATATGCATATGTTTGATTCCTATCGTTTGGTCTCATCGTATTTCATTTGCTAAAGATACCGCTATTTTTATCAAATCAGTGTGGTGTCCATTTGTGGTGTTATCACTGTGTTAATGGGAGTGTGGTTGCAAATTCCTTTACACATTGCCTTGGAGATAAGCCTGGCTGCTCGTGCCAAGCTCCCAGAGGGTGAGCAGGCGTTATCTAAGAGTGTGTCCTTCCTTTCCCTGACTAGAAGCAAGGGTCTCTATTTGGACTAAGTTACCTACCTCAGCCAACTAGAGACCCCCAGTTCTAAGAAGGGATATATGGCACTCAAGCTCTATTAATTTCAATGCACTGTGCACTTCGACTCAATGGCAATTGATCTTAAATAATTGTATTAATAACAAGTTAACTATAGTCGTTTTAAATCCCTTGTCTCCCCAAGTTAATTATGTTTCTTTTTTTAATGCAGGTCTAATGTGCTATATTGTTAAGGTTTTAATTAATCACACAATAAACATATTTCTTCTTCTGTGTACTCCCATGATTACTGCTTGCTTTCCTTGTTTTTTTGAATATTCTATTTATGATTATTGCTCTTGTACTTCTATATCCTTTTGCTTCTTCTTTGTGTGCTGATCTCTCCCATATCTTCAGAACCTTACTTGTTTCCAATGTCTTTGCTCTCTAAACATGTGTAAAGTGCTCTGATACCTGCATGGGTCATGTTCACGCTATATAAAAATTAAAAAATAAAATAAATAAATGAACCTCAGGGCTAGCTTTCTTTGCACGCTTAGAGCCTCATATTGCAAAGCATGTAGAGAGAGGCTGGGCAGGCATGCAGGAGCGCATCTTAGGGTAACACTGGTTACTACTTACAATGCAGTTTGGAAGGCCACCTAACGGCATTTGCTCCGTCAGAATCAGACTGGTAAGGCTTCCAGTCGACCGATTACAATGCGCGTTAGGCATTAGGAATATCTTAATCTGAACCTGACAGCCGTTGGAATGACTGAGCCGTACGGAGCAGACTCGTACGTCTCTACTGGCTGTGGTTCCGAACGACCAATTACAATGCTGGATTCGGACAGCCTTTCCAAATCGTGCCATCTGACTTGAATCAGCAATTGGAATCAGACTTTGGGGGCCCATAGTGGGCCCCCCTGCCCCCAGAGCCTTCCCAATCGGGCCCGTGGGGGTACCCATGGGTCTCCCCTTACCAGTCATGCACAGTGTGGCAGGCACCAGGGGGTGTATACCACAGGGTGCCCGATTTTCCTCAGCCACCCCTTTCTACGATGGGAGCCTATGCATTCGGTCGGAACATAGGCTCCCATTGAAGTCAAGGGGAGTCTGACCGAATCGTATCTGGAAGCCTCCGGATGCATCGTAATCGGTCGGTCAGACTCTTCCGATCCGAGTCGGTCGGAAACCATTCCCAAACCGATTCGGGGAAATGATTTCCGAACCACATCGTAATCGGGCCCTAAATATTTGAGGTAAAAGTGACCCTTAAATATTCAGGAGTCACTTTAAATATCAGGTGTTCATCTAAGAGTACACAAACATAAATTAAATTCACCATGGCCTAGTGTTTTGCAATGAATGGTTCCAGTTTTCTTTCTTTCTATCTTACATTGTCCAAAGACAAAGGGTCGGATTATGACTTTGGCTGTACTCTCATAGAGCACCACGCCAGCGCTCTGTGGGAGGACCACCAAACCTGTAGTCCCACATGCCGAATTATGAGCTAAATCCTGGGGGGCGGTCCTGTTGCAGTGGTCCCACAGCAGTGACTTTTTAAGACTCAAAGGAGTGCCATAGAAAGGCAGCGCTGCAGCATGTTCCTGAACAGGGAGAAATGCACCATGTTGTGCATTTCTTCCTGTGCATGAACTGGGGGTGCAAACATGCAGGGGGGTACAACATGTGCCCGCCTGCATGCACCCCATGCACAGAGGCAATAGGGGGCCCTGTAAGAGCTCTCTGAGTTGCCTCACTGCCACCCTTTCCATGGCGGGCTCACCGGTGTGGATAGGGTGGCAGTGAGACAACTCTTAACATGCTCAGCGGTGCCACATTGGCACTGCAGCATATTGCGGCCTCTGACTGCTGCACCACAGCAGCGGGATCCTTGATTCCTGGCAGTTGCGGCGGTCCTGTGATGGTCCAAACTTGAAATACAGCAGTTGGTTTCATGCTAATGGGTTTACCTAATTTTGCAGTCCACTGCTGAAGCTTCTCAGTTCAACGTTGTGCAGATGAAATACCCTTGCAAAAAAGGCTGATTTAGCATTGCATTGAGCTTCTTTATAAAGCCTTATTCTTGATCTATAGATAAGACCTGAATGTTCATCAAATTTTATTTGTCACACTCTTTCCACTTGTCTTACTCACCCTCTTTCCTCTCTGCGATCCACAGAAATCTAGGGGTTTGGTCTGTGCTTTATATGCTTTTTATTTGTAATTAATCAGACCTATTAATGCACCATGGAGAAAAAACTAATCATTAACAAAATTTGCATTTGGAAAAACTGGCACTACAGAATTTGATGCAGGATCAGTCTGTCATTATAAAACCTTCTGACAAAGGGGGGAATGTGGTATTGCAAACTAGGGAACAGTATTGTAATGAGGCTTTACGTCAATTATCAGATGCAATATGTTATCAAAAAACAACTGGTGAGACGTATCAAAGTAGTATTAAAGCCTATGATGAATTGATTAGTAAGTGGTATAACAAATTGATGTTGGGGCCAGAACAACATTTGTTTTCTACGTAGTTCAAATCCTGTGATCCCTACCTTTTATCACATCCCCAAATTGCATAAGGATAGCCTGCATCCGCCCGGTAGGCCAATTGTATCATCTTTGAAAGGATTGACTGAACATTTATCAATGTTTATTGATCATTTTTTATTTCCTTTTGTGGCTCAGTTAGATTCCTATGTGAAAGATACAAAAGACTTTTTGAATAAAATCATGCATGTGAAGTGGAATCCCACATATCAACTAATGGTATTAGACATTACCAGTCTTTATACCTGTATACGCCATGAAGACGGGGTGAAAGCTGCTAGGTTTTATTTGGATAAACGCCAGCTGCTGTATTCAGAACATAATCAAATGTTAGTAGAATTTATGGAGTTCTGTCTGAGAAATAAAAATTTTCAGTTTGAAGAACAACATTACAAACAGCTGTCCGGTCCGGCAATGGGCACCTGCTTCGCCCCCAGCTATGCAAACGTGTTAGTTTGCTGGTGGGAGGAGCAGGTGCCCAGAACCTACCAAGGTGAGAACACAAGTGGCAGGGTAATTGAGTGGTATCGATATATCGACGATCTGTTCATTGTGTGGCAGGGAACAGCGGATTCGGCTCGTGGGTATATCGACCTTCTTAATCAAAATGATGTAAATCTGCACTTTTCGGGTACAGTGAGTCCGGTGGCAGTGGACTACCTAGACCTTAAAGTGTTTGCAGAAGAAGGTAGTATCCAGACAGCTCTTTATCGCAAATCTACTGCTGGAAATTCAACATTATTTGCTACCAGCAGCCATCCCCTGAAGCTTATCAATAATATACCATATGGCAAATTACTTAGGCTAAAAAGAAATAGCACTAAGGAAGAAGATTCTGAAGCGGCTGCTTCAGAAAGCTCAGCCAGGTTTACGGTGAGGGGATATAATCCCATGGCACTAAGTGCTACTTTGCAAAGAGTGAGAGGCATCCCGAGGGACAAATTGTTGATGGTTAAAGAAAAATCCTCAGTAGATAAGGGTAAATTTCGCATGATTACCCCTGATTCTGCGGAAGCCAATCACTTAAAACACATGCTCAAAAATAATTGGCATATCCTTAGAACTGATAGCACTATATGTGAAGATATTCCTTCCTTTCCACTAGTTACCTTTAAGAAAGCAAGGTCACTTTGTGACATGCTGGTTAAGAGTCATCTAGAAAAAATACCACACAAAGTGAGTACCTTCAAGGAAATGATGGGCTTCTACCCATGCAGCAGGTGCAAAGCATGCGCAAATAGTAAAAGAGTCCTATCATACACAATCCCAGACATAGGAAAGGTAAAGAAAATTACTAAATTTATCACATGCAGTACGCCATATGCAGTTTATTTCATGATATGCCCGTGTGGGCTACGCTACATAGGTAGCACAGTCCACCAATTGAAGATCAGAATACTTGAACATCTAAGGGCTATTGATAAAAATTATCAGAGGTGTCCTGTAGCACGCCACTTCGCGGAGAAACATCGCAGTGACCGCAGTTTGCTACAATTTTATGGCTTGGATTATGTTCCTTTCAATGTCCGTGGAGGGGACAGGTTAAGAAAATTGCGGAGACTCGAGTCACATTTCATAATAGATTTACTCACCAAATTTCCTGGTGGTTTAAATAGTGGAGAGGAGTTATCTGTACACATAGGTTCGTGATCGAGATCTAGATTTGGGGCAATTTCATTGGTGACTGAGTATTAAGAGCCCTCATGTAATAGTTTTAACGGATATTGGAACTATATAATGTTTCTCGTTATAGAAAGGTTTTTTTCAAAGGAATATGAAATTGGATCATAAATAATGAGATTAAAGTATGCCTTGCGATGTAAATATTGATAACAAAGTAGAATGTATAAAAATGTTTTTTAGAAATGTTCTCAAAGTAAGGAAATTAGCCGATCCACGGCAAAATGAAATTTGTGTACCATGATATAATGTATATCCGTAAACCGATACAGAGTTGATGATTACTAAATATTGTGTAAATATGAGTTTATGTAACCATATCCATGTTTGAGTAAGGTACTTGTGAAATAATTCACAAATGAATTGTAGCATGCATATAATATGAACACATATATTCACTACAAAATTATGCTTTTGTTATACTGAATGCGCTGGTCCTTTCTATGTGTTTACGAACATAGCAAAGTTGAGAAACATGGCGTTTCTGATGTGTCATTGACATCGAGAAAGGCATCTTTTGCCGAAACGCGTTTGTTGCTGGTCATGTGAATAAACTTTCTTGGTAACACCCCCAGGAGTGCGATATTTTCTTCTTTTGGATTAAAGGGGACTGGAGCAAAATATATATATATTCACTGAAAAAACCATAGGTTTCATGGGCGTTATAGTTAGCTGGACTTTTCCCTCGTACAAAACCATTGAAATACCCCCGTTATAGTTAGTTCAGCTAACTATAACTCGCGCGCCCGCAATGCACTGCTGATGACGTCACATAGTACATCACTCATGACATCTCAAATGACATCACTGATGACATCACTGATGACATCATCCAGTGAATGTGTGTTTTTCTGAAAATTACATATGTTTTATATATGTATATCTCAAGGTCGATGAAAGAATAAATGGGTATATAAGTGTCTAAATGGATGATTTGTTTTTTTAAAATGTATTGTATAACTGACTGATTAAGTGTATCTTAGTGAATACATGGCTTAGTGAGTAATGTTTAAATATGTAAATATCTGTATCAGTCTCTCACTCTGTGTATAAGTGGCTGCATGGGTTGGTGAGTAGCTACATGAGTGTCTATATAGGTTATTAGTTGGTTTTTTGAGTATCAGTATGAGTGTCTGAGTGTCTGTATGGTTCGGTGGGGGGTATTACGTAGTGCATAGGTGCATGAATGAGTGACTCACTGTTTGTATGTGTTGAAGACAGCAAGTGTGCAGGACTGTATGGGTGGATGAGTGTGTGCATGGGTGTGTTAGTGAGTGAATGACTGTCTCAATAGTGTCTTTATGAGTAACTACATATGTTTTAAACTAGTATATGTGACTATCGGAGTATATAAGTGAGTATATGTGAGAGTGAGAGATTGGAAGAGTTCCTGTATGAATAAGTATGTGTTTCTATAAGTGATTGTTTAAAAGACTAAGGGGCAGATTTATGTTAGACTTGCACCACTTTTACGCCGCCGTTGTGTCACTTTTGTGACGCAGTGGCGGCGTAAACCATGCGCCATGTTGCGCCTTATGTACAACGTGACGCATCTAGGGAGATGCGTCACGTTGTAAAGCCCTGCGCTACATTAAACCTGCATCAGGTTTAATGTATGCAGGGTGAGCGTTCCATCGGAAAAAGCCTCAGAAAAGTGACGCAGTGAAATCTACAAGATTTCACTCAGTCACTTTTCCGACGCTGCTGCGTCAAAACCTTGCGCCTGCTTGAAACAGGTGTAAGGCATGACGCAGCATGTTAGGTATGGGCAGCCCCTAAACCTTGCTGGAGTTGTGTCGTGCTTGCGACACGACTCCAGCAATGCGCCACCCTTACGCCATCAGATGCGTCACGCATCTGTTTATCCTTGCGCCACGATGCGCTGCATTGTAAATGCGGCGCATCTGTGGTGGCGCAAGGGTAAACTTGCGTGACGCATCTTTCCTGGCGCATCCCTGCTGATTTGCAGGGATGCGCCAGGAAACATAAATCTGCCCCTAAGTATGTGTAAGTTTCTGTAGAAGTAAGTGTGGTGGTGTGTGTATAACTGTATATGCAAGTAAATGGATGTTTGATTCTCTATTAGCATGAGTGACTATGTGTGTGAGTAACTCTATGGATGAGTGGCGTTGTGTAACAGGATGTATAGGTGTATGAGTATATATGATGAGTGAGTACATGTATCAGTGACTGTATAGGACTTTTGGTGAATGAGTGGATGTGTATGTGGATCTTAGAATTACTGAATAGGTTGTTGTAACTGGTATTGGTATGTCCATTGTTTTGAAAATTTTAGTTTCTGTTTTTGAATGTGTGTATCAAAGGTTATATTAGGGGGAGAGGAGGTCTGCCACTCTATCACAAGGATGATGTCATCAGTGATGTCATTTGAGATGTCATCAGTGATGTCATCAGTGATGTCACTGACCATGTCATGAGTGATGTCATATGTGACGTCATCAGCAGTGCATTGCGGGTGCGCGAGTTATAGTTAGCTGAACTAACTATAACGGGGGAATTTCAATGGTTTTGTACGAGTGAAAAGTCCAGCTAACTATAACGCCCCTGAAACCTATGTTTTTTTCAGTGAATTTCTAAGGTTTTTTAAATGCTAATTCCTAACTATAACATGCCTGAAGCCTATGGTTTTTTCAGTGAATTTCAAAGGTTTTTTAAATGCTAATTTCTAACTATGCCTACAGAGATAGGACATGTGAGGAAAGAAGAAAAAACACACACAAAGAAAAAAAAGAAATGCAGAAAGAAGCAACAGAAGTCCTCAAAGACAAAGAAAAGTGCAGGAAGTAGGATAACGTGCAGAAAGAACAAACAGAAGAGCAGAAAGAAGCCTTGTTGCAAAATCACCCTGTACCCTCAACTTTTTCAGACGGATACTGGTGGTAACTGAGTCTGACTAACCAGTCCTAGAGCCAGTGCTATGGTAAAAGACACTCAGAATACAGTGAAAACACCTACATACACTAGGGAACACTATGCGTTGGGGTCCCCCTGTGATTAGCATGACCTCCTCTGTAAGACCCTAGTATATAATAGGGTAGGGGATTAAAACTATCTCTTAAAATGCGCCACAGGGCGTGTTTGCACATGTCACCTCAGGCCCTGTCCCCTCCCTTCCCCACTGTGTAAACACGCCCTGTGGCCGTTTTAAATTGGGAGATTACGTCCCCTTGAATCCTGAGGGTCCCTAGGGTCCAACTAGACCACTAGGTACCTCCAGTAAGCGCCACAGAGCTGCGTTGCAGAGAGATGTAAACAGGGGCACGGCCTAGACCACCTCTCTGCAATGCAGAACAGTGGCGCTTACTGGAAGCACCTGGTGGGCTAGTTGGCCCCCAGTGTCCCTCAGGATTGAAGGGGAATTATTTCCCCAACTTAAAACGCGCCACAGGGCGTGTTTGCACACGTTAACTCAGGCCCCGTCCCCTCCCTTCACCACTGTGTAAACACGCCCTGTGGCCGTTTTTAGTTGGGAGATTAAGTTCATTTGAATCCTGAGGGTCCCTAGGGTCCAATTAGCCCACTAGGTACCTCCAGTAAGCGCCACAGAGCTGCGTTGCAGAGAGGTGTAAAAAGTGGCACGGCCTGGACCACCTCTCTGCAACGCAGCTCAGTGGCGCTTACTGGAAGCACCTGATGGGCTAGTTAGCCACCAGGGGCCCTCAGGATTGAAGGGGAATTATTTCCCCAACTTAAAACGCGCCATAGGGCGTGTTTGCACACGTCACCTCAGGGCCCGTCCCCTCCCTTCACCACTGTGTAAACGCGCCCTGTGGCCGTTTTAAGTTGAGAGATAAAGTCCCCTTGAATCCTAAGGGTCCCTAGGGTCAAACTAGCCCACTAGATACCTCCAGTAAGTGCCACAGAGCTGTGTTGCATAGAGGTGTAAAAAGGGGCGTGGCCTCAGAACACCTTTCTGCAAGGCAGCTCCCAGGAGCATACTGGAGAAACTTGGCTAGTACCTAGCTAGTTGGCCCTCTGGAACACTCAGTATTGAAGGGGAATTAATTCCCCAACTTACAACTGGCCAGGGGGGGCGTTTGCAGAGTGCTGCAAGGAGGGGGCATGGCCTCCGGCGCGATGCCTGTCTTTTATTTATTTTATTTGTTAAGAAGGAGGGCTGTGTGGCCCCCCTTCTTTTTCTAATTTATTGGCCCTGGGGACCCCATCCCCCAGGGCCTGCACCCTAATTTTTTTTGTTGAAAAAAAATAAATTTGGAAGGGGGCCGCGCGGCCCCCCTCCCAAGGCCTTAATCAGCCCCGGGGACCCCAACCCCCGGGTCATGGCCATTTTAAAAAAAAAATTCTATAGGAGGGGGGCTGCGTTTCCCCCCTCCTCAGGTCACTTATGGCCCCGGGGACCCCATCTCCCAGGGCCAGCTTTTGTTTTTTATTATTTAAAAAAAATATATATTTATAGAAACACCTAGGACATGCTGGACAAACCGTATGTACCTATCACCATGACGATTTGCGTGACATTCATTAAAAGGTACACAATGAATCCACGTGGAATGTATTTACACCGCTAGTGAAGCTCTGACGTGTCTGATGCCCTACCGTGCCTAATCCTGGCGTCCCCGCCGGTGGGTACTCTCCAAGTATACACCCTTGTTGTTTATTTATACAAACAGGGGTTGCTATTGACGGGCACATTTATACACACGCACACCAGGGCATTCAAAGGGGATTCGACAACAATTCAACCAAACTATGCAAGAAACCCCCCTCACGGTTAATAAAACACACATCCACCGCCGGATGTGTAATACTTTTTATTTTACTCTCTGGAAAGGAGACGCACCTCACTTGAGAGTCACAGCGTGCTCCTGGCTGAGCCCAATGCTGTGTTACACCCACCAGTGCCCGCCGAGTGCCACACACCTCTGTGTTGTATTCCACCAGCTAGTGCGTATGCTATGACACTCTCCAGCTCATGTGCACTGTAACACCACCTCGTGAATATGTCATGCCACACTTGCCTTCGCACGGGTTATATTGCCCCATCTAACGTGCCTTCCTCGATGCCTATGTTATAACGCACAGCGCTATGCCATACATATTACAATCTGGGATCCATACCTTTGTCACAGTGCATATGCAACGTTACACTCCCCAGCACATATTTTGTATTACAACTTTAGAGACTAGTTAGGTTACAAAACACTGCCCTGTGCATATTACACTCCAAGGCGCATATCGCATAGCACGCGATAGTGCCCGTGCTATCTCGCGCTCTCCAATGAATCTGTCATTGCGCACAATGTATTGCATATTATATTTCACGCCCCGGTTCATCTTATATCACACTTTTTGGTGCATAGTTTATACCATATACTATATCTAGTTTTCATTTTCAATCGTGCTCTCAGGACTATGTTCTATATAACACTGCGTCCACCTACCCTTTTCATGGGCATCACATTTTGCGATGGGGGGTGGAGGGTCAGGGGATGTTTTCTGCCAAGTGAGCCCGTAGTCACAGTCACAAACGTCCTCTTCTTCCTGAATAAAAGTGAGATTATGCTGCATACTTGTTCATATTCTAAGTAGTTCGCACAGACACACATTTTAAAAACAATAAAGTTCCTAATACCCACCTTCTCTGAACAGTTAGCTTGCTGCCCCATCCACCTCCTCCCTATAGTCTGTTGTCTGAATCCATGTTTTGCCTCCTCCCTCCTGCCATGCATGGTCTGATGTGCTGCCACTGCCCTCCATTTAGCATGATGTACCAGTCCACTCCTCCTGCCCTCCATTGCCCAATTATATGGCCCATCATTGACCTCCTGCTTAGCCTCTGTGCTTAGCTTGCTGCCCCTATTCTCCTTCCCCCTGCCCTCCGATGTCTTTGTGCATGCCCCTGCTCCATCCTTTTTGCCCACCATGTTCCATGGACCTGCCACTCCTATCTACTCTGAGTGTTCTGTTGAGCTGCCACTCCCTTCCCACCTGCCTAGCATTGTCAGATGACTGTAACCTGTCCCTGCCACCTCCACTCTGCCTGTCCACATGCCATGCCCCTATCCCCTTCCTCCTGTCCTCCATGGTCCATTTTACTGCCACACCCTTCTGCCCTCCCTGGTCTGTTGTGCTGCAACTGCTCCTCCTGCCTGCCCCATGGTGTCTGTTGTGAGGAGCCTTCCCCCTAAGCTCTCTTGTGTGTGCCCAGGTCCTGACCCTCCCTTCTATCCTCCATGGTCCTTTGTGCATGCCCCTGCACCCTCCTTCTTGCTCATCATAGCCATTGTGCTGCTACTAACCCTCCCGCTTGCCATGCATGGTCTTCTGTGCTGCCATGGCCCCTCCCACCTTCCCTTTGTGGTCAGCTAGCTGCCCCTGGCCCCCTCCCACCTTCCCTCCATGGTCTGTGTGTATGCCATCATAGTCTCACTGTTGCTCTCCATGGTGTGTCTTGTTTCTAGTGCCCATCCTGCCTGACTTCCATGGTCATCTTGCTACTCCTGCCCTGCCCCCTTGCCCCCAGCCCTCTGTTTCCATGTGCAGACCCCTATTCCCTCCCTCCTGGCTTGTCTGTTCCATTGTAATGCCCCTGATGCGTCCCTCCTGCCCTTTATGGTATGTTATGCTGCAGCTTTCTCTCCTGTCTGTCCATTATGGTCAGCTAGCTACCATTGCCTCTTTCCCCTCTGTTCTCTGTTGTCCATGTGCATGGTCCTGTCCCCTCCCTATTGCTTTCTATGGATTGTTGTGCTGCACTCTCGTCCTGCATGCCCTGTGTGATGTATTGTGCGGCTGCAAACCCTGATGCCTGCCCTGTAGGGTCAGTTTGGTGCACCTCTCCATGTCACTCCGAGTCCATGTCCCTACCCCAATTCCTCCTGCCTACGATGATCCAATGCACCATACTTGCGAACATTTTGAACTTGGTGAAAATAGGTCCTAACTATAACTACCTACTGGCGACTGCCAGTAGGTAATATATTTACCTATATATATATATATCCTTCCACAAAGTTACTCCTTCCGAAGTTCAAGCCCCCATAGGAGGGGTGGCACGGTCCGGCGGAGATAACCGGCAATTAATATAGTCACAAACGGAGTTCCAAACGCGCTCGTGGAGCAAAAATTAGTCACAAAGAAGTTAATCACTTAGACACCAAGGTAAGAGTCGTGAATAACAAACTACAGACTATTCTTTACCGTAAAAGTACAGCAGGGAACACTCTGCTCCATGCTATGAGTAGCCACCCTGATAACTTGAAATGGAGCATACCGTATGGTGAATTACTCAGAGCTAAAAGAAATTGCAGTAATCTGAATGATTATCAGAATGAAGAAAAAACAATGGTGAAAAGATTTAGATAAAGGGGATATCCACTGTGGGTTCTTAAAAGGGCAATGGATAAGATATCTAACATTGAGAGGAGTAAGCTTTTGGAAGATAAACCCATCAAACCCATTGTTGACGAGGATGACTCTAACATTACACGTGTGATTTTAACATTTAATGGCAATTCTGAGCCTGTAAGGAAAATGTTGGCACAAAATTGAAAACTCCTAAAATGCGACCCCATAATAGGTGAAAGCATACCAGACAGACCAAACATAACTTACAGAAGAGGCCGTACTTTCAGAGACTTGCTGATACATAGCGATTTAACTAGTACCACAGACATGAGAAGCATCAACTTGCAAGGCTTCTTTCTTTGCGGGCATTGCAAGGCATGTGCTAATAGTCGCATGGTTAAAGAATTCTGGAACACTAGTACGAATAGAATGGTTAGAATTAACCAGTTCCTGACCTGCAACAGTACATTCGTCATATATGTTTTGGAATGCCCAGGCAAATTAAGATACGTCGGCAGTACAACGCATATGGTGAAAAAACGGATTTTGGAACGTATGAGGGCGATTACTAATAAAGATAAACAATATCCCATCGCCCGCCATTTTGAAAGTTTCCACTATTCAGATTGTAAGAAACTTTCCTACTATGGGATAGAACAAGTCCTACCGAAGAAACGAGGTGGAAATCGTATACTGAGACTCAGGCAAAAAGAATCGAGACACATCATTAGGATGTTCACTAAGTTCCCTAATGGGCATAACATGGAGGAGGAAATGTCAATACACTTACAGTCTGAATGATTTGATACTAGTATTGCTGAAAAGCGTCCTTAGAAATGTTTTAAGAATCTTCTGTCTCTGAGAAATGTGCGACTTTTAGGTTTTATCAGGATATGTTTGTGAGTGAGTATCTATGTAATAATCTTGAGTAACACTCTTTTGCAGTTGTTCTATAATGGTTCACAAAAATTCGTTTCTTAAAGGTTGAAAATTGTTTCATAATGTTTAACTGTATTTTAATGTTTAGAAAGTGAGAAACGATGTCTTTCTTTCTTCTCTCTTCTTACTCCATTCTTTTTGTTCTTCTCTTTACAGGAGGAAAGGAAGGGACCATGTCTTGCAAGGGGCAACGGGGTCCCTACCCTTTTCTTCATTAACCTTCCAGATAATGGTGGTTTGACAACTATCAAGTAATTCATTGAAGTTCCTAGTCTACAGTAACAAATTATTGTTTCATTGCTGTATATAATAGGCATACAAGAGAATGTGATTTCAAATTTTGCCTAATTTACTGAATAGATTAATATGATCTCTTCCCTCTCCGTCTTCTAGATGAATTCTTCCTTTTATAATTATTTGATTTTCACTTATGGGTGGTGTACAGGAAGTTTGATTGAATAGGGTAAGCACAACATGCCACCTACGTAGTTCCGATTAAGACACTTGACGACAATTGAATAGTTTTGAGTACCATCAATGTAAGGAATAATCTTTATATAAAAAATCTTTTATAATAAGACTTCTATATAGTGTACTTCGAACATTTTTCAAGCCACTGTCTAGTAATTATGAGATCTCTTGAAACTAATTGCCACTATTAGGCGAGATACTTACACTGATTTTTTGTTAATATGACGGTGGCCACTTTAGAATTATCATACAGTTTATACCATGATACAAATGTGATATCAACTGTTTATTGCCACTATTAGGCGTAATACTGTTGTTCGTGTAATCTCATGTTTACGTAAAGTTATATTCAAAAGTCGTCCAACAAGCGTTATGAAGGACTCAACCCATAAACCCATAAACGTGACATCAATACTTGAGATGCGATATCATGAGCGCTATTTTTCCGAATCTAAACTACACTATGTAGCTACAATAATTTCAAGTTATTGCTTTAGCATTTAAGATTTGTGTAACTCTTTATTCAACATCTGCAATAGATTTACATCGGGTGCGAATTATCGCAAGTAAACGGAATAGAACCCGAAACCATAATTGAGGTACATTCTATCATTGAGGGGAACCAGTAGTAACATCAATAGAGAGGTAACCTCATAAATGTATGTAATTTTACTGCACTTGATATGACTGATAACACATTTCAAAATGGCGCTTAGTTAAACGTAACTTTGACAACACTATGTTTTTTCATGAGTCCTTTGTTGTTGTTATTGACACAGTAACGGAACAGTATGTATTGTGGCAAAGATGGTTGACACGCTGTGTGAACAAGCCCGTTTGCGGGTGAAACGCGTCACAGCCGGTTTATGATGTGAATAAACCTACCTTTGTTGATGTGACCATTCGTTTCCCTGGTATGGATTTTTTGCTCCACGAGCGCGTTTAGAACTCACTTTGTGACTATATATATATATATATATATATTTATATATATTCACTGAAAAAACCATAGGTTTCACACACGTTATAGTTAGGAATTAGCATTTAAAAAACCTTGCAAATTCACTGAAAAAACCATAGGTTTCACACATGTTATAGTTAGCGGAAATTTTACTGATAAAAAAACCAATGAAATTCCCCCGTTATAGTTAGTACAGGAAACTATAACTCACGCGACCGCAATCCTCTGCTGATGCTAATACTGTATTTAGACACTTATTTGCCCATGTCTTCTTCCATAAATTTTTAGCTATACATATATTACAAATATTTTTTTTTCATAAAGACACATATGTCATCAGCAGAAGATTGCGGTCGCGTGAGTTATAGTTTCCTGCACTAACTATAACGGGGGAATTTCATTGGTTTTTTATCAGTAAAATTTCCGCTAACTATAACATGTGTGAAACCTATGGTTTTTTCAGTGAATTTGCAAGGTTTTTTAAATGCTAATTCCTAACTATAACGTGTGTGAAACCTATGGTTTTTTCAGTGAATTTGTACGGTTTTTTAAATGCTAAGTTACTTTACGCCATTCGTGGCGTGCGCGCCCACTTAACGCAGTTCGTTCCGTGCACGCACCGCGCGCCCACTTTACGCAGTTAGTGCCGTGCACGCACGGTGGGCACGCGGTGCGCTATGCGCACCGCGTGCCCACGTTACGCTAGATGGGCCATGTACGCACGATGCGCTTCGCGCACCGTGCGCACATGGAGGACATATTATGCGCTTCCTTGTGATAGGTAATCTGTTGAAATTTTTTTAGGAAATGCTGTGCTCTTATAAGCCATGCACAAATGAAGGCCTTCGGCCACCATTTGCACACGGGGTGGAGAGAGTGTGGATTTTTTTTAAAAATTTTTTTTTACCGTACGCGTACGGTAAGCATACGGTAAGCGTAATCGGCGAAATTTTCGAAAAATAAAAAATTAATGTTTTTTTGCCTTGGGGGATCTTTGAAGACTCAACTAATATGATTATGTGCATGGGCGCTGTCTAAACAGCCCCTTTATATGTTTTTGGCATTTGTTTATCAGCTCCCCCCTCAGAGTGCGAGAGAGAAAATGGCGGCCGCCGCTTCCTGGTTTCGACCGATTCGAATGTTTACTAAGATCTAAGGGCCAATCAGAATCGCGCTCACGCACGCCACCGTACGCGTACGGTAAGCGCACCGTAAGCGCACCGTAAGCTGGCTCAGATATATATATTGATTTAAAGGCTATTTTCTCAGAATCTACTGAACAGATTTACACCAAACCTACAAAAGGCACTTCCTTGACCTGAGGACTACCTCTCTACCAAATTTCAAGTAATTCTGTTCAGCCGTTCGGGCTGTAGCTGTGTCTAAAGGTCCTATGGAAAAATGCATGGGAAAAACGCGTTTTGGGACCCCCCTTTTATCTCAGCCCCCGCTTGACGAATCCCCCCGAGACTTTCAGGGTAGAAGCGGAGCGTAGCGCCCCACCTATTTTGAAAAATTCGCAAGGATTCGTCGACCGGCGCAAAAGTTATTCAAAATAGAATGTTGCGGATTTCCTATGGAAACGTGGTCCTAACTATAACTACCTACTGGCGACCGCCAGTAGGTAATATATATATATATATGTATATATATATATATATCACACCAAATCTCCTCGCTTCTGAGTAGATCAGAGGACACAACGGGGTTTGCTTCGGTCTTTTATTGAAAAGCTGGACGGCATGACCGGTTTCGGCTGTGCGCCTTTTTCAAATGCCTTAGTTCGATGCCGAGACTCCTGATAGGTGTCTTACATAGGCCCCTCCTAATCATGTGACGAAGGGCACACCTGTACCATATCTTCCTTGCAAAGAGTTGCTGCAGCCCAAATGTCAGAACTGCGAGTCCCAGAATGCAACATGGTGGTAAATATATATATATATATATATATTACCCACTGGCGGTTGCAGTAGGTAGTTATAGTTAGGACCTATTATCCATAGGAAATTCGCAACATTCTATTTAGAATAGCTTTGGCACCGGTTGACGAATCTTCGCGAAAGTTTCAAAACTTGTGGCCTGCTCCGGGCCGCTTCTATCCTGAAAGTCTCGGGATGATTCGTCAAGCGGGAGCCGAGAAAAAAGGGGGGTCCCAAAACGTGTTTTCCCCATGCAATTTTCAATAGGGACCTTTAGTCGCAGCTACAGCCCGAACTGCTGAACGGAATTACACTAAATTTGGCAGAAAGGTAGACCTTGGTTCAGAGTCATGCCTTTTGCTTAAATGGTGTAAATTCCTTCAGTAGTTCCTGAGAGAATCAAAAGTAAAATCACATATATATCTGGGCGGAGCCTAACCACACAACTCATCATGAGATCTGATTGGCTGTCAGCACTTCATCCAAGAAGTGTTGGCAGCCATCTTGGGACCAATATACATGATAGCACCTCATTAAAAAGCATTGCAGTTAATAGAAGGTTTTAAGACTTTAGTTACATTATAAATCATTTGTTGATGGTACCATACTCATTTTAGGAATTGTGCTATGTACTAAGGTGATTTTTCCATGTGAAAAAGCCTTCAGTTGGGATATCATGAATTATGTTTGAGAGAAAACTATTTTCTCATGCTTTTCCCACAGAGGTTTGGAAGGTGATCTATAAGCTAAACTGAGAGCATATTTTCTGTAAATTCACATTATCTTTCTCAGTCATGTGAGAATGAAGTCTGGCATTCTCAGTAAAACATGTACATCCAACAAGGGCAGAGACTGTCAGTTGATTCCTTTGTGTTCTACTACAGCTTCCCAGAGTGTTCCAAAGAACAACTAGAGTGCTAGCAGTCCTACTTATGATAAACGTATGGCACACCAGAAGCCATCTTGATTGGAATAAAGTGGTAACTCTTAAAGCATTTAATTTAAAAAGGAACAAAATGAGGGATTCATTTTGCCATAGAAAGTATGATTAGTGCTGCAGAAAGAAAAATTAGGGCACATTTTGAGTGACTTCTCAAATCCTCTTCTATTTCATTAAACAATTCTGACATGCAGACTGAAACATGCACTTTCAATACCAGCAGCAGACTTCCCTGGTGAGCAATAGCTTTACTACAGTGATCTAATGAGCAACTAGAGTGCTAACATTCTGAATTTATGGCAAATGTGTGACACATCCGAATGCCTTCTTGATGGAATCAAAGTAAAAAACTGAAAGTATTCCTACTGAGGAGACTGTAGTAAATGAGGAAATTAGGAAACTTCATAACAAATAAGTCTCCCAAGATGGCCACCAGAGACAAAAGAGCCCAAATGTAGCACAAATATCACCCAGATGTAGCCCAAGTATAGCCCAATGACAGAATGTCCCAGAGTGTTCTAAAGAACAACTAGAGCGATAACAGTCTTTCTTATGACAAAAGTAAGGCACACCTGAAGCCATCTTGATTGGAATAAAGTGGTAACACTTAAAAGATTTAATTTGCAAAGGAACAAAATGAGGGGGTGTATTTTGCCATAGAAATTATGATTAGTGCTGCAGAAAGAAAAATTAGGGCACATTTTGACTTCTCAAATCCTCTTCTATTTCATACAAAAAATTATGACATGCAGACTGAAACATGCACTTTGAATACCAGCAGCAGACTTCCCTTGTGAGCAGTAGCTTTACTACGGTGATCTAATGAGCAACTAGAGTGCTACCATTCAGAATTTATGGCAAATGTGTGACACATCTGAATGCCTTCTTGATGGAACCAAAGTAAACAAGCATTGAAAATGCAATAGGTCTCGCCTCGTTTAAGTTAAAGCAATTCTGTTTGTAATTAGGCGGCTTTTTAGCTTTGCTCGTATTAGTGTTTTTCAAACTTTCATGTACATAACATGCATATATGTATATGTATGCATGCATTTATATTGGTATTTATATAGATATGCAGATTATATATATGTTTATATATGTATGTATATATATAGATATACACATACATATATAAATGAATATGCATATATATGCATATATATATATATATATATATATATATATATATATATATATATATATGTGCATAAGTGTGTGTGTAGAGAGACATTGAGAGAGGTAGAGAGGTAGAGGTGTAGAGGTAGAGGTGTAGAGGTAGAGAGGTAGAGGTAGAGAGGTAGAGAGGTAGAGAGTAGTAGAGAGAGAGGTAGACAGGTAGAGAGGTAGAGAGTAGAGAGTGAGTAATAGAGAGTAGAGAGTGAGTAGTAGAGAGTAGTAGAGAGTAGTAGAGAGAGTAGCAGAGAGTGAGTAGTAGAGAGTAGTAGAGCGAGTAGTAGAGAGTGAGTAGTAGAGAGTGAGTATTAGAGAGTGAGTAGTAGAGAGTGAGTAGTAGAGCGAAGTAGAGAGTGAGTAATAGAGAGTAGTAGAGAGTAGTAGAGAGTGAGTAGTAGAGAGTGAGTAGTAGAGAGTAGTAGAGAGTGAGTAGTAGAGAGTGAGTAGAGAGTGTAGTAGGGAGTGAGTAGCAGAGAGAGAGAGAGTATTCGAGAGTAGTAGAGAGTGAGTAGTAAAGAGTAGTACAGAGAGAGTAGTGGAGAGTGAATAGTAGAGAGTGAGTAGTAGAGAGTGAGTAGTAGAGTGGGTAGTAGAGAGTAGTAGAGAGTGAGTAGCAGAGAGTGAGTAGTAGAGAGTAGTAGAGAGTGAGTAGTAGAGAGTGGTAGGGGGTGAGTAGTAGAGAGTGAGTAGTAGAGAGTGAGTAGTAGAGAGTAGTAGAGAGTGAGTAGTAGAGAGCAAGTAGTAGAGAGTGTGTATTAGAGAGTGAGTAGTAGAGAGTAGTAGAGAGTGAGTAGTAGAGTAGTAGAGAGTGAGAAGTAGAGAGAGTAAGAGAGAGTAGTAGAGAGTGAGTAGTAGAGAGTAGTTGAGAGCTAGTAGTAGAGAGTGAGAAGTGGAGAGTGAGCAGTAGAGAGTAGTAGAGAGTGAGTAGTAGAGAGTGAGTAGTAGAGAGTAGTAGAGAGTGAGTAGTAGAGAGAAAGTAGTAGAGAGAGAGTAGTAGAGAGTGAGTAGTAGAGAGTAGTAGAGTAAATAGTAGAGAGTGAGTAGTAGAGTAGTAGAGAGTAGTACAGTGAGTAGTAGAGAATAGTAGAGAGTGAGTTGTAGAGAGTGAGTAGTAGAGAGTGAGCAGTAGAGTGAGTAGTAGAGAGAGTAGTAAAGAGTAGTAGAGTAGTAGAGAGTGAGTATTAGAGAGTGAGTATTAGAGAGTAGCAGGGAGCGAGTAGTAGAGAGTGAGTAGTGGAGAGTGAGTAGTAGAGAGTAGTAGAGAGCGAGTAGTAGAGAGTGAGTAGTAGAGAGTGAGTAGTAGAGAGAGAGTAGTAGAGAGTGAGTAGTAGAGTAGTAGAGTGAGTAGTAGAGAGTGAGTAGTAGAGAGTGAGTAGTAGAGAGTAGTAGTAGAGAGTAGTAGAGAGTAGTAGAGAGTAGTAGCGAGTGAGTATTAGAGCGTGAGTAGTTTAATTTAAAAGGAACACAATTAGGGGGTTCATTTTGCTATAGAAATTATGATTAGTGCTGAAAAAAGAAAAATTAGGGCACATTTTAAGTGACTTCTCAAATCCTCTTCTATTTCATTAAAATTTCATTAAAAAAGTCTGACAAGCAGACTGAAACATGCAATTTCAATACCAGCAGCATACTTCCCTGATGAGCAGTAGCTTTACAACAGTGATCTAATGAGCAACTAGAGTGCTACCATTCAGAATTTATGACAAATGTGTGACACATCTGAATGCCTTCTTGATGGAACCAAAGTAAACAAGCATTGAAAATGAAATAGGTCTTGCCCTTGTTTAAGTTAAAGCAATTCTGTTTGTAATTAGGCGGCTTTTTAGCTTTGCTCGTATTAGTGTTTTTCAAACTTTGAAGTACATAACATGCATATGTATGCATATATGTATATGTATGCATGCATTTATATTGCATTTATATTTGTATTTATGTAGATATGCAGATTATATAAATGTTTATATATGTATGTATATATATAGATATACACATACATATATAAATGCATATGCATATATATGCATATGTATATGTGCATATGTGTGTGTAGAGAGAGAGATAGAGAGAGGTAGAGAGGTAGAGGTGTAGAGGTAGAGGTGTAGTGGTAGAGAGGTAGAGGTAGAGAGGTAGAGGTAGAGAGGTAGAGGTAGAGAGGTAATGAGGTAGGGAGGTAGAGAGTAGTAGAGAGAGAGGTAGACAGGTAGAGAGGTAGAGAGTAGAGAGTGAGTAATAGAGAGTAGAGAGTGAGTAGTAGAGAGTAGTAGAGAGTAATAGAGAGAGTAGCAGTGAGTGAGTAGTAGAGTGAGTAGTAGAAAGTGAGTAGTAGAGAGTGAGTATTAGAGGGTGAGTAGTAGAGAGTGAGTAGTAGAGTGTAGTAGAGAGTGAGTAGTAGAGAGTAGTAGAGAGTGAGTAGTAGAGAGTGAGTAGGAGAGAGTGAGTAGTAGAGAGTAGTAGAGAGTGAGTAGTAGAGAGTGAGTAGAGAGTGTAGTAGGGAGTGAGAAGCAGAGAGAGTATTAGAGAGTAGTAGAGAGTGAGTAGTAAAGCGTAGTAGAGAGAGAGTAGTAGAGAGTGAGTAGTAGAGAGTGAGTAGTAGAGAGTGAGTAGTAGAGTGAGTAGTAGAGAGTGAGTAGTAGAGAGTGAGTAGTAGAGAGTAGTAGAGAGTAGTAGAGAGTGAGTAGTAGAGAGTGGTAGGGAGTGAGTAGTAGAGAGTAGGTGGTAGGGAGTGAGTAGTAGAGTGTAGTAGAGTAGTAGAGAGTGTGTAGTAGAGAGTAGTGGAGTAGTAGCGAGTGAGTAGTAGAGAGTGAGTAGTAGAGAGCAAGTAGTAGAGAGTGTGTATTATAGAGTGAGTAGTAGAGAGTAGTAGAGAGTGAGAAGTAGAGAGAGTAAGAGAGTAGTAGAGTAGTAGAGAGTGAGTAGTAGAGTGAGTAGTAGAGAGTAGTTGAGAGCGAGTAGAACAGAGTGAGTAGTGGAGAGTGAGCAGTAGAGAGTAGTAGAGAGTGAGTAGTAGAGAGTGAGTAGTAGAGAGTGAGTAGTAGAGAGAAAGTAGTAGAGAGAGAGTAGTAGAGAGTGAGTAGTAGAGAGTAGTATAGTGAGTAGTAGAGAGTGAGTAGTAGAGAGAGAGTGGTAGATAGTGAGTAGTAGAGTAGCAGAGAGTGAGTGGTAGAGAGTAGTAGAGAGTAGTAGAGTGAGTAGTAGAGAATAGCAGAGAGTGAGTTGTAGAGAGAGTAGTAGAGAAGTAGAGAGTGAGTAGTAGAGAGTGAGTAGTAGAGTGGGTAGTAGAGAGAGTAGTAGAGAGTAGTAGAGAGTGAGTAGTAGAGAGTGAGTAGTAGAGAGTAGTAGAGAGCGAGTAGTAGAGAGTGAGTAGTGGAGAGTGAGTAGTAGAGAGTAGTAGAGAGCGAGTAGTAGAGAGTGAGTAGTAGAGAGTGAGTAGTAGAGAGAGAGTACTAGAGAGTGAGTAGTAGAGAGTAGTAGAGTGATTAGTAGAGAGTGAGTAGTAGAGAGAGAGTAGTAGAGAGTGAGTACTAGAGAGTGAGTAGTAGAGAGTAGTAGAGAGTAGTAGAGTGAGTAGTAGAGAGTAGTAGAGAGTGAGTAGTAGAGAGTGAATAGTAGAGAGTAGTAGTAGAGAGTAGCAGAGAGAGAGTAGTAGAGAGTAGCACAGAGTGAGTAGTAGAGAGTGAGTAGTAGAGAGTAGTAGCGAGTGAGTAGCAGAGAGTGAGTAGTAGAGAGTAGTAGAGAGTGAGTAGTAGAGTAGTAGAGAATAGTCAGTCAGTGTCAGTCAGTGTCAGTCAGTCAGTGTCAGTCAGTCAGTGTCAGTCAATCAGTGTCAGTCAGTGTCAGTCAATCAGTGTCAGTCAGTGTCAGTCAGTCAGTCGGTGTCAGTCAGTTAGTGTCAGTTATTGTCAGTCAGTCAGTTTCAGTCAATCAGTGTCAGTCAGTGTCAGTCAGTGTCAGTCAATCAGTGTCAGTCAGTGTCAATCAGTTAGTGTCAGTCAGTCAGTGTCAGTCAGTCAGTGTCAGCTAGAGCAGCTCTGCTGACTTGGTTCTCTGGCTCTAAAACAACTGTGCAGACCTGGTTTCTCTGAATCTACAGCAGGTCTGCTGACATGGTTCTCTGGCTCTAAAGCAGCTCCTCTGACCCGGTTCTATGGCTCTAAAGCAGTTCTCCTGACATGGTTCTCTTGCTCTAGAGCAGCTCTGCTGACCTTGTTCTCTCCCTCTAGAGCAGTTCTGCTGACCTGGTTCTCTCCCTCTAAAGCAGCTCTACTGACCTGGTTTCTCTGGCTCTACAGCAGCTCTGCTGACCTGATTCTCTGGCTTTAAAGCAGCTCTGCTGACCTGGTTCTATGGCTCTAAAGCAGCTCTGCTGACTTGGTTCTCTGGCTCTAGAGCAGCTCTGCTGACCTGGTTCTCTGGCTCTAAAGCAGCTCTACTGACCTGGTTCTCTGGCTCTAAAGCAGCTCTGCTGACCTGGTTCTCTCCCTCTAAAGAGATCTGCTGACCTGGTTCTCTGGCTCTACAGCAGCTCTGCTAACCTGGTTCTTCGGCCTCTAGAGCAGCTCTGCTGATCTGGGTCTCTGGGTCTAGAGCAGCCCTGCTGACCTGGGTCTCTGGTTCTAGAGCAGCTCTGCTGACCTGCTTCTTAGGCTCTAGAGCAGCTCTGCTGACCTGGTTCTTTGGCTCTACAACGGCTCTGCTGACCTGGTTTCTCTGGCTCTACAGCAGCTCTGCTGACCTGGTTCTCGGCCTCTAGAGCAGCTCTGCTGATCTGGGTCTCTGGCTCTAGAGCAGCCCTGCTGACCTGGGTCTCTGGTTCTAGAGCAGCTCTGCTGACCTGCTTCTTTGGCTCTAGAGCAGCTCTGCTGACCTGGTTCTCTGGCTCTACTACGGCTCTGCTGACCTGGTTTCTCTGGCTCTACAGCAGCTCTGCTGACCTGGTTCTCTGCACTCACGATGCATGCACCGACTTCGTGAAAATATATTTAAAAATAATATAAGTTTATTGTAAGTACAAATATATTATTTTTATGAATATCTTAGATAATCTATTGTCCTAATATGTATATTAAAGACACACACATATCGTTTTGGAACATAACATTTTTTTGTCAATCAGTTAGTGTCAGTCAGTCAGTGTCAGTCAGTCAGTGTCAGTATGAGAACAGTGGTCCCAGCATACAGAATCATTCAATACAAAACATTTAGAAAAACAATGTACCAAGAAACCTTTTTAAAGGGGTTCAAATGCCTATTTAATCACATTGAACACTAGTAATTTGTTATTACTGAGCTCCATAGTACAGACAATATTTGAGTATTATAACAGTGCCCAGAAAAGAGGAGGAGGAGTCAGGAGGTGAGTGATAAAGTGTAGGATTTGGAAGGAAGTGAATACAAAAATTAGATATATTCAAAAACATAATCAAATTAATCGGCAAAATTAACTCTCTGCCGTATTTACATTCCGATCAAATCATGATTCAGATATCTACAATTCTTAGAGAAGCCATATGAAGACAATCACAGTGCATCCTGAACTGGTGATAGTATTGGCACAGAGAGGCTGCCAATCCAACACTATGAACTACGGCGAAAAGGTAGCCCTTGGTTCAGAGAGATCCCTTTTTGTTAAATGGTATAAATCCGTTCAGTAGTTCATGAGAAATTAGAAAAAGAAAAAGTTTCAATATCTGAGCGGAGCCTAACCACACATTTCATCATGAGATCTGATTGGCTGCCAGCACTTCATCCTGGAATTGCTGGCATCCATCTTGGGACCAATATACATGATAGTACCCCATTGAAATGCATTGTAGTGAATCAGAGATTTTGAGGGTTACCAAAAGGGGAACTATAAAGGGTGATAACAGACTTAGTTACATTAGAATTCATTTGTTGATGGTACCATACTAATTTCAGGAATTGTGGTGTGTTCTAAGGTGATTTTACCCTGTGAAAAACCTTCTGCTGGCATTTCATGAATCATGTTTCAGAGAAAACTGAAGCTTAAATGAGAGCATATTTTCTGTAAAATCACGTTCTTTCTCAGTCATGTGAGAATGAAGTCTGTCATTCTCAGTAAACCATGTACATCCATCAAGGGCAGAGACTGTCAGTTGATTCCTTTGTATTCTACTGTAGCTTCCCAGAGTGTTCTGAAGAACAACTAGAAATTATGGTTAGTGCTGTAGAAGGAAAAAATAGGACATGTTTCAAGTGTGATCTCAAATATCTTCCTGTTATATTTCAACAGGAGCAGCCTGTCAGTTGATGTCTTTGTGTTCTACTGCAGCTTCCCAGAGTGTTCTAAAGAACAACTAGAGCGCTAACAACCTTACTTATGACAAAAGTATGGCACACCTGAAGCCATCTTGATTACAATAAACTGGTAACACTTAAAACATTTAATTTAAAAAGGAACAAAATGAGGGGGTTAATTTTGTCATATAAATTATGGTAAGTGCTGTAGAAAGAAAAATTAGGACATGTTTTAAGTGAGATCTCAAATATCGTTCTGTTATATTTCAACAGGAGCAGCCTGTCAGTTGATGCCTTTGTGTTCTACTGCAGCTTCACAGAGTGTTCTAAACAACAACTAGAGCGCTAACAGTCTTACTTATGACAAAATTATGGCACACCTGAAGCCATCTTGTTTGGAAAAGACTGGTAACACTAAAAACATTTAATTTAAAAAGGAAGAAAATGAGGGGGTTCATTTTGCCATAGAAATTATGGTTAGTACTGCAGAAAGAAAATTTAGGGCATGTTTTAAGTGAGATCTCAAATCCTCTTCTATTTCATTAGAAAATTCTGACATGCAGACTGAAACAATCACTTTCAATACCAGCAGTAGACTTCCAGTTAACTCCCTGGTGAGCAGTTGCTTTACTACATCCGATCTAATGAACAACTAGAATGCTAACATTCTGAATTTATGGCAAAAGTGTGAGACATCTGAATCCTTCTTGATGGAATCAAAGTAAAAAACTGAAAGTATTTCCTACTGAGGAGACTGCAGTAAATGAGGAAATTAGGAAACTTCATTACAAATAAGTCTCCCAAGATGCCCACCAGAGAAAAAAGAGCCCAAATATAGCACAAATATCACCCAGATGTAGCCCACATATAGCCGAATGACAGAAGTGTGCAAAACACTTTTTATTTGTAGTTTTTCTGCAGTTTTAGAGTGCAGACTGGTAAGGTTTTGAAGCGTTACATCTTACTTGGACCCCTTATTGCTTATTTTGCATGAAGTACATGAGATAGATTTTGCGAAAAATTGAAGTTTACGATTCTGTTAACCTGAAGTTGCTCTGAACCGGGCTTTGTAACACCCGTTTTTACCTACTGGTTTTAATTAATTCTCACTGTATTGTATTAGGAAAGAGGATTTACTGTTTTTTGTACACTTTTATGATCTATGTTTCTAAATCAGATCGAATAAAGTTGAATGAATTCTATGGCAGGATGGAGGTGAGAATTATGCTTATCTTTCCTCACTTTATTTACATAGCAGTTCAAAGAAAACGTAACACAACAATCATTAAACAAAAGACTACACAACCCATGAACCATTAGGGGGTAGCCTCCAAAGCAACTACAGTCCAATCATATCACAGTCCATCATATATAAAACCGTGACGTCCCTTTGGCTTCCTCTTTCTTCACTGCTCGTCAGTTAAGTGCATTCCTTACATTCTTGGCTTAATCTTACGTTGTTGCTGTTTGTATAGCGGTTTCTTGTGCACGTTATTAGCATTATTGCCTTGGTATTGTTTCATATTCCCTGCGCAGCAGGCTCTTGCCCGAGAGCATTCTCCCCCTCACAGTTTCTCCCGCTGTGCGCTCTGCGCGCGGTGTGATCCTGTCAGGCGCGTCTGGTCCGATCGAGGCAGCTCCGTCGAGCGCTCCCGCTGGTCTTTACGTGCATTTGGGAATCCGGTCACTCCTTTAGTGTCCGCTTGATTCCCGACCACCCCTCACCTTATTTTGACACCGCTACGCGGTGATTTCCCCACACGGACACGTTAATGAACAGCACCACCTTGTGGTGGTAATTGGTATTGCACCTCAGTCTATTCTTATAACAGCTTCGGGGAAAGCCCAGCTGTTGGAGCACCGGCGAGGGGGCTGCCTTAAGGATTTTAAGGGCATTTGTTCTGTGCTCACACCCTCTGCTATTATGTCTTCTCCAGAAGACCATTTTTACTCCTCCTACCAGGAAGTGGAGGAGGAATGGCCCCCCAACTTCTCCCTCCAGCAGTGGACCAAGCCCTCTCTCTGGCTATTTCTAGGGCGCTGGCTGCTCTTAGGGATCAGGTTGATAAGCTGGTGAAAAGCATCCCTGGGGTGTTCAGTGACCCAGATCTGGTGGTGGCGGGTCCCAGTAGCTCCCAGATGGGGAATAAAAGGGCCGTTAAGCATAACGCGGGGCACTTGGAAGCATCTGATAAACTTACGGAGACCTTCCTCAAGAATGCGCGAACACTAAAACATGTACCCTGCCAGGAGGAGTCTGGAGAAAATTGCGACGCAGTCACCAATAGTGTAGACCCCGACGGCGGGTTTCTCTTAGAGGGAGAGGGTGTATCGGAGGACGATTTCTTCTCCGATGAGGATAAGGACTCGGGCGTCCCTAGCATCCAGAGTCCCACTCCTCTCAGTCCCGGGTTGGGGACGTGGTGTACTCGGACATGTTCGAGCCTACCCAAATTTACCATCCTAGGTCGGCAGAGTGGACCCCTCATACCAACGTGGCAGAGTATGTGGTGGGGAAAATCTATCAACCCCTTGAAAGGGAGGTCAGGAATAGGATGAGGGGAGAATGCCCCAGGCCCTCACTAAAGGGGAAGGTGGCACACACGCCTGAAATTGATGAGAAACTATGTACCTTTTTCTCCAAGTATATGAGGGATCCCAAGAAAGGAATTGCTAGGTCTTGTACGTGGTAGGGCCCTTGACCCAAATTATTCAATTGGCGGAGCGTTCAAAAGAGTCAGGCTCCCATTTGTCCACGGATATTGTGGCTGGTTGGACACACTACCCTAAACCCTAAAACACTACCCCCTCCACTACCCAAACACCACTGCACTACCCTAAACCCTAAAACACTACCCCCAGCACGACACCCTACACTACCCAAACATAACTGCACTACTCTAAACCCTAAAACACTACCACCAGCACGACTCCCTACACTACCCAAACACCACTGCACTACCCTAAATCTACCCCCAGCACAACCCCTACACTACACAAACACCAATGCACTACCCTAAACCCTAAAATACTACCCCCAGCAGGACCCCTTCACTACACAAACACCACTGGACTGCCTTAAACCCTAAACACTACCCCAGCACGACCCCCTACACTACACAAACACCACTGCACTACCCTAAACTCTAAATCTACCCCGAGCATGACCCCCTATACTACCTAAACACAACTGCACTACCGTAAACACTAAAACACTACCCCCAGCACAACCCCCTACACTACACAAACACCACTGCACTACACTAAACCCTAAAACACTACCCCCAGCACTACCCCTACACTACACAAACACCACTGCACTACCCTAAACCCTAAAACACTATCCCAGCACTACCCCCTACACTACCCAAACACTACTGCACTACCATAAACCCTAAAACACTACCCCCAGCACAACCCCCTACACTACACAAACACCACTGCACTACACTAAACCCTAAATCACTACCCCCAGCATGACTCCCTACACTACCCAAACACCACTGCACTACCCTAAACCCTAAATCTACCCCCAGCACAACCCCCTACACTACCCAAACACCACTGCACTACCCTAAACCATACAACACTACCACCAGCATGACCCCTACACTACACAAACACCACTGCACTACCCTAAACCCTAAAACACTACCACCAGCATGACCCCTATACTACTCAAACACCACTGCACTACCCTAAACCCTAAAACACTACCCCAGCATGACCCCCTACACTACCCATACACCACTGCACTACCCTAAACCCTAAAACACTACCCCCAGCACGATCCCCTACACTACTGCACTACCCTAACCCCTAAAACACTACCCCAGCATGACCCCCTACACTACCCAAACATCACTGCACTACCCTAAACCCTAAAACACTACCCCCAGCACAACCCCCTACACTACCCAAACACCACTGCACTACCCTAAACCCTAGAAGAAAAAAAACACCCCATGCCCAATACCACTTACCTCTCACTCCTTGTGGTTCCTCTCTCCTCATGGTTCCTGCTTCACGTCGTCTCTGAGGGGCGGTGCACTTCGTTGTGAGGAAATGGAACAGTCTCTGTTTCCTTACAACAACATGGATCGTCTACATGTTTTTTAGAACGCATGGTCATTTACCATACATACCTTTACAAAAAATTTGTTGTAAAGGCATGCGTGGTAAATGACCATGCGTTCTAAAAAAATGTGTAATAATGACTTCGCGATGTACAACACATGCGTGGTAATGCATGTGTTGTAATGGTATAGAGAAGTAAAAAAGTCGTTGTAACGGCTGTTTATCGATCGAAGCTGGCCCCTGTTCTTCAGTGAGACATTTATTTGATTAATTAGGAGGAAGGAATGTGGGTTTTTTACTGAAAAGTGCATTCCCCGCTGTCGTATTGTTAAAGTGTCCGCGTGGCCTGGTTTCACTTCCTTTGAGAAAGTGGAAGAGTCTGTTTGGATCTAAAGGAGTTCTGTTGTTGGATGAGGCCGGCGCGACACGTCATCAGAAAACATAGCTAATGGAAAGCGTCCTCCCTGAAGTGTGGAGCAGTGCCATGAGAGGTCAACGAGTGTGCATCCCACCGCAGTATGACCGTACCGTGTGACCCATGTGCCGCCTCCAGGGTACGGGAGGCAGAAGTGGCATCGCAGGTCCTCTTGAAGACTGTTGTAGCACTAATTCTACATTTTGGTACTAGGGCATTTTAACTTTGTTGTTCCTGCCAGATACAAAGAGAAGATCCTGTGTTATTCAGTGCCCTCATTACCTTTTTTGTGGGTTGTGATGCTTGTCACTTCACTGCCCCGCCGGTGCACATGACTGGGCACCCCACCTCGTGTGCCATCTGCAGGGCCTCTGCCCTCGGATCACTGGTTTCGGTTTCTGGAGTGGCAATATAAACAGTTGCTCCCAAAGGACTAGCCTGAACACTTAGGTGAATATTCCCTGCACCAGCATTCCACAGAAATTCTTTCCTAGCTCTCCCACGTCGACGAGGACGTCATAATAGCACGGCTCCGCTCGCGGAACCGTATGACGTCATCGGTGCAATAAGAGGACCTTGTCGGCGTGCTGACGTTAGATCCACCCATTTTTTCTGTGCCACCGAGGCAAACAGGCGGACCGAGACATTTCCATATGTATACATAGTATAATAAATATATATATATTCACTGAAAAAAACATAGGTTTCAGGCACGTTATAGTTAGAAATTAGCTTTCAAAAAACCTTAGAAATTAACTGAAAAAACCATAGGTTTCAGAGGCGTTATAGTTAGTTGGACATTTCACTCGCACAAAACCATAGAAATCCCCCCGTTATAGTTAGTTCAGCTAACTATAACTCGCGCGCCCGCAATGCACTGCTGATGATGTCACATATTACATCACTCATGACATCACTGATGACATCTCAAATGACATCACTGATGACATTATCCAGTGAATGTGTGTTTTTCTGAAACTTAAATATGTTTTATATATGTATATCTCAAGGTTGATGGAAGAATAAATGGGTATATAAGTGTCTAAATGGATGATTTTATTTTTGTAACATTGATTATATAACTGACTGATTAAGTGTATCTTAGTGAATACATGGGTTAGTGAGTAATGTTTAAATATGTAAATATCTGTATCAGTCTCTCACTTTGTGTATAAGTGGCTGCATGGTTTGGTGAGTAGCTACATGAGTGTCTATATGGGTTATTTGTTGGTTTTTTGAGTATCAGTATGAGTGTCTGAGTGTCTGTATGGTTCGTGGGGGGTATTACTTAGTGCATAGATGCATGAATGAGTGACTCACTGTTTGTATGTGTTGAAGACAGCATGTGTGCAGGACTGTATAGGTGGATGAGTGTGTGTATGGGTGTGTTAGTGAATGAATGACTGTCTTAATAGTGTCTTTATGAGTAACTACATATGTTTTAAACTAGTATATGTGAGTATTGGTGTATATAAGTGAGTATATATACATGAGAGATTGGAAGAGTTCCTGTACAAATAAATAGGTGTTTCTATAAGTGATTGTTTAAGAGAGTAAGTATGTGTAAGTTTCTGTAGAAGTAAGTGTGATAGTGTGTGTATAACTGTATATGCAAGTAAATGGATGTTTGATACTTTGTTTGCATGTGTGACTATGTGTGTGAGTAACTCTATGGATGAGTGGCGGTGTGAAACAGGATGTATAGGTGTATGAGTACATATGATGAGTGAGTACATGTATGAGTGACTGTATAGGGACTGTTGGTGAATGAGTGGATGTGTGTGTAGATCTTGAAATTACTGAATAGGTGTGTTGTAACTGGTATTGGTATGTCCATTGTTTTGAAAATGTTAGTTTGTATTTTTGAGTGTGTGTATCAAAGGTTATATTAGGGTGAGAGGAGGTCTGCCACTCTATCACAAGGATGATGTAATCAGTGATGTCATCAGTGATGTCATTTGAGATGTCATCAGTGATGTCATGAGTGATGTCGCTGACTATGTCATGAGTGATGTAATATGTGACGTCATCAGCAGTGCATTGCGGGCACACGAGTTATAGTTAACTGAATTAACTATAACGGGGGAGTTTCTATGGTTTTGTATGATTGAAATGTCCAACTAACTATAACGCCCCTGAAACCTATGGTTTTTTCAGTGAATATATATATATATATTTAAGTGGTTTACGTTTTGTAAGATTACTGGTGGAGTTATAAATTTCCATACATGGTTCTTTTGTGAGGCTCTGTCCTTTTTTCTCCCTTTTCCCCTTCTCTTCTTTTTACACATAAACTAATAACAATGCTTTTTAACTTTATATTGATAACCTTATTCTAATACTTAATTTTGATGTTGTTAACTGTGTTACTGTGTTACTCATTATCAGAACTTATGTAGTAACTGACTACTTTGATTTTTTCTTTCCATGGTCATTCATAAAGCATTCTTTGAACTTAAAAAAAGGCCAGGGAAGAATACTATCTCCAGGCTTTGTAGCTGCTTCTTGAGGGCCACCATTATTTTCAGACTAAACAAATTATTCTGCTTTGCCCATAGAATGGTCCAAACGTTTGACATGTCATGAGATATCTATCTCCTAATTGTTATCTCATGAAGGCCAATTGTTTGACATGAGTTTGAGTGACTCCAGTTTTTAAAATAATAATTCAAACATGGAACATCAACATGTTGCTCTGGATGGTGAACAGTGTAAATTTCCACCTTTTCAGTGAACATTCATGCCCACCATTATGCAAGAGAGGAGGTCTTACTTTTTCTAATGTTAAATACCTACTCTCTTTTCATCTAACATAAAGAAAAATGTCATGAGTTGCAACATTTTCTGTTAAAATAGGTGAAACATTACGCCCACTGGCATAAACACGAGCACTTGTGTCTACCTCTATTGTGCGCTACAAAGAACAGAATTTGACGTGGAAGGGGTGGGTGAAAAAGAACACAAAAAGGCACAATCAATAATCGGAATACTTTCTCTTCTACCTGCTTTCTATTGCCATATTAACTTCCTCCTGTGTCTGAAAGAAGAGGAAACTATCAATTTCTAGAGTCAAAGGGATTAGGTTTAACCCCTTCAGTGCCCATGACGAGATGGTCTCGTCATGGAGCGCGGTTGCGCTGTGCCCATGACGAGACTATCTCGTCATGAACCCCGCCCGCTAATGCAACGCCCGGCACAGGGCGGGGAAAGGGCGGGGCACTGAAGAGGTTAAGGGCCCTGGCATGCCATGCCAAGAATACAAAATAACAATGAACACCAGCAACTAAAGAGAATCTAGGAGCCATTGATTTCTCTTATACATGTATTGTAATCTGAAGCTCTTCTCAGTGTAAGCAAAGCCTTATCCTCATGTTATCGATTTCTCATATTATAAGCATGTTAAGTAACTATTGATTTTTGATAATCTGTCGTCTTTTAAATGTTAGCAAAAGCCCTATTTTTATGCCATCTATTGTTTCTATTGTATGTATCTTAGTAAAGAATTGATTTTTAATATATATTCAACACTAGGCGTTATTGATGCTAACTACCTCGTTATATATTTCAACAATCTGCTATTTTGTGTACATCTTTTTGCATAAAAAATAATAAAAGAGCACTGATCATGTCCAGAGTTACACATAGTTATTGAAGTCTCGAGAAATAGAAATATGTTTTAATAGCTCCTACTGAAACACGACTGAAATAGCAGCTCAGGGAAATCCTGTAATGTAGGATGTATAACTGCAGTTTAGTTAACTAAAGAGAGTTGTCAATAAAATACAAACAATAAAAGATAATTAAGTGATAGTAACTCCAGTGAGACATCTTCAGGACGATATAATCTAGTAGCTTTTCAGATCAATATATTTTTTCTTACTTCACACGCAACAGTGTTTGCTCAATCACAGCAGGTCTGGTTCACATCAGACATTTCAAGACATCATCATCCCTCACCGTCACCCTTCAGTCCCAATCTCTTACTAATCCAAACTAAGAAACCGGGAGTGAGGAATGGGGCCTGAGAATTGTGCAATGAGGATGACAAAGGGAGTCCTTCGGAGTGAGAGATGAGGAATGACAGGAGAGGTATTATGAGTGACGGATAACTGAGGAATAAGGACTGATGTATAAGGAGTGAGAGAATTGAGGTGTGTACTGAGTGCTGGAGGATTGGAAAAGGATTGGGGAATGAGAAATGAGGAATGAGGGATTGAACAGCAGATGCTGGATATCTTTTTAAGTTGAGAAATGTTAGGGGTTCTTACAACAGAATCACACACACATACAAACTCATACATGCTCAGACCCATCCATTTACAAGCACACACACAAACATACTCACACCTACCGATCCACAAATACACACATACTCAAATCCATCCATTCATGCCAGGGGAAATACTCCAACATACATTCATACATACACCTCCGCACGCACCCAAACTTGTAATAAGCTACCTACCTGTCAGGCCATGTGATCAGAGCTCCATGGATAAGGTAGCGCCAGAGAGTTGCAGGAGTGGCAGGAGACAGAAATGCCATGGCTTGGGAGAGATCTAGAGGCTTCATACAGCATGAACCAGAAGATCCTTCCACCTCCTTTCATTGGCTAACATTGTGAAATGTATACAGTATGGCATGTGGTCAGTGACACTTGCTGATCCCACCACAGTCTGTGAAGAGTTGGGAAAGGTCGGTGTGAGTCTTCACTGACTGTAAGCAAGCCCTGAATAGTTCACAGCATAAACCTAAAGTACCCAAGTGTTGTGTCCTACTTTAGTGTCGTGTGTCTCGTGGTTTCGAGTGTTCCTAAGGTGAGTGTGTGAGCGTGCATGGAATGTCATAGTCTCTGGGACATTCGGGTTCTGGGAGTTGCTGTTAGTCTGGCTGAGGATGTGGAGGTGTATCCTGGCGCTCACCTGTTTCATACTTTGTTCTTAATAAAGAACTTGTGACTTACTACGAAGCGTACCGACCATCACTTCAATTGGCGACGATTGGGATTGGAGCAGCGGCGTGCGAAGGATTTTTTTTTTTTTTAAAAATGGAAGAAGTCGATATTTTTTTTTTTTGTTATTCTGAGCTTCCTTCTCAAGTATTTGCCATCGGGACGGACGACGGTGGACGGAAACAAGAAAAAAAAGCAGGAAAAGGAACTTGTGTCTTACTTGTCTGTCCAGAAGAGTCTCGGACGGTTGGAGGGTCCGCGCTGTTGGCGAGATACGAATCGCTGGGAGATTCTGGAACTGTACGCGCGAAGCGCTCCTGACGTAAGAGGAACATCTGGACACGTCAGGAGCATGCGCAGTGTTTAGGAATACTTCTACGCAGCCACGCAAGGTCACGTTGCGTGACCCAACGTGGCGGCCATTTTGTTTTAATCAATTTCAGCGTTGTTACCTAGCAACACGTTCGTACGGCGAATAAAAGGAACCACAAGGTGTTTGAAGTAGCGGAGCGCTGCGGAAACAGGTGAGATTGCCGGGGGAATACCCCAAATAAAGAATTTAGGACCAGAACTTAAGTTGCTGTTATAAAAAAAAAAAAAGAAGAAAGATTGAAAATGAGTGAAGGGGATAACGAAGGAAATCCCACAAATATAGAGATGGCACATCAGAATTATTCAATAAGTAACCCACACACCTTTTGGGCAACAGGAGCAGAACCAGGTATCAAGTGGTTAGAGTGGAAAGAATATTTTATTAACTATATCTCGGCTGTGGATGAAGCGGGGAAAATGAAACCAGAGCAGAAAAAGAGAATACTTCTACATTCCTTAGGACCTATGGGGCTGAAAACTTATTCAAGAATGTCCAAAGTGTCAGATGCAAATTTGAATACTTTTGAGAACGCAATAAAAGATATGGACAAGTATTTTGCCCCGAAGGTATGCATAGGTGTAATTAGGCACAGATTTTTTCAGAGGAAGCAAGCCAAAAATGAGACTGTTGATGACTGGTTAGATGATTTGAAGAAATTGGCGATAGATTGCAAGTTTGGTGATCTACATGATGATTTAATTAGAGATCATTTGGTTATGCATAATAACAATTCGCCTCTACAAGATCGCTTATGGGTGAATGGGGATGCACCACTGGAGGATGTACTGGCCATAATGAGGAAGTCAGAAATGTCTGGGAGATGTGCGACAGTGGTCAAGGCAGCAGAGAAAGATCCGGAAAAGGCGACAGAGGGAGTATTTAAAATTCAAAGTAAAGCTAAACCAAATTTTCAATGTACGCAAGGGAGATGGACAAGTCAACCCATGAGGAGCCAAGCGAGAGATTTTAAGACTGAGGAGAGAAGATGCTATCGTTGCGACAGCAAAGAACATTTAGCTTTTAGCAAAATGTGCCCGGCTTTGAATAAAAAGTGTGGTATTTGTGGATTGTTAGGCCATTTTAGCAAAATGTGTCGTAGGCGCAGCAATGTAAAGTACATATGGAATGATGAGGAGGAAGATGGTGAAGACGAGGAAGAATGTGTGAAGAGCGTGAGGGGAAGCTTCATGTTGAACATAGAGGATAATTCTATGGAGGGGAAACCTATTTGTGAGCTATCCTTGGGTGGAGTTAAAGTAATGGTGTATGCGGATTCAGGATCACCGTACACAATTATAAATGAAGAAATTTGGAAAGAAAAATTTGTAGGAAAAATTGGGAACCATTTAAACAAATCAGATGTAAATCCTGTGAGTTACACTGGTGAAAAAATTGACATGTTAGGTTTCAGATGGTTGACATTCCTATTTAAAGGGAGATCCACAAGAGGGAAATTGTACATAGCTAAGAGGGGACCGTCAGTGTTGGGATGGTTCGATCAAAAGGATCTGCATGTAATTCTTGATCCTAATAGTGTGGAAAAAGTGCTGATAATGGATGAGTGCAGTAAGATGAGTGAAATGTTGAGCAGGAAATTTCCTAGGGTGTTCGGGAAAGTGCTAGGGGAGCTCAGAGGGTTTGAGCACAAAATAATACTGATAAAGGATGCACAACCTAAAGTTCACAAAGCAAGACCCATTCCGATATTGATTAGGGATGAGGTAAAGAGTGAAATACAGAATTTGTTAAGCAAAGGAGTTATTGAAGAGGTGGAGACATCAGCATGGATTTCTCCGGTTGTCGTGGCCCGCAAGCCTAACGGAAAAATCCGGCTTTGCATAGACTTGCGCCATTTAAACAATAACATTGTCATAGAAAAGTTTCCTTTACCCAAAATCAATGAGATGGTTTCATCCTTGAGAGGGGCTACGTGGTTTTCTACCATTGACCTGTCTGCGGCTTACCATCAGGTTGTGTTGGAAGCAGATTCAAGGAACCTCACAGCTTTTATTACGCCGTTTGGGTGCTTTCAATTCACACGAATGCCTTTTGGGCTGGCATCTGCTGCAGCAGTTTTTCAGAGACTAATGCACAGATTGTTTGGTGATGTGGAAGGTGTACGTTTTTTTCAAGATGACATTTTGGTAGCAGGGAAAGACAAACTGGAGCATGATAAAAAATTGATTCAAGTTTTGGAAACTTTACAGTCAGTGGGGTTAACTGTTGAGCTAACTAAATGTAAATTCGGTCAGAGGAGTGTCTCGTATCTGGGGCACATTATAAGTGAGGAAGGGGTAAGACCTAAGCCAACATTGGTTGAAAACATCATTAGGTCACCAGCCCCTGTGTCTAAGGAAGAGATAAGGTAATTTTTGGGTATGGCAGAATATTGTGCGAAATTCATAAAGAATTTTGCATCGAAAGTGTACAATATTTGTTTACTTTTAAAGAAAAATGCAAAATTTGATTGGAATAAGGAGTGTGAAAGAGAAATTAGGGAAGTCAAGGTGGATCTTCAAGCAGTGAATGCTCTTGCTAGTTTTGATCCGAATTTAGATTGTTTCTTGACTACGGACGCTAGCGATAAAGGGCTTGGCGCTGTGTTGTCACAAAAAGGGAAGGACGGAAGAGAGGAGATTATCTTATTTGCTTCTAGAGCATTGTCACCTGTAGAAAGTAAATATCCGATCATAGAAAGAGAGGCATTGGCGTGTGCATGGGCACTTGAACATTTTCGTGCCTTTGTGTGGGGGAAACCTGTGGTGATTCGTACGGATCACCGACCTTTGGTTCGTATTTTATCTAGTGAGGGTACAGCAGTTGCTTCGGCTAGATTGGCCAGAATTTCAATGAGGATGAAGGAGTTCATTTACAGGATGGTGCATGTTCCGGGCAAAGATAATGTAGTGGCGGATTGCCTATCAAGATTGCCCACTCCGTTGGAGGAGTGTGTGGATGATCCTTGGGGGAACTGTAGTATAGCTTTAGTACATGATTCTGGTGCAGCTGCTATCAGTAAAGGTGAATGGCTAGAGGAACAGTCTAAGGACGAGGTGTTGGAGAGAGTTGTGAAGTACGTTTCTAAAGGGTGGCCGAGGAAGGCGAGTATTTCAGGAGGTTTGCAATCTTATTGGGAGGTACGGATGGAATTGGTTCTAGACAGAGATCTGTTGTTAAGAGGTGATAGAATAATTCCTCCAAAGACATTGCGTGGAAGGATTTTACAATTATGCCATGAGGGGCATTTTGGAATTGTCAGAACGAAGTTGATTGTGAAGGGGATGTTCTGGTGGCCAGGAATTGACAAGGAGATTGAAAGTTTTGTGAAGACTTGTTCGGTTTGTTGCTCGGCGGACAAGTCTTTGAAAACTTTAAGACCCACAATGAGTGAAGGTTTAATTTCCGAGTTTGCCATGGGATACTATTGCGGTGGACATTTTTGGACCGGTTGGTGAGTTAAAAGAGTATGGGTTGGTGGCTATAGATTTGTTTACCAAATGGCCAGTTGTAGAAATAGTAGAGAAGGCAGATACTCAGTCCGTTTTAAGGTTTTTGGATAATATCTTTGTGATGGAAGGCTTACCGGGTTGCATTCTTACGGACAACGGGGTGCAATTTCTTTCTAACATGGCTAAAGAGTACTTTAAAAGGTGTGGGATTAAACATAAAACCACGGCGCTGTACAATCCAAGTGGGAATGGTACGGTGGAACGTTTTAATAGGGTGATTAAAGGGGTCATCCAAGCGTCAATGAACAAAAATCTGGATTGGAGGATACAAGTGCAAAAAGCGGTGTGGTCATACAGAATTACTTCTCAAATTCAAACTGGGTTGCCTCCTTTTGTCATGATGAGGGGTAGAATGCCAAGGAGTAAGTACAATCCAAAGTGGTTAGTACAAAGTGGAGTACATCATTGGTCTCCTAATGAGGTACGAGGTAAATTAAAGAAGTACATGCAAAAACTAAAGTTTATTATGATAGGGTCCATGGTGCCAAGGAGGTGGATATTGAAGTTGGCGATTGGGTACGGGTCAGGAAACCGTTCAGAGTTGTTAAAGGAGAGAGTAAATTTGAGTCACCTCAGCAAGTTATGGAGGTTTTGAGGAATTCGGTTAGGTTAAGTGATGGGAAGGTGTGGAATTTGAAAGACATAGCTGTGATTGGTGGTCAAGATGGTGGTAACCTTGTGGAGGATCAAAGGGAAGATTTCGAATGGGTGGAGGATTATTTTGAGAATAGTAACTTACGGTCACAGTTAGGTGTGGAAGATGTACGGGAACATGAGGTGGTTCAGGAGGATGAATTCTGTCATGGGGGTGCCAAGGACACTTCTTCTGTTACAGAGGGGGAAGGGTCTATGTCGTGTCAGCCAAGCATGGTACCTCCACAGGAATGTGTCACATTACCTATACAGGGGGATGTTGTTTCTGGTGATGGTGGCATGGGGGTAGGAAAAAGGAAAAAGATTTTGCCTAGTTGGCTTAAGGAGTATATTGTGTAGTACTGTTGTTTTGTGTTTGGTGTTCTTTCTGTGTTTGTGGATATAAGCTGTTTTTGTTTTTTTTATTGTGTTTGTGTTTTGGTTTGTTAGTTGTTTGTTTGTTGTGTTAAGGGGGGGGGGATGTGTTGTGTCCTACTTTAGTGTCGTGTGTCTCGTGGTTTCGAGTGTTCCTAAGGTGAGTGTGTGAGCGTGCATGGAATGTCATAGTCTCTGGGACATTCGGGTTCTGGGAGTTTCTGTTAGTCTGGCTGAGGATGTGGAGGTGTATCCTGGCGCTCACCTGTTTCATACTTTGTTCTTAATAAAGAACTTGTGACTTACTACGAAGCGTACCGACCATCACTTCACCAAGGCTTACTCTATCAGGGACACTTTTCCTCCTCAATGGGGAGGATCTTCAGAGGGCTTTGCCGATATGATGATGTCACTTCCCTCAGGGCAGTATGGTGCCTCCACATGAGCGGATGTAAAGTGCCTGGATACATGAATTTGACATGATATTCGGCTGGCAAGCTAATCTTCACCAAGTCTACAGACACTCATCATGCACTTGAACAATGCAACGTCCACACTAATGGACCACCATTGATCGGGAATGATGCACAAAGAGTGAGGGATGAGAAGTGAGGGATGCAGAGAGAGGTATGGAGGATAAGAAATAAGGTATAAGGAGTGAGGGATGAGGAATTATGAATGAGGAGTAATGGGTGAGGGTGAAGATGAGTTATAAGTGAAGATGAAGATTGAAAGATGATGGATGAGGGATAACGACTGTGGAGTAAAAGATATAGAATGAAGACAAAGAAGTGAGGGCTGAAGGATGAATATTGAGGAGTGAGGAATTGTGTTTGATTTGAGATGTGAGGAGTAAGGGATAAAGACAGAGAAGTGAAGAATGAGGGATGATGATATAAGAAAATCGATGCTACGTTGGTGGGAGGAGGGTTTCTTTTGAAAAATCTGTAAATCTCCTGAGTTAATTGTCTGTAGACTTTATTTGCGTTTGGAACAATTTAACATTGAATTGTTTGTACTCAGCATTTCTAGACTAGTGCTAAATTATGTAAACAGCAGTCTTACACAAATGGCAGTGTGACCAATCAATTGTTTTCACAAGTTTTATTTTAAAATGAGTTATTCATCACTTTTGGAGTCATGATAATATCACAATGAGTTAGCCACAGTTTGAATCCTCCGGAATGAGATTCAATAAGTTCTTTTTCACATTGTTCCAAAAAAGGTGCCAGTCATATCAAGAATGTTAAGAAACTGTCTGGCAGCCACGTTCCTGAGACAACCAGAGTCAGGGATTGGCCCATCTAAAATGAAATAAAAAATGTTCATGAAATTAACTCAAGCTGGCATAAACTGACATGTATACTCAGCATTTAGTGAACAATTAGATGTGTGGAACTTCTCAATGTTTATATATTTATTAGTTCTGATCTCAAGCCTTTGGTATGTATTGAGGCCTTTCCTGAAACTATGATAGGCCCTTCATGAATGTCACATAACAATTATCAAAAGATCATATCCATAACTCTCCTAGCTAGCATGGTAGACTATATTATTTTTATGGTTATTGTTGTTACTCTTTCTTCTTCTCCTTCAATACTTCAATCTTTATCATTAGTTTTAATATTATTCCCACTATTACACCTAATAATACTACTATGACTACAAATACTAATAATAAGAACAATAAGCAGTTGCATAGTGCACACTATAAACGAAATTGACTTTTCAGCAATGACACGTTACTATTATACTAAAGGACTGACTAAATCACTCAATAATAATTTTCTTTTCTTAAAAATAAAAGATTTTAGAAGCTTAGTCACAAAGGTAAATATAAATGTTTATATTTACTCGTGTATAGGCACCACTAAAAAATAGGTGTAACTCTACACTGTTTTACTATTTGCCGTTTTTGAGTGGAATTGTACACATAGGTGGAGACTTGCATTTCTCCAGCCCCTCAAATGAGGGGTTGCAGCCTTCTGCAATAGCCTTCTACAGTAGAATTTACAAGTGTACGGTAAACATGTAGCTGGAGATCTCTGTCATTATGGTGCAGACTTCCTTAACGAAAGGTATAGAGAAAATGAATAAAGTTTATTAAGCCTAAAATAATATATACAAATATTTTATTGTAATATGAAAATGCAAATTTATTTTAAGTAGTTAATTTTAAACTAAAACTAAGAAATAAAAATGTTGCTGTAAATTAATTTATCAAATTAAATATGAATTCAACAAGACATTTATTTCATTAGTTTAATTCCTTAATATTAGTTTTTAAACAATAATTACAACTATTGACACACTAACATGTTTTATATTTATTTAAAATGTCGTATATTTAAAAAAAGAATTATTTAATAAAGATTATTTTAATTTTAAAAGTTGTATTAAATTTGATGGAGTTTCGTTTATTATTAACTATTAAAATAATATTATAATTTTTAAATAATTGTAAGAAATTTTAACATGAAAATAAATATATATATTTTTTTTTATTTTTTTTTAAATTTTATTTATAAGTTTATGAAGTTATACACAGGGCACAACACATTTGAAATGAAATAATATACAAAACAATACACAGGGAAAAAGAAAAAATATTATTGCAATACACAATATCTTTATAAAATACTCTCACTACTTGAAAACTTCAATAGGGAGTCAGGTAGGATCCTCTTTCCATTTCTTTAATGGGTCCCAAATTTTCCTTCCTAATATTCTCCCTCTTTTCCCTTTTCTAGCATATATAGCATTCTCTAGATTATATATTGCCAATAATCGAGCAAACCATTGATGATACGATGGGGATATAGGATCTAGCCAGGCTGAAGTTATGCATAGTCTTAATACTGCCATTGCAACAAATAAGAAATATCCCCCCTTCATGTGTATATCATTATGATTAACCCCAAGGAGAATTATCGACGGAGATAAAGTTATTTCTACAGCTAATACTCTAAATAGAAATTCCTCGATATTCTTTTGGATGGACTGCAAATGGGTACATGTTGCAAGCATGTGAGTCAAATCAGCCTCTAAGCTTCCACATCTCGGGCATCTAATTGCCGAGATTCCTCCCCACTGAGCAATTCTCGCTGGAGTGTGATAGAGATGATAAATAGTTTTATAATGTTGCGCCTGTAGGGGTGCCGAGCATAAAATATTCTGACCCAACTCTAAAGACACATGAAAACACTCTTCTATTATATCCAGTTTCCTCCCCCATTTCTGCGCCATTCTATCTTTATCGTCTTGTTTAGCCTTTATCAATTCTGAGTAAAACCTCCGAATCGTGCAGTCTGACCCTGCTTGTGCTAAATCCATAATTGGAATCCTAGAAAACCCAGCTGGGCCTCCCCGCTTTGTTTCAACATAACTTCTTATTTGCAGAAACTTAAAAAAATGTCTCGTCTCAATTCCATAGTTTGATTGTATCTCCGAAAATTGGAGGACCCCTTGTGCGGTCCTGATGTCTCCCAGCATCCTTATCCCCTTTCTTCCCCATTCTCCAAAATCCCAACCTGAAAAAATATCTACTGGGAAAGTAGGGTTCATACTCATTCTAGTGTATGCATTATATTTGCCTAAGCCAAAACTTTTTGAGAATGCTTTCCAAATATTATAAGCTGCTAGAATCGTCTTAAATCGTGTCCTTTTAAAGTAACAAAAATCGGTTTGCTTTAAAAATATATTCTCAGCTTCAACCCCCAAACATAAGCCATAAATTGCCAATGTACCCGCCTTATCTTGTCCTTCGACCTCTGCCCCTCCTATCAGACCCAACATGTTTTGTAGGGCCGCTGCCCAATAATATAGTTTTAGATCCGGAAGAGACTAACCTTTATACTAAAGGACTGACTAAATCACTCAATAATAATTTTCTTTTCTTAAAAATAAAAGATTTTAGAAGCTTAGTCACAAAGGTAAATATAAATGTTTATATTTACTCGTGTATAGGCACCACTAAAAAATAGGTGTAACTCTACACTGTTTTACTATTTGCCGTTTTTGAGTGGAATTGTACACATAGGTGGAGACTTGCATTTCTCCAGCCCCTCAAATGAGGGGTTGCAGCCTTCTGCAATAGCCTTCTACAGTAGAATTTACAAGTGTACGGTAAACATGTAGCTGGAGATCTCTGTCATTATGGTGCAGACTTCCTTAACGAAAGGTATAGAGAAAATGAATAAAGTTTATTAAGCCTAAAATAATATATACAAATATTTTATTGTAATATGAAAATGCAAATTTATTTTAAGTAGTTAATTTTAAACTAAAACTAAGAAATAAAAATGTTGCTGTAAATTAATTTATCAAATTAAATATGAATTCAACAAGACATTTATTTCATTAGTTTAATTCCTTAATATTAGTTTTTAAACAATAATTACAACTATTGACACACTAACATGTTTTATATTTATTTAAAATGTCGTATATTTAAAAAAAGAATTATTTAATAAAGATTATTTTAATTTTAAAAGTTGTATTAAATTTGATGGAGTTTCGTTTATTATTAACTATTAAAATAATATTATAATTTTTAAATAATTGTAAGAAATTTTAACATGAAAATAAATATATATTTTTTAAATATCTCATCATTTAATTATTTCAATGTTACTTCCTGCGGGGTGTTATTTTATTTCCCTTTCTCCATTGTTTTCTCTGGGAGTCTGTTGGAGCACCAGTGATGGGCCATGTGTGTTGCTTGTGTTTTTCACTTACTCTAGGGCTAGGCTCCAGTATATTTACATCTGTTTTGACCATTACACAGTATATGGCGTGCAGACCTACCATCCTGGGGAGGTAGATGGGAGGGAAGGTCTACGTGCCATATACCGCAACTATCCACTAGTATTTAAACCTCAGTAAAGTCTTGGTATTCTGCCTGGACCAAATGTGCATTTTATTTCTTAGTTAAGGTTTGGAACTCCAGACGCCCTTGGGTCATTTGACCCCTAGGTACCTAAGTGATCATCTAGTAATCATATGGTGGTGACAGTGAGTACCCCATGAGATATAGAATCCCCCCACATAACCCAGACTTTGGGTTGGTATTGTTTCTCCCCCCTTTTGGTCCTGGTAAAATCCCACGGATCCCTCCTGGACCACTGAGGCGCAAAACATTGACCCAGACCCCCACACACAAGTAGATTGTTTTTCTCCATTATGAGAAACTTACAATCCAAACGCACCCTTTTTTAACCCTACCGCAGGGGACCCCGGATTAAAATATAGCATTGAGGCACCCCACAGGAGTTTTAATTCTCTACTGGAACCCCAACCTTTTCCCACACACCTGCATTCACCATCACGTCTTCTTCAAAAAAGATCTCCACCAAAGAGCCCTCTTGCAGGGCCGTGGGGTATTGCAGCACCGACCCCACAAGGAACAAAGCCCGATGATGAAGCATGACACCCTCACGGGTGTGTGAGGGCACCACTTCCTAATTAGGAAGTATCCATCCAATCTTTCTACATATTTTACAACCTGCGATCTAGCACCATAGGAACAGTTACCCTATAGTATTGTTATCCTTAGTTTGATAACCATCTAGAATACATATTTAGTTCACATTAAAATGCACAAAAGTATTTGTTAACCAATTGTCTTCTTGTCCAGGGGCATATTTATCAAATATCCATGCAACGCAACTCAGCAAGTCTCCTTGCTGCACTGCGTGAAAGGGAGAGGGCAGTAAAGCATCAAATTTAACATTATATGACACTTCCCTGCTCTGCTGCACTGCCATACAAACCACTGCCTAGGGCCAACTCAGGCACCCTTGCACCATGGTGCAAAGCTGCCTACATTGTAGGCAGGATTGTTTTTACTTCCCGCACAAAAATAATCCTCTGAGGCCTTTTCTTCTATCTACGTGTGCTGCATTCTACAGAACAAGATGAATAAGCAAGGAAACATAAGCATATTTAACCTCGTTACACCTCCCAGGGAAGGCGTAACAAGGAGAAATATGCTTATTTTGGTGCAGCATTTAATGTATTCCGAGGTCTACCACTAATGGTAAATTAATATTTGGGTAAAATAAATATTTATTGCAATCCCTACTTCAAAACAAAATATGAACTCAATATCGGGGAAGTGCCTATTCTGAATATGGTCAGCTCTGAAATATCTTTAAAATGGTAAAATCTATAACATGCTGTGTCGGTGAGCAGAATAGATTACGGGTGGTCACTAAACACTCAGTTAATGAGGTATGAGTAATTTGTTTGGCAAAGGCCCAACTGCTGCCTTTGGGTGTGAATTATATCATGGTTGGTGGAACTTTTTACCATACCACCAGTGTTACAGTTTTAGCTCTGACAGTGGTTGTTTCTTTATTGGAGATGCAATAAAATAAATATTCCATTGGCTATTCCTCCGCTATCTAGGGAACTCAGGGCCTGACTATGATGGCAGTGGGACTGAGAAAGAAAGACCATCGGTGAAGGTCCCACTGACATCCATACCATCCGTCTGACCACAGCATAAGGAGGCAGGTGGTTGGGGCTTGGCTGTGGGGGGGGGGGAAACTTCTGCATCCAACAGGATGAAGAATCCCATCGGGACAGCTGTCAGCATCCTATCCCTACAATGAGAGCGGTGCCTGCGTAAGCACCTCCATAGGTACTAGGATGTCCCTTTCCAAAAGCCAGTTCATGGCGGTCTGACCGCCATCTACAGGCTGTAGGAAAGGACATTGGGGGCACCAAGCAGGGCCCCTGTCTCCTGTGGGTTGCTGTACAGTGGCCCAGGGGATACGTGTGGTACACCCATGCACATCGATCAACAGGGTGACTGGCACAAAGTGCCTTTTTCAGTAGCGGCTTGTGCTGTGGCTCTTTTTCTGGGATGCAGCACAAGCCGCTGTCGAAAAAGGCTTTTTAGGAACTCCTGCTCGGGGGTCCGAACGTAAATTGGGCAGGTGGGACTGCCGACACATTGTCAGATAGTTACCTGCCCGAAACAATGGTAGTTGGATGCTCGTTCGACCGCCATCATGATCAGGCCCTCAGTTCTATTGGCAGTAATACATAATACCAAAAAAACAGTAAACTTACACAAACATTTAGTTTACTTTATGAATCAGGCCCTGTAAGTGTTTGTGTGTGCATGCATGCGTGAGAGAGTTATGTTTTGTGCACAGTTTTACTTCTCGCAATATTGTTTCAGTATTTAGTGGCTGTCCGAAATATTCAAAGTATGATGTGTTAAAGTCCTAGAAATATTTTAGGCCACTTTGCACAAAACCAGTTTTTTTAATTCAGCGACCTTAACATGATTTTAAAACCGTGATCATTTACTGCTTGAAGAGAATCCAAAAAACAACCCAGCTTCATTTTGTTCCTTCTACCATTTAGGAGTTTATTTCTGTCCTAATAACTGCCATATCCTAGGGATGTGACACACGCACCTTCTGGTACCAATGTAATATTCATTACATGTCTTGCTACTCAGAGTCAACGATGCAGATGGATTGCAAGTAGAATAACTGATAGAAGGATGTGAAAGAGTAGGAGATGCTTGAAAATGATAAAAATAGAGAAATTTTGAAAGGTGGAGCAGAGGAAAGGGAGAAACAGTTTTTAAAAGTGGGAATTGTGTTTTCATTGAAGGTGAAAACCATGAAGTGACATAACAATGCATTATTTGAATAATCTTTTTAAATTAAAAGAATAATAAAGAAGCAATTCCAATAAAGATATCAGTTTTGTGTTATATATAAAGATAGCAAAAAAAAGTATCAGACTTTTGAGCAAATGTCCTACTACCAGTTCTTCAATCTTTGAGCAAAGGCTCAAAACAATCAACAGGAGCCCTGGGAAGAAGATGTGCCCGACCACCTACATAGCTGCCGACTTTGGAACATAGGGAACACGGTTCGATTCCATGCCTTAACTCCCTGAGCAAATCACGTAATCTTCTGTTGCCTAAAAAATAGGGAAATAAGGATCAGCATTGGCAGTGCCAGTAGGTTCTTGCTTTTTAATTGAAGTGACTTGTTGGCCATATTGCAATGGTGAAACAATGATACACTATGGACAAAAGAAGTCCATAATGATCGCCTGGCTTTGAGGAAGTGGACATGTGGGCTGCAGACCACTGCCGATTAAATGATCGGCAAGCAAGCAACCTGTAGCACTGCATGGTAAGCTCTAGCATCCTCTTAAGTGAAATGAAAATAAAAGAGGAGAAGCAAACAAATGAAAGGGAAACTATAAACTATAAAAGAACAAAATTGGAAACTAAAGGAGTAGTCAACCTGCCCTGACACTGAAGTGCACTCACTCCATGCAGGAAAATCAGCTTGGTCTACGTGGTGCAGTTCTTTGTTTGCTGCTCCTTCTGCTGCACACTTTAAAGGGAATGGCTAAGGCTTTCCTTTGATGCAAAAGGAGGCTGAAAAATGAGAGGTGATAGGACTGCTGGAAACAAGAGCTACCTGGTGGTTGTGCACATATTATCCCAGTTTCTGAGATGGTAATTGCACAAAATTACCAGCGTGGCCTTTGAGAGATGACCTTGCATTGATTTTTGGTGGAAGTCCTGCAGGACAATGGAATAGCCTTGATCTAGGATATTTAACATATTTTTGACTTTATAAAATATATTGTAAATATTTTTGGAAACAGCCTATGTCACATACCTATGCACATCAAATTTTTGCAACATTTTGTTTTGCGTGTTTTTTAGCTTTGGTTTTATGTCTGTGGAATTACATTTCCAATGGACAATGCTCTTGCGATTGACTCAATGTCGTTGGTCAATATCTTTGTGACAAATAAGCAGATAGGCAGCAGGATCTAACAGGGTATGGACAATTACGTAGAAATGAAAAAGTTATTAAAAAACGTTTTACACAAATGTATGTAATAATTATTTGTGCTATTCCGCCAATATCATAGATGCCATCTCTAAATTTGTGAATTATTTTAATTTAGTGGCACACTAATAGAAAATAGGGTGAAGTCATACAACAGTTTGTGCATATAAATCTGATATATACGTGCAAATATGTGGATTTACGAATGTGTAATATTCACAAAAGTATACCTTACACTCGCAAATTAATTTTTTGCGTGTAAAGTTACCCACTATGGTGTAATATACCACACGAGAAAAGGTGGAGAAGTAAGCATTCTAGGGCGGGTTTCACTGGGAAGTGTAGGAACACCCACAAACTCAAAAGTTCCACTCTTACCTCTTCCGTTGGTGTATATGGTGGTAAATTTCCTACTCCAAGTGCAGGAAAAGTAGCACCCCCAAAATTGGTATCGGTGAGGAGGAAGGATTTCTGTAATAGGCAAAAGATTTCCCGATGGAGCAAAATATTGTGCCATTTTGGTGGTTGCATTTCTGCAGCATAAATGTACAAAGCATAGAATAGTGCCAGTCGAAATGCGAAATTCAGGACGTTATCATGAAATTCGGCAGAAAACCTGCAAGTAGCGCTTCTAGGTACACTTCAGGGGAGTTTTGTGAACTGGCAAAATTCGTAATTATGCACCCAGTCGGCTGAATATTTGCTTTTCTTTCTTTTTTTTTTTTAATTAGGCCCAAATAACAAACTGCAACTCCAAGATCTAGGTGATGCATTGTCTTGAATTTGCACAGCTTATTTAAACAAATTTATGTTAGCAACTTTTAAGGCGTTGAAACGTGATACAGACTCACATGGGTCAGTGAATTCTACAGATGTAAATTAAAATATAAATGCCACATGCAGACATAGTGTTACCTCTGTTAGAAAACACATGAATGCATAAGTGCAGGCTCATTCTACAACATAACAGAAAGATTGCACTTGGTGTGAATAAAAGGGCGAATTCAATGGCATCCATGTTGGTTCTTTTCTTTTACAGAATGGAGCAAATGGCATCTGCAGAAGAGAACACACGAAATAAACTGACTTCATTCTTTTTTTAATGGCTTACATATAATTTAGCAGTGGAGTAAATAATTTTCCTCTACTTTTCCAATAGAGAAGGCTTGACAAATGATAAGGGCCATATTCGAAGTAAATCACTTTGGGCCTGGTGTACGAACACATCATTTACTCTTTGCAAACACTACAAATCTGGATGAGAAATCAGCAAATGTGTTTTTTAAATGTACTAAAAACATTTGGTGATTTGGTGACAGGTTAATGCTAAATGAGTGAAGGAAGCCTTACCAAATCAATATTTGGAAGGAGAGTGTGTAGGTTGTCCTTTCCAAATACTGATTCCTTATGGCATGCATTAATGTTTTGCAACAGAAATATAGTCGAAAAACATTAATATTTTATTGACCACTGAAAGCTAGACTTAACCCATTTGTGAGTGGGAAAGTGTCCTTTGTGAATGGTACAAAAAATTAGGAGTAGGCAGTGGTCCATTGGAGCACTGTCTACTCTTTCAAAAACTGTTCAAAATTTACATAATATTTTTTTTTTAACACAGCATGTTTTCCTTAAAGGAAAACAAGCTGCATAAAAAAAAAAGGTTGCTTTATTCAAAAGCAATCACAGTCATGGTGGTCTGCTACCTCCAGTAGGCCACCATTCCTTTGAATCATAGTAGGTCGCAATTTGAGACCTACCTCATAATATGTATGTTGTAGGTTGGCTTCTGATCCACTACGATTCAGATTCTTAAGAATCGACCTATTAGTACATAGGTTGGTTCTTAAAAATCTTTACTGGTCGCAAAAATACTGGTAACAAATTATGACTAGTAATTTGGGACCAATAAATAATGTATGAAAAAAAATGAATGAATGGAATGAAAGAAGCATTTATTAAACGCATAGCTACCCGGGGGCATCCCAGCGCTAACAGTGGTAAAACAATAGACACCACAACCACATTAAGAGAAAAGCCATGTTTTTAGAAGTTTACGAAAGGCCAGATGATTAGATTCACTGCGTAGTTGAAGTGGAAGGCAGCCGCGGCCCGTGGAGGGAGTTCCGTGGGGTGGTAAGGCAGGGCGGGGGAGGGGCAGGGTGGGGGGCTCTAAAACCCGGAATATGGATAATTGCAGGTAAGTAAACAATTAAATAAATAAAACGAATTTCGTAGCGCACGCTGCATCGCAAAATGCAATGCAGTGCGCGCTACGAAATTTGTTTTACTTATTTAATTGTTTACTTACCTGTAATTATCCATATTCCGGTTTTTAGAACCCCCCACCCTGCCCCTCCTCCGCCCCGCCTTACCGTCCCACGGAACTCCCTCCACGGGCCGCGGCTTGTGGAAGGGTATTCCACATCCTGGCACCATTGTAAGAAAAAAGAAGGCCATTACTTCTAGCCTTGTTGATCCTGGGGACTGTGGCAAGATGGAGGTCGTCCGAACGCAGGCGTCTATCCGTGAGGTAAGGCAGAATAATGGAATGATTGATGGATAGTCCCTTCCCTGCTAGCGTCTTGTGAACGGATGTATGACGTTACAACGCATGCTATTACAACGCATACCTTTACATCGCATTTTTTACAACGCAAGTACTATTACAACGCATTACTTTACAACGAATTCTGTTACAACGCAAAACCTATTACAATACTGAAAAGTGCTGTTACAACGAAGTATATTACAACGCATACCTTTACAACGCGATTTTTTTTTTTTTAAATAAAAAGTACAATAAAATCTGGCACGGGATGCAGGGAAATTAGGGGTTTTAGGGTGGGGAAGTGTATTAAAACGTGGAGAAGAACTGTACGTAAATCGACCAAAATGCAGTAACAAATTAATACTCGGGTATTAAAATTAATACTCGAGTATTAAAATCAATACTCAAAATGCCCCATAAAAATCCGTTTTAAGACAATAGTAAGTTTTTAAATAATAAGGAAAAAATAATTTACAGTACATACACATTTTTAACATGAAAAGATCGCAAACTAAGTAAACTAACGAACACATAACACACATGCACATAGGCGCCATTTTAACCATCTCACTTTAAACTTGTCCTACCACAGTTTCTATGTAAACAATACCAAAAGACATGTTCCAAAATGGATGCCAAAACGGGGCAAATGAATGAAAAAAATATTTCTTTAAAAGCATTTTTAAAATATCATTTTCCACAGTAAACCAAAGTATTAAAAAAAACACAACGAACGCAGTTTTTAAAAAAATTAATAGTGACACACAGTAAAACTTATAAATACAAGTGAGACACCATTTTGCACTCAGTTGATTATCAACTAGCAGAGAGAGCAGACGTAATAAGCTGACCCTCTGTCACCTGCACTGCGACCTCCTCAGAGAGAGCACGGAATTCACAACAGAGCAACTACTAGTAAGTTAATAATATATATGTAAACGATAATTTTTAGAAAAATATATTTTCATAAACCACCAAAAATATTTTTTCACTTAATAATAAAAACTTAAGAAATGAACTGTTTCCAATATATTATCAATAAAATAAAACACAAAATTAAAACAAGTAATTTATTTCCCTCAACCAGAAAATCGGAAGATTTAAACATTCCACAGCAGCTGAACCTATTTGGACATCCCCACCACGTAAACGACTGACAAACACAATTGTTTAGGTAAATGTTATTTTTGTGTCATGGTTTTACTTGTAAAATTTATTTGTAAAAATTTCATAAAGTCATGTATGCCAATGGTGTTTTTTTTTAATACTCAATCACACCGCATAAAAATCAAAATTTTCTTTTTGTAACCAACGTTGACAAAGGAACATTTTTTTTTTTTTTTCACTCCAACAGTGAACATCTTTTCCCAAAAACCTTTTAACCTCGAGCAAACATCAGGATAAAGGGACGATAACAAAAAACCTACTAGAAAAGGTATGTTTTCTTTTCCATTTTATTATAACGATACATTAATAATCCTTTCCTTTGCAATTATTCCTCCTGTACCGTTCTTTATTTTGAAAACTAATGGATAGTTTTGAGAAACAATATTCAATTTCTTCTGTAGGAAAGAGCACCATCAGTGATATTTTTGTGTAGGGTAGGGGTACATATCTCTATTTCTACTACAGTAATGTGTTTTAATTAGGACAGTATCATGTATTACTAGTTAAATTGTATGTCTGTTAAATTTTAAAGATACTCAAGTACTAAATTTCTACCCACCGTTAATTATCTTTTTATCTCCTTTTTTCCTGAACAGAAAAGATTTTTTTTCTCAAAACTAAAATTTTGAGCCAACAAAGAAAAACATCCTCTACCACCTCATCCACAAAAGCGAATTCTCAAAAACAAGGTATTTTTTTTACAGCACGGATTCTTTACCTTCAAAATATTTGACTAACTATCACATAGCTAAATTTCAAAGAAATAATCAATGTAATTATGATTACATTTTTAAATTTTAGAGTTATATTTCATGTCTAAAGAATGGTTTTTCCTTACGGAAATAGTTATGTGCAGCAACTTATATCACATGTGCAATTTTTGTGGAATAATTTTCGTAAACACATTTCTCAACATCGGTCAGTTTTCCAATTCTTTTCTTTTTTCACTTTTCCAGACATTTATTTATCCATTCCCCATCAAATCACCTCAAAAGTGTCTACACAAACCGACTCACCAATACCACTGAACAACAGTCTGCCAGAAAACCAATTCGGAAAAAAAGGTAATTTTGGCCAACATTGTCAGCTGCAACAATTTTTAAAATGTACCATGCTGTAGAGGTAACAATTTTCTTTTCCAAAATCTTGAAGGTGCATCAGTAGGGAAAGTGTTGGATAGTGTAGGGGTATTAATTTACTATTCTAACTCCATGAAGGTGCAGCAGTAGGGTAAGTGTTGGATAGTGTAGGGGTATTAATTTACTATTCTAACTCCATGAAGGTGCTGCATTAGGGAAAGTGTGGGATAGTGTAGGGGTAACAATTTACTATTCTATCTCCAGGAAGGTGCTGCAGTAGGGAAAGTGTTGGATAGTGTAGGGGTATCAATTCACTATTCTAACTCCAGGAAGGTGCAGCAGTAGGGAAAGTGTTGGATAATGTAGGGGTAACAATTTACTATTCTAACTCCAGGAAGGTGCAGCAGTAGGGTAAGTGTTGGATAGTGTAGGGGTATCAATTTACTATTCTATCTCCAGGAAGGTGCAGCAGTAGGGTAAGTGTTGGATAGTGTAGGGGTATTAATTTACTATTCTAACTCCAGGAAGGTGCTGCAGTAGGGAAATTGTTGGATAGTGTAGGGGTATTAATTTACTATTCTAACTCCAGGAAGGTGCATCAGTAGGGAAAGTGTGGGATAGTGTAGGGGTAACAATTTACTATTCTAACTCCAGGAAGGAGCATCAGTAGGGAAAGTGTGGGATAGTGTAGGGGTAACAATTTACTATTTATACTCCTGGAAGGTGGTGCAGTAGGGAAAGTGTTGGATAGTGTAGGGGTATTAATTTACTATTCTAACTCCAGGAAGGTGCAGCAGTAGGGTAAGTGTTGGATAGTGTAGGGGTATCAATTTACTATTCTAACTCCAGGAAGGTGCTGCAGTAGGGAAAGTGTTGGATAGTGTAGGGGTAACAATTTACTATTCTAACTCCAGGAAGGTGCATCAGTAGGGAAAGTGTGGGATAGTGTAGGGGTAACAATTTACTATTCTAACTCCAGGAAGGTGCATCAGTAGGGAAAGTGTGGGATAGTGTAGGGGTAACAATTTACTATTTATACTCCAGGAAGGTGCTGCAGTAGGGAAAGTGTTGGATAGTGTAGGGGTATTAATTTACTATTCTAACTCCAGGAAGGTGCAGCAGTAGGGTAAGTGTTGGATAGTGTAGGGGTATCAATTTACTATTCTATCTCCAGGAAGGTGCAGCAGTAGGGTAAGTGTTGGATAGTGTAGGGGTATTAATTTACTATTCTAACTCCATGAAGGTGCAGCAGTAGGGAAATTGTTGGATAGTGTAGGGGTATTAATTTACTATTCTAACTCCAGGAAGGTGCATCAGTAGGGAAAGTGTGGGATAGTGTAGGGGTAACAATTTACTATTTATACTCCAGGAAGGTGCTGCAGTAGGGAAAGTGTTGGATAGTGTAGGGGTATTAATTTACTATTCTAACTCCAGGAAGGTGCAGCAGTAGGGTAAGTGTTGGATAGTGTAGGGGTATCAATTTACTATTCTATCTTCAGGAAGGTGCAGCAGTAGGGTACGTGTTGGATAGTGTAGGGGTATTAATTTACTATTCTAACTCCATGAAGGTGCAGCAGTAGGGAAATTGTTGGATAGTGTAGGGGTATTAATTTACTATTCTAACTCCAGGAAGGTGCATCAGTAGGGAAAGTGTTGGATAGTGTAGGGGTATCAATTTACTATTCTAACTCCAGGAAGGTGCATCAGTAGGGAAAGTGTTGGATAGTATAGGGGTAACAATTTATTATTCTAACTCCAGGAAGGTGCATCAGAAGGGAAAGTGTTGGATAGTGTAGGGGTATTAATTTACTATTCTAACTCCAGGAAGGTGCAGCAGTAGGGTAAGTGTTGGATAGTGTAGGGGTATCAATTTACTATTCTATCTCCAGGAAGGTGCAGCAGTAGGGTAAGTGTTGGATAGTGTAGGGGTATTAATTTACTATTCTAACTCCATGAAGGTGCAGCAGTAGGGAAATTGTTGGATAGTGTAGGGGTATTAATTTACTATTCTAACTCCAGGAAGGTGCATCAGTAGGGAAAGTGTGGGATAGTGTAGGGGTAACAATTTACTATTTATACTCCAGGAAGGTGCTGCAGTAGGGAAAGTGTTGGATAGTGTAGGGGTATTAATTTACTATTCTAACTCCAGGAAGGTGCAGCAGTAGGGTAAGTGTTGGATAGTGTAGGGGTATCAATTTACTATTCTATCTCCAGGAAGGTGCAGCAGTAGGGTAAGTGTTGGATAGTGTAGGGGTATTAATTTACTATTCTAACTCCATGAAGGTGCAGCAGTAGGGAAATTGTTGGATAGTGTAGGGGTATTGATTTACTATTCTAACTCCAGGAAGGTGCATCAGTAGGGAAAGTGTTGGATAGTGTAGGGGTATCAATTTACTATTCTAACTCCAGGAAGGTGCATCAGTAGGGAAAGTGTTGGATAGTATAGGGGTAACAATTTATTATTCTAACTCCAGGAAGGTGCATCAGAAGGGAAAGTGTTGGATAGTGTAGGGGTATCAATTTACTATTCTAACTCCAGGAAGGTGCATCAGTAGGGAAAGTGTTGGATAGTATAGGGGTAACAATTTATTATTCTAACTCCAGGAAGGTGCATCAGAAGGGAAAGTGTTGGATAGTGTAGGGGTAACAATTTACTATTCTAACTCCAGGAAGGTGCATCAGTAGGGAAAGTGTGGGATAGTGTAGGGGTATCAATTTACTATTCTAATTCCAGGAAGGTGCTGCAGTAGGGAAAGTGTTGGATAGTGTAGGGGTAACAATTTACTATTCTAACTCCAGGAAGGTGCATCAGAAGGGAAAGTGTGGGATAGTGTAGGGGTAACAATTTACTATTCTAACTCCAGGAAGGTGCTGCAGTAGGGAAAGTGTTGGATAGTGTAGGGGTTACAATTTACTATTCTAACTCCAGGAAGGTGCATCAGTAGGGAAAGTGTGGGATAGTGTAGGGGTAACAATTTACTATTCTAACTCCAGGAAGGTGCATCAGTAGGGAAAGTGTTGGATAGTGTAGGTGTAACAATTTGCTATTCTTACTCCATAAAGATGCATCAGTAGGCAAAAGAAAGGATTGAGTACATGTTATGTTTTGTATACAAATTTTTATAAATATCAAGCTAAATGTTTTATCTTTTCTCTTCTTTTTTCAGATAATGTCTAGCCTTGGAGCAGCCAACTTCATTAAATCCAGGAAGGGCAAAAATCTTTTAAACCATGGTGGATACATATATAGTAAGGAAAGAATAAGTTTAACTAGAAATCATTGGAGGTGCGTGCAATACTACACTACCCATTGCAGTGGCAGAGCGGTTACTGTTGATAATTTGGTTGTGAAAACCACAGAACATAACCACTCTGCCTCTGCAATGGATGTAGAAATCAGAGAGACAATTAATGAGATGAAAGCTATTGCAAGCACCTCTAATGATTCTACAGGATCCATTTTAAGGGAGGTTGCACAGCATGTCCCCAGTCATGTTGCTAGCAACATGCCTATAATACCCAATTTGAGAAGAATTATTCAGAGACAAAAGCAGGCAAGTAATATTCAATTGTCTACACCACATACATTCTCTGACATTAGAATTCCTCATGATCTTTCTATTTCTTTTTCTGATGAACCTTTCCTTCTGCATGACAACGAAAACCCTCAGAAACGTATTTTAATTTTTAGTACCCCCCGTAACCTTGCTAAGTTAGAAAGTAGTGAAATTTGGATGATGGATGGGACGTTTAAAAGTACACCCCATCCTTTCACTCAAATTTACACTATACATGCTAAGATTAACAATAGTGTAATTCCCTTAGTGTATAGTTTGCTACCTGATAAGACTTCTGCAACATACACTGAACTTTTATCAGTGATTAAAAGCAAAACATCTGCAAGTCCTCGAAAAATAATAATCGATTTCGAATTGAGCATGATCAATGTGATCACCAAAACGTACACGGATACCCAAATTCAGGGATGTTTCTTCCATTTTTCGCAGGCATTTTGGCGTAAACTACAAAAAACATCCCTAGTTGCAGAATATTCTCGGGATAGCAAATTACAGTTTGAACTAAAAAAATTAACTGCACTTTGTTTTGTTCCTCCCGAAAGTGTGGACGAGTACTACACTGCAATTATAGAATCTGTTTATTATACGAGTAATGAGGAAAAATTGGCACCCATTCTAAATTATTTTGAGGACACATGGATTGGACACCTAAGCAGATCGGGTCGCAGGAGGAAGCCACGATTCCATGTGGAGTGGTGGAACTGCTACACGAGTTGTTTAGAGGGAGAGGCCAAAACAAACAATGCCATTGAGGGGTGGCATAACTCCTTCAATCATACAATTGGAAAACCACATCCTAACTTCTACTCATTTTTGGAAACTTTGAAGAAGGAGCAAAGTTTCCAAGAAATGAGAATAGCACAAACACTCGCAGGTAGTCTAAACCCACGAGTAACAGTCAAAACAAGGGAAATGTCTGAGAGACTATTGGCAATTCTACAACAGTTTTCGTTGTGTGTGGCTATAGACTACCTCGAAAATCTTTCTAACATTCTTTCTTTTTAAAACAATGAATTTGCTTACTTTCCTGCTTTGCTAAAAATTATAGTAATTACAATGATTCAATTGGCATACAACTTTTTTTTTTTTAAATTTTTTTTCAAATTAACAAGTCGGGTTTTTTTCATTTTTTCAATCAAATCTTCATTTCATCAAAAATAAACCAATGCTGAAAAATTTACTGTTCCTTAGTATTCGAACCATTTATCATTATCGGTACGCCATTTTTCTAAATTTCGAAAAAATCCTACTTTATTTCCGTCAAAACCAATCACCAAAACTCAATCCGAACTATAAAATAGAAATGAAACCATATTCCTTAATACACATTGCATCCGAATTTTCATTTGTATTTCAATTATAAATTTACTAAATATTAAAGTACGCACAATTTTTGTACAAAGAAATGAAGATCGACAGTACTTCTTTATCTTCGGAAACAAAGAAATCAACTGTCTGATCCGTAACTTTTTATTTAGAAAGAGTTACATACTTTTTTAAAATAACTAACTTACTTTCAGCGACCCGACATAGGCATGTATTAATAACATTAATGTGGACATGTTTAACAACTTTTAAAACATCTATTAGTTTTCCAGCAACCTCCCCTTATTCTTTCCTTACTATATATGTATCCCTTTAAAAGGTTTAATCTATAATATCAACAGAAAATATTTCCTACCTGGACGCAGATCAGCTTCCTGCTGCTTCCTCCTCCGATGCTCTGCAAAATGGCGTATTACGTCGACGCACACGTCCTTACGTCATCGCGTGCTTCTCTATTTATGGCGGACTACTTTTTTACATTCAACTGTAAATAAATGTTAATATATGTAAATGAAATATTTATATTTTGTTTTAAATATAAAACTTATTTTTAAAAATTTATGAAAAATATGTTTATTTTTTTCATGTTTTATTAATCAAATAAAATTGTGAAATAAATAATTGTTTCCTATCATTATTTTTAATTAAATGTTTAAATCTCCAATATTGTAATTTAATAAATGTATAATTACTTAATATGTTCCTTACCTTGGCTCTATTGTCTTTTCCTTTCAAAACTTCCTCTTACTTCACTTTCTGTACCTTCTTTTCTTGTTCCGCGGGCTGTATATGCAGAGGCTGCCAAAATAAATAAAGGACAAACACGCTCATAGACTTCAATGGAAAACCGTGGGAAATAAATTCAAAAAGTAAGTTATAATTGTTATTTCTGATTTCTAAATTTTAAAAATGTAAAATTAGTATAATTATTACTGTAAATATTTTTTAATGTTGATATTAATCTTTTAAATATATTATTTATTTATTTATGTAATAAATTAATCAATAATACACTTCCATTTATTTATAAAAGGACACTTTTTTTTAAACATATAAATACTCTTGTCTTTTCATATGTGATAAAAATACTCTAGTTTTTAAAAATAGGTACTCAATCATTTTTCTATATATTTAAATATTATATACTCTTTAATGTTTATTTAAACTTATTTTTAAGTAGATAAATACTCAACATTTAAAATAAGTTTTTATTAAGTATCTATTTTTTTAATTTAAAAACACTAAACTAAATGTTCAAGTATTAAATTTTAAAAAACTCAAGTATTAAACATTTCTACATAATAAAATACACATGCTTTAAAATTTTGATTATCTACTCACTTATTTGAAACTACTATAGAAACTAAAAATACTAAAGTATTATTTTATCACCAAACAAACCAAACTTTTCTTCTAGTCACAATACTCAAGTATTATTATTTTTATATACTACTCACTTATTTCAAATAAATATTGCATTTTTTTAAATTATTTTAATACTCAAGTATTTATTTTACTGCTAACCAACCAAACATTTCTACCAGAAAAAATAAACAAGTATTAATATTTTTATTAACTACTGCCCTTTTTTTAATTAGAATTGCTATATTAAAAAAAAAAAAAATACTCAAGTATTAATTTTAATGCTACCCAAGTAATAATATTTTGAAAAACAAACAAGATAAATATTTTGCAAAAAAAAATGCGTTGTAATAGTATATGCGTTGTAAAAGTACTTACAATATAACATCTTGCGTTGTAAACACATGCATTGTAAATACATGCGTTGTAAAAGCATTTCCACTAAATGCGTTGTAAAGGTATATGCGTTGTAAAGGTACTTACCATATAATGGAACGCGTTGTAAAAGCATGCGTTGTAAAAGTTTTAGCGTTGTAAAAAAAGCGTTGTAATAGCACAGCGTTGTAAAAGTTGCGTTGTAAAGGTAGTTCCCCCTTGTGAACGATACACATGGCCTTAAATTGAACTCTCTCCTGAATAGGGAGCCAGTGAAGAGATATCAGGGCTGGCTTCGCAGATTGACGGTTTGGAATCCCGACAAGCATCCGTGCTGTGCAATTTTGCACCGTTTGGAGCTTTGAGATAGTAGAAAAAGGGGTTCCTAAATAGAGAACATTTCCATAGTCCAGGCAAGAAAGAATGAGAGCCTGGACCATAGGCCTTCTTGCAAGGAAGGGTAGAATCTGGAGGACTAACCTTTTGTTTTGTTCTTCATGACAAGAGCTGTAAAAATACCATAACATCAGTTTGCTGTGTTTCAATACAAAGACATTAATGGAATATTTTTTTCCGTTAACATCAGCTACAACTCACTATATATGATGTATGAGCAATGCATGTGCTTCATGTTGTTTCACAATCTACTTTCTCCATTTTCCATTATTCAAATATTGTTCTATATGGCCTGGAGAAAAATCTGTTTGCTGCATTTGACATTAAGGGGCAGCGAATAGGGGTAAATGGATTTGTCTTGTTTTTCAGCACCAGGTGAAAGTTGCAGTGATAATGGCTGCTGCATGGTATTCACCAACATAAATAAAAATGTCTTTATGTGTTGCCAGTAATTCTCAATGCCGTCAGTAACTTGCATCTTATGCAACAGGGCAACCCAATATTCCCCCAGGGAACTGGGTAAATCAATGTCGCAAGAAAATATGTTGGTGGAGGGATTATTTGTAGTCTATTATACAGTTTATTGGTCACAAGATTAAACTATAAAAAAAGGAATCATTAAACAAAAGGCGTACAGTTTTCACAAGATTTTTTTTGCATTTAAGATATTCAGTATGAAATAATCATATTAAAAAATTAAGAATAACACATTGCAGAGAGAAAAAATCAACATAGCAACACTGACGCCAGCCACATGATCAACATAACCTAAATGTACTAACAAAACGAAACACTAATGAATATACATGACAATACTCTAATGAACATCATGTTGACCACAATGTAACACCACAATAAGTGAAAGACCAATCAACATGCCAAAACAGCACCCAAAGAGTGCCCAAAGAGTGTACACAAAGAATAATAGGATAACTCACTCACAATGAAAATCAATACTGCACCAAGTAGCAAACATAAACATGTCTAAACAGAGAGACACCTCATTGTATCTCCAACTCCTCCAGTGGTCACGAATGCAAGATACAGGAAAACACATTACCTTGACAATGAGCCATAGGAAAGTTATGCACACACTACTCAATCACTACAGACTACAAGTAAACCATCCTGGCAAGTAAAGGCTGTTAAAATAGGTCATAGAAAAAGGATCAGAATATGAGGAAAATAAATACGGAAATCGGTGCAGAAACACCAGTTCCCATGATTATTTTTCATTTTCAGCACTGGATCCTGAAATCAGGAGAAATCCTCAAATCCTGGATTAACCAATCTATTCTTCGTTAGTAATAGACAGGTCTGGGAGTTTCAGCTCAATGACTGAGCCATCTTTAATCAGATCACAAAGCCTAAGTGCCTTGAATTTGTGCAATGGCATTAAAAAGAGGCATTAACTACAGTCTTCACACTACTTTGAGGGCATGCACAGAAAATCATTCATGGAATTGTTTAGGGGCATATTTATGAGAGCCTTGCATCATGTTTACACTATGCAAAGTGGTACATGCGTGACACAAGGCTCTGAGTCAGATGTAGGAAGCCATGCAAAACCACATTATGTGGCTTCAAGTGGCCTCATAAATCTAGAGTAAGGCAATGCAGTGCAAATCGCTGTATCGCCTTCCTCTGCGCAAGAGAGGCATTCCATGGGCGTTGCAGTGGGTGTTCCCGAGCAACTCTTGTGCATTCAGCAGCACACATAGAGGGAGGAAAATGCCTTCATGGATTGTTTTTGTGCAGGAAGGTGCCCCTTACCACACAAAAACTGTCCTACCTACAACACAAGCACCATTGCACTGTGGTGCATGGGTGCTTGCGTTGGCACTAGGCTGCCGAAATGGCGCCAGAGCAGGGGGAAATGTCAGGAATGCACTGTATTGTACAAATACGGTCCATTCCTGCCATTTCACTTTGACGTAGGGCAGATCAGTAAGGTGACTTGCTACGAAGCCCTATGCCAAAAAGCTAAAAATAAGACCCTTAGAGTTTGAGGGATGCACAACAGCCACCAAAAATTGGTGAACATCCTGTTGACCATGTTTAGTTTTCAAAACCAGGCATACACTCTGAGGCCCTCATTATAAGCACCCTAGTAATAAGTGTGATATTAATCATATCTGGAAAAATTCCTCTTTGCCAAGTCGGAATGTATTTTGTGTTCTGAGATTTTTGGGAGTAAAATGCAGGTTTTGCTGCTTACTGTACGGAAAACTGCATGTCACGGTAATTACAGGGCAGTTTTCACTACTGATATTTATCTAAAAGTTCATAATTCGGGTAGGTGCAGTAACAACAACATTCACCTCACATATAGCAATTAGCCGAGCCGCTCATAAAGGGGGCCTAAATGTGGTGCATGGGATATCTACCAACATAACTGTCCAACTCCAAATAATGCCCTAAGGGACACAAACATAGTTTTACTTTCAGTTTAAAGTGGGCAGATGAGGGAAATGTACAGATTCATTCACAATTTCGTGGTTGAGCTATGACAGTCCTTTTTAGTATATTATCATTCTTATTTACTCCAGTGGGAAGAATAAAATACCAGCATATGTTTTGCAAAAGGTATTGCCATTATCCATGCCTGTATGTCTAAATAAGGGCGCTTTTTGAACTTGCCTCTGGCACCAGATGCACTTGGAAAAATGTCAGTATCATTAGTGCCCTTTCCGAGAAGGCAAACCTCTTTCTGTGTAATTTAATAAAGTTAACTCCCCTCCAAGGGTCTTAAGCATTCACCATCAATTTGCCGGAAGTAACTAAGGCATGCAGTGACATGAATCAAGGGAGACCCAGAGCAGGCCTCTATTCCCAGGTGCCCTCTCTAATGGGCTCATAGGGCGCCATGTCTCTAAAAGGCAGACTGCGTCGATTCAGGTGGAAATGGAGATTATCTTCACAAGGCAGTAGAGAGATTTGCTCTACCTATATCATGATCTCATCAGTACTATGAGATGAGGGCTCAGAAGTAACCACAAAGCTATTTGAAATATACAACGAGTAAATCTGAAATAACATACTTTGAGATAGTTTTAGTGGATATCACGGGGGACATTCGATTAATTTGCTGAAAAACTTAATTTTTTTATTGGAAACTGGAAATATACAATAGTGGAGTATTGCATTAGCTAAAATATTATTTTGCAATTACTACTAGGTTTATGGAGGGAAAACCAAAGAGAATAAAATAAAGGCAGATGAGATATGGTCTTATTAGCTCATTTGCTATTCTAATACGGTTCATCATGACCACAAGATTAATGTGTTAACCTGGCCATAGAAAGGAAGAGCAATTAAAGTTCTCTCCCATTCTGAATCCAATTAAGTAATTCTTATGCTAGAAATAGTGTTAGAACCCGGAAATGACTAGACATAATGAAGAAACAAGAAAAACAGTTTCATATTTCCATTTGGATTCCACCATTGATATTCCATCACTCCAAAAGGCCAATCAAAAGGGCTATGGCTTTGCTTCTATTGGCAAATTATATTATTTGCAAATAAAGAAAATCTGAAATAAAAAAAATAAAAAAGGGCTATGGCTTTAAGGAAAATAACTGCAATGGAACCTTTGGAACCACTGAGTGGTGAAACACATCTAATGCTAGGGGGTGCTCACATTGAGGCTGGAGAGATTAGGCAGTTTGCCACTCCAGGCTACATGTGCAAAACCACTAGAACCTATTGATCACCAGACAAGGTCACAGGAAGGTCATTCTAGAAATGGCAAAAATGTAATTTGCAGCACTTTTACTAATTCACAGACACCTAGCATAAGCCACGGCAAGAAGAAAACAATAAAAAGAGGAGCCACACGCTTGGCACATAGGTTTGGGTACGCCACAGCCACATAACCAAGAACTCAGAGCACAAAACAATGTCCCCCCCTGGTCCTCTCATGGGCATGGCGTGAGGAGAAGAGGAATGCACGTTCATTATCAGGGAATTGTCTGACTCTATATATGCTTTTGCCCGGAGGGGTGGTTCTCTAAAGCACGCTCACGTGGATTGCTAGCGCTTTTTAGCCTTTTCTAGTGTTCTTATTTACTGCGCTCTCTCTCCTTGCTGGGTGATAGGACTCCCCCCTTACCTGCACATAATATTGAAGATTCACCGCTCTTTTAGCGGGTCCGGGCTCCCTGGTAGTTTTGAATCTGCAGCGCTCCGATTTTGGGCACCATTTTGGGTTGGGCAGTGGCGCTCTGGTAGCGCCATCTTGTAGCGTCCTTCTGGGACTGGGAGGACCTTATCTGGCGGACCTATTTAAGGCGGTTCTTGGGTGTGCTTGTCCTCGTTGGATGCTTTTGCCCGGAGGGGTGGCTCTCTAAAGCACGCTCGCGCGGATTGCTAGCGCTTTTTAGCCTTTTCTAGTGTTCTTATTTACTGCGCTCTCTCTCCTTGCTGGGTGATAGGACTCCCCCCTTACCTGCACATAATATTGGAGATTCACCGCTCTTTTAGCGGGTCCGGGCTCCCTGGTAGTTTGAATCTGCAGCGCTCCGATTTTGGGCGCCATTTTGGGTTGGGCAGTGGCGCTCTGGTAGCGCCATCTTGTAGCGTCCTTCTGGGACTGGGAGGACCTTATCTGGCGGACCTATTTAAGGCGGTTCTTGGGTGTGCTTGTCCTCGTTGGATGCTTTTGCCCGGAGGGGTGGCTCTCTAAAGCACGCTCGCGCGGATTGCTAGCGCTTTTTAGCCTTTTCTAGTGTTCTTATTTACTGCGCTCTCTCTCCTTGCTGGGTGATAGGACTCCCCCCTTACCTGCACATAATATTGGAGATTCACCGCTCTTTTAGCGGGTCCGGGCTCCCTGGTAGTTTGAATCTGCAGCGCTCCGATTTTGGGCGCCATTTTGGGTTGGGCAGTGGCGCTCTGGTAGCGCCATCTTGTAGCGTCCTTCTGGGACTGGGAGGACCTTATCTGGAGGACCTATTTAAACCGTTCCTTCTAGCGCAGCGGGATCGCGCAGCGGGGTTGCCCTCGATTTTGCCTGAGTCTTGCCAGAGTCCTGCCTGTTGGAAACAGCCCACCTCCACTCCGCAGGGTGGTGGTGGACTCCCCGAACACACTGTGGTAGCTTGGCTCGAGTGGTCAGGAAACAGGCGCAGTGCTAAGCATACAATATACCCATACAATAACCATGCGTGCATCCGTTCCAAAAACGACTCTACACCGTAAAAATTATGAAAATATTCTTCTTTATCTTTTTCTCTTAGTTGCTGATTGGGAAAATAAATAACAATCACAATATACAAATTCTTAAATAGAGCAGGTCAAATAAATATTTGCTGTTTGCTGAAATAAATAGGGGTGATCATAAATAACAGGGCATAAATACAAGTGCAATATATACAGACAATTAAATACTTTGAGGTAATAAATACTGTACCAATAAATACTGTACCAATAAATACTGTACACCAACAAGTCCTGTGGACCTATAAATACAGTGCAGCATTAAATAGATAAGAACTTAATAAATACAGTTTCCTCAATAAATAATTAGAAGTATACAGCAGCACTCATGAATCAGATGACACTTCAATTCTGAAGGGCTGATTTGGCCCAGGCACAGCTTGTAGGGTTGTGGTAGGCCTGAGGGGTACTACTCCCTGGCTGAGGCAAAGGCTGAGGCCTAAACTGAGGTAGATCAAAAGGGGGGGGAAATTCCAATGCCCTGGCTTCCCTCTCCACACAACCTCTCTAGGTTAGTCCCAGTTCACCCCAGGCACAGTCAGGTGGGTTTCAGCACCTCCCTAGCCCCTTAGAGTAGTCTCTCAGGTCTCCACAGGGCCTTAGGCGCCCTCTACTCCACTTACTGCCCTTTTCTGATGTTCCGACGCCGCTGGAGTCGTGTCGACGCCGTGAGGCGGTTCCGGTTCGGTCTCGGCGGCCTCGGCACAGTGTCAGTTCTTTGTCGACGCCGGTAGGCGGTTCCGGTCCGATGTCGGTGGCCTCGGTTCGATCTCGACCTCCGATTCGATGGCGTCGGGCAGTCTCTTCACGATGTCGACTTCGGGCGGCTCCGGTCCGATGGCGTTCTCGGCTCCGATGACGTCGGCCGGCCTGGCCTCGCTGTCGACTTCCGGCGACTCCGGGGTGCGATCCTCACCCCCGACCTCCGGTGCTCCTCCTCTCAGGTTCCGGGCGACTCCGGAGTGCGATCCTCACTCCCGACCTCCGGTGCTCCTCTACCTCGGTCTCCGACGACTCCGGAGGGCGGACTTCACCCTTCCGATGACGCCGCTCACTCGACCTCGGTTCACCTCCTTCTCGACCCTTGGTATTCCTCTCGACCTCCGCCGGCGCCCTCTTACGACCTCAGGCGGCTCCGGGTACGACGTCTGCTACCTCAGTCAGCGCCGCTTCTCCACCTCGGGCTCCAGGTCTTCGGCTACTCGACGCCAGGCTCCAGGGAAACCAGTTCTCAGGTCAGAATCTTGCTGCTTTCTTGGTTCTAAGGCCTGTTCCTGCTGTCCAGGTCCTTAGGATGGTTTTCTTCTGACTTCTTCCCACACAGGGCTATAGGCTGGGATCCATCAGTAGGGACAAGTATCAAGGGTGGGTTTATGGACCCCACTCCAGGCACAAGTTTCCACCCCTGCTGCTTCACTCCTTCCTCCTTCACTGTTGTGCTCCTCTCTCTTCACCAGTCAGGTGCCAACTGCCAGCTCCAACTGCCAACTGCCTCTCTTATCCTCCCAACATTCTAAACGGTTTCCAACTGTCACACAGTTCTGGAATCTCCTGGAAGGTTCTGGAAGGTGCTGGTAGGTTCCAGTGGGTGCTGGTGATGTCATAGGAGGCCACCATTTTGTGCTTCAGGCCCTCAGACAGAAGTTTCAGGGGTAGCTAAAATGGCTCCCTGAATCTGTAGCAACACTAAAAAGTCTGGTGGTTCCCAAAAAGGAAAAATTCAAACAGGGTTTGAGGCAAAAGTGGGACAAAATAAATAATGATGAGGAGGGACCACCCAAAGGGCTGACAGGTCTAACACGCGTCCCCCCCAGCTGAAAGTGGGGAGAGCTACCCAACCCCTTGGGAGTTCTCATCACTAAGGCGGAAATACCTTGAGAGACCGTCTGCATTGGCGTGGTCCACTCCAGGCCGATGTTCCACCTGAAAGTCCATCCCCTGTAGGGAAATAGACCACCTCAACAACTTGGGATTCTCCCCCTTCATTTGCATCAGCCAACGAAGGGGTCGGTGGTCGGTCTGAACTAGGAAGTGCGAGCCAAACAGGTATGGCCGCAACTTCTTCAGAGCCCATACCACTGCAAAGGCTTCACGCTCTATTGCACTCCACTTCTGTTCCCTGGGAAGTAGTCTCCTGGATAGGAAGACCACGGGTTGATCCAGACCCTCTTCGTTGAGTTGCGATAACACTGCCCCAATGCCATGTTCTGATGCATCTGTCTGGACAATGAACTTCTTGGAAAAGTCTGGGGCCCGTAAGACCGGGGCCTCGCACATGGCTTTCTTCAATTTCTCAAAGGCTTGCTGACAAGCCTCCGTCCAGACTACCCGTCGAGGTTGTTTCTTGGACGTGAGCTCCGTGAGAGGGGCTACGATGGTACCGTACCCCTTCACGAAGCGGCGATAGTATCCCGTGAGGCCCAAAAATGCTCGGACCTCAGTCTGTGTCTTGGGGGGTTCCCAGGCCATGATGGCCTCGATCTTCGCCTGGAGGGGCTGCACCGTTCCCCTACCCACCAAGTGTCCAAGGTACACTACCGACCCCTGCCCGATCTGGCACTTGCTGGCCTTGATCGTCAATCCAGCTTGTCTCAGGGCCTGGAGAACAGCTTGCAGGTGACGCAAGTGATCCTCCCAGCTGTTACTGAAGACGGCTATGTCATCCAGATAAGCAGCAGAGAAACTCTCCATTCCGGTGAGGATCTGGTTTACCAGGCGCTGAAACGTGGCAGGTGCGTTCTTGAGCCCAAAGGGCATCACACAGAACTGGTAGTGGCCATTGGGCGTGGAGAAGGCTGACCTTTCCCTTGCTCCATTAGTCAAAGAGATCTGCCAGTACCCTGAAGTAAGGTCAAAGGTACTTAGATATTGGGCAGCTCCCAGCCGGTCAATTAATTCATCCGCCCTAGGGATCGGATGAGCATCAGTCTTTGTCACTGAATTCAGTCCCCGGTAGTCCACACAGAACCTCAGTTCTGGTTGGGCACCCGGTGGTGCAGCTTTTGGTACTAACACCACCGGACTGGACCAGGGGCTGCTAGAAGGTTCAATCACTCCTAGCTCCAGCATCTTAGTGACTTCACTATGAATGCTGGCCTTCACCTTGTCTGACATCCGGTAGATCTTGGACTTCACAGGTGGGCTGTCTCCTGTGTCCACGTCATGGACGCACAGGTGAGTCCTACCCGGGACAAGGGAGAACAACGCAGAGTACTGCCCCAGGGCCTGGCGACAGTCCTCCTGCTGTTCAGGAGTTAGAGATGGGGAGAGAATCACTCCCTCCACCGACCCATCCTTCTCTTGAGACGCAAACAGGTCAGGGAGAGGCTCGCTTTCCACGTCCTCTCCTCCGTCAGTCACCATCATCAAGATGACTTCGGGCCTCTCGTGGTGGGGTTTGAGGCGGTTGGCATGCAGCACCCGCAGGGGCTGACGAGGGGTCTTCAGGTCCACCAAGTAGGTAGCCTTACCCTTCTTCTCCAACACCTCAAAGGGTCCTGACCAGCGATCCTGGAGGGCACTAAGCTCTCCTGGTTCGATCACCCACACCTTCTGGCCAGGCTCCAACTCCACCGGGTGAGCGTTGTGGTCATACCACGCCTTCATTACTGCTTGGCTGGCTTCCAAGTTGTCAGAAGCTTGCTTCCACAACTTAGCCATTTGGCTCCGGAAGGCCAGCATGTAGCTCACCACATCCTGGGGGAGCTTTCTGGGAGTTCTTTCCCATCCGTCTCTCACCAGGTTAAGAGGTCCGCGTACAGGGTGCCCATACAGAAGCTCGAAGGGGCTGAAGCCCACTCCCTTCTGTGGCACTTCCCTGTAGGAAAAAAGTAAACAGGGTAGGAGGACGTCCCATTTCCTCCGCAGGCTTTCAGGCAGACTTCTGATCATGCCTTTTAAGGTTTTGTTAAACCTCTCCACCAGACCATTGGTCTGGGGGTGGTAAGGAGTCGTGAACCGGTAGGTCACTCCACACTCCTTCCACATTGCCCGCATATATGCTGACATGAAGTTGGTCCCCCTGTCGGACACAACTTCCTTGGGAAAACCCACTCGGGTAAAGATTCCCATCAGGGCCCTAGCCACAACAGGTGCTGTTATGGTCCTCAGAGGTATTGCCTCTGGGTACCGTGTGGCATGATCCACCAGAACCAGGATAAACCTGTGACCAGCTGTAGTCGGTGGATCTAATGGACCCACAATGTCGATGCCCACCCTCTCAAAGGGGGTGCTAACGACAGGAAGTGGTTCCAGGGGAGCTTTCAGCTTCACCCCTGTTTTCCCACTGGCTTGGCAAGACACACATGTCCGGCAGTAGGTATCGGACGACACTTTCATCTGAGGCCAATAAAAGTGTGGGACAAGACGGGCGAAGGTCTTGTCTTGCCCCAGGTGTCCTGCCAAGGGTATCTCATGAGCCAACTCTAAAAGGAAGGCTCGATAACGTTGAGGGACTACCAAGGCTCGTGACGATCCATGTAGGGGTGCCTTGGGTTCACTGTAGAGGAGGCCATCCTCCCAGTAAACACTGTAGTTCCCTTCAACGTTCCCTGCTGCCTGGGCTTCGGCCTGTCGCCTCAGCCCCTCAAGGGTAGGGCACTCCCTCTGGCCCTGGCAGAATTCCTCCCTGGACGGGCCTCCCTCCACGTGCCACTCGGCCGGGATGGGTAAGTCCTCCAGGTTGGTAACGTCCCCCTCCGCAGACTCCTGGTCCACCACCTCCGGTGGCCTATCCGTCCTACGGGGTGGAGACGCCGAGGCAGGCTCCTCCTGTCCTCGGTTCTTCCCTTGACTGGCAGCTGGCTGGGCCTTTGTTCCAGGCTCCAGCCGGAATGAACTCCCTCTTCGGGTAGTCACGGACCTTGTGCTAACACAGGCCCAGTCAGGTGTACCCAGCATCTCGGTGTGAGTCCGGTATTCCACCTCCTTCCAAGCGTTGTGCTCCATGTCATTCCCCAGCAGACAATCGACTGGCACGGCAGGGCTTACGGCAACTCGAAGTGAACCTGCAACCCCCCCCCATTCAAAGGGAACCTCGGCCACGGGATAGTGGCCTGTTCTGCCGTCAGCCATCGCGGCTGGGTGGAGTACATCGGGAATTACCTGCTCTGGAGACACCAGCTGGCTACGCACCATAGTCATACTGGCTCCTGTGTCTCTCAGAGCCTCCCCTCTTTGGCCGTTGATGGTGATCCACTGCCCATACTTTGCGGTATTTGCGGGCACCTGGATCTTAGGAACCATCTCCCGTTCTCCCAGGGACACTAGAGTGACACCCGCCCACTCCCTTCCCTTAGTTAAGGGCATCTCCTCCCCGAGCACTACACTAGCTACTCCGGGGGGCTTTCCTCCAGTGGGAGGGGGTGATCGTTTCTGACACTTCGGATCTCCTTTATAGTGTCCAACGCCACCGCACTCGTAGCAATGGACAACCCTTGGCTGCTGACTCTGGCCAGGATTAGGGTTTCTGGGTGGGTTAGCCTTAGAGGTGAATCCTGTTCCCTTCCCTTGGAAGTTATTTTGGGGGCCTTTGGAGAACTCCTTTTTCTTTTCCCCTCCCTCTTTCTTCTGGGGGGCGCCCTGTCCGGCCTTTTGAGTATCCCCTCCAGTCCCCCTTGTGGACACCCGGGTACTAGCCCAAATGTCCGCCTCCTCAGCAAGCTTCCGGGGACTGGTCAGCTTGCTATCCACCAGGTGTTGCCGCAGTTCAGGGAAACATTTCTCGAGCAGGTGTTCCTTCAGTACTAGGTCGAACAACTCCTCGTAGTTCCTTACTTCACTGCCCTGAATCCAACCTTCCATTGCCTTCTTCGCATAGTCCAGGAAGTCCACCCAATTCTGCGTGCCCAGCTTGTGACTACCCCTGAACTTCTGTCTGTACTTTTCAGGTGTTAGTCCAAACTTTCTGATGAGCGCCAGTTTCATGGTGGGGTAGTGGGTTTGCTCCTCCTCTTCGAGGGCCAATAAAGCATCCCTACCAGCTGGAGGCATGTACTTATACAATCCCCCTCCCCAATACTTCGCTGGAACCCCATGGGCCCTCAATGAGACCTCATAGGCTGCTAGCCACTTGGCGATGTCGTCACCCGCCCCATAGCTCGCTACAATGTCCTTTGGCAGGTAAGGTTTGGATTCCCTGGTGGACTCTTGGTTTTGGCTGCCACCATTAGGAACAGGTTGTGCCCCGATTCTCAAAATCTGAAGATCTATTTCTTTCAGTCGCAATTCATGGGCCATCCTCTGCTCCTCTTTCTCCTTTTCCAGCCTGGCTAAGTCCCATGTGAGCTGTCTCTTCTCTCTCCGGTCTGCTAACTCCACTTCGGATAAGCCCCCACTAGAGACAGTGCTGCCCTTCCTAGAAAGTGTCCTGGGCCCTGCGGACAGGTTCCCCACCTCAGGTTGGTACATCTCAGCCCCCTCGGGGTCAGGCTCTCCATCCCTGTCTTCTTCCTCAGCCTTGCTTTCCCTGCGTGCCTCCCCCCAAGCCCTTAAGCTGGTTTGAAGTGCACCCTTCTTTGCTCCTGGGGGACAGTACACCCCCTCTCGCTGGCAAAACTCCCTGAGTTGGGCCACAGTGTACGTGTCTAGATTTTCAAGAACAAACTCCATCTTGCCCACTCAGGTTAGAGGACAGGTTTTGTGCAGTAACAATGCAGGGGGGTACCTTTAATAATACCTCCTCCCACCACCAGAGTAAATTTGGAAAAAACAAAAACCCACAATTAGGAAGGCCGCTGTGAGAAAACTCCCGGTGTAGGCCTATGGACTACCCACAGTTATTGTTGAGTATACGTAGGCACAGCTCTATCCCACCACTGAACACCAATTTATGTTGGAAACAGCCCACCTCCACTCCGCAGGGTGGTGGTGGACTCCCCGAACACACTGTGGTAGCTTGGCTCGAGTGGTCAGGAAACAGGCGCAGTGCTAAGCATACAATATACCCATACAATAACCATGCGTGCATCCGTACCAAAAACGACTCTACACCGTAAAAATTATGAAAATATTCTTCTTTATCTTTTTCTCTTAGTTGCTGATTGGGAAAATAAATAACAATCACAATATACAAATTCTTAAATAGAGCAGGTCAAATAAATATTTGCTGTTTGCTGAAATAAATAGGGGTGATCATAAATAACAGGGCATAAATACAAGTGCAATATATACAGACAATTAAATACTTTGAGGTAATAAATACTGTACCAATAAATACTGTACCAATAAATACTGTACACCAACAAGTCCTGTGGACCTATAAATACAGTGCAGCATTAAATAGATAAGAACTTAATAAATACAGTTTCCTCAATAAATAATTAGAAGTATACAGCAGCACTCATGAATCAGATGACACTTCAATTCTGAAGGGCTGATTTGGCCCAGGCACAGCTTGTAGGGTTGTGGTAGGCCTGAGGGGTACTACTCCCTGGCTGAGGCAAAGGCTGAGGCCTAAACTGAGGTAGATCAAAAGGGGGGGGGAAATTCCAATGCCCTGGCTTCCCTCTCCACACAACCTCTCTAGGTTAGTCCCAGTTCACCCCAGGCACAGTCAGGTGGGTTTCAGCACCTCCCTAGCCCCTTAGAGTAGTCTCTCAGGTCTCCACAGGGCCTTAGGCGCCCTCTACTCCACTTACTGCCCTTTTCTGATGTTCCGACGCCGCTGGAGTCGTGTCGACGCCGTGAGGCGGTTCCGGTTCGGTCTCGGCGGCCTCGGCACAGTGTCAGTTCTTTGTCGACGCCGGTAGGCGGTTCCGGTCCGATGTCGGTGGCCTCGGTTCGATCTCGACCTCCGATTCGATGGCGTCGGGCAGTCTCTTCACGATGTCGACTTCGGGCGGCTCCGGTCCGATGGCGTTCTCGGCTCCGATGACGTCGGCCGGCCTGGCCTCGCTGTCGACTTCCGGCGACTCCGGGGTGCGATCCTCACCCCCGACCTCCGGTGCTCCTCCTCTCAGGTTCCGGGCGACTCCGGAGTGCGATCCTCACTCCCGACCTCCGGTGCTCCTCTACCTCGGTCTCCGACGACTCCGGAGGGCGGACTTCACCCTTCCGATGACGCCGCTCACTCGACCTCGGTTCACCTCCTTCTCGACCCTTGGTATTCCTCTCGACCTCCGCCGGCGCCCTCTTACGACCTCAGGCGGCTCCGGGTACGACGTCTGCTACCTCAGTCAGCGCCGCTTCTCCACCTCGGGCTCCAGGTCTTCGGCTACTCGACGCCAGGCTCCAGGGAAACCAGTTCTCAGGTCAGAATCTTGCTGCTTTCTTGGTTCTAAGGCCTGTTCCTGCTGTCCAGGTCCTTAGGATGGTTTTCTTCTGACTTCTTCCCACACAGGGCTATAGGCTGGGATCCATCAGTAGGGACAAGTATCAAGGGTGGGTTTATGGACCCCACTCCAGGCACAAGTTTCCACCCCTGCTGCTTCACTCCTTCCTCCTTCACTGTTGTGCTCCTCTCTCTTCACCAGTCAGGTGCCAACTGCCAGCTCCAACTGCCAACTGCCTCTCTTATCCTCCCAACATTCTAAACGGTTTCCAACTGTCACACAGTTCTGGAATCTCCTGGAAGGTTCTGGAAGGTGCTGGTAGGTTCCAGTGGGTGCTGGTGATGTCATAGGAGGCCACCATTTTGTGCTTCAGGCCCTCAGACAGAAGTTTCAGGGGTAGCTAAAATGGCTCCCTGAATCTGTAGCAACACTAAAAAGTCTGGTGGTTCCCAAAAAGGAAAAATTCAAACAGGGTTTGAGGCAAAAGTGGGACAAAATAAATAATGATGAGGAGGGACCACCCAAAGGGCTGACAGGTCTAACACTGCCCGTCTGCGTCCGTCAGCGTTCCGGAGGCGGCGGAGCGGCGAGAGTGCCTGGCTGTAAGTCCTTGTACGTTCTTGCTCGGGTAATATGATTTGTTATACTGCTAGGGAACTACGTGCGTTGCAAAGCTTTTCTTGTGCTTGCCGCTCCGTGTTCCCGGGCCGTTACAGAGGTAAATGGTTGTGCCCTGCCTGTGGCTGGTCGCCAGGTTTTGCCCCGGCCGCTCCTTTACGGAGAGATGAGGTCTGCATTAAACATCTCTGCTTAATGCTGAATACAAGATCGGTAGGGAAGCACGCCTTGGAGATCTTTGATCTCCTTGTTAGAGAGAATCCACTCTGTCTCCTGCTGACAGAAACTTGGTTGGGGGAGACGTCCAATCCGGATATTAGGGCGGCTTTTCCTCCTCATTATACAATCTTTCGTCAGGACAGAGTGAAAGGCAGGGGAGGAGGGGTGGCGGTAGTAGTGAAAAAGTCAGCTACCTGCTCTATCGCTTCTTTGAACACCATTGCAGGAGCGGAATCCCTTGCCTTCACTATCAGATTAACCCCTCATCAAGCTCTGAAAGGGCTACTGGTATATAGATCTCCTGGACCAGTGGGCTCTTTTTTTGATGATCTTCAGGGGGCCGTATCTGGTATGGCATTAAGTACGGAGCATTGTCTTCTGGCAGGAGATTTTAATTTTCATATGGACGATGACAATGATCCGGATGCTAAAAAACTGCTCGATATTACGGCTCCTCTCGGTCTTGTCCCTTTTTTGGTTGGTTCCACACACGACAAGGGTCATACTTTAGATCAGGTTTTCTCCTCGGTTCCTCTTGTTGATGTGGAGCTTCTTCCGGTGCTCTGGACCGACCATAGATTGGCCAGATTTGGTGTATTGGGTGGCGAAAAATTATTCAGCAGCGCCCCCAGACAGCATGGCACTGTTCAAAGGGCTCTGCATAGAGTCACACCCGAGCTGCTGGCTCAGGCTGCTATAGACCATCCCTGCCCTCTTACAGGGGATTTAGAGCAGGATGTGGAGTCCTTGCAGGGATGGCTGTTGGAGAGGCTGAACGATCTGGCCCCCACAATGGCCCCTCGGGATAGGGCTAAGAGGGTCTCAGCCCCATGGTTCACAAAGGCATTGTGTGCTACTCGTGCGCAGTGTAAGGTCGCCGAGAGGGCATGGCGCCTTCGCTATGACCCGGAAGCTAGATCGGCTTATAGGATAATGATTAAATCCTATCATCAGGATATTCTCCGGGAGAAAAAGGAATATCTGGCCAGGAGGATTGAGACTGCCTCCAACTCTTGTAAAGAGATCTTTACTGTGGTAAGGGAGTTTACGGCGCCTAGATCCTACGTGGCCCACAGTGTTCCATTGGAGCGCTGGGTCTGCGATCTGGCCAAATTTTTCACGGATAAAATAAAATCTATCCAGGAGGTCTGTGGAGGTGTGTTCCAGTCCGATGGCCGGATTGTCCTTCCCGCCCACGCAGGGTGCGGTTTTTGCTGAGTTTCCTCCTGTCTCGGCCGATGCTTCTCTTGCTCTACTGGCCAACCTTAAATCGGGCTCACCATTGGATTCTTGTCCTGCCAAATTTTGGGCCAAGATGGCGGCCGTGGTTAACCCACTAGTCAACCCTTTGGTGAATCTTTCCCTGAGGGAGGGGAGGGTTCCAGTGCCATGGAAAAGAGCTATGGTGATCCCCCTCCTCAAAAAGCCTGGGTTGGACTCGGAGGTCTTGGCCAATTATAGGCCGATTTCCCTTTTGCCGGCCTTGGCTAAGATCACAGAGAAGCATGTACATGGTGTTCTCTCCAGCTTTCTCGAATCCAATGATTTGTTCCATCCATCGCAGTCCGGTTTCCGTCCTAATTTAAGCACGGAGACGGCACTGCTGGAAGTGTCGGAAATCATCAGGGAGACACTGGATTCTGGAGGAAGGGTCATGCTCGTCATGCTGGATTTGTCGGCGGCCTTTGACACCGTCCCCCATGAGGTGCTCCTCTCCAGACTTTATGACATCGGTCTGAGGGGGACGGTGTTCAATTGGTTTACATCTTTTCTCGAAGGCCGCCGACAAACGGTCTGGGCCTCTCCGAGCTCCGCCGAGATGCCGCCATTGGGAGTCGGTGTTCCACAGGGTTCTGTGTTGAGCCCGACTCTCTTTAACATCTTTATGACACCTTTGGCGGCACTGGTGGAGTCCTCTGGGGCCCGGATCGTATCCTACGCTGATGACACTCAACTGCTTTTCACGTGTGGGAAAGGCCAGGCTTTTGATGGAGAGAACATCCGGGGTTGCTTGGAGTTGGTCTTTGGCTGGTTCCAGCGAAACGGCCTTAAGGCAAACTCCAGTAAATCGGAGGTGCTGTTCTTCGGCTGCTCTCTGGACCCTGATTGGCAGGCCTGGTGGCCATTAGGTATGGATTGCCCTGTCCAGGCATCGCTTGTGGCTAAGAATCTGGGAGTGAAGGTTGACAATAATTTGTCACTGAGCTCACATACTTCTGGCCTGGTGGGTACCTGCTTTGGTATGCTTAAGATGCTCCGGAAGTTCCTGCCTTTACTCTCAGAAGAGCACAGAAAGATCACTGTGCAAGCCTTGATAGGCTCGAGATTGGACTATGCGAACGTCCTTTATGTAGGTCTTCCGGAATATCTGGTTCAGCGGCTGCAGGTTGTGCAGAACTCCGCGGCCCGGGCCATCTTTGGCCTTCATAGGCGAGCGAGAGCTTCGGGTCTGGTGCGATCGCTTCATTGGTTACCTATCCGGAAGCGGATTATGTTTAAAGCACTGACCCTGGCGCATAAAGCGCTATTTGGCACCGGAGCGAGGTATCTACAGCAGAGATTGTCTTTCTATCGCCCAGTTAGATCTCTGCGGTCGGAATCTTTGTTTCTCGCGGTGGTTCCTCGGGTGAGGAAGGCCCGCACTGGGGGTCGCTCTTTTAGTTTGAGGGCCCCTCAGTCGTGGAACTCTCTGCCTTTGGACCTACGGTCCTCTTCTTCTCTCCTTCTGTTTAGGAAGAGCCTCAAGACGTGGCTTTTTAACCTGTAGGGTGTCTTTGTCTTTTTTTGTCTTTTTTTCTTTAGTCTGTTTTTATGTTTTCGGTTTTACTGAGCTGCCTCGATAAAGCGCCGGGACACTCCACGGAGTAGCCGTGCGCTATAGAAATAAAAGTTTAACATAACATAACATAACATATGACAGAAAGACGAAGACATACACACACCCCGACGTTAACCAGAGGGATATGTATATATATATCCACTGAAAAAACCATAGGTTTTACAGACGTTATAGTTAGGAATTAGAATTTAAAAAACCTTTGAAATTCACTAAAAAAGCCATAGGTTTCAGGGACGTTATAGTTATTTGGACATTTCACTCATATAAAACCAGAGAAATTCGCCTGTTATAGTTAGTTGAGTTAACTATAACTTGCATGCCCGCAAAGCACTGCTGATGATGTCACATATTACATCACTCATGACATGGTCAGTGACATCACTGATGACTTCACTGATGACATCTCAAATGACATCACTGATGACATCACTGAGAAAACTGCACTCCCATACCGGTAGTGTACCAAGCTCCATCACCACGCGAATCCTATCCGCCATATTGCTAAACTCATAAAGGATGCGCATTTCATATCCGATGGATTCGTGGCACCGCGTCCCGCGTAACATCATATCCATATGAGTTTGTGCCAGCTGCTACATAGGTATCCGACGGGTATGCAGTACCAAGCCACGCATTACGTCATGTACGTCTGGGGTCGTGACCGCTGCACGTTGAGTATGCGACGAGTGCACGCTGCCAGGCCCTGTGTTACGTCATAGTCGTATGGTGTCACGCCGGGTACGCCATTCCCTTGGTTTTTTTTATGTCTCAAAACTATATCTAAATAACTTTAAACTGTATATGAGAGCAAGCGATTATCTAAAATATTTTAAACATTTATATATTTCTAACTGTAATATTATGATAAATATATTTTCTCAAAATCTTGTTGGGTGTGGCCTCCTTGCGCCCTCGATGTGCGATTGCCATGTGACCTTAAAAAAAAGCATTTGATTAGTACATAATATTTCCCCTTGTAACAGTTGGAGGACCCCACCCATTTTAGTCATTCTCTCTACAGCATTTGATGAGACACACCCCTTCTGCTTAGAGAGCTTTTTTGAAAAGTTTTTTTGCTGTGTACACATATCTTCTACTACACACAACATGCAACCATCATCTTGATCAATATTCATGGTCTGTACATTAGCCTCCCACGTGTGATGGCCATGCATCTCAAACATTACATCAAAAATCAAATGTGTGTTACATGATGCCCCTGGTATGTGTGTGTGCACATTATTGTGCTGCCTTTCGGCCTGGGTACAGCTGGCCCGAAGGGGTATCATCAGCCACGGGCAGAGTGCATATCCTAGATCACATGTGATGAACAGTAAACAATAATGTGTACATTTGTATTGCTGTATTCTCTGTTGTCAGGCTTTACCAGTATAGTAGTGTGTCATATGTGAGACTTTCAGATTCACGTTTGGCATGCATTGCTTGACTATAATGAACGTTATCACTATTTATGACGTAGCATCACTGCTGGTCCTCCCTCCATCCGAGCACATTCACATGTGTGCGCTTCGCGATAGCAACACTTTCAATAATACCGCACACCATTGACATGAGTGTCTGCGCATATCCACAACCTTAACAACGACATGTGATGTTGGCCATTCAATGTTTTCGAACAGCATCTCATTAGTGATAGTTGCCGCCCTCCCGGTACATGCTACATTAATGTAAATTGCGCATCTGCGACGTAAAAACTGCAACAGAAACACACAGAAGTACACTTCCCGGCCAGGCAGGAACTGAACAACGCCCAGGTCCCCGGAACTATTATTCACACCCCTACGCTGACCTGGCATACGCAAGCCCAGCCCACTTTGCGTACGTATAAATAGGATAACGATGAAGCCACATGTCCCAGTTCTTCTACACTGCCTCAGGTGATATGGCCGCATCCACCTCGCATATCACAATGCGCAATAAAAAAAGGGATCCATAAGGCATTCACCATCGTCGCAATCAACACTGCACCTGAATTGTGAACACTGCTGCCCGTCATGTTTGGACACACAATAATGACAGTAGGTGAGCAGTGGGGCCTGGGTGCACAAGGGCTGCAATTGAGTTCGATGCTGCGGGAGGGGTGGGATGCATCAGCCTGGGTGCGCAGGTACAAACAAGCGATTTTGCCCTGCTTAATAATGTGTTCTCTGACCTCATTCAGTCACACGTCTGTCTCATTTTAAGGACCTGCTGGACCGTACTGTAGGCCTGAGCCAGCGGGCACCGCTGCCCTACAGACACGTGTTGATCTCAGTGCTGCGGGAGGGGTGGGGTGCATCAGCCTGTGTGCAAAGGTGCGAACAACCGATGTTACCCTGCGTACCGATGTGATCTCTGACCTCATTCAGTCACATCTCTGTCTAATTTTAAGGACCTGCTGGACCGTACTGTAGGCCTGAGCCAGCGGGCAGCGCTGCTTTACAGACACGTGGCGTTGGCTTTTGGGGCACTGTAGTGAGCTGATTACTAAGTATAACATGCACACAGGCTTGCGCCACTGCGTTACACGCACACATTATGCTTCTACCATGCGCTCTGTTCCTTTGTATGTGAACGTTGGCATAACATATTATTATTTAACCTTGTGTATTCTTGTGCACTCCAACTCCTCTTTGAACCACAATTACCACTAACAGTTCAAAGATCGTACTTCAAGAAGGAAGGATTCACTCAACTGGTGTTCTCTATTAACGTTGAAAGAAACCTTCATTTACATCAAGACGTTTCCAACATTATATTTTTTCTCCCTTTTCAGACACTGGTTTAGTGGAGCCAAAATGGGTGGAGCGGGTGCTCACCCTGTGATGATGCCCTTGGCATTCTGACGCCTTCGACCGTGGTATCAAGACACCGTCCCCGACCGGAGACCTGCTGGGCCACCCTGATATCGGCACCCCAGAGTTAGAGCTCGCACTGGCACGTCCTTGGACACACCGGTTGTTGCAGGTGAGCAGTCAAGCCTCGGGGCGCAGGAGCTGCAATTGAGCACAGAGTGGAGAAAGGGGCTGGGGTGCAGCAGCCTGGGTGCACAGGTGCAGGCAAGCAATGTTGCAATAGATAATAATGTAATCTCTGGCCTCATTCATATCTCTGTTTCATTTTAAGGACTTGCTGGACTGCACTCTTTCTCGTGGACCTCAGCGTCCCAGACACATGAGTGACGGGAGGTGAACAGTGAGGGCTGGGTGCAGTAGGCTGCGCTCTGTCTCCTACTCCCTCTGTTCTTTTCACTCTCCCTCCCCCTCTCCCTTCCACCCGCTCGCTCTCTGTCCCATCTCATTTTCCTCCGTTCATTCTCATAACCTTTCTTTTTCTGTTAGACATGGCACACATACTTATGTTTCTTTTTTGTCTTGCAGGTTTTGTACGCTACTTCCAGAGGAGTCTCACCCACTTCTTTCATGTTTTACTGTTGTTCAAATAAAGTTAAATTTCCATTTATTGTCTTGTGTTAATAAAAGTTATTTTTTTTTTTACCAATAAATAACTGAGTGTATGGGTCTTCTTTTTCTGACAACACTTGTCTGTAGTTTGTTGTGAAAATCGGCGGTTGATAGTAGATTATAAGTGAAATTTTGTTTAATTTTCCAGTGCACCTTCCAAATATAAATCAACAGACTATTACATAAATGAAGCCTGGGTAATTGTACAACGGCAAGAGTTCTATGAGTGTATCACTTTATAACACCATGAGTACTGCCCGTGTGATTTCAGAACCAATAAGGCACTGCCTAGGGCCACCGAGGCTTCAAGGACTGGCGAGGCCCACCCTGCATATTTAAATAAAGCCCCAGAGGTTGCCGATCCCCAGTCTTGAGTTGGCCTCGAAGCCCCCCCGAACAATTCGTAAACAATACCCGGGGAGGTGTCGATCCCCTAGTCTGCGAAACGTCTCTGTGCCCTCCCACACCTAATTTACATGTGAGATTAAGATCCCCAGTGCTGCAGAGACCCCGCAATATAATAATAGGATTGGCCCCGGAACATTACCCACCAGTGGGCTCATTTAAATGAACGGGTGAGACCCCGCTTCATTTTTTTTTTCTCCCTTTTTACCATCCGGTTCTGCTTTATTGAAACGATACGAGGTTTTCCTCCTCTCGCTTCAATGAGGCAAACAAGAATTTACTATCACGGGGTACAAGCAATGCTCCCGCCCTGTAATAGCAAACATAAATGTCCCGCGCTTGCACACCCCGGGACATTGTATGACCTGCGCCTGGGAGGTGGCGCTCCATGGGACAATGATGCTTTGTTTAATGCATAACTACATAATTAGTATAAACGCATACTAACACTACTTGCACACATGTGGCACAGCAACCAGAGTGTAGTGAAGAGGCAGAGGAAGCCCAAAATCAAAAAATATAAATCCTACCAGAGGTAGGATCACATAGTTAGATCAGCCGATGACCCTGGGATGAGTAGAAACAGATTCACCAAGAAAACAGGTCTTCAGCAAAATGCAAGCAAGCGCAAAATCTCGGTTAGTGCTGCCTTCTCTTCACCTTCTCCCGCTCGTCGCCAAATTTATGTAGTGAACAGGAAGACAGCAGTGGATCCGATGAGTAGATTTATTGCAGGAAAAGAAGACAGCTTAAACAGCAAGCAACAGGACCAGACACCAAGGCATCCGTCTTCTCTAGCACCGTGTACAAACTCCCCAAGATTCTCCTCATAACAGCCCTACATTCTAACATTACATACTTACAATATAGTATTATTACATACTAACATTGTACTATGACTTACATTGAAATAGTACACAGAGCACATCACTTTACAGCAATGAGCTCACGGTTTAATCCCCGAGTCTTCAGAACAGTAGGGGTGAGTAGTTCGCTTCCCACTCCCTGTATAGTATAAACGCATACTAACACTACTTACAGTTATACTACAGGGGCCAGTATGCTACAGCGCCCACAGCCCATCACTGATGTGGTGTGTGTATAAATAACAGAGTTGGTGTGTATAACTGTATAAATGAGTAAATGGGTATGTGATAGATTATTTGCATGACTGACTAGGTGTGTGAGTAACTCTATGGATGAGTGGCGGAGTGTGACTGTATGTATAGGTATATGAGTGCATATTATAGTACTGTATTGATGAGTAAATACATGTATAAGTGACTGGATGTGTGTGTAGACCTAGGAAATAGTGGGTGGTATGTAGTATCTGGCAGTGTTGTGTGTATGGTTTCAAAAATAGTATTCTGTATTTTAGAGTGCGTGTATCAAAGTTTATATTAGGGCATCAGTATATGCATCAGTTTATCACGTGGATGATGTGATCAGTGATGTCATCAGTGATGTCATTTGAGATGTCATCAGTAATGTCATGAGTGATGTCACTGACCATGTCATGAGTGATGTAATATGTGACAACATCACCAGTGCATTGCGGGCACGCGAGTTATAGTTACCTCAACTAACTATAATGTGCGAATTTCTCTGGTTTTATATGAGTCAAATGTCCAACTAACTATAACGTCCCTGAAACCTATGTTTTTTTTCAGTGAATATATATATATATATATATATTACCTACTGGCGGTCGCCAGTAGGTGGTTATAGTTAGGACCAAGTTTCCATAGGAAGAGCATTTTTTGTTTTTCAGTGAATTTCTAAGGTTTGTTAAATGCTAATTCCTAACTATAACGTCTGTAAAATCTATGTTTTTTTCAGTGAATTTCGAAGGATTTTTAAATGTTAATTTCATATTTTAATATTTATAAAACCTATATTTTTTCTATTTTTTTGTAATATTTTGGAACTCTATTATCCTTTTTTTTATTTGAAAAATTATGTAATTTTTTATATCTTCAAAAAAAGTATGTATATCTTATTTTTTTGTTTGTTGAGAAACCTGGACTCCCGTACCGGTAGTGTACCAAGCTCCATCAGCACGCAAATCCTATCCACCATATTGCTAAACTCATAAAGGATGCGCATTTCATATCCGACAGCTTCGTAGCACCGCGTCCCGCCTAACATCATATACATATAAGGTCGCACCAGCTGCTAGTTTGGTATGCGACGGGTGCATGGTACCAAGCCGCGCATTATGTCATATACGTATGAGGTTGCGCCGGCTGCACGTTCCGTATGAGACGAGTGAATACTGCCAGGCGCTGTGTTACGGCATAGACGCATGGTATTGCGCCGGGTACGCCATTCCCTCAATTTTTTTTTATGTCTCAAAACTATATCTAAATAAGTTTAAAGTGTATATGAAAGCAAGCGATAATCTAAAATATTGTAAACATTTATATATTTCTAACTGTAATAAAATTATATTATGGTAAATATATTTTCTCAAAATCAAGTCGGGTGCTGCCCCTGGTGTGTGTGTGTGCGCATTATTGTGCTGCCTTTCGGCCTGGGTATTGGTGGCTCACAGGGGCATCATAAGCCACGGGCAGATCACATGTGACAAACAGTAAAGAGTAATGTGTAGATTTGTGTTGCAGTATGCTCTGTTGTCAGACTTTACCTCTATAGTAATGTGTCATATGTGAGACTTTCAGATTCATGTTTGACATGCTTTGCTTGACTGTAATGAGCGTTATCACTGTGTATGACTTAACCTCACTGTTGATCCTCCCTCCATCCGAGCACATTCACATGTGTGCGCTTCGCGATAGTAACACTTTCAATAATACCGCACACCATTGACATGCGTGTGTGCGCATATCCACAAGCTTGACAACGACATGTGATGTTGTCTATTCAATGTTTACGGACAGCATCTCATTAGCGATAGTTGCCGCCCTCCCGGTACATGCTACATTAATGTATATTGCGGATTGTGCGACATCAAAACTGCAACAGGGACACACACATAAGTACACTTCCTGCCCAGGCAGGAACTCAACAATGCCCAGGCCCTACAGACACGTGGCGTTGGCTTTTGGGGCACTGTAGTGAGCTGACTACTAAGTGTACATGCACACAGGCTTGCGCCACTGCATTACACACGCAAATTATGCTTCTAGCATGCGCTCTGTTCCTTTGTATGCGAACGTTGGCATAACATATTATTATTTAACCTTGTGTATTCTCATGCACTCCAACTCTTCTTCGAACCACGATTACCACTAACAGTTGATAGATCGTACTTTAAGAAGGAAGGATACACTCAACTGGTGTTCTCTATTAAGCTTTAAATAAACCTTCATTTACCTCAATACGTTTCCACCATTATATTATTTCTCCCTTTTCAGACACTGACTTAGTGGCACCAGATGAGGCCCTGGGCATCGTGGTATCAAGACACTGTCCCCGACCGGAGACCTGCTGTGCCAGCCTGAGAGCGGCACCCCGGAGTTGGAGCTCGCACCGGCACGTAGTTGGACACACCAGTTGTGGGAGGTGAGCAGTGAAGTCTCGGTGCGCAGGAGCTGCAATTGAGCACAGTGCAGGGGAATTGGCTGGGGTGCAGCAGCCTGGGTGCACAGGTGCAGGCAAGTGATATTGCCGTAGATAATAATGTAATCTCTGGCCTCATTCATATCTCTGTTTCATTTTAAGGACTTGCTGGACTGCACTCTTTCTCGTGGACCTCAGCGTCCCAGACACATGAGTGACGGGAGGTGAACAGTGAGGGCTGGGTGCAGTAGGCTGCGCTCTGTCTCCTACTCCCTCTGTTCTTTCCACTCTCCCTCCCCCTCTCCCTTCCACCCGCTCGCTCTCTGTCCCATCTTCTTTTCCTCCGTTCATTCTCATAACCTTTCTTTTTCTGTTAGACATGGCACACATACTTATGTTTCTTTTTTGTCTTGCAGGTTTTGTACGCTACTTCCAGAGGAGTCTCACCCACTTCTTTCATGTTTTACTGTTGTTCGAATAAAGTTAAATTTCCATTTATTGTCTTGTGTTAATAAAAGTTATTTTTTTTTTACCAATAAATAACTGAGTGTATGGGTCTTCTTTTTCTGACAACACTTGTCTGTAGTTTGTTGTGAAAATCGGCGGTTGATAGTAGATTATAAGTGAAATTTTGTTTAATTTTCCAGTGCACCTTCCAAATATAAATCAACAGACTATTACATAAATGAAGCCTGGGTAATTGTACAACGGCAAGAGTTCTATGAGTGTATCACTTTATAACACCATGAGTACTGCCCGTGTGATTTCAGAACCAATAAGGCACTGCCTAGGGCCACCGAGGCTTCAAGGACTGGCGAGGCCCACCCTGCATATTTAAATAAAGCCCCAGAGGTTGCTGATCCCCAGTCTTGAGTTGGCCTCGAAGCCCCCCCGAACAATTCGTAAACAATACCCGGGGAGGTGTCGATCTCCTAGTCTGCGAAACGTCTCTGTGCCCTCCCACACCTAATTTACATGTGAGATTAAGATCCCCAGTGCTGCAGAGACCCCGCAATATAATAATAGGATTGGCCCCGGAACATTACCCACCAGTGGGCTCATTTAAATGAACGGGTGAGACCCCGCTTCATTTTTTTTTTCTCCATTTTTACCATCCGGTTCTGCTTTATTGAAACGATACGAGGTTTTCCTCCTCTCGCTTCAATGAGGCAAACAAGAATTTACTATCACGGGGTACAAGCAATGCTCCCGCCCTGTAATAGCAAACATAAATGTCCCGCGCTTGCACACCCCGGGACATTGTATGACCTGCGCCTGGGAGGTGGCGCTCCATGGGACAATGATGCTTTGTTTAATGCATAACTACATAATTAGTATAAACGCATACTAACACTACTTGCACACATGTGGCACAGCAACCAGAGTGTAGTGAAGAGGCAGAGGAAGCCCAAAATCAAAAAATATAAATCCTACCAGAGGTAGGATCACATAGTTAGATCAGCCGATGACCCTGGGATGAGTAGAAACAGATTCACCAAGAAAACAGGTCTTCAGCAAAATGCAAGCAAGCGCAAAATCTCGGTTAGTGCTGCCTTCTCTTCACCTTCTCCCGCTCGTCGCCAAATTTATGTAGTGAACAGGAAGACAGCAGTGGATCCGATGAGTAGATTTATTGCAGGAAAAGAAGACAGCTTAAACAGCAAGCAACAGGACCAGACACCAAGGCATCCGTCTTCTCCAGCACCGTGTACAAACTCCCCAAGATTCTCCTCATAACAGCCCTACATTCTAACATTACATACTTACAATATAGTATTATTACATACTAACATTGTACTATGACTTACATTGAAATAGTACACAGAGCACATCACTTTACAGCAATGAGCTCACGGTTTAATCCCCGAGTCTTCAGAACAGTAGGGGTGAGTAGTTCGCTTCCCACTCCCTGTATAGTATAAACGCATACTAACACTACTTACAGTTATACTACAGGGGCCAGTATGCTACAGCGCCCACAGCCCATCACTGATGTGGTGTGTGTATAAATAACGGAGTTGGTGTGTATAACTGTATAAATGAGTAAATGGGTATGTGATAGATTATTTGCATGACTGACTAGGTGTGTGAGTAACTCTATGGATGAGTGGCGGAGTGTGACTGTATGTATAGGTATATGAGTGCATATTATAGTACTGTATTGATGAGTAAATGCATGTATAAGTGACTGGATGTGTGTGTAGACCTAGGAAATAGTGGGTGGTATGTAGTATCTGGCAGTGTTGTGTGTATGGTTTCAAAAATAGTATTCTGTATTTTAGAGTGCGTGTATCAAAGTTTATATTAGGGCATCAGTATATGCATCAGTTTATCACGTGGATGATGTCATCAGTGATGTCATCAGTGATGTCATTTGAGATGTCATCAGTAATGTCATGAGTGATGTCACTGACCATGTCATGAGTGATGTAATATGTGACAACATCACCAGTGCATTGCGGGCACGCGAGTTATAGTTACCTCAACTAACTATAATGTGTGAATTTCTCTGGTTTTATATGAGTCAAATGTCCAACTAACTATAACGTCCCTGAAACCTATGTTTTTTTTCAGTGAATATATATATATATATATTACCTACTGGCGGTCGCCAGTAGGTAGTTATAGTTAGGACCAAGTTTCCATAGGAAGAGCATTTTTTGTTTTTCAGTGAATTTCTAAGGTTTGTTAAATGCTAATTCCTAACTATAACGTCTGTAAAATCTATGTTTTTTTTCAGTGAATTTCGAAGGATTTTTAAATGTTAATTTCATATTTTAATATTTATAAAACCTATATTTTTTCTATTTTTTTGTAATATTTTGGAACTCTATTATCCTTTTTTTTATTTGAAAACTTATGTAATTTTTTATATCTTCAAAAAAAGTATGTATATCTTATTTTTTTGTTTGTTGAGAAACCTGGACTCCCGTACCGGTAGTGTACCAAGCTCCATCAGCACGCAAATCCTATCCACCATATTGCTAAACTCATAAAGGATGCGCATTTCATATCCGACAGCTTCGTAGCACCGCGTCCCGCCTAACATCATATACATATAAGGTCGCACCAGCTGCTAGTTTGGTATGCGACGGGTGCATGGTACCAAGCCGCGCATTATGTCATATACGTATGAGGTTGCGCCGGCTGCACGTTCCGTATGAGACGAGTGAATACTGCCAGGCGCTGTGTTACGGCATAGACGCATGGTATTGCGCCGGGTACGCCATTCCCTCAATTTTTTTTTATGTCTCAAAACTATATCTAAATAAGTTTAAAGTGTATATGAAAGCAAGCGATAATCTAAAATATTGTAAACATTTATATATTTCTAACTGTAATAAAATTATATTATGGTAAATATATTTTCTCAAAATCACGTCGGGTGCTGCCCCTGGTGTGTGTGTGTGCGCATTATTGTGCTGCCTTTCGGCCTGGGTATTGGTGGCTCACAGGGGCATCATAAGCCACGGGCAGATCACATGTGACAAACAGTAAAGAGTAATGTGTAGATTTGTGTTGCAGTATGCTCTGTTGTCAGACTTTACCTCTATAGTAATGTGTCATATGTGAGACTTTCAGATTCATGTTTGACATGCATTGCTTGACTGTAATGAGCGTTATCACTGTGTATGACTTAACCTCACTGTTGATCCTCCCTCCATCCGAGCACATTCACATGTGTGCGCTTCGCGATAGTAACACTTTCAATAATACCGCACACCATTGACATGCGTGTGTGCGCATATCCACAAGCTTGACAACGACATGTGATGTTGTCTATTCAATGTTTACGGACAGCATCTCATTAGCGATAGTTGCCGCCCTCCCGGTACATGCTACATTAATGTATATTGCGGATTGTGCGACATCAAAACTGCAACAGGGACACACACATAAGTACACTTCCTGCCCAGGCAGGAACTCAACAATGCCCAGGCCCTACAGACATGTGGCGTTGGCTTTTGGGGCACTGTAGTGAGCTGACTACTAATTGTACATGCACACAGGCTTGCGCCACTGCATTACACATGCAAATTATGCTTCTAGCATGCGCTCTGTTCCTTTGTATGCGAACGTTGGCATAACATATTATTATTTAACCTTGTGTATTCTCATGCACTCCAACTCTTCTTCGAACCACGATTACCACTAACAGTTGATAGATCGTACTTTAAGAAGGAAGGATACACTCAACTGGTGTTCTCTATTAAGCTTTAAATAAACCTTCATTTACCTCAATACGTTTCCACCATTATATTATTTCTCCCTTTTCAGACACTGACTTAGTGGCACCAGATGAGGCCCTGGGCATCGTGGTATCAAGACACTGTCCCCGACCGGAGACCTGCTGTGCCAGCCTGAGAGCGGCACCCCGGAGTTGGAGCTCGCACCGGCACGTAGTTGGACACACCAGTTGTGGGAGGTGAGCAGTGAAGTCTCGGTGCGCAGGAGCTGCAATTGAGCACAGTGCAGGGGAATTGGCTGGGGTGCAGCAGCCTGGGTGCACAGGTGCAGGCAAGCGATATTGCCGTAGATAATAATGTAATCTCTGGCCTCATTCATATCTCTGTTTCATTTTAAAGACTTGCTGGACTGCACTCTTTCTCGTGGACCTCAGCGTCCCAGACACACGGGTGACGGGAGGTGTACAGTGAGGGCTGGGTGCAGTAGGCCAACTTTCTGTCTCCTCCTCCCTCTGGTCTCCTCCTCCCTCTGTTCTTTTGACTCTCCCTTCCCTTCTCCCTTCCACCCACTCGCTCTCTGTCACATTCTCACTTTCTTCCTTTCATTCTGACTACCTTTTTTTTTCTCTTGGACATGGCACGCATATTTATGTTTCTTGTTTGTCTTGCAGGTTTTGTACGCTGCTTCCAGAGGAGTCCCATCCACTTATTTCATGTTTTACTGTTTTTTGTTTGAATAAAGTTGCCTTTCCATTTATTTGTGTTGTTTTAATAAAATTTCTTTTTTTTACCAATAAATAAGTGTATGGGTCTTCCTTTTCTGACAACACTTGTCTGTAGTTTATTGTGAAAATCGGAGATTGATAGGAGGTTATGAGGGAAAACATTTGTAATTTTGCAGTGCACCTACCAAATATAAACCAACAGACTATTACATAAATGAAGCCTAGGTAATTCTACAACTTCAAGGGTTCTATGAGTGTATCACTTTATAACACCATGAGTACTGCCCGCGTGATTACAGAACCAATAAGGCAATGCCTAGGGCCACCGAGGTTTCAGGGACTGGTGATGCCCACCCTGCATATTTAAGTAAAGTCCCGGTGGGTGGCGGTCCCCGGTCTTGAGTTGGCCTCGAAGCCCCCCCGAACAATTCGTAAACAATACCCGGGGAGGTGTCGATCCCCTAGTCTGCGAAACGTCTTTGTGCCCTCCCACACCTAATTTACATGTGAGATTAAGGTCCCCCGTGCTGCAGAGATCCCGCAATATAATATTAGGATTGGCCCCGGAACATTACCCACCAGGGGGCTCATTTAAATGAACGTGTGAGACCCCGCTTAATTTTTTTTTCTCCATTTTTACCATCCGGATCCGCTTTATTGAAGCAATATGAGGTTTTCCTCCTCTCGCTTCAACGAGGCAAACAAGGATTTGCTATCACAGGGTGGAAGCCATGCTCCCGCCCTGTACTAGCCAACACAAATGTCCCGCAGATGCACACCCCGGGACATAGTATGAACTGCGCCTGGGAGGTGGTGCTCCATAGGGCTATGATGCATTGGTTACTGCATAACTACAGAATTAGTATAAATGCATACTAACACTACTTGCACACGTGTTGTACCGCGACCAGAGTATAGTGAAGAGGCAGAGGAAGCCCAATATCCAAAAATGTTAATCCTTCTAGAGGTCAGATGACATAGTTTGATGAGCCGATGACCCTGGGATGAGTAGAAACAGCTTCACGAAGAAAACGTGTCTTCAGCAGAACGCAAGGATGCTCGAAATATTGGTGAGTGCTGCCTTCTTTTTACCTTCTCCCACTCGTCACCAAATTTATGTAGTGAAGAGGCAGACAGCAGTAGATTTAATGCAGGAAAAGAAGACAGCTTAAACAGCCACCAACAGGAGCAGACAGCAAGTCAACCGTCTTCTCCAGCACCGTGTACAAACTCCCCAAGATTCCCCTCATGACAGCCCTACATTCTAACATTACATACTTACATTCTAGTAGCATTACATACTAACATTCTACTATGACTTACATTGGAATACTACACAGAGCACATGACTTTACAGCAATGAACTCATGGTTTCATCAACGAGTCTTGAGACCGGTAGGGGTGAGTAGTTCGCTTCCCACTCCCTGTATTGTAGAAACGCAAACTAACACTACTTCCACACGTATACTACAGCGCCCAGAGCACATCACTTTACAGCAATGAGCTCACGGTTTAAGCCCCGAGTCTTCAGACCAGTTGGGGTGAGTAGTTCGTTTCCCACTCCCTGTATAGTATAAACGCATACTAACACTACTTACACAGTTATACTACAGCGGCCAGTATGCTACAGCGCCCAGAGCCCATCACTTTACAGCAATCAGCTCGGTTTGATCCACGAGTCTTCACACCGGTAGGCGTGAGTACTTCGCTTCCCACTTCCGGTATAGTATAAACACGTGGTGGAGGTCAGTAGTTCCCTTCCCACTCCCTGTATGGTATAAACGCCTACTAACACTACTTGCACAGGTATGCTACAAAGACCAGAGCACATCACTTTACAGCAATGAGCTCATGGTTTAGGCTATCGGTTTCATACCAGAGTGTAGCAGCATCTCATCTCAGCACCATGTCATTCTGAGCAACACCACACTTTCAGACCGGTAGGAGTGACTACTTCGCTTAGCACTCCCCCACAGAGGTTACAGTGCTCCTATCCTCCTGTTTCCTACTCTTTTTGCCCCTTTTTTCTCCCTTACTTATTTCAACGGAATCACAAAATGGCTGCCAACACTTCCTAGTTGCAACAGCTCGCAGCCAATAAGCAGCAAGCAGATGGCAGAATTCCCAAATATCGATATCTGCAAATTTCGATATTTCTCTAAAACTACTGAATGGATTACAACAAAAGCGTGCTTTCTAGACCAAGACCCTTCTCCCTGCCAAATTTGGGGTAATACCGTTCACCCGTTCGACCTGTAGCCTTGTCTAAAGTTTCCTTGGAAATTGCATTGAGAAAACACATTTTGGGACCCCCCTTTTTTCTTGGCCCCCCTTGACGAATCAACCCCTAACTTTCAACATAGGAGGTGATATGAACAAAGAATTAGTTTGGAAAATTTAATGAAGATTCATCAAACGACGCCAAATTTATAAGCAAAACAAAAAATGCTCTTCCTATGGAAATTTCGTCCAACTATAACTACCTACTGGCGACCGCCAGTAGGTAATATATATATATAAAAAAAAGTCCCTTCTCCGAAAGGACCAAAGGACACAGCGGGGATATCAGGTAATCGTTTTATTTCACCGCAGTACAGGCGTAATGCATTTCGGCATACTTTCCACCTTCCTCAGATGCCTTTCTCTGCCCAGGAATTCACTCAGTCCCTCTTTGAAAAAATCACATGGTGCTCCAAGTAGTTAGAGTGCAGCAGGCTCCACCTTTTATTGTTTGCAGCTGTGGTCCGTTGTTTCCTGGACTCAACATCCCAGCATGCATTTTGAGGCAATCTAAAAAGCGGGACAATGTAGCGCTTCACTGCGCGCTGCTGTACCATATCCAAAGAGGGCAGGGCAGGTATGCGCCCAGTGAGTCCCAGCCATCCATGTGTCGACGATCACCTCGGGTCCCAACGCCTCAACCTCAAGAGCAGTTGCAGGCAGGGCCGTGACGGTGTGCTACAGTGAACCAACATCCCCGTCAATGACGGACTGCATGTAGCAGCAGCCACTTGTCCACACAGCTCCCGTGGTGGGCCAGCAAACCACCAATATCTTGATGCAAACTGCCACGATGCCTTAACTTGTTGCGGGCTACTTGTGAGGCGGGTCCTATGTTGTTACGCGCCAAGGCCGTGACTCGTGAAAAATATCGAAAAAAAGTCCCTTCACCGAAAAGACCAAAGGACACAGCCGGGATACCAGGTAATCGTTTTATTTCACCGCAGTACAGGCATAATGCATTTCGGCATACTTTCCGCCTTCCTCAGATGCCTTTCTCTGCCCAGGAATTCACTCGGTCCCTCTTAAAATCACATGGTGCTCCAAGTAGTTGGTGTGTAGCAGGCTCCGCCTTTTATTGTTTGCAGCTGTGGTCCGTTGTTTCCTGGACTCAACATCCCAGCATGCATTTTGAGGCAATCTAAAAAGCGGGGCAATGTAGCGCTTCACTGCGTGCTACTGTACCATATCCAAAGAGGGCAGGGCAGGTATGCGCCCAGTGAGTCCCAGCCATCCATGTGTCGATGATCATCTCAGGTCCCCAACGCCTCAACCTCAAGAGCAGTTGCAGGCAGGGCCGTGACGGTGTGCTACAGTAAACCAATGTCCCCGTCAATGACGGACTGCATGTAGCAGCAGCCACTTGTCCACAAAGCTCCCGTGGTGGGCCAGCAAACCACCAATATATATCAATCAATCAATCAATGAAAACTTTATTCGGATCATTGACAATCCATAAAAGTACAAAAGAAAACAATTGTAAAATCATGCAGTAAGAAAAAATGCTGTTTACACATAGGAAATAAACCATCAAAGCTTTAAGACATTGTAGACCGGGCACGAACCACAGTTTTTAAAAAAGAGCTCACACGAAAGACAAGTTCATCATCGTCCAGGGACAAAATCATAGAAAATGCGAGTTCCAGGCTAATTGGTTTAAATTTTTTAAAATACGAAGTTAAAAACCATTTGATGTACTTCATATAGAACTTGCAGAAGAATAAAAAGTGTAGAGTTGTTTGCCTGCTCTGGGAGTCACAGGGGCATGGCTCAGCACATTGGTCATTAAAATTCCATAAAGGGAAACTAAGTGCGTGTTTAATGGTGCCTGCCCTAAGGCGAAATATAAGGCCTCGCTCCCAATGACTCAGCGGGAGGGATAAATATCTGGGTGTGGGGTAATTTATAAAATTACAAGCTAAGTAACCAGAAACACTAGATTTCAAGGACTCCCTAGCTACCCTTTCAGCATCAAAAGACGTATAAAGTACTTTTTTGAGTTCGCATTTAGTAGGGTGCTTGGTAATAAAGGGTTTTAGAAAAATGTCTTCAAAGTTCACGCTGCGAAGGACGCTATGCACCCCTGACAGCCAGGGAATGGACATGCCCCTATCGCAGCAGAGACAATCCTCAATAATGTCCCTAGTCAGTTTGGCGGCGGGATTTTTCCAAATTGACAGCCAAAAAAGGGCTGGACGGGCGCGAATAAAATCCCCTATAAAGTGCAAACCCAATTCCCTGTGGCATATAAAATGTGGGGAAGTAATGGGAACACAGAGAAGTTTCCTACAAAATCTATGTTCCTCGGTAGTTATATCCGAGCAACTGGCGGTACCCCAAACCTCGGCACCATAAGTAGCAACCGGGACGCATTGAGTTTTGTATATTTTTAGGATAGCAGGCAATGCCCCGGTCAGTTTTGGACGGGGGAGGCTCAAAATTGAATTGATGGACTTTGAGAACTTACTCCTGGTGAGGGCAATATGCCCACTCCAGGAGTTGTTCGCAGCAAAGACCACTCCCAGATACGGGAAACTGCCAGTAGACCCCAGTCTTTCTGCCCCCACAACTATACTGCCAATATGATGCCTCTTCGGGCCACAGGACATTACAAAAGACTTTTTAAAATTGGTCTTCAAATCTAGGGAATCCATGTATGCAACAAAGCCATTCACCAATATGCGTAATGCGTTTGGGGTGCGTCCCATAAGGACCGCATCATCTGCATATAGTAATGCGGGAAGATGGTTATCTTTTATGGTCGGGACATCACCAGTTAAAGAGACCAGATGTTTATGTAGGCCATTAATGTATATAATAAATAAAAGAGGGGCTAGGACGCACCCCTGTCTGACCCCTCTATTGACAATAACTGGCTCAGAAACCTCACCCCCAGTGCTAATCCTGATGCAGGCCTTGAAATCCCTATGCAAATAAGCCAGGAAGTGAACCAGCGATTCATCCAAACCATAGTCCAATAGTGTCTTCCAAAGTAATGACCTATTAACCAGGTCAAAAGCAGTGGATAAATCCATGAAGGCCAGATAAATTGGGCAATTACGTGCTACGGTGTATTTGCCCAAAATGAGGTTCAGATTAAGGCATTACTCCGCAGTTCCCACCTTATTGCGGAAACCCAGCTGACAACTCTCTAGGATTTGATTATCCTCGGCCCATAACAGGATTTTATTATACAGTACTCTCCCTAAAATCTTTAAAGTATTGTCAATAAGGGAGATAGGCCTATAGCATGATGGTTGGGAACGATCACCCTTCTTAAAAATAGGCACTATTATACTAGATGACCAGGTTGGGGGCGGTGAAGAGATAACATTTTAATTCTTAAAAACATTCAATAAAAGAGGGGCCCATAAATCAGGGTGGGTCTTAATAATATCAATTGGGAGGCCGTCTGGGCCAGGGGCTTTATTCCCCGCGCTCTGTGCGATGGCCTCCTCTACCTCAGATAGTGATATATCGGCCCGGGGGGGACTATTAAATATTGGGATGGCCGCCGCAGAAGGTGGAACCGCATAAATCTTAGAAAAGTGGTCCACCCATGCAGCTTCAGGGATAGTACAATCCATTGGAGTCGCAACCTGACCCGAACAACGCAGGTCTTTGACTGCGGCCCAAAAAATATCTCCCCTACCCCGGGCAGCAGTTTGTACTTGCACCTCCCAGCGCTCCTCAAGAATCTCCTCCTTCCTTCTCCTAATGGCCAATTTATATCGTGACCTAGCGTTTTTTACATCAGTCGGGTTCCTCGGACTAACAGATAAAACTAATCACAGCTCGCGGTTGGCCAGAGAGCACTCATGATCAAACCATCCCTGGTCATCCGTCATAGCGCGTAAAGGAATCGTGAGCTGTGCACGAAGGGCAGAACAGATCTTAACAAAATCATCTACTACCCCAGGATTAGGACTTAAGTCGGACAAACATGAGAGGAAAAGAGGAAAATTATCACTGACCAAGATCTGTACAGTCGTCAACACATTAATGCCCCTCCATTTTAATCTGAGATTGTTAGAGCTTATGGAAAGATCCCTAGCACCACATTCCTTATTATAGACCGGTCGATGGATGGTCTTTAAACTGATCTTGATAGGATTATGGTCCCCTTGGGACATTGGAATTACCCTGGCCTCACTAACACGGTCTGTCAGGCCAGGGGATATAAAGATATAATCAATTATTGAAGAACAATCTCTACCTCTGAATGTAGGCACTAGGGGGACAGTGGGAAAACGGTCCATGACATTCTCCAAATTATGTGTACTCAAATAGTTAATTCCACACCTCTTTGGCACCCCAGACCCGAGTTACTATCCTTAAGAATTGTGCAATCTCCATTTAATTTGGCATTAAAATCTCCACCCAATACAAGGCCAGAGGTGTCATTAAAGTCGGCCCTAGCCTCTAGAGTGGTGATAAAATTAAAAAGATTCCTAAAATGTGTGTTGGGTTGTGAGCTAAAATCATTATTATAAAAATTTACCAGAAAAAGACTGGTTTTCTGTTTAAATAGTATAGCCTGGAAGTTTAGATTATTTGTCGGTATGACCCTGGAAGAGCCTCCAGCAGAAATGTTGATCCAGATGGATAAGCCTCCAGAAGGGCGGCCATTCTGGATTTAGCGGCAAAAATATTGTGGCACTGAAACCCATTAACATGTAAGTTAACCGTAGCCCACGTCTCCTGTAGCATAATTATATCTTGACTCTGAATGAAATTGATCCACCCAGGGTCAAGGAGCCTTTGTTGGAGGCCCGCTATATTCCAACTTATGACATTTAAGTTGCCTGTCCTAGATGCTATACACTCTAGAGAGTTAGCAGAATTATCAGAGATAATAGGTGCGAGTACTAGCGGCGGGATTGGGTCCACTATCAACGGTAAGGCAAGGGATCCATTACTCGGACTTGGTTGTCAGTCAGGGACATCTAAATCAGACAAGCCTGAGAAACGATTGGCCAGAGGGAGGGCCATAGATGTGGGCACACAATTATTAGGGATGGGTTTATAGAAGTAGCCAAGGGAAAACATACATATGTTCGTCGTAAGCCCTGGCAATAACTCACGGGTGCGCATCAAAGACTGAACAGTATGGGGTCTGCAAAAATTTATGACAATGCAATCCCCACTGATGTTTTTTGCCGATGTACCCACCAAACCCACTCTCCGCACCATTAAAATTTCATGCAGTCTGGCTAGTTCGAAGCCCTTGTGTTTCCTTAACCAGTCCACACATTTGTTGCGAAGGTCCACCCAAGATTCCTTCTTAGTCTCGGGCAAACAGGGAACTCCGGCTAGAATTATAACATAAGGATATGATGCAGGGGGGAGGTTCAGAGTCACGGTGCTGGGCACAGTCTTCAGTGGAATTGAAACAGTGGGTCTTGGTCTAACATCAATATCCGCTGGAAGAGGGGAGATCATTGCCGGTGGAGGTTGTGTTAGACCTTCGGATAAGCACCGAGTACTGTTATTGAAATTGGCTGATTCGTTATCCAAATTAACAGCGGCCCCCAACAGGCACATCGAGATAGGTAGGGAGGTGCAATCGGCGGCCGATACAGCAGAGGCTGACTCCCGAATTAACAGTTGTTCCATACGTTGGAGTTTCTCTTTTAAGGGGGCAAAATTTTCGTCAAAGAGGGCCTTAGTGTGGCTAATTATAGCTTTTAAACCCGACTCCAGAGCTGACATAATGTCAACCTTACTATGAGAAGTGGAAGTGGGCACGTCGGTTTGGGTGCCCACCGACACAGAATTAGGAACGGCAATTGTCTGTAGTACCGTTTTATTACTTTTAGCGGGGCGGCCAAGGGTATTAGGTTTATTATTGGCCCCCCTTTTCCGTTTGGCCGGTGGGCCGCTAGATTTGGTTACGCCAATTAATTTAGGGGCGTGAGATCTAGTGCGGGTTTGTTGGCCACTGAGACAATTGTCCGAAGATGTAACTGAGACGTGTGACAGAGACAGTTGCTGAGCGGGTGTCACGGGCATCGGGGGCAGAGTTGGTGACACAGAGAGGCGGTGGCAGATAGTATTCCCCTGTGTCGTGGCTTGAAGAGATGAGCGTCGCTGGGCCGCCATTGAGTCTAGAGATAGACGTCGCTCGGTTAGCTCGATCTCGTGTATCAGTAGACTCTCAGCCCTAATCATAAAAGCATCCAAAGTCCCTGCTGCGCCCTTGCGTTTACTCATGATAAGCCGATACAGTGCCCCTTCACACCACTATAGCACGTGTAATACAGTGGCTTGTGCGATAATGATAAACAATGTCACCTGGCACTCCGGTTGTTTGCAGATGACGAACCAAGGGGGGGGTCCCGACCCGGCCTCTTCCAGCCCCGGACGGCCACAGACGGCCCGCCCTCTGCCCGGGCTCAGCCCGGCGCTGCCCGCGCGCGTCCCGCGACGCGGGGATTCCTCGCGGCTTTTCAGCACCTCCGGGCGCGCTGTGGGCAGAAGTGCCCCTCGCGGGATTGTGGGTAGTGTAGTTCCACGATGCTCGCCATGCCGAGCGCTGCTGTACTGGACCACCAGGACGCCTTACGGTCTCTCGCCTCCCAATGCCGGTATGCGGTTCAACCCCCGCTCCACAGGGGATTCCTCGTGGCTTTTCAGCGCCTCCGGGCGCGCTGTGGGCGGAAGTGCCCCTCGCGGGATTGTGGGTAGTGTAGTTCCACGATGCTCGCCACGCCGAGCGCTGCTGTACTGGACCACCAGGACGCCTTACGGTCTCTCGCCTCCCAATGCCGGTATGCGGTTCAACCCCCGCTCCACAGGGGATTCCTCGCGGCTTTTCAGCGCCTCCGGGCGCGCTGTGGGCGGAAGTGCCCCTTGCGGGATTGTGGGTAGTGTAGTTCCACGATGCTCGCCACGCCGAGCGCTGCTGTACTGGACCACCAGGACGCCTTACGGTCTCTCGCCTCCCAATGCCGGTATGCGGTTCAACCCCCAATATATATATATATATATATATACTTCCACAGTGCGTGTGTGGTGTGCAGCCATAGCGCCGCGGGTGCTCGTTAGCGTCCGTGCCCGGATGGTAATCCTCCAATCAGCTCCAGTCCACTCAGCCAGAGACGGAACTGCACATATTGTGGCCATAAAGTTTCATTCAAAACCTCTCAAATCGCAGCCAGGCACGTCTACGCGTTTTGGCTCTCACTGAGCCTTGTTCACAACGTGAAGTGGGAACTGAAATGCGTAGACATGCCTGTCTGCAATTTGAGAGGTTTTGAATGAACCTTTATTGCCGCAGTGCTGTCTCTGGCTTAGTGGAGTGGAGCAGATTGGGGAGGGCACCGTGGGACATTTGTGAAGCTGGCCTTTGGGGTTGGCGGTCCCCAGGCCCATCTAGGTCTCCACCAAGGGGTCTGAGTGGCCCCCTCCATTGCTTACTTCAGCTCTGGGGAGGTGTTAGTTGTCGGGGGGCAGCAACAAATCCCCTTCAGTATAGTGTGTGTGCCCCGGGGAGATGGCAGTCTCTGGGGCAGCAGGGGTGGTGGGTGAGCCCTCCACATGTGTATACTACAGTGCCCAGGGAGGTGGCAGTCCATGGGGCTGTGGGAGGCCTCCCCTGCATTCTAAATAATAAAATGTTTATGTACCCCGGGGAGCTGGCAGTCCCCAGGGCACCGGTGGCCCGAGCGCCCCCTGCATTTGTATACTACATTGCCCCAGGGAGGTGACAGTCCCCAGGGCAGAGAGAGAGCCATGTGGTTCCCCGGCAATTATTACTGCCCCAGGGTGGTGATGGTCCCCAGGTCTGCGGAGGTGGCTGTAGGGCCTCCCACGCATGTTTTTTTAAATTCAACAATCTGTGTACCCTCTGGAAGTGACGGTCACCAGGGCAGCTGGGGGCCAAGCTGCCCCTGCATTTATAGTGTTAAGTGCCCTGGGGGATTTGGCGGTTCCAGCGGGTTAAAAAAAGTCTAGGAGGGGGACCCCATGAGCCCCCCTCCTTGGTTACACTCATGCCCCTGGGATTTGGCCCACCAGGGGACTTTAGAAAAAAGACACAAAGGAGTCCGCACGTATTTTTTTATTTTAGCATTTTGCTGTGGGTCCACCTGCGAGTCAGTGTCAAAAATGTTTTAAAAAGCTTTTGAACCCTTGCAGAGTCCCTGTGGGATGGCCCCCCCCCCCATATCTGGGGAGTCAGGGTATTCCTACTCTGCCCTCTTTTCTTTATTTTTTACTTTTTTTCTGGGACTCGGTTTCAAGTAAAGTCCCAAGATCGCTGCCAACACTTCCTGATTGCTGTGTTGGCAGCCAATTTCATTTCAGTAGAATCCACAAGTCCACTGCAAAGACTCTCATCACCAATTACATATATTTTTTTTAATGTAATTTTTCAGAATATACTGAGCAGATTTACACCAAATCACAAAATAACACGTTCTGGGCCAACATCTAGCTTGCTGCCAAATTTGGTGTAATTCCGTTCAGCAGTTTGGGCTGTAGTCTTGTTTAAAAAAATGAAAAATCCCCATAGACATAACATGGAGAAAATGCATTTTGCCCCCCCCCCCCTTTTTCTCAGCCCCCACTTGACAGATCACCTTGAAACTTCAAAAAAGGCAAGTTTTGTTAGAATTTCATGAAGATTCGTCAAGCAGCGCGAAAGTTACTGGCAAAACAAAAAATCGTTTTTTCTATGGAAGCTTTTCTCCTCACTATACCTACCTACTGGTGTTAGCCAGTAGGTAATATATATATATATATATATATATATGTTTCCATAAGACAACCCTCACCTGGATGTCGATTGATAAATCACACTTTTTAAAAAGTTTCATTATGCCACAAAAAAGCACTAACAGACACGTTTCGGCACGTCGCCTTTCTCAATGTCAGAGTGTCCGAGCATGTACGGCTTTAAATAACAAACAAATTCATTGGTGTAGGCCAAACAGTGAATGACCTCTGTACACGATTCAGGAACCACAAATCTGCAATAATTAATAAGAAAATTGACCAGCCTGTAGCCGATCATTTTAACCTTGTGGATCATTCACTATCAGATTTGAAGATTTTCCCCGTGGAACATGTTTCAAAGGAAGAACTACTGGACTCCAGGGAAAACTTCTGGATGTACCGTTTAAAATCACTGCATCCAGATGGACTGAACATTACTGACAACACAGCCTGATTACTGCATATCTCAAGAGCTCTCAGGACTGCATTGATTCCACATTCCAAATGGAATCTTCACTCATGATGCTTTTTGAAAATTCAGCTGTCATCTGTGCAGCCACAGAGCAAACCATCTTGTACTACCTGAGGAAGGCGGAAGCTGAAACGTTGTAGTGGAAATATATTTTTGTTCTTTGGTGAATCTATCTGTTTGAGTCACTTCTTTCTTGGATATTTTATTTCTTTGTGACTCATTGTATCCTTTGGGATCCAGATTTTTGTCCTGGTTGGCTGTTTTGTTTTCTTGTGATCCTTCATCTTCAAGTATACTGTTTTTGGGATCACAAACCTGTATCCTTCCTGGATCCGACACTCAAGCCAGAAGCAACCACCATGTCAAGAACAAATCTACATCCTAGATATGCGCTGTTCATCCAGGAGAAAATCAGTAAGTGCCAATTTACAATAGCACATTTACAAATCTATAAAAAACTTAACATCTATCCTATGGGGTTGGAGGTTAAGTCTAAGCCACCTTTTAAACTAACTAGTTGTGAATGGTCCGCTACATGGAATATTTTACTGCATAACTCATCAATGGCCCTACTATTGGTATCTATTAAAGTAACCATTCAAAAAATGCAGATGCTTAAAGCCAAGCTACAAAAAGAACTGGAACTTTTAAAGAACACAAAAAGTGACTCTGAAGTGGCACACATACTACAGAGGATTGCAGTAGTAAAAAAGATGACTGCCAGCAAAGCTATTGAAATTAAATCTGCAAAACTAAAAAGAGATATGTTAAGATTTCATATACCTCCTGTTCCAACTCACCACTTCATAAATCATTCTGTTTTTGGAGATGTTCTTGTCAGTAAAAGCCCTGTGAGTAAACAGCATAAAAAGAATAAAAGATTTATAAGACAAAAAAGGCTGCATAGCATCAGTCAGCTACAACCATTGCAGACATCCAAACCAGTTATTGACTTAACTGGAGGGCTCCTATCACCAGGCGAATTGAACCTTTTGAGCAAAGGCCTCTATTTCTGTCCTGTACCGAAGGACCATAATACTGCCAACATGATGAGAGACCTAAAAACCTTCGAGAGAAGATGCAGACTTGCAGAATACTTTTACAATAATTCTAATGTTGATCTGCCAAGCTACCATCCAGATCCATTTAAGAAGTTCCGCCATCCCAAATCATGGACTCCTCAATGTGGTAGAAATCCTGTCCTTGATACATACATTTTATCCATCAAGAAACTCATCAAGGAATCAACACCTAAAAGGATTTTTGATAACATCACCCGAGAAGAAAGAAAAGCTCTCCACCTCCTTCAACAGAGAATGGATGTCATTATAAAACCGGCAGACAAAGGTGGTGCAGTGGTTGCCATGAAAGTAAGTGATTATATTGAGGAAGGAATGAGACAACTAATGGATACCAACACTTACAAACCTTTAGAAACTGATCCCACAGAAGACTTGAACAAAGAAATTAAGAACATGGTTGTAAGATACAGGAGCTTAAACCTCATTGATGAAACAACAGCAGATATACTTGTTCATCCCAAACCAAGACCTGGGAGATTTTATATGCTTCCCAAAATTCACAAAATGAACAATCCTGGCCGTCCCATCATCTCTGGCAATGACACAGCCACTGAGAGACTATCTTTATTTGTCGACCTGCACCTCCAGCCCATTGTACAGGAACTTCCATCATTTGTTAAAGATACCAGTCACTTCCTTCAGATTATTGAAAAATTAAACCAAACCTACACATTTGATGATGATACTCTTCTGGCTACATTTGATGTTACATCATTATACACCAATATACCACATGAGGATGGGCTTATGGCATTATCTGAAGCTCTTAATAAAAGAACTGTGAAAAAGCCATCAACAAATGTGCTTACCAACTTTGCAAGAGTTATCCTTAAATCCAACAATTTTACATTCAATGGTAAACACTATCTGCAGATACAAGGGACTTCCATGGGTACTCGGATGGCTCCATCCTATGCAAATATCTTCATGGGCAAACTAGAGAACTGTATACTTGCTACTTCTAGCATCAAACCACTGGCATGGCTACGATACATTGATGACATATTTATAATATGGAATTCAGGAAGTAGAACATTGGAACAATTTACAGCTTATATCAACAATATCCATCCTACCATCAAATTTACCAGCAGCAATACTAAACAGAATCCTCATCTCCCTTTTCTGGATGTGCTATTCACCATTCATGAACACAAAATTACAACTGATCTGTACCACAAGCCTACAGATGCTCATTTGTATCTAAACTGGACTTCATGTCACCCACACCACACTAAACTGAGCATCATCTACAGCCAAGCACTCAGAATAAGACGCATCTGCAGCAATGAGGAAACCTGTAAAGACCATCTACAGGAGCTTGCTACATTATTTAAAAGGCGAGGCTATACTCTGCATATCATACAGCAACAAATTGACAAGTCTTGGCAGTTACCCAGAGAAGCACTTATTTGGAATACCAACGGCAGAAACAAAAGTGACAGAACTCCATTTGTAGTTGACTATCATCCATCAGCTCCTAACTACAGAAATATAATGCAAAAAACATTTCCCTTACTATCCACATGTGAAAAATTGCAAAAGGTTTTTCCAAAACCACCAGTCATTGCTTACCGCAGAGCTCCAAATTTACGATCTCTTATTGTGAGAGCTGAACTCAAGCAAGCTGTAACAAATGCAGGGGTTCATTGCTGTGACTCTAAAAGGTGCATCACGTGTGAATATCTTTTACAAACATCATCTGTAACTAGTTCTGTTACGAGAAGGACCTATGCAATAAGGCAGCATCTTACATGTCGCTCAACATGCATTATTTATGTGATTCAGTGCCAACGGCAAAGCTGTAAAAAGCAATATGTAGGCCAAACAGTGAATGACCTCCGTACACGATTCAGGAACCACAAATCTGCAATAATTAATAAGAAAATTGACCAGCCTGTAGTCAATCATTTTAACCTTGTGGATCATTCACTATCAGATTTGAAGATTTTCCCCGTGGAACATGTTTCAAAGGAAGAACTACTGGACTCCAGGGAAAACTTCTGGATGTACTGTTTAAAATCACTGCATCCAGATGGACTGAACATTACTGACAACACAGCCTGATTACTGCATATCTCAAGAGCTCTCAAGACTGCATTGATTCCACATTCAAAATGGAATCTTCACTCATGATGCTTTTTGAAAATTCACCTGTCATCTGTGCAGCCACAGAGCAAACCATCTTGTACTACCTGAGGAAGGCGGAAGCTGAAACGTTGTAGTGGAAATATATTTTTGTTCTTTGGTGAATCTATCTGTTTGAGTCACTTCTTTCTTGGATATTTTATTTCTTTGTGACTCATTGTATCCTTTGGGATCCAGATTTTTGCCCTGGTTGGCTGTTGTTTTCTTGTGATCCTTCATCTTCAAGTATATATGTATATGCATATATATATATATATATATGTATGTAGGGAGCACGATCTTACAAGGCCATAAACGTATACTCCAACATATTAGGGCAATTAGGAATCAGGATCAATCCTATCCAGTGGCACGGCACTTTGCTGAACACCACAAATCTGATTCTACCCTTCTGAGATACTTTCTTATTGACTGTATCCAGAACAAAAAAAGAGGGGGAGATCGAGTTCGTACATTGCGCCAACTAGAGACTAGATATATTTTAAATCTCGACACTAAGTATCCAGGGGGTCTGAATCAAACTGAAGATCTTTACACATATCTATAGCACTATATTTGACAATACATAGAAAATTGATGCAGCATTGATACTTTGATTACAATGATAAGTTTATCATAATATTACATATATATATTTAAATTGACCTGAGTAAGAAGATCGGAGATTAACTAAACCTGTTTTATTCAAAGCATTGGACTAATCTGTTGCATTCCCCCAAACAATCCCAAGTTTTAAATATTTAACTATTTACACGGTGGTTTTTATATATGGCTTTTTAGAGGATTTTAGGAACATTTTGGTTTTTATGATCAGTACTTTGCACTTGGCACTTATATACACAATGCACTTTAGGCAACCAGCAGTCAACGAATAATAGATAGATGCAAGCTAAAAAGCACTATTGACCGGGCACAAGTGGGTCAATCAAAATACATGTCATGGTATTCAAACCTGGATTTTTTATTATTTATAAAATTTATGAAATTTTATCAATTGTAAAGATAGTGTTTTTGAAGAAAAAATATTATTGAATTTTTTCTGCGTGCTTACAACTCTAGCATTTGCATATTTGCACAAAAAATTGGCAGCTATACAATAATCCAATGTACTATATTTTAGAAACAAAGAGGAACTATTTTAATGTGTTATTATAACATTGTATTTGGTTTTAATCTCTATTTTTCTTATTTATACGTTGTGAATAGTATGGTATGTTTACTATGTCTATGGCTGCAACCTTATGGTGTATTTCGCATCTGTCACTTTAAAAACACAAAAAAACAACAAAAAAATGTAACATTCTATTTAAGCCTATCAAACAATGTAATGCGCGTCATGTGACCAAGATCCCTAGAGGATCGAAACGCGTCAGGCGAGTGTGAGGGTGCAAGGAGTAGCATCAATAAAGTAACTTTGCACGTACCTGTGGTCCGTCCTCCAGTGGTGTCCGAACGCCGGCCAACTTTGGAGTTCAGCACATATATATATATATATATCCTGTAATTCTAGGAAAAAAACATATTTCCCGTAACAGGATAAAAATAATAATAAAAAAAAAAAAAACACTACACAAAAAGGTGCTGGGTCAGATTAGAAAATAGGCTAATCCTCAAGACGCTGGGAATAACCTATACTATTTTCTCTGTTATTTCCAGCTCAGGTAAAATACAGAAACAACCAATGAAGAAAACAAAACGACTCTGCTTGGATTCCAAATGATAAGATAAGTATTAGGGTCACAACAATAAATGTCACTATCCTACCGTGAATTTTAGAAGGCTATGATTCTTTAAATTGTTATCTTTTTCTTCCTCTAATTGCAGCTTGACAGGGACGAGAAAGGACAACAACTGCTCGGGGCCCACGCTGGGGAAGAAGGAGCTGCTGGTGAGGGAACGCCAGAGAGAGAACGACCCGGTAAAAGAATCGACGATCCCAGAAGAGAAGACTCCTCCCGTCGTCATAAGAATGTGTTGGAAATGTTTCGAGAACCTGACAGCTTCAGGGCAAAACAACAGGTAAGGAGCGAACTGTAGTGGGGGAGGCTAAGCAGCTACTGTGACAGAATGCTAAGTGTGCTCTATACACTGACCGCCCTTTTAATTTATGTCCTGGTCTGCCCCGCTCACCGACTGGGGCGCGCCTGACACTAGGCACTCAATTCTTAATGGCATTTAGATATGAATAATACTTTTGGGTGTGCCCATTCAGGGCTTAACAATCACCTGAGGCACTCCATTCCTAATGAATACCTGAAAATATGTGGGGAATATAACAACATAAAATTGTAGATTATTTTGAATGAGTTAATTATCAACCGTTTTGAATCATGAAAAAGGTGTTGCATGTACATATCTGTATAGAGGAGGTATTGCAAGTGTTAAGATGGCCACCACAATGTGATTGCTAGAAAATATGATATAGTCCCTTCTTTATTGTTTTTACAGCTTTGCCGTTGGCACCGAATCACATAAATATTGCATGTTGAGCGACATGTAAGATGCTGCCTTATTGCATAGGTCCTTCTTGTAACAGAACTAGTTACAGATGATGTTTGTAAAAGATATTCACACGTGATGCACCTTTTAGAGTCACAGCAATGAACCCCTGCATTTGTTACAGCTTGCTTGAGTTCAGCTCTCACAATAGGAGATCGTAAATTTGGAGCTCTGCGGTAAGCAATGACTGGTGGTTTTGGAAAAACCTTTTGCAATTTTTCACAAGTGGACAGTCAGGGAAATGTTTTTTGCATTATATTTCTGTAGTTAGGAGCTGATGGATGATAGTCAACTACAAATGGAGTTCTGTCACTTTTGTTTCTGCCGTTGGTATTCCAAATAAGTGCTTCTCTGGGTAACTGCAAAGACTTGTCAATTTGTTGCTGTATGATATGCAGAGGATAGCCTCGCCTTTTAAATAATGTAGCAAGCTCCTGTAGATGGTCTTTGCAGGTTTCCTCATTGCTGCAGATGCGTCTTATTCTGAGTGCTTGGCTGTAGATGATGCTCAGTTTAGTGTGGTGTGGGTGACATGAAGTCCAGTTTAGATACAAATGAGCATCGGTAGGCTTGTGGTACAGATCAGTTGTAATTTTGTGTTCATGAATGGTGAGTAGCACATCCAGAAAAGGGAGATGAGGATTCTGTTTAGTATTGCTGCTGGTAAATTTGATGGTAGGATGGATATTGTTGATATAAGCTGTAAATTGTTCCAATGTTCTACTTCCTGAATTCCATATTATAAATATGTCATCAATGTATCATAGCCATACCAGTGGTTTGATGCTAGAAGTAGCAAGTATACAGTTCTCTAGTTTGCCCATGAAGATATTTGCATAGGATGGAGCCATCCGAGTACCCATGGAAGTCCCTTGTATCTGCAGATAGTGTTTACCATTGAATGTAAAATTGTTGGATTTAAGGATAACTCTTGCAAAGATGGTAAGCACATTTGTTGATGGCTTTTTCACAGTTCTTTTATTAAGAGCTTCAGATAATGCCATAAGCCCATCCTCATGTGGTATATTGGTGTATAATGATGTAACATCAAATGTAGCCAGAAGAGTATCATCATCAAATGTGTAGGTTTGGTTTAATTTTTCAATAATCTGAAGGAAGTGACTGGTATCTTTATCAAATGATGGAAGTTCCTGTACAATGGGCTGGAGGTGCAGGTCGACAAATAAAGATAGTCTCTCAGTGGCTGTGTCATTGCCAGAGATGATGGGACGGCCAGGATTGTTCATTTTGTGAATTTTGGGAAGCATATAAAATCTCCCAGGTCTTGGTTTGGGATGAACAAGTATATCTGCTGTTGTTTCATCAATGAGGTTTAAGCTCCTGTATCTTACAACCATGTTCTTAATTTCTTTGTTCAAGTCTTCTGTGGGATCAGTTTCTAAAGGTTTGTAAGTGTTGGTATCCATTAGTTGTCTCATTCCTTTCTCAATATAATCACTTACTTTCATGGCAACCACTGCACCACCTTTGTCTGCCGGTTTTATAATGACATCCATTCTCTGTTGAAGGAGGTGGAGAGCTTTTCTTTCTTCTCGGGTGATGTTATCAAAAATCCTTTTAGGTGTTGATTCCTTGATGAGTTTCTTGATGGATAAAATGTATGTATCAAGGACAGGATTTCTACCACATTGAGGAGTCCATGATTTGGGATGGCAGAACTTCTTAAATGGATCTGGATGGTAGCTTGGCAGAGCAACATTAGAATTATTGTAAAAGTATTCTGCAAGTCTGCATCTTCTCTCGAAGGTTTTTAGGTCTCTCATCATGTTGGCAGTATTATGGTCCTTCGGTACAGGACAGAAATAGAGGCCTTTGCTCAAAAGGTTCAATTCGCCTGGTGATAGGAGCCCTCCAGTTAAGTCAATAACTGGGTTGGATGTCTGCAATGGTTGTAGCTGACTGATGCTATGCAGACTTTTTTGTCTTATAAATCTTCTATTCTTTTTATGCTGTTTACTCACAGGGCTTTTACTGACAAGAAAATCTCCAAAAACAGAATGATTTATGAAGTGGTGAGTTGGAAGAGGAGGTATATGAAATCTTAACATATCTCTTTTTAGTTTTGCAGATTTAATTTCAATAGCTTTCCTGGCAGTCATCTTTTTTACTACTGCAATCCTCTGTAGTATGTGTGCCACTTCAGAGTCACTTTTTGTGTTCTTTAAAAGTTCCAGTTCTTTTTGTAGCTTGGCTTTAAGCATCTGCATTTTTTGAATGGTTACTTTAATAGATACCAATAGTAGGGCCATTGATGAGTTATGCAGTAAAATATTCCATGTAGCGGACCATTCACAACTAGTTAGTTTAAAAGGTGGCTTAGACTTAACCTCCAACCCCATAGGATAGATGTTAAGTTTTTTATAGTTGTAAATGTGCTATTGTAAATTGGCACTTACTGATTTTCTCCTGGATGAACAGCGCATATCTAGGATGTAGATTTGTTCTTGACATGGTGGTTGCTTCTGGCTTGAGTGTCGGAACCAGGAAGGATATAGGTTTGTGATCCCAAAAACAGTATACTTGAAGATGAAGGACCACAAGAAAACAACAGCCAACCAGGGCAAAAATCTGGATCCCAAAGGATACAATGAGTCACAAAGAAATAAAATATCCAAGAAAGAAGTGACTCAAACAGATAGATTCACCAAAGAACAAAAATATATTTCCACTACAACGTTTCAGCTTCCGCCTTCCTCAGGTAGTACAAGATGGTTTGCTCTGTGGCTGCACAGATGACAGCTGAATTTTCAAAAAGCATCATGAGTGAAGATTCCATTTGGAATGTGGAATCAATGCAGTCCTGAGAGCTCTTGAGATATGCAGTAATCAGGCTGTGTTGTCAGTAATGTTCAGTCCATCTGGATGCAGTGATTTTAAACGGTACATCCAGAAGTTTTCCCTGGAGTCCAGTAGTTCTTCCTTTGAAACATGTTCCACGGGGAAAATCTTCAAATCTGATAGTGAATGATCCACAAGGTTAAAATGATTGGCTACAGGCTGGTCAATTTTCTTATTAATTATTGCAGATTTGTGGTTCCTGAATCGTGTACGGAGGTCATTCACTGTTTGGCCTACATATTGCTTTTTACAGCTTTGCCGTTGGCACTGAATCACATAAATAATGCATGTTGAGTGACATGTAAGATGCTGCCTTATTGCATAGGTCCTTCTTGTAACAGAACTAGTTACAGATGATGTTTGTAAAAGATATTCACACGTGATGCACCTTTTAGAGTCACAGCAATGAACCCCTGCATTTGTTACAGCTTGCTTGAGTTCGGCTCTCACAATAAGAGATCGTAAATTTGGAGCTCTGCGGTAAGCAATGACTGGTGGTTTTGGAAAAAACCTTTTGCAATTTTTCACAAGTGGACAGTGAGGGAAATGTTTTTTGCATTATATTTCTGTAGTTAGGAGCTGATGTATGATAGTCAACTACAAATGGAGTTCTGTCACTTTTGTTTCTGCCGTTGGTATTCCAAATAAGTGCTTCTCTGGGTAACTGCAAAGACTTGTCAATTTGTTGCTGTATGATATGCAGAGGATAGCCTCGCCTTTTAAATAATGTAGCAAGCTCCTGTAGATGGTCTTTGCAGGTTTCCTCATTGCTGCAGATGCGTCTTATTCTGAGTGCTTGGCTGTAGATGATGCTCAGTTTAGTGTGGTGTGGGTGACATGAAGTCCAGTTTAGATACAAATGAGCATCTGTAGGCTTGTGGTACAGATCAGTTGTAATTTTGTGTTCATGAATGGTGAGTAGCACATCCAGAAAAGGGAGATGAGGATTCTGTTTAGTATTGCTGCTGGTAAATTTGATGGTAGGATGGATATTGTTGATATAAGCTGTAAATTCTTCCAATGTTCTACTTCCTGAATTCCATATTATAAATATGTCATCAATGTATCATAGCCATACCAGTGGTTTGATGCTAGAAGTAGCAAGTATACAGTTCTCTAGTTTGCCCATGAAGATATTTGCATAGGATGGAGCCATCCGAGTACCCATGGAAGTCCCTTGTATCTGCAGATAGTGTTTACCATTGAATGTAAAATTGTTGGATTTAAGGATAACTCTTGCAAAGTTGGTAAGCACATTTGTTGATGGCTTTTCACAGTTCTTTTAATAAGAGCTTCAGATAATGCCATAAGCCCATCCTCATGTGGTATATTTGTGCATAATGATGTAACATCAAATGTAGCCAGAAGAGTATCATCATCAAATGTGTAGGTTTGGTTTAATTTTTCAATAATCTGAAGGAAGTGACTGGTATCTTTAACAAATGATGGAAGTTCCTGTACAATGGGCTGGAGGTGCAGGTCGACAAATGAAGATAGTCTCTCAGTGGCTGTGTCATTGCCAGAGATGATGGGACGGCCAGGATTGTTCATTTTGTGAATTTTGGGAAGCATATAAAATCTCCCAGGTCTTGGTTTGGGATGAACAAGTATATCTGCTGTTGTTTCATCAATGAGGTTTAAGCTCCTGTATCTTACAACCATGTCCTTAATTTCTTTGTTCAAGTCTTCTGTGGGATCAGTTTCTAAAGGTTTGTAAGTGTTGGTATCCATTGGTTGTCTCATTCCTTCCTCAATATAATCACTTACTTTCATGGCAACCACTGCACCACCTTTGTCTGCCGGTTTTATAATGACATCCGTTCTCTGTTGAAGGAGGTGGAGAGCTTTTCTTTCTTCTCGGGTGATGTTATCAAAAATCCTTTTAGGTGTTGATTCCTTGATGAGTTTCTTTATGGATAAAATGTATGTATCAAGGACAGGATTTCTACCACATTGAGGAGTCCATGATTTGGGATGGCGGAACTTCTTAAATGGATCTGGATGGTAGCTTGGCAGATCAACGTTAGAATTATTGTAAAAGTATTCTGCAAGTCTGCATCTTCTCTCAAAGGTTTTTAGGTCTCTCATCATGTTGGCAGTATTATGGTCCTCCGGTACAGGACAGAAATAGAGGCCTTTGCTCAAAAGGTTCAATTCGCCTGGTGATAGAAGCCCTCCAGCTAAGTCAATAACTGGGTTGGATGTCTGCAATGGTTGTAGCTGACTGATGCTATGCAGCCTTTTTTGTCTTATAAATCTTCTATTCTTTTTATGCTGATTACTCACAGGGCTTTTACTGACAAGAAAATCTCCAAAAACAGAATGATTTATGAAGTGGTGAGTTGGAAGAGGAGGTATATGAAATCTTAACATATCTCTTTTTAGTTTTGCAGATTTAATTTCAATAGCTTTCCTGGCAGTCATATTTTTTACTACTGCAATCCTCTGTAGTATGTGTGCCACTTCAGAGTCACTTTTTGTGTTCTTTAAAAGTTCCAGTTCTTTTTGTAGCTTGGCTTTAAGCATCTGCATGTTATATTTATATTTATAGATGTATGTATATTATGGTGGCATTCATTAAGGTTGGTATCATGGTTCCACAGCCTTAACGTGAATACATTGTATTTTCTATCTTTATAGACACAAACAGTCTCAGTTGATTTTCTGCATATTTATACCTTCAGTTGCATTGGAAGAGAGATGTTCATCAGGTACACTATGTCTAAACGTGTGTCCAGTTATTGTTAACTGTTATCCCCATATCTATATGAAGGCTACGCATTGTATGATTATTTCACTTAGGGAAATCATGCAAACAACCTCCTAAGGACAGTGTGCCAGATGTGCCAATTGTGATCGACTCCTTCTCCCTTTCCTTGTTTTGTTTCCCCCTCTTCCCCACATTCGCTTCATAAGCTTTGACCTTGTTGGGCTGATCTAGTGGGTGAGGGAAGTTTCAAGCCCTAATTGAGCACACCCAAGACTATTATTCATATCATCACTACTCAATTAGAATGTACTTGACTTCATCCAATCAATTAGAGCATACATTTTCCTGTGTGTCATTCCAATATTTTTTAACTATAACAACAATTACGAATAACCCCGATTCTTTTACTTAAAATTATTTTGCTCGGAATGGGCTTCTTTAGTATGTAGTACTGGAAATGTATACAGCAATAAATACAATTCATTATGACCAATGCTTTTCTCTCATGTTCACAGTCGTGGCATTGTATCATCAGGAACAAAACTCTCTCAACAACTATATCTTAATCACTGACCAACCATCAGGATCGTTCCATATTGGAACAAATCTAATACATAATCAACAAAAAAATATATATGTGTATATATATATTCAATTAATATCAATAAACATCCATGGTCATTTAACTCACTGAATGAATATATCAGTAAAAATACATGCTATCACATGTTAGAACTTGCTAAAGCAAGACACCTCCTAGGCTTAGTGTGTTAATGTGTTTTCTCTTTTACTTCCCAGGGTGGACTCCTGGTCTCATAGGGTTGTATTTCATTTCTACATATCTATATGAACCCCTGCATGTGCTTAATCTATTCTCAACTATAAACAACTGGGTGTGTTTCTTAAGCTTCCTCCTCCTACAGCTACCCATAGCTCTTCATCATTGTTGAATTCTCTGGGGTCTTTGTTTGTTTTTTAATTCTGCCCCCCTCTAAACCTTCTGAACCTGATCTAGGCAGAAGAATTTTTAGTTTTGCAGATTTAATTTCAATAGCTTTCCTGGCAGTCATATTTTTTACTACTGCAATCCTCTGTAGTATGTGTGCCACTTCAGAGTCACTTTTTGTGTTCTTTAAAAGTTCCAGTTCTTTTTGTAGCTTGGCTTTAAGCATCTGCATGTTATATTTATATTTATAGATGTATGTATATTATGGTGGCATTCATTAAGGTTGGTATCATGGTTCCACAGCCTTAACGTGAATACATTGTATTTTCTATCTTTATAGACACAAACAGTCTCAGTTGATTTTCTGCATATTTATACCTTCAGTTGCATTGGAAGAGAGATGTTCATCAGGTACACTATGTCTAAACGTGTGTCCAGTTATTGTTAACTGTTATCCCCATATCTATATGAAGGCTACGCATTGTATGATTATTTCACTTAGGGAAATCATGCAAACAACCTCCTAAGGACAGTGTGCCAGATGTGCCAATTGTGATCGACTCCTTCTCCCTTTCCTTGTTTTGTTTCCCCCTCTTCCCCACATTCGCTTCATAAGCTTTGACCTTGTTGGGCTGATCTAGTGGGTGAGGGAAGTTTCAAGCCCTAATTGAGCACACCCAAGACTATTATTCATATCATCACTACTCAATTAGAATGTACTTGACTTCATCCAATCAATTAGAGCATACATTTTCCTGTGTGTCATTCCAATATTTTTTAACTATAACAACAATTACGAATAACCCCGATTCTTTTACTTAAAATTATTTTGCTCGGAATGGGCTTCTTTAGTATGTAGTACTGGAAATGTATACAGCAATAAATACAATTCATTATGACCAATGCTTTTCTCTCATGTTCACAGTCGTGGCATTGTATCATCAGGAACAAAACTCTCTCAACAACTATATCTTAATCACTGACCAACCATCAGGATCGTTCCATATTGGAACAAATCTAATACATAATCAACAAAAAAATATATATGTGTATATATATATTCAATTAATATCAATAAACATCCATGGTCATTTAACTCACTGAATGAATATATCAGTAAAAATACATGCTATCACATGTTAGAACTTGCTAAAGCAAGACACCTCCTAGGCTTAGTGTGTTAATGTGTTTTCTCTTTTACTTCCCAGGGTGGACTCCTGGTCTCATAGGGTTGTATTTCATTTCTACATATCTATATGAACCCCTGCATGTGCTTAATCTATTCTCAACTATAAACAACTGGGTGTGTTTCTTAAGCTTCCTCCTCCTACAGCTACCCATAGCTCTTCATCATTGTTGAATTCTCTGGGGTCTTTGTTTGTTTTTTAATTCTGCCCCCCTCTAAACCTTCTGAACCTGATCTAGGCAGAAGAATTTCAAGAGGTCCCGATTGCCATCATGGTCCATTTTGAAATGGCGGGCTACTGGGTAACTCTGATCTCTATTGGTAATTGACTGCATGTGCTCAAGCACTCTCTTTTTGGCAGGATCTACTGTGCTCCCTATGTCATGCTTTCCACATGGGCATATCAAGCAAAAGATGGCAAATTCAGAGTTGCAATTCTGCAGCTTAGAAATTCTCTTATGCTTTTTCTGCCCTGGAACCACAAAATCTCAGACTTTGCAGCTATATTTACAAGACTTACATTTAAGACAGTGGAAAACCCAGTACTGGGTTCCTTCCCTGCGGTGTTCTCCTGAAATTAATACTAAGTGATCCTTCAATGAAGAACCCTTTCTGTGCATACTCTGTGGGGATAACAACAGCTGCATTCCAATTGTGTTGTCGATTTTCAAAATGTGCCAGTTCTCCTGGAAAAGCTGAAAAACTTTGCTGGAGCTTGTGGAAAATTATGTGAATATTCTAACCTGCTGTCCATCCTGACTTCCTTTATTCCCTTTCTGTTGATTCTTTGGAATTAGCAATTGTTGCCTCTGGTCCTGCTCTGTCTTTCTGACTGCCTCTTTGAGAATCACTCGTGTATACCCTCTTTTTCTCAACCTTTCCAGGGTTGCTTTCTTGGCCTTGTCATACTCCGCTTTGGTTAAGCAATTCCGTTTAATATGTAAGAAGTCTCCATATGAAATATTTTTATCATACTTCTTGGATGGTGGCTATGAGCATGTAATACCGAATTCCCAGCTGTGGGTACAATATAATTTAGTCTGTAGCTTTTTGTCCTCTACATATACCTCCAAGTCCAAGTAGGTAATGTAATGTAATGTAATGTAAAAACTACTTCTATAGCGCTGCTACCACAACAGGGAGTATCTTGGCGCTCACCCAGCTCAGATGTACGAGAAGGGGGGAGAGTAGACACAGATTACGCGCAGCACACTACATCTCAGACCATTGCTATACAAGCTGAATTGGACATAGAGTATACCCAAGTTTTTAATGCTTTCCTGTATTGGGTTTCATCCGACAAGGAACGTAAGGAAAAGGGAAGCTTGTTCCAAACTTTAGCACCCAACACGAAGACAGATTTGCCACCTTTAGTTGTCAGCTTCAATTTAGGGATAACCAGCAGGTTTTGGCCCACAGATCTTAGACAGCGTACCGGGTTGTATCGCCTAAAACCCTGGGTTAGATATTTAGGGTCTCGATGGTGAAAAGCCCTAAAGGTAATCAAGAGGACCTTAAAAAGAATTCTCTTTGCAATTGGTAACCAGTGTAATGCATCCATTGCTGCAGAAGCTGATGATCTACGGGGCCAGCCTAATACTAGGCGGGCAGCTACATGTTGGACCATTTGTAGTCTGTGGAGTACCGATCTGTTGGCTCCTGCATATAAACTGTTGCAGTAGTCCAGCCTAGAAGTGATCAAGGCAACTGCAACAGTTTTCCTAGCTGACAACGGCAGAAGATCAAAGAACTTTCTCAAGGATTTGGTTATGTGAAAACATGTGCCAGCTACCGCAACAGCTTGTTGTTTGAAGGACAGCTGATTGTCGAATTTAATGCCTAAGTTCCGGACTGATGTGATGGTATTGGGAGGAGTTACCTCACCATCCGGCCAACAACCTTTCGGGGAAAACAGATTTTCTTTCCCGACCGGAAGAATTTCCGTCTTCTCGGCATTGCATTTAAGATGATTATCTGTCATCCATTTGAATGTTGCGGCTAGGTACTCTTTGAGATTTTCTTCAGCACCCGCTCGATCCCTGTCCAGTACTAGAATAAGCTGGGTGTCGTCAGCATACGAAATGGTACTGATCTGGAAAGAAGTGATCAAATTAATCAGGGGAACTAGGTACAGATTAAAAAGTATGGGACTTAAACTCGAACCCTGGGGGACTCCCGAGCTGAGGGCCTTAGCTTCAGATTGATACTGGCCCAATACTGTGATTTGGTGTCTATCTCTGAGAAAGTTTCTCAGCCAGGTCAGAGCTGTCCCATCTACTCCCGCGGCAGCTAAACGGTCCACTAAGATGTTATGTGAGACCGTATCAAACGCTGCCGACAGGTCAAGTAGAATTAGGACCGCCTTCTTTCCCTGGTCGATGGCCAAATGGAGAGTCTCAGTTGTAAACAATAGGGCAGACTCGGTAGAGTGTTTTGACCGGAACCCTGACTGATTATGATGTAAAATATCATTTGTTTCCAGGAAATTTGTGAGTTGGATATTCACGAATTTTTCGGTTAGTTTGGACATCACTGGAAGCAGGGAGATTAGGCGTAGGTTGGAAAGGGTAGTAGGGTCGGCGAGGTTTTTTTTCTGAAGTGGTTTGACCGCAGCAAGCTTCCAATCACTAGGGACATCTGCCGTCACTAAAGATGAATTAATAATACTGTTTACAATGGGGTTGATAGTTTCTGCCAGAGATTGTAAAGCCGAAGGAGGGCAAGGATCAAAGGGGGATCCAGATTTGCTCGCAAAAATGGCTTTAAGGGAGTCTTCAAGGGAGACAGGGGCGAAAGTGTCCAGACTAGTTGGAGCCTTCACCCTCTCCCCTCTTTCATCTGCTTCTAAAATGGAAGGAGCTAGAGGTGACACTAGTATCCCTAATGTGTCCTGTAAATTCTAGATTAAGGTCATTACAATTTAAAGCAGTAATATACTCTTCATGTGCTGCCCATGTTCCCCTCCTTATGATGAGTAAATCATCAATACAGCAGGTCCAAAGGGCCACGCTTTCTACCCAATGTTCCTGTCCTTCCGCCTAAGCCACATGCCCACAAATACATTTGCTTAACTGCGGGTGAAGCACATGCCCATGGTGGTGCCCCGACATTGTTGATAAAGTTCTCCATTCAAATAAAAACATATTGTTATTCAAGCAGAGCGATATCAGCTTGAGCAACATTAGATTGTGTTCTCGATATTTCAGAGCTCTATTGTTCAGAAAAAAATGTATAGCATGCACTTCTTTCTCATTCAAAATAAAAGTATGGAGACCTGTAATGTATAATCTTATGAGTAACATAGCCTCTTTCCACTGGATCCCATCAATAATCCTGAGGATCTCTTGGGTGTCCTTAACATAAAAGCTCAAATCTCTAAGAAAATGTGATAAAAAGCAGTCAATGTATACTGTGGTCTTCTCTAGGAGGCTGATCTTTGAGGACACTATAGGACGCCCTAGTGGGTCAGGTGTGCTTTTATGTGCCTTAGGTAGATGGTAAAAAGTAGGCAGCTGTGGGTACTCGCAGTAAAGGGAATCGATACTTGTCAGGACCTAGCAATCCCTTTTCTTTCCATTGATATAAGATCTGGCAGAAGAGTTGCACTCTGTTCTAATATTCCGCCCTCTTTACAGATGGGTAACATTTCTTGATGGACAATTGTCTCAGAGCTTCTTTGTAATACTGATCTTTATTTAATAAAACAACATTTCCTCCCTTATCAGATGGTTTAATAATTAGGGACTTGTCACTTTTCAGAGCTACTATGGCCTTCCACTGTTTGGCTGAGACATAATTGCCCACTATTGCTTTGTTCTGTGCCTGTAGAAATTTTAAGTCCTTTACGACTGATTCCTGATAGTGTTGTGGGATCAATCTAGATCACTTTCAGTTCACTATTCCCTTCTTCTTGAATGATCCCTGCTCGTTCTACACACAAAATTATCTCTTCACACAGATTACCATATTCGGCTCACTGTGTGTCGCCCAGTTCCTGTAATGCCAATAAGACCCCCAAGTCATTGCCAGTTAGGGAATCCATCTCCCCAGTGTTTTCAGTAGTGCGTGGTAGTTTCTTCTTAGGGTGTAACAGGAGTATTTTTTACAATTTTAGCTTCCTGATACATGTTAAAAAAAATCAAGTTGTTTTTGTGCATAGTCAAATTGTGCTATGGAACAGAATATTAAGCCTAATTGCAATACTTGTGTCTCTTCTTTAATTCGGATTCAATATACTAGATTAACTACTGTTCTTTCTTTTGGAGTTTTTCTCAAATTTCTTGATTTTATCAAGCAAATTAACTCGATCACTCCACATGTATTTGATGAGACTTTTCACCATCCCCTTGGCTGAGTCTGTTGTGTACTCCACCCACTCTTGCAATATCATTGGGTCTGGATTCTCATAAGATGGAATTGTATATAGCTGCAACCCTCTTGGAATGCGATCAACATCGAGATAATTTTGCAAAGAGGTGGCTTCAATTGAGATGTCATCAGTGATGTCATCAGCAATGTCATTTGAGATGTCATCTGTTATGTGATTTGAGATGTTATCAGTGATGTCATCAGTGATGTCATTGACCATGTCATGAGTGATATAATATGTAAGGTCTTAAGCAGTACATTGTGGGGGCGTAAGTTATAGTTAGATCATTTAACTATAGCTGCCTAATTTGTCTGGTTTTGAACGAGTGAAATATCAGTCTAACTATAATGTCCCTGTAAGATTTGTTTTTTCAGTGAATTTCTAAAGTTTTTTTTATTCTACTTCCTAATGATAACGTCTTTGTAACCATTATTTCTTTTAGTCAATTTCCAACGTTTCTTATTTTTAAATTTTCTCAATATAACTTTTTTGTTTACAATTTTTTTAATACTATTTTGTGATATTCTTTTTATTTGTATGTACTATTTCCGAAGAAGTTGTTTCAAGAATCCTTCAATATTTTAAAAGCTTTTTTTTTAACAGCTATGTTTTTTTCTAACTACTTCTATTGTTTGTGGCTTAATTGAAAAATATATAATATAATTTATATATTTTTACAAATTGACATTTTTTGGGTTTCATTTTTGGTATAAATATATATTTTATTTATTATTATTTTTATATTTTATAATACATTTCTGAACAGTTTTTTTTTTCAATAAAATGTGATTTAAATTTTTGGGATATTAAAAATATTTGAATGTATTTTAAAAGAAAATGTAGGTCTGTGGTACTTCCGTGGTTTCCGCGAGACATGCTAGTACAGCACAGCGAATTTACTCGGCAACCCAGTAAAATGTCCTCATTTGATTGGACCCATGGAAACTGCACCTTTTCCCCATTAAACCCCACCCAAACCATCAAACTTTATTGAGAAACAGAGGAAGGAGGACATAACTTGAATAGGCTGCTATCTTCACAGTTGTAAAAGTCAATAACTATTTACAAGGTCTGCAGCACCAACACCTGCTCATGCTGAAGATCCTTCTCTGTTGGAGAGTGAGGAGGATGAAGAAAGGTCTGCACCATGGGGGAAAGGAAAGTGAAGTCTGGCGATACTTCAGTATACCTTCAGACGAAAAGAAGATTTCCGCTAAAATTGCCCAATGCAACATCTGTGGCAAAGAACATTTTTTCGCAGAACAGCCTAAAAGTACTGTCACTGTACCTCTTCTATGTGGAAGACTATCAAGACAATCCAAGAAAAAATGTTCCAGAGGATGCTGCATGAGAAGGAAGCTGCTTCCAACTCTTCTGTTTCATCTGGACTGTTGCAGGACCATCCACCACAGCAACCATAACGGTGGCTTCTCTGGCCCCCATTTTACGTATATGGCCATCCATTGTTCTGTTATATTCCATATAGGTACCCCAATATAGGCTCGGGTAATGTCCTAACCTCTCACCTATACTTAACCCTACATTACATACATAACAGGCTGCTAGGACTGACACTTTACCTAGTTACAGTACTGCTTACAGAACGTGGGGTTTTCCCTGAACAATAGCCTCATTTATTATGCACGAGGATCCTAGGATTCTTAGAAACTCAGCAGGGCTACGATCTCCTGCATAATAACTATGTACAAGGTTTATTCCCAATGTCATACTAAGTCCTACAGTGGCACAGCAAGGTAGAACTCCTGGGGATACCTTCAGGTATATAAACATCACATTTTGCTGAGAAAGTCAGAGGAGATCACGACTTCCATGCCGACACACTGACGTGAGACACTGAGGTTCCTGCATGCAGATTTCAGTTCACAGTGGTCTAACATCCCTTGCGGGGTGTCCGGCTCAATACCAAGACAGGGTCCCATAGTTTCTCACTTCAGGTAATGGGGTTGACTTTATCCTAGAGGGATTCTTGGCCTAACACCTACACACATGCTAGGTACACTTAGGTACATCTAATTAGGGTAGCATCGTAGGAGTACGTATTATATTGTCATGTATTTTATATACTTGCCTGTATTCATGGTTATAGCAAGATGGTAGAAACCTACCATCCCTTTAACCTTCTTAGTGCTTCTAATAATTCATATCTGTTTCTGTTTAGTGGTGCCTAGTGGACTGCTACAATGATGCCGGTGCAGGGCCAAGGTCTGCCGGCATGATTATGAATCATGCCGGCGGTAGCCAGCCTTTCCACGGCAGTGGAACCGCCATGGAAAGGCATGCAGAGAATGTCTCCGGGGGCCCATTGTGGGCCCCCAATGTGTTGGGAGGGTGTGGGTGCACTGGGAGGGTACCATGCGGCAGTGCAGGGATATGCAGGACATGCTCTTTTTGACATCGCGGCAGTGCTGCTGGCAGCAGCGACTGCCACAATTTTAAATTGCCAGAATCCAACCGCCGCGGTCGGATTTCGCCTGCGGAGCATCGTAATTGGTCCAGCGGTTATGCCGCGATCCTTGCGGGCGGTCTTTACCCGCTACCATGGCAGTCGTGGAGATTTTCTGACCGCCATCCTAATAGGTGCCTAAGTGAGCATGAGTGACTGAGCGAAATGTACTGCACTGTGTCCACGGTCCTGAGTGATCAGGGTTGTCATGTTCGATAGTTTCCAAGAACTATTCTCTCATTGTTAGAGGAGTTTCTAGTGGCACTGTGAGTTAGCTGGTAAACTGGCCAACATACCCGGTGGGGGTGTCTAGAATCAGTCTGGACACCAAGCCAGCAGAGTATGTTGTAGAAATGCACAGGTCCTGTATAGGTTTTGTACGAACTACACAACAGTGCACAGTGCCATATGCCTGTTGGAATAAACACAACATCTGTTGGAGAGTATTTACATGCTGCTGATAGTCATCCTTGCAAACTTTATTTCTTATTACAATCCACATTTGATACCTTTGTTTCTGATGTTGATATGATGTCCATTGGCATGGAATTGATTTTGGAATAGTTCAGTACCAAGTTTTTTTGGGTATAGTAATCCTTGAAACAAAACATAATAAATACAATTAAAAAAGGTTATTTTTATAATCTAAGCAAATAATCAAAAAGATCTCTGTTCTTTGTGTCATTTATTCATTGCAAATATGGTGTATAAGTACGTGTATCAGTATATGTATCAGTTGGTGTTGGGGTGTGTTTCTGTGTGTATGAGTAAGTGTCTCAGTAACTCAGTGAGCGCATTATGTGTTAAAGACACTCTCAGCGTATATATTAGTGACTCCTAAAAGTCATATACACTACACTATATGCACTGCCACTCCCTATTAACACACTAATAGACTCACTAAGTTAGTGAGACACTCAGGGTGTGTAGGAGCAAGTGTGTGAGTGTGTAAGTGAATGCATTAGTGAATCATGGGTGTGTATCTATGAGTAAGACCTAGGGTGTTTCAGTCTATGTTTGACTGAGTCAGTGAGTATATCACTTAATACATCAGTTTGTTCATATGTGTGTCAGTTTATATATTATGCAGTCACAGGTTGTCTCAGGGTGTGTAGAATTAAGTGTGAGAGTGTGTTAGTGAATGTATTAGTGAATCCATGGGTGTGTCAGTGTATTATTTAGTCCTAGACTGTCAGGCTGTGTATAAGTAACTGCTTGGATGTGTTAGTGAATTGACTGGTGTGGCCATGAGTGTCAGTGGATGTAACAGTTAGTCCCAGAGTGTCTCAGTGTGCATATAAGTGAGTCTAAGATTTTGTCAGAGAATGTATCAGTGTGTGCATGAGTGTGTTAGTGTAAGTATTAGTGAAACCTATGGTGTGTCAGAGGGTGTAGGACCGAGTGAGTCAGTATGTTAGTTAATACATTAGTGTGTCCATTGATATGTTGGTGTATGTATTAGTGAGTTCTAGAGTGTGTCAGTGAGTGTATGACTGAGTGAGTGAGTATGTCAGTTAATGCATCAGCGCGTGCATTGGTTGTGTTAGAGTATGTATTAGTAAGTGCCAGTGTGTGAGTGTCTTTAAAAGTGAGTGGGTGAGTATGTGAATTTATAAATTAGTGTTTGCAAGGGTATGTTACTGTATGCATCAGTGAGTATAAGAGTGTCTGTTACTTTATCTATTTATATATTTCAAAACAATTATATACAGAATTAATTACTGAACCATCTCCAAACATTGAATCCATTGTTCTGTTATAAAAGAAAGAAAACAAAAGTACATGTTATTAGGTTATATTCAAATATATGATGAATATATGTTTTAGAAGCAGAAGAAGTATTTAAGAAATGGTGTATTTATACCATTTTGCAAAAGGTTTTGTGCTTTGAAAAATGTCAAAATATTGTCTCCGTTTTAGAAACTTACTGATACATGTGCATGCTCAGTAACAAACCAATGTATGCCTCTAGAGGGCCATGTATGCAATTATATATCAAGTGTGATACCTAGATTTCACTCACACATAGCTCAGAAGAAAAGCATGTATACAGTAAAATTGTTAGCTTGATATTGACAGAAGGTAACCAATGAGTCAGAGATATAGTAACAACTGTTATGTATCTAACACCAATGAAGTTACTTTCTCAGTCAGTCAGGCAGTTTCAGGCACTCATGGAATCACCCAGCCACTACTCAGACAGTCATCAAAGTAGTGACTCTCTATCCGTGGAGTAACTCAATTATCCAGAAACTACACATGTACTCTTGCAATCAGGAAAGCAGAAATAATGTAGTTATTGAAGTATGCAGACACTACGTATACATTCATCTAATCACCTAGTTTACTAACTATCGACTTATGCAATTAACAAGGCTGTAATTATGCACTCATTATAACATTTGCGCAGAATCTATGCAGCCATGTGAAAACTAGGCCTGGGCGGTGAACTCCACTCCTTTTGTTGAATTTTCTGCACTCCGCACTCCGCGGAGCTCGGGAATTGCAGAAAACTCCACTCCGCGTAGTGCAGAGTTTTTTCCCCGCTCGTGCTACCGTTCGCGAGCTGCCGCTCGGGTAGAATTTCTACCCAAGCGGCAGAAAGACCAGCGAGAATGGCAGTTCACACTGCACTCCGCCACTTGCGGAATTCCGCAGAGTTTTTTGACACTTTGCGGAGATTTGAAAAGCGAAACTCTGCGAACTACGCCCATGGCTACTAAACACCTAGTTACAGCCACTGCATTCATTGAAATACTGAGGCACACGCATGCACTGATGAAACACTCCGGCTGTACTCATGCACGAAAGAACGTGTTGAGAGAGTAGTTGATAAGATCTTTATTTTGAAGAAGAAGCTTTTCATTTTGATTCTAAATAGAATGAAGACTCTTGACAAATTAGTGTTGTGCATGAGGAGACAAAACCAGAAGAAAATACTAGTGAATAGAAGTAACTGTTGTACAGTTTTTAGTGCAGAATGGATACATATTTCTAGTACAAAGCCTTTCTTTAATGAAAGAAGGATACCAGATTAGTTCATTGTAATGATTAAAGAAGACAATGTGATGAAATGAAGAATGGTAGTCCTACAGCAAAAGAGGTGATGGTACCTAGAAATGTAGAAGAAGTTATTGAAGCAAAGGTGCAACAAAGGCATTATCAGGGTACTGTATACAAATAGAATTGTAGTAGTGTTTCTAGTGTCCATTGATATATTAAGAAATGTCCTACGTATCGTTCCAAGGTGAAGTTTAAAACTCAAAACATGTTATACCACTCAACAATGTGAACTTTAGGTACTAGGCTGTATTATGTGAAAACTCCTGCTTTATGTGTAGGAGAAATGAATAGAGCATTTTGCATGGTATTGTGGCAGATGTAGAAAAGATTTGTGGTGAAGTGTTGTTTCGTTTCTTTGGTCCTGAGCATGATTCTAGGGAAAATGAAGAGCTGTTAAGAGGAGGCGTTGCAGAACAAGACACATATTAAAGTTTAAGAAGAGTTTACAAAATTTAACACAGTGTTGTCTGAAAAACCAGAGTATGTTTGTAAATGCTGTCAATGCACTTACTAGAAGATTCAAACACCGACTGTTGATTTGTATTTATTAAGTGAAAAAGTAAATGATAACTGGCAAAAGTTACCTGTGTATTTATTTGAAGAGGAATGGTTTAACTTCTTTATAGTAGTGTTATAATAAATTAGAAGATAATAAAATGAACAACACATTTTTATTGGATACCCATTTTATAAGATAATAAATTACCTTCTAATATAGAAAAACTTTGAAGGTCCAAAAATAAAACATGAAAAACATTTATTATTCTTTGTAGCCTTGCAAAGGGCTGTTATGGACTGCTCTCCAGCACGAACTACAACTCCAAAATCCATGCAGTATGATGCCATCGGGGAAAACTGTACAGCCACTGACACATCCATTCATACACCCATACTGCCACTCACTCACTGTCACTCATACAGCTACTCACACACCCACACACTCACCCATAGTCAACCACACTTCCACTTACTCACCTATACAGTTATACACACAGCAACTCACTTATTCATACAGATACTAACACATACTTACTCACCTATACAATTACTGACACAAGTACGCACTCACTCATACAGCCACTCTCACAAACACTTACTGGCACATAGTCACTTATATACTCCAACAGTCACCTATACTGCCTTTCACATAGACAGTTACTCACCCATATACCACTGACACATACATTCACTCACAGACACCGCCATACACACACCCACCCACACAGCCCCTCTCAGATGCACTCAGGAACCCATACAGCCAGTGATTCACCCACTCACTTATCCATGCAGAGAGTCACAGCCCCTCTCTCCTAGCCACACAGACACTCATACACCCATACAGGTACTCAGAAAACCAATCAATAACCCATACAGCTACTCATGTACCTACTCACCAACCCATACAGTGACTTACACATCAATTGACAGACTGATACAGACATTCACACAAATCACTCATTCACTGAGACCCGTACGATCACTCACTTATACAGTCAGTCACGCACCCACTAAATCCTCCACACAGGCACTTATACACCCACTCATTCATCAGTACACCTTGGTGTATATATATATTTAACACTCATAAACTTTTTAGAAACACTCACATTCACCGGATGATGTCATCAATGATGTCATCAGTAATGTCATTTGAGAGGTCATCAGTGATGTCACTGACCATTTCATGAGTGATGTAATCTGTGAGGTCATAAGCAGTGCATTGTGGTGGCGTGAGTTAGAGTTAGCTCAGCTAACTGCTGAATTTCTCTGGTTTGTTGTGATAAGTCAGCTTAACTATAACGTCCCTGTAACTTTTGATTTTTTCAGTGAATGTATAGTATATATAAATTACATATATATAATGCTGGCCTGTGGTGTTTGCCACTGGGTAGGTGTAGTTTCATAAGAAATGCCTTTTTTCTGTTGCTAATAACTTAGATGCAGTCTGACGAATCTCCACAAACCTCTACAAAAAGTGCAATTTTTGCCTAGTTTGCACATAGAAAATTTCAGAGTGATCCATCAAGTGGGGGGCAACAAAAAGAGGATTTCCCAAAAGTATTTTCCGAATTCATTTTCCTTATGAATTTTAGACACAGCTATGACCCAAACCGCTGAACGGATTAACACCAATTTGGCAGGAAGCTAGATCCAGGTCCAGAAAGAGTTTTTTGTGTAAATTCGTTAAGAAGTTATGGAGAAATTAAGGTAAAAAAAAGTGTCTACATTTATATCCCACCATGAAGGATCCGAGGATCTTATCCTGAGATCTGATTGACTACCTTCACCTCAACTAGGAAATGGTGGCAGCCATCTTAGGATAACAAAAACTGCAAAAAATGAAAATAAGGATCCTGACCCTCTAGTCTTCATGGTGGGAAACCAGAGTGACCCCGCCTGAGGCCAAAAACCTTTTGCTGCAAATGTGCCAAAATGGACAAAAAACAAGCGCAGCCTCCTGCGCCTGCTTTATTTAAGTGCACGGGGCTTCGCTTGAGACGGAGAGAGCAGGATAGCACTAAATCTGCAGAGATAAGGCGCTCTCCTCCTCTCTCCCTAGCACTGGTACATAATTTTGCTGCAGAGCACCATGCACACACCTTTGTCCCATAGTGAATGGGTCTGTGAGTGAGTCTAGCATAGGTTTTGTACTGGAAGGGCACCCTTCCAGTACAAAATACTATGACTATGACTATGACTATGACTAGACAAGTTTTAAAACGTCTCCTAATTTGTATGTGTGCTTGACGCCTGCTTTTCCACAACATTATTTCTTGGCACAAAACCCTGTCTGCTAATGTTAGTAGATAGGGTTTTGCATCAAAATGCATGGGTGGTTGCATGGGAATGCCCATGTACCACCCGTGTAATACCCACTTGGTGCTAAGTAATGGAAGGCAGTGCATCACACTGGTTTCCGTTACTTTTAGTCTACTTTCTGTGCCGGAAAGTACATAACTAAAAAAAACATTTCTGCTGGTTTGCATCATTTTTGTGATGCAAACCCAGCACAAAATGTTTCTAAACCTACCCCAAAGTCTGCTCCCTGCGGGCGGCAGCTTTAAAATTGCTCCAGCCAACTAGGAGCAGACTTATATTCTGTGTCCTTGCCCAACAGAACAAGATATTGCTCCTGCCATGGAGGGAGCAGCATAAATAGCTGCTCCCTGTGGGCAGGAGAAATGGCGGTTCCCACAGCTTGTGGGGATTTGGCTGGAGCGGTAAGGCCCTGGGGCACCCCCAGAGCCTCCAACGTGTTATTTGTGGGTGGTTTTGGTGGGCACCAGGGCATCCATCTATTTAAACTCAGGCCCCAGGGGATGGGATCCCCAGAGCCATTATAGGCTGGGGGAGGGGGTCTGCGCCTGAACGGTGAGTCCAAATAGCCGGAATATGGCAGGAACACCCAGACTGATGTACTGCTCAACTTTGCCAAAGTGACCGGAGCGCATTTGCCTCTAATTTTTATGGCACATTCGTGATACAGAGTAATATGAGGACATTGCCACCAAACAAAGAAGCACTTTCTTCATATAATTACGAGGAAGTACCCTTGTTTGGTGGAGTTTCAACTCTTTGCCTGTAGTCTCGTCGTCTTCTCAATATGAGGATTCATTTTGTCACTGATTACTGTATGAAGACGCTCAAGGAACAATAACATTGGCAAAATACACGTACACAAGGTCACTGGAGACATTACTTTGTGGCCCTTCTTTACGCAGCTATAGTATAGAGTAAGCACTAGACATTCACCCAACAAAGTAACACTCAAAAATTCAACCAGTAGAAAGGACTCCAGTTGCCTAGGTCTTTTTATTTAAATTTATACCCCAGGCGATGGGGTCCCAGGCACTCAAAAGCTCAGGGAGGTAGGCAGCGCATCTCCTCCCTTCATTCATTACTTGACCCTGGGGATGGGGTCCCCAAGGCTTAATAAGGCTCGAGAGGGTGGCCTCCTGCCCTCTCCCATTTCTTATTAAATTTGGCCCTGGTGATGGCGGACCACACTTCCCTTGTTTGTAACATGCTGGCCCTGAGAGGTGGGGTCCCCTGGGCCTAATTACATTCAGAGAGGGGGCTATGGTTCCCTCTTCCTTTATGAATTACTCAGCCCCAGAGATGGTATCCGAGGGGCCAAACGAGGCTCAGGCTTCTTTCCATTTAAATTGGTTTTGGCCTTTAGGGGATGGGGTCTCCGGGGCCTGTTAAGGCTTGGGTAGTGGGGCCATGTGGCCACCCTCCCCTTTTTTATTATATTTGGCCCCAGGAGAAGGGGAGGCCAGGGCCCAATATGGCTCAAGGAAGGGGTCTGCCTGTGGCCCCTTCCTCTTTTTAATTGGTTTCAGCCTCAAGGGATGGCGTACCTGTGCCAAATAAGGCTTGGGGAGGGGTGCTGTGAAGCCCCCTTTTCATTTCAAACAAAAAAGGCCCCAGGGATGGGGTCTCTGGGTTCTATGAAGGCTTGAGAATGGTGGGCCCCTCAAATTTTAAGTGGAACTGGCCCTAGGGGATGAGGTGCTAGGGGCCAATTAAGGGTTGAGGAGGGGGCTGCAAGCCCCCTTCTCTAAATATATATGTTGGGAGTGATGGGGTTCCTGGGAACTGAAGGCCAACACCATGCTGTGCATCCCAAAGTGTGTGGTTGGCAGCCTGCATGAGGTCCGGCAGCAGGCCTAGCCCTGTGGTCAACCCTCTGCTCTGCATGACCAAAGGCTGTGTGCAGCATGGGGTCGCTGCTGGCAGGGAGTTGAAAGCAGGGCCTGGCTGCAAGATTAACCCCATGCCACACACATGGGGATGGCTGCCTCTGGGTGCCTCTGGGTGACTGCCTGCAGGGAATTGGAAGGTGGGCCTGTAAGCCAGACACTGCAGTCAACCCCACACTGTGAATGACAAGAGGGCATGCACAGCATGGGGTTGACTGTCTGCAAGGGGAGGTTGACTGTGGGTTGGCCAAAGGGCCTTTGGCTGTGTGCTACAAGGGGTTGGATTTATGTATGGTAACAAAATATTACTTTACGTTAAAATAATATTTGGAAATTCGCTGAAAATACCAAAGATTAAAGTTTACATTCTAGTTAGATGTGATAAAAAGATCCGTTTTAGTTTTTTTTAAAGTTAGAAGTTCACTGAAAAAAACAAAAGCTAAAGAAACGTTATAGTTAAGTAAATATGTCAGTGACAACATAAACATTTTGAATTACAAAAAAACATAGAAATTCATCAGTTATAGTTAGCAAGGGTAACTATAACTTGCACCACCGCTATGCACTGCTTATGACCTCACATATTACATCACTCATGACATGCTTTATGACATCGTTTATGACATCTCACTCATGACATCTCACTAATTGATTAACTGCAGGTGTCAACCATTTTCCCTCAGGTGTACAAGCAATGGTCTTTAGGCAATGTAAATCTAAAAAACATACATGTAAAATTAACTTAAATTTCCTTAATGCCAATGTGCACATATGGCTACTACTTTCTATATCATTCATTCATGGTCTTGGTGTTCTTAAAGGACCCAGGCAAAAGTCCTTTTTCCCCAGATGAAATCTCATAAAGCTTGCATATTTCACGCTAAGCAAATCTTGTCAAATGTTACTGAATTTCACATCCATGAAATATTGCATTACTTCCTCCAACATGACACTGGCATGAACAGAAAGTATCTTGTGGTAACAGGGAAATTCCAGCCGAGAGTCACTTTTTCCTTGAAGGATTTTCCCGACTATGAGGTGGATTTACATGTTGGCGGAGAGGGAAATTTGTCGCAAAAACAAAAGTGCTTCTTCCCCACCAACATGGTGGTCCGTCCATCCAATTTAAATGTGGGCGGGCCATAGATTTAGCTATGGTGGTGACTACTCCGTCACCGTCATAGCAAAACTTTGCCAAAGGCCTAACAGAGTAAAGGTCATCGATGAATTGTCTAACCAATTAGGATGGGCGGACATATAGCCATTCTTTTTACTGGTTTGCCTGGCGGTAGGGTACTGTAAAAGGCATAAAATGCCCCCTTACCATGAGAGATGACTCGCATGAAAAAGGGGGCATTATCTTTTTTATTTTCAAACAGGAAATCCTGCTTTGGAATTTTGTTTGTGAAAATAAAAGAGAAAACAGTTTGGTTCAAGGCTTGTCATATTGTTGGAGCCCTACACCAAACTGCAAACAGCATTGACAGAAACCACCTTAAAAGCGGTTCCTGAAACTACTTTAAAAAAGACCGCCAGCTTGGCAGTCATCTCTAAATTCAGCATCAACATCTATGTTGCACTAGCCAAGAATCAGGCAGTCCGCTAATATATAAATGGGTCCCTATATCTTGCGTAGGTCTTGAAGTGAAGGTATGGCCTTGGATTAAATTTTCATGCAAGATACCCCTCAGGGACATTTTGAGATAATTATGTAATTTCACATAATTTTCTCAGCAGTTCCGCATGTTTCGCAAAATCACCCACAGGTTTGTTTTATCATAAAAGAGAAGTGTATCATATTGGTATTCTTTTGTGTACTTATGTTTGTATTCCCTTGCAGATGACCCTTGTGCATATAAAAATACATGAGTTTATGGATGGCGTTAAAACTTACGAAAAGGGAGCTGCTTTTAAGCTGGGGGCTTAGAAGAAATAGGATAAATGAGCACCAAACACCTGTACATTAACTTCCAGTCAAATGAAAATGTTAGATACGCAGCATTCAAAATCTATGTACTAAATGAAAATAATCTTGCACATTTTGTGAAATGTTACTTTACTCTTCAAGCAAGCAAACCTGGTTCTCAAACATCTAAATAAAGAAAGCTAAAATTGATTCATAAGTCTGAAATTTGTTACATTCCTTATGTCCCAATTTGCATATTCATTAGTAAACTGTGAACTGTGTAATGTCACACTATTAAATATAAGTGTGTCAGGGAACTTGGCTTTGATGGGATATAGTCACCTCTACTGAGCAGTGATAATGAATGTGATATTGCACCAACCCATGAGGCATTTGTTTCAAGACTATCTGACTGCTCAATCAGCCTTCCTATCTGTAATTTGCTGTTATTACAAGAACTGAACTGCAAGTAAAAAGATATAGGATGCTTATTTAGGGTATGTTGAAGAGGGGGATTCGGGCCCTCATTTCGGCTTAGGAGAGTGGTTCTGTGAAGCATGCACCTGAAGCATGCAGTGTTGCTCCATGTTTAGTGGCCTATTCATGACCCTTGACGCATTGCTGAGTTGCTTCAGCATTGCATCAGAAAAACCTGCTTTGTGTTCTGATATTTCCTAGTCACATGGATGTGCCATATTCATGGTACAGTGCACCATGGCGCAAGGACCGGAGGTGCATCAAAGATTCTGACGCATCAGAATGAAGGATGACCAAAGTGCTGTAATGCAACTGCTACCTACATGATGCACAGCTGATTTGTGTGTCGTAAAGCACCTTTACGTGCTGCAAATCAGCACCGCAGGAGTGCGTTGCATGGCGGGAAGCTTAAAAACCAATGCACATCAATCCACAGAACTTCTGAACACCAATAACAGCATAACATGGAGGGAGAACCATCTACTAGCTAGGAGGGCAACAACCCCAACTTCAGCCAAGCTGACCAGACAGCAGCCCAGGTGAAGTGGAAGAGGAATTGCAATTTCTGTGAGGAGGACCAAATACTAATCAGTGAGGTGACAAAAAATGAACACCTTCTCTTTGTCACCTCCAAATTGCCATTAGAAAAGAAGGATGCCATTTGGCAGCACATAGCAGGTAAAAAAAACAGTGGAGGTGAAACAAAAAGGACAGTACTGGAGTGCAAAAAGAGGTGGCATCACTGCAAGTGCAGGACCATGGAAAAACTAGCCAGGAACCTTAAGGCAGCCATGAGGGCAAGGACCTGATTTCCAGGAGGTGTTGGACCCATTGAAGGAGCAGGTGGATTCACTCATCCCAACAGAGTTGGTGGCAAGAATGGAAGGACAGGACAGGGCTGCAGTTGAGGACCAGGAATACCTACAGGGTAGGTGAAAAAAGCGACCATATGTTCCAAACTGTCATGCAGGGCAACACAACAAGACACTTTGTTGCTGTGCACTGCGTGGTGTGCAAGGAATAGGGTAGGAATGTCTCACATGTTAACTCATTCATCACATAGGTGTTATTAAATTGCCCAGTCACAATTTGTCCAGTTCAGCTGTGCCAAGTTTCTCTGGTCCATGTCTGATGTGTTACCCCAGGCCAGGCTGTCCTTTGAATCCTGGGACTTGTAGTATAATCAATAACATTATTGACCAGGACTACAAGTCCAACAATGCAAAGTAAAAAACCAAGTCTGGAACACCAAATCATGCATGGACCTTGGAAACTTTGCAGATTTGTCTGTGCCAATATAGGCCCCTTGCACCATGATGCAATAATGCTTGGCTTGGGGCTAGGCAGTCAAAAATATAATATATTGTAATGTGGCTTGGCAGAGGGTCAACTTGTCACCTGAGAGGGTATCCAGGTATGTGCCTGCTTTCCAAGTAGGATCACTTGAAGAGCCAGGTGTACTGTCTGTAGTACAAATCCATATTGCATGTACCAGTCCTGATGTGCTGGGAGAGGTATTTACTCTTGTTTCCTGCCATGTAAGGTACCACCCTAACTCCTGTCTTGCTCATATTGATATTGGAGGTCGGGGTGAGTACAAGTGATGCAGATGCAGAGAGGAGGGCCATAATTGTTTGGTGGAAGCATAGATGGTGTTATGAGCTAGGTGAGTCCCTGGTAGTATAGTGCCTTGTAGGTGTGGCTGAGCATCTTGAACTGCCACTGTGTCTGAATGGGGAGACATTGTATTTTAATGAGGTGTGATGTGTGTGCTACAAGGTAGAGTGAGAAATAGTCTGGCAGTGGTGTATTTGATTGTTTTTCTCTTGAGTAGCAGACATGCTGTGGTACAGGGTATTGGTGTACTGCAGTCTACATGTGATGATGAAGCAAAGCACAGCAGCCTGTCTTATCTGTAATGCTCCTGAAAGGTCCTCATCTGCTTCTCTTTTACGGTCTTCACATTGGTTACCAGTTTGTAAGAGGATTGTCTGTAAGATCTGTTGTATGACTAACAAAGCCCTAATGGGGAAGGGCCCTCAATACTTAACCACAAGGCTTACCCTTTACAGTCCTGAGAAGGCTCTCCACTCTCTGGGAAAAAGGCTGCTTGTTCAGGAGGCAGAGCATTTTCCTATCTAGCCCCTCTTTACTGGAATGCCCTCCCAGATCAGTTACTTTTCTGTGTCAATCATCTCAAATTCAGGAAATCACTTAAAACTGAACTGTTTTAGGGATAGTTTTGCAGTGACAGCATCATGATTTCGGATGATTTCCTGCACCAAGATACCCCTCAGGGCGTGATTTCTGTGCTATATAAATGATAGTAACATAACATAACATGATGGCCTTGATGATGGTCTCACAGGTGTCAGGAGGGAGCCTTATGAAGAAATGTCTGACAATGCTAATGATGTGGAAGGAGGTGGAGTTGACACTGGGATTATGAAATCACATGGTGAGGTAGGTATCCTGGGATGGTTGGAGTTTGAGCGATTGGGGTCTAGTGATGTGAGCAACCAGGGTGGGTTCATGTTGTAGAATATCAGCACCACAATGTTGTGAGGTTGAGTGTGAGCCAAGCCAAGCCATTACTCTCACATAAAGTGAGCCATGTTGATCAATGGCACAATGTGACAACTGTTGGTGGTGTTGGAGTCTTCTAAGAGTTATTGTACGATCTGTGTGTCATCTGTGTAAAAGATGATGTAGAGTTCCTGGTTCTGACTGATAAGTGCCAGAGGAGCCATAAACAAGTTCAAGAGAGTGGGGATGAGTGAAGAGATTTGTGGGACTCTGCAGACAAGCACCTTGGTTTCTGCGGAAATTGCATTAGCTTGACCTGTTGCATACTTCCAATGGTGACAGTAGCTATTTCATTCAAAAATGGATCTCAGTGTCAACTGTTGTGGATTCTGGAGATGACTGTGTGAGTGCTAGGAAACTGAAGGAGTCCCTTGAGAAATGTAAATCATGCCATATAAATGCCTACCCCTTTCCTGCACTGCAGCAAGGTTACTTGCTGTGTAGAGATGTATGGATGAGTGCCAAAGATGATCCCAGGGCACAATATTGCACAAATTGCATGCAATATAGTACAGCAAAGCAAAATGCTGTGTTGTGCTATGGGAAAGGCTGAGTGCAGGATTGTGAGAGATATAACAAAATATGACATATCTTGGTTAGTGCATGGGTGTAAATTGATGGCTAGAGCAAATACAGGTAGCCTTGTGACATAGTCCAATGGTCTCAGAATTGGGTGTTAAGAAGCTAATGTTTCATCAATGTAGACTGAAAGCAGATATGCATCACAATATGTAAAATGTGGCCTGTTCCTGCACCCCCTTTTTCAGGCAGGGTAGGCCAAAAACCTGTCTAGCTGCGTTACGTTTTGCGGAATGACACAAATAGGCCCCATTGGTAATATTGAGGTTGTGTGAATAAGGTACAGGTATTGCCATGTGAAAAGCAAAAATACTGTAACATGGCCTTATTTACATAAAGAAACATATGTTCCACAGATCCATGTGTAATAGAGAGTGATCGTGCAAACTAAATGTTACAATAATCACTTATATCAAATTCTATCATGGCTTAATCGTTACATGTTTCTTTCTCTTACCAGGGGGGACCAAGAAATACATCCTTTAGATGAGCCTGTTTATGATGTCAAACCTGTTGACAATACCATTCTGCCCGGCCCTGTGCTCTCCATGCCACTGGATTCAAGCTAGCCTGACTGATGAGGGATGATACTCCGAATTCAGTCCCAAGATGCTTGTCTCTGGTCCAGGGAGGATCTGGCCTGGCAGTTTGGGTTGGACTGTTCCCATGAAGAACAAGGTCAAGACTGATTTGCATATGGTTGGGTCCAAACTGGGGTAGCGTGGTGAGCAAAAGAACGGCAGATTAAACCCAAATCCTTGTTACTGGGGGTGAATGTTTGCATTTTTCAGCATTCCGTCCATCATATTTTTCTTTTGCTTGTGTTTTATTCAATCATTTTTCTACAGAGCATAGCTACTTTACTATTCTCTCGATTTGATCACTTGCATCCTTTCACTTCTCCACAAAAGGAAACTACTTGTTTCCTTTCACCATTCTATTGGAGTGCATGCCTTTTATTTTTGTCTCTCAGTGTGCTGCACCCTTCCTCACATCCTGTCCCCAACTCTCCTGACTGCATGTCTAAAGCTGGCCCATGGCTTTCATCCCCTATTACCTATCCTGCTTGGATTATTTAAAAATGTAAACTTCCTCTCAACCAGTTCATTCATTTCTTCCCCTCACTGCTCCTGCCAGTCAGTGTTTAATTTCCTCTCAAACCCCGGCTAGATCCACCGTTGGTCCCTCCTTCCATAGTGTGTTTTTTTTCCATTTTTTGGAAGTCCATCCTGTGGCAATTTTCTGCAGCCCACTCTTTTCTAACGTGCTTTGGTGCATTTTTTATATTTATTTTAATTTACCTCTCCAAGATTGCCTGGTAATACATGTATACGTGTTAATCATCAAGCTGGGGTTGCCAGACATCCATGACGTGTACATGATGACACATGCATACTTATTCATCACTGCCCTTCTATTTTTATTAATACTTTTTTTTTTCAATGTTGTGCTGCATCACCAAACAACCATTTTTTTTTCTCTCCAACGTGCATCACCAAAAAGTCTTGGCAAAGCAATAAGATTTGGAAATGCCATAGAAAAGCGAATGCTTCTGGCTTTTCCAATGCTTGCTTTTACTTTTTATTGCCACTGTTTCTTTCATGAACCCTGATAATGGGTAGCAAGGGTTGTGCGGTGGACATCAAATTGAGTGAGCCTAATTCAAATTCATGTTTAAAACAATTAAATCCTTGTGTCTTTTGTCGAAAGTCACTTCTTTGAATGTTTTTATAGGTTCCTATTTGTGTAGCATTTTCGATAATGTCACGATTTCCCTGTTTTACCAGAGCCTCTCCTGGGGCCTGGCACGTTATACCCGTCAGTAAATAGGTACTCAACTTTTAACTAGAGAGACTGCATCATAAAATAGAAAAAGGATGATACACGGTATAGAATAAAAAGACAGCTCAGTATGCACTTTGATCAGGATAACATGTTTCACTTGCCAGCTTTTTTTTATTTCCCTCAGGCACAGTTTGATGAATATATTATAAAGTGCGTCTATTTGAAGTTGAAGGCGGCCCAAAGCATTGCTTTAATGTTACACAGCTCAACCCTGCTAGATATTCTAATAAAGTCTGATGACAGATTATTGCTGAGTCAAGGATCTAAAATTGTTTAGAAATTAAAATGAGCTGGTTTTGCTCTGCACATTTGTCATTAACCTATTCCAAGTAGGTTGAAGTGATTTAAAAAGGACGGGTAAGAACAAAAACAGAACTCTGGTCAGGAAATCATGTTTAATCCGAACTATTTAGCGCCAGAGGTGCAGAAAAATCCCTTTTGTACCAAACATGTTCACATACATAAATATTAGAGCGCTCTGTCCTTTCTGAAGCGTCCTTCACATTCAGGGGCATATTTAACAAACATTCATGAAGCGCAGAGCAGCAAGACACCTTTTTTCAGTGCGGAGAGACAGCAATTAAACACATGCACTCCCATGGAGTGGTGAATGAAAAAAGGAAACAAGTAGTTCCCTCATGTGGAGATGTAATAGGATGCACGTGATACAATCTATAGCGTATCAAAGAAACTATGCTCTGTAGAAAAGCCATTAAATAAGATGCAAGCAGATGAAATTGACAAGAAAGTCAACCAAATGTAATCAATTGGCTGACCCATAGCCCACTGCAAATATCGATATTGTCCAAAATAATTTTTTTTCACAACTCACAGCTTGGAGCTGTTGTAGGCAAGACAAAAAATAACAAGCATTGGCATAGCCAATAGGTCTCGCATTTGGGACTTTATAAGTGTTTAGCCATGCAACAGTTGCATAACTAAATACTTATAAGGTCCCAAAAGCGAGACCTATTGGCTATGCAAAGCGGCCGTGTGGCCGCGAAAGTGAAAGTGATCGCGATCAAACATCAAAACGGCCGTGCGGCCGCCAAAGTGAAAGTAATCACGGTAAAACGCGGCGCGCGCGCCCGCGCACATGCACTGTAGCTCTAGGCTGGCCTGGTAGCACTTTTTGGAGCCCTCTCAATAAGTCTCGCCAGACCAGCGCATGCGCTGGGTCCGGCGAGACCTAAAAATGACATAAAAATGACCTGCCGACTCTTTTAGTTTCCAGCCCTTACCTCTCCGTATCTTCCTAGAAATGAGGAGGTTGTTAAGTGGCTAAGGACATGACAAGGATTCAACATCGTCTTGACTGTAGAGATTAAAGGTTGTCACATCTGCTACATCTGGCCTTTCAGTTGAATTGCTCTCCATGTTTTAGAGGTGCTGTGTACAGATAACGGAGAAACCCATAGTTAAATAGGGGTGCAATGGGGTGTAAAAGTGGAGTTGGATGAGCCACAGCATTAACAGTGAGATTCGACATATAGTCAAGCCAGTGGTCTGTCTTGGCACTAAGATCACTAATGCGAGCCAAGTCCTCTACATATTTGATATGTGCACTACATTACCAACATCAGGAAAATATGATAGGCTTTAAAATAAAAAAATAAAAATTGATTGTTTCTAAATATAAACTTAAAACATCATGAACGTCCAGCCTATCTCCCTTGAAGACAATTGAATTCTTCAACCAAGAGGCAGGTCAATTGTCACATTGTCATTACATATGGCCAATATTGTTTAAGCCATGCACAAGACAGGGTTTTGAAGTGCTCACATCCTCGACTGATGGATTTGAAAGTGCTGTAGTGCAACGATGAAGGAAATGAAGTGGAGTGAAAAATAATTGCCTAAGATCACACAATTTGGCTAAGCGTAGATGCTGGGATTGATGCCTGGTTTCCTGGCTCCACACTGTGTACTTGAGCTACAGTATGTGTGCGTCCTTTCCTTCTCCGTCTATCTCCAAAGCATAGTGCTTTGTGTAGACTTCTTGGAGAAGATAAATTAGAATACATACGTATAACAAGTTGAATATAGCTTTCACAAGAAGTGTTTCTAGGAAAAAACTTAAGTACGAAGTCAATGGCTGAATTAATATTCTGTTGTTATGATGCTATCTCCAGATTCCCTAGAATTAGATTAGAGACTAAAACTACAAAACCTCAGAAAAAGTAATTAAACGGATTAGCTTAGAGATCTCCCAGAGTTACCGGTCTTGACTGAGAGAAAAGGAAAGTACAGAGCTGAGCTGCACACAAACATTTACACAGAGTTCATATGTGACCGCAGTCTTTATTATGTTTGCATTTTTGATTACCGTCTGGGGAAGGGGAGCAGGGGTTCAACTGCAATGCTAGGCCACACTGAGCCCTTTCAGGGGTTAACCAGAAATATAAAGCTGATGTACTGTAGGTATATCAGCCTTGGGAGTGCGCTTCGATGAGAACCCTCAAGAGTTCTGGTTTGCCAGATAAGGACTCAGTGGGTGGGGACACCGCCTCCTCTGAGTGAGGTGCATAGCAGCAGTGTGTGCTTACGGGGTGACCTGTCACATTTCACCAGGGGACATTAGGATCCCTGATTGGTTTTCAGGTTGACAGCTTAGAGTCTGGAAGTGGCCTGAAGTGGGTCCTGGCTCTGGTGTGGCCTGCATAGTACCAAGGGGCACTTCTGATAAGCTATAAAGAAGCACCCTCCTCATACAGGTCTGGTGAATATTGTTGGGGCTCGAAGGACACTGTGGTCTGGAATTCACTAATGTAAACAGTTTTATGAAAGCCCACCCCGCCGTTAAATAATTTCAAAATAAAATGTAAATCTGTCATAATAAACACAGTTAATACACCAATCAAACACCAATGTTTTCACATGATTTATGTGTGAGGTGGCTTCCTTTCCCACATCTGAAGTTCACATACCCAAACCTTTGAACCCTTCTCTGAGCATTGAGCTTCGATATTTGCAAATTAATGCATAGGTTATTTGTGTTTTTTTTAACTTACCAAATGTTATCAATTCATACTTCAACTCTATATTATTTATCCCACCTCTGAATACCAATGTAAGAAATTGGGTTATTAGTTGTGCAAGATCTGGCATCTGTGCAAGTAATAGATCCACAATTGTATCCTCACTAGGAGCCAAGCACACCATTGTAGCACTTGACTTGTTCAGAGTAGCAAAATAGAGCTGTTCAATGCCTACGCAGGGGAGGTGTGAGGGCTAGTAATCACCATTTGCTGGCACATAATAACAACAATTTATAAATGATTGTCCAGTCTTTGATTTATCTTTGAACAAGGACAAATACATTTCTCATTACAGATCTCAACATTTTGTCTGTCTAATTCCCTGTTGTACTGTATTATTGTGTCCTTATGCCACCAGTCCATAGGGGAAACTGTGTTTACAACGCTGTCAGTACAACGCTGCACCATTACAACGCGGTCAGTAAAACGACCGAGTTGTTACCACGCATACCATTAAAATGCAAGTCATTACAACAACTTGCTGCAGGGGGCTTTAGGTGTTGGATTTTAAACGAAACACCTTCCCTACTGTTGCACAGACTGGAGTTGGAATAGTAAATGATACTATTCCAAACTCCAGCCCCCACCCAACAGCAAGTCACGGTAATGACTTGCGTTGTAATAGTACACATGGTAACAACGCAGTCGTATTGACCCCGTTGCAAAGGCATGCGTTCTAACGTCATAAATTCCTCCATAGATGTGTCATCTTTGTTATCTGCTGTACCCATTCCCCATAATCATGTTCCATTCAAGGTATGTCCTACAGTAGCCATTTTGTTGATATATAATATCTGTTTGTTTTTCCTTCATCTTTTTTTTCATACCTCTATATTTTTCTTCTTTCTTGTTCCCTGACTCTCTGCATCATCTTTTTCTGGTTTATTCTTTTTTTCCTAATTCTTTCAGTGATGTTCTAATCCTATATTTCTTCTTGTATCTTGATCATTATTTGATCTATTTATTTATATTGCATGAGCTTTTATTATTCAGATCTTTTATCCTGTAATGTTTAAGGTTTGAATAATCCTATCAAAAGACAGAGATTTTGTTCTCACTTGGCCAAATATAAACCAGATTCTGGTCTCCTTGAAGAAACCCACTCATCAGCTTTGGAAATTTATGAACTTTAAAGACATTGCATTGTAAAAGTACCTGTCTCTATGGTGTCCAATAAGAAAAATGGTACAGTTATACTATGTAATAAATATTTGCTTTTTTAAAACTAAATTACAACATACTGGTGATGCCGGTCTATGGATTTCCATTACTATTTTTATTGTGCATGGCCCAACACAAGTTGACTATAGATTCTGGTTGGATATATCTAAAAATATTCAAACTTTAATTGAAAATATTCCATCCTCGTAGATGTCTGTCGTCAGGTTATGGATCATTTTACAGATAGGATTTCTATGGTAAAATGTATAACTAATAAAATATGCAAACAATTTGCTTCCATTATCGAAAAATATCTTTAAAAGATTCCTGTAGAATTAGTAACTCATTATTATGGGATTGTTCTTTCGTCTCCCCTTTTCATAATACTCATTCCAGATTAGATTTCATCTTTCCAACCAAACCCTTGATCCAGCATTTCATCAGTTCTAAGATTGGAGTCATATTGATTTTAGATCATGATCCTGTGATTACAGATATTGATTTTGTTCTTCATCAGCACCATTGGAGATTTAATAATACTTTTACTTAAGATTCATGGTTTAATTTTTCATTTGTACATTTTATGAATTAATTGTTTGATATCTATAAATCTTCAGATTTCACCATAACATGTTTTATGGGATACCTTTAAAGGTTCAGCTTGTGGCTTTATAATGGATTTTGTCTCTAAGGGAATAAAGAAAATGCATCTGATTCTAAATTATCGTTTGAAAAAATAAAAGTTTTAGAAAATAAATTGTATACATCTAATTCTAAACAGGTATTAGAAGATTTGATTAAAATAAAGTTGACTTTCAATGAATCTTCTAATAATGTTTCCACTTCCCTTCCTAAAACTAGTGCAAGATATTATGGTGGTCAGAACAAAGCAGGTAAATTACTGTCAAATTACCCTAGAGACAGAAAAGATTGAATGAAGGTGGAATCATTGTTAGATAGCAATGGTTCTTGTACTTTCAAAGATAATTAAATTGAGAAATTGCCAAATTCTACAATCCTTTTTACACTCCCAAAAATCCTTCTAATGCTGATGAAGTTAAGTCTTTTTTAAGCTCATTCCAAAAAAATAAAACAGACCAGGTTGATTTATCTCCTTTAAAACAAAACATTTCCATGAATGACCTTGTCAAATCCATTTCTATTTTGAAAAGAGGAAAGACCACAGAACCGGACGCTTTTCTATTAAACTTTATTCTCATTTTTTAAATATTTTTTTTCCCAAACTGCTCGCACTGTTTCACTATTTTATTTCTAGTGGCTCTGCTAGTGGTATGTTTCAAGAGGCTAATGTCTCAGGCCCAAAGAGGGTAAAAACCCTTCTGTATGTGAACATTAAAAGGCCATATCACTTGTAAATAACGTTTTGCTAAGATTTTAACATTACATCCCAAACCATTTGTATCTAAATCAATTGGAACGGAACATTCCAGTTCTATTAAGGAATGACTCTCCTCAGATAATTCAAGATTATTTTTAATATTATGGCTTAGGGCCTTATCACTAGTTCGGTGGTCTGTGGACCACCGTACCCGGAGTCGGACCGCCATGAGCTTGGCGGTCAGACTACCGTATGGCGCAATGGGTGTATTATGACTGCAAAGACCGCAGGTGAACAGCAGATACCGCCAGCACACCGCTGACCACCAGGGTCACGGTCGGGGAAAAGCAGCTGCCATAGGATGGTACTGAGGAGCTTCACCACATCTGTATTACGAGTTGGCTTTCCGACGAGCTGACCGCGGTGGTGGGACCCCTGTTTAAAGGTCAGCAGAATGAAAAGATTTGGGGTGCATACTCACCCCTTGCCTGTTCTTCTCATCATAGTTAGACATGGATCCCTTTCTCCAGGTCCCCATTACACAGCAGCATCTGCATACTGAGGAATATGACCCTGTCTGTGGCGATACACAGGTAAGTGCTCTTTGTACTATATATCCATTGCCTGAGCTGCCCACATATGAGTCAGACTCTGGCAATGGGTAGGTGGTATTTTTCAACATGTATCATGCATATGTGTGCATTGAACACATATGCAGTCAAATTGCTCACACAGGCATCGATATGTTTTTAATACCATTCACCACTTCCGCAAGACTGTTTCAGCGACACCACGGACACCGCAGTTAACTCGTAATTTGGAGGTCAGAAGACCACCACCACAGCTGTCTTCTAGAGAACATGGCCACAGTCTTCGGGTAGTCTGACAGCCAAACTCATAATCAGGCCCTAAATCTAATATTTCCAAAACTCCATGAGCAGCCACTACTATTCAGGGAGAAAAACCGTTCGATAGTATTGATTAGAATTTTATTTTTAAATATTTATTTCCTTACTTTATAGTTGCCCTAAAGTATGCCTTCAAATTCATAATTTGATCTCAAATAATCTTTCTTAAAACAGGGGAGACTATCAAGGTTGTCCTTTATCCTCCTTATTATTTATTTTGGCAGTAGAACCACTTTTATCAAGAATTAGAGAATATCCTATCATATCTGGTTTAAAATATGGTTCTTAGCAGTTAAAATTAGCAGCATATGCTGATAACATTCTTTTATTTATTTCTGAGCCTGAATCCACTTTAGCCCACATTATTCAAGAAATGCATACCTTTTTTAAATGCTTCAGGGTAGAAAATTAGTTTAGAAGAAACAGAAGTTTTACCTTTAAAAATGTTTTGTGAAAATGATATACCTCCTCAAATTTTTGTTGGGTTCCCTCTAAGATAAAATATCTAAGTCTATGGGTTACTAATTCTACTAAGGAAACCATTAATATATATTTTAATGATCTCTTTAAAAACTAGACTCCCTTATTAATACATGAAACTCATTATTTATTTTTGGGTGTGGTAGATGGGGTTCCATTCAAATTATGCTTTCTCTGCTCTTTTTATACCTCTATAATGCCCATATATATTCCTTCTTCTCTTTTTAAAAATATTTTTTCTATTGTTCCCAAATTTTTATGGAACAACACAAGACCAAAACTACCTATAGCTAAGCTTAATCGAGACCGTCTACGTAGAGGAGTTAAAGTTCCTGACATATACTTGCATCATAAAGCATTTACATTGAGACAAGTTTCCTATTGTTTATGAACAAATAGCATGTGTTTTTCCCCATTAGAGGTTGATATTGATAGTTTTTTGTTCACCTTTTTTCTTTTCAAGAATATATTGCTTTTTCTGTCAACTGCCTTGTTTTCCTGCTCTCATTTTTAAATTTACTTGTAAGCTACTTAAAACATATTTGGGGTTTGGTAAGTCATTAAAATACATTTTTTTCAATCATCAATTTGGTATAAGAAATACATTAAAATTAATAGGAAACCTTTTGTTTGGTGTTCCTGGAGGAGTAAAAATGTATCATGGATTCACCAACTTTTAATCATTCTGAAATTGTATCATTCTCTCATTTTCATTTGGAATCTGGGTATCCCCAAAGCTTTGAATATAAATTTGAATCTCTTAAGAGTGGGATCATGAATAGCCAGTTATTGTTTATATCATGATTTCACACAATCCATCTGATAAAAATCTTTTGCCATTGTTACTATCCAATCCAACAGTATCATACATTTATGAATATCTTATATATAACTGCTAACCGTGCAAGCCCATATCTACTGTTGAATTGTCCTGAGAACAAGATCTTAATGTGTATTGGTATGTACCCTTTTGGAATGCCAGCTGGATGAAAGTTGCAGAAAACCAAGGCCAGCAAGCACTACACAAACCCTGTACTTTATATATAATTGTTTAGTTGTCATCCCAGAATCTACATCAGATAATTATAAAACTAATGACTCCTGTTGCTGGTCTTGAAATGTTAATCATTCTGATTGTATGCATATGTTATTTTCTTTGCAAACACCGTAGCATTTTAGAAATGGGTTATCAATTAAATTGATGAGATTTTTCATGTTAAGTTTCCTTTTAAGACTGTTCATATATTTCTGGGTAGTCTATCTGATAATTAGTTACATTTAACATTTAATGCAAAGATAATTAATTAAATGTTGGCTATTACTTTTCAAATTGTGCCTACTAATTTTCAGAATTCACTGAATGTTTCTTTTAAAGCTTGATGGCATTTGGTTTGTCATAATCATAGATTGGATACTGCGTGTTTGACTCAAATTTCACTCTAGGAAGATATTATGGCTGCCTATTACAGATCTGCTCGATGTTTGCAGTACTTCCTCAAACAAATTGTTGAAAGGAGACTATAAACCTCCATAATTCCATATAATCTCCCTGTTTATGTTCATGGTAAATCTATGTAATACTCTGGGCCCTTTTATGAATACAGTGGCCCACAAGACCACTGTTGTAATCTCTATTTTTATTCTTCTGTACTTCCACTGTAACTTTTCCTATATGCAATTCTCCTTTGGTTGTGACATTGTTATGTTATTAATTATCCGTGGTCTCTTCCTTGTTCCTCTACCCTTGTGCTCTTGGAACCTTCCATTGTCCTGTGGGTTGGCAGTTCAACTGTCACTGTGAGTTGAGGTTATGAGAAAGAACTTAATAAAAGAAGCTCTTCATCACCTTTGGCTTCCGGCTCTTTATAACACTGGTGATGGGGCTGGGATCCTGATTGTAACCCCCAGGTTTGATGTCAGCATTATCAAGTTTGTAACTTTTTTTTTCCATTTATCTCCAAACATTTTATGACAAATAATGGTATACGGTGAACATGAATCAGCATACACCATCACTCCTATTCCATCCAAGAGTATTTCACAGGTGGGATAGGTATTACCAGCTTCTACCCCGACCACTTGCTCAACCACAGGAATTTTTTTATGATCCGTTCCCATCCCTGTGCTCTTGGAACCTTCCGTTGTCCAGGGCCAGTGGGTTGACAGTTCAAGTGTCACTGCGAGTTGAGGTTGTGAGAAAGAACTTAATAAAAGAATCTCTTCATTACCTTTGCCTTTCGGCTCTTTATAACAACCACCATACTCGCAGTGGCGTTTTGTCAATAGCCACACTGCAGGCCCACCTGCAGTATTACAAGTGTGGTGGTCGGGCTGCCACAGGACCTCTGTGACCACCAGGGATTCAGGATCTTGTGCTGGTCGAGCAGCGATGAGAGGCAGAAATATGCTGGTCGAGCCGCAATGGCACCGCAAGCATATTTCGAGTTGTCTCTCCACCGCCCTTTTCATGGCAGTGAGCCTGCCATGAAAAGAATAACAGAGAGGCAACAAAGGGGGCCTGGGGGTGCATGCAAAGGGGGGCACATGTAGTGTTTGCCTGGATTTGCACCCTCAGTTCCTGCATAGTGTGGCACATATGCTACACCATGCAGGACGGTGCAGTCAGTGCTCTGATAGCAGCGGTCTGCATGTTAGGCTCTTCTATGAGCCTAACAGACTGCCACATTCAGACCGCCACAGCACCGCCTGTCAAATCTCACCAGAGTTTCCGCAGGAGCAACAGGGATGGCATCAACAAGTACCCAACTTCTATGGAAACCGAGGAGAAAACCGGCGACCAACAAGACCACCGAAAATGCTGAAACTTAACGCTAATGTGAACAGGCCACAGCAAGAGTTGCAAACGCAAAAAGGGTGGAACGCTAAGCAGCGTTTCAGCCGTGGAGGTCAGCTTTTAAGCCCGCCATGCTCCTCCTCTGCTGAACTAAAACCCAGAGACCGGCAGGCATGAAAGTACACGCCCCTTAAACCCCCTCAACAGGTTTATGCTTGTGAGGGAACAGCTTCTGACCAATCTTAGCTACTGAGGGGCGTGGAGATGGCCAGCAGGTTTATGCTTGTGAGGGAACAGCTTCTGACCAATCTTAGCTACTGAGGGGCGTGGAGATGGCCAGCATGCTCCCATGTACAATCTTGAGGTCCATACCCTTTCCAATGGACCAGGTATTGAGGCCTCCTTGAAACCCTTCTAGAGTCCAGAATAGCCTCAACCTCATAATCAGGTACATCATCCACTAACACAGGCACAGGCTTGGCAGGGCACTGAGTACCAACAGCAACAGGTTTCAACAATGACACATGAAAAACAGGATATATGAGATAATGTCTAGTTTCATGGCAACAGGATCGATAATCTTAATGATCTTGTAGGGGCCAATAAAATAATGCTTGAATTTCCATGTGCCTTTTACTGCAATATTATGTGTGGATTACCATACCATATCCCCAACTGCATAAACAGGACTGGGGCGGCGATAGAGGTCACATCCCTCTTGTGCACAACTTTTGCATTGTCTTAAATTGTCTTGTGTAGTTCTTTGTACCTCATGCATGTGGTCAACTAACTCTTGTGCTGCTGGAGTGGAAGAAATGTGTGAATTAGGCAACAGCAAAAGACAAGGATTAAAGCCATAGTTGGGGTAGAAAGGAGAAAAAGTTGTAGAGGAATGCATGCCATTATTAAACGCAAATTCTGCAACCCATAGAAATGTGTCCCAATCTGAGGAAAAGTGTAATAACTGACATCTCAAATATTCCCCCTGGCATTGATTAACCCTCTCCATTTGGCCACCTATCTGAGGATGATGACTAGAATATAGGTGGATATCATCCTGCAATACGGCACCCGGCCCTTTCCAGAACTTTGAAACAAACTGGGATCCCGGGTCTGAAACTATGACTGATGGGAGACCATGAAGACGCACAATGTGCAGTAAGAATACTGAGTTCAATTCTTTGGAGGTAGGTATTACTTTCAAGAAATGAAATTAGACATCTTGGCTAACCTATCTACCACTATCGAAATGACAGTAAAGCCCTGTTCAGTTTTAGGTAATTCAACAATAAAGTCCATGGAAAAAGAATGCCATGGAGCAGGAGGAGTGGGCATAGGATGTAACAAACCAGCAGGTGCTTGATGTGTACTTTTGCTTTGTGCACATGTAAGACATCTTTATATGTATAGTTTAGCATCAGCAGAAAATGCAGGGCACCAGAAATATCTCCTAGGGCATTCTATAGTAGTTTTTATCCATGGATGACCAGTAAGTATGTGAGAATGACACTATTCTAAAGTCTGTTGCTGTAGTGATGCTGTGGGAATAAACAACCCACCCTGTATGTATATCAGGTTCTGTACCGTGGGCCCCTTATACGTTTTAACAAGAGTCTCCACTTCCTGAGAATGCAGAGCCTCTAGAACCTCATTAGAGAAATGTTCCTTGAAATAGGTATGCCCTAAAATACGCTCCCTCGCGATTATGGGTAGGTGTTCAGTAGAATCCTCAAGAGCTTCATATCCCAAACATGATAGAGCATCAGCCTTCCAATGTTTCCTGCCTGCCTGGAACTGTTTTACAAAATTGAAATCACTAAACTATTTAGCCCAGCACAGTTGTCTCATAGACAAGGCACGGGCTGCCTTCAGAAATTGCAGATTTCTCTTACATGTAAGGACCGTAACTGTGTGTAAGGCTTCCAATAAATACTGATGCCATTCATCAAAAACTCTTTTTATGGAAAGTAGTTCTCTGCCTCCTACTGAACAGTTCTGACCTATGGGACTTAGTTTATGTGAATAAAAGGCAACAGGGTGTAAGCAGCCCGATTACTTGTCTCTTGGGGACAACATCCCCCACCCCGTCCCCCTATTGCTATTTGAGAAGCATCTGCCTCTACCACATAGGGCTGAGAAGGGTCTGGGTGTTTCAATATGAGTGCACAGATAAAGGACCTATTTAGTTTCTGTAAAAGCCACTTCTGCTTTTGTGCCCCAATGAAATTTCACCCCTTTGCGCAAGACCTTAGTAATAGGAGAAGCCAAAGCAGAAGATTCATCAATGAAGCGCCTATGAAAATTGGCAAATCCTAAAAAGCTCTGCACTTTCTCAACATATTGGGGAGAGTTCTACCTTTTTTGAGGATCAGTGCTGACTCCTTCTGTGGATAACAAAAAACCCAAAAAGGTTACAGTTGAGACAATGGATTTGCATTTGTCCAATTCCACATAGAGTTTGATATCTCTTAACTTCTCCAAGATAGCCCTGATATGTTCTATGTGTTCTTCTACAGAAGATGAGTAGATTAGGATATTGTCAATGTAAGCTATGGCAAAAATAGCCAGATATTCCCTTAACACTTCATTAATGAAGAACTGGAATGCAGCAGGAGCATTACAGCCAAAGGCCATATCTTAGTACTCATATAGCACGAATTTGGTGCAAAAGGCTGTCTTCCATTTGTCTCCTTCTTGTGCTCGCACCAAGTGTTATGCCCCCCATAAATCAATTTGGTAAAGGCAGTTGCATCCTTTACTTGTTCCAGGAGTGTTTGCATCAATGGTAAAGGGTATCGATTCTTTATTGGTTATGTCATTAAGAATCTGTAGTTGATACAACAATTGAGAGTTCCCTCCCTTTTTGGCACATATATATATATATATTTTCTGTACTCCTTTCTCTCAACGGCCCAATCCCCCCGAACCAAGAAAGGCACAAACTCCACTTTTCTCAGTGCAATTGTCTGTTTATTTTTTCAGTGCATAGCCGCCATGACGCGTTTCGAACCTCCAAGGGTCCTTGATCACATGACCCACAACGTCATTTCTCCCCATTTTAAAGTGACAAGTGCATAGTTTTTTTCTATCACTCTCATAATAAAACTAGAAAACAGACTGTCCGTGTGTTTTCTACAATTGGCTCAAACATCATTCACTTACATTTTCAAAAAATATAATAAATATGTTTACATTCCATATATATACATAAATGCAACATGTTTTGAAAAACAGAAATGTTGTTTTGTTTTGGTACTGATTTTAAGTATTGTCTATTACATAGTACCACTTCAAGCTCTATGCTTTATCGCCCCTTAGAGCTTATTTACATGTACGCGTAATGCAAAACAATCGTGTTAAGCATAACACATTATTATCAATTTTATATAAAATAGACAATTAATTGTTAAAACAGTATAAATACATATTTTAAAACAATGACAAAATACCTGTATATCTACATATTAAGATTTTGTTATGTCTGTGCAAAATACGCTATTAAATGTAAACATTTCCTACTCATGTAAACAATCGATTTTAATTGTAAGATGAATCTCATATTTGTGCAAGATGTAAGAAAGAAAGTGCTAGTGCAATATATCTCCACCCTAAATTGTGCTTGTGACTGTCTTGTCTAAAAGTGTGTTGCACACATGAGCCCATGTTTTTACAATGCCACTTAAAAGGAAAAAACAAATCGGGGGGGATTTTTTGTTTGAGGTTCAGATTATTGAAATCATAATGATTGTCAGACAGGTACCTCTAGATTTTATTTGTGTACCGATGTAGATTTCCAGTTGCCAACTATCAAAATTATTATAAAAGCCACGTATGTAAATCCTCCATCGTATTAAGACCATGAGGGCTTTTGCTGTCTAATTCTAGAATGTATTTTGTTTCCAGTCGCCTCAACATGGCTTCCCTGTTCCCTCCTCTTCTTGGAGGTGGCACACTGTCTATTGCGTAAAATTTTAAGTGGTCCATACTACTAGAGTGGACCTCCTCAAAATGGCGGGCCACCGGATAGGTGATATCTTTATTTATGATGGGCCGCATGTGCTGGAATATTCTTTTGTGGACCTGCAATTTTGTGCTTCCCACATATCGCAGTCCACAAGAGCACTCCAGCACATACACAACAAAATCTGATTTACAAGTTAAAAAATGTGTTAATGACAGAGGGCTTATCTTTAAAAGCTGTTAAAAACGTTCTGTTCTCCCCATGTTTACAAGCCTTACATACCGCACAGCGGACAAATCCTTTACGATTGGTCAACCAGTTGGTACTTGGGGTGACTTCCAGACTACTGCTGACTAAATGATCTCCTGTGCTCTGTGCCTTCCTATATGTTATCATAGGAAATGCTGGCATTTGATCCCCTATGATCGGATCACTCTGCACTAAATGCCAGTTGCCCTTGATTATTTTTCTCAGGCTGTCCTTCTGTTTATTGTATGTAAGTATTAAACAAGGACTACTCTCTGTGGCAGAAATTTTCATTTTTTTGATCTTACTGGCTGATGGTTTGAAGAGTAAATATTCCCGTGTTTTGGCCCTAGTTTGTCTTATAGCGTTATTGACCACCTTCTCTTTGTAACCTCTTGCTAGGAAGCGAATTTTACACTCATCTCAACATCTCCCCATAGGGGATGCTGTTAATTGTATGCTTAGGGTGAAAACTACTCAAGTGCAGTATTGTATTTCCAGCTGTTTGTTTTCGATGTAGACGAGTTTCCAAAGTTTTATGTGAAATATATACTTCTACATCTAAAAAGCAAATGGTGCTCTCACTGATAGTATGAGTAAGCTGGATGTTAACATTGTTGTTATTTAAGCATCTTATAAATTCCTCAGCGCTTTGTTTATCACCCTGCCAAATCAGAAACAGGTCGTCTATGAACCTAATCCACTTGATTATGTTTTTAGACCAAATCTCTGCAAATTATTTCTTTACTATTACTTCCTCCCACCACCCCATGTGAAGACAGGCGTAGCTGGGTGAAAAACTCGCACCCATTGCTACGTCTCTCACTTGATGGTAGACCTGTTGCTGAAATAAGAAATAATTATTATACAAGCAAAACGTAGTCAGGTCCAATAGCATGTTGTTATGGCTGTGGTACTCAATGGACCTCTTTCCCAGAAAATGTTCCAAAGCTTTTATTCTGTCTTGATGATGGATAGACGTGTAGAGGTTGCTGACATCCATAGAGATCAGTAAGAAATCTTGTTGCCACTGAAATCCATGTATTTGCCTCAAAAAATCACTTGTATCCTGTATATATGATGGCAACTTTTTCACTGGTTCCTGCAAAAATGAGTCGATATATATTGATACATTTTCTGTCAAACTTTGAATAGCAGAGATTGTTGGTCTGCCGGGTGGGTTGGTACTGTCTTTATGTATTTTCGGAATGAAATACATTAACGTCTGATAATCATTCTTTAGGAATTTCAGTTCATCTTGATTGATTAGGCCACTGCTTTTCAATGTTAGTAGTTTTGCGTGTAATTCATTCTGTGCTGTTTTGGTTGTCATTTTGTTGCTGATCCTATAGCAGCTACGATCTCCTAGCTGTTTCGAAGCTTCTTCCATATATAGGGTCTTTGGCCACACGACCACGTTGCTTCTTTTGTCCGAATTACGTATTATCACATTTTCGTTTTCACGTAATATCTTAATTAATTGTTGGTATTTTAGTTGGTGCACATCTTGTTTTGTCTTTGTTGCTTGTATTTTAAAATTTTGTGTTCTCACTTCCCTTATTAAAATGTAATTAAATGTATCTATAGAGTCTCTTGTTGATACTGGGGTGAATTTTGATTTAGGTTTGAATTTAGTTATTGGTGCCGCATTGATGTTTACTCCATGATATGACATTAGCTGTTGTGTTGAATCCGGATGCGGGGGCTCACTATTTTCAATTTGTAGCTCATGAAGATCGCAAAACAGGCTCACATCAGAGGCTGTAAATGGTTCTTCTGCCTCATTTGCTGTTTGTGAACCTGTACAGGTGCTGTTTTTCTCCTGCCTGAGCTGATGGTATTTTTGTAACTTTAATTTTCTGATGACTTTATATATATCTGCACGGGTTTGTGGATAATTAAAGTTACTCTCAGCACAGTATGTGAGCCCTAACAAGAGCAGTAGTTGCTCAGCTGCATCCAAATTCACAGTTGATAAGTTGATGACTGCGTTGGCATTTTCATTTATAGGGGTTGTTAGCGGCGCCAACCCTTGTTGTTCTTCTATTTGTTTGTTGTTTTGGCGCCTCCTTCTCCTTCTCTCTCTTTGTTTTGTGTTCCTCCTTTTTCTGTTCTGTATTTTTCTTTCCGAGGGCGTAAGGTCTGTCGTCTTGATTCCCTTAAAAAATTCAATTCTTCCCCTATTGTTCGTTTGGGGATATATTGATTTGCCCCATCAGTTGATCTTAAATTGGACTCTGTTTCTGACTCCGTTTCCACTGATGAACTTAAATCTGATACAGACGGAGTCGTCGGTAAATCCCTGCTTATAACTGCTGATGAAACTGGGCCTTTTCTTCTTTGATCACCTTTTTGCACTAACCTAGTTTCATCAAACTTACGAGAGAAGGTGAATATCTGACCTAAGTCATAGTCATTTTTATCCCTTTGAAATTTGTAGGTTTTTCTCCTTTTCATGATTTCTTCTTCTTTTTTCAAACGTGCCAACATCTCATCACGCATTTTTGAATTTGAACCATTAATCTCCACCTGGTTTATTTGTTGATTCAAACTGTCAATTTGTGCCAATAATTAATTCCTGTTAGTGTCAGCATATTTCACTGAAATTTCAACCAATCTTCGTGAGGACTCTAAATTGCATTCACCCCATTCGCGTAGCATATTTGGGTTAGGGCTGTCATAACTAGGGGAATCATGATGCGCAAACCCCGGTGGATCCTGCCTACCTACAGATATCTGGAGAGTGATTTATGTTCCCACAATTTTGCCTGTTCGGCACGCATCGACTTCTCCAATTTCTTGTAAAGTTCTTTTACATTGGTGTTGCCCCCCATTATATTATATATATATATATATGTATTACCTACTGGCGGTCGCCAGTAGGTAGGTATAGTTAGGAACTATTATCCATAGGACATCCGCAACTTTCTATTTGGAATAACTTTGGCAACGGTTGATGAATCTTTGCGAAATTTTCAAAACTGGTGGGGCGCTCCGGTCCGCTCCTATCCTGAAAGTCTCAGGGTGATTCGTAAAGCAGGGGCCGAGAAAAAAGGGGGGTCCCAAAATGTGTTTTCCCCATGCAATTGTCCAGCTGCAGCCCGAAATGTTGAACGGAATTACACCAAATTTGGCAAAGAGGTAGCCCTCGGTTCAGACTCGTGCCTTTTGCTTAAATGGTGTAAATCCGTTCAGTAGTTCCTGAGAAAATCAAAAGTAAAATCATAGATATATCTATGGCCTCGGAGGATCCGCACACCCTCCCCACACCCAGCGCGCACCCTGCAGTGAATGAGCTGTATTCTAATTGGCTGTCAACACTCCAGATCAGGAAGTGTTGGCAGCCATCTTGTGCCTCGGTAGAACCGAGGCACAAGAAACCTATAAAACAAACGCAAAAAACGCAAAAAGGGGGCAGGGTAGAAACACCCTGACCCCCTAGGCCTGCTCAGGGGGTCCCACAAGGATCCCCAGGGCCCAAAAAAGAATTTTGTTTTTAAATCGGCAAGATTCGCGCACCCAGAGCGAATTCCAGCTGAAAAAAACACAAAAAGAAGCGTGGGCTAAAAAAAGTGTGGGGGTCCCAATCCCCCCACACTGCCCAGGGTACCGCCACCCCCCGGGGCTCATAGATAGTATATGTGGGGGGCTCACGGCCCCTCCGCAGCCCCAGGGACTGCCACCCACGGGGCTTGAAGTAATTTGGGATGGGGGGCTCTCAGGCCCCCCCAGCCCCGGGGACCGCCACCCCCTGGGGCAACTTGTCAATGTGGGAGGGGGGCCACATGGCCCCCCTCCAGGAGCCTTTAATAGGCCCTGGGGACCGCCACCCCCCAGGGCCGGCTCCTGCAGTAACCCAGGGTGCCCACCCCCAGGACACTGTAGTTTGCAATGACAGGGCGGGAGCTGCTTTGACACCTGCTCTCGCTTCAATGAAGCAAAGCTGCTTGCTTTTCCACATGGGAAGCAGCATGTTAGCTGCTCCCCATGTGGAAAAGCAATGCCGGCTCCCGCAGGACGCGGGGAGCTGGCTGGGACCGTGGGGGGATTGGGGACCCCCCACAGCCCCCAACAGAGGCCAGGCCCCGGGGTATGGGGTCCCTGGGGCCATAAGTGGCCTAGGAGGGGGGCCACGCGGCCCCCCTCCCAGATTAAAAATTAAAAAAAAAAAAAACAAAGGCTGGCCCGGGGCCTTAAAGTGGCCAGAGGAGGTGGGCTACGCAGCCCCCTCCATAATTTTTTTTTTTTTTTTAAAAGGGCCATGCCCCGGGGGATGGGGTCCCCGGGGCAAATTATGGCCTCGGGACAAACAAAAAAGAAGAGAAAAAAAAAGACCGGGATCGGGCCGGAGGCCACGCCCCCTCCTTACACCACTCTGCAAACGCACCCCCTGGCGCGCTTGCAGAGGGAGAACTAATTCCCCTTGAATACTGGGGGTCCCTGGGGGCCAACTAGCCCACCAGGAACCTCCAGTATGCGCCAGGGGGCTGTGTTGCAGAGAGGTGTAATGAGGCCACACCCCTTTTTACACCTCTCTGCAACTCAGCTCCATGGCGCTTACTGGAGGTACCTGGTGGCCTAGTTGGCCGCCAGGGGACCTCAAGATTCAAGGGGACTTAATCCCCCAACTTAAAACGTGCCACGGGACGCGTTTGCACAGTGGTGAAGGTAGGGGGCAGGGCCTGAGGTGATACTGTGCAAACACGCCGTGTGGCGCGCTTTAAGTTGGGGAATTCATCCCTCTTCAATCCAGAGGTCCCCTAGGGGCCAACTAGCCCACCAGCTCCTCCAGTAAGCGCCACGGAGCTGCTTTGCAAAGTGTTGTAAAAAGGGGCGTGGCCTCTGAACACCTCTCTGCAATGCAGCTCCCTGGCGCAAACTGGAGGTACCTGGTGGTCTAGTTGGCTGCCAGGGGACCTCAGGATTCAAGGGGACTTAATCCCCCAACTTAAAACAAGCCACGGGGCACGTTTGCACAGTGGTGAAGGTACGGGGCGGGGCCTGAGGTGATATGTGTGCAAACAGGCCCTGTGGGTTGTTTTAAGTTGGGGAATTAATTCCTCTTCAATCCAGAGGTCCCCTAGGGGCCAACTAGCCCACCAGGTACCTCCATTAAGTGCCACGGAGCAGCGTTGCAGAGTGTTGTAAAAAGGGGCGTGGCATCTGAACACCTCTATGCAACGCAGCTCCCTGGCGCATACTGGAGGTACCTGGTGGGCTAGTTGGCCCCCAGGGGACCTCTGGATTGAAGAGGAATTAATTCTCCAACTTAAAACGCGCCACAGGGCGTGTTTGCACACGTCACCTCAGGCTCCGCCCCCTTCCTTCACCATTGTACAAAAATTCCTCTAAAATTAGCCGAACTACGAATTCCGATTTACTCACCTGTTATCAGGAGGGAACCCAGGGTTGCATCTGTTAGCCCAGCACTGACCCTGAAAAGTAATTCTAAGCGTACTTACCAGTAACTTGTATTTCCTTCCATAGGAATTCATTGTGTGGTTTTCACCAGAAAAGTTTCTAAGTGTCTATTTTCACAAACTAAAAATATTCCTAAAAAATCGTCTGTATGACCTAAACACATTCTTTCAACTGTTTACAGGAGATTGGCCAGCGTTGGATCCAGGATCCACCACTGAGTAAGAAAAAGTAACGATAACACTACTTACCTGCTAAGTGAATTTTCTGCCATAGGATAACATTGGTGATTCTATGTGAAAAAATTTCTGTGTCAACTTTTAAAATACAATAAAAATCACTTAAAAATCACTACTGTAACCAAAAGGCTTTTACTCAACTGTTTACAGGAGATGTCCAAGGACTGAATCTAGGATCCAGTCCTCTGGTTAGAAAAGTAATCCATAAAGTACCTAATTGCATTTGACTAGAAATTCACATTGAGCTCAGTGTTGCATTGTGTTTGAAATTGTGTTGCCCATTGCAACAACTGTAACTACTGTACTTAAAAGTCCATTGCCTATTTGCAAAGTATTTAAACTAAAGTAATTCATTCTGAGAAAGTATATTTTGTATTGTAATGTATAAAGTAATTAAAAAAATAAAATATCTAAAAAATAAACAGTTTACAAAATGTAGTAAATCAGAATCAAAATAATCAGTATAACAATTAATACATTAAAAATTGTCATTTACAAAACCTTTGAAATTCACTGAAAAAACCATAGGTTTCAGGCCTGATATAGTTAGGAATTAGCATTTAAAAAACCTTTGAAATTCACTGAAAAACCATAGGTTTCAGGCCTGATATAGTTAGGAATTAGCATTTAAAAAACCTTTGAAATTCACTGAAAAAACCATAGGTTTCAGGCCTGATATAGTTAGGAATTAGCATTTAAAAAACCTTAGAAATTCACTGAAAATAAATAGGTTTTAGGGGTGTTATAGCTAGCTGGACATTTCACTCGAACAAAACCATTGAAATTCCTCCGATATAGTTAGTTGTACTAACTACATCTCGCGCGCCCGCAATCCACTGCTGATGATGTCACATATTACATCATTCATGACATGGTCAGTGATATCACTGATGACATCTCAAATGACATCACTGATGAAATCATCCACGTGACAATCAGATACACCGCATCATACACTAGTATAACCTTTCATCACTCACTGTAAAATACAGAGTGCCAGATTTAAAACCATTGACACACCAATACAAGTTTCTAAACACCCACTCAGTGATTCATAGATCTATACACACATGTAATCACTTACCTATAGATTCACTCATACATGCTGTCAATGATCAATAGAACACTATCAAATATATACACCTACATCGACATTACACACCAGCACACATCCTAATCACTTATGAAGTCATCACTTATGCAAACAATGGATCAAACTTACTTTTACTTAGCTATACACTTATAAAAACACCACTTCATCTATTCATGTAGATAATAACCGATTCGGTAAGTGTCGGTATTTTAGAATCGGTATTTACCGATTCGGTAATGGTAACCTGTATCTCATTGATTCCTATGGGCCAGGAGGCCCATAGGAATCAATGGGAAGCCAGTTACCATTACCGAATCGGTAAATACCGAATCGGTAATGGGGGGAGCTCAATCAAGGGTGGCAGGGTGTCACATTGACACCCTGTTGCACCCCTGATTTCTGCATGTGTGCACATGTGGCACACATACATGCCCTGAGGGCATGTGTGTCTGCCACATTGCATTTACTGAGTCATTTGTCATTTACCACCAACTTTCAGTTGGTGTAAATAACGAATCCCCACACCCACCACACACTCCCCCTACATCTCATTTCTGTATTCGGTATTTACCGAATCGGTAAAATTACCGATTCGGTAATTTTACCGATTCGGTAAATTACCGAATACAGAAATGGTCCCCCTACATATCAAAAGCCCAAATACCGGTCGGTAACGGTATAATTACCGAAAATCGGCCGTTACCGACCGGTATTGGGCTACCTACATATGGCCCCAAGTGTGTTATAAAAACACTATTACAAGTATAGAGTTATCCACACAGTCACTCATACAATCACTGAGTCTTATGTATACCTATTTATATACAACAACTGACACATACACTGGCTTTTACTTTTCTAGTTTGTTGGACATGTACCATTGAGACATATATTTGCTCATCGCCACACCCATAAAGATATTCACTCACCCAAACAACTGTTATAACATGTAGTTTTAACTTCATATACCTACTGAATCAACTATTCACACATCTTTGAGCAGTCACACACCCCCCACCGAACACACACACATTCACTCTCCCACACAAATACTCAGTTAACTAATCAATAAATAAAATAGACTTTCACGTAGCTAGTAACCAACGAGTGCAGCAGTTTACACAACAACTGACAAAGTGATACAGATATTAACACAGTTTAGTCACTATTCAACATATTTAGTGAGACACTATAAATTAGTCAAGTAAACAGTCAATCACACTGCTACTAAATTCTCCATCCAGATATTTATATTTATATATCCTCTCATGCAAATTGCTAGATATATAATACATATTTAAATAACGAACCAAACCACATTCAATGGATGATGCCATCAGTGATGTCATCAGTGATGTCATTTGAGATGTCATCAGTGATTTCACCGACCATGTCATGAATTATGTAATATGTGACATCATCAGCAGTGGATTGCGGGCGCGCAAGATGTAGTTAGTACAACTAACTATATCGGAGGAATTTCAATGGTTATTACATATATATGTGTTTATGTATAGACTAGTAAAAAAATAAGGTAAAAAAGTTTGATACAACATTTTTATTGATTGTATAGAGCCTTGTAGTATTTCTTTCTTCTTTCTTCTTAAGCATCAGAAATAAGCAAATTAATATTTCTCACTGTCTTATGTCTTTTAGTATCAAATCATAAAGTTAGCACAACAGCAGGTTCTGGCAGGCAACAGAAAAAATCAGATAAGTATAGTCAATGGGTTTGGTATATACTATCAGCACAGAGCGTGTTAGCGCCTTAGTCCAGAAATCATAGATTCTTTAATTCTGGTTTTGTCATTTTTTTCTTTATTACAGGTAAAAGCTGGATCAGGATTGCAGGACCTGGAGAAAGCTGTGGAAACTGACAAGAAACACAGTAACCAACAGGACGGCTTAAAACACCGAAATGAGACATCAATGTGACCTAGATCCAGAAGGTAAGCTAGGTCAAGGCAAGAATTGCAGACACAAAAAGGTGGAATGCTGAGCAGCGTTTCAGTAGGGGAGGACGGCTTTTAAGCCTGTCGTGCTCCTCCTCTGCCCATCCAAAACCCGGGCTGCGGCAGGCACAACCCCGCCTGCCAGACCAGGAATTAACTCCTAATTTGGAGGGCGGGTGCATCACGGTTTTGGCGGTCCTACAGCAGACGATACGTAGGGTCGTAATCAGGCCCTCTGTCTTTTTTACATTAGTCGTTCAATTGTATGATTTAACTTGTTTCTTAGAAGAAATGATTGTACTTATTTTGCTCTCCCACACCCTTTCATTCTACTGTTTCCTTTTTATTCACTTTTAACTCTTTTTACATATATCCTTATATACGCTTCCATTTAAATTTTTATCATCTTAATCTAAAACGTCTTGTTTGAATCATACTCTATTTACCTCATCTCAAACTTTATCAATCTGGTATTTTATTTCATTGTACTTGATCATTTATATTGTTGTTTCTTTGCTTTCGAAGCTGTTTAACTATGTTATTTTCTACTAAAAGCTTTCAAACTTAAAAAAACAAATGTGTTGAAATGTCTCCCTAGGTCATGCATTCTATGACCTGGGAGACATAGGGTACATTTTTTCTAAATTCATCCAGGGGGGCTGCTCCTCTCCCTCTTTTCAGGTCCCACACTGTGGGAGCCAGGTCTCTCTCTTCCTGCCGGTGGGTGGGAGCAGTGCTGGCTCGGTGGTCCTTGGGTCCCAGTGATGTGATCCTGGGGCCCAGTCTTGGTCTTAACGGTCCAAGGATGGGGTCCAGGGGCACATTCACCTGGCGCCAACCATGGGGATGGGGTCCCTGGGTCTATTAAGAGTCTGGAGTCAGGACCCCACACACGCCCCCCTGGGTAAATAAATTAATAGTACTTGAGCATTGCTTCAACCCATGGGCACTGGTCCACCCCAGAGATAAGTCAGGTAATTGGGGCATAGTCCGACATGCTCCATTTCATGGAAAAGGTCAAAAGGTCACAATCTTTAAAGGACCATAACTCAGGTCCATTGGGCTAGTTTCAATGATCTTAGGCTAATTGTACTCCTGGAGGTGACCTCTATCCACCAGAAGCTTTTTCAGAAAGGCTCCTGACCTCTAAAGGTGTGCACCTTCCATGGAGCTGGATTTACTGTCTCCCTCCACCTGTCTCCTTCGCTACCTGCCCTCCCTAGGTCCCATGGCCTCCTGGCTGTCTTGCAGGGAACCCCGGTTAGCAGTGGAGTCCAGGTCTTCCTCTAAGTGTTCCTTGGGGGGTTTAAGAGGTCCACCATCACTGGCTGTGGAGAGACCCATTTGGTCCTCGGGTCAGTTGCAGACAGAGTCCTTAGTCAATTAGGGCATCAGGTGGCTTGTCCTTCCAGCTGTCCATGGTGGTACTGCTGTTACCGTCCAGGTCCAGGGTCTTGCTCACTTCCATTTTCTGGTAATTCCACTTTTATACACAGTTCCAGCCTGCAGGTAGGGGACACTCTTTTGTTTAAGCCTAAAACTGGCTCTGGTCATGTCCTTCTTCTCCCCTCTGTTTGGCTGTAGTATGGCTTGTGAAAAAATTGCAAGGGCAAGTCTGGTGTCAGGTTCCTTTGTGTGCTGAATGCAGATTTGTTCAAAGTGCAATCAGCGCAGGGCAAGGCTCCTCTCCAGCGATCCTGTCAGGAAGACCCACTCTCCTCTACACCCAGATCCCAATGTATATTTCCCAGTGTGAGAGCTTTTACCAGTCCAAGCAACAGGCCACTCACAGAAAGGCCACAGAACCTTTAGGCAAGGAAATGCTAACTTAGTAAAAGTGGCATTTACAAATAATTATTTAAAACCTGACTTTACCATTAAAGAGGATTTTATATTACAACTAAAATGAAAGAAACATTTCTTTAGCTGCTATCAATCTACCTGAATTTAGCATCTGAACAATGTAACAATGTAGCCCAATGATTCCTATGGCTGGGGCTAGCCTTGCCACAGTGAAAATCGTTTTGGGGGATATCTTACTATTAGGATATATTTATTATTAATTTGTACAATCCCTAGTTTAAAATATCATGCACCCTGCCTTTATGGGCAATAAAGCCTACCTATGAGTAATGTATTAGTATTTAAAAGCAGCTTTAGGTCTTTCACAATGGACTATTTTGACAAGTTGAATTTGCAGTTAAAATGGCCACAGGCATGTATATAGTGTGCAGCTACCGGGCTGCTCATGACGGTTGTCTCTCACTAGCAGCCTGCACTCATGTGTGTACATGTTCATGTGTAAGCAGCCAAGTGCCCCTTCCCCTAGCTGTGACGCTGCAACCTTATCTTAAAAGGTGGACACTGGTGGTAAACACAAACAGTCCAATTACCATGAAATTATTGGAAGTGAGGCTCACATAGCGAGACTCACTAGCAGTAAAGGTCCAAAAACTGGGTGATCAAAAAGCAAAAAAAAATGGTGTACTAAATGGGTGGAATCCATAGCAACAGTGACGATCTTTTGAGGGGAAGAAATGGTGGTTGTGAGTCACTGATAATAGAATTACAGATCAAGTTTTCGATTTGTACAATGACAGAGGGTCATCATGCTGATGATGTAACACCAGAGGCTAATTTTCATTTCTTGTGAGTTGGATATTTCTCTGAAATTTTTGAAGAGTTGATAGGTTGGATTTGAGATGGGAAATGCATCTGTAAACATTATTTCAATGACATTGACGAATGGGTGTACATAGGGTGGTGGCACGGAAGTTGCCCTGAACACGCAATGTGTATTTGATGCCCACCCACCGATCCATGGAGCTTTTCCAGGACTGGGAAGGAACACCTGGCATAGAAAAGCAAAATCATTATTAAGGAGGAAATATATTTAATTTCATGATTGCACTTTTGTATGCCTTTTAAAATGGCATAACTTATGCTTAAGTATGAACAGTTATCTTTTTGAGCAAGTTAATCCCTTTGTCCAATGCTTTGCAAATCGGCCCCTTAGATTTATGAATCATATTCACAAAGTACATGGTTCCATACATTATTCTTGGAGTGTTCAGGAGCAGTGTCAAAATCAGAACTGCATTCCAAGCAAAAAGATTAGACACAAACTGAACAGTTTTCAAGCTTTAACACTCACTCAGAAATGAAACGCTGGTTAGCCCTTCTACTGTTTCATCGTGTCAACTTTAGGTACTTGCTGCTAACTAGCACAAGTACCTAAAGTTGACACGATGAAACATGCTGAGCTGCATAGCTGGTGGTTGGCCAGCAATATATTAAAGTCTCCTGCGTGTATAATATATGTTTATACGATGCGCAGCCTTTACGTTTTTTAAGCATGGTTAATCTTTTTTAAATTACGCTGGCGTAATGCGCATAATTTAGGGGTGTTCGCATTCTCTTTTTTGCAAAATTCCTGAAATTGCAAGCCATTAACCCACTTCGCGTAATTCGCATACAAATTGCCTACAAACGCACAGGAACAAAAGAGCGCGAGTGCTGTTATTTGGTTTTTTTTCAATTTTTTCATTGCCAATCGTGTCCTCGCATCAAGGACGAATTTCACTCTGAAATACAGTACTAAAGGACGGATTAGGATTTCGTGCGATTACGCATAATTTTGCTGAAATTGCACATAATTGCGCATGAAGCAAATTACGCACATTTTGCACACCACACTTCTCGTGTCCATCGGGCTAACTTGCTGCAGGATCAGCATTACATTTTTCTGGGCTATTGAGGCAAAAGGAGCAAAGTGTTCCTATGGCTTCAATTTGGGGGTAGGGCTATAATTAAGGTCATGGGTGGTTGATTGACTTGATCCCTGTTTATGGGATCATCCAGCTAATCAATAACAATCAAGAGAAGCAGAAGGGCGCAGTGGAGGGGATAGAGCAGGGCAGGCCGGGTTCAACATGGTTGTAAAATAGATATGGTGCTCCAGGTAGCTGCATAAAGAAGAGGGCGTGAATTAACTAAAACGGTATTATGCATACTGGAACAAATGCGCTCTCCAGGAGTGTTGCTTGTACAGGTTTTTGCTGCAGCTATGTTTTTTATGGAAGGTTGGCTGCAGTTACACAGTTAATATTCGCTGTCTAAATCATTTTAATTGTCACCACGGATTGTGGTTTATGTGCAATCAATGCCTTATGCGTATTTCATTATTTTACTTTTAATGGAATGGTCAGCTACTTTCTTAATGCATCCGGCTCGATAGAATGCGCTGCTACTCGCTTTTATCATCAGCATTCGGCGTGTAAGCAGAAAAATGTGTAAATGCATAACAGTTGGCAAGTTATTTTTAAATTTGGATTACAAATATATTCCCAAATTAATCCACAATAATAACTGTTTATAACGGTAGTCAGTCTGTTCTGATTCTGCTTGTCCAATATTTTTATACATGCATAATTTTCCATCAGGTCGAGAATTTTGCACAAGTACGTGATGCAGAAATGAGCATTTGGACACGTATTGTTCCTATGCACAGAGAAAATACCTGTTGGAATAACCCTGGCACGACAACCAAATCAAATTTCGTGTTTTGCCCTCCCCATTCCCACCGTAGAATGACATTTGCCTCAACCTTTCACATAAGGAGTTTTGCAAGCATTTCCAAGTTGATAAGATATCTGAAAAATATTTACGAAAATCCACCAAGTCAGATGCTTGTATCCCTTCCCAGGTCCCTAACGTTGTTATTGTAGGAGAATGGGTTGGTGGATTTTCCTGCTATGTGGATCAATGTGTAATAAAGATGAACTTTAGTGCCCCAAAACATTTCTGATTGAGACCATGTAAAATTGGAAGTAAATACGACCTACTGGTAGTTTCCATAATTTAGTTAATGGGATGGAATCAAGGATGCTCATTACAGAATGCTACTTTTCTGCAGCCTGCAGTCATCTGCGTACCTCCAACCACCAGGGGCCATATTATAAAAAAGTGCCTGAGTGCGGAATGGGCATGTGCTTCCATTATGGTCAACCCTGAGGCACTTTCATAATACAGAGGGAGTTCACAGCTACTTTAGCATATTACATTTGTGCTAGTGCTATCATAAGAGGGTGTTACCTCATTCTCCTAGGGATGTGGCCCCATGCAAATGAGGGATTCACTTTGTCTCAGCTCCTGTGCCGTATTGTAGAAGCAATTATAAAGGAACAATGGTCCCTTACAGCACAGATAAATAGAATAGATTAACACAGTAATATAATAAAGACTGTGTCATAGAATTCCTGTGGTGGGATGAACATTTTTATTTACATTATAAATAACATGGAGAAAATACAAAGGAAAGTGGGGTAATGTTGACAAATAAAGTTAAAAGAGCTCAGCCATAAACAAGATATGGCCAAGATGCAATCACAGTTAGGCCAAAAGTATAGTAAAGGCACCATTACACCAATATACAATAGTTATGATGACCAATTCAATGTCAATGTGCTAGAGTTGACGGGCGATTCCATGCAGCACGGGCTCTAGGCGGTCCAGCCCGTGCTGCATGGAATCGCCCACGGGTCAACCCGCTGGTCTGTATCACTTCTATTGGCTCCCTTATTCCTGGTATTCACCTACTGTGAACAGCTCCAGGTAATTCCTGGATATTCTTACCAATTGGCTTCCTCCAACATGGTATCAAATATATCCTGATATTCCTTGTACACCCAATGACCGCTGACCAGCTCCAGTAACGCGTTATGTCATAAGTATACCCTCAAATATCACCAGCCCTCTGCCACATTCATAATCACTGACCTTAGGCCCTCCTTGAACCATTTTGGATATACTAACTCTACTAGCAACTAAATTAAGCATCCTTTTCAGACAACACAATCCTTTTGTCCTGATGAAGATCCCACTGTTACATGAGGGATCGAAACGCCGTTGACTTTAACACCTTGATACTGACTACTTCATCATAACTATTGTATATTGGTGCAATTGTGCTTTTACTATGTTTTTAGCCTAACTGTTGATTGCATACTTTTATTTTTATTTGAATTTTGTGCTTTTAGTTCCGTATTGGGTTGTGGGTTTATAGGGGAATAGGGTGGGAAGTAATGTAATTATATTAAATGTATTGATTATTTTGATTTATTAATATTTGTTTAATTGAGAAGTTATAGTGTTTTAAATGTCTAAATGAATTTATTATTAATGAATTAATAATTGGTTGTTTATTAATTTTAATTAATTAATTAGTAATTAATTAGGGTAACTGTAATTAATTTTAGGTGTGTGTTGTGGCGTTTATAGGAGTAAATGGTGGGAAGTAATTTTTATTTAATTAATTATTATATATGTGTTAATTAATGTTAATTATTTGCTATTTATTTTGGTTATTTGTTTATTTTTGTGTATGTTGTTTTTACTTTTAACGGGTTAAAGGTTGGGTATTAAATACAGTTTAATTACTTTATTATTAGCTGTTAATAGTAATAGTTTTTAATCTATGAATATGTGTTAATTGTGTTTTATTATTTTAGAGCTTAATTTAGGTGTGTGTTGTGGATATTACAGTGTTAAAGTGTGTGTAGTCATTTGATGCGTATTACTTATTTTCATTAATAATATTTTTGCTTAATTAATAATTATGTTTATTATGGAAGTAAATTTAATTAAAAATGGTGTAGTGTTTTGTTATTGGTGTGGTGTTATAGAGTAGGAAATACAATAAATATATTTATGTATTAATTCATTTATTTGTTTGTAAATATTTTCTAGTTTAAAAGATTTTTTTTAGAAATGAATTTATTATTTTATTTTATATATTATTTGTAGGTTTTTGTTATATGTAATTAATATTGTAATATGTTTTCTTTTTATATGTTTAATATATTTTATTTTTTAAATATTGTTTATTTCTTTTTATGATTTTTGTTTTTTTTGTTTTAACTGTTTGAGTGAGGAATTTTAATTTTTGTCTATTCGGTATCCAACACTTTCCTTAATGTTACACTCAGTGGAGTGGAAGTAGTAATTTTTACCTCCTCGCTATTCAGCCTTTACCCTACTGTTGCACCCACTGGATTGAGAATAGTAATGTTTACCCCTCCGCTATCCAAAACTTTCCCTACTGTTGCACTCACTGGAGTGGGAATAGTAATTTTTACCCCTCTGCTATCCAACACTTTCCCTACTGTTGCATTTACCGGAGTGGGAATACACATTTTTACCCCTCTGCTCTCCAACACTTATCCTACTGTTGCATTCAGTGGAGTGGGAATAGTAAATTGTATCCCTTTGCTATCCAACTCTTTCCCTATTATTGCACTCACTGGAGTTGGAATATAGATTGTTACTCCTCCTCTATCCAACACTTCCCCTACTGTTTCACTCACTGGAGTGGGAATAGTAATGTTTACACCTCCGCTATCCAACACTTATCCTATTGTTGCACTCACTGGAGAGGGAATAGTTATTTTTACCCCTGTGCTATCCAACAATTTCCTTACTATTGCATTGATTGTAATGTAAAATGTAAGTTTAAATATTTTTTAATAGTTTAATGTTTTAATTTATTATAGATTTTAGTTTTTTATATTTTAAATCATTAATATATATTGCTATTTTTATATTATTTTAAACTTTTAATATAAAATAAAAATAATAGTTTATAATTTGTTTTAAAGTAAATATATATGATTACATTATTATGTGTGTGTGTTTATTTCTTTATTAAGTTTATTTGTTATATTTATTAAAATGTATATTACATTTATTTTATTTTGTTAAAATATTTACTATATTTCATATATATTATTTTATTTGATAAAAGTCGATATTTAATACATCTGTATTGTTTACATCAATATTTTTTAGTCAATATTTTTGTACTTACCTGTTTAAGTATAGCAGTCCATATTTTTGTTATCTATATTTTGTATTCAATATTTTTTACATCAATATTTTTTATATTGATGTTGTGTCAGTGAACCATTCTTACTCCCTCTCACTTACTTTCCCTTTGACTCACTATTCTCCTTCATTCATTCATTCAAACTCAGTCGCGTTCACTGTTAGTCTCACTTACTCATACTTTGTCACTTACAATCACTTGCACTCACGGTTGCTCTCACTCTTTCTCACTCCCAGTGACGGTCAGTAATTGTTGCTCACATTCAGTTTAACAGTCCCCCATATTCATTCTTAGTTATTCAATCACATTCATCCAATATTGCTCCCTTGCAGTCACTCATACTCTTTCTCATTTTCATTTACTCTAACTCACTCATAATTGCTGCCTGAGACTGAATTTAACTCATTGCCACTCACTACCTGTCACTGACTCTCACCCACACACTTTCACTCAACACAGACATATGCTCACACATACAGACACATGCAAACTCTGTTTCACTCTTACAAACTCTTGCCCGTAAACATGCTCACAACATACATTTAAAAGTATTTGTCTACTTACCTTATCTACCAGCATAAGTCTAGTTCCTGCTAGTGTAATAAGACAGATGGGCAGAATACAATGAAAGCGGAGGCCCAACGACCAAAACAGTAAGCTGTCCCTGTGTTCTTGGCAAAGACTTTGCCACTTCTGAGGCAAGATGCTGCAAATGTAGTGCCAGGGGCTTCGAAGGACAGGCCTAAATGACTTCTAAATGACGTCCATGGAAGGAGTGTGCATGCTGATGTGCAAAGAAGCCACTTAAGATGGACTATCAGGAGAAACAGCTCTACTCAGACGCATGATTACAACAATTTCCTTTCTATAGGCAGGACAGTAAAAAAAAAAGCAACTGCAATATCACAGTCTTTAATCTTGAATCATACACTTAAATCACTTTATATTTACCATACTTTCCTTCCATGAAATAAATACATGAGCCCTGATTTACAGTAATTTTTTTCCACTTTCTAAACCAGGAATGCCACAAGAGTGAGGCACACCTACTCATAGGCCCTTAATGACTCTTAATCATTCCACAAATGATGTCCAGTGTTTCTTACTCTCACATCCTTCCTCATAAAAATCCCCAATAGGTGCTTCACCTTTCAAATGATACATGCTGTCTTCTGCTGCTCTCTGACATCCTCTACCATCTCAAGAGATAGAAATCAGATAGTAGGCTGACCTGCACAATATAGTAGAGGAAACTTGTTTGGATATATATAAGCAGACGTTGGCTATATTGAATGGAGAATTGATGGTATGAGAGCCAACGCAGACTTGTGAGTTGGGATAATGGAAGAAGCGAATTCCAAGTTAAATGTCCCTAATGATGGCTTAAAAAGGGTGTGGAGGAGGGGATCAAAGCAGCTAATGTAGATAGGGCTTTCATGTGAGCGTGAGATGAGAGGTAGCAGATGATATTGATCGTTGGTTGCACTGCATCATTTTGAGAAAATGCACAAAGTTGAAGTCAACAAAGCTCATTGACCTAAAAGAAAACTTTCACTTGTTCTTGGGACGAGTTGTTTCCAATGACATGAACTTTGCTAGAAGACCAAGAACACACTGCATCAAAGAGTGATCAGAACCTGGGAACTGGATGGTCATTGGAATGCTTCTAAACCCAGGGTAAGGTCATATGCACCAAGTGTGGAGGGGTGGGATCAGTTTCCAAAGGACCATTATCTTATAAGGGATTTCTCTATATAATGTCTTGTAATATGTGATTGCAAACAGTTTTTGTATCCTGTGTCCAATTGTGTGGGTGCCCAATTGTGTGGGTGCCCAATTGTGTGAGTTGCGTTGTGCAGAAAGCAACTCCCAGTGTTATTAAGATGTTTATGTGTTTATATTTTTGTGCCTCATTAATAACATGCCAACTGTACTTTCACACTTTATTACACATGTACATACTGATATAGCACTGATGATTTTGTAATGAAATATTTATAGGGTGTAGAAGTGCGTTTTTCTGACTAGGCCTCAATTTAGTAAAAACGCCTTCTTTTCCAAAATGGAAGTCACTCCTGTTACTCATGCTTTTCTCCCTGCCCATGTCTGTCCTTGAAAATTCTGCAGCTCACAGTGAAGCTGTGGCGTATCATTTTATTTCCATTGCCATTGTTTATTCTGGTCTCAATGAATTTTCCGTAGATCAATCACAACCTGCAACTTTAATTTCAAAGTACTTCCGTAGGTTAACTGTACTCTATTCATTCATTTAACACATTATTGTTAATGTATCTGGTTTGCTCTATTATTTCCAGATGGCATTGGCATAGAGGGGGAAGGATAATTATTCATGTTTTGGATAGTGCGTAGATGTTACAACAATACAACTTTTATATTTCCTGTGCTCCGATTTGCTGGTGAAGTGATACCTTTGCTCACACAACAGTGATTCTGCACTTCTGTTAGGTTTAATATACAAAAATAATGTATAAAAGCCCTTGAATTTGGGTGTGTGCCAGAAGACTTTCCTGTTTTACTTAGGATGCTGTACATTGTTTTTCCAATTTTTTGCCCCATTTAAGACTTAGAATAATTTCTTAATTGGCAGTTTTTCTATATTGCCCTTTTACTGACAGCCTTCATGGTATTTACTCTGTTTAGCCTTATTTTTGAATTTTGCCATAAAACCTTTTAACTTTTCGATCGATCTAGAGCTCAGGTATTGAGTGGGCCTCTTTACACAAAATATTGTATTTTCAGATTTTTTATGTTTTGCCTCCTTAATGCGGAGATATATTGGCTCATGAAATTGAAGTTTTACACAGTATTCCATCCAGTAAATGTTAGCGTTTTGGTTGAGATAGGAATTTGGGATGTGTAGAATTTCGGGTACCCTGCACCCACACTGCCATGACTGCACTCACAATGAGGGCAATATAAAATTGTGAGATCAGTGGGCACGTGATGACAAGGCTGGAGGCCAACTGTGGGTGTCTCTGCCTTCTGACACAACCTTGAGGGGGTTTGGGCAGGGATTGCACCTGTCAGGCATGCTTGGCTTGAACAGATAACTCAGCGAGCTGTTCTTGTTGTTAGCGGAGTCAAGTAATCCATAGGTATGCCTTGACTTGCGGCAAAACGGAGACCCATATTTATCAAGAAGTCATGCAATGCAGGGCAGCAAATAAAGTTGCTGCACTGTGTTGCATAAAAGGGAGAGCAGAACAGCGCCATATCTAGTAAATTGTGGGGCTGGCCTGCTCTCTCTTTTAGACAGCCACACAACAACAACCTCATCCTGTGCCAAAGTACAAGAGTGTGTGTGTTGTATGAAGCATAGGTGTTGTAGTGGAAAGTGTCCCTTCCAGTACAACACCTATCCTTTAAGGCTTTTGCCACTTTGTAAGTATGCTGCACAATGCAGCACACATGCAAAGTGGGAAAAACGAGGAGAAGTAACAATATTTATTCTTGTTGCACCTGTCTCAGTGAGGTATAGGATTTTGGCACAAATCCCCATCTACAATTCTTTGTAGAAAGGGATTTGCATCAAAACCCACATGTGGTTGTATGGAAATGCTAACTCATGCACCACCCATGGAACATCCCTTTGAGGCAAAGTAATGCAAAGCAGTGCATTAGCATCTTTGCTTTATTTTGGATTACTAGGGAACTCAAATCACAATTTGGGTTCAATTGTAAATCCCACCTGAACATTTTGTGTCAGGTTTGCATGACAAAACTAATGGAAACCCAAAGCAAAGTGTTTGTAAATGAGGGCATTTATATTTAAGGAAGAATTTAGGTCATTCCAAAGAAAGAAAGGCACCACAAAAGGGAGAAAAAAGGAAGATGAGAAGATGTAAAAAGTGTCAAGGGGACGCAAAAGGCATGAAAAAGAAGCACCAAGAGTGAGATAAAGGAAGTATAGGCTGGGGCAAGAAAGAGGCATGAGGTGGAAAATCAATAGGCAGCTTTGGGGTTCGCCAAGTGTGGCAAACGGCAGACCTGGTGGTTGGCACTGTGAAAAACTTTAAGCCTGCATCTATTTATTTTTCTTTACAAATTAATCACTGTTGCTACTTAGTTCAATTCTATACATTCAATAGATGCTGTCAGAGCAGAGGTCTGCTGTTCAACTCCCTGCAGGATGCAGTGAAAAGCCCCTCTCATCTTTTTGACAGAAAACAATCTCAAGTCTGCTGTACTGGAGCACACATTGCTGGCACTCGATATTGCTATTCGTTAAGACAAGAGATAAAGGCAAGGCATGTCTCTCACTTTTCACTTTTTTATTACCTGCTAGCATTTAAAATTGCTCCACGCAGTGTATGACAAGAGGCCCTCGGGGACCAGCAGGGATGTGTTGAATTTAAATATGTTTCGTGCTCAGTTTCAAACCAACACATTCAGGTTTACTGCAAACATAATTGGTTCTGGACACTAGGTCCGCCGGGAAAAGAACAAGGCTGTTCTTATTAACTTGTTATGCACTTTATAGTTCTCAGAGGCCTGGAAATAGTAGAGAATATTTAGTGACACTATTTTCTAGAAAGCGTTTACTCATAACTGGCATTTTTCCCAAGATGCTCCTATATCATTGGTTTCAAAGACTGTTCTGTTAAAAACTCAACAGCTGAAACTTTAAGGGGTCGATTTACACATGATTTCTGAGTAGGGGATTTAGTACTACATGATTACTCCTTTACGTACTCTTAGACAAACTTCTGAATCAGTCCAAAAATTCAACTCCCTATTGGGAGAAGTCCAAATATTGCACAGTCTTTTCTTTTTGTACTGCTGGTGTATGGATAGTACCTGAACTCACACTTCACTCCCATTCTAGATTTTCTGGGGAATATTCACTGAGGCATGTAAGCAGCAGCGGTCCGTGGAGGGAGTTCCGTGGGGCGGAAAGGCGGGGCGGGGGAGGGGCAGGGTGCGGGGTTCTAAACACCGGAACATGGATAATTGGAGGTGAGTAAACAATTAAATAAATAAAACAAATTTTCGTAGCGCGCCCTGCATCAAAAAATGCGGTGCCGCGCGTGCTACGAAATTAGTTTTATTTATTTAATTGTTTACTTACCTCCAATTATCCATATTCCGGTGTTTAGTACCCCCCGCCCCGCCTTTCCGCCCCACGGAACTCCCTCCACGGACCACTGCTGCATGTAAGGGTACCTAAGAGAGTATTACCGGAGTGCTATTCCATCAAAAAATTGGGTAAAAATATTGTCGGTCACAAATATCTTGTCAAAAATATTGTGACGTCAAAAATATAGGAAAGAATATTATTTTTTAGGCATTTAATATCATTTTTAAAATATAGTTATATGAAATATCATTTTATTTAAGATCGTTTTAATCAAATATCATTTTTTGTTGGTCTGATAAATATTAGTGGTTTAACATTATAGTTAATAATATTATGATATTATGGGGCATATTCACAAGGCAATATCTCTGTGTTAGCTGCACTTTTCTGCCGATAAAGCGGCAATATTTTTATCGCCCTATTCTCAAGCTGTCGCAAGCAGCCGTTAACAACAGTTTTCTGCCGTTAGCAACTGCTTACAACATCGCCTATCATGTTAGCGATACTTATTGCTAATGATATGATATGTAGGTATTCCCGTGCAAAAATGCATGCAAACACCACATGGCCCAGACCGGCGATGCGATAAAAAAAGAGCCGCTAAGGGTCGTTAGCTGCAGGAACATAAGACCAGAAAAAAGGAGGTCTTAAATATGGTGAAAAATAGCTGTTTATAAGAGAGACTAGCCCAGAGCCTTATCTGAACACCCACTGATGCCATGGAGGTACTAATCATGCAGCTTGAAGCACCAAAAGGGCCACAACAACCACCGCCACTGCCACCTCCCCAAGGACCACCACCGAGGCATCGCAGAATAAGACAGCGGGTCCACCGCCGACGCATCAGCCTACCAGACCTAACGCCAGAGGATGTCATTGCCCACTACAGGCTCAAAAGGACAGCCATCCTCTGCATCCTGACACAGATAGCCCAGAGACTGATGGCACCAACACAGTGGATAACCAACATCCTTCCGCAAACAAAGATGCTGGCTGTGCTGCACCTGTTGGCCTCTGGTACCTTCCAACCAACAACTGCCAGAGTCGGAAGAGTCTCACAGCCAGTCCTATCAAAGTTCCTCACAACAGTTTTGGATGGCATCATCAGCCTGATACCCCAGCACCTTTACTTCCCCAATACTGCGCAGGAACAGCTTGAGACAAAGCAAGGGTTCTACGCCATAGCTGACTTCCCCCATGTGTTGGGGGAAATTGACTGCACACGTTTCCTACTTGTGTCCCCTGCCGACACTGCGCACATATACCGCAACAGAAAGCACACCCATTCCATCGATGTGCAGGCAATAGTGGATCCCCGGGCCTGTTCACCAATGTAGTAGCCAAGTTTCCCAGCAGTGTGCATGATTCCTACATTTTCCGCCAGGCCATCATCAAGCAGCGCTTTGAGGATGGCACATATGGAAATGCACTGCTCGTTGGTAAGTACTAACTGAACACAACACACATCTCAACTCAACAATCAAAGAACACACAACTGTGAGAATGCACATGTTACAAACTCACATTCAACATGACAATCTACATGCCCACCTACCAGACATGCCAACACAAGTAACTGTGGTAACTGTGGTCCGCCGTGTAGACAAAGCATCCCCAATGGCATAGCCCCTCTGCCACACATTAGCAAATGTTGTGAGAGGTGGCAACAAAGTATGTGCAATGTAGGCACTCAACCTACAAAGAAAGAATGTGCACAAGGCCGAGTGTGGCAGTGGTGTGCTGGCCAGTCTTGATTCTGCAGAGCACAAACATGTCCAAGTGGGCATACAGTGCGTTTGCACTGTCCAGCCTGATGGCAATGATAGCGTTGTTGACTGTCCAACATGACGGGGATGGGAACCATGTGAAGGCAGCATGTAGGATGCAGAGCCTGTCAAAGCAGCTGCTGGCCACTTTGTAGACCTTTATGTACATGGAGAGGGAGGAGTTGAGTACGATGGCTAGGTATCTAGAGTTGTTGTGTGTTGGGCTGGCAAAGGCGGTGGCCCACCAGGTGTTGCCACATGCTGATGGTGTGGTCAGGAGGAGGAGGACTAATGTCCCCTCTTTGTAGAGCACCCCTCAGCTGTTGAGCATCCATGTTGCAACTTGCTGCAATCCTCTCTGGAACCCCAGTCTGGTGTTTGGGGGTGCCTTGTTGAGAGAGAGTATGAGCTAGGTGTCCTTGTAGGTGGTGATGTCCAATGTCTCCCTTCATGTAGCTCAAGTTCTACTCCAGGCATCTGCAGATGCATCTGTCATCTTCGATGTTGTATGTGAACAAAGTGGCTTTCACAGCACGCTGTATGTTGGAGTTGCATATTGGGACAAGTGTGTATGTGCAGTTGGAGATACATGGTTGAAAAATCTGGCCTGCGCTGTTGGCGTTGCCTGCAGCGGTGTGGGTGTTGCTGTTGATGGTGGAATATACCAAATCCTCGTTGACTCAGGTCCTGTAAGTCTATATGGCGCCTGCTGTGGGTTTGTGTGTCATGGGGTTTCATGAAGAGGAACTGTACGCTGTGCTGGTCACACATGGGCATTGAGTGGTGTTGTTGAAGTGGACAAAGTTTCCACATGTGAAGATGGGGTTAAAAGTGTGCCCTGCCTTGTGGATCAGTGTCGAGAAGAGTTGCCTCAGTTCGATGTTAGCAAGCATCGGCCACAGGGTAATGGATTTTGAGTACTTGTGGTATGTGAGGTGGAATCTCTGATCATGGCTGAGTACGTAGCCCATGGAGTAGATGACGTGGTGTATGATGACGTTGATGGTGATTGCTAAGTGTTCCTGCCCTCTATGGGGTGTGCAGCTGAGGGTGCCGCTGGCTGTTGCCTTGTGGCAGGTCTGGACCGAAAACTGCAGGTGTTGGCCAGTGGGGAATGTCTAGCGGCAGCTGATGAACAGAACGTGAGCCAGGTCTGATGTGGTCCATTGGCACCTAAACGTTCTCATGGCGTTGACTGCGAGTAGTGCCAATGGGTGGCAGTGATAGACGTTATGAGAGCAAGGGACCCTGCTTGTGTAGGTGTCAGGCTTGCAGACATGTGCAGACAGACCTGACATTGGTGCACTGTTGGAGTGCTAGTAATGCAACCGTGCAGCACACACAAGTGAATATGCTTGGGGGGCGGTACGAGCATCTGTGAGGCAATGTAATTTGCATTGATGCTGGTCAATTGGCCAGAAGCTACACATGGAAAACATTAATCATAAAGTAGCACCAATCACACAACACAAAACTATTAATAGTGCCCACACAGCATGCATAACTACTAATTGACACATCTCTCCATTACATGTTACAGGTGACCAAGGATATGCACTCACCCCATGGATGATGACACCCCTACGAGCCACCAACACCCAGGCCCAGAGGCAGTATAATGCTGCCCATGTACGCACCAGGGCCATTGTGGAGCGTACATTTGGCGTTCTAAAGTCACATTTCCGGTGCCTTGGCACCACAGGTAGAAGACTGTGTACAGCCCAGAAATAGTGTGCAAGATGATTATAGAATGTTGTGTATTGCACAATATATGTGTACACACCAATGCCCATGGATCCAAGTGCCAGATGCACCGGACAATGCTCTGGATGATGAGGAAGATGAGGCAGGTGGAGCAAACCCCACAGCTTCTGCAGCAGGAACAGCACAAAGGAGCAGAATCATAGACAATTTCTTCACATGAGCACATCACATCATGACTGTCCGTACCAATTATATATCTGTTCCAAATGACCCCAAGCACAGTATATATTAAAAAAAATAACTACACACATACCCTGTGTGCATGTGTCTCATCTGCATGAGTACATTACTCTGACACGTGTAAGTGTAACATTAAGTGGTCACAATATCTCAATTAGAAAATGATGGCGGATCTGTCACTTCTGAACAGAGATTCTGTTTAGTGTGACATAAATTCTAAACTAGACATGTTAGGGTGTTAAATGTGTTTTGAAAATCTACTGTTCAGAATGTCATATGGGGCTTCTAATCACAGATAGGATGTCAATAGTGGACAACTATGAATATCAGGGTGTTGTTTGGGGTAAATGATGAATTTTAGGGTGTCATTTGGGGCAAATCATGAATGTTAGGGTGTCATTTGAGGTAAATTATTACATTTAGGGTGTCATGTGGGGTAAATTATGAATTTTAGGGTGTCATTTGGGGTCCAATCATGAATGTTAGGGTGTCATTTGGGGTAAATTATAAAATGTAGGGTGTCATTTGTGGTAAATTAGTAAATTTAGGGTGTCATTTGGGGTAAATGAGGAATTTTAGTGTGTCATTTGGGGTCCAAACAAAATTAACATGGTGTAATTTTCTCCAAATAATGAAATTACGTTAACAAATGTTCATCTGTGTAAGAAGCTGCACTTAGCATCCAAAACTGCATGCTTTCACGAAAATCTGATGTATTTTTCATACTAGCGATGGGAAATACATCGCTAAACACATTGATACATAGGAAATGTCACCCCAAAGCCTTTTTGCGTGCAGGTTTTTCATCGCTATGTTAAAAAACGGGCCGCATTTGCACAGGAAGTGATGTCAGTATGCTTCCTGTTCCCTGGAGGAGTGCTGTGCACTTTCAGTTTCTCCTTTGAGCACATTGCTGGTGATTGTGGAGAGTGTTGGAGGTATTTGGTGGTGTGTGCTGCAGATTTGTGATTTTGAGAGTGTTGCTGTGTCCTGTCGATTGTGTCTCTGCCAAGTGTGCTGTCCTCGTATTTACATGTTTTATTGACTCCTGTCCTCATTCTTGTCTGGTGTTTGTCTTGGGGTAGTTGTTAGGGATATTAACGTCTTTATTTTTGGCAGTGGTGTTAGGTGTGTGCAGGGAGATGGTGGGTGTGGTCAGGAAGGGCAGAATATCTGAGGGGACTTTGGGGGGCTTCATATGGCTGATAACGTTTTTCTTTCCCCTGATGGTGGAGAGGGAAGGCTGTATCCTCGCCGGATACCCAGTTAGTGTGTGCAAGCAGAGGTGTGCGCGTATTTGGAGTCGACCGCACTGTGCACCAGTGGAAGCACCGCTGGCAGGATACCCTGGCCTCCTGGACTACGTGGGAGTCATCGGTGGCTTAGAGTGTGGTAAGTTCAAAATCTAAATGTATTCATGAATACTGTAATAAAAAATATATATATGCTGTGTGGAACACACTGGTCTCCAAGTGCAAAATGTAGAACCATGAGGCTGGAAACGTAATGCGTTCACACATAATGTTGGCACATCAGAGTCACAAGGCAATATGATGTTGATAATCATAGGTTGCAAGTTTGTGTTTCCCACTACGCTGGAGCAACACGCTACAGCAACAAAGCTGGCACACCTGTGCAAAAATGTGTGCAAGATAAATATTGTTTGTGTACAGGAAGGGTAACTGTACATGAACAATCCAAAGCATTGTTTCTGTGACCTGTGTGCTGGCCAAAATGAAGTGTTAAAATGCTGTCCTCATAAATTGTGATACGTTAGCTACGCTGGCCTTGTACATAGTCTCTGTGTGACAATCTATGAGATCTGAACAAATGCTCATATGAAATAGGAGATCCCCAGAGTGACTTACACCACCAACAACTTTTGTGAAACTGCTGTGTGCGATCTGCAGCGATGCTTTTGTATACAGATCATGTATTACATCATTTTAGGTGTAGAAACGGGGCATTGTGAATGTGCCACACAACTAGTATGTGCATGTTTGCTAGCATAATTTTCTTGTTTGGCCAGACTCAGCATTCACAGGTCTTGTGTGAATAGCAGGCAAAGTACACCCAATCATGTAGCCAACATGAAATGCAACACTACAGTTACGTAGCATTTTCAGTTATGGTGATGATTTGTATGATGAATATGACACGTGTGATTTAACGTCTGATATTAACACAAATTACTTTTGTTGTCTCACAGCTGGACGACCTATCATCACACGGGGGGACATTGACAGATTCCAGGACCCACATGCCACAGTTGAGATTGGACATCATATATTGGCACAGTGCGGTGTGATGAATGTCTGCCTCAAATGATCTACGTTGTAGTATGCAGTATGGGTGTGTATCACATGTACCATGACTACAGTGTGTTGATGTATTATGGAAGTCAGAAGTGTGTACAAATCTGTAAGTGAGGTGGAGCAATGCATTTGTCTTGCAGAAGTAAATTTGCACATCCCCAGTCAGTGATACACATGGAAATAAGGTCTATGATTCTGCCACCGCAGCACATGCATGTGGATTACAGAGCGCAGTGATAGGAGAGGAGACATGTTGTCGTACTCTCGTGTTCTGTATCCTCGGGGCTGTGTCGAGTCCTGTATCCTCTGGGCTGTGGCGCTGCTCAATTGAGGCCCACCTCTGAATTGGCCCAAGTCTGGCTCACTTGGAAACACATAGACTTTTGGGGCAATTGAGCAGGGGGAGGAAAGGGTAGGGACTGCGACGAGGGAGACCTGTGGGAGAAACAATGAGACACCATCAGCGTCGGTTCTACCATCCCTTTATCTAGTGCTGTTAACTAGCCCCCTTGCACCCCCTCTTTAGGCCCCTTTCCTACCTGCAAAAGAAAAGAAGAGCAACCCAGAACACAGGAGGAGAACAAGTAAGACGCCACTAGACTACTACATTGACACACAGTCCTGTGTGCTCCGATTCAGGTCCAGCCTTGTCTATATCTGTTCCTTTCGTTCTTGCCACGCCCTCCTGTGTACTGTAATAAAAGATGGAAAAGACAAACACAAGCAACAAGGCAACAGACAGAGTATGTACAATCTTGCCGCAAGTTGTCTACTATCTTTGTCTTGTTTGGTATCTGCAAGAGAGGAAATTATAAGCAGCAAGTCGTTCCTTCTCTGTTGGCTATGATTCCTGCACCCAGGGTAAGGTGTGTTACACACTTCACACACACACACACACTGCAGTTTTAGTTATTGTCGCACTGGGTTATTTCCACTCTATGGAGATGCCGGGGAGAGGTAATGGAATAGGCTCAAGAATGTCTCCACTGCTGCTCACCATAGAGATTACATCAATGTCACGTAGGGTTCTTTCCCCTCTGAGTATCCCTCTGAGTATTATGCCTGGTAAGTATCTCTGGTTCACGGTTCGGATCCCTTAGTACTCACGCACACACACTCCAGGAATCATCACGGTCGTATTGGTATTAAGGATGTTAACACACGGTTCCACTATTCGCTCATACACTCCTTGTTACCTTTGGTAATGAAACAATCGCGGGCGCTACGGTCACCCTGCATGAAACCATCCGCGGTTTCAGCCAACAGGGTGAAACTAGGCAGCCCAAGCGCCTCTACGGGCACCTACGCTCCCCCGCACGAGACTGTGTTAGCTACCGGTCTCCACCAACGGGGGAGTCAAATGACACCAGGAGAACCTCCGAATGCCTCGAAACGGCGGGTTCTGCAGTTGTGTCTCAGATACTCTTACCGCCTACCGGACCTGCATCAAGAGGCGTACTTCGGCTTCCATGGATCTTGGACGAATAATCAGCCGCGAGGGCCGGCGTCCAGGGTTCTTATTCCTGCTTCCGGCATTGACGCTGCCCCACGCACGGCGTCCGCAAAGCATCATGGGTAATGTAGTTCCACCCAGGGCTTCGCCGACGCAGTGCGCAGATAGCGTAATTGCCGGCACCCGAACCTGACAGAACATTCCCCTTCCCGGGAACGCTATCTGCCGCCAGGCTTCCCAGGGTGCAAACGGTGAAACCTGGCCACCAGTCTGGGAGCGTGAACCGCTTCTTTCGGTTCCCATGAGTCCTCCTCAGGTCCATACCCCTTCCAGGACACCAAATACCACAACTTCCCCCGTATTTTCTTGGCATCCCGGCTGCCCTGTACTATGTACTCTGGTTCTCCCCCTTACCAATATGGGAGCTGGCCTTTTACGCACCCTACCTTGCACAGGTTTCAGTAGGGACACGTGAAACACAGGATGAAGGCGTAAATGGGAAGGGAGTTTCAGCCTTACTGCTACAGGGTTTATGTGCCTCACCACCTGATAAGGGCCTATGTACTTGGGGCTGAACACGCTATGCTTCTTAAAACGGATGTTTTTCGTGGAGAGCCAAACCCAATCACCGCTCCCATACATCCGACCTAGTCTACGGTGCTTATTGGCCTGTGTCTTGTATCTTTCTTTGGCTCGAATCAGGTTAGATCTAGCAGCTAGAAGAGTTTTACGCATAAGCTGTAGCCTTGTGTGAACATCTGGGAGACGGGTACCGGTACTAGGAAGGAGCAAAGGAGTGAACCTAGGATGGAAACCATATGAACAATAGAAGGGAGTATCCTGCGTGGACGAGTGTTTGGCGCTATTATAAGCGATTTCCGCTAACCACAACCAGTCCACCCAAGTATCCGTATTTGTCTTAACATAACACCTCAGAAATTGTTTCAATATTTGGTTGAGCCTCTCTGTTTGGCAGTCTGTTTGCGGGTGGAAACTTGTGGAGAGAGAGGAGGTGATTCGCAACTCCGAGCACCAAGTTCTCCGAAACCCCGCTGTGAACTGGGCTCCTCAGTTCGATACAATATCCCGAGGAAGTCCGCGGAGTTTAACCACATGGGTCAATAACAGCATGGCCATCTGACTGGCAGTGGGGGCTTGCTTGCATGCTATGAAGTGGCCCATCTTAGTCAGATAATCCACTACGACTATGATAGCGGTGTTCCCATGGTCAGCAGGTAAACCCACTATGAAGTCTACTGAAATCCGTTCCCATGGTGAGTGTGGTGTAGGCATGATCTGCAAAAGTCCTTGTGCTTGTTGGTGATCTATTTTCGATTGGGCACACGTATTGCACTCTCTCACCCATGACAACACGTCTGGGCGCACGGTAGGCCACCAGAATTACCTCATCACTTTTTCCACAGTCTTCGTGCCCCCGAGGTGTACGGCGCACGGGAGATCATGACACCAGGCAAACGCAGTCTTGCGTAGTGATCTGGTAGGGTGGTATGGAGGAGGACTTGATGCCCTTTCGTAGGGATCCCGCCTCGCATTCTGTTATGTTATATTAGCAATTTGTTAAATCGCAAAACAGCTGCCCCAGCAACGGAGCGTCTCGGCGCTGACCTAAACAGTACCTGAGGGGAGGGGGAAACCACAGAGGAGTTAGATGACAGAGAAAAGGTGGGTTTTTAGTTCCTTTCGAAAGGTAGTTAGGTTGGTCAGGGTGCGGATATGCAGAGGCAGGGAGTTCCAAAGTTTAGCCCCTAAAACTTTGAAAGAGCGGCCGCCCATTCTGCAGAGCTTGGTTCGCGGGACCGTCACCAGGTGCTGTCCCAGCGATCGCAGGGTGCGCTGGGGAGTGTAGGGTGCTAGAAGCGGGCGTAGGAGTTCAGGGCCGTCTGAATTAAGAATTTTAAATGCAGTGGTGAGAATTTTGAATTGAATTCGGGATTCAATTGGCAGCCAGTGTAATTTCCGGATGGTGGCTCTGGCAGAGCACCTGCGCGGAAGGCCAACCACAGCCCTAGCGGCCGAGTTCTGAACTCGTTGCAACCGTGCTAGTTCTGTTTTATTCGCCCCTAAGAATAGAACATTGGCATAGTCCAGCCGGGCAAGGATAATGGATTGGATGATAAGTTGACGAGTTCTGCAGTCGAAGAAACAGAGTATCGGACTGAGACTCCTCAGTAGACCCACACAAGTAGCTGCCACTTTCTTTGTGTGGGACTGGAAATTCTCCACTCAGGATGGGCCTTAAGCCATGTCTTCCAAGTGAAGGACTGTATCCCCCTTCGAATCTGGCTTAGGAAATCATCCGTTTGCATAGCACACAACACCTTGTTGGGTTCGATGATGGAGGTCTCGGCCTGACTACTGTTGAGAGGGGTTGCGTCTTGTCTTGTTAGGGCATCTGCTTTCCTGTTAAGGACTCCGGGTCGGTAGGTGACTACAAAGTGATATTCCGCGAAGAAGAGCATCCACCTGAGTTGACGAAGAGTGAGAAGGTGCGCGGCCTTCATGAACTGGAGGTTGCGGTGATCGGAATACACCGTGACCTGATGGACTGCCCCCATTAACCAATGCCTCCACTCCAGAAACGCGTCTCTGATGGCCAACAGCTCCTTCTCCGCTATCGTGTAGTTCTTTTCTGCTGTATTTAATTCCCTGGACATAAAAGCGATGGGATGCAAATGGCCCGTGGTTTCTTGCCGTTGTGAGAGCACCGCTCCGATTGCCACGTCGGAGGCGTCAGCTTCTACTATAAACGGCAGTGCAGGGTTAGCGTGAGTAAGGACTAGGGCGGATGTGAAGGCTTGCTTGAGCTGGTGAAAAGCCTTTTGGGTTTCATCGGTCCATAGGAATGGTGTCTTCTTCCGCGTTAATTTGGTCAACGGAACCACTATGTCTAAAAACTGCCGAATGAATCTGCGGTAGAAATTAGCGAATCCCAGGAGGCTCTGGACCTCCTTGATGTTCTGCGGACAAGGCCATTCGGTTATGGCTTTCACCTTCCTGTCAGCCATGACTTGACCTGAGGGGGTTAGGGTGACCCCTAGGAATTCCACGGTGGTTACGTGGAACTCACACTTCATGATCTTACAGAATAGGTGATGTTCTTGAAGTGCTTGTAACACCAGACTGACGTGCTGAACGTGTTCTTCTTCAGTGGTGGAGTAGATAAGGATGTCGTCTATATACACCACGACAAAAAGGTCCAAATAGGCTCTTAGCACTTCGTTGAGAAAGAACTGAAACGCAGCGGGGGCGTTGCACAACCCGAAGGGCATTACTAGGTATTCATAGAGGCCATATCTCGTTTTGAATGCGGTCTTCCATTCATCCCCTTTCTTTAACCGGACCAAGTGATACGCACCCCTCAGGTCCAATTTGGTGTAAATGCCTGCTGCACGCACTTGTTCCAATAAAACTGGGATCAGCGGTAGTGGATACCTGTTTTTGATAGTTATTGCATTCAAAGCTCTGTAGTCAATACAACAGCGCAACTCTCCATTGGCTTTCGGGATGAAGAAAAGGGGAGAGGCCGCTGGTGAGCGGGACGGACGTATAAAACCCAGCCCTAGCAGCTTATCCAGGTACTCACGTAGGTAGGTGGTTTCTGGCACCGTCAGAGCATAGATACTTCTGCACGGAATCACCGATCCAGGGATCAAATCTATCCGACAGTCATATTCCCTGTGGGGTGTCGTTGCAAAATACATCAGCATAAGATGCATAACAGGGAGGCAATGTTACATCCTTTTCGGCAGCTGTTGCGATACGGTGTACCGTAGCGAGGAGACTTGATGGCCGGGACGACTCAGCTGTACAGTAGTTTCGGCAATAGTCTGATTCAAAACTCCGCGTCTTGTGCGCCCACCTTATCTTAGGGTCGTGTTTCTGGAGCCAGGGAAGACCAAGGATAACCCCGTACTGCGGAGCATGGATTATACTGAATGCCAACTTCTCCCTATGATAGCCTCCATAGAGCAACTCGTACTCCTGGGTGTTGTGAGTGATTGGCCTGAAGTCCAATTCTTTTCCATCCACTGTGTATACCTTCTCTGGCACAGCCCTGGTAACCAGATGCAGACCCAAAGGTTCTGCATCTCTTCTATCCATGAAGCACCCTGTGGCTCCTGAGTCAATCATGGCTTGGATGTTCTTGGTTTCTTGACTGAGATTGATGGAAAACTGAACAAACATATGGTCCGCCTTCGTACCCACATAAGAATCTACTGAAGGGATGATTCGACCGCTTGAGGACTTCCCTTCCTGTTTCCTCAAGCTTTTTCGCTTTCCTCCTCTTTATTGGAGGTAAGGGCTGCCGTTTGCCCGGTTCTAGTTTTGCCGAATCTGGGTTTAACCGGACATTCCCGCAGGAAATGTCCTTTCTTTCCGCAATACAGACATAACCCTTGTTTGCGGCGGTAGTCCCTTTCACTCAACGTGAGTGATGCTCGTACTGTTCCTATCTCCATTACCTCGGGTTGGGAGGTTGCTCTGTCGGCCAAGGAAGAACGTTCCCCGAACGGATTGTGTTTGTCTTTCTTTTTGTTTTCTCCTCGACGTTCTCGAAGTCTGTGATCCAAACGAAGCGTCAGATCAATAAGGGCGGTGCACGTACGTGGCTGCGGATCTATTTGGGCCACAACGTCTTTGAGCTGCTCCGAGAGTCCCTGATAATAGATTGCTGATTGCTTCGCTTCAGGCCAATCCGTTTCTGCCACCAACCTCCTGAAACTATTCAAATAGCTGACTAAATCGGGGCTCCCTTGTCGTAGCTCCAACAGATCACGGTCTGCGGAGAAGGTCTCAGCCTGTCTATCAAAGGTCTTCTCGAAACATTCTCGGGACTCGTCCCAATCGTACAGTTTCTGGTCGTCACTCCGCACTATGGGAACCGCCCACTGAGCTGCCTCACCACCCAGGTAGGAAATCAGGAAGGCTACCCTTGCTTGATTGGTGCTGAACATCTTGAGTTTGCAAGTGAAATGTAGGAGCACCTGAGTGAGGAACACCTGCACTTTCTTGATGTCACCATAAAACCTCTCAGGGGGGCTAACGGAATCTGTACAGGCATTTCTACCACTACGGGCGTTGGTTGTGGTGCTCCCTCCAAGTCAAAAGGATTTCTCTGTATTCTATCCACTCGTGAATGTAGTGCGGCTGTTTCCTGACGTGAGGCGGCCAGTTCCGCTTGTACAAGCGCTAAGGCTGCGACCACGTCCTCTAGGGTGGCCATACCCGAGCTCAACACAACCAGGAGGAGACTGATTCGTGGGCCGATTATTCTGTCGTACTCTCGTGTTCGGTATCCTTGGGGCTGTGTCGAGTCCTGTATCCTCTGGGCTGTGGCGCTGCTCAATTGGGGCTCACCTCTGAATTGGCCCAAGTCTGGCTCACTTGGAAACACACAGACTTTTGGGGCAATTGAGCGGGGGGAGGAAAGGGTAGGGACTGCGGGGAGTGAGACCTGTGGGAGAAACAATGAGACACCATCAGCGTTGGTTCTACCATCCCTTTATCTAGTGCTGTTAACTAGCCCCCTTGCACCCCCTCTTTAGGCCCCTTTCCTACCAGCAAAAAAAAAGAAGAGCAACCCAGAACACAGGAGGAGAACGAGTAAGACGCCACAAGACTACTACATTGACACACAGTCCTGTGTGCTCCAATTCAGGTCCAGCCTTGTCTATATCTGTTCCTTTCGTTCTTGCCACGCCCTCCTGTGTACTGTAATAAAAGATGGAAAAGACAAACACAAGCAACAAGGGAACAGACAGAGTATGTACGATCTTGTCGCAAGTTGTCTACTATCTTTGTCTTGTTTGGTATTAGCAAGAGAGGAAATTATAAGCAGCAAGTCATTCCTTCTCTGTTGGCTATGATTCCTGCACCCAGGGTAAGGTGTGTTACACACTTCACACACACACACACTGCAGTTTTAGTTATTGTCGCACTGGGTTATTTCCACTCTATGGAGATGCCGGGGAGAGGTAATGGAATAGGCTCAAGAATGTCTCCACTGCTGCTCACCATAGAGATTACATCAATGTCACGTAGGGTTCTTTCCCCTCTGAGTATCCCTCTGAGTATTATGCCTGGTAAGTATCTCTGGTTCACGGTTCGGATCCCTTAGTACTCACGCACACACACTCCAGGAATCATCACGGTCAGATTGGTATTAAGGATGTTAACACACGGTTCCACTATTCGCTCATACACTCCTTGTTACCTTCGGTAATGAAACAATCGCGGGCGCTACGATCACCCTGCATGAAACCATCCGCGGTTTCAGCCAACAGGGTGAAACTAGGCAGCCCAAGCGCCTCTACGGGCACCTACGCTCCCCCGCACGAGACCGTGTTAGCTACCGGTCTCCACCAACGGGGGAGTCAAATGACACCAGGAGAACCTCCGAATGCCGGGTTCTGCAGTTGTGTCTCAGATACTCTTACCGCCTACCGGACCTGCATCAAGAGGCGTCCTTCGGCTTCCATGGATCTTGGACGAATAATCGGCCGCGAGGGCCGGCGTCCAGGGTTCTTATTTCTGCTTCCGGCATTGACGCTGCCCCACGCACGGCGCGTCCGCGAAGCATCATGGGTAATGTAGTTCCACCCAGGGCTTCGCCGACGCAGTGCGCCGATAGCGTAATTGCCGGCACCCGAACCTGACACATGTAAGTGGTGTTGCCGATGAGTATCATCAGACATGGAATTCATGTACATCCTTGACTGAGATGACTGTACAAGTGTGTCATATCATGCACAAGGAGGCAGTGGTTTTCAGGCTGTGCGTGCTCAGATACAGGTCTGTACTGTGATTTCGTAGGTATGCTGCATACCAGCTTCACAGAAGTGGTAGTGCATAGCTTTGAGCCAAGCATGTCAATGGCATGTTCCACAAACACCCAGTAAAGATGGCCCTATAAATCTCATTGGCATGTTTGGCCACTGCAATGGTGTTGTCAAGTTGTCTACTTGGGGTCATTCCCAGACCAACTCTGGATCAGGTGTACGAGCTCCTCTGTCACAATTGTTGACATAACTCTGCATGCATTTACCCCGCATGCTTTAGGTCAGCATGTATTGCCATATTTTTAAAAATGCAGACCTCGGGAACGCTATCTGTGAGAAAGGAATACCCATAACAACACCATAACCATCATGACAATGGTGAATGAATTGTAACAGTTTGCGTTGTAAAGAGCTGCATATTTGGCTTCATTACGGAGTGATATTAGTGGATCCAAGACATGCATGAGTAACCATTTTGAGGGAAGGATGTTTCCCCCTTTACTAGCTGCAACGTGTCACCTATTGTGAAGTAGTGATGGAGAGAGGGACAGCGCTTCATGTACAAGTCAGTGTTCAGACACCCAACCTGTTTACATGTGTGCTGCATTATGCAGCACAGATAAAAGTGTGAGTAGGGCTGTCCCAGGATTGCTCCTGTGCAGGTAGGGTAACCTTCCTACACATTAACAAGCCTCCCTGCACACAGACAGCCTTGCACTCTTGTGCAAGAGTGCCTGTGTTAGCGCTAACTAGATGAACTGCACACAGTTGCTGTGGGACACACAGGGCTGCACATGAGCTTTGTACATATGATGCAGCACTGTATCACAGGAGAGGATGAGGGTGGTGCTACACACCGAGGGATAATGCCTCCCTCCTCTGATTCCTTGTACATGTCACCCTCAGTCATGGAATGTCATGGCAACATCATTTGGCACTGTCAGTGTAATTTGGTTGTGACAGAACATGTCCCATGCTACACAGTATGTAGTCAGTGATCCAGGATTCTAATTTGTATTGTCCACGTCACTCTTTGACTTCACATAGTTACGCTAGAGTGTGGTCTCTCATGTTGAAGTTATCTCGTATTATAGATTTGAATGGAGAACATTGACATAGTCTAAAGGACTGACAATTTCCCATTGTTCACATTTTACAGACAACATGACGCCAGCTGAGTCACATGCATTCCAGGTGAGGAAGGAGCGTTACAAGCATATTATGAAGGTTGCTAAAGGGTACCGCAACATGGCGCGGAGGTACCAGGAGGACCATGCGGCAGGCAAGTGGAAAGCTGTGACCGATGTGGCAACACGTGAAAAGGCAGTGGCACACAGGCCACCCCAGGCCCCTCTGGCATCAGTGGTGGGTCCCATCACGGACAGTCAGTGTCCCATCCCCCTACAACAACCCCCACCCAAGGGACAAGCCCTCCTGGCCTTGCTCATAAGGTGATATCATTTACTGTCCGGCACTGCAGGCACATAATGGACAACAACGTCATGCTGGCCGAGATGAGGCTGGAAATGGCCAAGCAGACAAGGTGTAGGTTAAATGTGTAGCTAGTTCATGTATGGCTTAGATGTCTTTGTCCTGTCTCATGATGTGCCTTAAGGGTGGGAGGGGTGTTGATGTCTTAGATATGTTTTGTGTGTTTAGGATTAGTTAGGGTAGATAGTTTAGGTACTTTTTCTCTTAATTCAAGTTAGTTTATTTTAGATTAGTATTAGTAATGATTGTAGTTAGTGTAAGATAGGTACATTTTTAAAACAATTCAATAACTGTTAATAGTTTGAATTTTGGCTTGCACTTATGTCAGGGATGATGTGGTGGAGTGTGTATTTTTGCCTTGATGGATGGATGATTAGCAGGATGGATTGTGTCAGGATACCTTAGATGTAAGCGTAGTAAAGTTGCTGGGTAACAGGGTGGCAAGTAGTATTTACGGCCTAGTCTAGGGGCAGTCGTCTGGGAAGTTATACATCTTAAGTGTGACTCACAGAGTTGGCCAGCACATTGATGTGCATTTACCACACAAGGTAGGGACATAGCATTGAGAAGATATTGTAGTGGCTACTGTTATCCATCATGGATATGGATGTATGCGCCGGGTGCCAGAGATTGCATCACAGCCGTGCATCTCACATGCTCCTTGCGCAGAGTCCATCTACATTGCACACACCTTGGCACTCTTGCTGTGTCATGGGAATGTGTCAGATTATTTTGAATTATATGTTCCTGTGCATAGGGTCAGAAACTCTTTGCCATGCAAGTAGTAGTCTTTCTGTGTGTCCATTGGGAAATGCATATGGCATAACAGTGTTCCGGATTCACAAAGTAGTCATCTGAGAGTAAGTTATGAGTTCAAGTTTTCCGGTATTCACAACAGGAATTTAGGAGTAGTACACTTAGATGTACTGACTTGACTTCTCCTATATCCCTTTTATGAATCTCTGAAGTTGTGAAGTCATGAAAGGGTCACCTTACACGTTGTTAGGCATGCACACAGTTCTGCTGGCCACAAAAGGTGAAATGTTGCATTGCTCACTCTTGTACCAGTGTCTTGACATATTCTCACAGCTGTTACCTTTTGCCTCATAGTGATGCCACCCTTGAAATGTTGGGGAAAAAATGACAGCTTTCGTTGCACTCAAATTTTTAACAATTGACAAGTAAACCAAAGACACTACAAATATAAACTTTTTGTGTGTATCCTCTGTGGCGGTACTACCCCCCTCCCTCGCCAATTCTAAATCAATGGAACTACTAGGACAGAAAGTCTTAGACAGAGTATGCACTACTCTTGCACTTAATATGGGGTCATCAAAATAAACCACCATTTTAGTAAAGAATAATACAATAACACATTGTCAAACAACATTCACATAATTTGTGTGGAAAAATGAATCCAACAATTGTGCGTAGTGTAGCTGATTCATTCCTTCATAAATCTTCATTTATTTGCTTGAATTTTCTTTCTCTTAACAAAATGTCTTACAAATGAAAATTATAAATAATGGGCATAAGTCACTCTATCCCAATGCATTTCCGGTGCTGAGTACACCCTTCCTCAGGGGACTCTATAAACAAACAATAACTCAAATCAATAAGAGTCACAGTTCAATCTCAATGAAGCATGTAAACTTGCAAAAGGCCTGTATACACATGAGGTTTTAAATTGGACAGCTAGAAAATATAGAGAATTGGAAAGTTGTTGAAAAGCTAGAGAGTGTGAAGCGTATCCAAGGCACGCTGAACAAATGACTAATCTTCAGAAAAGACTGGTGAATAAGAAATGGATACTAGGTATGCTTAGTAAAAGAAACTCCGCATGCTTGTAACCTCGTGACCCTCAGCATGCAGCCTTGGCGCGAAACAGTAGTTCATTCTGCGAACATGCTCAAAATGAATAAGGGTGCAAACCCATGTGATGCTGGTGCCTGTGACCAAAAAAACGTCATTCACATGCAAGTTGGTGATGACTCATGCCGGATAAATACAAATAATGTTTCCGTACCTCCACGTCCATATATCTGTACGTCAACCGGCTTAAAATGGAACCATGTGGGTTCTCCAAGTTTTAATCATAAGACAATATGCCCACTGTCAGAAAAAGTTGGTGTAAGCACTACCTCGAGTTCCTGATACCTGATTAATGCCAAAAGATGGAAAAGAGGACTTTAACAACTGAGCAAGCTCAATGCATCAGCCATACGCTGCCATTAACCCACTGCTTCCTAACTAACCGAGATGTATCCACAGTTGTTCTTTATAGAGCCAACATGCAAAGCCCAAGGTATCCTGTGTATATCGTCAGCGGTAAAAATACATAAATAGAAAACGAGCCTGCTAATACCGTGATTCTAATGTTCCTGAGAGTAAACCCACTTGCCAACCATCTAGAATACCACTTACTTAATGGAGGAATCAGTTACTATTCCGACGCCTTCACCAAAGCCATGCGGTGTCAGCTTTTCTTCAGGTGGCCTGGCAGTTTCCATAGCAACATGATGGAGAATGCATCCTGTCCCGTTCACTACTGTATCTAAGCCCAGCTCTCCACTGCATTATCTGCTCCTGCTGCCAATTCCAGCGTTCTCCGCGATCTGGATACTTTTTGAGAACGCGCTGTGTACACTCAGCAGCTCATTGCTTGCTTAGTAACAGTGACTGAAGCAGTGAATTAAATCATTCTTGTTTGGCATTTTACTTTGCTTTTGTTTGAAGAACGTTTGTCTCAGGCTCGGGGCTCACTTTGTTTCTTTTCTTCCTTCAGACAAGGAAAGGATCAGAGTATTGTGTTGTGTGCATGAATGAATGCAGAACTTATGGCACAAATCGAGACTCTGCATGAAGTGTGAAAGAACACTATAAGTATGATACTGAGAAGAGAGCGCAAGTGTGTTTTTACTCCTTACTGTTAGTCTTTATCATAGAGGGAAAAACATTGCGCTACATTGAAAACTGCAAATACTTCAAGGCATTGAGGTTAAATATTATTCATGTTTTGTTTATAATTGCTTTGTATATTAAACTATTTCGTTTGCAGATCTCTTTCTCTACTGTTCTCATTCCACACCCTTCCCCTCGCCTGGCCACTCTATCACCCAGCGCTATAAGAACATACTGAGTTGGAGCTGCCTGGAGGTGGGCCTTTTGGAGCTATGCGCAGATCCTGAGGACCAGCCCCTGTGACAGATACTCCTTAAATCTCCTGGGTCCCAATCCCTTGTGCCATTGTGGGGAGTGGGGCATGTGGTCTGACTTCCTGAGCCTCTATGTAGCCCTGTTAACCCCATCCACCCTGGACCAATTTAGTAAAAATGGGGAGGGGCGCCCACCGTTTCCCTTCCCTTTTTTCTAGCAATTGGCACCAGGTATGGGGTCCCTTGGGCACATTAAGACTCATAGAGGGGGGCAGCTCGGTCCCCTCCTCTTTTATGAGGAATTCAACATAGGGGATGGGGTTCTCTGGGCTTTTTAAGGCTTGGGGAGGAGGCCTCACCCTTCCTATATTTAAGTAATGGCACTGGGGAGGGGGTCCCCGAGGTCACTATTGGCTACAGCAGGGTGTTGTGCTCCTCCTTGCCCTCAAAAGCCCCAGGGACTGAGGTCCCCTAGGTCCCTTGTGGGCTGGGAAGGGGCCCACAAACTCCACTCCCCCTTACAAAGATCTTTTGTCCCTGGGGATGAAGTCTCTGTGGCCAATATTGGCTTGGGGAGGGGGCCGTGTGCTCCATTTCCCTAATTAAAAAAAGTCCCAGAGGATTGGGTCCAAAGTGGCTTGGGTAGGGAGTCTGTCTGCCCCCTCCACTTTTAAAAAAGGCCTCGTGAACGGGGTCCCCGGGTCCCAAAGTGGCTTGGGGAGGGGCACATCGCTAATGGGTTGGACACAGGGCCTTCGGTTGTGGGCAGCATGAGGTTGGCTGCCTGCCGGAGGTTGGCCACAGGGGCCCTGGGGATCCCATCCCATGGGGCTTGTTTTTTAAGAAGGGGAAAGAGGCCCACCTCTCCCTGAGTCTACAGTGTCTCTGGGGACCCCATTCCCTGGGGCCTTATGTACATCTGTGTGGGCCCTCACCAAACAGTACTTTAGATGCCCGGCCAACTCCTCGCTTGCACACAACCTGGGTGCTGGGGGAGCAGGCACTGCTCCTACCTGGTGGGAGCAGTGGTTTCTGCTGTCCCTGCCCATGCTCCTGCTGCAGGAAAACCCCTGTGACCTAGTGGTGGTCTCCCTGGGACACAGTGAATGAGCTGGTCCCAAGGGATAGGGTCCCCAGGACCCATTTGTTACTCGTGGAGGGGGGATCAGATCCTCTCCCCTGTTAAGAGATATTTTGGCCACAAGTCGCTCTCCCCTTTTTTATAGAAGTATGTTATGTAATATTATTTCATGTAATGTTATGTTATAATATACTTTACTATACTATATTACATTATATTATATTATATTATATTATACATTCTATATTATATAATATAAACTTCTTTTATAAAGAAGTATTACTCTGTGGTGGTTGCCACTGGTTAGTTATAGTTAGGAGAATGTTTCCATAGAAAAAGCAGCTTTTGTTTTGCTTATAATTCTGGCGACATTTGACGAATCTTTAAGAAACTATCCCAAAAAAGTTCCTCCTCCTCAGCTCCTTTCTTTGGATACCCTGTTAAGCAGGGGCAGAGAAAAAGGAAGGGTCCCAAAACACATTTTCCCCATACAATTTCCAATGGGAAAATTGAGAAGGGATACCACAAAAATGGCTGAATGGAATTACACCAAATTTGGTATCAACTCGATCAGTGCTTAACTTGTGCCGGTGGTTTCCGGTGCTTAGCACCAGAACTTAATTAACAGGGCTGGGTCTATTGATTTGATCTCGTTGTGTGGTGGGCCCAGTAATTAATAATAATAAATATACCTGTCTGTCCTGTCCTCCTTGGTTCGGCTGTCTGCCTGGTATTGCCTGGTATGTTTCTAAATAATGGCCCACCCAGGTCCCGGCATGATGAGTGCATCACGTTAGTGATGTCAGTAGTGTACACCTGTCTTTCGCTAAGAAACATGTATTCCGATTGGCTAATTACAGTTGATGGTGGGCTGATGCTGTGTGAGCTGTGGGCGAGGCAGACTAGGATACTCAGGTCTCAGGAAACAATTTATTGCAAAGTCGGAGTAAATAAAAAGTGCGTAGCTGGGTAGCATAGCATACTTACCAACTCGCATGATCTTAACAGAATCCAGCTGAAGCAGGCCATACATCATTTATTCTGCCTGTGTTTTGCATGCTCGTGGCCTGGGTCTACCACCAAGTGCAGTCGATGTCAGACGGATGTTATACTGCAGTCTGCAACGCTATATAAAAACACAACAGCACTCTAATTGCTGTGCTGCGTCCGTGAGCCTGGAAGTGGTCGCATTACAGGAAGCAACTGGGTAGCAGGTCACGACAGGCCAAGCTGAACTTTAGATGCCCGTGTGACCTGCACAGAAGATCAGAGTGCGACAGTGATGTGACCTTCTGTGACAAGCACACATCACATCACACCTCACTGAGCAGGTAAGGTAGGAGCAAAGTTACTTGGCAAGGTGCACAAGATGAAAAATGAATTCAGTCAGAGGAGCGCATCATGACTTTTTTCTTTTGCGCTCTTACTGTTTGTATAGGGAGAACGTGGGGGCATATCAACAAGGGCTTTATCTCTGCTTTTTTGGCCTTAAAAACCAAAAAAGGAGAGATAAAACTAGCGCCCTATCAACAACAGGGTGCTAACATGCAAATTTGCATGTTAGCACCCTTTTACTCTACGCTTCCCATTGCATCTCTAATGAGATACAAAGGGGGCGTTCCAGAGTAAAATAATAGGAGAAATGTCGCTAAGCGACATTTCTCCTAATATCAAGAATGTCGCTAACCCTGTTAGAGACAAAAAAAGCAGCGCTAACCGCGGTTAACGCTGCTTTTTTACGTCTGGTATTTTTCTGACTTAGCCATGATATCCTATGGAAGGAGGATATCATGGCTAAGTTTGCCTGTCCCTATCAACAAGAAAACGTGAGATTATCGCTGGGTTTCCAGCGATAATCTCACGTTAGCCTGTTAGCGTGAGGATTTTTATCGCTATTGAGATAAGCGTTGCTAATAGCACGCTATCTCAGCGATAAAAATTCACGCTAGCCGGCGATAATTATCCTAGCGCTAAGTGCGCTTAGAGATAATTATCGCCGGTTGTTGTTGATATGCCCCGTGGATCGGTGTCTAAACACGGTAGTTTGTACTAGAAATTAGATTGGATTAGAGGAAAGTGAAGTGTTGTGGTCCGTAAGGGCTGTAGACTGGCACTCTTATGGTAACATTTGGGTAGAAAGCCTATGTTGAATGAAGTATGTGTCAAGGAAATCATTTCCATATCAGATCAGGAAAACTGAGCTTATAAAAGATAATAATGTACAAAAATTTCAGAGATCATATCGAGACTCTCCAATGAATTATATTTTTATAAACTTTAAAAATATTCTGTCGGAAATGGTATGATAAATGAATTAGAACTTAAAATAATAGCATACCATACATTCACGTTAATGAAGCAATGCTCTGGACACTAGTACTTTCCTCACAAAGCATCTAGAGTTCTGGCAATGCTGTAGGAGACTGCACCGTGTCTGGGCAGCCACCCCTATATCTGTTTTTAATCACTTACTTTTGCATCCTTCACTACCACCACGGTCACAGATTACAATTAGTTACTATTAGAAGCACCAGTGCCTAACTCAAAGCTTTTGGCCATCGATATCTTTATCCTTCTTTTGCCTTACTGAATGCAGATGTTAGTCAGGTCAACAGCCAGTGCTTAATTTGAGCTGGTAATAGCAGAAGGGACCCACCGGTACTCATTTTTGGGGACCATTATCATAGCTGACCAAGAATAAGCCAGAGAAAGGAGGAGGAAGAAAAATATAGAAATACAGTGTGAAAGAGGGAAACAGTGGAAGGAAAATAACATGCAAGAGTTAGGTAAACAGTGTATGGTGACAGGGAGTGTAGGGTGGCAGGTGGAAAATGCATGATGTGGAATAAAGATTAAAAGTTTGGGAACTTGGCATTCTTGATATCCAGTAGCACTGGCCGAGGGATTTTGAGCGAAGTTTTGAACCACTTTTTCATTTACAAATTAAGCACTGAACTAGATCTTGGCCCAGAAAGTGTGTTTTTTTGGGAATTGGTGTAAATATGTTTAGTAGTTTTTAAGAAATTGAGGATCAGCATTTATGTTTATATAAGTACAGGGAGGATTCTCAGATCCAGCAGATAAAAAAGAAAAGATCTGATCGGCTGCCATCTCATTAACAAAGATGTGGTGGTAGCCATTTCAGGATTCAGGGATCTCAGTCCCCTGTCCTATAAAAAAGATATAAAAAAGCACATAGGGCAGGGAAGGGGTACCCTGCCCCTAGGCCTGATGGGAGCCAAAGCAGGCATTAACATTTTTTGATGGTACTGCAGACATGCAGATGATTTGAATATACATGGTGCCATAAAATAAATGCACCCCTTTTCCTTTTTAAGCCCCTTGGGGTGGACCGTGGCACCAGGATAGCTGGTTTGCTTTTTTATGTTTTGGGGTGTGTGTGCATGGAGGCATCCTCCCTGAGCCTTCTGAAGTCCCTGGGGACCTCATCTCCTGGGCTGAAGGCTATTTAATTGAGGGAGGGGCACATGTTCCTCTTTCACAAGGCTCCTGAATGCTCTGGGGATTTTATCCCAAGGGTCTGATTACTTTTTTTTGTGTGAGTGTGAGGCCCCCCTCTGTTGAGCCCTAGTACGGCCCCCGGCGACCTCATCCACTGTACTTAATAATGCTCCTGCTGAGTGGGAGAAAACATTTTCTTTTCTTCCCTTACCATGAGCACTGACCAGCAAGAATGATTGCTCCTGTTGTGGGAGAAGATCTGCTTCCACAAAGCGTGAGCATAGTTGTTGCTGGCTTTTGCCAGCACTTAGGTTGGGAAGCCAAGTAGGGGCTGTGAGGCTTGGTGGTCCCAGTGTGACCCCCAACTTATTTTAGAGATGTGGTTGCTCCATATATATTTCACTGAAAAAGCACAGTTGAAGATAAATTACAGTTCAGCCAATAAAATACCAAAAAAGACCTGAAATTCGTCTGATATGGCATGTAAAATATACGCCACAACTCAAATGCCTGCCATGTATTCCTTTGCTATTTCCGTTTGTTTTTTCTTCTGCCAGCTTAAAAATTGCTGTACTAAGCAAGGCATGGGCAATAAATAATGTATATAGATAGACGGACGGACGGACGGACAGACAGACAGACAGACAGACAGACAGACAGACAGACAGACAGACAGACAGACAGACAGACAGACAGACAGACAGACAGACAGATAGATAGATAGATAGATAGATAGATAGATAGATAGATAGATAGATAGATAGATAGATAGATAGATAGATAGATAGATAGATAGATAGATAGATAGATAGATAGATAGATAGATAGATAGCCAGACAGACAGACGGACGGACGGACGGACGGACGGACGGACGGACGGACGGACGGACGGACGGACGGACGGACGGACGGACGGACAGATAGATAGATAGATAGATAGATAGATAGATAGATAGATAGATAGATAGATAGATAGATAGATAGATAGATAGATAGATAGATAGATAGATAGATAGATAGATAGATAGATAGATAGATAGATAGATAGATAGATAGATTGATTCACCAGTCAGCAGTATCGACTAAGTAGTGATGGTCCGATCAGTGTTTTCAGTGAAAGGGCCTTATTTTTTCTTGATACCTTTAGAACCATTCAAAATATCTGCACAAAACTTTCCAATATAAAGGTTCATTTTATTTGAGATCAGCATGGCAGCTTTCATGCAGATATATCAAGGTCTGAGGAAGCGGGCCAGAAAAGTGCCATTTCTTATTTGAACTCCATTAGGAATTATTTCTCTCTGATACAGTTTTGGTGGACATCCATTCAGTACTTCTTGAGCAATAAGCTTTTTAAAACTATTTCAAGCATTTGCAGCCACTTATGTAATAACAAATTGCCCCGGTGACACAAAAAGCAGGTGCACATGCCTGTTGCGCCTCTGGGACACTTTGCATAACATGGCCCCTTATCTTATCAAAAAAGGATGGTGCTTTAAACCATCTAGCAAATCTGGTCATTGGTTTCTTTCTAGATGTCAACACATAACAAGCAGGTAGACTTACTCTAACATCACCACTAACTTGAGCCTTGAGACATATAGCAAATCTACTATAAATTGGGGTGCCCAATCCTTGACATACACTCAAGCATACAGCCATATTAAACCTGTTGTTATTAGAGCCAAAAGGACAGTTTTGCTGATATCATAAAATGATTTCCAAATCAGTAAACATATAGGGGAAGATTCAATACGCAGCAACTTAACTGCGTTGCTCGAAATGAAGAAAACTTAAATTTCTCCTCACTCCTTGCTCTGGTGCAATGTCCTGCCTAGTACCAACAAAGGCATCCTTGCAATATAATGCAAGGGTGCCTGCGCTATAGAGAGAATTGTTTTTGTGCAGAAAGAACATCTTCCTGCACAAAATCAATCCTTGGATGCATACTTAACAAGGAGAAATAACAATATTTCTCCCCCTTACGCCTCTGTCTTAGGTAAACCATTTTGACGCAGAACCAGGTTTACAAGTGTTTGCAAATTTGTGTTTTTGCCAGAATACATTATTGGATGCATGGAAACATCCATGCTCCAACCATTTAGCGTCTACCCTGTGCAAAGTAATGCAAGGTAGCGTTGTGTGCTCTGTTGAGTTACCTTGTATTTACCAAACCACGCAAAGTGGCTTTGTATGGCATAGTAAATCCCTAAAATGATTTTGCGTCGGGACTGAGCCACTCACCAGGAGGGGGTGCATCAGTGGCCTGGCGGAGAGTGGGAGGGTGCTGCAACAGAAACCCACTTTCCTACACCCGTCCCAGCAACAGGGATATTCAACATCAGAGGGTGCTCTGAGACAGCAGTAATCTGCTGTATGCTGTTAAACTGTATTTATTAGGGACTGTGCACTTCATTTTTTGGCCAGGAGAGGAAGTAAAGTTTTATTCAAACAGTATTGTTAAAGGACAAGTTTGTTAGGCCCTTACCTGCAGAAGTCCAAAGTGTGGATTGAGCCTGTCTGTCTCCTAGGAGGTTTCTGAATAGAGCAGCAGCTTCCAACTCCCTGCCCAGCAAACCTTGCCTGAGGTAGCTGGGACCTTATATAGTCTGCTATTGTTTGGTACATGTGTACACTGATTGGTGGTTGTATCTGGTGTTTCTATTGGATTAGGGTTAGTGTCCTCATTAGTTGGGTATTCAAGGGTTCTGATTGGTTTCTGGATCTGTGATTCAATCAATGTAGGGTTGGGAATAGGGGTAGGATTAGGATTTCTATTGGAAGTAGGGACTAGGGCTTCCTGTGCCATTGGTTGCTTGGAATTGGGTTGGGACTACTGATAGGGCTAGGGCCTCTATTGGACGTAGAGATCAGGGATTTTTAAACTAATTGGTTGCTTGGACTATGGTTAAGATTGGCTGTAAGGTTCTGGTCTCCTATTAGTTCCATATTTTAGGGGTAGTGTTGTGATTGGATAGTGTTAGGGCTAGGGTTCACATTGGCTGAAGGGGTCACCTGATTACTAGGTCTATAAAAGGTCAGGGTTAGGGCTTCTCAGCCCAGGCGGAGAGGCTAAGGGTAGCGAGGACAAAGGCAGTTGCCTGTCTGAGCCTGTTCGAGACTGGTCGGGACTAGGGCCTGAAATGCTGCCCATGTTCCCATTCAGTAATACCCACCCACCATTTATTTTCACTATAGATATGTACTTATCTTTGTGTATTGCTTTGTATAAAAATGTAGAATAATTATGTTTAAAAAAAATCATCTTTGCTGTACATGTACTTGCTTCCATTGTGCATCTATGCACCTCCATGTACTTAGATCTATGTGTCTGTTACTTTTCTCCTGAAAAAGCATATCCAATGCACTACCCTATTTCTCATCCTGTACCTCTATCAATATATTTAATCTACATATACTTACCTCCTTTATGCATCTATATACTTTCAATGTACTTATGGATCTATATATTTATCAATTTCTTCTACTTTGGCATTTCCAATGCACTACTCTATTTCTCAGCCTATACATCTCTCACTATATCTTCTAGCCCAACTTTCTGACTCATCTCAATCTACTTTCTACTACTCTTTCCAATGCACTACCCTATCTCTCACCCTATACATCTATCAATATATCCTCTACATCCACTCTCTTATTATTCCCAATACCACTACTACGATCCCCAAAATAACCCTTTCTAGACTCTCTCCTACTCTACCCCTCCTTGCATCATCTGACACCTCTTTTACTATACCGATCTCCCAAAACAAACCTCTCTAAAGTCTTCCCGTTGACTCTTCCCCTCCAAAAATCCTTTTTACTCATCCAAAAGCCTCCTCCTACTGCTATGACCTAAAAAAAGAAATAAATACAAATACATTCCTTTACTCTTTTATCCCTCCACTATCCTTTTCAATCAAAATGACAGACTAACGTGTTCACTTCTCAAATTCCATATTCCAATATACTAACTCACCACTAATCCTTTATGGGTTCCAGAGTAGCGTGCTACTCGCCAATAAAGAGTTTCAACGCCCCATCAGGGTTACAAGCACTATATCAATGCAAACCTTTTTTCCCTTTTCTACCCCTCCCCAACCCTTCTCAAACCAAATAACTGACTAACATATCCACTACTCAAATTAATTTCATGTTTCACCATACTAATTCAACACTAATCCTTATGGGTTCCAGAGTAGCGTGCTACTCGCCAAAAACGTTTTCCAAAACCCCATCAGGGGTAGCAAGCGCTATATAAATACAAACCTATTTCCCTCTTCTATCCCGCCCCCTACCCTTCTCTATCCAAATAACTGAATAACATATCCACCACTCAAATTACTTCATGTTTCACTATACTAATTTTCATCACTGAAATGAATGAAATGAAAAAAATATTTAATAAAGCGCACTGCTACCAAGCGGCTTCCTGGCGCTGGGGACCTGGTCAAAGCTCACAGAGGGGATCCGGGGGACCTATGAAGAAAAGGCCTGGGTGAAAAGAAAGGTTTTGAGGGCTTTTCGAAAGTGGGTGTAAATGGGGATGGAACGGATATGGAGTGGAAGGCTGTTCCAGAACTGGGGGGCCAAAACAGAGAGACGAGTGCCACCAGTTCTGGATTTGCGGAAACGGGGGACGCGCAAAAGAAAAAGAGAAGAAGAACGGAGGGTTCGACTAGGGACGTGGGATGAAATAAGGGAGGTGATGTAAGCAGGGGCAGAGCGGGAATAAGCTCGAAAAGCAAAACAGGCTAATTTGAAAAGAGATCTAAAGCGGATAGGAAGCCAGTGAAGAGATTTAAGAACAGGAGTAATGTGAGAAGATTTAGGAAGGGTGAAAATGAGACGGGCAGCTTGATTTTGAATGGCCTGTAAGCGTCGAGACTCGTAGGCAGGAATGCCCACGTACAGGCCATTCCCATAGTCGAGGCGGGAGATGACTAAAGCCAGGACTATGGTTTTGAGTGCATCGGTGGTGAAAAAGCGTGAGATTTTCCGGATGAGGCGGAGGGAAAGGAAACAGGAAGACACAACAGAGCTAATCTGACTGTGCATTGTTAAGTCAGAACTAACTTTGATGCCGAGGGTGCGAACAGAGGAGGAAGGCGTAGGAGGGGGACCAAAAGAGAGGGGATAGTGTGCTGGGGACCAAGGGTTAGATAAACCACCGGTGAGGACAAGTTCCGTCTTATCAGGGTTGAGCTTAAGATGGTTAGCGCTCATCCCCTCGGAGATGAAGATTAAGGTGGAACTGAACTTAGAAAGAGAGTCGGGAGAGGAAGAAAGATCAAAGACGAGCTGGAGGTCATCTGCGTAATTATACACAGAGACCCCCAGCTCAAGAAGAGAGGTGACAAGGGGACAGATGTAAAGATTGAAAAGAAGGGGGGAGAGAGAAGAACCCTGGGGAACACCACAGGTGACCGGACGGGGGGGGGGCAGAAAAACCGGAGAGATGAACCGCCTGGGACCTATCCCGAAGGAAGGATGCCAGCCAGGAGAAGGCCGCACCCCGAATGCCCGCCGCGCTGACACGGGCGAGAAGAATGGAATGGTCGACCGTGTCAAACGCGGCGGACAGATCGAGAAGGACCAAGGCTTGGGGGAGGTTGAAGTCTGCCTTCCCCTTAAGTTCATCCAGAACCGCGAGAACCACTGCCTCCGTAGAATGACCTGAGCGAAAGCCCGCCTGATGGGAGGCGAGAAGGCCATTGTCCTCGATATACGAGGAGAGGCAAGAGGTGACATGGGTCTCGAGGATCTTGGCTAAATAGGGGAGAAGGGAGATGGGTCGGAAATGGGCAGGGAGGGATGGATCCAGACCTGTTTTTTTAGAATGGGGAGAACAACGGCGGATTTGAATGATAGAGGAACAGAACCAGAGGCCAAGGAAGAATTAAGTAAAGTGAGCGGGGGAACAGGAGAGTCGGTGAAAAGAGTTTTTAGAATGCGCGCCAGGGCACAGTCTGCAGGGGAACCCGATTTAACTTTGAGCAAGTAGTTGTAGAATAGATCAGGAGAAATAGGGGGGAAAGTGGCAAGGGAAGAAAGCGGGGAAGTGACAAAGCACCTGGAAGTCGGTTGGGGCACAATCGGGATGTTCGCTTTAATCCTCACGATCCTGTCTATGAAAAAGTCATTGAGTGACAAACAGAGGGACTGAGAGGGAACCAAACCAAGGGAAGAGCGATCAGAGGTGGCAAGATTGTGAACCAGGGAAAAAATTTCACTGGATTTATTTGCAGAGAGAGCTACTCTCTCGGTGAAATAGGAGGTTTTGGCCACTAAAATAGCTTGTTTATAATCGGTGAGGAGTGATTTATATTTAGTGCGCAAGGCGGGAGAGTACTGTCGTCTCCAGAGACGTTCCGACCGCCTGAGGTCGAGTTTTAAAGCTTTAAGCTCTGGAGAGAACCATTTGTGCGCATCGTAAGGGCGAACCGCCTTGATCTTTTTAAGCGGGGCCACTCGATCACACGAAGAGGAAAGCCATGAACTGATGGCATTAGCCTGGGACTCAAGGGGAAGGTTGGTAAGATCAGGAGCGGAGGAAGCCAAAGAACATGAAAGGGAATCAAGGTCGGTCTGATTCCAATTACGGACGAGAAGATTTTTGGGAAAAGAGGGCTTGTCGACCACACCCAAGTGAATAGAAAAAGAAATAATATGGTGATCCGACCAAACACAGGGGGAGATAGAGGGAGGTGAGGCAAGGGGATGAGAAGACCAGATTTGGTCGAGGATGTGACCTTGAACATGAGTAGAGGCTGTGACATAGGAAGTGAGATTCAGGCAGTGGAGAGTGGCAGAAAAGTCTTTGGAAGGGAAATCCTCCTTTGGATCTCCTGGCCAGAAATTGAAATTCTCCGAGAAATAGAACGGAGGAGTTATTAACCACCAAGGTGGCTAGAAGATCCTGAATGGAGGCTACGAAAGAAGGCATCGAATGGGGGGGACGGTAAACAAGGACCACAGTGAGGGGAGAGGGAAGATTAAGGGAACGGGCCACAAGGTAGTCCACATTGGATATGTGGGAGTGAGGGAGGAGTTGAAATTTGAGTGCCGACCGAACGATCATCGCCACCCCACCACCGGCCCTACCATCCGAGCGATCAGCTCGGAGGGCATAGTAGGTGTCGGGGAGGATGGCTAAAAGATCAGGGAGGGAGTCGGCAGAGAACCAAGTTTCAGTCAGAAATAAAAAATCAGGAGAGTCAGTAATCAAAAGGTTAAAGAGTGCTGTCTGGTGTTTGACTGCAGACCGGGTATTAAGTAAGTAGGCTGAAGCCACAGTAGGTACAGGGGGGGGACGAGAAACCGGAGATGATATAGTAGGACAAAAGGAAGAATTAACAGAGATTAGTGTCGGGTCAGGCAAGGGAGAGGAAAGAATACCAAGTGAGTGTAAATGATGTAAAGGAACAAGGGGGGGAGAAGGAAAGGCAGATAGTGCTATCAGTTGAGCGGGGGAATAGACCAAGTGAGGAGCAGGGTGTGTGGCCCCTGGTCCCGGCCCGTCGCGGACGGGCGCAGACGGGCTTAACTTAGGCGCAACTTCGGCGCGCCTTCATCGCGCCCGCTGCGCTCGTCCGCTGCGCTGCCGGAAGACAGGAGCCGTTAAATAGGGACGACACATGAGGAAGGAGGGTCAAGGGGGCGTGGCAGGGGGTGGAGGAGCCAAAGAGCTGCAGCGCCGAGGCCAGACCCGCCCAAGATGGAGGAGCCGCCCGTCCCCCTCCGAGAGTCAGGCGAGGAGGGGGCGATCAGCGGAGGCGGTCTGGTCGCGTGCAGGAAAGAGGGCAGCCAGGAAGGATCAGGGCGCCGGATCCGAGGCGCTCTAAGGCAGTGCAGGTAGGCGGCAGGTTAAAAGTCTCGATAAAAGTAACGTTGCTCCCGGAGAAGCCTCGGGAGATCTGACAACAGGTCACTAATCCTTTATGGGTTCCGGAGTAGTATTCTACTCGCCAGAAAAGCGCTTCAGCACCCATCAAGGGTAACAGGTGCTATATGAACGCAATCCTTTCTTTCCCTTCTATCCCTCCGCTATCCTTGTCACGGCAAATAACTGACTAATATCCACCACTCAAATTACTTTCATATTTCACCATACTAATTCACCACTAATCCTTGATGGGTTTCCGGAGTAGCGTGCTTCAACACCCCATCAGGGGTAACAAGCACTATATAAATACAAACCTTTTTTCCTCTTCTATCCTTCTGCTATCCTTCCGAATCCAAATAACTGGCTAACTTATCCACCACTTAAAATTTACTTGCATCTTTCACTATACTAATTCAACACTAATCCTCTATGGGTCCCGGAGTAGCGTGCTACTCACCAAAAAAAGCTCTTTGACGCCTTGTCAGGGGTAGTAAGCTCTATACAAATGCAATTAGAATACAATTACAAGACAATACAAAAGTGATATAACACCCATGCAAAGTCCCAGTAAATCTGCCCCAGGGTATATTTCTGCAATTTACCGTGTAACAATCATACATAGAGTGACATTCTGCCATTGTGCACTACTTTCAACATTGTTCAGTGCCTGCTTACAAACAACACTATTCCATTGGAATTCTACATTTTTATCACATTAATAATGGAACATGTTTGCATGTTTTACTCCCAAACTTTTAATAATGCATTCGAATTTCACTTTGTTATTCGATCCCTTCGGGTAAGAGCCACGTCACTGCACAGTTTCATCTTTGAATGCTTCTGCTTAACAACAAGGGCCTCAACCTAAGGCGCCTAATGTGCTAGGAAAGTGATGAGGAACCAGCTGTTATTTGCATAGTAATTAACACTCAGTTACCATGACACACACTGGCCTAATCGCCATTGTTTTACCTTCTAGATATGCTGGCACCTTTTTTCCTGAGGCCTATGCAAATAGGATATCTTCACACCCTCTTGTTATTCACTTCCATGCATTTCCAGATGCCCCCATTTTAATTAGTCGAGGGCAGGTTTGAAATCAGCGAACTTAGCACAGTTTGGTATGCGAAGCATTGTTTGCGCAGTTGGCCTTGAGGGGAGAAACATTCTCGTCCGGACAATGTGATACCTTGAGGTCCCGCGCTTCGTGGAATTCCCGCCGGTGCTTAAAGATTTGAAATGCAAATGGCGCTGGAACAACAGCCGCTCCTGCCGGTGATAGCTTGAGAGGTGTTCGATGAAAAGATGGCGAAGAGAAGGTCATTTTAAACAAAAGACAAAAAATGAAAAGCGCCCATTCTTCTTGCGCACCAGAAAAAAAGTATCCGTAAAAAAGTGAAGGTACAGTATTTCAACGTCTCTGCTACGCCTGATGAAGGCAAAAGCGAAGCCTCAAACGTTTTTATTCTTAAAGACACATTTATACAATAAGTTTACAGGAAACATTTTAGAGCCGGAAGAAATGCCAATGTAAAACACATGGGCATTGTGACTACATTGCTCACTTTTCAGAAAGTGAGAATGCTCTATACTTAATATGCTAGGCAATTGGCCCTTTGCACAAAAAACACATTTTCATTGTGCACATTTTAGTAAACTTGGCAAAAGCGTTATCGGATATCCTTGTATACACAAAATAAGTACTTCTCCCCAAAGATCAGGAGTGTCGACTCAAGGCACTTCTTAGGATTCGGCTAGAATATTCATTCACAGACAGGTGAAAAAATCAGGAAAATCATCAAAATCACATCCCTGTGCCCTTCAAAGGCGGCAGCTTCTCCCCACTTCAAAGGCAAAACTGGGTATAAATATTGGACCTCAGAGACCTACTCTTCAGTACTCTTCTGGACCTGTGGATAGTCTGCCAGGAAGAAGGACTACTGTGCTGCTGGCAGGGCTTCCACTTTGCTGGACTGCTACTCTGAAGGACTGCAACTGCGCTGTGATCATCTGCTGCCCTCTTGCCAGGGTGAGAAGGAGTGGACCTGCATCTGTTGAACCCGGGACCTCAGCGTGACTCCAAGGGCTAGTTGGCTGGCCTCCTGACTTGAGGCCCAGGGACAGAAGGTTCCCCCAACTGCAAACCGAGCACCTGGACTTTGACATCTGTGAGTCTTCCAAGTGGTGCTGCCCCAGTCTTGGACTCTTAGAAGTGGGCCTAAGGTGCTCTGTCAGACTCTGTGGATCCAGAGGTACCAACACCTCTCCTCTGCTGTGCAGGACAACCCTGTGCATAACCGTGTCTTCCCTGGACCGGAAACAAGCATCCTGGGACCGGTTTCTGGCTAATCAGCTGTCATCAGCCAGGCTAGCTTGAATCCAATTCAACACTCCGTCCATCATCCCCTTCGGTTTTGCTTTTGTTTCTGGTTCAGGAAAGACATGGCTTGGCAGTTCGGGCTGGACTGTTCCCATGATGCACAGGGTCAGACTGATTTGCATATGGCCATGTCTGAACTGGGGTGGCAGAGTGAGGTAAAGAATGATATTGGATTAAACCCAGATCAGTTGACTGGGGGTGAGTGCTTGCAATGTTCAACACTCCATCCATCAGCCCCTTTGGTTTTGCTTTGTTCGCCCTAAGTTGGCAGGGTATGCCCAGACGTGGGTCCCTAGCTCACTTTGCCACTGGATTCAGGCTAGCCTGGCTGATGACAGCTGATTAGCCAGAAACCGGTTCCAGGATGCTTGTTTCCGGTCCAGGGAAGATATGGCTTGTCAGTTCGGGCTGGACTGTTCCCATGAGGCACAAGGTCAGACTGATTTGCATATGGCCATGTCTGAACTGGGGTGGCGGAATGAGCTAAAGAATGATGATGGATTAAACCCAGATCAGTTGACTGGGGGTGAGTGCTTGCAATGTTCAACACTCCGTCCATCATCCCCTTTGGTTTTGCTTACTACTACCTTCGCAAAGGGGTCCCTCTATATGGGGGAACCAAGCTTTGGTCCAGGACGACCTGTGGTCCTGCAGTTACAGCAGCGGTGGTTCCTTTGAATGAGGTAAAGGGCTGCCCCCCATTTGTTTGTTCGCCCATTCTTTTTTTAATGCCAAGAGTGAATAGTTATATACTATTCACTTTTGGTATAACAAAAGAAAAATGCTGAGCTCCTTCTGTTAAGCTGCAACAGACTCTGTCTGAAGCAAGGCGCAGGCGCACAAAGGTGCCTTCACCAGCCTTCAAAGATGTCCAGGGTTGGAGACATTCCATCCCTGGCCTTGGGGCCCTGTCACACCTCAGTATCTCCCGTATAGATGTACTTAGGCATCACAGATAAAGGTAGCCATTGGCACTGCAGGCTTAAGCCCTACAGTGCCTATTGCTACACGTCAATCAGCCTGTCACTCCACCTTTTCCCAACTTGACATAGAGTTGGAAAAGGGTGGGGCGAACAATCAGAGAGAAGCCTGGTACTTGCGACCTCCTGCGCAGGTGCAAGGTTTCAGTGTCCTCCAGCGCCAGAAAAAGAAGAGTAGCTTTCCAAACGGGACCTGTGCAGGAAATAAGGTGAGCAAATGTTAGCTTTTTAATTGTTATCTGCTTATGGGTGACAGTGGCTGTCTGTGGGTGAGAGTGTGTGTCTGTGTATGAGTGTGTCTGTGAGATAGAGCGTCTGTATGTGTGATCATATCTGTATGTGTCAGTCAAAGTTAGATTCTGCACGGTAAGTCCTGGTTTCACTGTCTGCGGGTCAAAGAAAGAATTCAGATCCCGGCTCGACTTACCTAAGCAAGGTGTGATCTTGGGTGAGGCTGCTCAACTTCCCAACCCCCCATGTTGCCCAATGCAAGAAATAAATTACAAGACCCTAAGGGCAGAAACCGCAGCAATGGGAAGCAGGAAGTAATTGTTCTTGAGAAATAGTCTTTTGTGATACAGAAGTCTTTTTTCAGTCACATGGTCTCCTTTCAGCCCAGACTAGTATACTCCACTTGTCTGCACAGTATCCAGTCTTTAAATATGCGAGGTAGTGATACTGAGATGCAGTTCGATTTTAAGCAGCTCCTACCACTGTAGGTAAAAGAACAGAGGCACAGGAGATATCATGGCACAGGGTCACACAGTTCTGGTACTAAGAGAGTCTGGCATGGCCGCCAGGTCAGCAACTAGCCTCTTGGTGGTGCCATGTGAATCGTCTCCCTGGCATGGCTTGCTCAGATTGGTGCAGCAGAGGATGCGTTCTCTGGTAAGTGGCCACTGGTCTGTGCTGAGCTCAATCAAACATTCTAGACTTATGGCCAGGGCCACTGGAAATACGCAATTCTGTGGCAGCATTTTGTTTGCATAATTATGGATCTGTGGCATCTGCCAAATAATCCACCATCTGCTGCATAATTTTGAGATAAAAAAAAATATTCTAGTTTAAACACAGCAAAAGTTAGTAAAACCACAAAACACATGTTTTTGAAAGCCGTAAGGCCCTTTGAAATGGTTGACTGGTCAGCTTTCAGTTGGTGTTATATTGGTACTAATAAGGTGAAATATTTTCCGAGGCAGTGTTACCAAGTGTAAAATTGACAGAATAATGAGGTAATTTTATCCCAAAATGTCCCACGTTGTGCCGGAAAAGTTGCCTTTTTTTGCTGCATAATTTAGTGAAACCTGCCTGCATAATTTGTTCCTTCTCTGCAGCCTAATTCCAGTGGCCCTGATTATAACTGAAGGCTGGGCAGCTGGGAAGGCACAAAAGAGTGTTTTCTGAAAACTGTGGTGGTGAAATTTTGTGCTGACATTTGCACTGCTTGACATGTGCCAAAACGCCCCTTCACACCAATTGTTTAGCAATACATGTTACTTGATTATTAACCCTAAATGTAGCGTATCCTCTGTGAGGGGTTACATGGCTGTCACAATTATTTCTGGTACATTGAATTTTATAAAAATGGGAAAATATGCTAACCCAACTTTTAATGTGATATAAACTGTGAGATAATATTGTGCACCAAATTTAAGAATAATGACAAGCAGCAAATGGCATGTTTAAGACTATCTGCTGCCTAACTTCTGATGATTTTCCAGCCATAAGACAGTGTTATACTGAATAAACAGCTACCTATGCCATTATTATATGAAATCTCTTTATTGATGTCATGACTACAATTTCACAATTGGTTTATTACCCTTCTGACTTTTTCAAATTTGCTTGAAAATGCAACATTTGTCCATTCTTTTTAAAACATTTTCCTGGTGGGAGAACCCCCCTGAACCCTTCTTATGACAGTTGGGCTGGCTCACTACGCTCGCTCGCCACAGGGCACTCATCCCAAACTTTTTTGCCAATCACTTTCAAATGTCACAAGCCGCTACTGAGTTCCAGGAAGGTTGCCACAGGTGCCGAGTATTACGCCTTAGGTTTGTGCAGCTCCTGTTGTTGCAGACACGGGGATCTTCTTTTGTCCTTGTTGCAAGTCCGATCAGAATTGAGGTTCTGGTGTCAGAGGTAGCCCTTAAATTCTACATTTAGGAGCATTAGGGTTGTGGGTGCAAGTGGCCAATGGGCTACTAACCCCATGGGTAATCTGCCTCAGAGGTGACTACATCCAGGGGTGAGGGGCACATTTTCTACCCAGAACCCACTATTCTACCACTTTTAAAAATGGCAGAAATCTTCCTTAGGTTTACAGACCAGTTAACCCACCTCAGAGGTGTGGCTAGCCTTCTAGGGGTGTGCACTCCTGAATACCTAATAACAAGGGGGATGCCAAGTGGCCCAAGCGGGTACAGCCCCCACCCTGTAGGCTGGTTAGTGTAGCACTTGGGGAGGAGATTGTCCCACATAGTATGGGGGGGCAGTGTAGAGGTTATTCTAGTGTCCCTGGGTGATGGAGAAATGGTACAGAGAACTCACATGCCTAGTTCAATTAGGAAATACAGGCAGTGGGTCAGCATCATGGGGACATAGGTTAGAGGCTCTGAGAGACACTGGAAGCCGCATGACAACAGTCAGATGTCATCTGGAGACCTCACAGCTGGTAGTCCCTGAAGCATTCCACCACATAATTTCAGCCAACAACCATTTAGTCACTACCCAGTAGCTGTGTTGCCCTTTCGGTGAGGGGATGGTCTCGTTTTCTTTGAGGGTAGCTGTGAGTCTGCACATGCCTGTGAATTGTCTGCTTGGCAATGACCTAGAGAACCCCATATGGAAAGAGGTGGAGCACAGGTTGCACGGAGATTTTAGGGGTGCCTGAGTAGGTGTCCATGGCTGCCTGAGAGGGTAGTCAGTGGTAAGCGGAGCCTGGAAGAACAGCCCAGGTGCCTGCCTAAAATAGGAAGGGCAAAGGGTGTGGGAAACCCGCTCCTGGAATTCCCACAGCCTGGGATGAGGCTAAGGGTGATGCCCTGGAGTCTACAGGGAATGATATTGCCACCCTGGGGAACCTACCTGGTCCAACCAACTGGCAGCAGGAAGGGGCTCCCACCAGGGAGGAGTTCTGCAAGGCACAGATGAAGTGCCCTACTCTTTAGGGCCTATGGCGGCCGGCCGAGGCAGCTGGCGACACCTCTGGTGATCACCTTTACTGGGAGAATGGTCTCCTGTATAGTGAGCTTAAGGACCCTAAGCCTGATACAGTGGTACCCCAGTGCTATGAGGCCTCCCTATTAATGGTGGCTCATGATGTGCCCCTGACAAGTCATCTGAGGCTGGACAAGACCTTTCAAAAGCATGTCACCCACTTCTATTTCCAGAATAAGCATCATGTCAAATGCGTTCTGAAGGTCATACCCTACCAGCTAAGCCAGTGGCAAGTCAAGAGGGAGCTCAAGGCTCCTCTGCAGCCATTCCCTGTCATTGGCACTTCCTTTGAGCGGGTGGATATCAACATTGTTAGGCCTCCAGACCCCAAGACAACCCTTGGCAACAAGTTCATCCTAGTCTTATTGGACCATGCCACTCTGTACCTAGAGCCTATGTCTCTGAGGATGTTGACTGCACTCGCTGTTGCCAGGGCATTAATATGGATCTGTACCCATGTGGGGTTCCCCAAAGAAGTGGTATCTGACAGTGTTGCCAACTTCATGTCAGCATACATATAGTCCATGTGGAAGGAGTGTGGAATAACCTACAAGTTCCCCACTCCTTACCAGCCCAAAACTATTGGTCTCATTGAGAGGTTCAACAAGACCATAAAGGGCACGAAAATGGCCCTGTCAGTGCCCTTGAGGTGGAAGTGGGACATCCTCCTACCATTCCTGTTGTTTGCTTGCAGGGAGGTACTGCAGAAGGGGGTTGGCTTCAGCCCCTTTGAACTTCTGTACAAGCATTCTGTGAGGGGACCTCTCTGTCTGCTGAAGAAGGGCTGGGAGCAAGCTCCCAGGAAGATCCCCCAGGGTATGGTCAGGTATATGCTGGCACTCCGTACCCAGATGAAGCACTTTTGGAAGAAAACCAAAGAGAATCTAGTAGCCAGCCAGGAGGTCAGAAAACAGTGGTATGACAAGAAAGCCACTCTGGTCGAGTTTCAGCCTAGCCAAAAAGTGTGGGTGATGGAGCCTGTGGAGCCCAGGGTCCTCAAATACTGCTGTCCTGGGCATTATGAGGAGAACGAGCACAAAAGTGAGGTCACCTACCCGATGGACCTCAAGAATCCCAGAAACCCATTAAGGTTTTTGCACATCAATCACCTCAAACCCCACTTCAAGAGGTCCAAAGTAACCATGCTCCCGGTCACAGATGATAGGGTAGAGAAGGAGAGTGAATCTCTCTCCGGTCTCTTTTCTTCCAAGGAGCAGGATGGGTTAGTGGAGTGTGGCAACCTCTCCCCTACCCAGACTCTAGATCAACAGAGAGACTGCTGCCAGTTGCTAGAGCAATTTGCCTCTATCTTCTTCCATGCCCCAGGGCTCCCTACATGGTGTACCCATGATATTGATACTGGGGACACCATGCCTGTGAAGATCCACAGGCTGTCTCATAAGGAGAGAGCCAGCATTAGGAAGGCGTCTCCAAGATGCTGGAGCTAGGGGTTATTGGAGCATCCAAACAGTTGTTGGTCCAGCCCAGTGGGGTGGGTCCCAAAGGCTGCTTCTCCAGGTACTACCCCAGAATTTAGGTTCTGTGTGAATTACCGGGGACTCAATGAAGTCACCAAGACTGATGCACACCTCATCCCCCAAGCTGAAGAGCTCACAGATCGGTTGGGAGCTGCTAAGTTCCTCAAGACATTTGACTTAATGTCTGGGTCCTATCAGATTGCCTTAACTGAGGGGGCAAAAGAGAAGTCCACATTCTCTACCCCAGAAGGACCCTTTCAGTTCTGGTTGATGCCATTTGGATTGAAGAACACCCCTGCCACTGTCCAGAGGTTGGTCAAACAGGTCCTGCCCGAATTGAAGAACTTCACTGCCACCTATCTAAATGACATTGCTGTTCAAAGTTCCAACTAGTTTGGCCACCTGTGCTACCTCGGGCAAATGCTTCAGGTTTGCAGAAGGCAGGCCTGACTATCAAGGACAGTAAGGGTTACATAGGGCAGGGTTTAGTCGTCCACTTGTGGCACCAAGTGTCGGAGGCAAGGCACAGCTCCTCCAGGCCAAGATTGAGACCATTGTGGGTTGAGAACCCCCCAAGCCCTAGACAGAGGTGAGAGCTTTCTTAGGTCTCACTGTTTTTACAGGAGGTTAGTCAAGGGATATAGCACCACTGTTGCACCCTTAACAGAGATGACTTCTAAGAAGCATCCCAGACAGGTGATCTGGATTGAGGCCTGCCAGAACAATTTTGATACCTTGAAGGAGGACATGTGCACAGCACATACGCTCGAAGCCCCTGATTTCTCCAAAGAATTAATTACTTGTCCAACTGGACGCCACAGAGTATAGGGGCTGTGCTCTCACAGCTAAATGAAGAGGGCCTGAATCAACCTGTAGCCTTCATCAGTAGAAGGTTACTTCCTCTGGAACAAAGGTCGAGTGAAATCAAAAGAGTAGCCTTTGCAGTGGTGTCGGCACTGAAGAAGCTGAGACTATACCTGTTTGGTGCTCAGTTTTGGGTTAAGACAGACCACACACCTCTCAGATGGCTAATGCAGATGAGGGGTGAGCATTCCAAACTGTTGAGGCGGTCCATCTCCCTAAACTGAATGGACTTTACGGTGGAACACCACCATGAAACAAAGCACACCAATACTGATGGTCTCTCTAAGTTGTTCCACTTTAGTGAAGAGAACTCCCAAAAGTTTGGGTTGCTTCCCCCACTTTCAGCTCAGGGGACAGTTGTTGGACCTGTCATCCTATGTGTTGTTTTTCCCTAACCTTTTGCCTTCAGACCTCCTGTTTTGCTGACTTCGTTTTGCTGGCTTCAGGACACTGCACACTTTAACACTGTTAATCAGTGCTCATATGCTTGTGCTCTCTCCTAAAAAAAAAAGTAAGATTGTCTTATACCCAACTGGCATACTTAATTTACTTATATGTCCCTAGTAAGGTGGCACAACATGTGTCCAAGACCTGTAAATTAAATGGTACTAATGGGCTGTAGCACTGATTGTGCCACACACTTAAGTAGCACTTTAAACATGTCTCAGGCCTGCCATTTCAACCAGTGTGTGTAGTTGTAAACTGCAAAACAAATCAAATCAGATCAAATCAATTTATTGATTTAAATGTCACCAGAGATCCACAATACATACAGCCATAAGTAATGATTAACAAGCATTTGCAATGCAATAGGTCTCACATTTATGAGAGTTTGAGCAATTGGCATAGTAAATGACAATGCCCTTTACTTATGTGTTGTTTAAAAAAAAGGCATTGACATTTACAATGCCAATAGCTTAAACTCTTGCAAATGCAAGATCTATTGCATTGCAAATGTGTGCTATCAAAAAAACCTTACGAGAGAGTGTGTCCTGCCTGCAACAGCAGGCAGGATAAAAGCTATTTGAGAAAATATTGCTTGGAGGCTGTAATTAAAGCATATCGAGCAACAATACCATGGTAGGTTACAAAATGAGACAAGTCAGTACTTACGAGGGACTCCTAAGCCTTTTGACCAATGAACAGCCACTGTTTACAGTGGACAATAACACAAGCCAATGAAAAATGTGGGCGGAGAGTGGGCAGAGATCAAGTCCCTACCTCAATGCAGCATAACTCGCAGAGCAGTGAATGCTCTGCCCAGGCTCGACCTAAAAACCTTTGGCCCCTACAATTGTTTTCGTTCCTTTTTTTTCAAACTAAGCCCTGCACTCATGCTATGTTATTGTAAATCAGATTAGATCTCCCATGAAGCGTTTATAGTCCTCCTTGAATATATACGCCCTCTCTGCTTCTAGGGGACAAATCCACAGATCCCCATCCTTTGTGACCTGCTTTCATATACAACACTTCCACTTTCACTTTCGGTCACCACTAAGGACAGTAGCGTCAATAGCATCCGCAAGAAATGGCACTATTTAGGGATAATTTGAGGATTCATTGAAGAATTAGCAATGAGGTAGAGGCGTAGACCAATGGAAACAATGGGCTGGATCACAAACGTTTTTGTCCTTAGTCCTCACGCCCTTAGTGGTAAGTAAGGCAGCCCTTGATCCAAACACCTTTTACCATGGAATGTGGTCGTAATGTTTGAGTATAACATGTGTGCACAATTGTTGTGTGATGTTTTGTTGAGGTGGTGATGTGTTTGGTTTTTTGTGCTGCTGTGTTTTGTGCTGCATTATTGCAATGTGATTGGTTTTTTTGTACAGCAGTTGTTGCGTTACATTTTATTTTGAATCTTTTCTGATGTGCCCTAGTATGTTTTGTGTTGTTATGTTGCTTTGTATATACTACTGTTATGTTCTACTACTTACTTTAGATATATGAACCAGTGCTACTATATTTCCAGCCAAAAGCATCACATACCCTGAAAGATCCTGTGACTAGCAACCATTTACCACTGTGTAAGGTAGTAAAATAGCGCAGCTCCAGTTTTTGAATAACTTAAGACACCAGTCAGCAAAAAGTTTTTGTATATGTGATGCGATCCATTGATTATAGAACGTGGTGCAGATAATATTTACCGATAGCTGGTGACTTCACTTGACAGGGACAGGAAAGGAGAGGCATGTTTATTTAGTGAATAAAGATAATATTTATAGACTGGTAAATATCAGCATCGTTTTATTTTCTATGCTTTGTTTGTTATAGTAAATGGCCATATAGAATGATTCCAGAGTATCTGAGGGTGACTGCTTCACCATTTGCCACCCCATAATATATGTATGTTTCTCAAGCAACCATGACACACCATGGCACTGTAGTTAGTGACTAATGACAATACAGACCTCCGGGTTCCCAGCACTGAATTGGTTAACTTGAAAGAACTCGGCGATTACAGACGGACTGTGGACTTTCGAGGTGATACCCCGATCTCCGCTCCAAGGCCCTTTTCAACTACTAATTGGCCATTATAAGATGTCCTGGTGACTTCCGCCTGATGGCTTGAGGGTCAGCGCTCAATTTTCTTTGTGAAAAGTAAGTTTATGGATTCTGTAACTACATTTTGCTTTATCAGGACTTCATTCCGAGATTCTCGAAAATCCCCTTCTAATTGCAAATGGAAATTTTTTCCTTATTCAGGATTGTGAGACACGAGCTATACTGCACCCTCGCGATTTTCAGGCAAACAAATTGTGACTGAGAAAAAACATGGCACAGAACGTGGAAAAAGCTGCAGAAATCTGTGCAGTAACCCCATTCCAAAGGTGAAATGTCTGAGTAGTTTCATAATATCACACCTGAAACTGATTGAACCACACCATTGGGGTTTCAATGTGACCTATTATTACGTCAGGAATCCCACAGCTTTCATAGTGAAGACATAACTAATTAAAGAAAAAAAAATCAGGCGTAATACTAAATAGAGATAGGAAGTAGGCACGCCAATATTTTTAAACATCGCTATTTCCATAATAAATGCCACGCATTGGTCACAAAGCATAGGGCATCTTACATAACATAACGTAAGGTCTGAGGTTCCATTTCGCACTTGATTGACAACACATATGATGATAACCGTGTGAATTAAAAGGAATACTCACAGTGAATACAGGCCAGAGCCAAGCGGTCTTGAGACAATGAACCTACCCAATGAAAAGCTCCTGTTCCTCATAGAAAGGGCACTTTTTAAAACCATGTTAGTGGTTTCTAAACTAAACAATATGTGCAGCTAGGTTATTCATGTCTAGTGTAATCAAAACTCATTTCAAAATGCAGAGGATCAGACATGCCTTGGGCAATGAAGCTTTAATAGTCTATACCGGTGATAAGAACCATCAAAGTCACAATTGACTTCCCACAGGACCTAAAGAGCAAGTTAAAGCTTTTATTGGTCACCAAACATCCCCACGGATACTACGGAAAGCTGCATGCGGATAATCACTAACAACAACAAACAAGCGTGCACGCACTAAAAGTAAATTAAAAAAAGAGTCAGGAAAAGTGAAAGCGTTTCACTTGCGAGAGCGAGCAGCGCCAGGATCGATAATTGCTACCATATGGCTCCACGCGCTCCCGCAAGTGAATCTCCACAAGTGCACGCGTTGCCATTGAAGGCAATGGAACGCGTGCACGTTTTTGGCTGAAAAGCCAAAGCAACGGCTAAAGGTCTTTTTGCCTATGCAACGCATAAAACGGCACAGTCTCCACATTATTATACTGCAAATAGGTAAAAATTATTTGAAAAACATGTCTACATTTGCGACACACAACTTCATCAGGGGATGACTTTCCTAGGGTGATCAGATCATCAATTCTATGCACACTAACTTTCTGTGATCATTTTTCTTGCTTTACAGCTGTTTCCTCCACAAACTGAAACTAGTTTAAAACCACATATTAGGAAAAAAGGACTTCCTCTTACAAAAATGCAAAAACTGTAGTAAACAAAGATTTTTTTATACAACTCTGCATGTTCCTTAAAGCTGAAAAGATGGTAATCTTAGCACAGAAAATCTTTCATTCATGCCAGTTTTAGAAAAACAAAACATAATTTAGCTATCTTTATGCTATTTTCCTGGTGGCTTGGTGTTTAGAATCCCCTGGATTTTGAAACAAAAGGACGCAGGTTTGGTGTGGCTACCTTATGTGAAAATATGTTATGATGTCGTAAACGTGAAGTATACCAAATATCAAAAAAGGAGCTCAGCAGCTAAGAGGGTCGTGTTCTTGCACTAAAAAACCTTACGTGTGCAAGGGATGAACCAACAGTAATATTCAGGGATGATAGACATAGATACAAGCGAAAGTAGGCATTGCAATATATGAATGTTTTTTATTGTATGTAAATTCTGCTAACCACATCTTAACCCCTTGTGTGCCACGCCCTTTCCCCGCCCTGTGCCGGCCGTTACATTAGCGGGCGGGGTTTATGACGAGCTGGACTCGTCATGGGCACAGCGCAGCCGCGGCCCATGACGAGTCCAGCTCGTCATGGGCACACAAGGGGTTAATCTGATCTTCATCTGGTTGCAAACCTTGACATCTCAGATACTGTTCAATACATGGATATAGCCATTCAGTCTGTATGTCTGTTTGAGTGTAATAACTGGTTGACATTCCAACTTCTACATCTATATTCTTGCACCATGCAGACAAAACTTGCAGAATACCATACCTACAGACAATATTCTGTGCAAAACTTGAGTGCACTCTTTGTAAATAGGTAACTCTGGTACAGATATGAAGTGACCCATTTAGGTCAAATGGTACACAAACACTAGAGGTACTGTACAGCCTTGGTTCTTGCATAATTCTACAATGAAAGCCATTGACACTGTATGCCTAGTCTAGGCAGAACTGGCAAAACTCTCAATAAGTCCACATTTGTAATATTGAAAAATTACATTTGTGCAGAAATTGAACATGTTAATACGGAACGTTTTACATCTGTGAATAGACCTAAGCAGCAACAATATTTGATCAATCCTGCTTTTCGTGTAAACATCCACCTGGAACTGCCAAACGCAGCCCGTTCCAAATGGGAGCGCAAGCAAACCCAGGCTCGTTTTGTCCCTTATTAGGTTTCATCGGTGTAAATACCATGGAAAACTACGAAGGCTTTCATCTAATCAAGGTAGCGAACTTAAGTTCCTTAAACCCTTACATGTTAGGTCTCCACACATTGATTATTCTTGTACTCAGCTATTCATTCATCCTTCAACTCACTCTTCCTTTCATCACCCATTGACCAGTTCTTGTATTCGTTCACTCATCAATCTGTACAACCAAATAAACATCACCAAGAAAAAGTATTAAAAGCCCAAATATTCAGTTTGTTGATTTGTGCTACTGGATGCCACGCATGCTGTTCCCTGATTGCTGAAATGTCCACTTTGCTTGCTCTTTTTAGCTTCTCCATATATTACCCTAACTTTTCGATACTTGTATGCACAGTTGGGGAATCCTTGCTTGGATCACCCTGATATTTACAAACTATGACTATTTTTTGTGGAAGAATTTTGATACGCAATCATCCTTTTAGTCAAATGGTGGTTTGGGGTTACAAAACACTTTTAAAGAAACTCACATTAATAAAAAAGGGCCAGCTATTACAGATAGAGTCTGTTGTAATAAACACTGGAGTAGTGGCTAAATAGTCACATTTAGTGAGCCATTAGTAACTTTGTTCCTTTGGTCAGCTTTAGGCTATTACAGAAGTTTCTTTATGAGTGTCAGTCCATAGGCATGGACAGTCACTGCGTGTCATCTTATTACAAGTGCCATGGGATATAATGCAGATTAAATAAGGCGGAGAAGTTATCTGTCATGTTGTGATATAAGGACCCTGAATAAGGTTATCTGCCTTTATATTTCTATATATTTACACTGTAGAACATTTTTACAAAAATGATAATTTTGCCAATGTGAACCTTAAGTATATGACCGGTGAAACGCACATTTTGGAGGAAGGAAGTGGTAGCCATTGATATTAAATTTTCTTTTAACTTGTTTTGAATTGACAATAAATTATAAGATGGGTATTAAAACATTATGGCACTTGATGGCCTGTTTCTCAAGTGGAAGTGGATTCAGCGTACATTTGATAGCTCAACTGTTAATTCTCAAAGACCTTAGCAATGAGATGAATATAAATATTGATAATACATGGGAGAGAGAAATTATTGTTTAACTACAGTGCAAGTCACTGGACATGTGAGTGATTTGAATGATCTAATCCTGAGTTTTGGCTGCAGTTGGTGACACATGAATGCACTAATGAACCGTATCGAATACGATAATGACCTAGACTAAATGTAAAAAAGCCAGGTGCAAATTACACCATGGTCACACAAGCAAAACTAAATAAAAAAGGGTCGGACAAATTGACAACAAGTGGTCACATCCAGTAAAAACAAATAGAAAGCAAAATAGTTTGCAGAGCATTAGAAGGTGCATCATGCCCTGAGTGATATGCTAAAGACACACTCAAGATAAGTCAAGTCAAAAGTACTTTATTCAGCAGCCAAGAGCCATAAAAGCAAACCATTTTTATAAAAATACCCTTTCCATCAAAATACTTTATATGATAAAAGGCGTCCAGCGTTACTGTTACAATGGTCACGTTAGATACCTACAAATGGTATATCATATAAAGTGCAGCAGTGCTAAAACGGTGAGCCAAGACCATAAATATTATCTCATTAAAAGTACGTTGCATCGTTTATGAGAACATATTTACACTGACTGATAACACAGGATAGCTACAGCAACAGCAGCTTAGTCCTGTGTCTCATAGCCCCAATTACAAAACTTGCCCCCCCAAAACAAACCCTGGGTGAGGCTAGCACTTGAAGATAAAGCAAGGCCGGCCTCACTTGGATAAATTGACAATCTCTGAGTAGGGGAAAAATGTGCTTCCTGCGCAAGGGATCGTAATAGGTGCAGAAGAACATTAGGTGGAGGGTATCCTGCTCCGGGAAATTGTCACAAGGGTAGGGTTTTAATAATTCAGTTTTCGAGTAACCTTTGGGGAATGCCAGTAACCAGGGAACCATGTTCAGACGAAATCTCATCAAACAAAACAATGATATGCTTTGTTGACTTAGGATAAATATGGTTGCATCTGCGGGCCCAGGCTCAGTGTAACAAACCTTCTCACTGAAGGCTAGTTCGAGCTCCTCCCTAAGGCCTTGCCGCCTCTGGATGAACTGCTGTTTAAAATCTCTAATGGTGGGCTTGCCTAGGGGCCTGGGGGTTCAGGAACAACTTAGGACAACCGAGACTTCTTGTCTGCTCCTTTATGTATTTCAGCCAGGGAATGTGTAAGGCCCCCTCCAGTGCAATGCAATCCGAAATTATGAGTTGGTTTAAGTTTGGGGTCGGTTGAGGCCATATTCTCAACCAATGTAACAACGGGGCGACTGCAATTTGATCCAAGATCTAACCCCTATTCTTCATGTAGATTAAAAACGGGGCTAGCAACAGGGACCGCAAGGTGTTTACGCATAAAATTATTCTCGGCCCCTTGGATTCCCTTCACATCCTTGTAGCCCCAGATGTCGCATCCATACGTGGCCATGGGGATACATTTTGCATTATAAATCTTCAATAGTGCGGGGAGGGGCTTTGACCCTAGTCTCATTGCACAGTCCAGAGTAGCCCCTGCAGCTCTGGCTAAAACATTCTTTTTGAGTGTTCGTTGCGCACACCCAACTCCTTGGTCATCAAAGAGTACCCCTGGGTATGGGAACAGGGACACTTTGGTTAGCTCAGCATCATTGCAATAAAATTTGGCCTTGGCCGCCTTTCAAGAACCTATGGTCATGGTATGTGACTTCTTAAGATTTGTAATTAAATTTAGTGCATCCATAAAATCTATGAAATAATTTAAAAGTTGTTGCAAACCTCTTGCGGTTCTGGACAATAAAACCGCATCATCAGTGTACAGAAGTGCGGGGATCATCTTGGTGCCGGCCCTGGGTATGTTTTTGCAACAGTATATTAAAGAATCCCCCAGTATATTAATATATAGCATAAACAGCAAGGGAGCCAGAATGCACCCCTGCCGGACCCCCCTTCCTACTGCCCAGGAATCTGTCAGGCTGCCGTCTTCGTTAAACCCGTACCGCAGGCGTGGTGTTTACGTGAACAGTGCGCAGGAAAGAGATCAGTTCTGCATCTAGCCCCATGTCGCGCAGGATCAACCACAGCTTAGACTTATTGACAAGGTCAAAAGCTGAGGTTAGATCCATGAAGGCCAGGTGTAAACCCCCCCCCTTGGCAACAGTATACTTCCCGATCAACAAATGGAGATTAAGGCATTGATCCAGTGTCCCTCTCCCCTGCCTAAAACCATATTGGAGATCGGAAATTATGTTAGCGTGATCAAGCCAGGCTGTTAGGCGATCCAGTTCCAGTACTACTTTCCCCATAATTTTTGCAGCGGAGTCTAAGAGCGAAATCGGTCTATAACATGCCGGCTCATCCCGGGCGCCGTTTTTAAAAATGGGGTAATGACCGCCTTTGCCCATGACGATGGGAAACCACAGGGGCATGCTGCATCAAAAACGTGTTAAAATCTTGGCCCAGAATTTTGGGTCAGCCTTGTAAAGGTCCGTTGGTACCCCATCAGGGCCCGGGGCCTTTCCACCAGATGTTAAAGTAATAGCTTTGTGAACCTCATCTGTTCTAAAATGGAGGGAGGAACTTGCTAGTCCGAGAACTGTTTTCCCATGGCTTCTGCTAACTTGTTATCACTATAAAAATTGCCAAAGTGCTGGACCCATTTCTCAGCATGTATTGTGCAATCTCTGCTAGAGTTTGACGTGTCAGAGAAGAGAGGACTGTTGACCACAGACCAAAATATAGAGCTGTCAGCCAAGACACTAGCTTGACTGAGCTCCTCCCAGGCCTGCTCCCTTATCTGTTTATTCCTCTCCTGAACTGCAGATTTAGAGGCCTTCCTACAGCTCCTAGTTAGTGTTGAGTCCCTCGGTCTTTGCTTAAGGGCCTGCATTAGCTCCTTGTGGGCAGACGAACAAGTGTCGTCAAACCACCTTTTAAGTTTTGGGCATCTCACTCTGGTTTTAATAGACAAATTAGAGGCAACCTGCTTAGGGATTGTATCAAAAGCATCTAGAATAGCTCTATCATGTGGTGTCGGGTCCATGCATACCTGAAACTCCGGAGCGCAGGTGGTATACAAGTTCTCTAAAAAACTCTCTGGGGTAATCCTTTCCCACTTCAATCTTCGTGCTTGGTCTTTAGTGCTGATGTTTATATTGGAGATTTGACTCGCAACCACCCCTTTAAGGGCAGCCGAGAGGAGGAGGACCAATATTAGAGGATTGTGGTCACTAAGGTAGTTCTAAGTAACGTTTAGATTCCTTACAGCCGGTATTAATAGAACAGTAAGCAAAATGTGGTCAATTGTACTTGAGCTACCATTGCCTACACAGGTAGGAACATGGGCAGACAAATCTGATTGCTGTAAACAATGCAGATTAAGGGCTGAGAGGAAGCCTTCTAAAAAGATGCCTGATGGTGTGTGTTCAAAGTGGTTTGACACCTGCAAGCCATCTTCCTCCACCAACATTGAGACGTTATTAAGGCAGCATTTGCGAGTGTTAAAATCCCCAAAGATTAACGTGTCATAATAGGCTTGTATTCCTTCCCCATAACTTTCCAGAAAATCCTCTAAGGCCAAAAGATGTTCGGTCTCATGAGTTCTGGAGAAGAAATTGTAAAGATTTACCACTAGTAAAGTGGGGAGATTCTTTCCTGACAGTTCCACTGCTAATACGTGGGTGGGGTGAACGAAAGCCAATCAATTTGGCTTGCTAGGAAAATTTAAGACTAAACATTAAAAGAAGACCCCCCCAGCTTCACCCATATTTGACAGGATTGCATGTTTGCAGAATGAAGTGAAGCCATCCAAATAGAAACAATCATTGGGCTCCCTCGTTTCTTGTAAAGCAATGATATGGTGTGTGGCAAGAAAGTGTACCCAAGAAATACCGCCCTTCTTTGACCTAAGGCCAGCTATATTCCAGGACAATACCTTTGTTGGAACATCGTCAAGGATTGTTGAGGTAGGGATGGAATTTGGAGGATTAACCAGTGGGAGTTTAAATATGGGAGCAGGTACAGTTGGCTCGGTAGGAGCCTTAGATGGCGACTTCTTAGCCTGTGTTGTCCTTGCTACCATCACTAGTCAGTCATTTGCATCAAGGCCCTGGGGGTTAGCTGGCGGTAGGTATCGATTTATTAAAGGTAATATAGTGTTCATGTTTCCATCTTGAGTGGGCTTAACCATCTTAAATGGCAACTGCCAATCGCAATTTGCTAGGGGTTGTTTAAAAGGATAAAAAGACTGTAGGGAGACTGTTCAAATTTTAGTTTTGGTGCCATTCTTGTATTGGCAACCTACTAGCGCTTTAGGTTGCGTGGAGTGTCTACAGTTAATAATTATGCAGTCCCCCTCTACGTTTTTCCTAGGCCCGTGGCCAATCCGGCCCACTCTTCAGGCCATGATGATGTCAGGAGATATATTAGAGCCAATGATTACATTATTATTACACCAGTGAGTTGTCTTATGGATAAGGTCCAAGGAAGTTTCCTTGGTTCGCACTGGGAACGGAGGAACCCCCAATAGCACAGCTACTAAAGGCGCTCATTGGGGAGGGAGATCAAGTGTACATTTGTTTTCAATCATGACCATTTTATGGTGGGATGGAGTATGTGTAGATAGTGGGTCCTCATTGGCAGTTTCCTGCCCGTCCCTATGGGCCACCTGAGATACCTGCACTTCCTGATAGGCCACCTGAGATACAGTGACCGCCCCCCTGAAATGTTTTTAGTATCAATATTGCTTGGATGAAACACACCCACTGGAGCCTGAGTACTGATTTCCCGGTGAACTTGGGTGCTGCTCTCCTGGGGGACATGGGCCGAGCCGCTAGATGCCTGACAAGAGCACCCCCGCCCGCTGACTGCTATATCATGCCCTGAAAGACAGTTATTGTGTATGGAGGCAAGAGAATTACATTTTAACTCAATTCCTTCCAGCTTAGAAATTACAGGTGGTAACAAGGATTTGGTCATAGTCTCTAGCCTTATTTTTATTTTTATTAATATTATTGTAAATTTACATTTACATTTTACATTTCAAATTTACAAATTTACAATTTAGCCCTACAAAGAGGCTATCCAGCAGCAGTTTCAGATTAGTTCGGCTGGTGACGGGATTGTTTTTGTCCGCGAAGACTTTCTTAGGGCTCTGCTTCCACCAGCTGTTCAGGTGGCTGCAGTGACACAAGTAAGTGAATCCAGATCCCCCATTAGGCCTTCCGTCGATATGACTGGGGGTATAGTGGGAGATAATTCTCCCAATGGGACCCTGATTTCCTCCTGTGTTAGACCATGCTCAACAGTGCCTAGTGCTAATTTCTCAGTCTCCATGGAGAGCCTTTTCTCGGTCAGAGCTATCTCCTTAATTATGACATTAGCCGCTCTGGTCAGAAAGGAGTCTATCGTCCCAACTGGCCCTGGAGGTCCCCCAACAGCTAATTTCCTTTTGCCCATTACTGACTAGTCAAGAGTAGCTTTGACTTAAATAAACCCGCAATACAAGATTTAAGCACTTCCGCTTAAAAATTGGAAGAACAGGAGGCCCTTCTTGTGCTTAGATCCTAGGGACTAAAGATAACACTAAGAGGGACACAGTCACCAATCACAATAAAAAGGAGTCATGCAAGCATCTTGTTCCTGCCCTTAGGGGCTTCAGTTCAATGAACCGTGTTCTGGGGAAACAGAGACCTGACCACATGGATCCTGAAAAGATGAGCCAAGAGACGTGGCCCAGCCGGCCTCCTCTGGTCTCTGATGGGCGCAGACGGGCCCGCCCTTGGCCCGGGCTTTGCCCAGGCACGCCAGCGCGTCCCGCGCTGCGGATACCCATAGGAGCTTTCAAAGCGCCTCCAGACATGTGGTGTGGGCGTTGGTGCCGCAAAGGAGCCTAGGACCTGTAATCCTGTTCTGCTCCCCAGCAGTGGAGTCAGCAGGTGCACGGGTGTCCTATGCTACGGGTGTCCTCAGGAGCTTTCAAAGCACCTCCAGGCCCGTGGTGCGGGCGTCGGTGGTGGCGATGCCCCAGAGGATCCTGGGACCTGTAGTCCTGTCCCGCTCCCCAGCAGTGGAGTCAGCAAGTGCATGGGCGACACACTCATTACTTACAATGAGACCTAAGCCTAACTGCGGATTTTAAAAAGCTAAGCACATAAAAGACTGTACTACACATGAGCATTTGTAAAAAATGTACGCGGCCGCACTTGCTTAAAATTAGCCTTTTTCAGAATCGGGATGATAAAGGACTTTCTAGGTGAGTAATAAAAGCCACAAAACATCAAGAAGTGAAGCATATCTGTGGAAACTTTCAGTGGCAGCCACAGGGCAGTACGCCCCTTTGTTGGGCAAGAAGAAGACGGAAGAGGTAAAACTGAAATTCGGTCAGTAAGAAACAATATTACGATTTCAAGAACCCTAATAAGTATGGTTCAGCCTGCAGCGTGTTCCTTAATGTGATGAATCGATGCACACTAGGCTTCAGGGGCTCCTTATCTTCCCCGGCTATTAACCGCTGTTTAAGGAAGGCCACCTTGGCATCAACTATGTCCTTCTTATTGCACAAATCGGGGTTAGCAAAGAGGTCACCTCTCCCCAGGCTCACAAGACACTTCTTGATGTAATGTAGCCACGGGACATGGGAGACACAATCAAGGACCATACAGTCCCTTAGGATCATTTTGTTTAGTGATGGCCCTTGCCCATACAGATTTTTAGCCATAATGACACCGGGTGGTAATCTAACAGGTCTGTGAATTAGGACATACCGAGATCTTCATGGACATTGTATGTGGAGGTACCCTGGGGAACTGCTAGAAGCCGTCTCAAGAACTTGTTTTCGACAATTTGAGGTTGTTGAGAGAGCTGTAGCCCCAGATTTCGCTGCCATACAGCGCTTTTGAAATGCACTTGGCCCTGTAAAGCTGTAACATGGCATTGATGGGTCTTTTTCCCAGTCTAGAGGCAAAATTAAAAATGGCTGTGATGGCATAGGAGAGATTGTTTTGTTGCAGATTTTTAGGGGCCCCCAAGTCATCTTTGCATCCAGCAGGACCCCAGGTATGAAAAAAGGTTGTATGTCGTTACAACGCATTCCATTACCACGCATGCCTTTACCACGCATGTGTTAAAACGGAATGCTATTTCCATGCATAACCTTTACCACGAATGTTTTTGTTGTAAATGTATGCATGGTAAGGGCATACTCTTGGTAAAGGTTATACCCCTCCCCTGTACCCTTACGTGACCCACCAGCCCCAATCCTTCTTATAATTACCCCTGCCCTGAACCCTCAATCCTTATATATATATATTTTTTTTAACTAAAATTCCCCTTACCTCTTCACGTCCTCTCCTCTCCTTCATCTTCCTTGGTGACGTCGTACATCGTAAAGAGGAAGCGAAAGTTTCTTTCTGTTTCCTCTCAAACGACGCCGATTGCCTCCACTTCGCGACGTGACATCAGGTGCATTTTTTTGGGGGGGAGACACCCCAAGCCCCCTTTTTTCCCACGCTTTATTTTTTATTTTTGGGGGGAGACCCCCCAAGCTTCCTTTTTCCAATGTTAGCCTTTACCACACATGCCTTTACTACGTATCTTGCAGTAAAGGTATGCGTGGTAAAGGCTTTTGTGGTAACCACGCATGCGTTGTAATGCATGCGTGGTTAAGGTTTGCGTGGAAACGGCCACGTTGTAGTGGCCGTTTTCCATGAAAAAACACTCATCTTCGGGACCAAGCTGGCCTCGACCTTGAAGGTAAAAGGTCTACTTGAACGTGTACTCACTTGCATCACATAGAACTTTGTGTTATTAACCAGCAGGTCCTGATCTTCCATAAAATGGACAAAAGATTTTAACAGCGCTTGGAGACCCCTCTCTGTTCTGGCCATCAAGACGACATCATTTGCCTAAAGCAGAGCAGGAAGGCCAAACCGTCCTACCTGAGGATAGTCCACCTTGGTCTCAAATAACTCCTTCTCTAAATTGTTTATATATACATTGAATAAAAAAGGGGCCACAATACAGTCCTGGCGACCCCTCTCTGGATAGGAAATGAGCTTGTGACCTTTAGATCACTGGAATAGCTAACCACAGCCTTTGTGTCTAGAAGGAGATCTTGTAAGAAGAGAACAATGTCTCTGTCCACCCCTAGAGATAGCAAGGTCTGCCACAACTTGCATCTATTCACACAGTCAAACGCGGAGGACAGGTCCATAAAGGCCAGGCATATTGTGCCGGGACAAGCTACTGTATATTTATTCAAAATCATGAATAGATTCCGACATGGATCTATGGCTGAACGACCAGGGCAAAAACCATATTGGACTTCTGACAAGATTGTTTTTTTGAGCCCAATTAGATAATCTATCTAGTAAAATATGACCAACCACTTTGACCACTGACTCTAACAAAGAAACAGGCCTGTAACAATGCCTGCTGTTTCTGTTCTCCTTTTAAAAAAATGGGACAATGATTGAAAAAGCCCAGGAAGCCAGAGAGCCAATACTAATGGCCACGTTGATAACTGAGGTTTGAACAGGGGTCCACCCAAACTGTAAGTCAGATTTTTCAAGCCATGCAAAGCCACTTTGCATGGTTTTGAGTGGGTCCAAAAATCAGGAATAATGCAGCACAAATCGCTGCATTTCTCTGCCCTGGGTCGGCATTCCATGGGCAATGTGTGGGTGTTCCCGAGCAAATCCCATGGTTTTTGATGTGTTCCCAGATTTACAAAACCTTGAAAACCTGGGAATGAGCTAAAAAGATACTCCTTCCCAGGAGAGGCGTAACAAGGAGAAATATCTTTATTTCTCCTCTTCACTTCCTCTTTCTATGTAGAAAGAGGAAAAAGCCTCTCAGGATTTTTTGTGTGCAGGAAGGTGTCCCTTCTCGCACAAAAACGATCCTGTTTACAACACAGGCACCCTTGCACCATAGTGCAAGGGTGCCTGTATGGCGCTAAGCTGCCAAAACTGCAACATAGCAAAGGAAAAGGTCAGGAATGGGCTGTGTTGGATGACTACGGCACATTCCTGCCCTTTCCCAGGGCAGCGCAGCGCAGCGCAGCAAGGTGACTTGCTGCACTGCCCTGCACCACAAAATTCATAAACATGTCCTTAGGTATATAGTGACTATTTCTTTCATATGATTGGGTGCCTCCCAAAATCATTTAACTGTCTATGTGAAACAACCATACAAGGATGGATTCTCCACAATTCTCTAAGCAATTCTATTCATGCTGACTAGTCTGCCAGCACTCTGAATGAGGCAGAAGAAGCAGAGAGCTGGGTCTGGAGGACCCCAATATAAAACAAGGAACAATACTCATAAAACATCAACCTGTATTGGTCAAAGTGGAAGCAAACAGTGGCAACTTCCTTTCACAAGCAAGCTATAACTCTTAACAAACAGGAGACAAGAAACCACAAATTGGGTTGAGGTAATTACATGGGCAAATGACTTCTTGAGAAACCAGAATTGATCCTCTGAGCAAAAGGAGTTAGATGTAGCACAAGAGATCTTGAGATAAGGGTAAAATAAAAGAAGTACCCATACACAAGCTAATGCAATTTATGGTTAAATATGAAAACAAGATATGGCAGAAGGACAAAAGGAAAAGGAGAACGATTGTAAAATGAACAGAACTTTTCGAAAGGACTGCTCTTCTCCGTTTATCAGATGTAGCTTAAAAACAGCACCAGAGCGGCAAAAGGTTTTGGCAAAGCTGTGGCATATTCCAATCCAGGACAACAAATATGGATGCTTCACTCTGACCCGAAAGCAAAAGGTATGTCTCACCTATATTGACAAAGACACAAAGGACCCATTAAAACAACTCAAAATGTTTGCCTGCTACATATGCGTGATGTGTTGGCTCACCTAAGTGACATTGTGGCTGGGTATGAATATGCAAAGATGCTGTCTTGAGATGGATTTCCATTGTCTAAAATAGGGTTCAAAGGCTGCTGGACAGGGGTTCATTAGTAGGATAGTTAGCAGAGAGAATGTCCTGTGACCTGGACACATGGTAGCCCGGAAAGGCTCAGGCATTCTTGCCTTTCTCGAGCCACTTTATTTGACAAGAGCCCTCCTTTCAGTGAAATTAGATTCCTGACTGGTGAAAAGACTCCCAAAAGCTAGTCAACATTTGCAAACATCCAACTCCCTCTACAGCATGTGAGGAGTTAGGAGTTGAGGGTTCGTCAAATGCAGCACTCTGCCAGTAAGCAAGCACACAACGTCACCACCGTGCTCCTGTTTGCGTGTGTCATAACAAAGACACTGACAAAATATAACTAAGAAAAGAAAACACTCACAGCTACTCTGATTCTTTATAAAAAACCCTTTTTGCAAGTTTTCAATGCAGATGTCATTGTTTCTGAAATGGCATAGAAGCCGTTTTAGTTTCCTCCAATCGTGCTGCACGCTTCAGTGCCAAACTATGAACAATTTTTGAATAGATGTACTTTTCTATAGAAAAGGTCTACATAATGGTTATAGCACGTGACATGCAGAGTAAACGAGATATCACATAATCTGCTCATTAATTCCTGATGATGAAGAGCATAATACGGCAGTGTTCAGCGTACACTATTGGCAATAAGTATAAGAAATGGAACTCTTGCACAGCAAAAACATCTTTACGTATGGTATGTCACCCAGTCTTTGAGCACAATCGAAGATTCATTTACCACTATTGTATTGTATTGTATTGTAATTGCATTTATATAGTACTTACTACCCCTGGCGAGGCGTCGAATCGCTTTTTTTGCGAGTAGCACGCTACTCCGGGACCCATAAAGGATTAGTGTTGAATTAGTATAATGAAATATGAAAGTAATTAAAGTGGTAGATTCTTCAGTCAGTTATTTGGATTCGGAAGGATAGCGGAAGGATAGAAGAGGATAAAAGGTTTGTATTTATATAGCGCTTGTTACCTCCGATGGGGTGTTGAAGCGCCTTTTTTGGGGGGGGGGGGGCAGTTGCACACTACTCCGGAAACCCATAAAGGATTAGTGGTGAATTAGTACGGTAAAATATGAAAGTAATTTTAATTTGAGTGGTGGATATTAGTGAGTTATTTGAAGTGAGAAGGATAGCGGAGGGATAGAAGGGGGAGAAAGGTTTGCATTCATATAGCGCTTGATGGGGTGTTGAAGCACTCTTTTGGTGAGTAGCACGCTAGTGTTGAAAATTACTATAGTGAAATATGAAGTAATTTGAGTGGTGGATATGTTATTCAGTTATTTGGATAGGGAAGGGTAGTGGCAGGATAGAAGAGGGAAAGAGGTTTGTATTTATATAGCGCTTGCCGCCCCTGATGGGGTGTTGTAGCTGTGCACTAAAGTGTAAACTGTAAAGTTCTCTGAAAAATAAGGCAACGGAGCATGAAATGTGAACAGCCTTTCAAGCTCATCATGGTATTGTGGCAGAACTGGAAAGTAATCAGTTTAATCAGAGCTTTAAGTGGACCGGGTCCTGCCGGTGCTCAGCACTGACAGTTCTAAAAAGCAAGTGTCGAGACGGGTCCCTAGCGGTCTCTCCATTTTTACCTTCACGCTCAGGGTGAAAAAAAAATCTTAACTCCGCAGCAGGACCACCCTTCACTGCCATTGAGGTAACTTCAAAGAGACTCGTTATAGTTCTTTCACAGTCTCGTCATTTCAGAACAGAATCATGCTCAATATTGTATACAAGTAAGTCATAGTTGCTGCTTATTTCTCTTATGCAATTAACAACCATTGGCAAAGCCAATAGTTCCTGGTTTTAAATGTATCGCAGATCCCCGTTCTTCTTTTTGTAATATTACTGTGTGGGGAAGGGTGGGGGGTAGGTTAGGGTCTGGATAGAAACATTGGAAATTAAAAGCTTCAATATATATATATTTTTTTTTTAAAGGCAAAGCCAATGGTTCTGGCTTGTTGTAGATGTAATGTTACTTGGTGTATTATATATCTGGATGCAATGACAGAAGCAGCGAAATACCAGTCAGGTGGCACCCTATGATAAGCACAGATTTTTAGCTAACTCGTTTTTAAGCCACGCCCTCAACTGCATCAGCTACGCCCCTTTGAGAGCCCCCTTGTTTTTTCATCGTACTTATAGCCCTGAGTGTAATGCAGCATACATCACAGAATCATAAAAAATACATCTGCTCATACTAAACAGCAAGATGGATGGTTGTCTTACAAGACCAGTAAGATGATTTTTGGCTTCTGTACTATTCCCACTAGCAAGGAATAGTCTCTATTTTTTCCTTCTTGATATTCGAGGTGGGAATCCACTGTATTTGAGGGAGCATGGCATCATGTTCCCTCAAACACTCTTCAGCACACACATTAGTTTGCTACACAACATCAGCAATAAACTCACAATCAACAAAAAGTAAGTGGCAAAAAATGGCAGCAGTGATCTTACATTCGGCAACTCTTGTAAAAGGTTGAATTATTGCTGGAAGATATCAGGAGCATTCCAAGTGTGCTCCCAGGATGTGGTGGTCATTAGTGTTTTTATTTTTTAATTGCAGACTCACATTTTGGGAGTTTGTGTTTCAAAACCAAAAATGTTTGGTCAACAGATGCCTGAAAGACAGAGGCCGCACACCAAACTTGCCCAGCCTTCCAAGGAACTACGTTTCTCTCAGAGACATGTGGACCCCCACCTTCCAAGTGCCCCCCTGAGAAAGGGAATTTTCTATCTATGTGACCTCTGCCTATTCTATTTCTCCGTATAAACCCCTCTCCTCGTATGCCTACCTCTACCCATGACTGCCTCCCTTTCACCAGTGTAAGTTTTAAGAACGTTCTTGTTTTCTAGTTCCTTTACAAAATGCAAGTTCAGGTACCCAAATGCAAACAATCAAACTAGAAGCTGAATTGGTCACCATTTGTGGTCCTAGACAACATGAAATCTAAGCTGTATAACAATACTTTGAGGAAATGGAGCAGGAAGATGTTCTGGTAAGCCCATATCAACCACTTTCCGTTTCGCACCTCCTTAAGGAACTGCACTGGAAATGGTGATCATTTCATAATAAAATTTGACATTATTGTGGAGAATGCACAGAAACCGACGGGAGGAGGCGAATCCATTGACCACCTTTGGTTCAGGAAGCCCGATTGTTGTGCCACTCCCTGCACTTTTACCCTCCTCACCCAATGTTTACAGGTTCTGGTGGTGACTGTCCATGTCTAACTAGGAGGGAGTAGGCCGTTCCAAACCTATGATCTCTGCACAATATGTGCAGGACTGTCCTGGCCCCTGTGGCATCAGGCTACCCATTAACATGTCTCTATCTCTGTGTCTGGTACTGTCCTGTATTCCATTAGTATTGTTTAGTGGTTTTCATACCATTGAAAGGTTTAAAGCTCTTATCAGAATGAAAAATAAGTGCTACTCCATTTGCAATTCAAGGATGGTAGAGTGCTGTTCTTTATAGAGATCTTTGTGGTAGTGCAGCTTTGTCCCAGTCCCCGTACAAGGCCTCCACCCTCAGCTTATGGAAATATGATGGGGAAGTCACTGACATCCTTTCAAGGACTAAAATTGTACTTGTTATTTCTCTGCACAATCACTTGCCAGGTGTCAGAGTACTCTGTGTGGAGAATATCGTATGTATTTATCTAGAGCGCTGCACTAGCTGCCTGTCACCTGATGATCAAGCTTCAAATAACTGTGGATAATGCATAAGCCAATAACAATAAAGGGCCAATATTTTTACAGATGAAACTCAAGAAATACACTCTGAAAGGGAAGCAATGCTGCAAATTGGCTCCACAACTAAATGTTCTGTCATATAAGAAGAAATCTGTCAGCATACACCTTTCTCCCTCAAAACTGCCAAACTATGGAATTCATTTTCAGTAGAAATATGTGTTATTGTGTGAGTCACTTGAAGTTTACAAGTTTTTTGAACATGTGGTTATTTCCCATTTGAATCTAAGAGTATAAATTATGGTACGGATCTCAATCAATCAATCAATCAATCAATCAATCAATCAATCGCATTTATAAAGCGCGCTACTCACCCATCAAGGGTCTCAAGGCGCTGGGAGGGGGGGGGGGGGGTCAGTGTTTGAAGAGCCAGGTCTTGAGCTGCCTTCTGAAGGAGAGGTGGTCAGGTATGGCGCGAAGGTGGCTGGGCAGAGAGTTCCAGGTCTTCGCTGCTAGAAAAGAGAAGGATCTTCCTCCGGCGGTGGCTTTGTGGATGCGGGGTACGGCTGCCAGGGCCTGTCCGGTGGAGCGCAGAGTGCGCGGGGGAGTGTAGAAGGAGACGCGGTTGTTGATGAGTTTGGGTCCGAGGTTGTGAAGGGCTTTGTGTTCGTGGGTGAGTAGTCGGAAGGTGATCCGCTTGTTGACGGGTAGCCAATGGAGTTTTTTCAGGTGTCCGGAGATGTGGTGGTGGCGGGGGATGTCCAGGGTGAGTCTTGCGGCAGCGTTCTGGATCCGTTGGAGTTTCCTCTGCAGCTTGGTGGTGATGCCGGCGTACAGGGTGTTCCCGTAGTCCAAGCGGCTGGTGACGAGGGCGTGGGTGACGGTCTTCCTGGTGTCGGTGGGGATCCAGCGGAAGATGTTGCGGAGCATGCGGAGGGTGTTGAAACATGCCGAGGTCACCGAGTTCACCTGTCTGGTCATGGTGAGGGAAGAGTCCAGGATGAAGCCGAGGTTGCGCGCGTGGTCGGTGGGTTGGGGAGTGCTGCCTAGGGCGGGGGGCCACCAGGAGTCATCCCATGCGGTGGGAGTGGGGCCGAGGATGAGGACCTCCGTTTTGTCTGTGTTCAGTTTCAGACGGCTGTCTGTCATCCAGTTCGCCACTTCCTTCATTCCTTCATGTAGTCTGGTCCTAGCTGATGTGGGGTTGTTAGTGAGGGATAAGATGAGCTGGGTGTCGTCGGCGTATGATATAAGGTCGAGTCCGTGTTTGCGTGCGATGTTCGCCAGGGGGGTCATGTAGACGTTGAAGAGAGTGGGGCTGAGGGAGGATCCTTGAGGTACACCGCAGATGATCTCCGTGGCTGTGGATCTGAAGGGGGGAAGGCGGACTCTCTGAGTCCTTCAGGAGAGGAAGGAGACGATCCATTCCAGGGCCTTGCTTCTGATGCCGGCGTTGCTGAGGCGGCGTATCAGGGTGCGGTGGAAGACCGTGTCGAAGGCTGCAGAGAGGTCCAGGAGTATGAGGGCCACGGTCTCTCCCTTGTCGGTCAGGGTTCTGATGTCGTCCGTTGCTGCGATCAGGGCGGTTTCGGTGCTGTGGTTGGCCCTGAAACCGAACTGTGTGGGGTCGAGGGAGTCGTTGGTTTCCAGGGCGTTGGTGAGTTGAGCGTTGACGATTTTCTCAATCACTTTGGCGGGGAACGGCAGGAGAGAGATGGGCCGGAAGTTTTTGAGTTCGGTGGGGTCTGCTGTAGGTTTCTTTAAGAGGGCGTTGAGCTCTGCGTGTTTCCAGCTCTCCGGGAAGGTGGCAGCGGTGAGGGAGGCGTTGATGACGTCTCGGAGGTGCGGTGCGATGATGTCGTCGGCCTTGTTGTAGATGTGGTGCGGGCAGGGGTCCGATGGGGATCCGGAGTGGATCGAGTTCATTATGCGGGTGGTCTCCTCGGTGGTGGTAGGGTTCCAGGTGAGGATGGTGGTGGTGTCGGTGGCGGGTTCCGGAGGAGGGCTCGTGTCGGCGGTCGGGAAGCTGTTGTATATGTCGGTGATCTTGTGGTGGAAGAAGGTTGCGAGGGAGTCGCAGAGGTCCTGTAAGGGAGGGATGGAGTTGTTTTCTGCTTCCGGGTTGGAGAGCTCTTTGACGATGCCAAATAGTTACTTGCTGTTGTGGGCGTTGTTGTCAAGTCTGTGCCGGTAGGCTGTTTTTCGTGCGGCACGGAGGTGTTGGTGGTGTTGGCGGATGGCGTCCTTGAGAGCTGACATGTTCTCTTCGGTCTGGTTAAGGCGCCACGTCTTCTCGCGGGCGCGGCATTCTTTCTTGGAGTTCTTGAGGTCGGGGGTGAACCAGGAGTTTTTCTTGTGGTTGTTGGTGCTGGCTTGAGTCTTCAGGGGGGCCAGGAGGTTGGCGCAGTCGGAGATCCAGTTTGTGAGGTTGTTGGCGGCTACGTTGGGGTCGGTGGTGCTGGTGGGTTGGTTCTGGGAGAGGGTTGATGCGAGCTGTTCCGTGGTGATACGATTCCAGTGTCTTCTTGGTGGTTGCTGGGTGTGGTGGGGCACGGTGGTCTTCTTGAAGATGAAGTGGACGCAGCTGTGGTCCGACCAGGTGAGTTCGGTGGTGTGGCTGAAGGTGATGTGTTTGCCTGAGGAGAAGATGGGGTCGAGCGTGTGTCCGGCGTCGTGGGTGGGGGTGTTGACTAGCTGATTCAGTCCCAGGTTGGCGAGGTTGTCCAGTAAGGCGGTGGTGTTGTTGTCGGTGAGGTTCTCCAGGTGAAAGTTGAGGTCTCCTAGGAGGATGTAGTCGGTGGATGAGAGTGCGTGAGGGTTGACGAAGTCTGCGATGTCTTCGCTGAACTTGTGTCGAGGTCCTGGTGGTCTGTACATGAAGGTGCCTCTGAGGGTGGTTTTGGGGTCGCTGTGGATCATGAAGTGGAGGTGTTCGGCGTCGGGGAGTGAGTTGTCGGTGTCGGTCGAGATGCGGATGGAGTTTTTGTGTGCGATGGCGATGCCTCCTCCGATGCGGTTGGTGCGGTCTTTCCGGATGATTTTGTAGCCGTCGGGGATGGCTATGGCGATGTCGGGTGCCGAGGAGGGGTTCATCCAGGTCTCGGTGAGGAAGGCGATGTCCGGGTTCGTAGAGTTGATGAGGTTCCACAGTTCGATGGCGTGCCTGTGGATGGATCGGGTGTTGACCAGGATGCAGTGGAGGTTGTTTCCGGGGGAGTAGTTCTTGGCGGGAGCGGAGTGGGTTCGGAGGCAGGTGAAGCGGCAGTTGCTGCAGGTGAAGGGTCCGTGGGTACGTTTCGGGGTGACGCAGTAGCAGCCCGGCGTGCGGCCGGGGTTGAGGTTGGCGAGGAAGGCGGAGTCGTAGGTCAGGCGGGGGGCACGGGGGCCAGAGGTTCGGGTGCTGGGCGCGGTCCAGGCGCGGACGGGTGCAGACGGGCTTGCCTTAGGCGCGCCTTCGGCGCGTCAGAGGCACGCCCGCTGCGCGCGTCCGCTGCGCGGCCTCGCAGCGGCCGCCATATAAGGGGTAGCCGGGGAGGCGGGGACAGCTGGGAGGAGGGCGGGTAGGGGGGAAAAAGAGCGGAAAAAGCGGCGAAGGGCCTCGGGGAGGCGAGGAGGCCCAAAAAAGCGGAAAAGTACCTAGAAGGGGTACAAAAGCCGGAAAAGCGAGAAAAAAACGACAAAAAGTGGCGGAAGGACGGAGGGGGACGGCGGGGGCACGAGGGGCAGCAGGCACTCAGGGATACAAGAAGCAAGGGGAGCGCGATCACAACGGGGAAAACAGGCACTCAGGGATACAGAAGGCAAGGGGAGCACGATCACACGGGGAAAGCAGGCACTCTGGGATACAAAAAAGCAAAAGGGGATGCGATCATACACAGGGGAAAAAGGCAGACAGATCTCCCTATCAACATGACATGGGGACTTACGTTTTTTTTTGCATTTAATTCACAGTGATTCATTATGAGTGTGGCGGTTTCGCCTAGATACCACTTATGCTGCATCACTATGAATCATTTGCTGGCAGCTCAACATCTTCTTATAGATGCATATAAGGATAAGGCAGAAGGAGACAATTCTTTGACCTACAATTGTTTTGCATATATTAGATATCCTTTCATCGGTCAAGAAGGTCTGTAACAGCGAGAAGAGCCAAATATTATGGGAGCAATCTTTAGTCAGTCGCGGGAACACCGCCAAGCCAGCTGCATCCCGACTGCTGCATTGCAATCTTACTGTGGGGCTGGTGGTGTTGAGGTGGCGGTGCAATGGCTGCGGCAAGCTTCGGCTCATGGAGAGAGCCTGAAGAAAATGCCACCACAATGCATCACCTCCTGCACGTCAGGTGCACAGTTGCCATGTTCCATGTTGTGCACGACACACAGTGTGCACACAACAGTGCAAACATAGGGGGACACAATATGTGCCTCCCAGCCACAGTCCCCAAGGGCTAAAGCGCCCTGGGGCCTATTTGTGGCCCCTTACCTGCCTTTCTGCCAACCTTTTTTATGATGGTGCCCCTGCCATTGAAAGTTTGGCGGAAAGGCAGGTTATAATTGCAACAGCTGTGCCAATGCTGGCACCGACTCCATTGAACGCCGCTTTCACCACTGCCGCGGGACCCAAGATCCTGTCAGTGGCCGCGGTCTGATGGCAGTCTCACAGCCCCCATAGTAATCCAGCAGTCGGACTGCTTGGTATGCGGGCAGTCAGACCACCAGATTGCAACAGCAGTCTCAGGACCGCCAAAGTCATAATAAGGCATAAGGCCCTTAGTCATCGAGGGGCAGATTTACCATTCTCTCTCGCAATGCAATAAAATGCAACACAACGCAATTCAATGCTATGCTACAAAGCAACTTCTTGTGGTGCTTTGCTTGAAAGGGCGAGGCCAGAAATGCTCCATATTTACAAAGATATTAAGCGTTTCTGCTCTCTCCTTGCTCTGGAGCAGTGTGTGCTGCCTAGCACCACCATAGGTACATTTGCATCATAATGCAAGGGTTTCTGCCTCAAGGAAAGGGTATGTGTAAGAATCAGGTGATTCAGGTTGAAGTAGAACGTAGGTTTATTCTTCATAAAAGGATCCAATCCACAAGGAGCTGTTACAAGGATGTAAGCTAGGTTCTTACTGATCACAGATCATTTTCACATCATAACATTCCTAAGCACCTGGCAACAGGTGTAGAACCTTAAGATGCCACACATCTCCATTCCTTAAAAACAAACAAAATGCACATACTAAGAGGGGTTAGAGATAAATAACAAAGTAAAGTAACTAAGAGGAAAAGGGACAAAGAAGAAACAAATAAACATATCTATTTAACAAAATCTTTTAAAAATCAGGGAGAATAAGAAACTCTCGAGGACTTCCGAATGACTTTGGGAACATTTGAGGTTTGATGCGACACACCAGAAGATTTATTAGAGTTAGAAACAAAGTCTTTCATAACCACCACCACCCTGTTCAACTTCCAAATGCGGTGATCAGCAGTCTTGACGGCATTTTCGAAAGTCTTAATAACTTGGATAGGTTTAAAAAATGCTGCAGATGACTTTTTGTTGCAGGGATTTTCTATGAGAACCCAATCTCCAACCTTCACCACAGTTTTCTTAACACATTTCTTTATGTCATGAAGCCTTTTTCTAGATTCAATTTTCTTGGACTCAGCCAACTTCCAGTTACTCTTTTCATTTTCAACATATCGATTTGGTTGCATGTCATTTACCCAAGAAGGTGTAACTAGAGTGCTGGCACACCTACCTCTAAAGAGCTCAAATGAGGTTCGTTTGGTGACAGCATGGGGAGATAATCTGTAAACCTCAACCTTTCTCCAAATTTCAGTATGCCAATCCAAACCAGCCAACTTAGCCATTTCTATGGTTTCCTTGAGCACACGATTAAATCTCATGACCATTCCATTTGTCTCTGGGTGGTATAATGAGGACTTCTTGTGCTTAATACCATGCCTAGACAAGAACTCTTCCATTTCCCTGGATACCAATTGGACACCATTGTCCGTAAGAATGGTGCAGGGTATTCCCTCTCTGGCAATGAGCTTTTCCAAAAACAATATAATATGTTTAGATTCAACTCCTCGAGTGATGGCTTTTTTTGGCCACCTTGAGAAAAAATCAACAAGAACTAGTACATACCACTCTGTGCCAGAAGAGCGAATAGGACCAACAATGTCCAACCCCACTTCCTTCCAAGATCCATCAGGACAGTCTCTTATAATCATGGGCTGCACCTTAGGTTTGGCCACTCTCTCACTCAAAGCACATTCTACACAATCCCTAATCTTTTGCTCTACCTGTAAATCCATCCCTGGCCACCAATAAGATAATCTTAGTCTTTCCTTTGTCTTAGAAATTCCCAGATGTCCTATATGCGCTAGAGAAATAAGCTCTTCCCTAATAGAGCTTGGGGGAATAAGTCTCATACCCCTGACAAGTAAACCATTCTGTTCAGACAGTTGATCTCTGACATGCCAAAACTTCTCCAAATTTTCATTATTCTTGGGTTTGACTCTCCAACCCATGTTAATGCACTCTAAAAATTTCATTAAATCAATGTCTGCATGCAAGGCTTTTTCCCATCTGACTTTGTCAATGATATTTTCCTGAATAGCACAGACCATTTCCTCATCTTATTCATGCTCATTTTCAAGATCTACATTGTCTCTAAGAACAAGACAAGATAAAGCATCAGCCACTTTGTTTTCCACACCAGGTAAATACTTAATGTCAAAAATGTAATCTTGTAGACCCACAACCCATTTCGTGATTCTTCTTGAGACGGCATCAATGCCTCTTTTCTTAAAAATTTCTCACAACGGCTTGTGATCAGTCCTGACCTCAAAGACACCTCCCCACAACAGAAGTTTCCTCACAGACCAGTAAATAGCTAGAGCTTCTCTCTCCACCACTGAGTACCTCAATTCAGCACCCCTCAAACTTCTTGACAAAAAGAGGATAACAACATCTTGACCATTCCCTCTTTGTAGAAGAACCGCTCCCAGACCTTTCAGGCTGGCATCAGTTATAAGGATGGATTTCTACTCTGGGTCAAAGCTACATAACTTACACAAAATTCCTGTTCGCAACTTTCATCCCAAACAAACTCACAACCCTTGCTCAGCAAAGCCCTCATATGAACACATAATGAGGCAAAGTCCTGAACAAATTTACTGTAATATTCTGCCATTCTTAAAAAACTCATTAGTTCTTCCTTATTTGTAGGAGAGGCCATATTCTGTATAGCAATAATCAAACTTTCTTTCGGCAAGACACCACCCTCCGAAATAGTATGACCCAGATAATCAATAGAACTTCTTCTAAACTTGCACTTATCAATTTTGACAGTCAACCTAAATTTGTTAAGTCTATTCAATACATCTAACAGTCTCACATCATGCTCCTTGTTATCCAATCCAAAGATCAATATGTCATCCTGATAGACTCTATCACCAGTAAGTCCTTTCAAAACATTTTCCAATGCCCTCTAAAAAACTGATGCGGCTGAAACTAACCCAAAAGGAAGACGAACAAACCGGTACGTGCCATAAGGAGTAACAAACGCTGTTAAATCTTTAGATTCTTCATCTAATCTAATCTGGTGATATGCTAACCTCAGATCTATGGTGCTAAACACCCTTGCCCCTTTTAACAACATTAACATATCAGCAATTTTTGGTAGGGGATAACGGTCCACCACCACATTTTTGTTCAATTCTCTAAGGTCCACACACAGACGAAGAGATCCATCAGCCTTTTTTGCGGCCACGACCGGAGCAAGCTATTGAGTTGCCTCAACTTCCTCAATAATGCCATCTTTTTTAAGTCGCTCTAATTCAGCTTTGACCTGTTCTCTGACCGCAACAGGGACGTTGCGCAGTTCACAGCACACAGGTTTGGCACCATCAATTATACTATTGTGATGAATGTAATCTTTAAGACAACCTACATTTTCACAAAAGACGTTTAGAAATGTTTCTCTCAACCTAAGTGAAAATTCATTACTTGAATCGTGATCAATGGTAGAAATAGACTTAGAATAAAAATGTTCTTTCAGTATAATGGATGGTGAAGAATTTGGATCTAAAATTACACCAAGATCCCTCTGGTGAAACCAACTTAATATACTGTCACCTTTCTGTGAAATATATATTTTTGCATTTGTCAATCTGTTCTTATAATCAAGCAGACCCCAGAAATAACCAAAGAGTTGGATTGGTTCACCACCATATGCAAATGGTTTAATGTCTGGACGAAAAACCTTAGTTTTATCTTTCATTTCTTTTAGATAAAATTCCTTCAAGATTATGGTGATCTTGGCACCAGAGTCGAAAAGAACCTTTGTAGGTTTTCCTTAAACAAGAATTTCATCAATAGGACAATTCTTACTTTACCCATTTTGGATCACTTGAACTTGACGACAATCAACCTCTTCAAAATTTTCATAAGTATCATCAACATCACCATATATTTCATTAACTTTTCCTTTGTAGCCTTTACCTTTACACACAACAGAGAAGTGTCCCTTCCTCTTACACTTACTGCAGGTGGCCTTCCAACCTGGACATTGTTTGTCATTTGCAAAATGACCCATCTTTCCACAGCGGAAACATTTTACCTGAGAAAAATTGTCCTTGCCCTGAGTTTCATTAAGTGCTCCTTTCTTTTTAAATTCTTTATGACCCACAGTTTCCTTAGAAATATGTTTAACTACTTGAACAGAGTTTTTATCTTCAACTTCACCATTTTTTTTAATAACTTTCACACATTTTAGAGAATGTTCAATCCTTTTAGCAATTGCAATAACATTGTCTAAGGTTGGTTCATCTTTCTGCCATAACTCTTCCCTAACACGTTCAATACTGCAACCTAACATCAATTGATCTCTTATTCTTTCATCTAGAGTGGCACCAAACTTACACGAGGAGGCTAGCTTCCTGAGGGATGTTACATCATTTTCAATACTTTCATCCTCTAATTGAGATCTACGACCAAAATGGTACATCCCAAGGATAGTACTGACCTTAGGTAAGTAGTGTTTGTCTAATTTGGCTATACTTATCTCGTATTCATTAAGGTCATGATCTTCAAGGTCAGGAAGGTGATCAAAAACCTCCTGACCTTCTGAACCCAAGCAATGTAATAGCAAAGCCGTTTTCCTCTCTGCACTCAAAGAAGAGCCGCACACCCTAGCGTATCTTTCAAACACCAGGTGATGACAAAAAAAACGGAGGTGCAGATACATTTTGCATTTTAAAACCAGATGATAAGAATACAAAAGAAGAGAAAAGGGAAAAAAAGAAGAAAAGAAATATATATATATATATATATATATATATTTTTTTTTTTTAAATGTTGATTAAACACTTAAGGAAAATTCTACAATTTTAAAATATGTGTGTGCTTAAAACAAACAAGTTGTAATATCATATGACAAATACTCATAAGCATTTGCGATTAAAACACAAGTGTGTAAGTTACTGATGTGTCATATAAAACATAATACACAAGGAGACATAGCAGAATACATTTTTTCAATTTTAACACCACTGAAGCTGTATAAGTGTGCGTGTCACTGTGGCACGCAGGATGTTTACCTTGAGTGTGCGTGTCACTGTTATGACATCCTCTGTCGCCAAATGTAAGAGTCAGGTGACTCAGGTTGAAGTAGAAAGTAGGTTTATTCTTCATAAAAGGATCCCATCCACAGGGAGCTGTTAGAAGGATGTAAGCTAGGCTCTTACTGATCACAGATCGTTTTCACATCATAACATTCCTAAGCACCTGGCAACAGGTGTAGAACCTTAAGATGCCACAGTATGCTTTGTGCAGGAAGGGGCACCTTCCGGCACAAAATCAATCCTTAGATGCATACTCCTCTTCCGACCAGACTATTGAGATCTAGTCATCAAGCACTTCTCTGCACCCCCTGCATTAAACTGGAGCGGATGGGAGGAAAAGCCTTCTCTGACCTGGCCCCTCGATACTGGAATCTTCTGCCTATACAGATTCGTCAGTGTACAAATTTCCCAGCCTTTAGGAAACTTTTGAAAACGGAACTATTCTAATTCTCCATGGAAGGGCCACAGGCAGTCCCAGCGCAGAGATACCCCGTACGCGGTGATTCAGGCGCTATATAAGACACATAAATAAATAAATAAAATAAATATATGTACTGCAAAATGCAGCACAAGTCAGAAAGAGAAATTAATGAGGAGAAATAAAGATATTTCTCCTTGTTATTTCTCTGTTGGGCAGGCGCACCGTTATGATGCAAACCCAGGTTTGCAAGTCTTTTTAAATCTGGCTTTGCATCAAAGGTTATGGGCGATTTCACATGTAATGCATATCAGATGCAAAGTAATTCAAGGCAGCCCGATTACCTGCATTGCATTACTTTGATTTTACTAAACCACGCAAAGCCACACTAAGTGGCTTTGCATGGCTTAGTAAATCCCAAGGACTTGGTTTGGCTTGCAACAACTGCATCATCCAAGAACAACACAAGTTCTTAGTTAATGCCACTTAGTGTTGTTGCAGGGATTCTGCTCAGGCACAGGAAACCAGGACCTCAGTGGATTGTGGTGTACCAAAAACTCACCTCAGAACCCAGAACCCCTTATCCGACCAGCATCAGTGTCCCATTCGTTATTCGATTTTATCTCGGCGGTCCCAATGTATAGACAACCCAGAACAAGCGACTTAGTGTATTCTCAGGAATGGTGGGAATCAGAAATACCTGTTCGTTATTATTCTCATATCAGTCCACAACAAGAGTAAACAGAGACACGGTAAAGTTTAAAGAGTTTATTTTATAAACCTTGTGTCCTAAAATACAGTACTTTGGCTAACATAAGCAGACAAATGATTAAAATCAAAACCATCAGCATAGTTACAATACCACAGAAAATGAAAGGAGCAATCATAATAAAATGACAGTGGATTGCAGCCACCTTCCTTTCACTAGTAAACTAATATTATTATTATTAGACTAATAGAAGGTCTCTAGGCTTGAATGGGGAACCCCATACCGTAAAGATCAGCTTAGTGGAATCACATCACAGGATCAGGTATACTCTGCTCCTGGGAAAGCTCTTCTTCTGAATGCCCGAATCAAGCAAGCAGCCTGCAATATTAAAAGCACTCGACTCTCAGGCATTTGCAGCTGTGTGCGTCTTATGGCTAAAAAGTGTGCCGATCAACCTGAACCCAAAAACAAGCGACCCAGACTGTTTCTTTACACAATGTTCAGACCAAGGTCGCAGCTCATCGTTAGGGATGTGAACAACAGACAGTTCTCATGTGAAGCAATAGCGAGCAAGCATTTCTCAAGTAATAACATGTAACTGCAGTGTTGTGTGCAAAAGCAGCAAAAGTGGCAAGATGGCTTTCTAACATCTAACGCGGTTGTGCTAACTTAGCAATGTACGTATATAAATTGCAGTCCTCACTACACCCCCCTTGATCGGATCACTAACCAATAGGGGCACAATTAAGGAACGCAGAGTTCAAGTTCGATAGAACGGAACCAAGGGCACAAATTGTGAATCCATATAAGGGCAGTGAAAGTTCGAAGAGAAAAAAGAGAGAAAAAAAAACATTTAAAGGAAAAAAATATTATCGATGGATGTCCAACGAGAAAGCAAAAGTTATTCCAAAGAAATGTTGGATGACCTCCAAGTTAATCCATCAATGTATAAGCACAATAAGTAGAAACGGCTTCCAAGAGGAAATCATTGGAACGTTCTGCAAAATTACCCGCCATCCAGTTCAGCAAGGGAAATGAACACACATGTTCTTCGACAACTGGAGCCTCTAGTACCATCAGAGGACAACTGGCGTGTTCTTCAAGATAACTTCTTGCCAGGAAGTCATCTGCAGCCGTACCAATGTCCCAATTCCCTAGGACTCCATGTGCTGCTTCACAGGCCATAATCCTGACACCAGAACAGTCCAACTCATGAGCCACTAAGGGGCTCATCACTCGATCATAATCCGGGGCGGGAGACACCGAGTTTGACAAGCACAAATCCAGAGCCCATTGGAATGGACACTCTAGGCAATGAAAGACAGGCTGTACGCAAGTAAAGTAGGGAAACCGGAAGGACAATCCATAGGCTATGCTCAATGTTGCCAGTGGTAGTGTTCCATAGTATTCAAGCATCCGGTTACGAAGATGGAGCAGCCGGGACAGGCTGTCGTGTGACACAAATTGTGCATCCATTGCGTACCAAGCAGACCAACAACAGCACCCCAGCCACGAGGGCGAGAATCAACGGGAGACCTCCGAAGATGCTGGAAAAAATAGAATGAAAAAATGCCGGGATCACACCAAAAATAGTTTGGAAGGAGGTCACGAGGCCGGAGCCCACAATTTTGAAAAAATGTTCCAGGCCACTTGTTGACGAGGCATTAAAGATAGTCTGAATCAGGGCACCAAAATGAAGTGGGAGATCAGTATTCAAAAGCGCTTGCACCTCTGTGCGCGTGTTTGCTACGTGAAGGACAAATGTTTCCCGGGATGAAGTCAACGCGACTTCTTTTTGAGACAATAGAGCCCTTATTCTGCTCATCTTGTTGAACTCTGCTTTCAAGGTTGGAATGGAAGGCCAGATGGATACATCGAGCCGTCCATGTGGGGGTGGGAAAAGGACGTTGTTACAGCAGATTACTCTCTGTGATACAGTCACTATGTAGGGAATCCCAACTAACATCCCACAGCAAGCTTCATTATTTAATAGCAAATAACTACCGTTAGCCAGCAGCGTAAATGACGGCGTTATGACTGGCACTGGAATCCCTTTCAGGACGCAAGCTAAATTAGGAGCGTGCACATTACATGCACCATGCAATTGAATGTGCCGACACACCACAGAGTGATCCGGAGTGGAAGTGCATTCTTCACCTTTTAAGTAAACCTCTTTACCGTCCCTCATGCACCTGTACGTGAACGGGAGTGACCAACCTTCATGCAGGAAGGCAGTACCTAGTTGTTCATACCTGCCTAGCGCATAATGTTTCATGCAGGAACTGAACTTAAACAGGGGAAATGGTAATGTGATTAACCTGTGGATAAGCCACACAGCGGAGTTTAATTCGGCAACAGAGAAAGGTAAAGGTTCTAACTTTTCAACGTGCAGCAATAAGTATTGCATCTTTCATGGACATGAACTGTTGTTTTGCAGTTAAATTAAAAGGAAGGAACAAAGATGAAATATTCATGTAATCCCAAGGGACTTTCCCAGCCTTTAACGTTTGCAATGTCCATGCAAACTGCATTATAGAACGCAATTGATTTTGACTATAATATAAAACAGACAAATCATCTTGCACAATGTCAACAACAGATGAAACGATATTATCTAACGTATAAATTCTGGAAGACAGGGTGTTAATACTATTATCTATAACAGCCAATACTTTCTCCATATTGGCTTGATCAATAGCTTGTAATCTGGATGCAGCTTCAAATTGTGATAGCTTCCAAACTTCGTTATAAACAGCATATACCCTTCTTTTGGACCTGCCAACCGCAGGACCCTCAACAAAATCATTCAAATCTATTTTGTTGTGTAATTGTGATAAATGAAGTTTAACAGATGATAACGGGGAATGTTGCAGCCAAGATTGGCATAACTTCCCTACTGAGTAGGTAGTTACAGTATGAGAGGATTCAAAACGGGGGTCCACACGAACTTGCGTATACCCCATATTTAAATCCAGAAACCCATGTTGACAGGAATATGAGCTCGTTTGCCATATTAACCATCCTATCGGATTTAATTTGGAAATATTGAAGGATGTGTTAGAAATGTATGACTGCAACGTAGCAAGGGACAGATCCGTATGATTATCCCAATTAGGATAGGCACCCAGATCCAGAGTAGAGGGAGAATTTAATTTTTTAGAAGTAGCCAATCCAAAACAGGTGGTCTGAAAAATTGACGAATTCAAAAATAACATGTGGTTCGGGATGAGGCAGGCACGATGCAAAGCTTCTGTTCCCTGTACCTGCCACGGTTTAGAACCCCAAACCGATTTAAGATCAATAGTAGCTTTCCACAGATCATAACCTCTGATTGCCAATTCCTCCATAAAGGACTTGGAATACAACAATTTCGTGTGTGTCAGCCTAACTTTTGAGGTAGACTCAGCCGCCACTTTAAAGTAAAAGGAGGCAGGTTTCGACACACTGAAATCAGAAAAATATGTGAATTTGTTCACTAACGTGGTGGAGCTGCCCAGCCTAGGCACTGGACAGTGTTCCCATTGCGTATAATTTACAAAATTTCTAAACGTATTGGCTTTGTGAAGGAAATGATTGCCATAATGTTGATAGCAAAACTGATCATCATAATTAGCAGTATCTAAATACAAATCCTCAGCATCAAACGCAGCATAATATTTCAAATCAGAAAACAGTGCTTCTATGGCTTGAACATCCAATCATCCGAGCGGATGCTTTGCTTAACTACATCACCCATAGAAACACGAAATACATTTGGCACATTGATTACTTCAGTGGGACCATGAATTTGAAATTTAACAGCATCCCTCGCAATCCCATCCAGTACAGGCCAGGCAGTAATGTTCACAAAAGTCTGGTCCCTTTTCATGATATGTGATGAGGAGTGGGGGGCCAAAGTTCCATCAATTAGTCTAATTGTAAATCTTTCTTTCAGGTAGTGTCCATTTACAAGACGAAAAAACACTACCACAAATCCAATGGACATAAACAAAAAAATACATATGAGCACCAGCCAAATGTAAGTCCAAGGGGGAATTAAAAAATGTCTTTTAAACCAGACAGCAAAAATTGAAACTTTTGATGGGGCAATGGAAGTCATTGAATTAGTGTCAAAGGAGAAGCGCGACTGGTTAACTGCGGTGGATTGTAAAACAGGCAACAGTACATCTGCAGGATAAGCATACTCAGTATCTTCAGGTAGACCACCAGCTGTTGGTGGCAACAAAGGTCCAGTAACTGTATGCATCTCAATGGCAACATCAGGCAAGGTGGTAGAAGCTGGGGCCAAAACAGAATTTCTCAGCATCGCAGGGCAAGAAACCGCTGGAGTCATACTAAGAAGAATCGGCCACTCCCTGTAGCTTGAAATTGTCAATAGAGATGTACCTGTTATTCTTGCGACCAGGAAGTGGAGGTAAAATGACTGTTCGTGTACCCTGCACGCCAAGCACTGGAACCGGGGCACGATAAGAGGGGCCAAACTCCTTCTTGTTCTCCACCTTCTCACGGACCAGATCACCAACTCAAGGTAGCCAGCCGACTACCGGAATCTGAAGCACAGCATCAGATGTGGAGGGCACGTGTTCCTTCGCTAGACTGTCTCTGGCTTCTTGTAGAGTCTGCAATACAGCACAGTGATCATCTACGTCAAAGGGTGCGGCTGACGCCACCATGTCTAGACCATCAAGGTCCGGGACAAACATTCGTATGCCAAAGAGCATCATGTATGGGGTCCGCCCACCCAGAGACCTTCTAGGGAGATTATTAAGTGCACTTTGGATGTTATACAAATGGGCTAGCCAGTTCCGGCCAGTGCCTAAAGCCCTAGCTGTCAAAGATTGCTTTAAGTCACGGTTCATTCGCTTCACCACACTATTAACCTCAGTTCGGTAGGGAGACGAAAATCTGACTTGGACCCCCAAATTTCTCATGGCTTCTTTGTACGCCTTAGAGGCGAACGCAGGGCCTTGATCAGAATGAAAGGTACCACACGCAAAACTTCCCACAAAGACACGCAAATCCCTGATGACAGTACGGGCATCAGCACTCCTTTGTGGCCATACCCAAAGAAAACGTGTGCACGAATCCACTGCAACCAAGATGTACTTGTACGCAGTATCAGAGGTGAATGGACCGCAGTGATCTAGATAACACCCTAGTGGTTTATTAGATATGTACAACTGAGTTTGTGGTGGGCGCGCAGCAGTTGAAGGTTTAATCTGCTGGCAAATGTCACAGTTAAGAACATAAGCGCGAGCTTGTTTATATAAACCGCACCACCAGTAGCGTTGTTGTAACAGAGATACAGTAGCTGCAACACCGGCACGGGCAGACGCCATGCCCTCGTGAGCCGTTAATATCAAAGATGGTCTGCAGTCCGCGTTGGGAATCAATCTGTCACCAACGTCGTTAATCCTCACTAACGTGACGTTATCAGGACTTAAGTGATAATGGTAACGATAAGGGAAACCTCTCGGCTAATTAGTCCCCTTCTCTGTAGCAGCAATAGCTGCCAAGATGTCATCATCAATCTTACTTTTGGATCTTGTAACTGCTGCCACTAAGTATGTCGCCACTGCTGTTTTTGCTGCTTCATCAGCTAGGCTGTTGCCGACAGCATGGACACCAGCTCGTTGGTGACCAAGAGTGTGAATAACATTCACGAGAGGCAGATGTTCTTTAAGTTCTGCCACTCGAACCCAAAGCATTTTATGCTTAATTGTGCTACCTTTGGAATCACGGTATTCATTTTGAGATCAAAAATGTAGATTGTCGTTGTAAGATTGAACACAATAAAACGAGTCACTCACTATAAGAGTGGTGACCCGAGAATCAGCAAACTCCAGTGCGAGAACCAGAGCATGGAGCTCTGCCAACTGTGTGGTACAATCACCCAATGACTGCGTATGCACGACATCAGATTGGAATTCACCATTCACGAAAGTACCCACCACAATTGCGCAGGCCGCTGAATAGGCATGCTTCGATCCAGTTGCCGGTTGCGCAGAACCGTCAGTGTAAATGACACAATGGTAATCCTCGAGCGGGCGCAAAGACAGAGGGGCTGGATGAAAGCATTTATACTGTAAGTACTCCTGAGTCTGTAATGCTGCGTCAAAGATATAGGTGACGTCGGGCGATGTCAAGTAGGTGGCCCATTGTATCCACAGGGGATGCAAAGCTTTAGAATTTGGTACACTCGCTTTGGTCACTACCTCAAGGGCAGGATATGGTGTGACCACCAACATGCGTTTCCCTTGCGATAGCGCTCGTTCTTTAAGAATCGCCATCTGAACTGCCGTCAAAACTTTCTCGACAGAGGAAAAGCGCAGTTCAGCCGAAGTGTACAGGTGTGATTTGTAGGCAATGGGGACGGTGTCGCCCTCATAGATCGTTAAGTACGTGAAACCCACTGCGCCTGGCACAATTCTTATTACCAGGTTAGTGTGGTTATCACGTGTCAGTAAGTATTTTGAAGCAAGAAGGTCAGCTTGCAAATATTGCAATATAGCTGAATGCTCCGGTAGCCAGCATGATTTGGAAAAAGTAGGTTGTACCAAGGCATAAAGCGGCTTGATATGCTGGGCATCATCAGGAATGTACGTGTGACCGAAATTCAGAAAGCCCAGCAAAGATTGTAATTTCTTCAGTGTCGTAGGAGCACGCAGGCATGCGCATTTCTCTAGGAAGTGCGGATCCAATCCTCGACCCTCATTGTTGAGTTCGTATCCCAAAAACAACACTGTATACTCTGCAATGTGAGACTTCGCAAAGTTGAACTTGTAACCGAAGTCTGCAAACAAAACAATAATGCGATCAACGCGACACAGATGCGGCCACAACTCGTCATTCGTGAGATAAATATCATCCACATACGAGTACGCATCAGGGTCTATGCTCTCTAACAGAGACACCACACGAGCGGCAAAGAATCCAGGGCTGTTTTTATAGCCCATTGGTAATCTTTTAAAATGTTTTTGATTGCCGCCCGGTGTAAACGCCGTCCACTGACTACTAAGAGAGGACAGGTTATGGCTGTAAAAGCCATTGGAAATGTCAAGTGTGGTCTTAAACCGTTTTCTCACGAGACTATCGACGAGAGCAGAACTGTGGGTATTCTAAACTGCGCATGTCCGGCAATGAGAGTTTAAATGCCGGTAATCTAAAAGTAGGCGGTACGACCCATCAGGCTTCGTCACAGTGAATAAAGGATTATTCATTGGTGACAAACATGTTTCAATAACATCTTGATATTCCAATTGTTCAAGGATTGCCGCAACGTGAGGTCTTGTTTCGCGATGCATGGGATATTGGGGTTGTGGCTGGGGCATAGACCGCAACGGAATCTCATGGCTGGGGGACAATTTATCCCAGCCAACCTGATTGCGATACAAATCCGGTGCTAGCACCAGAGCCCACTCCTCGGTGAACTTCTTAGCTTGGTCCTTTGGCACTGTGTGCGCAAAGGACGGGAGGATCACCTCCTCCCCTCTAGGAGCATCTAAAATGAAAGCCGGGGGCCAGTCTGCCTCTGCCAATAGAATATCGTACGAAGAGGTCAGATTATCCCAAAAAATCCCCTGAATTGTACGTTGTATGTCACCTTCAATTAAGAGGACTATATTATATAGTCTGTCAGGGGTAGCCACTCTAGTGTCAGCAGTTTCTACAGTAATGAACGTGTCAGTTGCTGTCGCCACCAGATATGGACGCATTTGTCGCACTACTGTAACTTCCGCCGCGCTGTCGAGCAGCGTTAGTGCCCATGTCAGGTTCTGAAGCTGCGTCCGCACTATCTGTGGCATACCTCGCTGTTAGCGCAGCAACCTTCTTCTTTTGAAACGGGGGTCGTTGACGTGCAGACTCGTCCTGCTTGCCTTTACCGTCAGTCTGACGGGGTTGCTCACGTCCTTGGGCACCCCGTCCTTTCCCACGGTCTCCGCCACCGGACTGTGAAGCCGATGTTTCCTTTGAAGAACGAGGAGAACGTTGTTCAGAAACCTGAAATCTATCAGGTGACTTAATACTAGAGCGATCGCGCAGATCATATGTGCGTTCACTAGTCGACTGTACGGGTGAGGCCGTACGAGACCCCTGTTTCTGTTGCTGCTTCCCCTGTTTCTTTGTCCGCCAATTTTGTTTTGGAAAATTTGGGCGTTCGTCTTTACCAGACGAGCTCACCTTAGTTTGCTGTACCAAATCAGGAATTATCACAGTTGGTTTAACACCTAAGGCACTGCAGCCTATGTTTCTATAGGCTTCCACTAAAATCTTAGCGAACTCCTTAGACCTGTTGAGTTCGTCTACACGGTCCAATTTATTAGCTACTTGGAACTGCATAGCATCACCTTTGAGGTTGCCCATTACCATGGAAGCAACCACATCGAACACCCCGACAAGCCGCATTCCTAATTCTACAGCAGCCTCTGCACCGTGATTATCTTGAACACGTTTAATGACGGAGGGAAGCACAAACATAGATGGAGTGCCGAAGCACTTCGAGTATGTCGCGGCAAAGACCTTGCCACAGTTGTCACAATCGGCCATATCTGGGACTAAGTCTTTCGGCAAACTAATGGTGAGTATCCTGTGCTTTTCCACAGGAGTAGTATGCGGAAAAAACGCTTCCAGTTGGTCAAATTTCCCAGCAAGCCAATAAGGTAAGTCATCTTTATTTTGGGGGTGCTTGCCCATTACCGAATTAACCATAACAGGACTAATAACCACTGCGTGGTGTTCAGGTGGTTGTCCCGCAACAGCAGGTGCCCCCACCTGCACGTTGCGTGACACGTACTGCACTAAAGCCCTATGTACTATAATAAGGGCTGTGTGAAATACACGCAACTCAGCCACTGCTACCGTGAGATAGCGGGATGAGGCGTAAATCCGGCCAGCACCGGCCATGTGGCCCCTGGAATTGACAAAGGGCCCATTCTAGCCAGTGTAACCACATGGGGAAGGGCGCCATTAAACCAAATGGTATGCTGTCAGGCAGAAATAGGAATTTCTTGTGTCCTATATGGCGTATAGATTGCAGGTAGCTGCGTGGGAGTATAGGAATGAAACGTATCATCGTCTGCATTCACCGCCAGCAAAGTCACCCAAGAATAAAACAACTCGTAAGGGAAAGACGCATCAGCGCTCACCACAAAAATAACAGCCATCCCATCGTCCGGCACCCCATACGTCGTCAAATGACGCCGCAGAGGTGTACGGCTATGTGCAGCAATTTCAACCTCCATAAGGACACACAAAAGATCAACAACGAGTTAAATCAGTAGCACTAGGGTTCAGATATAGAAGAAACCTTTTTAATGATCAAGCTTGAAAGAACCTATTAGTCGAGTAACAGGTAGGTTTTTAAATCCGTCACTCCCGTTATCCGGAAACAAGAGTGAGGGAGCCGTGGACTAATACAAGCACTACTAAGGCGTGGGTGTTATGGCTAAATAGTGGGCCGATCAACCTGAAACCAAAAACATGCACCGTCTAGCGACCCAGACTGTTTCTTTACACAATGTTCAGACCAAGGTCGAAGCTCACCGTTAGGGATGTGAACAACAGACAGTTCTCATGTGAAGCAAAGGCGAGCAAGCATTTCTCAAATAATAACATGTAACTGCAGTGTCATGTGCAAAAGCAGCAAAAGTGGCAAGATGGCTTTCTAACATCTAACGTGGTTGTGCTAACTTAGCAATGTACGTATATAAATTGCAGTCCTCACTACAGTGTCTAGTAGTTATGTCATTCACTCAGCTCGTTTCTACCAATTATGTGTCTCACTCGGCCTTTTTAGAAGCTCAGTGGCTTAGCAACCTCGACATATATTGCGCACAAGCCAAATAAAAAAAAAAATTAGATCATATATCTCCTCCATGTGTCTTCTTCACCATCTGATTTAAAGTATCTATGCTGGCAACTGCTTTATGTCATCAGCATAGATGTCAAAACCTACCATTGTGCATCTGATAAGTCATGCAAAGGTAATATTGCAGGCAATTGATTTAAGGTGCCAAGAAGTCAAATAGCTCGAACAGTAATTCTGGTCCATCACCTGCAATCTAGTAACTACTCCTGAATGTCCATCAAAACTGATACAGTGCTGTATTGGGGCATCAACTGTCAAAGTTCTAGCTTCCTCTCCTATTCTCTTTTTGACTTTAAGCTTGTCCTTGACCAGGCTCCACTGCCTTTTGACTAGGTTAGCACTACATAAATGCCATACACATATATACATTACCAATCTCATAAGAGATCATTATCCTCCACGCCTCAAGTCAACTGTTTAGTGACCACCTTTTTACATTACCTTGGTAAGAAAAGTGGGACCAGCAATAACCCTGTAGCTTTCTGAATAAGCAATTCTCATAGATAGATTTCAGAAGACCAGAGTAATCGTGGCATTTTTCAAAAACTCATGCAGTCTGCTCTCAGTCAGTGAAATGTTCATGATCATTGAGATTATCAGAGCGGCTATAAGAATGAGTTCCTTGACTAGAAAAAAGTAAACAATTGGCTGGGTCATTGTAAGACATTCAAGGCACCAACTACTTCCTCTACTGCAGCGATTTCGTGCTTGAGAATGTGAAAACCATGAGCATGAAGGGTGAGGCAAAGTAAACCAAACCTGACCCACAGGTAAGCAGGTGAGCTAGCATATCAAATCAATTACCCTCAGCCTTTGCTTATTGAGTCCTCCCTCTTCCGAAGTGGACCGTCTTCAAAGAGAAGGTCAGAGACCGCATTTAACTTTCTAACTCACATTGCTTCCTCAAGTATTTAGAAGAGATACAGGGGCATATTAACAAGGGCTGGCGATAAATATCGCAAGCGCTTGCATATTTATCGCCGGCTATCTCTGGAATTAATTGCCCGGTTAGCGCGTTATCAACAACGCGCATCGCCAAAGCGATAAAAATTCCAGAGATAGTGTGGATATCGCCGTTTTCCATGGTGGAAAACGGCGATATCCTAGATGATAGGGCCTGTGGTCTTAGCCACAGAATCCACCCCCCATGTTAAGTATGCCTTAGTCAGGAATTTAGCAGACGTTAAATTCCCGCGTTAAGGCATACTTAAAGCGATTTAAATAATCGCTAACCTTCCTTGTTAATATCGTGAAGCTGCCTTCACGATATTTTCCCTGGTTGGTTTCACAGCCACGCCTACTTTTCATCTCATTAGCGATGCAAAGTTAGGTGTGCTGGAAACAGGCGCTAAGTCAGCAAAACACACAATAGCGTGTCTTTGCTGATAAGGCGATAAAATTATCGCCGCTTTTCGGCCGAAAACGGCCGCAAAAGCGGTGATAATATTATAGCGCCGCCTTGTTAATATGCCCCTTAGTTTCCAGAAACCAAGTATTATCCTTCAATGGGTTGTGAGATTTTATTTCACGGCAACAGCTCTTCTTCAACCGATTTATATCTCGATGGTCAGCCTCAAGCTTATATTTCTGCAATCTCCCAGAGGCAGTACATGATTGGGATTTCACCTCATTTAAATCCTCCGTATACCTTTTTTGGTTGGGAAGGTCCTTTTCCAGAGCCAAAAAAGAGTGGTGGTAGACGATCACAATTTAGATCGAATTATGCAAGTTCACCCACTCATCAGCTTGAATTAGATGTCAGACTTCAAACAAGCCATGTATTTTCTAAACAAATGTGTCCCCTTTCTTGTGGCACCTCACTTACCCTTCTATGTATTACTAAAGCTGATAAAATAAGTTTATATAGGTGCAAAAACTTCAAAAACATTTGAGTTTATGAAAATAAATTTGCCCAACTCATATATTTAACGGTGAACAACCTTTACAACGCAACTGTTACAACGCACTACACTTACAACGAAATTTTTACAACGCAACATCCACTACAACGCATTCCATTACATAGCATGACACTACAACGCATGTTTAAAAACTACCTTTACAACGCATTCCATTACATCGCATACTACCTTTACAACGCATACCATTACAACGCAATCCAACACTTACCCTACTGTTGCACCCCCTGGAGTTAGAATAGTAATTTTTACCCCTATACTATGCGTTGTAATGGTATGCGTTGTAAAGGTAGTATGCGATGTAATGGAATGCGTTGGAAAGGTAGTTTTTAAACATGCGTTGTAGTGTCATGCTATGTAATGGAATGCGTTGTAGTGGATGTTGCGTTGTAAAAAATGCGTTGTAAGTGCATGCGTTGTAAAAGTGTGCGTTGTAACGACATACATCCATATTTAACTCATGTAGGCAACCCAGTTTGAAGCATTTAAAAATATCACATTAAAATGAGAATAAACAGAATGATTTGGATAAATATTGGGAAAAATTCACTATGCAAAAAGTATTCTTAGCAGAACAAATGAGGCAAAATTACATTTTCCTCAGAAGTGATAGCAAACTTTGTTAGAAAAAAACTACAGCTCACACAACCAGACAGACCAATCACCCCACCAATCCATAGCAGTCAGAGTACTGATTGTGCTTAACAAAATGCAGGCAGACATCGGTCCCGGTCATACAACAGCCCTTCGAGTACACGGTGGAGCACTCCCTTAATTGGTCATGAAGGACTTGGGACCGGGAACTGGAGTGGTTTGAGTCCCACTTTTCTACACATTTTCTACACATGAGACGTGGATCCAGTGTCTCTACTTTCGGAACCAGTTTAGGATGGCTCTGTTTTCAAGTTCCTACTTAGACTGCTCTCCAGACACAGTTGTTTTGTAGAGTGATTTTTCTCACGGCAGATAGCACTGGTGCTGTCTCTATACTAAAGCACCCAAAGTTTGGGCACAACGAAGTCTGTGGTTTCAGCACTGACTGTCATCAGCCTCACAGAAGCAGTAATCAGGAAAAGACAGAAAAACCAGTCCTGATGCAGAAACGTCCTCACCTTGCACAATGGAAACTGAAGTCATACCTCTCGTCTATAGCAACAACCTAATGGTAGGGCTCAGGAATAATTGATCAGCAACCCCATGCTCACAAAAGGCTTTAAGGAATTTCTTAAGGTAACCCTGTTTCCATCCTCCGAACTTCAGTGTCTGGATCTTCACCCTCAAGCTACAGGAAAGCAGAAAATATACTTTTACTGGAATTAGCCTTTACATCGCATGCACTACAATGCATTCCATTACAATGCGGTTGTTACAACCACCGCGTTGTTACAACGCGAACCATTACATCACAAATTGTTTCAACAACTTGCTGTAGGGGACGCACTGGTGTTGGATTTACAATCCAACACCTTCCCTGCTGTTGCACAAACTGGAGTAGGAATAGTAAATTATACTATTCCTAAGTCCAGCGTGCCCCCTACAGCAAGTCGTTGTAATGACTTGCAATGTAATGCTTTGCGTTGTAACAACGCGGTCGTTGTAACAACTGCATTGTAATGAAATGTGTTGTAGCACATTCGTTGTAAAGATATATTTCCACTTTCACTGTCTATGGAAGCAGCCCTCAGCCTCCATCTTGTGCCATGCCAAACCATGGGGCATACAAAAGGGAAACACACAAGATGATGGACGGAATGTTGCACATTGGCAAAACATTCACCCCCAGTCACAGATCTAGGTTTAATCCATCGTTATTTTGCTCACCACGCCACCCCAGTTCAGACATGGCCATATGCAAATCAGCCTTGACCCTGTGCCTCATGGGAGCAGTCCAGCCTGAACTGCCAAGCCATGTCTTCCCTGGAACGGAATCAAGCACCCTAGGACCGGTTTCGGGTTTTCACCCCTCTTCAGCCAGGATTGCTTGACTCCAGTGGCGTAGTGAGCACGGGACCCACGTCTGGGCATACCCTTCCCACATAGGGCGAACAGCAAAACCCACAAGATGATGGACGGAATGTTGCACATTGGCAAAACATTCACCCCCAGTCACAGATCTGTGTTTAATCCATCGTTATTTTGCTCACCACGCCACCCCAGTTCAGACATGGCCAAAAGGGATACCAATGACTTTATTACTCAGACTCACTTACACACAGAGTCCCACTACTACACAAGTTCTACACATACTAAATACACACTCAACATAGAAATAGGATGTCTGGCAAGGTCCTGGGCATTCACATATCAGTAGAACTTTACAACAGAGGGGCCTGTAGGCTACTGGCTCAGTAACACATAAACAAAGGTCTGATCACATTATAAATCTCAAAACAAGCTAAGCTGCCACCACCACTCCGTGTTATATACCCTTATCAGGGAGAATAGTTCTCTGCAATTATAAGGGCAAATTTGGTGTACCCCTCCAGGTCAAAGGTCTAGGACCTCATATAGTCAGGGACAGGCTTCGTGTTCGGCACCCACACTTAGATTAGCATGACACCAGGCCAAAATAAAAGTCATAATACTGATGGAGCACGATTTTGCGAAAATAAAACCTGCTCAGATTAAATCTCTCAGTAACATACATTAATAGTGTGCTGTGAACATTTTATTAAAGAAAACTAAAATATGTGGAAATGCTTTTGCGCATGCATGAACTAATGCATGAAAAACTAGGCCGCAAATGCTTTGATTAAAAGACTAATGCTGCTTTTGTGCAGTTAATAATGATTGCCAAGAAAATAACACAGGTTATACATGGGTTAGTGCAATGCTTGGATGGTGTGCAATGAAATTACATTTCATAAAAATAATAATGTTATGTGTTTGTTTTTTGTAAAATAAGCAAGCATGGGCCTATTCTTCAGCATGCCAGTCTCGGGTTAATACTCGGTAGAGAAATGAAATGATCAAAAGAGGGTTTCTGATGAGAAGAGAGAACGCAAAGGCATGAACTTGACTTTCATAGTGTACTGTATGACTGCCAAACTACGGAAAAGAAAATGTGATATCAGTGGAAGCGGACAACTTCCTTCACAAGATGGCAGAGGCAAACAATAGAAGCGCAAGGACTTGATACATGAAACACGCTGCAGGAAATGTGTATCATGATTGTGTTCAAAATTGTTTCCTGGGAAGAATCTATCGTAATGCTGAAAGTTTAAAACAAAAGGATATTGAATAAAATGGTCATGATGTGAGTGGTGTGACAGTACACCCCCATTATTGGCCAATGAGAGACGGAGTTTCCTCTCATGTTGAAACAAATGTGGGTTGGACATTTAGGTTTTAGGGTACAATTGAAAGTCCCTGGTGGGTGTGGTTAGGTTAGCTGGTGTTTAGCCAGCGGGAGATCGCCGCTGTCGTTGGTTTGCTGTTTCCAGATAGAGGTCTACCTGTTTTCCTGATTCCTGACTTAATCTACAACGCTACTTGAGAGGCTTTACTGCCCTTTGGCCATTGGGTAGATTTCCCTGATTCTTACTTGCGTAAGTATAGATTATATCCTAAATTTGCATATACTTTTGCAAATGTATTTTGTCTCTGAAACTTTTCTCTCTTCGCCTATCCACTACTTCAATGCATTGTTTATTTGATATGAGTTTGTTTCTATTCATTGCTAATACATGTTCTCTGTGATGGTTCATGATTTGTATTGTATGTTGGTACTTGATGAGCATTAATTTCACATTATTTTTCGATAAACATTATAAATCACACACTGAGCCTGTTATTATTTTATTAGTATTGATAAGTGCATATTATTGCTATCAACTTTTCAACATACAAAGGTTCGTTGCCACATTTTATACATATTATACGGAGAAATGCAGGTTTTATAGCGTATTTGGTAAGTTAGGTATAAACTTGCATCACACTGAACCCCGGCATGAAGGGATTAGTTGGGTAAGGTAAATTGGCCTTTATTAGTGAAAAATTATCGATCCCTGATCGCTGGATCAATACCAGATACACATGCAATTGGACACTCAGGGCAGGAGTAATTGCCCGTGCACCACCCAGAGGACATTCCTGTCCAAATAAGTATTGTCACTGTAATCTGGTGGTGAAAGGGGGACGGACCGCCATGTCAAGGCCACCCACTGCCAGAGCTGGCTGATGCTTCAGCAACAGAAAACATGCTGTTCCACCAGACCTAAATGGGGCATGGAAAATTCAAGTTTGATAGATGGGGCATCTGCCATTTTTTGGTGGATGTCCTATATCAGCCAACCCTTAAATGACCTTCAAAGTGATTTTAATTCTTTTGAAGAACAATCATGCATAAATTCCACCCATTTAGCAGTTCGAATCTACCCATTTAGACGTTCTAAGGAGAAGGATATTTCTTTTTATTCATATGAACATATGGATTGAAGAAGACACTTGCAACTTTTGCAAGGGAAATAATAAAAAAGATTTGCAAGAAAGGATTGTGTTTCAGCTTCAGTTATCATTTTTAGCCATCTCTAAATGCAGAATTGTGAACACTGGGTGGAAAGCGGCAGGACTGAGCATTATCTCTCTTTACTAGACTGTTGCATTACAGACAGTGCTTTAAATGGGCAGGTACTGTCCAGTACTCAGAACCTGCACTCCTTTAATTGGAAAGGGAGAGTACCTGCCCTTTTCTGCACTGCAGCAATACTTGTAATTGGAGAGCACCAGCACTTCTTAGGAGCAAACATGTAGTCTAAACAGTGGAAACCTGCACTTTTATATTTCCATTTAAAGCACTGACTACAGCAAAAGGGACGTAATGCAGATACATTTCCAAAGGACTGTATAAACTATCTGTACTGTTCTTGTTACTGGTCTGCCTCTTAATCTTGCTTATGAAATCATAAATTCTCTCTGCCAGGATAACACCTATGCATGTTCATGCACATATGCACTCACACATAAGGACAGCTGTAAAGTGTCATGGAAGGTCCCTCCCCACATCTTTGGGGTAACACATATATTGGAGTAGACGCCTCACTCACTTATCATGACCTGCTTCATCATCGTCGCCTATCCGCACCCTGGAAGGATGATACCACCATGACAGATCTGGGGCCTTCGTCACAGCTTATTGAATGTATCCCTGTCTTTCTATATATGCACACCATGCACACTCCTGAGGCATAAGGTTCTCACCTGTCTTCACTTTATTTCTGGAGGAACTTCCTCTGTTCATTTTTTCAAGGCTCATGCGATTCTGGAGGGTGGTGCAGTCTTTTTGTGACACTTTTTGTCACAGACATAGCACCATGGGACTACCTTCTGCTGTCTCGCAGACCGGCGCTGAGTCCTTATGCATCACAAGTGTGATTGGCATGCATGCATAGAAAGGCAGGGATACAAACTGGCTCATAGCATGGGCCAAAACATGTTGGCTCAATTCTTTGAGGTTGTTTGAAAAGTCGTTCAATAAAGAACCCCAATATACACTTGCATCTGGACCCCAGGTACCCTAGGAAGAAGAAAACTTTTAGGTATACCTGTAGGTATTTTTAACTTTGTACCCCCATCTGGATCCCTGCTTATCCAGTTTGATCTAATCTTGGAACTCTCATTCTATCTTTGGTTGAGTCTGCCCTGGTCGTATCATCCTACCAGGGTGTGGATAGGTGCCGATGATGAAGCATGTCACGATAAGTGAGTGAGGTGTCTACTCCAATATCTTTGGATACCCCAGAGGAGTGAGGAGGCACTTCCCTTGAAACATTCCACTTGTCCTTGTGTGTGAGATTTTTTTGGGGGAGAATCAACTGGCCTTATTATCTCTCGCTCTCTACATTGCGGTGTAAGAGCATGCACATATCCACACATGCACAAAGATAATACTCCCCTATGCACACTAATAAATACTTTGGTATACAAACCTCCAGCAGAAATGGAACAGAGAATCTGAGGCAATACATAGCATGAGTCTGTCAGTCATAAAGGTTTATTGCGGAAAATGAGTTCCATAAAACACGCAGTAAGAATAAATACATAATAGAATAAAAACTTCTACAACCCTAAAACCCAAATGAGCACACCAATCATTTCCTCATATAAAAACAGAAGCAGTTAATTATGATGACACAATGTTTTTACAGTACCCCTTAAAACTCAGGCCACAAATAAACAGATGCATTCTGAAGTTTAGGTTTGCAGAAACATAAGGGCAGGTCTTGCCTGCACAAAATTCATTCTTTAAAAAGGATACGTATACATTTATGACATTTGGTCACAATAAAAATATCAGAAAATATAATGGGGAATATCTTGCCTTGAAAAGTTGTTGCAACAACAAGCAGGGAGGTTCTCCATCAAGGACCGCCACTTAGGAAATGCAAGCAGCTGATGTGTCAGTCCCAGACAAAATCTAATTAGGAGATAGTGATACTAACAATTAGCAGTGAAGATCAAGTAGGTCTCAATGTGCATGGTTGTAATAAGCATAACAAAAAGGCCCACACTGATACATTTTGCAGTTCTAAAACCTCCTTAGCAGTTTCTCTACGAGAAAGGAAATTATACTTGGTCCAGGTTACATCTAATTTTATGATAGATTAAACAATTACACAATTGTAAACAATTCAGGCTGCCCAAGAGCCTGAAAACCCTCTCAAACATAATTTAACCAAACAATCTTCTTCCCATGATCCAGTGAGAGGCAATCCATCAAAAATAACCAGATCAGCTCAAGGTATGGATTAATCCATATCTCCAACCATTTTATAGGAGGTGGAAGGGCAATTCAGTCAGATAAATATGCCTTTCCTACCTCCTCCTGTACAGTGAAAGAAGATGTACTACTTGGCAAAGCCAACAAACAATGAATAAGAAGGTTCTCCAAGATTGTCAACACTTCCTTATCACAAGGCAAGATCCACTAATGTTTAAAAGCAGCTCAGGGATCACCCAGTCTTAAAAAACCTAATGCAGACAGAACTGATCTCAACAACTTTCGCCCCATCTCCAATATCCCCACTCCGGCTAAGCTCCTAGAAAAATACGTGCAATCGCAACTTTGTACACACATTGAGAATGTCAATCTCCTGGATCTTCATCAATCCAGCTTTTGGGGCAGCAACAGCACTGAATCGGCGCTCACCCACATTATCGATGACATTTAAATAATGCTTGACCAAGACTAATCTTGCCTCCTTACCCTCCTTGACCTTTCTTCCGCATTCGACAAGGTTAATCACAACAAACTCTTAGCCATTCTGGAACACAGGATGGGCCTTTCCGGCTTGGTATTGCAATGGTTCTCGTCCTTTCTTCATAACAGATCCTAAAGAGTCAAGGTGAATCAATCCCTTTCCCTGCCTTCTACTGTCTTCATGGGGGTCCCTCAAGGGTCTACCCTTTCTCCCATTCTCTTTAATATTTTCCTGGAACCTTTAGCGAATACACTAAATTCCATGAACATTCTTTTTCATATGTATGCGGACGACATGCAACTTTATCTGAAGATCACCTCTTCTGATGACTTCACTTCACTCAACTCTACCCTGACGAATACCCAAAATTAGCTAACTGAGAACCACCTCCTGCTCAATACCGCCAAAACATAATTCCTTCTTGTATCTCCTCCTAATGACACCCCAAAATAGACCTCTGGATGAAACACCTCACTGCCTTCAAATGCGCCCCTCTTTTCATTGATTTAACTAAATCTCTCTGAATCACCCTGGACACGCACTTGAAGATGAAGAATCATATTAGTAAGATGTCAAGGGTGCTAACTACTAAATGAGGATTCTTAGAAATCTAAAACCATTTCTTCCACAAGAAGACTTCAAGTAGGTGGTCCAAGCACTTGTCGTGTCAAGGCTAGATCATGTTAGCGCTACGCTCTGTGGCCTTCCTAAATATACCTTGGCCCCTCTCAGGGCCTCCTTGAATGCCTCTGCTAGACTGAAAACAGACACAAAGAGAAATGCTCACATATCTCCAGCCCTGAGATCTCTAAACTGGTTACCCTATGAAGCAAGAATACAGATAAAGATTGCTTGTATGATGCACAAAGCCCTGTGTATCTGGCTCAAAAGCTAGAACTATTTGGAGGGGGTAGACCATCAAGAAGTGTAAATTCTCTCTTATTGAAACCTCAGAAATTTCGCAAAAAGGGAACAAGGTCTAGAGCAGTAGCGCCCCGCGGTGGGAGTGCTGCCGGGCGCTGACGTGGGGCAGGGGAGGGGCAGGGTGGGGGGTAGTAAACTACGGATTATGGCAAATTAGATGTAAATAAAAAATAAATAAAACAAATTTTATTGCGCGCGTTGCTTTGCCAAATGTGATGCAGCATGCACAACGAAATTCGTTTTATTTATTTTTATGTTTACTTACCCATTAATTGGCTGTAATCTGTAGTTTACTACCCCTCCACCCTGCCCCTCCCCCGCCCCACGTCAGCGCCCGGCAGCACTCCCACCACGGGCCGCTACTGGTCTAGAGCCTTCATTGGTTCGGCACCTAAGATCTGGAACTCTCCCCCAACGGATGCCCACTGAATCCCATCCACGGCTGCCTTCAAACATGAAGTATAAATGATCCTAATCAACAAGTTCTTGCTTTAATTGGCCATGGCTCGTCTGCTTTCTCAATGACCCTCTTACCACATTCTTTTGGGTCTATCAGCGGTAAAGCTCAGGCTTGTCTGTTATACCCTACTAAGTACTGTTTGCTTGCATCTTGGTACCCTATGGTATTAGCTAAATAAGTTATTTTCTGTTGCCCCCTTTGCCATTTCCCTGTACTATGTTTTTCTCGTTCTGCAATGTGAAGCGCTCTGATACCCTTCAGGGTCATGTTCGCACTATACAAAACTTTATAAATTAATAAATAAACCTTAAAGCTGAGACCAATCAATATAATCCTACAATTCAATGCCATATAATACTGTAGACCTTCTACTAAGAAAAGACCATTTGGCTGACATGATGGGATGTCAGGATACTTTCTGATCAAACAGAACCCCAAGATATTAAAACGAAGAAACTCTTGCAGTGTCCATGCTGCGATTGTATGTCATCTGCTCCTCCTAGATCTTGGGACCATGACCATAACATATGACTTTCCCATGTAAGTTCAGGGGTCAAAAGAAGCCATGAATTTCAAAAAGAGTCTAGTTGTCATGAGAGTCTCAAGTCCTTGCTAGAAGAGCAGCATCATCCGCACACAGGAGAACTAGAATGAGTCTCTTACCTATTTGAGGTAGATCAAGAAAGTTACTTAGGAATTGGCCCTCAAGATAATTAACATGCAGTGTGAATAAGAATAGGGCACTGTAAAAAAGAGATTGAGTCTAGATAATTGACTTCTGTTTTTATATGAGGAAGTGGCTGCTGTGCTCATTTGGGTTTTATGGTTATTTTAATTTTTAAACGTTGTTTATTGTATTATATATTTATTGTTTGTTATATTTTTTATGGAACTCATTTTCCAAAATTAGGGGCAGATTTATGTTCCCTGGCGCATCTCTGCAAATCAGCATGGATGCGCCAGGGAAGATGCATTACGCAAGTTTGCCCTTGCGCCACCGCAGATGCGCCGCATTTACAATGTGGTGCATCGTGGCGCAAGGACAAGCAGATACGTGACGCATCTGCCGGCGTAAGGTTGGTGCAGTGCTGAAGTTGCGTCGCAAGCGCGATGCAACTCCAGCACTGTTCCAACCTACCCTATCCCTAACATGGTGCGTCAAGCCTTACGCCTGCTTCAAGCAGGCGCAGGGTTTTGACGCATCAGCGTTGGGAAAGTGACTCAGTGATATCTTATAGATGTCACTGAGTCACTTTTCAGGGGCGTTCCTGCGACGGAACGCCCCCCCTGAGTTGAAACGCCCACATGAAACCTGACTCAGGTTTCATGTGCCGCAGGGCTTTACACCGTGATGCATCTCCATAGATGCGTCAAGATGTAAATGGGGCGCAACATGGCGCAGGGTTTACGCCGCCGCTGCGTCACAAAAGTGACGCAACTGCGGCGTAAAAGGGGCGCAAGTCCCTCATTAATCTGCCCCTTTGTATTTATGACTATGATTAACATAGTCACAGGGTACACTCCAGGCAGCTCTTGCTATGTGGAGATGCACATTCTGGAAATCCAAGAGTGCCAAATGACACACAAGTGAAAAGCTTATCTATACCCTTGTCAAATAACATATCAACAAAAGCAGATATTCACTAATGCATGTGTAAGGAATGTAAAAGAGCGTAGTTGTGTCTTGGTGCTAATTTTTGTCATGGCTGACATAGATGGCGAACTCGGGGACAAGCCAGTGTCACTTGCTCTCATCTCCTAGCTCATTCTCTTCTGTATCATGAAATAACCTTCAGCCTTTCCACCTTGCAGTGATGAAGAAGCAGAAGGCACAAACCTTAGATGGTTTGAACCATCAACTTGCAATATTAAGACCCCTGGGATATTTTGCTTTTGCGAAGAACATCGCAAAATGGGCACTTTTTAAAAAATCCAGCGATTTTTCCAAAAGTAACCACAAAAATTGGAGGGTTTTTTTTGTTTAAAAAAGCTGCCCTCTGTTTACTGCCCCTGCTCTGCTGCTGAACCAGTAAAAGAATGGAGAACAACAGGCTAGCAGGTAGAAGAGGTATTCAAATATTCTGCCACCTGTCTGATAAATGCACAGAGCCCCCTCCTTTGCAAGTGGCCTGCGGCCTGCCTCAAACATTTCAGTGTGCCCACTGTGGACTCTGCAGGCCACTGGGCCTCACTCCTGCCCCACCCACCCTCCATTGAACTTTGTCACTCCTCCCCCTCCCTTGGCCCCTCCCCTCTGTTTCCCCATGACTCCTCTTGTGCCTCCGCTCCCTTCGACCGCTCTACTGTGCTCCTTTCCTCCGTGACTCATTTGGCCCTCCCACTATCCCTTGGGACTCTCTTCTTCATGGCCCCACTCCTGTTCTCCTACACAACCCTGCAACTCTGTGCACTGTATGGAAGACAGGCTGTCTGATGCCAGAGAGAGTAGAGGTTTCATATTGCTATCTGCATTCTATGGCACCAGAAAGCCTCCAATTTCAGGTGCTGTGCTGCTAGAGACTTAGCACAGTCTCCAGCAGTGAGAGAGCACAAGTGTCGCAGTATTCTCGTTACAGGCACATTTTTTCCCTACTGCAAAAATATTACAAAATTTGAGTTATCGGCTGCAAGATACATGTTTGATTTTAGTTTTTTTTTGGCCGCAAAATTTGCCAGCTAAGGCCGCAAAGTCTTGTGGGGTCTGATTATTTTGCCCCTGGGGGAGCTTGAGACCCTTCTCCATGTGAGCAAAAAGTGACCCTCCCACCCTCCTCCCTGCTCGACAGAACTGTTCTCAATTGACCCACATTTGAAGACTTCCTCCTCTATTTTTAAATAATTGATGGGCAGTTTGCTGTTGTGACTTTCATAATTATGCATATTGACCCCGAACTGTGTGATATTGGCCTGGCACTAAGTCATATTGGCAAAAAGTTGTAAGATACTCGTGGAATGATATGTGATCTTGGGCTGGGGCTGTATGATCTTGGCCATATGTATGTGACCTTGGCACCAGGCTGTTTGATCTTGGCCCAGAATTGTGCCAATGTGTTGCTGCGATAAATTATGTTGTCTTGGCATTGTTTATTGCGACGTGACTGTACATGGTAGCAATGAGTATTGGAACAAATGGTGACTTTGAACCAGAACTGTGTACTGAGAAGGAACTCCAAAGTCCCATTGAATGTATACTGGCCCTGCTGAGAAATATCATCACAGTTTTTGCAAAATGTAGGTTGATCTGAAGACAGCTTTGGTTCTTTTGGCTTAGCACTTAAAATTAAAAACTCGTTTACTTTTACTGTCCATTTTTATTCTTTAAACAGTGTAAGGAAATGCCTCTTTTTGCATGATCGCCCCCAAAGGCTTGGACTGATGCTGTTAGTTTTTTGAGTTTGAGTGTGCTCTGAAAACTGCTAACCAGGCCTCTGTGCCAGTGTTCTGACCTTTGAAGTTATATGTTAAATTGTCTCACGCCCAATTGGTATTACTTAACTTACTAATAAATCACTTGTTTATGGTACAAGGGCTCCCCAGGACCTGTAAATTAATATGTATCTCGTGTGTTTTGAAGCTCTTATTGTGCCACTCTGTGAATGTAAGTAAAACGTACCTCCCAGCCTGCCACTGCAAACTGGAAGAGCAGTTGTAAAGTGCTACCTCGACTTTGCCATTTAAACTAATGGCAAAGTCCAGAACTCCCTTTTTAATCTATGGGTCATCCATTCAGCACACTTATTGAGCCCTTAGACAGGGTGCTCTAAATTAAAACAAAGGACATATATATTTACTTATATCCTAACAGTAAAAGCCCCAAATTGCTGTTTTAGCTGTGGAAAGGCTTGTGGCCCCATTGTCGAGTACAGGGTTACATGTTGACAACTCAGCAGTGCTAACTTCTGAATGGGGCTACTACTACTAAAGTTGATACTTCAAGGAATAAAAATAATCGTTAGATTAAACCCAAAATGATGTTCAAGTCAAATTTACTATAACTATACTCTAAAAGCTACTTTTAGAAAGTTGCCAATCTGTTGCCAATATTTCCAGTGGCCACCATTTGCAGATGCCGGCCACAAGACAGATTTTTGCCCTCCTGGGGGAAGTGTGAACGACTCCCAGGAAAGGAAACAATAGATGCTTGCCCTTGGAAGAAGTGTCACCTCTTCCTGGCCAGAAGACACACAGGGAGTGAGCCCAGAAGGCAAGCTTCAAAAGGAAAGCTGCCTTTGAAGAGCAAATGGTGGACACAAGTGAGAATGGCTGCTCTTTTGTTCTGGTAGATGGGTTGTCGTTGGGGACAGTGAGGGAAAAATAGTTGCCATGTTGGTTTTCCAATTGGCATGTACCCCTCAGGTAGGCACATCTGTATGGTGGACTACCAAGCTCCACACACCAAGAGAGTGGTTCTACCATTTTGGGAGTGGGCAAAATGATGCATCCTGGGATAGCTAGTTGCCACACATTTCAGGAAGTCAACATCAGGTGGGAGGGGACATGGTAGCCCATCCCACATCCCCTGAGGGATCTTTCTGGTAATAAATATGGCACCCCTGTCATCCAGACCTCAGACCATGTCTGTACTGTAGAGAAGACTGAATAAGGACTGCTCTGCTGTTCCCTGGCAAAGAGTGGCTGCAAAAAATACTTGTAGGCCCTGGCTAGCACAGAGAGGACTGTGCCTGTGGTGGCCTGCTTGATGTAAAGTCACCCCGAGCCGCAGTCAGATAAGGTGAACTTCAAGGGTCAGTTTGTGACTTCCTGATACAGCTCAAACAGCTCCAGAGCCACAAAAGCTGAAGATGCATAATTTGGCAAGTCAGTGGCCCCAGTTGCATGATTGCCACTGACCGCTGGCGTGCAGCCTAGGAGACCTAGTCCTAATGCTCAAAAGATGCACCCGAGTCTGCTGCACTTGAAAGAGTAATTGAAATGCAGTTTGGTCATCTCAAGAGGGACACTAGCCTTCACCAAAAGGAACCGCTGGTTTTGTTGTGACTGGAGACCAATAGTCCAGTGGCAACTGGGTTTTTGATGGATCCAGCAGGACTTCCATTAACTTCAACCCCTGTGGCCAAAGTCATCCTACCAAGACTGTGGATCAAGGAGTAGCCACAGGAAGGCCCTGCATTGACCTCCCAGCATCCTCAGGATTATACAGCTTCTTCAGCACCTCGTATCCCTTGCCCCAGGACCACTCCACTGAAGTCTATAGCTGTCCGCCGATAGGGTCTGAATCTAGACCTCAGACTGCTTTGGTGATAAGGTAACTGTCCTATAAATCCTTACTGGCCCCCTTGATCTGGTCCATGCCACAATTGGTTTCCCAAGGAGGTCCGGAGTACCTGAACACAACGTTATGAACTTTGCAAAGTTTCCAAAGCTTCTGCTAGCTGTGTTTGTTGCTAGTGCTTGTTATATTTTGAATAAAACCAAAGATTTAAGTTTTGCATAAAAATCTATATATCTGGAACACTCTGGTGGATTGTGTGCATTTTGGTGACTAAAAATTCATAAAAATAAGATCTATTTTTCTAAATTAGAGTCAGATTTCTTTCATGTTGTGTGACTTTCCTATTCGGTTATTTTGGCACTTTCAGGTGCTTTACACTTGTTCCTTTGTTTATGCCAGACTGCTCTAAGCCACAGCTCCCCAGGTCTTTACAAACAAGCCTGACTGGATCCAAGACAGTATTATGGGTGTATTACACTGTGAGGTCGCACAACCACACCATATAAAACACCCCTTTCCTCACAGACCGCATTTCTGTGCATATCCAATGTCAGTTCATAACTCTACCAGTCATATAAAAACAGCACCGGGTGTTTACAATATACACACAAATCCAATCAGACATAGGAACACATACACACACTTACACGCACCGACACACAAACACACATTGCATGAACACACACATGCATGCACACCCGTACACACACACACACACACACACACACACACACAAATGTATTTACGCTTCACAAACACAAATGCACACACACAAACTCACGCACACTTGGGACTATGATAGCACCAGTACATTGTGAAATAGATGGAAAGACATCCTTATACGTAACTCAAAACAGATGTTCAAAATTAATGAGGCACATCTTTTAATGCAGTCAGTCCTGTACCAGCCATGTTTATATAAAAACTTTAGCATGCAGATTAGTGAGTATGTTTAGCTCTAGAAAGGTCTCCAGAGGCAGCACTCATTAGCTAATCTAAGCACATGTAGAACATTAATATTTACTCTGGATTTAGTACTTGCACATGCAGTCTTGTCTCCTGAGTTCCTGAGTTCAAGAAACAGATGTTATTAGCACCAGGCTGCCAAGCTATGGAACACGCTCCCCGCGCAGCTCAGACTACAATCAAACAGGACCATTTTTAAGAAACAAATAAAGACCTGGCTCTTTCCCAAACCTGTAGATTAATCAGTGTGCCCAGCATTCTTTCGCTCAGGGCCAAGACGCCTCGGCATTCGTGTGCTTAATAAATAAGTCAGTCGGTCAGTCAGTCAGTCACATCTAAATGAACAATTTGTCTAGCTTTGTGAAAGGCTGTATTTATTCAGCTAAGGTCCACACCTGTGACTTGTCTGTACACAAAGGCATCAGGAAGATCACCCACAAACCTGCTTTGCCCTGATTTGACCTTTCAAACTGCAGATTAGTGGAGGATTTATGAAGCAGATATCCCCCAGCTCAGCTTTTCTATAGATATTGGCATGTGCCACAATGGGTGAATCAGACCTTGCAGTAGACACTATAACAATCTGAGCTTTCTGACAATGAGTCTCTACATGTGGTAAATTAACGACCTCAAGCTATCCAAAAATGCCTGAAAACTTTCAATGTCAGATTCGAAACAAATCTTTTTATGTATTGGTAAATAATGCAGGTCACAATAGAAATGCATCTTGACATCTCTATTCATATCTCACTGGTGCGTTATCAGTGGAAGGTAGAAGCAAAATCAGAGGTGTTTTGCTAGAGCTTTAGAGAAGTAAAGCCTAGAGTTCTTGAACTTGAACAAACTAGAGTGGAATCAACAAGAAAACACTAAATAGGTAAATGATGGCATCTAAGCACCTCAGTGACACCTGAGCTTTGGGACTGAATTTATTACCTACTGGTAATCTTCATTACCTTCAAATATAGTCTTCCCCATCACAGTGCTCACATTATGAGGTGGCCCTGCCTCTAGACTCAGTAACCCTGCCTAACTAGTGAAAAACTGAGTATTTTGTTTGTTTTTATTATAATACTTGAGTCCTTTCCTCATAATCTCTACCCGTCGCATTCCAAGCTTCCACACAGGAGGGGCTCCTCCAGTGGAGTGGAGGAGCGTCGCCACACTTAATTGCCCCCATGATGAAAAATAGATTGGTAATTCATCATCACGATTTTATTTTTTATCTTACTGAACGAGCATTAGGACGAGGGCGGGGCCACTTCTGATTGAAAGTAGTATGGACTGGAAGGAGGGTGGGTAGCCTCACCACTTTTCAAAGTGTGCAGGTCTTTTTGGCCTGGTGAGAGCAGCACCCTGATTGGTAAAGGGAGTTTCATGGTGGCCGGGCAGCAGTGCAACGAGGTCCGGAGCAGGAGGTCCTGTTGTCAAGTAAGTGTTTTATTAGATTTTATTTTATTTTATATTTGAGCATGCCCATTTATTTTGATTTGTATTATTTTGTTTGAGTGAAGACCTGCCCCCCCTTCCCATTGATGCCAGCCACCACTGCTTCCACAGTTTAGCAAAGATAATTAAAGCAGTTGGGACTATGTTGTGGGAGACTATCGTACAGGGTAATTAGGATTACTGGCAAGTAATAGATTAATTACATCTTCACCCATCTTCCCCGACAAAGTGCTCATCGTATGACAAAATCATCTATGAATATTGTCTTTGGCCACACAGAATTATCACACTTTATCTTTTGCCCATTCAATGCATTTATTCAAAGGAAATGTTGCTCTATTGATATTAAGTCATAACAGATTTTAAGACCCATGAACAAAAAGACATATTTTCGTAATTGAGTAGAGCTGACCGCTAATGTTCAACAAAAGTGTCCATATTTGACTAGATGACAGCCCGTAGAGTCTCCTGAGCCATAATTCAATTAGATTCTGTCTATGAGGTTGATAGGTTGATCTGCCCTGGATGATTCAGTGAGCTGGTGAACCTTCGGCTAAATATACTTGAATAATGTGAATAATGGCCTCATGAACCCGCCTCTTAAAGTCACAGTAGATGGCATTTTCCTTTATTTGCAGGCCCATGAGAAAGAATGAAATATTCGTTTCTGAATGTCTGTGTCTTTGTCAAATACTGATAACACAACTTCCTGCGAGCAAGGAAACTGGGACTAAACTTTTGGTTTCAATTTTGGGAGTGATTGTTGATAGAAATTGGGTTACTGGTTGACTGGGGTATAAGCCCCGCTCAAGCAGCAACCACAACCCTAGTCAGGGTAAGGCACAAGTAAACCCCAAATTATCCTGTGCTCAACCTCCTGGTAGCTTGGCACAGAGCTGTCAGGCTTAACCTACAGGCAATGTGTAAAGTATTTGTGCTACACTTCAAACAGCAACAAAACACCACACAAAAAGTTCCCACACCAGGTTAAAAAATTGAGCTTAAATTAATAAATAAAAAAAGACCAAAAATGATAAAAATCCAATCAGAAGAACTAAAGTTCTGAATTTTTAAAGAATACACTGCACAATAGCACTTAACGGCAGGAAGCGCCAACCCCACAGGACCTGGTCAAAGTAAAAAGTTTAGGCCGACTGCAATGGAGCATGGGTTAGATCCAGTCCTAGATTAGTCCTGCTGAAGTTTTACATTCTCAAGTTTTGTGCTTTTAGGTGCTATTTTACAGTTTATTCTTTGATAATTCATAACTCCTGTTCTTCTGATTGGATTTTTATCATCCTGGATGTCTTATATAGTGAGTGCTATGACACAGAAGACAGATAAAGGGGTAATGTCCTATTGTGACTGAGGGTCTCTGGGTTTTAGGTTCACAGGCAGTAAGTAGCCGTGGACATTTTTACGTTGACTTTTAAGTCCCAAAAATGTAGACCCATCACAAATATATTTACGTACAGAACATGAAGTGAAGTAGGCAAATGCCTTTCTTTGTGAGTGTAAATTAATATTTGCTATTCACAGCATTTGAATTTACACGTACAATAGTATTTATTAACACACATGTGGGTATTGATCTGATGATACATTTCCCTTCAATGCAACTGTTTAGAGTCGTTGTAAATGATTTTTGTGATACTTTATTTTTTTTTAAAGTACAAAAGAAAAAAATGCAACACTATTAACTTCATTTTGAAATAAATCTTTAATTCATTTAAATATAAGAAATTACATTAAAATTATTTTATGAGTTTTAAGTTAAAGAATGAATTTACACCTAAAGTAAAAACTTGTTTAATATGAGATAGTAATTATTATAGGTAGAGTGTAGAATTAATTAAAAGTAACCTAACTTATTTTAATCAAAATTACCTTTACACTTATCTTTAAATTAAAAACCTTCATTAAAATATGTTGTGTTAAAATAATTTATTTCTTGAATTAATCTTTTTTTTCTTTTGGCCTTTTATTAGTTCGTATTTTGGGCCTTCTTGCCATAACTCGAGTACTTGAGTGAACACCGTCTGCGCATGTATGACCTCTACTTCCCATGGTTGGACCACATCCAAGGCCATCGACCGCTAAACCCTGGGAAACGCGGATGTCTCATGAGCAGAAAAAGAAATCATATGAACAATATTATTAAAAATGTTACAATTTTGGATCAACTCGGTGGGAATAAAATAAAATGAATATTAATAAAGGGATGGGTTTGGGAACAAAGAAAGTGCTATGCCATCATGGTGTGATGACCAAAACGCCCCTTGCGTGTCCAATCAGAAATCGTATTTTTGCGATATTGCAACTTTAGGGGGTGGTACATGAATCCCAAAAGGTATAACTAAGGTAGTTTAGTTAACTGGGTATGTGTGATCGTGAGAGAATGCTGAGAAGGAAGATGCTGTCAGCATTATTGATGATGCTGAGATGCTGAAGATGAGTCGATAAAGACTTACAGAAATTTATTAGAAAGAAGATCGCAGAAGAATCTCGAGGAAGGAGAGAGTGTCAGAGAGGGAGGGGTGCGGCTAGTCGTTGGTTCTAGTGAGGTTCTGTCCTGTCCTAAATCCTGTCCTGAAGCCTTTGTCATCTGATCTTTCCCATGGGACCCTTACCATCCCATTGGCCAAGGGGTTGGTGTTCACACCATCTGTGGTAACTATATGATTCGTATATTATTTTTATGTACTGCTCTCTTTATCCTCTTTTTCTGAGCAACGTCAATCTGATGAATTCGTGACAGTGTTTAATTTACTGAATCTTCCTTCCTAAATGATTGAAGGTGTCCGTGGTGTATTTTGAATGGTTCACTCACATTTAAAATTTTAGATAAAGGTTTTGAAAACTTCTTGAGTCTGTGTTTAATATTATTAATGAATTATTTGCAAGGTTGGATATGTGCATCGTCACCATCAACTAGTCCCAAATAATTTGGTTCACCGACCAAATGGAAAGAACTTATTGATCAGTGATAAACAAACACCCCCTAGCGGTTAGCCAAATGAATTAAAGTGTATGCAATATTGATGGGCAAAGGTGAATATATGGTGTTGAAGTATCTGTTGTTGGTGCGCCGCTGGATCAGGACCAACCGACCTCCTGTTGGCGGTCCCGACTGACCAATTAGGATGCGTCCGAACACTGTTCGGTCGCACTCCTATTCTTTACAGTGGGAGCATGTATTCTGACTGGAATGCATGCTCTCATTGTAAAACGAAGAGGTGCTGTTCATCCCTGCACCCCATGGCAGGCACCTCAAGGTGCCGGCCACGGGATGCAGGGATCAATAGGAGGCACCCATCGGAGGCCTTGCACTCATGAGGCTCCTGCTGGGGGCCCCCAAAGTTGACTTCCAGCAGCCTTTCTGTGTAGGAAAGGCCAGCACAGAAAGGTTGTCGGAATCTGACATCGTAATCCCTCGTGCGGAAAAAGCCACCTTTGGGATTACTGACTGGCGGACAGGCTCTCCGAGCCCAACAGAAGCAGTTGGAATGTCCGGTTGCATTCCTTTCCAACCGACACCATCATAATGGGTCTGTCAGAAAGGAATCCAACCACCTGATTATGATGCAGTTGGAACGCCGTTTCCGATTACATTGTAATCAGGCCCTTAGGGTTTTCTCTGGAAGCAGTACAGATGAGAGGAAGCCATGAAGTTTAAGGTGTGTGTTGACGGTGCAACTCTTTCCTTACCTTTACTAATATAATTCTACAGTTCTTTGCTTTCACATAAAATACATATCCATTCCCATGCTATCTACTTGGAATGCGCCGCATTACCATACAACATTCTCTTAAAGACAGACCTATTGTCATTGTCAATGCTTGTTTGTTATTTAAAGACATCGCAGTGTTTCCTTGGAAATTAAACTTTATTTTCCATTTGCAAAGGAGAAGGAGTCCCAAGAGGACCCCTCATCTTTTGCAATTGCATTACCAACTCCTTTGAAGTGCTGGATAAATATCAATGTTTTGCTACTAGATTTCAGTCGAAAACAATTGGTAGATAAGATACCAATTGTGTATTTGGAAGGCACACCTACATCACATCCTTTCCAGATACCAAATCAGTATCCGTTCAGAACCCCATTTTAGAAGTCACAAAACTTTCCCAACTTCTAAAATGAGATTAGTACACAAGAAAAGCATTTTAAGGTCTCAGATGCCGAATTGTAGTGTTTATGACTGTTTAAACGCTTTGCACATCTGGCCCTAGGTTTTAATGTGTGACTTAATTTGGTCTCAGATGAAGTGCACATTTGCTCTGATTCTGGCAGTTGCATAAGTCCCTAGAAGGGATAAATGTAAGGTGTAATGCAGAGGCTTACATTTGGCTGCCACATTGGGATGGTGCAATCCATTCTTTCAAAGGCAGTATGTGTTCTGCTAGTCTTCAGAGGTAATCATTATATGGAGGTGAATAAAAGTCTGTTAAAGTGCCCCTGAGTCTTTCTACCAAGCGCCAGCCTGTTAGGTCCCAGGTGATCTCCTAAGACCTATCCTGAAAGCACTATTTTGGAGGTGTTATTAAGTTGGCTGGTTTAAATATGGGCAAGTCAATGGCCAATTGGAGTAATCCTTGGGATACTTAGGTCTCAGTTGCCATATTCAAAGGTCGAGCGATATTGGTGTGTGAATGCTTAGTAGTCTGTAAGGAAAGGTATTTTTGGAAATGTTGCCTTGCCTATGAATAGTGTTATTGGGAAATACGTTAGAGGAGGTAGGTAATATGAAATCACAAAGGTGTTTTGTTTTTAATCTGGGGTGTATGCTATAGGATCTACATTTTAAGTTTATGCATCAATCCACTGTCAGTGTATTTTAATATTGTTTATTGTTCCTTTATCATGACCATACAAAAAAAGAGAAAACTTCACATTTCTCATGACACGACACATATGGAAGTACAGCACATACTGAATACATTCTTCGAATATTCTTCATTAACATGAAATTAAACAGAGCATTCCTACAAATCGTATTTGCTAAAAGGTAATGGCACTTTGGTGTAGTCTTAGAGCAGTCTTTTTTCATTCTTAAAATAGGGTATTTCGCACAGAATTGGCACTTTCTGAATTCAGCATTTTTTGATATTTGCTTTATTTCAAAAGGTTTGACTTGCCAAAATGTATCAGGGAAAATTGTAGGAAATGTAATAATGACTGCACATCTTCTGATTCCAATCTCTTTTGAAGCTCTTTTTTGAAAAACTGGTGCTTCCACAGGGATCAGAATGTAGCCCTCAATGTTTAATCAAGGACGACAAGGGGGGATTGAGCTGCTGAATTACATCCTCACATAAAAAACTATACAGATAGTAGCTCAATCTTTTTCTGGATCACCTATAAGTTTATTAACCTGATTGGAACATGTTCTCTGACTATAGGTAACATTGTGTGGGTAGGCTTGTGATTAGCTCAAAGTGGTTCCTGTATGGAGAACATCTGGAACTGTGGAATAGGGAGTACGGTTTGGAGACAAACTGACCCTTATCCACTGGTATTGTTTACACCTATGGAGCAGGGTTGATATTCCCAATTACCTGGGGTATATTGTAATAGGTGTTGTCTCAGAAAATTGATCATATTAGATAATAAATGTGGAAAAGGTTCCACAATTGGCAGAGATATGTGGTGAAGATTAATGGTGCAGTTACATTAGGGCCGGCAGAGGGGGGGTAAGAGAAGGCATTAACCCACAGGCCCCAGTTTTTACAGGGCTTCCTCCTTATGCTAAAAATCATGGGCCTCATTTGCGAGATTTTGGTGCAGAGCAGTGCCTCAAGGAAACTTGCTGCGCTGCCCTGCGTCAAAAGAAAAGGGCAGGAATGCGCTGGATCTGTGATAAGGCGCATTCCTGTCCTTTTCCTCTGTGGGATGCTATCCGCCAACGCAGGCACCCTTGCGCCATGGTGCAAGGGTGCCTGCATTGTAGAGGTGATTGATTTTGTGCAGGAAGGTGTCCCTTCCTGTACAAAAACAATCACAAGAGGTGTTCTCCTCTTTCTACTGTGCTGCAGAATGCAGAACACATAGAAAGAAGAAACAACTAGGAGAAAGAATATTTCTCCTCACTGCGCCTCCCTAACGAAACTCCTGGGGTGGTGTTAGAATCTGACGCATTACCATGTTTACGATTTTATGGTTTTATGATTGTGTAAATCTGGGAATGTTTCAGATTCCATGGGTGGTGTTTGGGAACACCCACAGCAAAACCCATGGACTGCCCCTTTCACACAGTGTTCTGCATAAAAGGGGCATATATTTACAAGGCCATTAAAAGCCATGCAGATTGTCTTTGCAAGGCCTTGGAAATATGCTGCAGCACATTGCGCCACCAGAACGTCAAACAAGTGACGCTCCGGGGTGCAAAAGTACCACTAGGAGCCTCATAAATGAGGCCCCACATTAGTAGATTTCGAAGAAACTTGCCCTGTTTATGAATGATGACACAGCTAATGCCGCTCAAATCACTAGACGGCATCAGGTTTATTTTTTAATTAGGAACAGGTCCCAGTGCCTGGATACCCTCACGGGTGACAAGAAGTGCTTCACAATTCTATTGATTGACTGATTGATTGATTGATTGAGGTGCACATGCTGTAGGGGATCTGACTCTCATGAAGATGTTGACAGGTGCCACGCAAACACGGCTGATATGCTTGTAATAGATGTGCTGGCCATCAAGTAAGTTGCTGCTTATTCCTAGTGCCAATCCTTCTTCACAAAGGATCCACATTGACCTATTCCTGTAGGAATTTGCTGAGAGTTGCTTCTTGATCTTTCTGGCTCTGGGACAGACAGGTGATTATCTTTGGGTAGGTGATGGTGGATCCCTTCTGAATTCAGAAAAACTGTCAGGCACGCTGTCATCATCAGCAGACTGGACTACGGCAACGCCCTCTATGTCGGAATCAACAAGAAATTCCTTTGCAAACTGCAGACCATCCGGAATGCCACAGCCAGACTTATCCTCGACATCCCCTGTCGCCGTCACATCACCCAACACCTCCGCTATCCCCACTAGCTCCCAGTCAGAAGAAGAATAACCTTCAAGCTCATCACCCACGCATACAAGGCCAATCACAACACCGGATCAGTACACCTGAACAACCTCCTCTCCCTACACACACCCAAAAGACACCTCTGCTCAGCTGACCTTGCCCTGGCCTCCGTCCCACACATCCACAGGACCAGAACAGTAGGCAGGTCCTTCTCCTTGCAGCCAAGGCCTGGAACGACCTCCCCCTCCACCTCCGGCAAGCCCCCACACTGCCCCAGTTCAGGGAAGACATCAAGACCTGGCTCTTCGGATGATCCCAGCACTCAATGGAGCCGCCTCCTTCCCCCCAGCACCTTGAGACCCTCACGGGGCAGTAGTTGAGCTTTACCAACCCTGATTGATTGAATGAGTTTTGCGCGGTGGTTGTAACATTTGGGTATCCTTAAATGGAATTTGGTTGGCAGCCTGTGACTTTTGCTTATTTTCAGTAATGCAGGGCACGTTAGATTAAACTGAGGGCATGCATTTATCTATAACATTATATGTTGACAATGGGGGCCTTTGGTCCACCCTTATTTTTTATCTGCACCTTTCAGTTAAGGTTTTGCCTTGCAATAAATTGCACTCGAACATACTCAATATTATAGAACAAAAACCTTGCCAATGTAACTTTACACTGATTACTGGAAAATCTATTGTTCAAGAACTATGATTTTATTTTTGCTGTGATGCCATGGAAACAAAGAAGTGCACATGTGATGGCAGGATGCTGGTGCACCACTGCTTTGCGATGCATCTGAATAGTAATTAGTATTCTGATGTGCTCCGAGTGGCAGAATATGACAATGTGCAAACGCCCGTGAAGTATTAAAACCATATGTTACTTACTGTAGGAATAACAAGCAACGCTGCACCCAGCAAACACGTGTACGCCATGATGCGATAATTGTTTGCCAATTGAAAACCATTGAAACAGGGCAAGCGGATTCAATTTAATCTGAAATGAGTCTGTCATTTCGTTCATGCACGCCTGGCAGACGACAGCGGGAGCAACCCTTTGAACTGAAATTGACTACCGTGCTCATTTTTTTGCATCGCAAAAGCCTGCTCAGGTATGCGTTTCCGTCTAGCTGGGGCCGTGGGTGATTTGTGAAAGATGCCGAAAGTATCTGACGGCCACCTGCTTCTTCGGTCATAGATTAATAACACCTGATGAAGCATGAAAGCACGCTGCGGCCAGCTGCCGCGCTCCACACAAAAATACATTACAGCCCCCCAGTGTTACACTGATTAAAATACACCTCAACCGACACCAAGGCAAATAGCTCTACATGTTGTGGTCAATGGTCCGGTTACTTCAGAAAACGGTTCTCATTTCAACTCATCTCGGGAGGCCATTTTGTTTATTTTTCTCACGAGATACCTAAATGGCAGGGTCAAAGGGCATGAACTCTGCAGCAATTCTTTTGACCTTTCTGTGAGCCAGATATGTTACTTTAAACATATTTTCACCTTAGGTGGATTCTTCGTGGGTTTAGATTCGCTGACAAATGACAATTATGCCCGTATAGTTACATGATTACTTTTTGAGATGTAAAGAAAGATGACTAATTGGATTTCTTGTACTCCTCGGAATGAATATATATTTTAATATTCCTCTTTCTTGTGTTTGCTCATAGCAAAGGGGTTATAATCGTTCTTGAAAACTCGCTCCAGTGAAGTTCTTCTGTTACCCAGATATTTACATGAATGGAAACCCAAGTGGCTAAGGCATGCATCTGAGTGCTTATTTCAATTGGAAACACTCAGAATGCTACCCTGAACTGAGCACCATCTCCATGTCTCGGTTATCACGGTCCTGGTCCAATCCCCATTGGACTGTGGGAACTCTGTCTACCTGGCAGCCTCGGAGAGGCTATTAAATCTGCTCCAGCTGGTCCAAGACTAAGCAGCCTGCCTGATTATTGGCAGATCAAAGTAGAATCACATCGTTTCCACTCTTCATTTGGTTGCCCATTTAAAACAGGTGACCCCTGTGCCCCACACAGCCGGTCGCTCCTCGCCCTCTCTGCCCTGCTAGTGCTGCCTGCCTGCCGCTTCCTGCTGCCTGCTTCCCGCTTTTTTCGCCGCCGCCGCCGCCCAGTGACTTCTTTTCCCGCCGCTGACCCTGCTGACCCGCCTCCCCTTCCGGCCCATTGGACACCCCGCTCCCGCCTCCCAGCTGCTCCTCCACCCCGGCTCCTTACTTAAGGGGACCGCGGTGGGCTGGTCAGTGTGACCCCTGTGCCCCACACAGCCGGTCGCTCCTCGCCCTCTCTGCCCTGCTAGTGCTGCCTGCCTGCCGCTTCCTGCTGCCTGCTTCCCGCTTTTTTTCGCCGCCGCCGCCGCCCAGTGACTTCTTTTCCCGCCGCTGACCCTGCTGACCCGCCTCCCCTTCCGGCCCATTGGACACCCCGCTCCCGCCTCCCAGCTGCTCCTCCCCCCCGGCTCCTTACTTAAGGGGACCGCGGTGGGCTGGTCAGTGTGACCCCTGTGCCCCACACAGCCGGTCGCTCCTCGCCCTCTCTGCACTGCTAGTGCTGCCTGCCTGCCTGCCGCTTCCTGCTGCCTGCTTCCCGCTTTTTTTCGCCGCCGCCGCCGCCCAGTGACTTCTTTTCCCGCCGCTGATCCTGCTGACCCGCCTCCCCTTCCGGCCCATTGGACACCCCGCTCCCGCCTCCCAGCTGCTCCTCCCCCCCGGCTCCTTACTTAAGGGGACCGCGGTGGGCTGGTCAGTGTGACCCCTGTGCCCCACACAGCCGGTCGCTCCTCGCCCTCTCTGCCCTGCTAGTGCTGCCTGCCTGCCGCTTCCTGCTGCCTGCTTCCCGCTTTTTTTCGCCGCCTCGCCGCCCACTGACTTCTTTTCCCGCCGCTGACCCTGCTGACCCGCCTCCCCTTCCGGCCCATTGGACTCGCCGCTCCCGCCTCCCAGCTGCTCCTCCCCCCCGGCTCCTTACTTAAGGGGACCGCGGTGGGCTGGTCAGTGTGACCCCTGTGCCCCACACAGCCGGTCACTCCTCGCCCTCTCTGCCCTGCTAGTGCTGCCTGCCTGCCGCTTCCTGCTGCCTGCTTCCCGCTTTTTTTCGCCGCCGCCGCCGCCCAGTGACTTCTTTTCCCGCCGCTGACCCTGCTGACCCGCCTCCCCTTCCGGCCCATTGGACACCCCGCTCCCGCCTCCCAGCTGCTCCTCCCCCCCGGCTCCTTACTTATGACACCCCCTGAGCGACCGCGCAGCGGACGCGCGCAGCGGGAGCACCGACTGAGCGCCGAAGGTGCGCCAAAGGTAAGACCGTCTGCGCCCGTCCGCGCCTGGACCGCGCCCAGCGCCAGGACCCCTGGCCCCCGCAGCCACCCGCCCACCCGCCGGACCTACGACGCCACCGAACTCAACACACTCAACGCCGGCCGAATCCCGAGCTGCTACCAAGCCACCCCGGGACGCACCCACGGACCCTTCTGCTGCAACGCCTGCAAATTCACCTGCATTCAGACCTGCACTACACCAGCACCAACCAAGACCAAGACGAGCAACAGCAACAGCCACCTGAAGTGCATCCTGCTCAACAGCCGCTCCGTCCACCGACACGCCATCGAACTCTGGAACCTGCTCGACACCGCAGCCCCAGACGTCGCCTTCCTCACGGAAACCTGGATGAACGCCTCCTCAGCGCCCGACATCGCCATCGCCATCCCAGACGGCTACAAGATCATCCGAAGGGACCGCATCAACCAGACCGGAGGAGGCATCGCCATCATCCACAGGAACACCATCCGTATCACGACCAACACCGACGACACCCTCACACCCACCGAGCACCTGCACTTCCAGATCCACATCAACCCCAAGACCACCCTCAGAGGCACCCTCATCTACAGACCCCCAGGACCACGCACACAATTCAGCGAAGACATCGCCGAGTTCATCAGCCCGCACGCCCTCGCCTCCCCTGACTACCTCCTCCTCGGGGACCTCAACTTCCACCTGGAGAACAACAACGACCGCAACACCACCACCCTGCTGGACAATCTGTGTAACATTTCATAAAATAAAGATGAGTCCTTGGGTTGCTGCATCCAGATGTAAGTTTATTTTCATTAATCAGGAATCAATGTACAGGATACAGGCCCCAGTTAAGATCCAGTTAAAGCTCAGTTAAGGCCCAGTTTAAAACCCAGTTAAGCCCCACCGGGAGCAGCTGCCCTGCTGCTCAGCCTCAGATCTAACTGGCAGTAGAATCAAACATACACAAAAGGAACTCTTGGGTGACATCACAGATACAGGCTGAGGGGCTTAGAACAAACACAGAAGAAGGACAGAGAAGAAGGAAAAGCAGGATGTAACACATCTCCCTCCTTGACAGAAATAAGAGACAGATGTGAAATAGAACATACAGCAGGGATGAAAGTAACACAACTTCACCTTTAAAAGAAATTAGAGAAATACGGAAACGACAGAAAGAAGAAAAGTAAATGATAGAACAAACAGCACATAAAAGAAAACCCTCTTCCCCAAGTAAGTGAAAGAGGATAGAGATCAAATGGAAACATTTACAAAATATTCATAAATATAACGACATTTTCAAATATAATGCCATTTAGATGAAATAATCACCATTCCCCTCCCTTGGGAAAAATCCACTAAAACATTTCTGACTCAAGTTCCAAAACTTCTTAAAATATAGGAGAACACTGCTCCCAAAACCTCGTCATCAATTGAAAATGAACACCTCTAAAACATTAGAGCACATACGTGGTTCATATATAAACAAAGAAGCACTAAGACTCCTCACATGAAAGCGAGCACGAACTGAGCACACTATGGCTCTTTACCTTTAAACTTGAAAAAATGAAGCCCTAAGACTTCTCACATGAAAGCGAGCAAGAATTTAACTGAGCACACTATGGCTCTTTACCTTTAAACTTGAAAGCTTGGAGCACCTCAAAAAATGAGCACCGAATGTGGCTCCGACAATACATATCCCAACACTGGAGCAAACAATCGCCAGCTTTACCTTTAAACTCGAATAAAAATGGAGCACCTCAAAAATGAGCACCGATGTGGCTCCGCAACAATACATATCTAAAAGTCCAAACACTGGAGCAACCAATCTCCATGAACATGAACACCTCAAAACACTTTGAGCACTAATGTGGTTCATCAAAAATAAAGAATAAACTGAGCATGAACATATCACATCACTTTTAAGTATAATCAGAGCACCCCAACCAAAGTTGAGCACATAAGTGGCTCAATCCAATAATACCAAACTAATCCAGCACATCACTGAAGTCTAAAAACTGACTAAAAATGCGATAACCACCACAGAATGATAATACCATACCTATATAACCTGTGGAAAAACATAACATTAGCATAAACAGCACATAAATGTAAATTATGTCATCAACAATAAAATAAGTATGTTGGTCAATATGAATAATACAGCAGATTACACTTTTCAAAATAAGAAATTAAAATAACAAAGGTAGTCACCGTAGACTGAATGTTGAAATGCTGCAGTCACAGTCATCGTAGATTAGCAACGAGATATCCATACAGCTGTTTTCATCAGATGCAGTGTAGAACAGTGATCTTCATCTGGTATTGTCTCGTGAATAGTGTGCCAAGTGATCAGAGTTGTGGTGTGTTTCCAACACCAGATTGTAGGTAAAGTCTTTACCAACCAAAACTCCAAAAACATTACTAATACGTAACGACTTAGTACCGGAAGACCGCAGGAAGAAAAGACATAGGGCCTCATGTAGGTAGCATACCAGTTACCACTTCTAAAATACCGAACGATACCGAATCGGTATTTTAGAAGTGGTAACTCGTATGTAGGTAATGAGTCGGTATTTTTTACCGATTCGTTACAATTCGGTAATTACCGAATCGGTATTTACCGATTCGGTAATGAGGCATACCTTCCCATTGAGGGGAAGGTATGCCTCATTACCGAATCGGTAAATACCGATTCGGTAATGGTGGAGAACATGCAAGGGTGGCAGGGTGTCACATTGACACCCTGTTGCACCCCTGATTCGGCCATGTGTGCACATGTGGCACACATACATGCCCTAAGGGCATGTATGTATGCCACATTGCACACTGCTACGCACTTCAAAATGCCCATCCACAACCATTAATTATTTACCACCAACTATTAGTTGGTGGTAAATACCGACTCTTAAACACACCCACACACTCCCCCTACATCTCGATTTTGGTTTCGGAATTTACCGAATCGGTAAAATTACCGATTCGGAAAAGTTACCGATTCGGTAACATTACCGATTCAGTATTATTACCGATTCGGTAATTTTACCGATTCGGTAAATTCCGAAACCAAAAATTGTCCCCCTACATACCAATAGCCAAAATACCGGTCGGTAACGGTATAATTACCGAAAATCGGCCGTTACCGACCGGTATTTGGCTACCTACATGAGGCCCATAGTGGTTGGCAATGCGAGTGAAAAGCATGTTGAAATTTAGAAATGCCAAACTTAAAATGGCGGCACGCAGCGTGCGTTAAACTGGGTGGCTCTCGGCACGTTCCAGCATCAAGACGTCCTTAGGCAGCATAGAATACCAGGAAGAATAGAAGACGTCATGAACTCACCCTCTGCTCCACGGGACACGCGACACAGTGAATCAGGTAAGAAGCGCGAGCCGTATTTTTAAATTTGAAATGCACCGTAACTGTTTCTCTTGAGCCCAGGCAGCAGGGAAAACAGCGTAGACATGCCAAAAAAACGTAAATTCAAAGTCTCTCACCCAGCAGTTCCACAAATCCGGCAGGCAGCAATCCGAGGCGAATATTCTCCTCCTTTTCAAAAACACCCCTCTGACCTTAGAAAAACGAACAGGCAATAATGAGGAGAATAGGCACAAGTTTAACTCCTCAAGTCTTGAAATTAAACAAAGGAAATGTCACCAAATACAATCCTGGAAAGTCTGAAATAGATGGTCCTCATAAACGTGAAAGCCGTCTGTTTACATAAACTGCCAGTGCACAATCTCCAAGGCACCAAAACCCGGAGTCCACGCAGATCGATGCAGGACACTTCAATCTCAACTGCAGGTTGTAAAGGTCGAAGTTGCGGTTTTGTAAACAGGAGACCATTGGAGCGCAGGCACACTGAGAATAGTCAGCAGTAGAAAAATCACTCAAATGTAAGCTGACTGAACGGCAGAAGGCAAGATTGTCCTTTAGACATGTGCCAGAGGTTATTGCAGATAATTAGAAGTAAAGTCGCTTCAGTAAAGGTTACCCAGAGGCAAACAGGAATATTTAAACGTGTTTCTTCTTCTCTTAAGCTGCAATGATAATTCTTTAAATGGGTCCTTTAAAGTACACCAAATAACCTCAGCAAGTGAAAGTCCAACGTCATGTCCCAAACCCAACTTACTTCAGGCTGTCAGTTGTTGTAGACACCGGTGGGGCAATCAAGGGGTTGGACATGCAGTTCATTTAATTTCTTGTAGTTTCTCTTGTAAAATTCTTTAATCACGCGTGGTTTCTTCCTTCAACTCGTCGCCAGTGTAACATTTCATAAAATAAAGGATGAGTCCTTGGGTTGCTGCATCCAGATGTAAGTTTATTTTCATTAATCAGGAATCAATGTACAGGATACAGGCCCCAGTTAAGATCCAGTTAAAGCTCAGTTAAGGCCCAGTTTAAAACCCAGTTAAGCCCCACCGGGAGCAGCTGCCCTGCTGCTCAGCCTCAGATCTAACTGGCAGTAGAATCAAACATACACAAAAGGAACTCTTGGGTGACATCACAGATACAGGCTGAGGGACTTAGAACAAACACAGAAGAAGGACAGAGAAGAAGGAAAAGCAGGATGTAACAATCTCGCAAACCTCGGACTCAAGCAACTGGTGACCACCCCCACCCACTACGCGGGACACACACTCGACGCCATCTTCTCATCCAGCAAGGACATCTCCTTCAGCCACGCCACCGGACTCCACTGGACGGACCACAGCTGCGTCCACTTCAGCTTCAGAAGGACCACGATCCACCACCACCAGCAACAGGTTGCACGCCGAAGCTGGAACAAGATCACAGCCGACCAGCTCGCAACCTCCCTGAGCAAGAACCCACCCACCAGCGCAACGAACCCCAGCCAAGCGGCCACCATCCTCACGAAGTGGATCAGCGACTGCGCAGACGACCTCGCCCCTCTGAGGACCCCGCCTAGCAGACCCGGCAGCAAGAAAGCCCCATGGTTCACCGACGAACTCAAGAGCTCCAAGAAGAACTGCCGAGCCCTCGAGAGAGACTGGCGCAGAGACCCAACACCTGACAACATGACGGCCCTGAAGCTCGCCACCCGAAAACACCACCAACTGATCCACGCCACCAAGAAGACAGCATTCAAGGAACGACTGGACAACAACGCACACAACAGCAAGGAACTCTTCAACATCGTTAAAGAGTTCTCCAACCCCAACGCCGGAAACAAAGACATCACCCCTTCGCAAGACCTCTGCAACTCCCTCGCCTCCTACTTCCACAACAAGATCGCGGACATACACAACAGCTTCAGCACTCTACCGTCGCACGCCACGTCCGAACCACCGCCCCCCACCACCCTCCGCGCCTGGACCCCGATCAGCTCCGAAGACACCGTCCGCACGATGAACTCCATCCACTCCGGGTCTCCGACTGACCCCTGCCCCCACCATGTCTTCAACAAGGCCGACGCTGTCATCGCACCCCACCTGCGAGACATCGACACCGCTACCTTCCCGGAGAGCTGGAAGTACGCCGAACTCAGCGCTCTACTAAAGAAGCCATCAGCCGACCCCACCGACCTCAAGAACTACCGCCCCATCTCGCTGCTCCCGTTTCCAGCAAAAGTCATCGAGAAGACCGTCAACAAGCAGCTGTCCGCCTTCCTCGAGACGAATGGATCCCTCGACCTCTCGCAGTCTGGCTTCCGAGCCAACCACAGCACCGAGACCGCCCTGATCGCAGCCACCGATGACATCCGAACCCTGCCCGACAACGGAGAAACAGCGGCCCTCATCCTCCTAGACCTCTCCGCAGCCTGCGACACGGTCTGCCACCGTACCCTAGTGCAGCGCCTCAACAACGTCGGAATCCAGGAGAAGGCACTGGAGTGGATCATCTCCTTCCTCACCGGAAGGACACAGAGAGTCCGCCTCCCACCGTTCAGATCAGAAGCCACCGAAGTCATCTGCGGCGTTCCTCAAGGCTCCTCGCTTAGCCCAACCCTCTTCAACGTCTACATGAGCCCCCTCGCAGCCATCGCACGCCAGCACAACCTCAACATCATCTCCTACGCCGACGACACCCAGCTGATCCTCTCCCTCACCAACGACCCCGACACCGCCAGAGCCAACCTACACGAAGGGATGAAAGAGGTAGCCGAATGGATGAAGAACAGCCGCCTGAAACTGAACTCGGACAAGACGGAAGTCCTCATCCTGGGTTCCTCACCCTCCGCCTGGGACGACTCCTGGTGGCCCCCCGCCCTAGGCAACGCACCCAAACCAACAGACCATGCGCGCAACCTGGGCTTCATCCTGGACTCCTCCCTCTCCATGACCAGACAAGTCAACGCCGTCTCCTCGGCGTGCTTCAACATCCTGCGCATGCTACGTAAGATATTCCGGTGGATCCCCACCGAGACCAGGAAAACGGTCACTCAGGCCCTCGTCACCAGCCGTCTGGACTACGGCAACTCCCTCTACGCCGGAACCACCGCCAAACTCCAGAAGAGACTCCAGCGGATCCAGAACGCCTCAGCACGTCTCATCCTGGACATCCCCCGCCGCAACCCCATCTCCGGGCACCTGAGAAACCTGCACTGGCTCCCGGTCAACAAGAGAATCACCTTCCGTCTCCTCACCCACGCACACAAAGCCCTACACAACCAAGGCCCAGGATACCTCAACAGCCGCCTCAACTTCTACGCTCCCGAACGCCAGCTTCGATCGACCAGCCACGCCCTCGCCGTCGTCCCCCGCATCCGAAGAGCCACCACAGGAGGAAGGTCCTTCTCCTACCTCGCCGCCAAGACCTGGAACTCCCTCCCGACCCACCTCCGCCTTACCCAGGACCACCTCGCCTTCAGGAAACAGCTCAAGACCTGGCTGTTCGAGCAGTAGCGGACCCCCTCCCCTAGCGCCTTGAGACCCTCCGGGTGAGTAGTGCGCTATACAAATGCTTGATTGATTGAGTGATTGATTGATTGAGAGTAACATGTAAAGCCATGTTCGGCATTTATGTACTAATTTACCGGAATTTCCCAGATTTTTTGCCTTCTAAATCCAATTGCTTAGTGCTTGGGTGGGTCTTCATTCTACAATTCGAGGCTTGCACAATACAGAGAATATGCCTTTTATGAAGGGAAACATCCTTTACAACGCGTATTCCTTCCACGAACGTCTATAGCACGCAAGCTGGACTGGAACGTCTTCTTCCTCGTCACATTAAGTCCTTTTTTAGTGTCGGCGAAGACGTGAGTTAAAGGCAAAAATTAGAAAAAAAGGGGGCATGGGGGATCTCTTTGCCTGTGTCCTAAATGATTGAAATTTGCCAATTAACATTTAGGAATATGGTTGTTTGTACAAAACATTCCAATTTTAATTTTACGATATTGGCCAACGCGTGTTTAACGATATCCTATTGCTTTATCATGACTAGAAGTCGTACAAAGTCCATTCAATTCAATTTCCAAAAATTAATTCCACTTTAGTTTTTCATCGTTATGTCAGTACAGTTTCAATAATTTCTTATTTCTTTAGATTTTTGCTTGGCAATTACATTTTGTCAATTTCCCTAGTTTACAGGTCACAGTTTCTTCTCACTCCAACATGATCGCGGTTAGTCATAAGATGAAGTTGTGATATCATAATACACGCTTATTGGCCACTATCAATACCAAAAACTGTTTACTAAAAGAAATTCAAGAAGAGTATTTAGTTGACACTCATAAGGTTAGGAGTTGGTTGCTATTTCTGGAAATATCTGTCAGGGCACATCAGTATACACTGAGGGTGCAGAATGCTGGTCTTGTTCTGCAATTGCCCGATTGTGTTTGCATATTTTCTTTGTACAATGTGTATTACCTGACACCCTTTTAGCTTTAAAATACATAATTTTACACCTCAATCAAAGAGGGAAAGGGCAACGCGGAAATTAGTGCAAGGAGAGCAGATTATAAATCATTGATTTCCAATGCTAAAAGCGAAGGGGAGCACGGAAAATGGATTAAACTTACTACTTTCCTGGCCTGTGGGGACTCGCGCAAATTTTGGCGCTGTGTCAACACTGATTCGGAGGAACTGGTATCTGCCATAGAACCTAATATTTCAGCCAAGGCATGGCAGGACCACTTTCAGTCCCTCTATAAGTCACCTGAGGAAGATAGGGTAAATTCCAGACAATTGCACTGTCCCACCGGGAATGGAGAGCTGTTTACAATAAAGGCGGTTCGTGCAGCTGTGGTTGGGCTGGCATCAGGAAAGGCACCAGGTTTGGATGGGATTCCGGGTGACTTATTCCAGCAAGAACCGGATGTCTGGGCGCCTTACCTTGCGATGCTCTTTAATGCCATCCTGGGAGGCATGGCTATGCCGGGTACTTGGCTGGGCGCAGAGATTGTCCCAATCTTTAAAAAGGGTTCGCCTCTGCTCCCAGCCAACTACAGACCCATTAGCCTTATTGATGTGCCACAGAAGATCTTTGGAAGACTTATGCTAAATCACCTCCAGGATTGGATTGAAGCAAGTGCGATTATGAGCCCATATCAAGCGGGGTTTCGTAGAGGCATATCCACTACCGATCAAATCTTCCGTTTGAATCTTCTATATTGGAAGACTGTACTGATCGAGGGCGGCTGCTTATACACGGTTTTCGTGGACCTGCGTGCCGCCTTCGACCTGGTGCCCAGGGACAAATTATGGGCTGTGTTAATGGACCTCGAGGTTCCCCCCGATATCCTTTCAATCCTGAGAAGACTACACCAGGGAAACTTTGCCAGGGTAAGATGTGGAAGAGGAGGCACTCTCTCGGACGCCTTCCCCGTGACAGGGGGGTTAGACAGGGCTGTGTCCTTGCACCGACCCTCTTCTGCCTCTTTGTCAACGGGGTTATAAACCATCTTAACGACCTGAGCAACATCGATGCCCCCAAGTTGGATGGCAGCAGGGTTCCTGCCATCATGTTTGCAGATGATACCCTGCTGCTCTCCAAATCCCCCATGGGCTTACAACGGTTGCTGGATGGGTTCGTGGGCTTTTGTGCCGATCGCGGATTGGAGATTGACGCCGCAAAAACCAAGTATATGATCTTCAATACGCCTTCCACAACGCGCGCGTGACCCTCCATAGGGTCCTCCAGATTAGAGCGGGTTTACACGTTTGAATATCTGGGGGTAGTAATTATCCAGTCCATGACGTGGGATCCGCACAAAACCAAGGCAAACACGAAACTGACTCAGCTGGTGGGTGGAATTGCCAGGATGACCAAAGGAATGACGTACAGGCCATTTGGCCCTCGTATACAAATTTATAAAGTCCAGGCCAGAGGGGCAGTGATTTACAGAGCCGAAATATGGGGGCATACGCTTGCTTAATCTCCACGACGGCCCCTCGCGGCGGGATGCCTGGCTTTCACCTTGCGGATGCCCTGTTGGGGTTATCTCACAGGGGAATACCAGGACGGGTTCCCTAAGCAAGCGCCGAGATGCCTCCGGGTAGTCGTGCGCTATATAAGCACGTAATCATTTCATTTCATTTCATTTCATACGCCCAGGCAGAAGCTGCAGGTAACGGAGAACAACTTCCTCAGGCAGTTGGCAGCTCTGCCAACAAGCACCCCCCTTTTGCCACTCAGATTAGATCTGGGTCTGAGACCGATCTCTGAGGAGTTGGGTCTCAGACCCTTAACTTTCTGGTGCAAAATATGGTCCTCGCCGGAACTCTCTAAATTCAGAGCGGAGCTGCTAGAGATTTTGCGCCTCTATAATACCACACAAATCCCATGGCTAAGTTATATTAAGCATACTTGCGAGTCATTGGGTAGGCCAGAATTGTGGCATGACCCAGAGACTGAATGCCCCAGGGTCTCACGTAAACTTATCTCGAGGGTTTACTACGAGTATAACTTACAAATTGCCATTATGAGTGCACGCGAGGGGTCCCAAACCGGCTACTTCCTGGGCTTTAAAGACTCATACCACCTAGAGCCAATTTTTAACGATATGGCCCCTTCACTAACAAGGAAGTTATATATGCAATGGCGATACAACACTCTCCCCCCTTAGGGCGCATACGTTTCTTTGGGCACACTTCGATCATACAGCCCTATGCCCCGCTTGCGCATTTTCGCGTGAGACGGATTTGCATGTCATATTTTTTTGCCCAGCGTACCAGAGAGCAAGGAATTACTGGCTTCGCCCTCTCCTCAGAAATCTCGGCTTTAGACAGTACTCCCCAGCCTTCAGAATACTGAAAACAGATCTTTCTGCTCCAACTGTATTTGCTGTAGCTAAATTTTTAACATCAATGTGGATTACTCGCATGCATTGTCTGAAGCAAAAGTGAATCACCGTGATGATTTCAGTCTAATCGTTTTTGTTTTAAAACAATTGAATTATGTTTGTATATTATAGCATGTATGATTTTATTGTATTAACGCTGTATTCTTTTATGGTCCGAGTGACCGAAATAAAGATAAATGATGATGATAATTTTATATTTTTTCCTGGTGAAATCCCTTCACCATTGTTTTAAATATGTATGTCTTCTGCAGCTCTCTAAAACTGTAAATAACAGATTTTAGTCTGAGATTTGCAACTAAGCTCTCCAAGATGGAGGGTGCTGGAACTAGAAGCAGCACAGGGCGTTAGCATGGTAATAGCTGCCAGTGACATTTCTTGTGGGGAGGATCATATGATCAATCAATGGGCTTCTATGGGAATCAGGGGGCATGAACACTTGGGGGCTAGTGGAGGCTAGGAGCAGGATCATCTGTCAATACTATAAATTTGCAGGTTAAAGGTCAAGCAACCTCTATGTTCACGCCTTGACCCAAAGGCGCCTTCTCCCCATATCATCACCCCATCCTCGATCTTCTTTTCTATATGACCCACACCAGCTCATTGACTTCCTCGGTGTCACACAAGAAAGGGCCTCTGGCGACTGGGGAGCTGCCAATTTTCCTGCAAGTAATGGTTGAGGGCTCTTTGTTCGCTGGGTTCTCGAGTTATTTGCTTCCTTTTTTCCTTCTTTCACCCAGCAGGTTTAGTTTACCAGGTGAGATGGTGAATAATGGCGGTCGGTGGGTTGGGAACACCATTTTTAGAATTGAGTGTACACTTGTTAATAGAAAGCACATTGTGTTACCAGGAAGAAGAGACCGTTCTTTGGAGTTGTCTGTTAATTTCCTATCGGTAAGAGCATCACTTGTGATTTAAAAATTATGATGTTCGACTCTCTGTTTTGAAGGTTAAGGGTTTGAGTCCTGCTATTTGCATGCTGATGAGGCTGCATTTAAAGTTAGTTTCATTACATAGATTTTCATGTTAATAACACAAATTGAAGTTCAGTCATTTTAGAATATAAAACTTGCTATGAACTATCGAAATTACTTGCATAGTAACATTTGCATAACTCAAATCTTCCACATTGTAGTTGCTGTTTTTGGTGGCTGGCAATAGGATAGCATGTAGGGAATTTCATTGCAGTCTATCTGGCAGGTCCTTTGTGGTATTTCCGTAGGTTGTGGTGTTAAACTGGCAGTCTGCGCACTGGTAATGGCAACAAAATAGATGAAAAGTAGGTCATCTCATGGGGAACAGGATACAGGTATTGCCCAGGTATTGGGCATGCTCCATTCCTTTGCTGTGGCCTGCACAGGGCTCCAGTGCTACTGGGCCTCAGGGGCAAGGATATAACTTTGGCCCCAGATGTGGAGTGACCATGTAGGTCAAGTGTCACCCCCCCCCCCCCAATGTTTCTGCCTGTTCCTGTGAAGCCTAGGAGTGTTCCATATATTAATACCCTAGTAAGAACCAAGCAGCTAGGCAGATTCACAAAAGTTAAGGTTGGAGGATTAACAAACACATGGGCCCCTCGCAGGGAGCCTGTGCACATTCCATCTCAACACTGATCACACCCGGCGCATGCACATTTACAGTGCACATCATGCTGACTATACCAACTGATGCATTCAGCATTCATCAGTGGGCTGACTTGCCCCCTCCCTTCATACCCGCCCAGCCCCTCTCTTAGGTCCCTTTGTATTGTGTCCACAGTCCCCAAATCTTATCAAATTTGAGGGGGCATCCCGCACCTTGATGAATCTGCAGTCTGGCACCAGTTGAGGTCATTTTCCCATTCCTGGGCTGCTGAGGGTCTGCTCGCTAACCACAATCTGACAAAATGTTGCTTTGCTACCCCAGTGCTACAGCCAGCCATAGTTTATGGTACTTGGACCATTTCTCTTCCACAGTAATACCCAGGATCAGCCATTTGGCCTCCAGTGGGACTGTAAGTCCTGTAACAGCAGACATCACTGCTGTGACCTCCCTTCAGGAGCCCTAAATTATTGGGCAGTCCTAGCTCTTGTGATAGAAGGTACCTGGTGTCCCACACCTCCTGGGTACATTGAATAGAGTCGCATCTCCCCATCCAGTGTAGTCTGGAGCGAGAGCGGTAGGATCTGTGTATTATGCGGAGTTGCACCCGGCAGAATCGGGCTCTAATGTCTATGTCCCCAGAGCTCTGGAGGGCCACCCCCCAGTCTTCATCCTCCATGGGTCCCACATCTCCCTCCCATGCCTGTCATAGTTTGCGTAGAATGTCAGGTGAGTCGTTCATTATTTTCCACCTTCCAGTTTTTAACGAGCCATCTCCAAATGCACCTCTTAGATGGCAGCAGAATTTCAAAAAGGCCACTTTTACCTCAACAATTTACTTTACTGGACTGAATTCCAGTCCCTTCGCTGTTTGAAGGAAGGTGGGTTAAGGGGATAAATCGTTTGAAGGCATTGGTGACACCCAAGCAGGCTAGGCGGTCTTATGGTCTACTAGGAAGCTTTTGTCTTTAAAATAAGAACAATAAATCTAAGGCTCATAGGCCATGCACATGCTGGACAAATTTTATCAAGGGCATGTGTTATCAATGCAAGCCCTTGAGTGAGATTTACCAAGCCGCGCAAAGTCACTTTGCATAGTTTGGTAATTCTGGAGTAAAGCAAGGCAACGCAGGTCACTCTATTTGCAGTAGTCTGCACACGGAAGGTGTTACATGGGTGGAGAGGGGGTGTTCCCACGACTCCACCAACATAGTTTAGTGCATTACCAGATTTATTACCTCTATTAAACCTGGGAATGTGTAAAAATGCTACACCTTCCGTGGAGAGGTGCAACGAGGAGAAATATTTTTATTTCTCCCCATTTTTTCCTCTTTCTAAGTCTGCTGCATTATACAAGGAAAGAGGAACACGCCTCTAAGGATTGTTTTTGTGCAGGAAAGTATGCCTTTCTGCCCAAAAACTATCCTGTCCCTACCACGGGCACTATTAGAACATGGTGCAAGGATGCCTGCATTGGTGCTTGGCAGCCACAAGTGCAACAGTACGAAGAGAGAGAGCAGAAATGCACATTCCTGTCCTCTCCATTTGACACCGCACAGCAAGTTGTCTTGCTGTGTTGCGCTGTGTGAAATCTTGATAAATTTGGCATGCAGTGTATTTCACTTGATACAAGTAATGAAGGGGCGTTGTGGCATATGCAGGTGGAAAGCGTTTGTTATGTGAATATTTGGGTTTCACTGTTGGGGTTTTTTCATACAGTATTCAAGGATGCACATGTTATTTGCATGTGTTTTTGTTGTCCTGGGTGTAAATTCTTTGTATGTGTGCTTGCGTGTTTGAGTTGTATAACATTTTCTGATGTTTCTTTGAGTGTTTGTAGAGTTGTGAGGGTTGTTAGATCTGTTATATGTTTTTATGATTCATGAATAAGTTTCATATGTGTGTTTTGCTATGTATGTTCATCTGCTATTTTATTTATTTTTAGGACTTGCTCAGTATGGATGTCAGCAATGTGGAAAGCAATTTGATAATGTTTTGGGTATGTTGTGCTTTGTGCTAGTAGTGTTATTCCCTTCCTTTGTTGATTTCTGTGTGATTCTCTTGCAATACTTCTTATTGACTATTTGTCCTGTGTGAATCGGCTGGAGTTGATTTCTACCTCTGTGGGCTAAAACACTATTTGAATACTTTTGGGTCTAACCTTTGTGAATTGAAACTGGCTTACCTTTTAGTAGGTGTGTTTTTGTATTTCCAGCCCCCTCTCTGTGCCCCTCTTTGGTTTTTCTCCCATTTGTAGCACATCTTCCCCATTGCCAGCCATTTCCCTCAGCACACTCACAAATAAGACGTTGATCTGCAAATATGTAGATGTATGCTCTCTCAGCAGGAATCCATGCATATAAAATACAGGTTAGGTGTAGATCTCTGCCCATAGCTTTGTGAAATGCAGTTATCAGTATGAGAAGTAGTATTATAGGAGTTCTACACCTCATACTCATAAATGACTGTGAGTTACTGTCTATGCTATATAGATCTAGCTTATTTGGGCACTTACTGAGTATTGGAAACATTTATGTATTGACCCTAAATTGCACTTCTAAGAGCTTGGTTCAGATACCTTGCCATTTGATTACTGTAGTGTTCACACACATGATATCCTCTTTACCACCTATATATCAGGAAGAGCGTTTCCTTCACTTTTGCTAAATATCCATCTTCATGTTTTTCCTCTCGGGACAATACCATCAATTCTTAGCATCAGACAGTAGCTGAGGGCCCAATTCACAAAGAGCCTTCGCACTCCGCAGTCGTGGCGAGATCTCCACACTTGTGGCCAGATCTTCGCAATGAGAAACTGCAGTGCAGAGATCTTGCCATGACTGCAGAGCCTCTGCAATGTGTGTGGAGTCTCTTCGTGAATCGGGCCCTCATTGTTTTCAACAGTTTCAAATCGGATAATTAAATAGGTGCTATCAATTCTGATAGTTTATCCAGAGTGCATTTACAACAATTGTATAAAGTAGCTAAGTTCATATCTTCTGTTTTTACCAGTACATCTTTAATCAGTGACTAGATCTTTTCTGCATTATAAATAATAAGAATTCCTTCATTTCTAACAGTAATGAAATAGTATCCACTTGTTTTCAGCCTAAGTTCCTCAACAGAATAAACATATTGACTGCTAAAACAGGCAGCAAGAATGTGGTTTGTAGTTTGCTCAAGCTTATGTACATGTGGAGCCTAACTGTCGTATATTACATAACCATTGAGCTCACCTTAGCCTTAAAAACCTTAAATATCTTGGATAAAATATGCCTTGCAAAATTCAAATAAAAGTGGATCAACCCATTATTAACCACATTTGAAAATCTCTCATTAAGATAACTTCTGATAGAGACTTGCAGCCACAGATTGTTCACCTTTCGAAAATTCCCCAGACATCAGACTGGATCTGGAAAGTTTTCAGCCGTACCTCTGCGAGCCTATAGGTGGTAATGTGGAGCTCTGCATGATGCTGTTCCTTTCCAGAAATGATGTGTGGAGCCTATGTAGGTGCCACTACCGCGTGCTGATGGCAGTTTCTTTCTTTCCATGTCACCAGACATGGGTCCGGGGCTCCCTCTTGCCTCTTTGCAGCTCCTTTTGCCTTTTCAAAATTGTACAACAGTGTGCATGGAAATGTGACCATCAAAAATGGCAGTGGCAGGTTTTGAACCGTGTAGTGACTGTCTCAAACAAACGTCTGTGACAGACCCTCTTAAGGCTTGCTTGTTGTTTCTGGGGTTGAGCCACAACTCTGGGACCTGTAGGGAATATGGGTTGATGAACCCAAAGGCCTTTGAGACAGCAAAACAAACCTCTACATCGCCAAGCACTGGAAGACTGTGCAGCAGGACTGCTCCAAGTCCAAAGGTCAATCCCAGTCCCTTTCCAGATCTAGATGTCACATAAGTTAATTCCAGGGACCGTTCTTGATTGCAACCAAAGTTGTTGTATAAATTCAAGTAAAAACATGCAAACTCTAAGTTGTACTCAGGCCCTTCCTTCACTCTCACTCTCCTGAGATGGCACAGGGGCACACCATACTTTTTGATCTCGCTCCCAGAGTTGGTCGAAGTTGAAGCCTATCCCGCAATTAGTTCCAGGGCAACCCGAGTTTCGGGGGCCATCCTCCACACCAAGACAGGTCAAAGAGTTCTGCATCTACATACTCCGACTCTTTGGATACTTACTGTCTCTCACTTGCCTGCCTTCAGGCCCCATGGAGCTGAGAGGCCCTCCATCTGGAATACCACTGGTGGGTTCTCCCTCTACACTGGTTGGACCATCTGAGCCCACCATGGGCCCACCTCTGGCCCCAGTTCTGACTCCATCCCCACCATTGAGGTCCATGCCATATCCCAGAACTTCAGTTCCACTGTCGACTCTATCACCACAGGAAGACAAGTTACCTATTGTACTCTCTTTATCTCTTGTCGACGCTGGTTAGACCTCAACCAAGGCAACACTTGACAGCTGTTGAGGCTTCACCCCCTTCTCTATAGCCTTCAGAAGGAAAAACTCATACTCTGCAGTCCATGTTTGGCTCACATTCAGATGGCAATTACCAGTTTGGCTCTACAATGTGTGAATGCTACCTGACTAGTGGGGTGCTATTCCCACGCCCTTTGGGATTTGATTACTCAAGTCCTCCCAGGTGTTCCTGAAGATCTCTGACATGTCCACACCAAGGCTACACAGGGCGCTCATTTGTGATGAGTCCAAGTTCACAATTCATTGCAGCTTAGACACCACTGATTTTATCTGGTGGGCCATTGGCACTAGTATCGCCATTTGCTGCTGGGCTTGGCTGCTGTCCACTAGTTTTTTTAGGTGATTTTCAGTCATTCCTCATGGACATGCCGTTCGATGGCGGACTCCACTCTCTAGCTTTTCATGGAGAGGAGGGCTCCCTGGGTTTATGTGCCCCACTTCGTCTCCCACGTCACCCCTACTGCTCCTTTCTGGGCTTATATTAGGGTATGAGTAGGTGATTCAGAGATTAAGTGAATGATGTAATCAGTGATGTCAACGATGATGTCATTTGATTTGTCATCAGTGATGTCACTGCCCATGTCATGAGTGATGTAATATGTGACGTCATCAACAGTGAATTGCGGGGGCGCGAGTTATAGTTAGCTCAGCTAACTATAACGGCTGAATTTCTGTGGTTTTGTACAAGTGAAATGTCAGTCTAACTATAACGCCCCTGACACCTGTGTTTTTTTCAGTGAATATCTAAGGTTTTTCAAATGCTAATTCCTAACTATAACGTCCCTAAAACCTGTGTTTTTTTCAGTGAATTTCTAAGGTTTTATGAACAATTTGATTTATTAAATGATGTTTGTAAATATTTTTTTCTTCTTTTTGTATGATTTTCTATGCATTTTTAAAAACTTTAAGAAAATGATAATCACTTAAAAAATATATCTAACATAGCGGATTAAAGATTTATATTGTTATTTACTTGAATAATTAACATTTTTACTAAATTGTAATATTGTTCTATTGTTGCAAATTTTTTACAGTGGGATATTATATGACAGAATTATGAATAGAAAAAAAAATTTATATATACATATTTTTGGAATTTGTTTTGCTGTTTTTTACTAAATTACGTTTTTTATGATTGCTTTTAATAGTATAAAAGATGTTTTGCTGTCTCATTATGATAAATATCTAATTTATATATATATTCACTGAAAAAAACATAGGTTTCAGGCACGTTATAGTAAGGAATTAGCACTTAAAAAAACCTTAGAAATTCACTGAAAAAAACATAGGTTTCAGGGGCGTTATAGTTAGCTGGACTTTTCACTCGTACAAAACCATTGAAATTCCCCCGTTATAGTTAGTTCAGCTAACTATAACTCGCGCACCCGCAATGCACTGCTGATAACGTCACATATTACATCACTCATGACATGGTCAGTGACATCACTGATGACATCGCTGATGACATCACTGAAGACATCGCTGATGACATGATCCAGTGAATGCGTGCTTTTCTGAAAATTACATATGTTTTATATATGTATATCTCAAGGTCGATGGAAGAATAAATGGGTATATAAGTGTCTAAATGGATGATTTGTTTTTGAAAAATTGATTGTATAACTGACTGATTAAGTGTATCTTAGTGAATACATGGCTTAGTGAGTAATGTTTAAATATGTAAATATCTGTATCAGTCTCTCACTGTGTGTATAAGTGGCTGCATGGGTTGGTGAGTAGCTACATGAGTGTCTATATAGGTTTTGAGTATCAGTATGAGTGTCTGAGTGTCTGTATGGTTCGGTGGGGGGTATTACGTAGTGCATAGGTGCATGAATGAGTGACTCACTGTTTGTATGTGTTGAAGACAGCATGTGTGCAGGACTGTATGGGTGGATGAGTGTGTGCATGGGTGTGTTAGTGAGTGAATGACTGTCTCAATAGTGTCTTTATGAGTAACTACATATGTTTTAAACTAGTATATGTGACTATTGGTGTACATAAGTGAGTATATGTGAGAGTGAGAGATTGAAAGAGTTCCTGTATGAATAAGTATGTGTTTCTATAAGTGATTGTTTAAAAGACTAAGTATGTGTAAGTTTCTGTAGAAGTAATTGTGGTGGTGTGTGTATAACTGTATATGCAAGTAAATGGATGTTTGATTCTTTATTAGCATGAGTGACTATGTGTGTGAGTAACTCTATGGATGAGTGGCATTGTGTAACAGGATGTATAGGTGTATGAGTACATATGATGAGTGAGTACATGTATGAGTGACTGTTGGTGAATGAGTGGATGTGTATGTGGATCTTAGAATTACTGAATAGGTTGTTGTAACTGGTATTGGTATGTCCATTGTTTTGAAAATTTTATTTTTTATTTTTGAATGTGTGTTTCAAAGGTTATATTAGGGGGAGAGGAGGTCTGCCACTTTATCACAAGGAAGATGTCATCAGTGATGTCATTTGAGATGTCATCAGTGATGTCATGAGTGATGTCACTGACAATGTCATGAGTGATGTAATATGTGGCGTCATCAGCAGTGCATTGCGGGCGCGCGAGTTATAGTTAGCTGAACTAACTATAATGGGGGAATTTCAATGGTTTTGTACGAGTGAAAAGTCCAGCTAACTATAACACCCCTAAAACCTGTGGTTTTTTCAGTGAACTTCTAAGGTTTTTTAAATGCTAATTCCTAACTATAACGTGCCTGAAACCTATGGTTTTTTCAGTGAATTTCAAAGGTTTTTTAAATGCTAATTTCTAACTATGCCTACAGAGCTAGGACATGTGAAGAAAGAAGAAACAACGCACAGAAAGAAAAAAAAGAAATGCAGAAAGAAGCAACAGAAGTCCTCAAAGACGAAGAAAAGTGCAGGAAGAAGGATAACGTGCTGAAAGAACAAACAGAAGAGCAGAAAGAAGCCTTGTTGCAAAATCATCCTGTACCCTCAACTTTTTCAGACGGATACTTGTGGTAACTGAGTCTGACTAACCAGTCCTAGAGCCAGTGCTATGTTAAAAGACACTCAGAATACAGTGAAAACATCTACATACACTAGGGAACACTATGCGTTGGGGTCCCCCTGGGATTAGCATGACCTCCTCTGTAAGCCCCTAGTATATAATAGGGACAGGGGATTAAAACTACCTCTTAAAACGCACCACAGGGCGTGTTTGCACACGTCAACTCAGGCCCCGTCCTCTCCCTTCCCCACTTTGTAAACACGCCCTGTGGCCGTTTGAAGTTGGGAGATTAAGTCCCCTTGAATCCTGAGGGTCCCTAGGGTCCAACTAGACCACTAGGTACCTCCAGTAAGCGCCACAGAGCTGCGTCGCAGAGAGGTGTAAAAAGTGGCACGGCCTGGACCACCTCTCTGCAACGCAGCTTAGTGGCGCTTACTGGAAGCACCTGGTGGACTAGTTAGCCCCCAGGGGCCCTCAGGATTGAAGGGGAATTATTTCCCCAACTTAAAACGCGCCGTAGGGCGTGTTTGCACACGTCACCTCAGGCCCCGTCCCCTCCCTTCCCCACTGTGTAAATTCGCCCTGTGGCCATTTTTTAAGTTGGGAGATTAAGTCCCTTGAATCCTGAGGGTCCCTAGGGGCAAAATCACCCACTAGGTACGTCCAGTAAGCGCCATTGCAGAGAGGTGTAAAATGGGGCACGGCCTGCACCACCTCTCTGCAACGCAGAGCAGTGGCGCTTACTGGAAGCACCTGGTGGGCTAATGGGGGATGGGAGCACACTGCCTCACCTCCCAGCACAGTTCGCCCCTTAGCATTGTGGTAAATGCAGTTCACAGTGATTTCTTATTTGAATTTTAGCTGTAGTGGTTCACCAAAGTTGGTGCAGGTTAGTGCTGTGAATCTCTAGACACATGTGTTTCTGGATATTATCCGTCTTCAGTAGAGATAAAAAACGAAAATTCCTTCTGGGGTTGCTGGAAAGGCTGCCATAGTCTCTCAGGTCTCAGTACCTCTCTCTGGCGCACAGGTGCATCGCCAAGAGCTCGTCAGCTCAGTGGCTCAAGGGAGCCTTTTCAAAAAAATGGGGGATGGGAGCACACTGCCTCACCTCCCAGCACAGTTCGCCCCTTAGCATTGTGGTAAATGCAGTTCACAGTGATTTCTTATTTGAATTTTAGCTGTAGTGGTTCACCAAAGTTGGTGCAGGTTAGTGCTGTGAATCTCTAGACACATGTGTTTCTGGATATTATCCGTCTTCAGTAGAGATAAAAAACGAAAATTCCTTCTGGGGTCGCTGGAAAGGCTGCCATAGTCTCTCAGGTCTCAGTACCTCTCTCTGGCGCACAGGTACATCGCCAAGAGCTCGTCAGCTCAGTGGCTCAAGGGAGCCTTTTCAAACAAATGGGGGATGGCAGCACACTGCCTCACCTCCCAGCACAGTTCGCCCCTTAGCATTGTGGTAAATGCAGTTCACTGTGATTTCTTATTTGAATTTTAGCTGTAGTGGTTCACCAAAGTTGGTGCAGGTTAGTGCTGTGAATCTCTAGACACATGTGTTTCTGGATATTATCCGTCTTCAGTAGAGATAAAAAACGAAAATTCCTTCTGGGGTTGCTGGAAAGGCTGCCATAGTCTCTCAGGTCTCAGTACCTCTCTCTGGCGCACAGGTGCATCGCCAAGAGCTCGTCAGCTCAGTGGCTCAAGGGAGCCTTTTAAAAAAAATGGGGGATGGGAGCACACTGCCTCACCTCCCAGCACAGTTCGCCCCTTAGCATTGTGGTAAATGCAGTTCACAGTGATTTCTTATTTGAATTTTAGCTGTAGTGGTTCACCAAAGTTGGTGCAGGTTAGTGCTGTGAATCTCTAGACACATGTGTTTCTGGATATTATCCGTCTTCAGTAGAGATAAAAAACGAAAATTCCTTCTGGGGTCGCTGGAAAGGCTGCCATAGTCTCTCAGGTCTCAGTACCTCTCTCTGGCGCACAGGTGCATCGCCAAGAGCTCGTCAGCTCAGTGGCTCAAGGGAGCCTTTTCAAACAAATGGGGGATGGCAGCACACTGCCTCACCTCCCAGCACAGTTCGCCCCTTAGCATTGTGGTAAATGCAGTTCACTGTGATTTCTTATTTGAATTTTAGCTGTAGTGGTTCACCAAAGTTGGTGCAGGTTAGTGCTGTGAATCTCTAGACACATGTGTTTCTGGATATTATCCGTCTTCAGTAGAGATAAAAAACGAAAATTCCTTCTGCGGTTGCTGGAAAGGCTGCCATAGTCTCTCAGGTCTCAGTACCTCTCTCTGGCGCACAGGTGCATCGCCAAAAGCTCGTCAGCTCAGTGGCTCAAGGGAGCCTTTTCAAAAAAATGGGGGATGGGAGCACACTGCCTCACCTCCCAGCACAGTTCGCCCCTTAGCATTGTGGTAAATGCAGTTCACAGTGATTTCTTATTTGAATTTTAGCTGTAGTGGTTCACCAAAGTTGGTGCAGGTTAGTGCTGTGAATCTCTAGACACATGTGTTTCTGGATATTATCCGTCTTCAGTAGAGATAAAAAACGAAAATTCCTTCTGGGGTCGCTGGAAAGGCTGCCATAGTCTCTCAGGTCTCAGTACCTCTCTCTGGCGCACAGGTGCATCGCCAAGAGCTCGTCAGCTCAGTGGCTCAAGGGAGCCTTTTCAAACAAATGGGGGCAGCAACCCTACACACATGCCTAATTCCTGCTGACGAGAGGTAATAACCTCGAAATACGTGTCCAGGGATGGCCAACGCGACTTTGATATTGCTTAATACTCTGGCAGAGGCGCACTCGCTGATGCTGACTTCATGGACCACAATACTTTGGGGTAACACGCTGATAGGACGAGCAGTGTGCGACCAATTGGATTTGTGCACCTGGTGGGCTAGTTGGCCCCAAGGGTCCCTCAGGATTGAAAGAGAATTATTTCCCCAACTTAAAATGCGCCACAGGGCGTGTTTGCACATGTCACCTCAGGCCCCGTCCCCTCCCTTCACCACTGTGTAAACGCGCCCTGTGGCCGTTCTAAGTTGAGAGATTAAGTCCCCTCGAATCCTAAGGGTCCCTAGGGTCAAACTAGCCCACTAGGTACCTCCAGTAAGCGCCACAGAGCTGCGTTGCATAGAGGTGTAAAAAGGGGCGTGGCCTCAGAACACCTGTCTGCAACGCAGCTCCCTGGTGCATGCTGGAGATACCTGTTGGGCTAGTTGGCCCTCAGGGACCCTCAGTATTGAAGGGGAATTAATTCCCCAACTTACAACTGGCCAGGGGGCGCGTTTGCAGAGTGCTGCAAGGAGGGGGCGTGGCCTCCGGCGCGATGCCGGTCTTTTCTTTATTTTATTCTTTTAAGAAGGAGGGCTGTGTGGCCCCCCTTCTTTTTCTAATTTATTGACACTGGGGACCCCATCCCACAGGGCCTGCACCCTAATTTTATATGTTGCAAAAAAAAATTTGGCCCTTCCAAGGCCTTAATCGGCCCCGGGGACCCCAACCCCCGGGTCACGGGCTTTTTCTTTTTTATGCTTTAGGAGGGGGGCTGCGTTGCCCCCCTCCTCAGGCCACTTATGGCCCCGGGGACCCCATCCCCCAGGGCCGGCCTTTGTTTTTTATTATTTTTAAAAAATATATATTTAGAGAAACACCTAGGACATGCTGGACAAACCGTATGTACCTATCACCATGACGATTTGTGTGATATTCATTAAAAGGCGACTATGCATACAATGAATCCACGTGGAATGTATTTACACCGCTAGTGAAGCTCTGACGTGTCTGACGCCCTACCCTGCCTAGTCCCGGTGCCCCCGCCGGTGGGTACTCTCCAAATAGACACCCTTGTCGTTTATTTATACAAAGATGGGTAGCTATTGACGGGCACATTTAATACACAAACACCAAGCCATTCAAAGGGGATTCGACAAAAATTCGACCAAACTATGCAAGAAACCCCCCTCACGGTTAATAAAACACACATCCACCGCCGGATGTGTATTACTTTTTATTTTACTCTCTGGAAAGGAGACGAACCTCACTTGAGAGTCACAGCGTGCTCCTGGCTGAGCCCAATGCTGTGTTACACCCACCAGTGCCCACCGAGTGCCACACACCTCTGTGTTGTATTCCACCAGCTAGTGCGTATGCTATGACACTCTCTAGCCCATGTGCACTGTAACACCACCCCGTGAATATGTCATGCCACACTTGCCTTCGCACGGGTTATATTGCCCCATCTAACGTGCCTTCCTCGATGCCTATGTTATAACGGACAGCGCTATGCCATACATATTACAATCTGGGATCCATATCTTTGTCACTGTGCATATGCAATGTTACACTCCCCAGCACACATTTTATATTACAACTTTAGAGACTAGTTAGGTTACACAACACTGCCCTGTGCATCTTACACTCCAAGATGCATATCGCATAGCACACACTAGTGCCTGTGCTATCTCGCACTCTCCAAGGAATCTGTCATTGCGCACAATGTATTGCATATTATATTTCACGCCCGGTTCATCTTATATCACACTTTTTGGTGCATAGTTTATACCATATACTATATCTTGTTTTCATTTTCAATCGTGCTCTCAGGACTATGTTCTATATAACTCTGCGTCCACCTACCCTTTTCACAGGCATTACATTTTGCGATGGGGGTGGAGGGTCAGGGGGTGTTTCTCCCAAGGGAGCCCAGAGTCACAATCACAAACGTCCTCTTCTTCCTGAATAAAAGTGAGATTATGCTGCATACTTGTTCATATTTTAAGTAGTTCGCACAGACACACATTTTAAAAACAATAAAGTTCCTAATACCCACCTTCTCTGAACAGTTAGCTTGCTGCCCCATCCACCTCCTCCCTATCCTCTGTTGTCTGAATCCATGGACTAGCCTCCTCCCTCCTGCCATGCATGGTCTGATGTGCTGCCACTGCCCTCCATTTAGCATGATGTACCAGTCCACTCCTCCTGCCCTCCATTGCCCAATTCTATGGCCCATCATTGAACTCCTGCTTAGCCTCTGTGCTTAGCTTGCTGCCCCTATTCTCCTTTCCCCTGCCCTCCGATGTCTTTGTGCATGCCCCTGCTCCATCCTTTTAGCCCACCATGTTCCATGGACCTGCCACTCCTATCTACTCTGAGTGTTATGTTGAGCTGCCACTCCCCTCCCACCTGCCTAGCATTGTCAGATGACTGCAACCTGTCACTGCCACCTCCACCCTGCCTGTCCACATGCCATGCCCCTATCCCTTTCCTCCTGTCCTCCATGGTCCATTTTACTGCCACACCCTTCTGCCCTCCCTGGTCTGTTGTGCTGCAACTGCCCCTCCTGCCTGCCCCGCGCTGTCTGTTGTGAGGCCCCTTCCCTGAACTCTCTTGTCTGTGCCCAGGTCCTGACCCTCCCTTCTATCCTCCATGGTCCTTTGTGCATGCCCCTGCACCCTCCTTCTTGCTCATTATAGCCATTGTGCTGCCACTAACCCTCCCGCTTGCCATGCATGGCCTTCTGTGCTGCCATGGCCCCTCCCACCTTCCCTGTGTGGTCAGCTAGCTGCCCCTGACCCCCTCCCACCTTCCCTCCATGGTCTATGTGTATGCCATCATAGTCTCATTGTTTCTCTCCATGGTGTGGCTTGTTTCTAGTGCCCATACTGCCTGACCTCCATGGTCATCTTGCTGCTCCTGCCCCCTTGCCCCCAGCCCCCTGTCTCCATGTGCAGACCCCTATTCCCTCCCTCCTGGCTTGTCTGTTCCATTGTAATGCCCCTGATCTGCCCCTCCTGCCCTTTATGGTCTGTTATGCTGCAGCTTTCTCTCCTGTTTGTCCATTATGGTCAGCTAGCTACCATTGCCTCTTTCCCCTCTGTTCTCTGTTGTCCATGAGCATGGTCCTGTCCCCTCCCTATTGCTTTCTATGGATTGTTGTGCTGCACTCCCGTCCCGAATGCCCTGTGTGGTGTATTGTGCTGCTGCAAACCCTGATGCCTGCCCTGTAGGGTCAGTTTGGTGCACCTCTCCATGTCCCTCCTGCCCTCTGTTATCCGAGTCCATGTCCCAACCCCAATTCCTCCTGCCTACCATGATCCAATGTACCATACTTGCGAACATTTTGAACTTGGTAAGAGGGAGATTTTGAAAAAAAACTGGGGTATTGATTTTCCCCTTTGAGTTACATTGAAAAAGAGGAGATTGTAGACAGGAGACAGATCAAATAAAGCCCATTTGAGCTTAAAAACATTGGACGTTTCCTGGCGAAACGGGTCTGTTGGCATGTATGGTTGTACTACCACTGCCTCTTCCTTCAGCCCACAATGGTCTATTATATTGCCACAGCCTCTCTTGCCAGTCCTGTATTGTTGGTTTGTTGCCCTTGCCCCCTTTCCACTGCCCTCCATAGTCTGTTGTGCTGCCACTGCCCTTCCTGCCTGCCCAGTGTGGTCAAATTGTTGCCTCTGCACTCTCCTACCTGCCTTCAATTTTCAGAGTCCGTGCCCTTGCCCTCGGCCTCTCAACAGTATCCCAATGAACAACTAGATTGCTAACATTCTATATTTATTACAAAAGTGTGGAACACCTAACGTCATCTTGATGTAATCAAAACTGTAATACCTAGAGCATTTCCTTTAGAAATTACATATATGAGAGGGTCTTATTTGCATCAAAATTATGGTTAGTGCTCTAAAAATCTAAAACGAGGACATCTTTTCTGAGTTTTCAAATAGCGACAAAGAACTTTTAAATTATTTGTAATCTTTATGTTTTTTTTATCCAGTTGACCACTTGATTAAATGCTGCACCTAGGGGAGAGGATGTGGTGTTACTTCCAGAGTTGCAGACTTTGCAACTGGGGAACCAGGTTGGAGTTTCTGCTTCAGCTCAACATTCTGTGATTCTGGTCAAATCACTTAATCTCCCCATGTCTACAACCAAAATGAATTTGATCTTGTGTGATGTCACCAATGCTCATGTAAAGCACTCCAATACCTGACAAGTCTGCACTATATAAAACTGCAAATACACAAAAAATTTGTTTTGCACACTTCTGTCATTGGGCTACATGTGGGCTACATCTGGGTGATATTTGTGCTGCATTTGGGCTCTTTTGTCTCTGGTGGCCATCTTGGGAGATTTATCTGTTATGAAGTTTCCTAATTTCCTCATTTACTGCAGTCTCCTCAGTAGGAAATGCTTTCAGTTTTTTTACTTTGATTACATCAAGAAGGTATTCAGATATGTCACACATTTGCCATAAATTCTAAATGTTAGCACTCTAGTTGCTCATTAGATCACTGTAGTAAAGCTACTGCTCACCACGGAAGTCTGCTGCGGGTATTAAAAGTGCATGTTTCAGTTTGCATGTCAGAATTTTTTAATGAAATAGATGAGGATTTGAGAAGTCACTCAAAATGTGCCCTCATTTTTCTTTCTATAGCACTAATCATAATTTCTATGGCAAAATGAACCCCTCATTGTGTTCCTTTTTAAATTAAATGTTTTAAGTGTTACCAGTTTATTCCAATCAAGAGGGATTCAGGTGTGCCATACTTTTGTCATAAGCAAGACAGTAAGCGCTCTAGTTGTTCTTAAGAACCCTCCCGGGACATTCTGTCATTGGGCTATACTTGGGCTACATCTGGGTGATATTTGGGCTACATTTGGCCTCTTTTGTCTCTGGTGGCCATCTTGGGAGATTTATTTGTTATGAAGTTTCCTAATTTCCTCATTTACTGCAGTCTCCTCAGTAGGAAATACTTTCAGTTTTTTATTTTGGTTCCATCAAGAAGGCATTCAGATGTGTCACACATTTGCCATACATTCAGAATGTTAGCACTCTAGTTGCTCATTAGATCACTGTAGTAAAGCTACTGCTCACCAGGGAAGTCTGCTGCTGGTACTCAAAGTGCATGTTTCAGTCTGCATGTCAGAATTTTTTTATGAAATTGAAGAGGATTTGAGAAGTCAAAATGTGCCCTAATTTTTCTTTCTGGAGCACTAATCATAATTTCTATGGCCAAATGAACCCCCCTAATTTTGTTCCTTTGTAAACTAAATGTTTTAAGTGTTACCACTTTATTCCAATCAAGATGGCTTCAGATGTGCCATACTTTTGTCATAAGTAAGACTGTTAGCGCTCTACTTGTTCGTTAGAACACTCTGGGACATTCTGTCATTGGGCTATACTTGGGCTACATCTGGGTGATATTTGGGCTACAGTTGGGCTCTTTTGTTTCTGGTGGCCATTTTTGGAGACTTATTTGTTATGAAGTTTCCTAATTTCCTCATTTACTACAGTCTCCTCAGTAGGAAATACTTTCAGTTTTTTACTTTGATTCCATCAAGAAGGCATTCAGATGTGTCACACATTTGCCATAAATTCAGAATGTTAGCACTCTAGTTGCTTATTAGATCACTATAGTAAAGCTACTGCTCACCAGGGAAGTCTGCTGCTGGTATTGAAAGTGCATGTTTCAGTCTGCATGTCAGAATTTTTTAATGAAATGGAAGAGGATTTGAGAAGTCACTCAAAATGTGCCCTAATTTTTCTTTCTGCAGCACTAATCATACTTTCTATGGCAAAATGAACCCCCTCATTGTGTTCCTTTTTAAATTAAATATTTTAAGAGTTGCCACTTTATTCCATTCAAGATGGCTTCAGGTGTGCAATACGTTTGTCATAAGTAGGACTGTTAGCGCTCTAGTTGTTCTTTAGAACACTCTGGGAAGCTGCAGTAGAACACAAAAGAATCAACTGACAGTCTCTGCCCTTGTTGGATGTACATGTTTTACTGAGAATGTCAGACTTCATTCTCACATGACTGAGAAAGATAATGTGAATTTACAGAAAATAAGCTCTCAGTTTAGCTGATAGATCACTTTCCAAACCTCTGTGGGAAAAGCATGAGAAAATGGTTTTCTCTCAAACATGATTTATGATATCACAGAAAAAGTCTTTTTCACATGGTAAAATCACCTTAGAACACACCACAATTCCTAAAATGAATATGGTACCATCAAAAAATGATTTGTAATGTAACTAAAGTCTTAAAACCTTCTATTAACTGCAATGCTTTTTAATGAGGTGCTATCATGTATATTGGTCCCAAGATGGCTGCCAACACTTCTTGGATGAAGTGCTGACAGCCAATCAGATCTCACGATGAGATGTGAGGTTAGGCTCCGCCCAGATATATATGTGATTTTGATTTTGATTTTCTCAGGAACTACCGAACAGATTGACACCATATATGCAAAAGGCACTTGCCTGACCTGAGGACTACCTCTTTGCCAAATTTCATGTAATTCTGTTCAGCCGTTCAGGCTGTACCTTCGACTAAAGGTCCTATGGGAAAATGCATGGGGAAAACGCGTTTTGGGACCCCCCTTTTTTCTCAGCCCCCGCTTGACGAATCACCCCGAGACTTTCAGGGTAGGAGCTGAGTGGAGCACCCCATTAGTTTTAAAAATTTCACGAAGATAAGTCAACCGGCGCCAAAGTTATTCAAAATAGAATTTTCAGATTTCCTATGGGAACTCGGTCCTAACTATAACTATCTACTGGCGACCGCCAGTAGATAATATGTATGTATGTGTATCAGCCGCGGTCGGTAGTAGGAGTTCCTGGAGGGCGGTGACGTGGGGAGGGGCAGGGTGGGGGGTAGTAAGATGGATTACGGAGGTTTACAGGTAAGTAAACATATAAATTAATAAAACAAATTTCGTTGCGTGCACTGCATCCCCAAATGCGATGCAGCGCACGCAACGAAATTCGTTTTATTAATTTATGTTTACTTACCTGTAAACCTCCGTAATCCATAGTTTACTACCCCCCACCCTGCCCCTCCCCCTCCCCACGTCACCGCCCTGCAGGAACTCCTACTACCGACCGCGGAGGCGATCGAAACGCGTCTGAGGCGGACACTTGTCTGACAAAATGAAATAAATGTCAGGACTTAAACCGTGAAACCGCTTGGTGTATTCTTTTTGGACGGCAGCATCGAGCATGGATTGAGGTCCGTACCTGTTTTCTAACTCCCCTGGGTGCAATCGGGAGATTAGGACTTTGTTTGTATATATATATATATATATATATATATATATATATATTTGGTTTACAAAAAAGGGCTGCGCACCAATCGCGAACCTATGCGTTGGGTGCGCAGATCTGTTATTCGAATATCCGTCTAAAATACATATTTAGAATGATTTAATATATTTTTTTAACGACGGTTTATTACTGAGTGCAAAAATTGTAATATAGAAGTTATAAATTTGTTTTGAAATTTTTCAACATATTTTTGAGGACTCAACAGTGTTGCGCACCAGTTGCGGATCTTTCAGTTCGGTGCACAAATCTGTTACATGAATGTATGTCTAAAATATGTACTTACTCTGAAATGATATATTTTTTAAACAAAGAGGTTTATTAAGGAATCCCAAAAAGTATTATTACTGTAGTTGTAAAATATATTTTAAGATCTTTAAAAAATGTTTTTATGTATGTGGTATCATTGCGCACCTGTCGCGTAGGAGTTGCGAACCCTGCCAGCACGTATTTCTGGGGTCGCATAGGGGTCACGACTGGCATAATTTTAAAAAGTATGAAATATCAATGTTGCAAGTTTAAATATCTGTTTTGCTTAAAGACGTTCCATTAAAATAGTTTCAAACACAATTTTCTAATAGCAATGTATCCTTTTAAATTAAATGTAGTACATTTTACGGGTGTGCGACGTATACGCGATGGGTACGCGACCCCTACGAGACTCCATGTCACATGAAAAGAAAGCTTTTTATTGGTTAAAAAGCTTTTCATTCTCTTAGCGGGAGTATCCAACACCTGTTGTATTCCTCTTATTTTGGGTGTGTCTGCATCTGCAGACTGCTTTTTTGTATGCTCTGAGAAATGTTTATTTTTTTATTTTTTTTCACTGTGACAGAGAGAGAGAAGAAAGTTAATGCTAGGAAGGTGACCTGCAGCATCTGCCACATAGTCCTCTCCAGAGGATCTGAAAAAAAATACTCTTGTGGCACTTCTTCTATGAGAAAACTTCTGGAAACCATCCATCCAACTCATCTTGCGCAATAAATAATGGCACGTGAGAAGAGGGAGCAACTTGCAGCTGATGTCACTAATCAAACATCTACGTCAGCTGGTGTTTTCACCACTCCACAACCCCAGATCTTCCCTGAACTCGCAATTGCAGGAATTCACTGCAGAAAATGCCTCACAACTCTTTGCATTGGGGAACTGTCTATTGATGCAAATATCAATCTTTTAAAAGCACATAAGTGTTAATTTGTTCTACCTTGTGTTTCTTCGTTGTTATGAAACACTATAGTTGGACTTGTTAAATTTTATTTTTTTGTTTAAAAAACTCAAAAACACACACAACATTTTTTGGGGGGGAAAAAAACTCAAAATTGTTAAAAAAAGGTTCTTATGGAACCACCTATACTGGTTAAAAATAGAAAAATGTTATGTAGTGAAACGGATTGCTTGCATACATGTGTGTGTAATTAATGTAAGAATAGTGCCTGGATAATTGAATGAGAGAATAGATATTACATCAGTAAATCTATGAGTATAAGGATACTGCCTGAGTGAATATTTGAGTACAGGGGTACTACCTGAATGATTGAAAGGGTAGTGTGTGCATCAATGTATGAGTGCATGGGTAGTGCCAGGGTGGTTGGATGAGTGCAGGTGTAGTGCCTCAGTGAATGAATAAGTGCATGGGTAGTGGCTGAGTGTTTGGATGAGTGCACGTGTAGCACCTGGGTGATTGGATGGGTGTATGTGTAGTATCTGAGTAGTTAGTTAATAACTTTATTCGGTTATAATAAACAATAACCATCAAAGCACAGCATTAAATTTTTTTTTAAAACAATGAATTCCTGGTAAACACAATACTTATTTGCAGGTCACATTATCATCGATTTCCGGCATCTAAAAACATTTTTAAGAAATACGGGGACAGATGCAATCACAAATTCGTTCTCTAAGTATTGCAGTGCTAAGAGAGCCGGGCGGCAACGTCTCAAACCAAAACTCTTTAAAACTGGGACAATCCATCTCTTTCTTAATACATCGTAATATTTACAAAAATACATGATATGGATGGTGGATTGTAGTGAGATGTCATCGCAAGGACATTTACACAAATCTCTAGACCAGTCATTCATCGCTGGGAACGTTAAGGATCTAAATAAAATGTTAAGTCTAAAACAAGTCAACACAAGATGGTCAAAGTCATGAACAGTTAAAGATAGATACAACTGGATAGTAGGTGACAGCAAGGTTAGATGATGGGCTTGGACGGTGGGTCTTCTCAACTCAATAGCTGTTCTGTTTTCGCCCAAAAAATCCATGCAAGACGCCTTAAGATCTTTCCTAGTATCTGAGTAAATCGACGAGGGCAAGGGTAGTGCCTGGGTCATTGGATAACTGCATGAGTAGTGCCTGAGGGAATGTATGAGTGCATGCATAATGCCTGAGTCAGTGTATGAGTGCATGGGTAGTACCTCAGTGAATGGATGAGTGCATGAGTAGTGCCTGAGAGAAAGGATGAGTGCAGGGGTAATGCCTGGGTGTTTATATGAGTGCATGGGTAGTGAGTGAGAGAATGGATACGTTCATGGGTAGTGCCTGAGTGAATGGTTGAGTGCAAGAGTAGTGCCTGAGTGATTGCATGAGTGCATGGATAGTGCCTGGGTGATTGTATGAGTTCAGGGGTAGTGCCTTGATGAATGGATGAGTGCATGGGTAGTGCCTGAGTGAAAGGATGAGTGCATAGATAGTGCCTGAGTGAATGGTTGAGTGCAAGAGTAGTGCCTGATTGATTGCATGAGTGCATGGCTAGTGCCTGGGTGATTGCATTAGTGCAGGGGTACTGCCTGGGTGATTGGATGAGTGCATGGGTAGTGCTTGAGTGACATCATGAGTGCAAGGGTAATTACAGGGTGCTTAGATCAGTGCATGGGTAATGCCCGAGTGAAAGGATGAGTGCAAGAGTAATGCCTGGGTCACTGGATGAGTGCTTGGGGAGTGCCTGAGAGAATGGATGAGCGCATGGGTAGTGCCTGAGTGAATGGTTGAATGCAAGAATAATGCCCGAGTGATCGCATGAGTGCCTGGGTAGTGTCTGGGTGATTGCATGAGTGCAGGGTAGTGCCTGGGTGATTGGATGAGTGCATGGGTAGTGCCTGAGTGAAAGGATGAGTGCAAGGTTAGTACCTGAGTGAATGGTTGAGTGCAAGAGTAGTGTGTGAGTGAATGCATGAGTCCATGGGTTGTACCTGGGTGATTGCATGAGTGCAGGGGTACTGCCTGGGTGATTGGATGAGTGCATGGGTAGTGCCCGAGTGACATCATGAGTGGAACGATAATGCTTGGGTGCTTAGATAAGTGCATTGGTAGTGCCTGAGTAAAAGGATGAGTGCAAGAGTAATGCCCGGGTCACTGGATGAGTGCAAGTGTAGCACCTGAGAGAATGGATGAGTGCATGGGTTGTGCCTGAGGAAATGGAGTGCATAGCTAGTAACTAGATGTATAGGGGAGTACAACAGCAGTGTCTGAATGATTCTATGAGCACATAGATAGTAATGAATGAGTGTATGGATAGTCCCTGTGTGATTGCTTGAGTGCCTTCATAGTGTATTTATTCAATGAGGGCATGGATAGTCCCTGGATCCTTGGATAGGGAGTTCAATATACACCTGTCCAGTATAATGAGGAGTAAATAACTTGCAATTAAAGCACTTTTCTTGGTCTATGTGCATTTGTAAAAAGTAAGTGTGATACTGCTTCTAAGAAATATGATAATACTTTTCAAAAAGTCTAAAGGATGAACATTATTTATATTACAAACAAATAACATATAATTACATTTTAAACATTTTTCCAGGGTATCATGCATATTATGTATTCTTACCTTTCAAGTAATTTAGATATATTACTCAGTATAACTATTTTAGAGTAGTATTATCCTAAACAGCATTAAAACTGTTTTCATACTTCAACTGTAGATACTATAAAGAAGAAAAAGAACAACTGCTAATTAATGATAATATATTACAGAAATTATAATATTATATTTTTAAGAACACAACATAAACTTAGAATTACATAACATTTTCATTTTCCCTTTTTTGCTGTTCTCAGATTACACTTAACATCACCATACACAGTCATTTCAATGTAGTAGCATCATTGAACAGCTGGGAAAAAAGCAATCAAATTGATTGTAGAAGGGGGAGGAGCCTAGCGCGCAACCAAGATGGACGCATAGGCACAGGGCTCCCGAGACCCTCGCGGCCTCCCACGTCTATCCTGGCTATAATCCTGCTATTTTGAAGGAATATTACTGGTGAATCGAAGCTGAGGTGATTCCCGTTTTCGGAACTTAAATCGGACTTTGGGAACTCGACTTATCCTGTGCTCCAGAAAGAGGCCTGCTCCGTGGCGCCACCCCGGACTCGGGTTGGCACTGTCCCCGAGCTCCAATTGAACAACAACGGCTCTAGGGTCTTGGGCGGGCCCGTCCCCCCCTGGTTTCACTTTCGTTTTTGACTTTCCTCTACGAGTCTGGTGGCGGGCGCTCGCAGTCGCTCTGCGTTGGGACCGATCTGTAGCGGTCGAGTGGCATTGACAAAGGGGGCTGTCCATCAGTCAGGTGGACTCCCCAGGGTGATCGCTACGCCTAACAGGTATACTGGATCTGCTCTCCCTGCTGAGTAATGGCGACCCGGCTGGACGGTGACAAGCACAAGTCTAGAGCTCCCCGGAGGGGTAGCTACGTGCAAACGAACAACATGGACCGCTATGCCCAGCAGAAGGGATCTCCCGGTTCGAGTGGGCTTTCAGATGCGGCCAGGGAGGGCCCGTCACCCTCGACGGAATTGACACTACAAGATGTCATGGGTGCCATCGACGCCATGAAGGCTTCGGTCGGCCAGCAATTCGACTCGCTGGCCCACAAGCTGGACACCGTGTTGATCGATGTCAACTTACTTAGGGCAGATCTGTCGAAAACTAGTGAGAAGGTCAAATCACTCGATCTCACGACATCGGGCCTCAAGACGGATGTCTCTGAACTGCAGACGGAGATCCGTAGTTTGCGGGCCCTCAGCGACCTCTCTGTTAAGAGACTTGAGGATTTTGAAACCAGGGCCCGGCGGAATAACGTGCGCATCATCGGTGTGCCGGAGAGGTCGGAGGATGGGCCGGTCGATCTCTTTGTGGAAGATCTGATCCTGAACAAACTAGCGCCGAAAGGCCTCAGCAAATTCTTTACGGTGGAGCGGGCACACAGAGTTCCGGGGGGCCGGCTGAGGCCTGGGGCCCCACCGCGACCTATCATTGCCAGGATCTTCAACTTCAGGGACCGTGACGCAATCCTGCAGGCCTCCCGTGTGCATGGCCCGACGAAGTATGACAATGCAGACATCAGTTTCTATCCTGACTTTACACAATCGGTGCAAAAACAGCGAATGGGATTTATGACTGTCAAGCGGCGGCTGAGGGACATGGGCTTGAAGTACTCTATGCTTTTCCCGGCCAAGCTGCGTATTGAACTGAAGGAACGGACTCATTTTTTCGACCGGCCCGAGGCGGTTGAGGACTGGCTTGACACTTTGCACCGTCAGCACGGCGGGGAGGAACGAGCTGAGGATGAGGGTTGTGGATCAGCGGACCAAGGGTGAACGAATGACTGGTGGTTCCTTGACAATTTTGTGTTCACCTCCGACTCGGGTTTGATGTATTGTTTTTTCTTTTCTAGGATTGTATTACCCTTCCTTCATCATTGGGAGGCCGCGGGGTATCTGGTGAGATTCTTCCTCCTCGGGGGGGTTTTCTTTCTTTCCGTAGAGTAGGTTCATGTTGGGGCGACAGGCACACTGCGAGTTGGGGTGGCTTAATGGTCTCGTGCAGGGGTGCAGGGTGGGGGGGTGTGTAACGGGAGTTGGGGGGGTGGCGGTAGGGGAGTTGTTTTTGTGTGGCGTTTGTTTTGTACCAGGCAATCAGTGTGCTGTTTTTTGCTCTCAACGTGGGTGGGGTAACCGTTGCTGTGGAAATGGGGGGTAGGGGATTGCGCATTTTAACATGGAATGTCAATGGTTTGGGGGACCGATTGAAGCGACGGTTGGTGCTACAATATCTGAAACGTCTCTCTCCTGATGTGGTTCTGTTGCAGGAGACGCATTTGGTGGGAAACTCATGCCATGCTATGAATAGAAGGGGCTACCGTTTGGTGGCCCACTCTGGTTTTACTACCGGCTCCAGAGGGGTGGGCATTTTGGTTCGATCCTCTCTCCCGCTGGAAAATGATGAGGTGATGCACGACGACCGGGGGCGTTACGTGGTGTTGGTTGGCCGGTGGGAAGGACAGACTTTGTGTTTGGTTTCAGTTTATGTCCCCCCGGGGTTGCAAACCACTACCTATGCGGACTTGGGAGGGTTGCTGCTTGGGCTCCCGGAGGGCCTCTTGCTGGTGGGTGGTGACTTCAATTCTGTGGTATCGGGTAGAGAGGATCGGCACCCTCCCAGAGACCTCCCCGGGGCGCACGCTTGGCTGGGTGGCTTTATCGACACTATGGGGCTTGTGGACTGTTGGAGATCAATGCATCCGGGGCTTGCCCAATTTACATTTCACTCTGGCGTCCACGGCTCCTTATCTAGATTGGACTATGTGCTGATGCCGGCCGCCCAAGCCCAAATGATCGGGGAGGTCAGACATCTGGCTCGTGGCATCTCTGATCATTCCCCGGTCCTGCTACACTTAGATGTGGTCTTGGGGTCAGAGGGGAGGGTGGCCCCGATTAATCCCTGGTATTTGCATGACCCCACAACTCGTGCCCTTTTGGTTAAGTCTCTTGACCGTTATTTTGAGGAAAATCAGGGTTCAGTCTCATCGGCCGTAACGTTGTGGGAGGCTTTCAAGGTGGTCATCCGTGGGCAGGCCCTATCCTTGATCTCCCTTGCTAAGAGACGTAAAACTGAGGAGGTGGTACGCCTGGAGTCTGACATAACTGACTTGGAAGAAGATCTCGGGCGGGGGGTCACACGGGACAAACTCCATGCCCTTTGCCTTAAACAATCGGATTATAAGGCATTGGTTACGGATGCGGCCAAGCTCGCTAGTAGGGAACAACAGGGGCGCTTGTATGATGTTGGTGACAAGGCTGTAAAGTTGATTGCATGGCTGGAGAGGAGAGAGCGAGTGAGTCGTGTGGTCCCGGTGATTGTGCGTGCTGATGGTGTGAGTGTTACGGATCCGGGGGAGATTGTGAGCTGCTTTGCGGACCATTTGCGTGATGTCTACTCTCCGGTCTCGGAGAGGCCAGAAGACGACTCTCGTCAACTGCTACGAGATATTGCATTGCCGTGCCTTTCGGTCGATGATAAAGAACTGCTGGACGCGGCGCTGACGAACGATGAGATAGCATCGGCGATTCGCTCGGTCCGTTCAGGAAAGGCTCTCGGCCCTAACGGCCTTCCGATCGAGCTTTACAAGCTTCGTCCAGATAGGTTGGCACCTTATCTCCGCGAGATGTTTCTTGCATCCCGAGAGGCCGGCGCCCTTCCGCGTGATCAACGTCTAGCGACCATTGTGGTGCTCCATAAAGAGGGCAAGCCGCGTGATTGCTGTGCGTCTTATAGGCCCATCTCACTCCTAAACGCTGAACCTAAGATTCTCGCTAAAGTGCTCGCTAATCGTTTGATTAAAGTCATCGGTGACCTGGTACATCCGGACTAGTCTGGTTTTATTCCGCACCGCAACACCGTGCTGAACCTGCGGCGCCTCCATGGAGTCCTCGCGAGAGTTGATTCTATTCAGGAGCCTGCCATTTTGGCGTCCTTAGACGCCACGATGGCGTTCGACGCGTTGGAGTGGTCGTATCTCTGGGCGGCGCTGGCTAGGTTTGGTTTTGGACCTGGGTTCATTGGATGGGTGAAGTTGTTATACGTGGAACCACTGGCGCAGGTGGTGGTGAATGGTAGAGTTTCTACCCCCTTTTTGCTTGGGAGGGGCACGCGGCAGGGTTGCCCCCTGTCCCCGCTTCTTTTTGCTCTCGTGTTGGAGCCCCTGGCGGCGTGGCTCCGGTGGGAACCCTCCATGACGGGTATTCGGTGGACACCGACGTTTGAGGATCGCGTGTCACTCTACGCAGATGATATTTTGCTCTATCTCACCTCCCCGCGGAAATCGTTGATAGTGTTATTTGATGTATTGAACTCCTTTGGTCGCAATTCAGGGCTTGTCATTAATTGGGTGAAATCCTGTGTTTATGTGCTGGTTGGCGACCCCCCTCTTCTCCCTCGTGGCTGTCCGATTCAGATTTCACATTCTGGATTTAAATATCTAGGTATCCACGTGTCCCTCGATCCGGCGGTCCGTTATGCTCTGAATCTGTTGCCCCCGCTCCAGTGGCTGCGGGCCGATGTTGCTCGTTGGCGTAGGCTTCCGCTATCGCCGCTTGGCCGGGCAGCCTTATTCAAAATGATGTCTCTTCCACGCTTTTTGTATGCATTGCAGAATACGCTGGACGTGGTGCCCGCCCGATATTTTAGTGAGGTAGAGAGCTTACAGAGGCAACTAGTTTGGGATGGGAGACTGCGCATTGCTCTCGCTAAATTGACCCTACCGTGGTATGACGGTGGCATAGCTCTCCCTGATATTAGAAGGTATTATTGGGCGTCCCAGTTGGTGGCGGTGAATCATGGGACATATGGCCCGGCGGTGAACCCCGCGTACGAGATGGATAGGCTACTGTTGCCGGGCAGAGATTTCAATAAGGCACTTTATTCTACGAAGGGAAGTACTAAATTGACAGGTCCTACGAAAAATGCGGTGCGCTCCTGGCACTGCGCCACCGCTGCTACGGGATGGACGGGCCATCTGTCTCGTGCGACTCCACTGTATGCGTCGGATGCATTGGATGGTTTATGGCGTACTAAAGGCTTTGAGAAGTGGGATTTGATCGGAATTAGTCGTGTGGGGGATCTCTGGACGAAGGGCGCTTTTAAATCATTTGAAGCTCTTCAGACGGAATATAAGCTGAGCGATAGGGAGTTCTTTCGCTATGCGCAGATGCGCCATGCGCTACTTTCCGCTTTCCCGAATCCTGCAGATATCCCTGAAGCCTCCCCATTGGAAGATCGTTTGCTTGATGGTTACCTGCCAGATAGTACTATTTCCCTGATCTACAAAAAACTGATCAATACTCGAGCGGACCTTCTCACACATTTGCGAGAGGTCTGGGTCGCTGATGGCCTAGAGTTGGATGATGAGGACTGGGTCGCGGCCGTAGCCTCACCGAGGGAGGTTGCTATACCGGCTCGCCTTCGATTTGTGCAGTTGAAGATACTACATAGGGTCTATGTCACCGGTCCCCGCTTGCTTCACATGGGTTACACAAGTGATGGTTTATGTCGGCGTGGTTGTGGCTTGCTTGGTACTTTTCTTCATATTCTGTGGGAGTGTCCGAAGGTGCTATGTTTCTGGACTGGTGTGCATGCAGTGATGGAGGAGGTTACGGGTGTGGCGCTGCTCCCTGAGGCTCGGCGATGTGTGTTGAATGTGTGGGAACCGACTGACTGCGATGTGGCGCAAGAACACTGGGTGACTTTGGGCAACATGATCGCTAAAAGGGACATTGCGCAGCTCTGGGGGTCCGGTAGGCCCCCCACAGTTACGAAGTGGAAAGAAAATATGGATTGGTGCATGTTCCGAGAGAAGACGGTTTACGTGACCAGAGGCAAACCTAAGACATGGAGTAAGATGTGGGGTCCCTGGAATTCCTATCAGGGGGATATCTGCACCCCCCCCCTTGGTGGTCACACCAGACGTAACGATGTCCCCTTGACTTTAATGTTCCTGGTCTTTTTTCCCTTTCGCTTTGCAGGATTGATGACCGATCCTTTCCCTGCCCCCCCTGCCCTTTTTCACGTGAATAACTGTGTAATGGGCTGCGTTGTCGCTGTTGTCCCCCGCTCATGAGAGAGCAAGTCCCTGTTAATGGAGTTCTTCTGCCTGGTATAAGTTTCTTTTTGTTGTTTTATTTATAAAATAGTTAATAAGAAACCTTTCTGTAGTGCTGGGTTCAGTTGTGGGCGGCTGCAGCCGTTATGCGTGCGGCTCGCTCCGGCTCTTATGATTGCTGTATTATTGTTTTCCTCCCTTTTCTCTACGTTAGCGGCCGGCCCAGGCAGTTGTAGGCCCATGACTGTGAATATTCGATGTGTAAATAAAGGTTTTTAAAAAAATAAATAAAAAAATAAAAATTGATTGTAGAAAAAAAAAATCAGCATAGAGCATCAAATCAATATGTGTAGCTATGCGTTCTCCTATCTACACTTTGTTAATTGTCATCTACATGAACATTTATCTCAAATACCTTTGCCAAAATGTATACTCTCATTTACATCTGGTATAATATAGACAACAAATATATAAACTATTTGCTTTTAACCCCTTCGCTGCCGCGGACATTCCGCTGCAGTGCTGGGGGGGGCAGGGGGGCAGCGCGGTGGGCCTGTGCTCATGACGGAGCCGCTCCGTCATGAGCCACAGTTGAGCTGTGCTCATGACGGAACGGTTCCGTCATGACTCCGCCCATTTGCGTTGTCCCCTCGCACAGGCGGGGAAACAGCGCCGCGCAGGCGGAGCGGCCGCCAACAGGATTGTCATGACGGAACCGTTCCGTCATGAGCACACGCCAACCGTGGCTCATGACGGAACGGTTCCGTCATGAGCAGGGAAGGGGTTAAACACAATTTTCCAAATGTAATATCAATTAGTGCAAATAATAAACAAACACTATTTATAAATACTAATAGTTTGCAGTGCAGTGAATAATAATCAAACACTATTTATAAATACTAATAGTTTGCAGTGCTGTCTATTTTCTCTTTATTTCTTCCCAATAGGCCGAATGAGGTACTCAAATCTTTGGTTGCAGAAATAACAAATATGAATTTGGTAATTCATAAGGCAGTCTAGCTTTACATTTCAAGTGGGCATCATTGCAATGTGTCCATCCTTTATTATACTTTAAATACACAGTATAGTGTCTAGATGTTGTAGTAAGTCCATCATGGAAAATAGTAACCACTACTGTAAAAGTTCTTCCTAAAATAGATATTTGACTTGCATTAAAAAAAAAAATTGTTTCTAATTTTCTTCCTTTTGTTCTACAACGTTGTAGCATTAACATGAGATATTTTTCAATTCTTTCTATATGTAATGTAGACAACATATCTGATCTACAATGTGAACATCTCATATCCTGATTGGCTGTTTTTATCAATTTGTTAAAAGGTACTGATTTGCAGTCTGGTATTGTCAAGTATAGGAATCGTTCTGTTTGTATTTCAGTGGTAGAAGTAAATGAACACTCTTCACACTTACGATACCATCTGTAACTTAGTTCAAATAATTTTTCAATGTGTACTCCTTCATGTTCTAATACTCCAAGCATAAGCATTAGAAATTCTTGTGCATCTTGTTGTATGTTGAGAGTAAATTTCAATGAACCAGTACATATATCTAAAATATGCCGAATGCCAGAAGCAGTATGCATTTTACTTCTGTTAGTTACCAATTGTTGAAATACATGATGCAGTAAAGAACAGAATCTTTTTTCACAATTTTCCATGATTTTATGATGAAGATCCAGTAGATGAAACACAACATTCAGAATCACATTAGCATAACAGTTGAAACCTGAACTGTTTGCCAACTGGTATCTTACAATGTCATCAACACTTTCCATTTTCTTTTTTCTTTACGCCTTCAAGTTTCTCTGCAATTGTTTTATTTTTTTGGACCTCAGTTGAATGTTTGACATAATTCCATTTTGGACGCACTACATGTTTCCCATGTATGGGATATTCACCTAAATGAGGAGCACTTAGGTGCCGATCACGATCCGGTAAAAAATTCCCCCGTGCGACTCGTATCGGGTCTTTTTACCGTACGAATCGTACAAATGCCGTACGAACTGGCAATCACGATTCGCATGGTAAAAAGTCCATACGACCCGCACCGGGAATCATTCCCCACACGTCCTCGGGTCGGAAAATGTGTCCGACACGTCCTCGGACGATTTACCTTACAAACGTAAAAATCCAAGTCCGACCGAGGAATCACGATCCATCCCGTGCGTCCGAGCCTACAACCGTATGGAAAAAACACCGTCCGCACCGAACACCAATAGCAACCATGGAGACATGTGCCCGCATACGCGCCCAACACTCCCCCCAGCCCCCGTACGTCCGACACGTACCCCCCGTATATGTATACCCCCACCCGTCTATGTACACCCCAGTACGTTCCAGTCGTACCCCCACCCCAGTACGTGTCGTACCACCGTCAATGTAAACCCCCCCACCCCTGTACGTGTCGTACCACCGTCTATGTACACCCCAGTACGTTCCAGTCGCACCCCCACCCCAGTACGTGTCGTACCCCCCGTGTACCTACACCCCAGTACGTTCGAGCCACACCCCCACCCCAGTACGTGTCACAGCCCCGTCTACCTACACCCCAGTACGTTCCAGTCGTACCCCCACCCCAGTACGTGTCGTACCACCGTCAATGTACACCCCCCCACCCCTGTACGTGTCGTACCACCGTCAATGTACACCCCCCACCCCTGTACGTGTCGTACCACCGTCCATGTAAACCCCCCCACCCCTGTACGTGTCGTACCACCGTCAATGTAAACCCCCCCACCCCTGTACATGTCGTACCACCGTCAATGTACACCCCCCCACCCCTGTACGTGTCGTACCACCGTCAATGTACACCCCCCCACCCCTGTACGTGTCGTACCACCGTCAATGTACACCCCCCCACCCCTGTACGTGTCGTACCACCGTCCATGTACACCCCAATACGTTCCAGTCGTACCCCCACCCCAGTACGTGTCGTACCACCGTCAATGTACACCCCCCCACCCCTGTACGTGTCGTACCACCGTCAATGTACACCCCCCCACCCCTGTACGTGTCGTACCACCGTCAATGTAAACCCCCCCACCCCTGTACGTGTCGTACCACCGTCTATGTACACCCCCCCACCCCTGTACGTGTCGTACCACCGTCAATGTACACCCCCCCACCCCTGTACGTGTCGTACCACCGTCCATGTACACCCCAGTACGTTCCAGTCGTACCCCCACCCCAGTACGTGTCGTACCACCGTCAATGTACACCCCCCCACCCCTGTACGTGTCGTACCACCGTCAATGTACACCCCCCCACCCCTGTACGTGTCGTACCACCGTCAATGTAAACTCCCCCACCCCTGTACGTGTCGTACCACCGTCTATGTACACCCCCCCACCCCTGTACGTGTCGTACCACCGTCAATGTACACCCCCCCACCCCTGTACGTGTCGTACCACCGTCCATGTACACCCCAGTACGTTCCAGTCGTACCCCCACCCCAGTACGTGTCGTACCACCGTCAATGTACACCCCCCCACCCCTGTACGTGTCGTACCACCGTCCATGTACACCCCAGTACGTTCCAGTCGTACCCCCACCCCAGTACGTGTCGTACCACCGTCAATGTACACCCCCCCACCCCTGTACGTGTCGTACCACCGTCAATGTACACCCCCCACCCCTGTACGTGTCGTACCACCGTCCATGTACACCCCAGTACGTTCCAGTCGTACCCCCACCCCAGTACGTGTCGTACCACCGTCAATGTACACCCCCCCACCCCTGTACGTGTCGTACCACCGTCAATGTACACCCCCCCACCCCTGTACGTGTCGTACCACCGTCAATGTACACCCCCCCACCCCTGTACGTGTCGTACCACCGTCCATGTACACCCCAGTATGTTCCAGTCGTACCCCCACCCCAGTACGTGTCGTACCACCGTCAATGTACACCCCCCCACCCCTGTACATGTCGTACCACCGTCAATGTACACCCCCCACCCCTGTACGTGTCGTACCACCGTCCATGTACACCCCAGTACGTTCCAGTCGTACCCCCACCCCAGTACGTGTCGTACCACCGTCAATGTACACCCCCCCACCCCTGTACGTGTCGTACCACCGTCAATGTACACCCCCCCACCCCTGTACGTGTCGTACCACCGTCAATGTACACCCCCCCACCCCTGTACGTGTCGTACCACCGTCCATGTACACCCCAGTACGTTCCAGTCGTACCCCCACCCCAGTACGTGTCGTACCACCGTCAATGTACACCCCCCCACCCCTGTACGTGTCGTACCACCGTCTATGTACACCCCCCCACCCCTGTACGTGTCGTACCACCGTCTATGTACACCCCAGTACGTTCCAGTCGTACCCCCACCCCAGTACGTTCCTGGCGCACCCCCAACACAACCTCCTAAGTACGGAGCGCACCCCATGCCCCAACATCACAACCGCATGTACGAGTCGTACAAAGCCACACACAAGGACCAAATCGTACAACCAAATGGCCCATGTACACACCGTACACACGCTCAAAACGCACGTACACAACAAGGACAAAACAAAACAACTCAACAATACACCATTCGAAAGGCACACAGCCACTAAACATGGCCAACAACCACTAAAATAACACAATCACTGACCTGCAACTGTCAAAAACAAACAGAGGCCCAATACACCACCACTCCTTATAACACACCCACCCAAAATTCAAACACTGCCACACCCACCCATGGACCAATAAAAAGGGCCCACACACACAAACCATGAGCCTTTGCAACAGACCCACTGCTGCCAGACACCACAGAACCAGACTACAAGCGACACCACATCTTACACTTGCACACCTTCACACGACCACCCTCACAAACACCCTCTCATCACATTCACACACACACACAACCATCCACACCCCCCCCCAACATCCACACACCCCCCACACCCACACCATCCCCACCCACACCCCTCACCATGCCCACTACCAAGAATCCAAAGTTCAGTCACCGAGAGTTGGAGGTCCTTGTTGATCAAATCCTCAGAGTCGAGCCACAGATCTTTGGAACATTGGTCAGAAGCACCAGCCAGGCAGCCAAAACAGCCATGTGGCAGACCATCGTCGATGCTGTGAATGCTGTTGCGGACACCAGGAGGACCAAGCAGGATTGCCAGAACAGGTGGTACGATCTGCGGAGGAGGGTCAGAGCCAAGAGACAGGAGGAACACGACCAGGCCAACGCCACCGGAGGAGGGCCCTCCCGCAGACCCGTACAGTACCATCCCTGGGAGGAGAGGGTGATGGCCATACTGCCGGTGGAGGCAGTTGAAGGAGTAGAAGGACTCCGAGACCCGGGTGAGTACACAAACAACGCACCTCACATGGGGGGAACTGCAACCACAAACAAAATTACTAACAGGCACGCAACCACCACAAGCCATCGCATTACTCAACCACACTCCATGAGCAGGCACATGCCACTGCTGCCACCATGCCCCATGCACCCAGCTGGACAATGTCAAGTCACAGGCCACAGAAGACAACAACACATGACACGGTAACCCGGATGGCGGGAGTGTGGGCACCAAGAATCACATAGTGCGACTCCAAAGCAGACAACAATGCCCTCTGCCCATATGGCCTAGGTCACAGCCAGACAAACACTGTGTCCCAACACAGGAATGACTTGCCAGCAAATGGCGGATGCCTTGCATCAACACATGGGGGTGAAGGCACTGTTTTGCACATGCCAGCAGCTAATGAACAGCCAACAGTGTGAAAGAGTGGCAGCACACACCACCACAGCAGCAGCGCACAGACACACAGCAGACAAAATGGGTGCCTGGAGATCAGAAACAAACTCACATCAACAGGCCAAGGGCCACTCAAAGATCTGCTAACAGTGTGTGCCCAGGAAGCTGGGCCAAGGTGACAGAGGGTGACACACGGAGGGAGGGAGAGGGGGACACAGAGGGAGGGAGAGGGGGACTGAGAGGGAGGGAGACACAGGAAGATGGACAGAGGGAGGAGGCTGACACACAGAGGGAGGGAGAGGGGGACACAGAGGGAGGGAGAGGGGGACTGAGAGGGAGGGAGACACAGGAAGATGGACAGAGGGAGGAGGCTGACACACAGAGGGAGGGAGAGGGGGACACAGAGGGAGGGAGACACAGGAAGATGGACAGAGGGAGGAGGCTGACACACAGAGGGAGGGAGAGGGGGACACAGAGGGAGGGAGAGGGGGACACAGAGGGAGGGAGAGGGGGACACAGAGGGAGGGAGAGGGGGACTGAGAGGGAGGGAGACACAGGAAGATGGACAGAGGGAGGAGGCTGACACACAGAGGGAGGGAGAGGGGGACAGAGAGGGAGGGAGAGGGGGACAGAGAGGGAGGGGGACACAGGAAGATGGACAGAGGGAGGAGGCTGACACACAGAGGGAGGGAGAGGGGGACAGAGAGGGAGGGAGAGGGGGACAGAGAGGGAGGGAGAGGGGGACAGAGAGGGAGGGAGACACAGGAAGATGGACAGAGGGAGGAGGCTGACACACAGAGGGAGGGAGAGGGGGACACAGAGGGAGGGAGACACAGGAAGATGGACAGAGGGAGGAGGCTGACACACAGAGGGAGGGAGAGGGGGACACAGAGGGAGGGAGACACAGGAAGATGGACAGAGGGAGGAGGCTGACACACAGAGGGAGGGAGAGGGGGACACAGAGGGAGGGAGAGGGGGACACAGAGGGAGGGAGAGGGGGACACAGAGGGAGGGAGAGGGGGACAGAGAGGGAGGGAGAGGGGGACAGAGAAGGAGGGAGACACAGGGAGAGCAAATCAGTCCTTTGGTGTGTGGGAATGTCTGCTCGTCAGCAGGTGGACTGCGTGCATGTAGACAAGGGTGCCCAGTGCCAGAACCCCCCCTCTTCATCATGGCAAAACGCAGGGCCATGTTACAACCTGTACACGAGCACAAGGACAGCCACCTGCATCATATGAGTGTGTGGATCCACTCCATGTGCACATGTACAGTGCTACAAGGAAGGCGCAAACGCATAGCTCGGCACACATGCACACTCCACTGCTGACTGCAGTCACACTTGACGCAGCAAGTAAGACTGTGCCACACATAGTTAAAGGGGCCAAATTGGTGCCCAAGGGACACACACATGCACAAGTGCACTGTGAGTGGAATGCAAGACAGATCCTAATTCCAAGAGGAAATGTGCCAACTTTGTAACGGATGCAACATGGATGTTGCATGGATCAAAAGTAACATTGTCTCTCTCACACACAGGTCAACATCGTGCTGCACCCCCCAACACTGGGGGGGAACACTCACAGGACCCGGATCTGCAGGAGACCGATCCCACCGGCAGCGACCACTCTCACCACTCTGCGGACGACCCCGACCGACCTGGCCCCTCTGGTGTCCAACCACCTGCAGCACCTGCGTCAGGTACAACCGTGCCAACCACCACCCCCACTCCTGCCACATCCCAGGAGACACCCAGGATCCCTGCCCCAACACCACAATGCAGCCAGGCTCGCCAGGAGGGACACGGTGTCCCGGGCACCCAGGAGGAGGCAGGCGACAACGCCAATGCCACCCCTCAGGGGTCCCGGAGACCCCATGTGCCCACAAGTGCAGGCCAGACGCAAGTGGGCAGGGGTGGTGGGAGTGGAGAGCGGCGGAGGCGCGAGCCTGACCAGTTGGCTGGGGATCCGGTATTTTCCCATGTCCGTAACATCCTGGACTCATACCGGCAGGACACCACGGGCATGGCCCAGGTTGTGTCCGTCCTCGAGGGGATCAAGGTCCAGCAGGCCCAGCAACATGCGGAGCTAATAGCCTGTCTACAGCTACACCAACGGAGGATGGAGGACAGACAGGCTGAGCAAGTGACGGCGTCCCAGGGGATTCACGCTGAACTCCGTCGGATGGCCGACACCATGGCCGACCCTCCCTGTGCCAGAAGGCGGAGAACATCACCACCCACAGGGAGGGATCATGAGGAGGAGGAGGAAACATCCGACGGAGCATCCCAGACGTCGTCACGGCCTGCTGCTGAGGTTCCCCGCAGGAAGCCGGGTCGTCCACGGAAAGGACCGTGAGGGTGGCTGCTACATCACCATCTCCCAGGACACCTGGCCTGGCACCTGGCCCACTGGAGCAACAGCATCACAGCATCAAGAGACATTCTCTGCCACATGGCCCTGCTGGTCACTGGCTGACCAATGTTGACAAAGACTGTGGCATGGACTCTGAGGATTTCCAATGGCAAGGACACCAACTCCCCTACTGAACTTTGGATTCCCTAATCCCGGAAAGGCCCTCACTTGGCCCCCCCCCCCCAATAATAAATCACACTATTAAGAGTAGATGCCTGCTGGTAGCATTATTACCTAACATGTGTCTTGTACAGTCTAAACATGCCTGAGTCATCTGTTCACTTCAACCATCCACACCCTGGGGCCTGAGTCTGGCACAGGACACATGGGTCACAGTTTTCTAGGCAAGACAGACATGGAGCACCATACACACCCGTGATGGTCAGAACCAGCTGAGGGGGTGGCCGAACAACCGTGCTGACAGACACATTGAGTACAGCAACAGTCATGCGCAGAGGTCAGGGATCCTGGCCCGTGTCCTGGGGGGCACCCAGGTACGTGTAGACAGGTGGCAGAACCATGTCCTGCAAGCTTGAGTCCGGTGGATGCAGAGAATGGGGTCATGGACAACGTTGGATGCATGGGGATGGCACATGTCACAATACCCACACAGTCATGGACATCATGCCCATTACACAGTCTCAGCACACACACACACAGCTTGCATCTTGCCACTCGACACATTGACACATAGCCACAATCAGGGAATACCATGCCAGACATGCAGGATGCACCGTGCCAACACACCAGCATTGACTGAGAAGAGGCACCTTGGAGGCATAGGGACACCTTTAATAGTCATGTGTTTGGGATTGCAGAGGCAACTTGAAGTACACATGAACACATCATGTGGAGTAACATGTGGCTCCAACACTGGCACCCCCCTTCTGCAGCACAAATGCGTGATAGCCATGGAACTGGCACACAAGCGTCGGATAATAGCTAAATACCCACAGCTGCTCACGGAGAGCCTGCCATACACCATACATCCGCTGATGTGGAAGTCCCACGCCATGTCAAGACAATGTTAACCGTATGTGTCCGAGGGCAGTGTCACACACATTGATGCCTTCATCACAATCCACCATCCCATCACTGATGACTGACAACCAGGCAGCCCATCTATTCAGGTGTACCCAGCTGCATGTCGTGTCCCATGGGGATGCCACATGTCTGCAGAGGACCAAAACCCCGACCGGGGCAGTGTGCACACATCGTGAACAACTGCCACACCCAATACACCCCAGATGCATCCCTTACCCCATGGAGACTTCCAAACGTGTCCGTGCCTGTAACGCTGAGTCAGCCCACGATGCCATGTCCATGAGGAATAGCAGTGCCACAACAATGCAACCAGCAAACGGCATGCGCAGGTACCTGGGGAAGAGAGACACACAAGAAGTCAGCCACAAGAAGCACAGCCACTTGCATGTGCATGTACTCGACACATGTATGTATGACAACATGCTAGGTCACAATTATGTCTGGGGAAATACTACCATCACTGCCACCATCACTCCAGTGACACACCCACACACACCTCTGACCCACGTGCCATACATGCAGGTGGAGACACACATCACAACGCATGCCACACGGGGACCAATGCGTGCACACTCAGACCCTGGTACTCACCACTAAGCAAAGAAGTCGCGTATGAGCCGAGTCCGGATGTCCTCTTGCGGCTCCACATCCTCCACATCACTAGCCCCATTGCCAAGCCCTTCGTCCTCCACGGGTGGATGGTCCTCGTCATCTTGATCCAGGATGAGGGGCACAGCTCTTTCAACTGCCATGTTGTGCAGCATGCAGCAGACCATGAAGATCTTGCAGACCTTCGCCGGGGCATATGGGAGTGCGCCGCCGGTCTTGTGGAGGCACCGGAATCGGCTCTTCAGCATGCCAAACGTCCTCTCTATCACTCGCCTTGTCCGGCCATGGGCGGTGTTGTAGCGGAGCTGGGCCGGCGTGATGGGGTTGCGGAGAGGTGTCAGCAGCCAAGGCATGTTGGGATAGCCAGCGTCCCCTAAATGGAACGCACATGGATATCGTTAGAACAGGCGAAGCGGTAGTGCTGCTCGGCCAAACAGAATACAGGACAGACAGACTGTACCCACCAACAACACATGCACGTTCGTTGCGCAGCTGCATCATCATATCAGGCATCCCGCTACGCCTCATGATGTAGGCATCGTGTACTGATCCTGGAAAACGAGCACAGACATGTGAAATCACCATGTTGGACAGACACACCACAAGGGCATTGATGGAGTGGTAGTGCTTCCGATTGCGGTACGCCACCTCCCGTGCGTGTGGTGGTACCAAACCTACATGTGTCCCATCTATGGACCCAATGACATGGGGCATCCCTCCCAGGGCATAGAATCCACGCTTGACCTCAGTCATCTGTTCAGGGGTTGGGAACTTGATGAAGTCATCCAGGTGAATCAACATGGCCTCCAAGAAATCATGCAGCACACCGCTGAACATGCTCTGGGACATGCCACCAACATGAGCTATGGTATATTGGAAGGTACCCGTGGCAAGGAAATGTAGGGCAGCCATTACCTTCAGCTGGGGTGTCAGTGCCGTAGGATACCTGTGCTGCGGTTGCAGGTGTGGTGCCAGTCTCGCCGTCAGCTCCAGAATCAACGGTTGGGTGAAGCGGTAGAGCCGGATCCTGTCATTCTCCTGCATGGTGGCCAAGTCTGGAATTCTTCGGGCAACAGGAGGCGCTCTGCAGTAATTTGGAAGTGACAAGGAAGAGTGAGTGCACTACGAGAACAACGCATGTCTACTGAGCACATGTAAATCTGCCAATACACACATGCCACATAGGGAGTCAGGCATGTGCTACATGCCCAGGACACGTATGGATGCAAGGTGACACTCCTTCCAAGACCCAGCCACACACGGTGATTGAGAACCTCCCCATGCCACGCCATGGGAATAGCTGTGTCCCAGTGCAAGTGAACAGCCCGACGCAAGACAGAAGTGACATACACCCACACATCAGCAGAAGTAGGATGCCGATTGTAGAGACTGGTAGCGGAACACCGGAGCCACAGGTCACATGACATTACACTAGGCCTGCCCACACACCTTGCCATGAAGGTGCACATGTCATGACTCACCACACATTCCTTGTGAGGATGCTGACATGGCCTTGTCACGCTACTCCGTGTCCCATGCATACATGTGCACCTCACATCAGATACCACATGTGGCATGGTGTGCGGAACAGTGTGCAATGATAATCTACACACAGACACATGTTGGTTGCTGCAACGGCTGCAGCTTTTGAGGGTGCTACAACATCAACCTGATGTAAATCCCGGACACATAAATGACATAGTCACATTGTGCACTGTGGGTAGTGACAAGTCAGGTTTCATGACCCCTGTACCGGCCATCATGGGACACTTCCGTGTGTTGGTGTCCGTGCCATGCCAGTGACGCTCACCCCAAGTGCGCAGTACGACATGCACACATGTCAAAGGAGTCAAGGGCATGCCTGGCACACATTGCACCCTCACACAGTACACCTGTACACATCTCATCATACATCTGGTGCCTCCTCCACTCAGGAGGCATGTTCCACATCACAGCCTGTCACACCTGTGCCCCACACATGTAGTAATGCACAGACGATGCCTTGATGTCCATTCCTGGACAAGTATGTCCATCCATGGACAAGTATGTCCGCCCTATTCCTACCTGTGTGTCGACTATCACCACAGTGATGTGTACAAACCGGCGTACTGCTGCTAAGAGGGCCTGTGTATGTTCCCCAATCACTGTGGGAGTGCTGCCGTATGTGTACCCATCGTGATGGCGAGCGTACAGGCATTTGTACGGTCCGTACCACAACGAGTACGCATACGCGTGCAGACCCATAGTGATAGTGAGCGTACATGCGAGTGTACGGCCCTCTCACTATGGGTCTGCACGCGTATGCGTACTCGTTGTGGTACGGACCGTACAAATGCCTGTACGCTCACTATCACTATGGTTCTGCACGCGTATGCGTACACGTAGTGGTACGGACCGTACACTCGCATCTACGCTCACTATCACTATGGGTCTGCACGCGTATGCGTACACGTAGTGGTACGGACCGTACACTCGCATGTACGCTCACTATCACTACGGGTACACAGACCCATAGTGATAGTGAGCGTACAGGCATTTGTACGGTCCGTACCACAACGAGTACGCATACGCGTGCAGACCCATAGTGATAGTGAGCGTACAGGCATTTGTACGGTCCGTACCACAACGAGTACGCATACGCGTGCAGAACCATAGTGATAGTGAGCGTACACGCATTTGTACGGTCCGTACCACAACGAGTACGCATACGCGTGCAGAACCATAGTGATAGTGAGCGTACATGCGAGTGTACGGCCCTCTCACTATGGGTCTGCACGCGTATGCGTACTCGTTGTGGTACAGACCGTACACTCGCATCTACGCTCACTATCACTATGGTTCTGCACGCGTATGCGTACACGTAGTGGTACGGACCGTACACTCGCATCTACGCTCACTATCACTATGGGTCTGCACGCGTATGCGTACACGTAGTGGTACGGACCGTACACTCGCATGTACGCTCACTATCACTACGGGTACACAGACCCATAGTGATAGTGAGCGTACAGGCATTTGTACGGTCCGTACCACAACGAGTACGCATACGCGTGCAGAACCATAGTGATAGTGAGCGTACAGGCATTTGTACGGTCCGTACCACTACGTGTACGCATACGCGTGCAGACCCATAGTGATAGTGAGCGTACATGCGTGTGTACGGTCCGTACCACTACGTGTACGCATACGCGTGCAGACCCATAGTGATTTTGAACGTAGGCATGCATGTACGGGCCGTTGCCATGCATTTGGGGTGCCCTAGGGCCCGGAAACGCACCGTACCTGTGTGTGATTCTCCTAATTACATAGGGGACAAGTATTAAGGCCTACATGCATGCTGGTTGTCATGGCGACCAGGTTCAAATTTCGATTTTGTTCTGGAAGGTGCACAGCAGAAGTCAGTTGGAATTCTTCTACTTTGTTGCAATGTGTTTGTGGGGCTGACATCATGCAGGAGAATGAAACCGATAGAGAACCCACAGACTGCTAGGTTTGAAGGGATTGGTGGAAACATAGGATGCAAATGTGAGTGACCAATCACTCTGTACTCCTGTGCATGAGACTGGGCAGAAGGCCACATATAAGGCAGCCAGGTCCCATGAGGGATTACTTGCCTGCACATCTTTGCATTTGTCGACCAAGCTGCTGCTACTGATTCCCTGGAAACATGTCAAGGGCTGTGGAGAGGACACAGCCATTCACCCTGGAGGAGAACATGGCTCTGCTGGATGTGATCCTCCCACAGTACCCCATGCTGTATGGGCGACCAGGGTATCAGGTGAGTGCATAGGCCACTGCCACAGACTGTCCCTATGTTGTGACTGTGTCTTCAGGCATTGTGACCCGGTGTGACACACATGCCATGTACTGTCGGGGGGGTACCAGGGGGGGGTGCCTGATGTCTCCCAGCAGTGCCCTGAGACAGGAGGGGTGTGTGCAGAGTCCTCCCAGCAGTGCCCTGAGACAGGAGGTGTGTGTGCAGAGTCCACCCAGCAGTGCCCTGAGACAGGAGGGGTGGGGGCCTATAACTCACAGCAGTGCCCTGAGACAGGAGGGGTGGGTGTGGAGTCCTTCCAGCAGTGCCCTGAGACAGGAGGGGTGTGTGCAGAGTCCTCCCAGCAGTGCCCTGAGACAGGAGGGGTGTGTGCAGAGTCCTCCCAGCAGTGCCCTGAGACAGGAGGTGTGTGTGCAGAGTCCACCCAGCAGTGCCCTGAGACAGGAGGGGTGGGGGCCTATAACTCACAGCAGTGCCCTGAGACAGGAGGGGTGGGTGTGGAGTCCTTCCAGCAGTGCCCTGAGACAGGAGGGGTGGGTGTGGAGTCCTCCCAGCAGTGCCCTGAGACAGGAGGGGTGGGGACCTATCACTAACAGCAGTGCCCTGAGACAGGAGGGGTGGGTGTGGAGTCCTCCCAGCAGTGCCCTGAGACAGGAGGGGTGGGTGTGATGCACAGTGTGAGCCTTGATCATTGATTGTGACATTGCCATCATTCCACCTGAGTACCCACTATGGCACGTACTGCCTTTTCCCTCACCAGAGGATGATGTCCCTATGACAGAGGTGCAATGCGTTGGCTGCATTACATGCCATGTAGTAACCAGCTATTATGTTCACATATGTCTCTCTGTGACATGTGGCTGGTGTATTGATGTGGTGTCACTTGTACTTCCTCACAGGTAGGCGCCTCTGCCAAGGAGCAGATCTGGCTGACCGCCGTCAGTGCCGTGAGGCGTGTGGATGGTCGGAGGCGGAGCCTGTCCCAGGTGAGGAAACGCTGGCAGGATATCCGGTGCTGGACGCGGAGGATTGCACGGCTCCTGCTGGGGGACTCACCTGAGAGCCACAAGAACCGCGGCCGCCGCCGTCTGACCCACCTCCACAGGCGTGTGCTGCCGGTGGTCTTTCCAGACCTGGAGAGGCGCTTACAGGCGATGCAGCAGGCGGAAGGGGGTAGGTACATGTGCGTTTGTTGTGTGTCACCGGCATTTGTAAGGGCACAGTGGCATTAATTCACTGGCAGGGTTTAAAGGTGCTGTGCCCATCCAGTTTGCCCAAGTGTAGCGCTGCGCCCCTGCCACCCTTCCCCTCCTTGCAATGTGTTCCCTGGTCTGTGTGTAGTCACTCCTTCACAAGGTAATGTAGGCTGGCGCTTTGTCCACGAGAACAATGACTGTAGCATCATGGGTGGTGGTGGTGGGTAACAGGTTGTGGGACCTTGCCTGTGAACTGTCAAGTTCACTGCATGTGGGTTCCATGTCAGTTGGCACTGATGCTGGCTCCAGACATGGGAGTTGGTCTCTCATGTGTCATGCCTTACAGCGCGCATGTCCTATGTAGTGGCCTGTGACATGATGTGCATGAGTGTGCGCTACGCATAGTGCAGGGATGGTGACGTGTGTAGCAGTCATTCCCATTCAGCCATTCAGTAGCATGTAGTTGCGTGCCCAATACTGTCCCCTGGGGCACCTTATCCTCAGTGTTGTTTGTGTCATCATCAACGTGGACACTCTCACTGTCTACAGCGTAGGTTGTGCTCTGTGCCATTGTCCCCTGTCACCATGTATATAGACGTGCTATTATGTACAGGTGTCCACTGTGCAGCCTGACCTGATTGTCCCTCTTCATACTCACAGTTGCCAGTGCCTGTGTGTCTTGTTATACTCATCTGAGGATGGGCACTGGTACCTCATTATTTGTACAGGCGCACCTTTGCTGTTTTGCGTCCAATCTTGCCTTTTGCCTGCCACTGTGTTTATCACCCAGACTATGAGATGTTGGTGCCACCTGTGTCTCAGCAATTAGCATCGTGTGGGGGTTGCTTGGGGCGGGCAATGCCTATGTGTCAAATCCTGATTCCTAATTGCTGGGTCTGGACAGTGTGTGATGTTACTGGACACACACGCAAGGTGCAGTGACCGAGTTATGTTGGGCATGTTTGCAGCATTACCTATGCAGCATGTGTCTCAAGTTCATGGATATTGTCCCTGGTCATAGGTATTTTCACAAACGCTGTGTGGTGCAGAGGCAGTGCAGGATTGTCCCCAGGGCCTGGGTGCTATGTCAGACTCCGTTTCCTGTCATCAGCTATTGTCTCATGCTCTCCATGGTATTTCAGTGGCATGGTGGCTCAACCAACTGTGTTTCATGCCCTACATCGGTACCTTGTTTTGCAGATGTTAGGGATCTGCCTCTTCAGGCTATGCAATGTTGACTATGTAGATTGGACTCATGTGACAGATGTGTACAGGTGTCTGATTAATTTCTGTCTCTCCACCCTGCCCACAGCATCGTCGGGGGACACAGAGGGAGACATGGACACGGACCAGGCGGAGGGACCGAGCACCAGTGGCAGCCGTGACATCGGGGCTGGCACATCGAGTGGGACAGAGGCGGAGGATAGTGTGGCCGAGGACCTGTCGACTGGCACATCAGACTACGAAGCTGACAGGTCCGAGGAGGATGTCTCAGGGTTGGCGGAGGCTGCACCAGCAGCTGACAGTGGAACAACACCTGCCACCGCCCCCTCAGTTCCCACCAACCGCCTCCCACTTGCTCGTGTCCCTTCCCAGCGTGCCCGGTCACCGCATGTCTCCTTCCTGCCAGGCACCGCACCCCCTGCCCCTGTCTCCACTGCTGCCGCCAATGCTGAGTCTATGGACATCCAGCGGCAAATGCAGGTTGGTCAGGCTGCGATCCTGAATGTCCTCCATTCCCACGGGAAAACCCTCACCAACATCGAGGCATTCTTGGAGGGCATTCATTCTTTGCAGGCTGACCAACGCAACTTGCTGAGGTCCCTAGACTCCACACTGACTGCAGCAGTGGGTCTCCTGCAGCGCGACCTCCCCCCACCTACCCCTGCCCCATCCACACTTCCCACTTCCATGCCTGTCCCACGTACACCCAGACGTCGGCATGCACCCACCACAACAGACACAGGCACCACACCAGCAGGGAAGGTCCACCGCACTCCTCCTGACACGCACACACAGGGTGAGATAGGCACACCCACTGGGTCGGGGGGCAAACGTGTGACACGCAGCCAGAGTGGGAGTCCGCATTCCACACAATCCACTCCCTCCAAATCCCCTCCCCTCAGCTCTCCTGGCCACATCTCCCCCAAGGACTCCTTCATGGCCGCTCTGTCCCTGAGCCCCACAGTTACGCCACCACGCAAGCGGTCAAGGAAGTCCTCGGTCAGGGTGGTTGAGTCTCCCCCCCTGTCTCCACCCTCCCCCGGTGGCGCTGCAACCCATCCCTCTGAACCCCCCCCCTCCTTGGGGCCTGAGGTCACTTCGGGTGCAGGGGACTCCCTGGAGGACCTTGCTAAGGTGTGTAGTGCCATCCTGGCCTCCGCCTTTGGCCATGACACACCCCCTGTGGTTGAGTCCTCCATCCCTGCACCCACAACGCCGCCCCTTTGCCCTGATGTCCCTGCGGTGCCTGTTGCTTCCCCCCCCCCTGATGCCCTCACCAGTATGGAAGACGATGGCATTTGACTGTGCAGGCAAGGTAGGGGACACACATCCCACTGTGTCCCCCATGCAGCTGGGAATAATTGACTGCCCTATGGCCTTTGTTGACTTTGAACTGCCGTTGATCCACGGACATTGTGCTCATGCTGATTAAAGCTTTATTTTTTTTTTCATTATCACACTCCTGCTATGGTGGTATTGGTGTTGGTGGGGCTGCTACATTGTTTTGGGTGGTGTTTAAGGCTTTGGGTGTGTGGGATTTGTAGTAGTGTTCTGCTCTTTGGGGCCACCCTAGGATCTGTGTGCCATCACAAGGTGTTGGCTAACTTCCTTAGGTCATGTCAGCAGTTACTGCATGGTTCAATTGTCCCAGGGTGTATTCCTTCCTCTGTGTACCCAGTTTCTTCCCTGCAGGGTGTTCCCAATGTTTAGCGCAGAGCTGTGTCTACATGAGCTGTGTGTGTGACGGAGCCCTTCTACTTTGGCCATGCATGCATGGCCATGTCTCCACCTGCAACAATCGTGGCATCCTTGGTGATCACTGTACTTGTGTGTGGAGTCAGTTGACATGAGTTCATGGGGACATGTTCCCTTGTAGGCAGTATGGATGTGGGTAATTGTGGCATCACACACATGTGTTACACCCCTCCTGGGTGTGGACACTGCTGGGAGGACTCTGCACCCACCCCTCCTGGGTCTGGACACTGCTGGGAGGACTCTGCACCCACCCCTCCTGTGTCAGGGCACTGCTGGGAGGACTCTGCACCCACCCCTCCTGTCTCAGGGCACTGCTGGGAGGACTCCACACCCACCCCTCCTGTCTCAGGGCACTGCTGGGAGGACTCTGCACACACCCCTCCTGTCTCTGGGCACTGCTGGGAGTGATGGGCACCCACCCCTCCTGTCTCAGGGCACTGCTGGGTGGACTCTGCACACACACCTCCGATTTCTGGATATGTGCGCTTGGCACATACACGGTGGGGTTATGCACACTGCATTAGAGGTGAGGGTACGAGTCTACTGACACTGGTGTGGTGGGGGTATGCTCCGTACGTCCGCGGGTGGGGGTACGGGTCGTACTTACACTGTTGGGCTGGGGGTACGCTCCGTGCGTCCGCGGGTGGGGGTACGGGTCGTACTTACACTGTTGGGCTCGGGGTACGCTCCGTGCGTCCGCGGGTGGGGGTACGGGTCGTACTTACACTGTTGGGCTGGGGGTACGCTCCGTACGTCCGCGGGTGGGGGTACGGGTCGTACTTACACTGTTGGGCTGGGGGTACGCTCCGTGCGTCCGCGGGTGGGGGTACGGGTCGTACTTACACTGTTGGGCTGGGGGTACGCTCCGTGCGTCCGCGGGTGGGGGTACGGGTCGTACTTACACTGTTGGGCTGGGGGTACGCTCCGTGCGTCCGCGGGTGGGGGTACGGGTCGTACTTACACTGTTGGGCTGGGGGTACGCTCCGTACGTCCGCGGGTGGGGTTACGGGTCGTACTTACACTGTTGGGCTGGGGGTACGCTCCGTGCGTCCGCGGGTGGGGGTACGGGTCGTACTTACACTGTTGGGCTGGGGGTACGCTCCGTACGTCCGCGGGTGGGGGTACGGGTCGTACTTACACTGTTGGGCTGGGGGTACGCTCCGTGCGTCCGCGGGTGTGGGTACGGGTCGTACTTACACTGTTGGGCTGGGGGTACGCTCCGTACGTCCGCGGGTGGGGGTACGGGTCGTACTTACACTGTTGGGCTGGGGGTACGCTCCGTGCGTCCGCGGGTGTGGGTACGGGTCGTACTTACACTGTTGGGCAGGGGGGTACGCTCCTTGCATTCGTGGGTGGGGGTTCGAGTCGTACTTACACTGTTGGCATGGGGGGTACGCTCCATGCATACGCGGGTGGGGGTACGGGTCGTACTTACACTGTTGGGCAGGGGGGTACGCTCCTTGCATTCGCGGGTGGGGGTACGGGTCGTACTTACACTGTTGGGCTGGGGGTACGCTCCGTACGTCCGCGGGTGGGGGTACGGGTCGTACTTACACTGTTGGGCTGGGGGTACGCTCCGTGCGTCCGCGGGTGGGGGTACGGGTCGTACTTACACTGTTGGGCTGGGGGTACGCTCCGTACGTCCGCGGGTGGGGGTACGGGTCGTACTTACACTGTTGGGCTGGGGGTACGCTCCGTGCGTCCGCGGGTGGGGGTACGGGTCGTACTTACACTGTTGGGCTGGGGGTACGCTCCGTACGTCCGCGGGTGGGGGTACGGGTCGTACTTACACTGTTGGGCTGGGGGTACGCTCCGTACGTCCGCGGGTGGGGGTACGGGTCGTACTTACACTGTTGGGCTGGGGGTACGCTCCGTACGTCCGCGGGTGGGGGTACGGGTCGTACTTGCACTGTTGGGCTGGGGGGTACGCTCCTTGCATACGGGGTGGGGGTAGGGTCCGTACATATCCGTCCCCACGCTATGTGATGTTTGTGCGGCCCGTACCCAGGCCTTTGCCACGTGGGTGCGATCCGTCCCGCCATTGTTGGGGTGACGTGTGTGGGCGTGGTCCGACTCGTACCCACGCTCTTCAGGCGTGGGTACGGGACGTACCTGTCTGGTTGTGTTGCCGGTTCGCGTGGTGACGGACTTCCGTTGTGGCGGTCGCTGGATTATCAGGACACGCCCCCACCCCCTCGTGGTGACCAGGGCATGGGAGTCAGGTATGTCCAGGCCATGTGTAGTGTGTCACTCATGTGGTTGTTTTGTGGCCTGCCCTGGTCGTGCCACCCCCACCCCACCCCACTTTCCCCCCTCCCTTAGTTATTCTGACCTTCTGCGGCGTCTGCGTCGTAACCTGTAGAGGAGGTGTACTGCTATGAGGGCAGGGATGACTCGTAGGTTCGGGTCCATGTCTGTCCGTCGCGTACTGGTACTCCTTGCTCGCGTCGTCCTGTCGCGTACGGGTCCTCCTTGATCGCGTCGTCCTGTCGCGTACGGGTCCTCCTTGGTGGCGTCGTCCTGTGTGTCCGTCACGTACTGGTCCTCCTTGTTCGCGTCGCCGTCTGTCCGTCGCGTACTGGTGGTCCTTGTTCGCGTCGTCCTGATTTCCCGGCAGTTTTTGGCTGCCGCAAAATATTCACCGTGCGGGGTGACGTCGGTGCGAATCGTGATTCCTGGGTCGTGAATGGCTGGCTGCGTGCGTCCCGACGTCAGGTCGGCGCTTTCCCGGATCGCATTGGTAGGTGTTTTTTGTTCGGTCGGTCTTTTTTACGATTCGTACGGTAATGGTGTACCCGTGCGAATCGTAATTCCATGTTTGTATATTTTGACGACCGGGTACGCGTCGGACGGAGAATATGCTCCGTCCGACGGTTCGTACCCGGTTTTTGCCGGATCGTGATCGGCACCAAAGTCTTCTGAAAAGATTGTCCTCTCGTACACAATTTGTATCAGCACTAACCTTTTTCTCATCAAAATCTATAAAATACAAACCAGACAATGTTCTTACTCAAGACAATGCAATGTATGCCATTCCCTCTTTGAACACAGTGCTTCCAATATTTAAAAACGCTCTTACTATACTTAAACCTTGAGATTTATGGAAAGTTACTGCATATGCTAGAAACGGAGGAAACTGTTGTCTACGAACATACAAGTCTTTTACAAGCAAAAATGTACAACACAATGCCTAATCTGTCGTACCTAATTTATCTGATCACATTTTATAATCAAAAATTCTATTCCTTGTCTATTCTGAAAATTTACAAAATTAACAACTTTTCCTCTGACTCTCGTCAACTGCTACTAGATATTGCATTGCCGTGCCTTTCGGTCGATGATAAAGAACTGCTGGACGCGGCGCTGACGAACGATGAGATAGCATCGGCGATTCGCTCGGTCCGTTCAGGAAAGGCTCTCGGCCCTAACGGCCTTCCGATCGAGCTTTACAAGCTTCGTCTAGATAGGTTGGCACCTTATCTCCGCGAGATGTTTCTTGCATCCCGAGAGGCCGGCGCCCTTCCGCGTGATCAACGTCTAGCGACCATTGTGGTGCTCCATAAAGAGGGCAAGCCGCGTGATTGCTGTGCGTCTTATAGGCCCATCTCACTCCTAAACGCTGAACCTAAGATTCTCGCTAAAGTGCTCGCTAATCGTTTGATTAAAGTCATCGGTGACCTGGTACATCCGGACTAGTCTGGTTTTATTCTGCACCGCAACACCGTGCTGAACCTGCGGCGCCTCCATGGAGTCCTCGCGAGAGTTGATTCTATTCAGGAGCCTGCCATTTTGGCGTCCTTAGATGCCACGATGGCGTTCGACACGTTGGAGTGGTCGTATCTCTGGGCGGCGCTGGCTAGGTTTGGTTTTGGACCTGGGTTCATTGGATGGGTGAAGTTGTTATACGTGGAACCACTGGCGCAGGTGGTGGTGAATGGTAGAGTTTCTACCCCCTTTTTGCTTGGGAGGGGCACGCGGCAGGGTTGCCCCCTGTCCCCGCTTCTTTTTGCTCTCGCGTTGGAGCCCCTGGCGGCGTGGCTCCGGTGGGAACCCTCCATGACGGGTATTCGGTGGACACCGACGTTTGAGGATCGCGTGTCACTCTACGCAGATGATATTTTGCTCTATCTCACCTCCCCGCGGAAATCGTTGATAGTGTTATTTGATGTATTGAACTCCTTTGGTCGCAATTCAGGGCTTGTCATTAATTGGGTGAAATCCTGTGTTTATGTGCTGGTTGGCGACCCCCCTCTTCTCCCTCGTGGCTGTCCGATTCAGATTTCACATTCTGGATTTAAATATCTAGGTATCCACGTGTCCCTCGATCCGGCGGTCCGTTATGCTCTGAATCTGTTGCCCCCGCTCCAGCGGCTGCGGGCCGATGTTGCTCGTTGGCGTAGGCTTCCGCTATCGCCGCTTGGCCGGGCAGCCTTATTCAAAATGATGTCTCTTCCACGCTTTTTGTATGCATTGCAGAATACGCTGGACGTGGTGCCCGCCCGATATTTTAGTGAGGTAGAGAGCTTACAGAGGCAACTAGTTTGGGATGGGAGACTGCGCATTGCTCTCGCTAAATTGACCCTACCGTGGTATGACGGTGGCATAGCTCTCCCTGATATTAGAAGGTATTATTGGGCGTCCCAGTTGGTGGCGGTGAATCATGGGACATATGGCCCGGCGGTGAACCCCGCGTACGAGATGGATAGGCTACTGTTGCCGGGCAGAGATTTCAATAGGGCACTTTATTCTACGAAGGGAAGTACTAAATTGACAGGTCCTACGAAAAATGCGGTGCGCTCCTGGCACTGCGCCACCGCTGCTACGGGATGGACGGGCCATTCGTCTCGTGCGACTCCACTGTATGCGTCGGATGCATTGGATGGTTTATGGCGTACTAAAGGCTTTGAGAAGTGGGATTTTCATCGGAATTAGTCGTGTGGGGGATCTCTGGACGAAGGGCGCTTTTAAATCGTTTGAAGCTCTTCAGACGGAATATAAGCTGAGCGATAGGGAGTTCTTTCGCTATGCGCAGATGCGCCATGCGCTACTTTCCGCTTTCCCGAATCCTGCAGATATCCCTGAAGCCTCCCCATTGGAAGATCGTTTGCTTGATGGTTACCTGCCAGATAGTACTATTTCCCTGATCTACAAAAAACTGATCAATACTCGAGCGGACCTTCTCACACATTTGCGAGAGGTCTGGGTCGCTGATGGCCTAGAGTTGGATGATGAGGACTGGGTCGCGGCCGTAGCCTCACCGAGGGAGGTTGCTATACCGGCTCGCCTTCGATTTGTGCAGTTGAAGATACTACATAGGGTCTATGTCTCCGGTCCCCGCTTGCTTCACATGGGTTACACAAGTGATGGTTTATGTCGGCGTGGTTGTGGCTTGCTTGGTACTTTTCTTCATATTCTGTGGGAGTGTCCGAAGGTGCTATGTTTCTGGACTGGTGTGCATGCAGTGATGGAGGAGGTTACGGGTGTGGTGCTGCTCCCTGAGGCTCGGCGTTGTGTGTTGAATGTGTGGGAACCGACTGACTGCGATGTGGCGCAAGAACACTGGGTGACTTTGGGCAACATGATCGCTAAAAGGGACATTGCGCAGCTCTGGGGGTCCGGTAGGCCCCCCACAGTTACGAAGTGGAAAGAAAATATGGATTGGTGCATGTTCCGAGAGAAGACGGTTTACGTGGCCATAGGCAAACCTAAGACATGGAGTAAGATGTGGGGTCCCTGGAATTCCTATCAGGGGGATATCTGCACCCCCCCCTTGGTGGTCACACCAGACGTAACGATGTCCCCTTGACTTTGATGTTCCTGGTCTTTTTTCCCTTTCGCTTTGCAGGATTGATGACCGATCCTTTCCCTGCCCCCCCTGCCCTTTTTCACGTGAATAACTGTGTAATGGGCTGCGTTGTCGCTGTTGTCCCCCGCTCATGAGAGTGCAAGTCCCTGTTAATGGAGTTCTTCTGCCTGGTATAAGTTTCTTTTTGTTGTTTTTATTTATAAAATAGTTAATAAGAAACCTTTCTGTAGTGCTGGGTTCAGTTGTGGGCGGCTGCAGCCGTTATGCGTGCGGCTCGCTCCAGCTCTTATGATTGCTGTATTATTGTTTTCCTCCCTTTTCTCTACGTTAGCGGCCGGCCCAGGCAGTTGTAGGCCCATGACTGTGAATATTCGATGTGTAAATAAAGGTTTTTAAAAAAATAAATAAAAAAATAAAAATTGATTGTAGAAAAAAAAAATCAGCATAGAGCATCAAATCAATATGTGTAGCTATGCGTTCTCCTATCTACACTTTGTTAATTGTCATCTACATGAACATTTATCTCAAATACCTTTGCCAAAATGTATACTCTCATTTACATCTGGTATAATATAGACAACAAATATATAAACTATTTGCTTTTAAACACAATTTTCCAAATGTAATATCAATTAGTGCAAATAATAAACAAACACTATTTATAAATACTAATAGTTTGCAGTGCAGTGAATAATAATCAAACACTATTTATAAATACTAATAGTTTGCAGTGCTGTCTATTTTCTCTTTATTTCTTCCCAATAGGCCGAATGAGGTACTCAAATCTTTGGTTGCAGAAATAACAAATATGAATTTGGTAATTCATAAGGCAGTCTAGCTTTACATTTCAAGTGGGCATCATTGCAATGTGTCCATCCTTTATTAGACTTTAAATACACAGTATAGTGTCTAGATGTTGTAGTAAGTCCATCATGGAAAATAGTAACCACTACTGTAAAAGTTCTTCCTAAAATAGATATTTGACTTGCATTCAAAAAAAAAATTGTTTCTAATTTTCTTCCTTTTGTTCTACAACGTTGTAGCATTAACATGAGATATTTTTCAATTCTTTCTATATGTAATGTAGACAACATATCTGATCTACAATGTGAACATCTCATATCCTGATTGGCTGTTTTTATCAATTTGTTAAAAGGTACTGATTTGCAGTCTGGTATTGTCAAGTATAGGAATCGTTCTGTTTGTATTTCAGTGGTAGAAGTAAATGAACACTCTTCACACTTACGATACCATCTGTAACTTAGTTCAAATAATTTTTCAATGTGTACTCCTTCATGTTCTAATACTCCAAGCATAAGCATTAGAAATTCTTGTGCATCTTGTTATATGTTGAGAGTAAATTTCAATGAACCAGTACATATATCTAAAATATGCCGAATGCCAGAAGCAGTATGCATTTTACTTCTGTTAGTTACCAATTGTTGAAATACATGATGCAGTAAAGAACAGAATCTTTTTTCACAATTTTCCATGATTTTATGATGAAGATCCAGTAGATGAAACACAACATTCAGAATCACATTAGCATAACAGTTGAAACCTGAACTGTTTGCCAACTGGTATCTTACAATGTCATCACTTTCCATTTTCTTTTTTCTTTACGCCTTCAAGTTTCTCTGCAATTGTTTTAGTTTTTTTGGACCTCAGTTGAATGTTTGACATAATTCCATTTTGGACGCACTACATGTTTCCCATGTATGGGATATTCACCTAAATGAGGAGCACAAAGTCTTCTGAAAAGATTGTCCTCTCGTACACAATTTGTATCAGCACTAACCTTTTTCTCATCAAAATCTATAAAATACAAACCAGACAATGTTCTTACTCAAGACAATGCAATGTATGCCATTCCCTCTTTGAACACAGTGCTTCCAATATTTAAAAAAGCTCTTACTATACTTAAACCTTGAGATTTATGGAAAGTTACTGCATATGCTAGAAACGGAGGAAACTGTTGTCTACGAACATACAAGTCTTTTACAAGCAAAAATGTACAACACAATGCCTAATCTGTCGTACCTAATTTATCTGATCAAATTTTATAATCAAAAATTCTATTCCTTGTCTATTCTGAAAATTTACAAAATTAACAACTTTTCCCATTGCTCCATTAACTAATCCTTTTTCAACATACAAATTACGCCACAAAATTTCTCGACAGTTTTTACATACATGAAAAGTCTTTTCTAATCATGTAGTTTTAGATACAGACTTTTTCAAAGAATCCAATTTAGCCTGTAGTTTGTCAGTTAGTTTTTCCAGTTTCAGAAGTTGTTGATTAAATGTAGAACACTCGTGCAGTGTAGGCATTAGACAAACTTTAGACTTGCTTTCTGCAAGCATATGGTACATTACTTCAGCTGTCGTTTCTCCAGTTGTAAACAAGTTCCTTAGTAGTCCACTTTCTAAAGCTTGTTTTCCATGATCTGTCAAGACACCAATTCTTATGTTTTTAAGAATATTTCCATAATCTTCATCACTTGCTTGTTGCATATTTTAACAAATTCTTTGTATTCAAAGTGTAAACAAATATTCACATTCCCAATATTTCCCAAAGATTTTCTTGTGTATTCATGGAAAAGAGTTTTAAAAACAGGTTGCCCCTTTACAGGAGTAAGTTGCAGTAAGTCTCCGAATATAATTAAATGGTTTTCTCCACACAGAATATCATAATATGTTTTTAAAACCTGTTGCACTCTCAAGTGATTAAAAGTTTCATTTTCTTCAGTACTCTTGAGACACCATAACAAGCTTCTCCAGATAGCTTCTGATATTCCAATTTATTATCATATTCAACGGGTAGCATAAGTAATCGATGTAAAGTAATACCTTTAATGTTGTGTGCTGCTAAACCCGTTGGAACTGTTAGAACACAAGATAAATGTGATCCTATAGTTTTGCGTAGATAGCTGGTCAAAACATTAATTAAGAAATCTTTTCCTGTTCCAACCTGAACACTGATGTACAATAGAATAGGTTTAAATGATGAACATAAACATTCTTTTTTTCCATGCAGCAAACCATGTTGTACCTGCTGTTTTACTTGAAAATATATTTCTTTTTGTTCAAAATGTAGTTGCTCTTATAACTTTTTAAACTGAGTAACAGCCTGTTGTGTTTGTTGCATTGCAGTTTTTACTTCATTCATGGCTGCTTCATTTTCAATAATTGGTTGTCCCAGTGGATCTTAACTCAGTGGACCAGAACTTTGACTGCTTTGTTAACTTTCACTAGCTATTTCAGCTGCAATAGTACTTTCTTGTTCAATCTCATCATTTAACATTTGTGGATAAGTTGAAAAAATTATGCACTAAATACTGTCTTTAGTTGCATTAAAAGAATCTTCATAGCAGCCAAAATATCCAAGTAATTCTGCTTCACTACACCAAGGCTTGAAAAGCTGCAAAAGTGTTAAATATCTCTCTTATCGGGAGAACCGCAACTGAGCTTTCTGTGGTTAATAAGATTTCCTTTTGCATGTTTCACTAAACATCCATCACGACCAACTACTGCATATTTTTTATCTTTTATATTTTCAGTAACTTTCTTTTTAATGCTGTAATGTTGAAGTATTTCTTACAGACATACGTTTTCAAGATGTGGACTCCTTTTGGGATAGTATACATCCAACATATTACTTTTAACAATATAAACACTTTCTGGCTCATACTGTGCTAAGTATTCGATTTCTTGTAAAGATATCAATACTCTATTTTGTGAAGAGGCAAGATCAGTTATTCTCGTGAGCACCTTCTGGAGATGGCTCATGCTCCCGCAAATATTAGATGCCCCAGATGGGATCTTCACCTGATGGAGGAGACACAGGAGCTACACTGCCCAGGGTGCTCCTTTATTCTTTCAAGTATTTCGACGAAGAGAAGCCCCCCTCATGCCTACATTACTCCTACCCCTTTAGCTCTGCCACCCATTAAAGGCCTTCTGCTTAACGCTAGATCTCTTATTAAACATAGCGTGGAATGCGCTTTATTTATGGAGGAAAACGATATTAAACTGGCCCTGATAACCGAATCCTGGTCCCATGAAGCCTCTGGCCCTGACTTACTCAAAGCTACCCCTTTAGGTTTTCACTGTTTTACCCAAGACAGACCCTCTAGAAGAGGTGGTGGATTGGCCGTCCTTTACCATGACTCTCTTAAACCGAAATTTACCAACGCCTCCAACTCTACTTGTGAAGCCTTACTAATTAACATCCAAATCTCACATCATGAGACTTTTAACTGTGTCCTCCTGTATCGCCCCCCGGGGCCTAGAGGGGCTTTTCTTGATTCCATTGGCTCCCTGTTAGAAGAAGGACTAAGCAACACCAATTTCACCGTTTTGGGCGATTTTAACTTTCACTTGGATGATGCGAACGATCCGGATAGTCAAAAATTGCATCAAATATTCAATGGAGGTGATCTTAAACAACTAGTAGGTGACCCCACCCACTCTGCAGGCCATACGTTGGATGGAATATTCTCCAACTACCCTAATCTTGTTTATTCAAAATCCCTGCCCCTAATCTGGACTGACCACACAGCCATTTTATTTGAGCTCAATCGCACTTCACTTAAAAACCCTAAACCTCAGGACAGAACCACCCCCAAATCTAGGTGTTGGAAAAATATCAGCAGCCACATCCTAAATGATTTATTACTTAACTCACTTCCTGCTCCAGTGACCGACATTGATGAGGCAGCTACCACCTTTTCAGACTGGGTTGATCAGGCCTGTACTCAACTAGTTCCAGTCAAAACCTGTACTACTAAGCGGGTACATCCCTCCGCCCCCTGGTATACTGAAAATCTAAAGAACCATAAATCAGATTGTAAAAAACTTGAACGAGCTTGGAGAAGAGATTACTGTGACATCAGCAAGGAAGCGTACAAGTTAGCTTTGGCAAAATATAAAAAACTAGTACAGGAAACGAAAAAGCTTTATTACGGAGAACAGATAAGAGGTGCCAGCTCTTCATCTAGAGAGCTGTTCAGAACCATCTCCCAATTAACCTCTCCCCCCTGTCCAAAAATTGCAAGCACCCCGGAACTCTGTGAATCATTAGCTGCTTTTTTCCTGCAAAAGGTTGATACTATCTTTTCATCATTTACCTTTGCGCCGTCACCCTCCCTACAACCGACGCTTATGGGGAATAAAGAGCGTGACAGATGCCGCCTAACTCTCAATCACTTTACCCCTTTGGAACAGTCAGGAGTCATGAAACTCCTCTCTGAAATTCGCTCCGGCTCCCCATTGGACCCTTGCCCAGCCTCCGTTCTGAAGATGGTCCCAGAAATTATTGGGAAAGCTCTTACCCCACTATTCTATTCCATCTTTGAAGCTGGATGTTTTCCTGTCCTCTGGAAAATCGCCTCAATTCTCCCTCTTCTAAAAAAGCCCAATTTGGATGCCAGCGACCCGAACAATTACAGGCCTATTTCGCGCCTCCCTCTACCAGCCAAGATGATCGAGAGAGCGATGAATGCCCAACTCAGCCAATTCCTACAAACTAATGCTTCTCTTGATTCCACGCAATTCGGGTTCCGTGCTGAGCACAGCACAGAGCTGGCACTCTTAAAATCCACTGAAGAGATCAGGGAGGCCTTGGATCAGGGAGGCGCTGCCATCCTTATCCTTCTGGACCTCTCGGCCGCATTTGATACGGTCCATCATGATGTTCTGATGGACCGTCTCACAGCGGTCGGGGTCGGAGATAAGGCCTGGGATCTCCTAAAATCCTTTCTGAGCAATAGATCACAAACGGTTGATCTAGGTAGGAACAGCTCTAAGCCCTTTGTTCTGCCATGTGGGGTTCCTCAGGGGTCGTCGCTTAGCCCCACTTTGTTCAATGTCTATGTTACCCCACTGTCCACCCTGGTCAGATCTTTCGGCTTTCAACTGTCCTCTTACGCCGACGACACTCAAATTGTGCTGTCGATCAAAAAGGGGGCAGAGGCAGAAACAGCCTCTAAGTGTCATGACTGCATGAAGGCGATAGCTGCCTGGATGGCAGCTAACTGCCTTAAGTTAAACGCTGGAAAGACCGAGGTCATTCTTCTATGGGCAGACCTCCCATCCCAGTCTCAAAGGCAAAAAATCTTGGGGTGCTCATTGATGCTAAACTTTCGTACGAAGATCAGATCAGTAGGGTTGTATCTTCCTGCGCCTTCACCCTGAAGCTCTTACGCAAAATCAGATCCCTCCTTCCAGACGACTGCCTAAAAATCGCAGTAACGGCATTAATCCTATCACGGTTGGATTACTGCAACAGTCTCTATATCAATATTCAAACAAAACAGTTATCGAGACTTCAGACTGTGCAAAATGCCGCAGCCAGATTACTCACCGGTATACCCAGGTTTACATCAGTAAGGGCAGGGCTTAGATCCCTACACTGGTTACCGGTGGCAGCTCGAATTCAATTCAAAGCCCTATGTTTAGTCTTCAAGGCCCTTAATGGCATCGGCCCTGAATTCCTCAAACATTCTATCCAGTGGTATGTGCCAGGGAGAACTCTGAGATCTCTGACATCCAAACGCGCTATTCTCCCCCGCTATCACAAACTCAGATGGGGCGGCAGAAGTTTCTGCCACTGTGCCGTTAAGGCTTGGAATAGCCTTCCCATCAATCTCAGGAACTCCCCTGGATTACTCCCATTTAGAAAGGGCCTCAAAACCTGTCTCTTCTCGTGAATTCTCGGCCCTCTGCTTTCCTAGATAGGTAGCGCATAGCGCCAGGACACCCCAGGGTAACAGTGCGCTTTAGAAATCACGATAACATTAACATTAACATTAACATTAACTTAGACTTACCCAAATGATTCCTCTTGACTTTGAATATAAACTGGCTGAGTTCAACTGATCCAAACATTCATTGGATCTAATCTCTCTATGGGAAAGCATTTTCAAGCTATAGCTGTACAATTTCTTGCTAAGACTCTTCTCTGCTGAAATTTCTTCCCACATTTCTTTAATCTTCGTTTTTCAGATTTTGTAATATATGATGTAACATAGTGAGCAACAGCAATTGAATTATCTGCAACATACTGAAAATCCATGTTTGCATTCCACATTTTCAAAATAACTGGACTGTAGTCATTAATGTACTTTGAACCTTCTGTTCTTTTCAAATTATATGTATTCTTGGGAGATCTCAAGTTATTGTATGTCTCACTGATGACAAAAAATTATTTACTCTTCCTTTAGAAATTATAGGGCGTCGAAATCCAAAATGACATTTTGTATAAAACTTTCCTTTACATTTATATTTCCCTCTGCAGTATTTTCCACATCGATGACTTTGAAAGAGTAAAATCTGTTGTCTCAAGCTCTTTTCTCCTCCTCCTGTTGGAATGGCACATGTAACATATTGTTCAATGAAAGACAAAACAGCTTAATCACTATCTGTACCAAATTTCGGTGCATTCTTTATGGATGTATGACGTAACAACGCGAGTCATTACAACGCGTGCAGTTACATCGCGGTCGTTACAACGACTGCGATGTTACTACGCTATGCCATTACAACGCAAGTCTTTACATCGACTTGCGCTAGATGGCGTGCTAACATTAGAAAAGCGTAATTTACTATTTCAACTCCAGTCCACTTAACAGTAGGGAAGGTGTTGGGATAGTAAACTACACTATTTGTAATGTTAGCACGCCATCTAGCGCAAGTCGATGTAAAGACTTGCGTTGTAATGGCATCGCGTGGTTACATGCGTTCGTTGTAACGACCGCGATGTTTAATATGTGGTTCTCTGTATATGAAAGTGCAGACAAATCGCTTTCAAACAAAAGATGAAATATATATGGAATACACTGTAAAAATCTGGGATCTTCAGAGTACATTCTTGTTGATTGATATTCTGAAGCTGGAATCAGTACAGCTCACTCATCAAATCGTCCCCCTTCTCCAGTGGGGAATAGCTGTGGAAAACAACGAGCTTCTAAAGTTTTTTCCCATACATCCATGGGAGCTTGCTTTGCTTCTTTCATTTGAAATAGTTTAATATTGCTTCCTATTATTTCTTCTGAGTGCAAAGGATGTATTGTCGTATTGTCTAATGTTCATAAATCTCTTCAGTCCTGCACTAGTCCACTTTTTGAATTTGGCCACTCTAAATTTCTGTTTCATCTTCTAAGCATATAATTTCTTCATCGACATTTACATTCTTGTAATAAATATTATTCTGTAGTTAGGTATAGTGTAGCCTTTTGAAGTTTATTCACATCTACAACCTCTTGCCAGATTTTTCAACTCTTTGTTGGTACACCATTTACTAGAATAACTACTAGCTCATTTTCCTCTCCATCAACACCAACAGTTTCAATGTGTTTCTTAAAATCTAAAGGTAAGTACACAACGCTTCCTTTTAGACCTTTTTGTAAATCTGTTAGTAGCAGCTTACCTGTTTTAGGCTCCATACAAACGATGGCCTGAAATGGGTGTACAGACTGAATAAGAATAGACTCATATGCATTTCAATCTGCCAGTTCCTTAGGACTAGGCACCATCTCTAAGTTGTTATGTACTGCTGTAGCTGGCATTTTGGTCCTTTCTAATTTGTTGTAACAGTACTTACAAATACCCTGATCACTAGCTAAATCAAACTGACCCTCTACCAACAAATAAACCCCAAATTGCAGCCACTTATCATTGTTTTCCTTTTCACTTATTTAAATATAAATCAACATTTCTAGTGTGAATTTTATAGTGAGTACGTCGACAACAAATACAAATATAGTTTATTTTTCCAGATGAAACTGTGTTAAACTTTGTAATTTCTTCTGCATAATCATCAATAATAATCTCTTTCTCATGTTCTTCAAAACCTACATTTATCAAACTCTCAGTTTCTCTACACTCGTCTTCCGAAACAAAAAAATTAAACTGTATATCATCACAAACTTTCTCTATATCTGATAGAGAACCATGCAAAAGAGCTTTATTCATTTCACCTAAACATAATGCAGGAGGTTTTACATAATAGAGTCTCCTTACTAACATCCACATTTCAGAGAGGTGTACAGCTAATATTCTGAAATAATGAAAAGTACTTTGACACACTTTTCTTGAAAGACAAGCCAGAGAATGACCTACAACTTAGTATAGTTTCTCATCTTACATGGATCTAGTCCTTGTAACATCTTAATCTTCTGTTTAACACTTTGTTTGGTATTTTCTCGCAAAAAATAGTAATATGTCAATAGAATCCTGTTGAATACTGCAAATATTGCTACAATCTCACTTATATGCAAGAGCTTGTGTAGGCCTCCCTTGAACTTCCTCAACTGTGACTTCTTCCACATTCCTAACAATTTTTTCTTTTGGAATGGGAGAGCCGTCCTTCATCTCATAGCATCGACTACTAGTATCAACTGCATGTACTAATGTGTTCTGTTAAAAATAGCTTTCTTCATTAAAGAAAGGCTCAGTACTGGAAGTGTGCTTCCATTCACCAGTGAACGTTTTACAAAAGTTACTTTCATTAACAAGTCTCTTTCTTTTGCATTACTCCTTCATAAACAACATTGTTTTATCCAATGTTGTCATTCTCTTCAATATTAATATAAATCACTTTCAATTTATTTCAAAAGCTTTATCTACTACATTTTTAATCTGCTGCTTTTTCATATAAGCTGCGGTTCTTTTTTAAAAAATGTTTACAATCTTTCAATACATTTTTGTAGTACTCTATTTCTAAACATTCTCCTCCTCATGTCTTTATGTTCTTTTAGCCTTCTTTCAATATGCGTTGTTTTCCCATAAAATTATTTTCTTTTATCATGTCATTTTTTCCTTTCCTTCTGATTTGTTGTAGAACTTTTCTTTTTCTTTTCAAATTGCTTTAAACTCTGTAAAACTCTTTTAACAAACTGTTTAGTTCTCTTACCAGAAGACTTCTTTCCTGTCTAACATTTTGCGCTTCATCAAATTTCCTCTTTTCAGTTTTCTTTAAATAGTACTGCTTTTTTCTTCTCTTCTCCTTTGAACTTTTTTCTTGCGATCTTCAATTTTTATCCCAGAAAAGTAAATATCTAAAAAACAAAGAATAGTTTTAATACTTTGTTACATAATTATAAACTTTACAAATAATTCTATATTAATATTCACAATAAAGAACGACCAATTGCTTACAATTGCATTAGCAATCTCTCCAGAACAACTAAATATTTAGGATATCATACATTGCACATTAGTAAACCTGTCAGAAGAGCAGCAACCAGACCTTTAAACAGTCACACAGGAAGGATTGTTGTTTTAAAGAGGCAAGAGAAATGTAGAACAGAGCAAGATAAATGCAGAAAGAGACAAGAAAGGTACAGAAAGAAGGAAGAAGGGTGCACAAACAAGCAAGAGGAGTTCAGAAACAAGCAGGACAAGTGCTGAAAGAAGCAACAGAGATGCAAAAAGAGGCAAGATAAGTTCTGAAAGAGTCAACAGGGGACCAGAAAGAGGGAAGAGAATTGCAAAGGAGGCAAGAGAGGAGCAGAAAGAGGCAATACAGGTGCTGAAAGAGGGAAGAGGGGTGCAGAAAGAAGCAAGAGGGATGCAGAAAGAAGCAAGAGAAGTACACATAGAAGCAAGAAAAGTGCAGAAAGACGCAAGAGAAGTTGAAAAAGAGGCAAGAAAAGAACAGAAAGAAGCAAGAAAACTCCAGAAAGAGGAAGATAAATGCAGAAAGGGAATGAAAGGTGCACTGAGAAGATATTTCCACCTGTAAAAAAAGCTACCAGCTTTTTAAGCTACCATCTTCAGAGAGTACGAGGATGCATGTACAAGTAGACACGTACCTCAGTCACAAGAGCAAGCAGCCCTTTAAATTTAACAGACTGCACTTCCCTTTTCAAGCAAACACCTACATTTCTACAGCTTACTTTAACTATACATTTCCACACACTCATATGAAGTAGCCTAATCATGAATCCCTCTCGCAACATGTTTCAAACCTTACTCTTGTGTAGCTTCACTATTCACCAATGACTCTGAATGTTGGGCGTAGCAAACTTTAAAACAGCAATCCATCCCATATCACTCTTGTAAGTCTCACCCTATTCCAGAAAGCATTTATGTGTGTGTCTGTACTTTTTGCTAGTGACATGATACATAAAAAGAAAAATACAAATAATTGAATACCTGTGTGTCAGACCACATGCTCTCTAAATTTATCTCCAAAAAGTGTATGTATTCCTGTCTACTCATAAAACAGAGCACATGGGTAGTGAACAGTCTACTTCAGGGGTGCTATACCACCTATCTGTGCGACCAAATGACAGAACAGAACTAAGAAGATTCATTCACCTGTAGGAGAAGCTACTAGCTTTTTTAAGCTTGCATCTTCAGATGCATGACTCATGTGACAATTCATGTAGACACATACATCAGTCATGATAGCAAGCAGAACTTTAAACTGCACATACTGCACTTCCAATTTCAAGCACACATCTAAATTTATACCGTCTACTTCAAGTGTACTTTTCCACAGACTTACAAGAAGTAGCATAATCAGTAATCTCTCTACCAACATGTCTTAAACATCACTTTTATCCTGCAGCTTCACTATTCACCAACTGCTCGGAATGTAATTTGCAAGAGAGGTGCAGAAAGAACCAAGAGAAGTGCAAAAAGAAGCAACAGAGGTGCAGAAAGAAGTAAGACAAGTGCAAAAAGAGGCAAGAAAGGTGCAGAAAAAGGCAAGAGAAGTGGAGCAAGAGGGAAGAGGGGTGCAGAAAGAGGCAAGAGAAGTAAAGAAACAAGCAAGAGAGATGCAGAAAGAAACAAGAGAAGTGCTGAAAGAAGCAACAGCAGTGCAGAAAGAGGCAAGGGAGCTGCTAAAAGACACAAGAGGGGTACATAAAGAGGCAATAGAAGTTCAGAAAGAAGCAACAGAGGTGCAGAAAGAGACACGAGAAGTTCAGAAAGACGCAAGAGAGGTGTAGAAAGAGGCAATAGATGTACAGAAAGAAGAAAGAGAAGTGCAGAAAGAGTCAAGCGGGATGGAGAAAGAAGCAAGACAAGTGGAGAAAGAAGCAAGACAATTGCAGAAAGAAGGAAGAGAAGTGCAGAAAAAGGGAAGACAGATGCAGAAAGAGGCAAGTGAGGTGCAGAAAGAGGCAAGTGAGGTGCAGAAAGAGGCAAGAGAAGTGGAAGAAGATGAAAAGAACTGCAGAAAGAGGTAAGAGAGGTACAGAAAGAAGAGAGTGAGGTGTAAAAAAAGGCAAGAGAACTTCAGAAAGAAGTAACAGAGGTGCAGAAAGAGGCAAGAGAAGTGCAGAAAGATACAAGAGAGGTATAGAAAGAGGCAAGAGAGGTACAGAAAGAGGAAAGAGGAGTGCAGTAAGAAGCAAGAGGGATGCTGAAAGAAGCAAGAGAAGTGCAGAAAGAAGCAAGACAAGTACAGAAAGAAGGTAGAGCATTGCAGAAAGAACCATCAGAGGTACAGAAAGAGTCAAGAGAAGTGCAAAAAAAGCCAAGAGAGATGCAGAAAGAGGAAGAAAGGTGCAGAAAGAGGAAGAAAGGCACAGAAAGAAGCAAGGGAAGTGCAGAAAGAGGCAAGGTACATGCAGAAAAAGGGCATGAGAGGTGAAGAAAGAGATAAGAGGTACAGAAAGAGGCAAGAGAGGTGCAAAAATAGGAAGAACAGCACAGAAGGAGCGACATGGCGTGCAGAAAGAGGACTGATTGGATGAGTGCATTTATACTACCTGAGTGAATGGATGAGTGCAAGGGTAGTGCCTGGGTGAACAGATAAGTGCATGCGAAGTGCCTGAGTAAATGGAGGAGTGCATGGGAAGTTCCTCAGTGAATAGATGGGTGCATGAGTAGGGGTTGAGTCTTTGGATGAGCGCATAGGTAGTGCCTGAGTGACTGGATGAGTGCATGCGTAGTATTTGGGTGAATGGATGAGTTCAAGGGTAGTGCCTGGGTGAACAGATGAGTGCATGGGTAGTGCCAGCCATATCCTATTGCGAGTGACTAGGAGAGAGAGGGAGAAGTCAAGAAGTGAATCCCAGATGAAGAGGACTAATAGACATGTTTGTCGCTATCCTTCAATCCATTAGTAAATAAGCATTTATTATTTGTATTTATTTATTTATATATTTCTATAGTCCTGACATTATCCCAGAGGACGTTTACATAAGATATGAGAGAAATATGTAAACATCTGCATATCACAGGGGACCCTGAAGGACGCCAGTTTCTCTGCTTCTCTACGGACCTCTGCTAACAGCTAGCGGTACCCGCTTCGCGGGTCCCGCGTCGCAGGAGGAGGACAATCCAGGCTGCTTCCTGCTGGGCGGTGAGTGTGCGACAGGGCTGCGAGCTGCAACACGGACTCAGTCTCCCAGGAGTCCCGGGTTGCTCAGGCCGTCCCAGCTGGCCCGCTCTCCCTGACCGCCCCGCCCCGCCCAACCCGCCTTGAAAATTCTGGTGATTCTCGCTGGCTCTGGGACCCTGAAGGATGCCAGTTTCTCTGCTTCTCTACGGACCTCTGCTAACAGCTAGCGGTACCCGCTTCGCGGGTCCCGCGTCGCAGGAGGAGGACAATCCAGGCTGCTTCCTGCTGGGCGGTGAGTGTGCGACAGGGCTGCGAGCTGCAACCCGGACTCAGTCTCCCAGGAGTCCCGGGTTGCTCAGGCCGTCCCAGCTGGCCCGCTCTCCCTGACCGCCCCGCCCCGCCCAACCCGCCTTGAAAATTCTGGTGATTCTCGCTGGCTCTGGGACCCTGAAGGACGCCAGTTTCTCTGCTTCTCTACGGACCTCTGCTAACAGCTAGCGGTACCCGCTTCGCGGGTCCCACGTCGCAGCAGGAGGACAATCCAGGCTGCTTCCTGCTGGGCGGTGAGTGTGCGACAGGGCTGCGAGCTGCAACCCGGACTCAGTCTCCCAGGAGTCCCGGGTTGCTCAGGCCGTCCCAGCTGGCCCGCTCTCCCTGACCGCCCCGCCTCTTCCTCCCCTGCCAGCATATTTCCGGCTTGAGTGCACAGCTGCGCGGGAGCGCGCGGGAGGGCGCCGGGAGAAGCCCGGGACAAGGGCGGGACCGTCTGTGGCCGTCAGGGGCCAAAGGAGGCCGGGCTGGGCCATATCCCTTACCTTTTACTTCCAATCTGATTAAGGTGATGCCCTCGCCAGGACCACGTGAAACTCCATTAAGGGAGGGGGCAGCAACACAGGGACACTGGACAACTACTTCAAATCTGCCAAGGGAGACGCAGGCAAAGAAAATTCTCTGGAGAGACGCAGGGCGGAGCGGCGGCGCTCCATTGAATCCATGAAGAGCAGACCCTTGACAGAGATCATCCCGTATCCTATTTCCCAAGAGGAAGGTACGCCCCCCAATAGCTTAAATCCTCCGACTCTTGAGGACTTCCCCCTCTTACTTCGGGAAATTCCTAGTTCCCCTGGGTTGGTCCCTGGAAAGTCCATAGACACAACTCCTCCCACGACATGTGTTACCCCCGTTAATTTGGTTACCCAAACTCCCCCTTTGCATGTAACTAAGAAAAGTAAGCCAAAACAAAGTGTTGTGGTGGAGCTGCATAGGCCTCCACCAAGCAAACGTAGTAAGAAGTCAATGGGGGGGAGGGGGAAAGCCAAACTATCCCATCTAGATTTTGGCAAAAAACATACAAACGCACTACAATCTGGGAGGGACAATGAGACTGTGCCTATTGCTCTTCCCTCCAATGCCCCCAGCTCCAATATAGCTGTTACTAATAACGACCCAGTGGCCAATACATCTAATATAAATCCCCCTCTCACATCTATAGGGAGTATAGAATTCCTGCTTCGTTCCCTTCTGCAGCCCATTAGCGATAGCCTGAAAAAAGTGGAGATTAGGCTCACTCTACTAGAGACATCTCTTACTACCTTGAACACCTTAGTTAGTAAGCAATCCAAAAATATGGGACCTTATCTCCCCGCAGGAAACCCTCCTAAAATAGGAGCCCCACAGGGTGCCAACAAAGTCCCCCCTCAGAGCGTGCCTACTGCCCCCCCCCTGCAGCCATTAATGGCTATTTCAGTCCAGGCACCGCGCAGTAACTCAACCAATAGGCCTTCACAACCAATAGACTCTGCCCCTCAAAGTTCCCAGACAGGGATTAATGGTGGCCACCAAGAAGCCGGCAGCGCCCCTCTACTCTCCCCGGGCCAGCAAGCCCCAAGACCACGAAGACCAGATCTGCCGCCAGAAGCTAATAGTCTAACGGTGGTCCTAGCAGGTGCCCCCCATCTAAGACCAGTGGAAAATGAAGACTACCAATCCCTAAAGAAAAAGGTCATTAAATGGCTAAATTGGAACCGACCCCTACCATCTCATTTTAATAATGAGATTATTATGGTTAGAAGGGTCCCTTGGTTAGGGAAGACCAGAAAAACAATAATAGGGGATTGCATCTTGGTAACTTTTAAAGATCCGGGCACTGTTCTGCATATCTGTGAAGGAATAAATAGATCACTGGATTCCACTATTCAGACCCTTCCAGTATCCTTCTTTTTCCCCCCTATCCGCATGCTCCATGCTCCACTGCATGATGAGTGGATAAGGGTGGAACATAGACGCAGACACAAGGACTATGTACAACGCCCAAATCTCCAATTGCAGGACACACCCTATTTTCATTTCAACCGTTTCAATTGTTTGAATGGTTTGGATGGGGTTGATTGACTTTCCGCTCACACGCCAATGACCCGAGATTGCGGCTCCTGCAGACTTTCCAAGCCATTCACCCCGATTGTTGGTAAAACCCTTGGTCCACTGAACGATCCAGTGTTCCTGGATGATGGCACCAGCAGACTTTCTGATCTATCTGCCCACAATGTTGACAATGCCTCTGGAATATTGAATGAGCCAACACTTGTGGAGAACGGCTCCAGTGGACTTTCCGAACCACCGGTCCCTACTGTTGGTAATGCGTCAGAATTCCCGATTGCAGTAGAGTCTGGAACCATCTCCTCTAACCCCTCTGGCACGGCAACTAACACCCCTGAACATTTGAGGCTAATTTGCTGGAATGTTGCTGGACTGGCTAATAAACTGGGTGATCCGGACTGGGCAAATTATATCGAGACTGGAGACGTATGTATGTTCCAGGAAACCTGGGCCAGAGAGGACTATGGTCACCAAGGCTACATGTCATTCTTCATTCCAGCGAGGTGGGAAGGCAAAGGTCGTCCGTCAGGAGGGCTTACGACCTGGGTCACATCTCATCTGGGCTGTGTGGCAACGCGGTTGTCGGCTAACTCTGAAGATATCCTTGTGGTTTCATTATCATGGCCCAACCAAGCTAAACTTGTGTTTATTAACATTTATTCTAGGCCAATGGGAATTGCAAAGGAATCACCGACCATAGATGAACTCTCCAACTTTATATCTGACCTACCGAGTGATTCATTCTATGTAGTGGGAGGGGATTTTAATTCTCATTTTGAGCCACTCCCTGGCCTTCTGGACGGGTTATCATCGGAAGAAGAGGCCAGATGGGCAGTGCCTCTAGTGGAAGCTCCACCTCCGAAGGCTTGGACCCCACTAGCACTACAAATTACAGCCCTCACCCTAAAGTTCGGAATCAGAGCTTGTAATGGGCGAATGAAATCCGACATACCCAGTAAAACCACCTACAACAGACCGGGAAGAGAGTCCCGTCTGGACTATGTCTTGGCCCAAATAGTGAAGTGGCCGACAATCCAGGATTATAGGGTGACGGAAAGGACCGATAGTGACCGAAATGCACTTGAGCTTGACCTTGTCCACCCTGGCCCCCAAGCTCTCGTGACTAACGCGGAAGGGAACAACCCTGCGCTCCTCCTTGACAACAGCAGGAGAAGAATCAGGTGGGAGCACTTGGTTACAAGCAAGAATAAACTCCCCATGCTCTATGATGGGATAACTCCCATCTTGGAAACTGTGGGGAGCTTGGACACCGAGGTAAACAACAAAGACTCCCAGGGCAAATTGTACAAGGCTCATGAGGACCTCATAAAAGCTGCGGCACCTCATTTCACCTGTAGTTCACGAAAACCAAAAGGGGGGCGGCAAGGCAAAACATCATGGTATAACCTAGCATGCAGAAGGGCAAAAACAGAACTCCTTAGACTAATCAAGGAGGGTTTAGGGGGGGATAGCCTTAAACAAAGCAGGCGAGCTTACAAGAAACTCATTGCCCACGCTAAGGCAGAATGGGAGGAAAATCAGTGGGAAGAACTCACCAAGGCCCTAGCGACCCAAAACCAACGCCTGTTTTGGAGGATAGTGAACGGGGGGTCGGGGAATTTACAATCGGCACTAGAGCCCAACATTGCCCCAGGGGTGTGGCAGGCTCACTTCCAGACCCTATACAGTTCTGAGCCGGGAGAATCTCCTGCTGTTGTTGAGGTGGGCTGGCCGGACTGTGAAGGGGAGCCAATAACGCTGGGCGAGGTCACCGCTGCCATCTCAGGACTGGCTTCTGGAAAGGCGCCGGGACTGGATGGATTACCAGGGGACATGTTTAAACAGGAGCCCACTGTTTGGGCCCCTTACCTTGCCGCCCTTTTCAATGGAGTTCTTGGTGGCATGGAAATCCCTAGTACTTGGCTGGGGGCAGAGGTGGTCCCCATCTTTAAAAGGGGCTCGCCTCTCCTCCCAGCCAACTACAGACCAATCAGTTTAATAGACGTGGCACAGAAACTGTTTGGTAGGGTTTTGCTGAATAGGCTCCAGGACTGGATGGAGGAGGTAGGCGCCCTTAGTCCCTACCAGGCGGGATTTAGGAAGGGGGTATCCACAGTGGACCAGGTTTTCAGATTGAACCTAATCTATTGGAGGACAGCAAAATTCGAGGGCGGTAGTCTGTACACAATTTTTGTGGACTTACGGGCCGCCTTCGACCTGGTGCCCAGGGGGAAACTTTGGAGCGTCTTGGCAGAGATGGGCGTTCCCCCGGACATCCTATTGATCTTACAGAGGCTGCACCACAATAATTACGCCCGAGTGAGGTGCGGGAGGTCGGGGGAACTGTCCGATAGATTCCCCGTTGGCCGGGGGGTAAGACAGGGTTGTGTGTTAGCACCAACCCTGTTTTGCCTCTTCGTCAACGGGGTAATCGCCCATCTGAATGCCACTGACCATACTGACGCCCCCAAATTAAATGGCAGCAGGGTGCCCGCAATTATGTTTGCGGACGACACCCTGCTGCTATCCAAAACCCCTATGGGTATACAGAGGATTCTTGATTCCTTCGTGGCCTTCTGTACTGATAGGGGGCTGGAAATTAATGCGGCAAAAACCAAATTCATGGTTTTGAATCCGAGCCAAAAATTGCGGCCAAATCCGCAATTGGGAGCTGTACGGCTCGAGAGAGTAGCCACCTTTGAATATCTTGGTGTGACTCTCAACGAAACCATGACTTGGGGATCTCATCAGAGTAGGGCTAACCTCAAACTCATACAAACCACTGGGGGCATCGCCCGGATGATGACTGGTTCATCATACCGTCCATTGGGGGCACTAATCCAGATATATAAGGCCCAGGCTAGGGGAGCGATAATGTATGGGGCGGAACTATGGGGTCACACATCTTGCCGGAGTCTGTCACTAACGGAAAACACGTTTATAAGACAGATAGCCGCACTCCCGCCCAGCACCCCGCTCCTCCCCCTGAGGCTTGATTTGGGTTTACGACCGTTAGCTGATGAAATAAGCCTGAGACCCATAGCCTTCTGGCGTAGGCTGTGGAGTAGCAATGATCTTGCAGAATATCGGGCGGAACTGGTTGAACTTCTGAATCACCCAAAAGTGCTCAATATCCCTTGGGTCAAAAACATCCTAGCCACTTGCATGGAATTAGGGCTCCCTGATTTATGGACTGAGCCGGCGAATGCCGCACTAAACATCTCCAAAAAGTCCCTGGCTAATGTATACCACGAACACAAATTAGCCAGGGCCCAAGCTACCCAGGCAGAAGGGTCCTTATCCTCCGTGTTTCTGCAAAGCAAGGATCTCTATAGGTTTGAGAAGGTACTGGATCCTATTTCCCCTGTACTGGCCCGAAAGCTGTTTCTCCAATGGAGATACGGCACACTGCCCTTCCGGTCTTTTACAAGCACCTGGTCATCGGCTCCCACCACAAAGCAGTGTCCGGTTTGTGATGCTACGGAGGAAACTGACTTGCATGTGGCTTTCTTCTGCCCAGCCTACAAGGTAGCAAGAAAATACTGGCTCCTCCCGCTGATAAGGAATATGGGCTGCAGGGAATATGCACCAATGTACAGGATTTTAAAATCTGATGTCTCTGGCCCAACTGTCTTCGCATTAACAAAATTTCTTACCAATGTTTGGCATACGCGTAACCGTATCTTAAAGGCGTTGGGTCCCTCTTAAAAAAAAAAAAAATATTTTTTTTATTTTTTATATATATAGTTTGTATAGCATTTCTAGCACATGCATTCTAATGGTTTTATCTTTTTATGAAATGACTTATCTGTGATTGTATATGTGTATTGTGTATCTTTTATGGCCAAATGGCCGAAATAAAGATTGGGATAGATAGATTTAATAGTTTTGTTGACAATTATAGCACATATCCAAAAGTTCAAAAAGGAGGTTATTGATTAATATCAAATATGTAAATCTTCCACTTAATATTTGCAAGACACTGTCACATACAGGAAGAGTAGCCAGTGTTGTGTTAGTATTTGCTAACAGGATGAGGAAAAAGATTACATTTATGGGCAATTCTGAGGTTTTTCGCTGCACGGTTATCTCAATTAGTTAAAGGAAAGGGTTGGTAATTTCCACGTATCTGCTGCTGCCTTAACCAAAACCACTAACAGACCAACACAGGGGAACACTGAGGGGATGAGTTATGTTGCCTGTGAGTCCCAGCCCGACCGTCTTTATCAGCTATGTTCGCTGTGCAGGTTCTGTGGGATAAGAGGTGGTAAGGAAATCACAACTAGGCTTGAAAAGAATTTCAGTGGGTGCTTTCAAATTATGGAAGCATCCTATCCATGTTTCAGAGGCTGTTAGGCTCCCATTAGATTAATAGCAGAGGCTCCAATATGCATTGTACTAGAGAGAGACTCAGCAATTTTATCTGATAACGGGATAATGAAGCACCAGCATTTGCACTGCTAAATGTCCTTTACAGTGGCTGATCAGTGCAAGAATTTTTGCATGTATCCAAAATTATATTTTTTATCAGGTGAATCTTGCAAATACCAGAGCAAAACTGACATAGCATCAGTGCAGATTTAGTGATGTACTAACCAATGGTGCAGAGAAGTTGATCTCTTCTCATGGCTAATTAAACCTCTCTATACTGACGCGCTGCAAGCACATGAGCATATTATTCAGCACATGTTTCAGAATCAACCGCCAACTCCAGTTCATTATAGCCAGAACTGGCAGTTCCCCAATTAAACAGACATTTTTCTCAGGTAGCCTGTGACCACAGGTTGTGGCAATTTCGTTCAGTGCCAGAAGCCTTTACTCCGGAAGCCTTTACTCCATATTGTTTAGAAAATTATGTGTGATTTTGGTAAACAGTTCACGGAAAAAGATTCAATTTCCGAGCGCTAAAAGAACCACCTATGATAAAAGATGCCAGGCACAGCACCTGATCAATACATGCGTTAAACCCTAAGGAGACAGATTTCTAATGAGATGGTTTGAAACAACATTCCGTTCATGTATCCAGGCAGAATTGCTTGTGGAAATATTGGGAAATGTTATGAACAATAGTAATCGTGTATTTACTGTTTTGACCTGAGAGCTGCTAAGTGGTGAAACACAAAATGCACAGTATTACTAAATTCCAGTTAGGCTCCTATAGATAAGGTTTTGGAGTTTACTTTCTGCTTGCTGTTCTTGTGCTAACTTGCTGTTCTCTATCCCATAACCAATTAGTAATTTTGATCGAGTTGTTGTTTATAATGTAAAAGATATATGTATGAAGACTGAAAGAAACGTCCAATAATCGGGTGACCAGATGTTGTTTCTCCTCCAAACCCAGGGGCGGCACCTCCATTAGGGCGGAGGAGCATTGCCCCACTAACAAAATTGCCCCCAAATATGGAAAAATAAAATGGTGATAAACTCCATTTATTACCATTTTTTTCCCAATCTCGACCCTGAGCCGAGTGTCAGTAAGCGGTTGTTGGGGGGGGGGGCGGTCTTTCTGGTTTCTTTTGCTGCCTGTAAGGCAGTAGCAGAAATCAGTGATGGGCCGGCAAGTCACTTAGGTTTAAACTACTCATGTTTAATTGCCCGGCTGTCTTGCAACTGCCAGCCAGACATGTATGGTTCAAACCTCTCTAACCCAGCTGTCTTAGGTAAGAGACCACAAAGGGCTCCAGTGCCCTCAGGAGCGGTGAGAGAGGCTGCTCCCTCCAATCCTGCTGCTGCTTTCATGCTGCATGAAAGCAGCACGAGGATTGGTTACTGCAGCTTCCTGGTACTGCCGCATTAGAGCCTGCTTGCCTGCCTGGACCCAAGTGAAGAGGACATCGCGCCAGGATCGAATGAAGGTAAATGTATTTTTTACATTTTATTTGTTAACTTCTGTTTTCCCCTCCCACCCCTCTACCCTCCTTACATGCCAGCTACCACTGTCCACACCACCATGAAATAATCATCTGTGTTGTTACCAGAATATGCAGGGTAATAACAGGAAGGACCCCAGTAATACAGTTCATCTGCTAAATCTTAGGAAGTCACTGTAAGCATTTTGCTTCCAAAGAAAACGTACAAATAAATCTACTATTGCAAATGCCTTCTCACACTGGTGTTTAGCACGGGGTGACTCTTCACCACTTTTTCGCACCATTTTACTTGAAGAACAAAAGTTGCCTGTAGTTAGCAGCACAGCATATCTTATGTACAAACCATGTTTTAGTAGTTTTGTTTGAGCGACAGTCGGATTTTTTAAGTGTGCAATTTGACAAACTGTTGTACTCCATAATTCAGTTTATTTTCTTATCTATGTATTTATTCATTTATGTATACATTTTTTGTTCATTCATTTATTCTTTTAGGGGCAGGCGTACAAAGCCATTTTGCAATTGGAAACCCTGCAATTCAAATATGAACAGACTTTAAAGATGGCAAAATGGCCTTTTGGCACTTCTAAACCCATTTTCCTAAAAGTTCTTCACAAAAAAATCAAACCCCTATGCATCTCTCCTAAGGCACTACATAATACAGTCCCTGACTACCTAAAATGCATCTTCAAATGGTATACACCTAGTAGACCTTTGCGCTCCCAAGGAGCCAAGACACTCATGTCCCACAGATTCAAAAAAATGAACTGGGGTGGAAGAAGCATTGTTACTTTGTGGTATCATCCTGTTGTGTTTATATGCATGGAACATCATCACTACATACTGGAACTACCAAGCTGTGGAATAACCTCCCTCCCCACATTAGGGCCCTACCCACTTTGCTTGCCTTTAAAAAGGAGCTAAAGACCTTGCTTTTTTAAACTAAGAGCAGTGCATCCATGCTCTAGTGCAGTCAGCGTCAAGATACCTCTGAGTATGCACGCGCTTTATACATTTTATTAACATAACATTTCGCAAGTCGTAAAAACAAATATTCTGATTCCCGAAATTGGTTTACAGACCCACACTGAAAAACAATAAGTAGGGGATGTGAAAGCGACGTCGTATGTTATATATCAATGTTTTTCTATTACAATTTTTGTGGCAAACAATTGGTATGTTACGGACACCTCAAAGGAGGTAGTAACTGGTTTGTAAAGAGGAAGATGTCCTCTTAGGACACCGTTCACTTTGTGAATTATACTGGCAGCTTCAAGGGTGGGAATAAGCAGTAAGCGGTGGTTCAAGTTGTCACCACCTACTCCCCCATGTATTTATTTAAAGATATATTCCGTAATACAAGTTGCGTTCTAAAAAAAAGTGTGGATGGAAAAAAAAGGAATAGTAGTCTGCTGTTTCTTTTAGGCTGCCATCCCTGGATTTGTAACCAATCACAGATGCTATCAAAGAGCAATCTGCTTATTTTTGGTTCTAAGACCACCTGCGACTGGGGATTTTGCGATGTGAGTTATTAGTGCATAGGCTCATTTCAAAATTAAAGACTGATCGCAAAAAAGTTGGTGCACAATTTGTGACCAACCTTTAAGTACACATGCCCAGTATTTCTTTATGGCTTTTGTGACCTAGCCACAGGTGCAACAGAGTGCTTCACATAAAGCTAAAATAATAAAGCAAATAGGTTACAGTGATTAATAAAGAAGGAAAACAGCATGAGCAATACAGTTAATGAAACAAACCATTTTCAAGTCCATAGAACTTGAGACATATTTAAGATATAACCCTGTTGCAAGTGATGAAGAGGAAGAGAAGGGGCTGTACATAGTTATGAATTTGACCAGGAATGGTGAAAAGATTTTGAGAACTCCTGGCAAAATAGCATTTTGCCTGTTGTGTCATCCCTGTCTGGACCAGGGGTATTAGGAGACACAAGATGAACAAGGAGCAAGAGGCAGGCATGACAGGGAACGGATAGGAAGAAATTAGATTGGAGGATTTGGAGGGCTGGTCAGTGGAAGCTTGGACAGAAGGTATCAGTTGGGCATTTCAGCTCAAAATCACTAAGAGACCAATCAGAGGGAAGCCTCAAGGGAAGACGGGACCTTCCACAAGAATTTAGACACTATCCAAAGCAGTGGCCATTTGCCTCGCAACTGCTTAGTTATATGACTGCCTAACTCGTAGTTCTCGCCAACCTTTTGATCCTTGTTTGTACTTTTGTTGTTTCCCCCCTTCCTTACCCTGATTCCTTCCCCCTACAGGTGTCTACCTTTTATGGCTACTGCATATGTGCTGCCTAGCTGTTTCGGGCATTGTTTGAAGCTACCTTGCTGGCATGTTCCTCCAGTCCTTTCTCCCGTTGCATGTTTCTGGCTTCATAGCTGCCACACTAACTCATACAGTTCTCAGTCCTCAGGTTCTCTGGGTTGCTGGGGGTTTCCACTTTCTGGTACATTTAGTTCATTACCAATGTTTCCTTATTGAGAATTTGGTAAGTTCTAGACCAAAGTGAGGGGTTATGGCTGTAGAAGGTTCTGTTGTATATAAACTATCTCCTCTAGCTTTTATCTGGGTGGTACTGGGAAGATGAGTGTAAATAGATGTGTGCCTAAAGAATTAATAATAAATGTGAAGCTGGTATTGACAAACCACCAAATATGCCTCCAGTATTTCTAGAATTATTTAAAAAAATTATTTATTGAAGCTTTATAACAAATAAAACAAAGGTTAAGGTAAGAAGTTCAGTCTCATGTTTAGCAGAATCATTTTCCAGTATGCTGGGCATGGCATGCACTCTACATATATGACGATTCACTGAGACAAGCTGCGTTTTGGCTCTAGAAATACCGAACGTATGACGTGTGCAATCTGAATGGACCATGGCATTGGTCTCCCTCCACCCTTCCCCCAGCCTGTGTGTATATGCAGTGTCTCCTTTGGCATATGCTTTCTTGTGCATTGTGTAGCACCACATAGTTACTAAACAGGCTTAAAATATCTTTGGGGTGGGACGTTGCTGGCATTAGTTTCTAGTCGTCTCCCAGTACCTCCTGGAAAAAAAGGGACATAGGCCAGCCAGTCTTCAAGTGTTGGCTGGTGTATTGTCCCGAGGGCCTAGCTACCTTTCTGTTGGCCAATAGCAGCATCATTACCATTAGTCAGTGTGTGCCAACCTCTATGCTCTACACATAGTCCAGCAGTGCCACCAGTGGCGTGCTCAACACCGGGTGTCCAGTTACCAGGTCAATGCAAGCAAAGATCTCTGTCCAGAAGTCCGCTATCTTGGGGCAACTCCAAGCAAAGTATAGGAAGTCAGTGCTCATATGGCCACATCTCAGGCATAGTAAATTAGGTCCCCGGCCCATCCTGAATAGGCCAAGGGAAGTATGATATATGTGGTGGAGGAATTTTACACGTATGAGCCCTTAAACTGGAATTGGTGGAGAGCAGGGCCGTCAAAGAACAGCAGTATTTCCATTTATCTTCAGTTAGATCCTCATTTAAGTCAGCCTGCCATCCCTCCAGCACCTTGGACCTAAGCCCAGGAGCGGTTTTTTGCATAGTGAAGCATAGTCTTGTGATCAGTCTACTAGGGGAGGGGGAACCAGAGTATGTAAAACAGCTGATTGCTGGGTAAATGAGCTTTACAAAGCCTTTCAGGCAGTTGATAATAATGGAAAATGTGTAGTGGTGTGCAGCTCTGCAGTCTTGTACCTCCTCTGGAGAGATGAAAACGTCCTCCGGGTGCAGGTCCCCCACCCTCTGCAGTGTAAGGGTTCCTAGTTCTCACAGTGCCCCTTCCTTCTGTGCCAGGTAACTAAAAAGCAACAGGTTAGCAAAATAGAAACAAATCAGTCATGCTACGTGGCATGGTTGGCTCCAAGCCCACAATGTGCATCTAATAGTATCAATCAGGTCTCTAGGGCGGGTAGGCTCATTGTAGATCACTGTTGTGAGTGGTCACGGGCGGGTATTGTCTGCCTCCATAGCAACATGGGGTAGGGGCATTGTGGGGTGGACCCGATAGTAAAGGTATTGGGCTTGTGCACAGTAGTAATAAAGTTCTATATCAGAAGTGGAGAGACCTCCCTGTCCAAAGGCAGGGTCAAAACCTCCCTGGTCAGCTGCGTATTTCACTAATCCTTATCCCCATTTTCCTCCACTCTAAAAGATGTGCTTTGTGCTCTTGTCACTCAGAATCACTTAATGTTTTCACTTACAGAGGGCACCGTTTTTTTTTTAAACTTGTTTTTATTGGCATTTGTAGTTTACGAAAAAAATGGTACGTTAGGTCACATTTGAATTACATTTTAGCATTTTATATCCTTATACAATGTTAATCACACAATAAATGGACATAAATCCTGCCATTGGTAAGGTCTAGCATCAAACAATTTCTACGGGGAACTGGGATACAGAACTGGGTGGAGTATTCATGGGATCCTAGGAACTAATGTTGAGTGGGGTATCGGGGTGATATGCGCTTAACTAAGTAGAGTATCTGTATGTCTCTGGGAGTGGTGGGGAAATCAGGTTGGCCTGGCTCCGGCATCTGGCCTTCGAGTGTCATGTGGCACGTGGAAAGAATCGTGAGCGACGCTACATGTGTACTGCAGGAGGGGATGTAGTGCGCGATTTTGCGACTTAGGTTGATGGGTGTGTGTCCGTCGGGTTGTGCGGGTGGCTATCTGGGTCGTCGTTAGTATGTGGCTGTTTGAATTGGTGCAGCAGCCTGGCCCACTCCGTAGAAATAGGGTGCATGCTTGTCCCCTTCACCTCCTCCTCCCTTAATGTTTCCTCCTCTGCCACTGCCCATTTGTGTACTGCTCCTGTCCATGCCGCGAGCGGTGGGCCTGTGGGGGATCGCCAGTGCATGGCTATACTCCTTTTGGCTAGCAAAATTGCTGTGGAGACGAACCGGGTTGGCACTTTGTGTTGCTTTTGTTTCTGGAAAATACCTAACGCACAGGCCTCCCACGTGTTCAGATGTGTAAGCCCTGTAAGAACTCCGGGTGAGTTGTGAACATTGTGTCAGTATGGTTGCAATGTGGGGCAGCTCCAGAACATGTGATGGAAATCTGCTTCCTGTGAGTTACATCTAGGGCAAAGGAACTGGGTGTCGGGAGCCGTGCTGGTGTTAAGTATGCCCTGTGTAGGATATAGAATTGTATATTTTTAAACCGTGCATTTCTAGACCCCTTCTTGGGGTATTCGAGGGCCCTCTCCCATTCTTTCTCATGCAGTGGGCACCCTAATTCTTCTTCCCAGGTGGCGCGTAGGGCCCCAAGGGGTCTGTTTTCAAGTTCTTTAATGGCTTTATAAAGCCACATGGTCAAGTGTCGCCCCGCTCCCATATGTAAGATTGTGTGGATGACCGGGTAAGTGGTAGGCTCTCCCGTCGATAGGTCGTGTTGTGAGCGATAGCTTTCGAGGAGTTGGTGGTGAAGTAGCAACTGGCCAGGGGGAAGATCATATTCGTCCATAAGCCGTTGGAACGGTTTGAGCTGTCCATCCTCAAATAGGGACTCCATTTCAGTGAGGCCACTAGCTATCCATATGTGGAGCATGTTGGGGGTGTAATAGTGTTCCTGTTTGGGCCAGCCGACCAGTGGCAACAGAGGAGAATACAGAGTCTTCCCTGGCGACATACGGTGTATCTTTTGCATGCATTTGCGTGCCACTACTACATGTCTGGGATATGTGCGCCTCGGCTTAGTGCCTGGTAGTAACAGGCGGCATAGCTCTGGGGTGGGTACCTGGCCAGTTGTGGTGTATGTTTCCCCTATGTGCCTGCCTGCCGTCCAGTAGGACAGCCACTGTAGTTTTGCTGCCAGGAAATAAGAATCGAATGACGGACGCCCAGTACTCCTTGTGTGGTGGGCAGTTGTAACTTCGTTAGTGCTATCCTACGTCTGCCTGTTCCCCATATTAGCGAAATAAGGAGAGAGTCTAAGTCTCGGAAGAATGCTTTGGGTGGTATTATCGGTAGATTTGTGAAGTAGTATAGCAACCCTGGGACTATTATCATTTTGGCTATAGCCACTCGGCCGATCGTGGCTAACGGGAGGTTCTTCCAGAATCCCACCACTGATCTAATGCCGGCCAGTGCTTTGCGGTGATTGCCCTCAAATATGTTAGTCGGGGAGTGGTAGAGATGGATTCCTAGGTAGTGGGGGGCCTCCGCACTCCAAGACGCTTTCTGGTCGCCCAACCAGATATCACGAGGGGGGTGATTCGGATGTAGCGGGTACACTGTGGATTTGTCCCTGTTGACTTTTAGTCCTGAGACTTCTGCAAATTCTGTCAGTGTTGTCCAAATAGGTGTGAGGTCCTTGGTAATGTCTTGGATGTAGAGGAGAAGATCGTCGGCGTACATGGAGACGCTGTGGACGGTATCCGCTATGGGGATGCCCCAGTGTTCTCCTTCTCGTCGCAGCCGTATAGCTAGGGGTTCACTAAGGGCGCAGTCTTGGGTATTAGCATCAGAATCCACCAAAAGTATTATTTTCGCTATCAAACCTCACACTCCCCCACACAAAAAGATAGTTGTAGCATTTTGTTGTAAATTGGCACTACCGCTGGACTGCTTCCTTGCCTTGTCTTGTGGATACCCAGGCCTGTATTTAACACCAAAAAACTCATAGTTCCAAATTACGAGTTCTTCAGTGTTAATGATAAAATTCCACTTTTTCACAAATTGCACTTTTATTCAATGTGTGCAACCCAGACTTTGCCTCAAACGCAACACCTGTATAAATTTATTATCTTTTGTTAGAATTTAACATAGATGTTTTACATAAAATGCTATTAGGTATCAAATATTCACCAGAACTACAAGAACACCAGCCTATAATACAAAAACTAAAGCAAACTTTTATAGGCACAGGTTGGTGGTCTGGATGGTATTAAATGTTTTCCAAAGACAAATGCAAAACTTATGAAGGGTAAAGCAGAGAAGGCAGATAATCCATAAAATATACAAGAAGTATATCAGAATGCCTTAAAGACTGATGCTGCTTCAAACATTGTGCCCTTTCTGGATATTTGTAACACTTCATGCTTATATCTTCATAACATTTCTACCACAAAAAGATATGCAGAGCAAATTGCCATTATTTACCCAATATGAAGAGAATTCAAAAGGTACCCTGGATTTGAGGATTACCTGGGAGAGAACAAAGAAAATAGCCAAAATGTAGAAAAATTTCATTTTTGTGCAGAAAATGTAATAAAGTGCTGTGCAAGAAAGTCCATGATTATTTTCCTAAAACCAGCATCAACAAAAGGTTTTCTGTGCTGTGATCATCCTTTTCCCAGCTTTCAGAAACAGTTCACACCAGAGTTGTAATAAAAATATGTTTTTTCACCACAGTGTTTGCAATTGTATAAGTGATAGACAGTATTTCATAATTTTGTAGTTTGGACATTCTTGTAGTTTGTGAGGGAAAGAGGCATAAAATCCATGTGTTATATTCCATATAGGTACCCCAATATAGGCTTGGGTAACATCCCAACCGTTCACCTATAATCATCCCTAAATTACATACATAATAGGCTGCTAGAACTGACCCTTTACCTAGTTACAGTACTGCACACAGAACGTGGGGTTTTCCCTGAAAAATAGCCTCATACACCATGCATGAGGACACTTGGATTCTTGGAAACTCAGCAGAAATACCATCTCCTGCATAATAACTATGTACGAGGTTCATTCCAGACGTCATCATGAGCCCAACAGTGGCACAGCAAGGTAGAACCCCCGTGGATACCTTCGGGTACAGAAACATCACATCTTGCTGAGATAGAGTGAGGAGATCAGGACTTCCATGCTGACACACTTATGCGAGATGCTGAAGTCCCCTTTATGCAGATACTCCAGCTTGCAGTGGTCTGACATCCCTTGTGGGGTATCCAACCCAAAACCTGGACCGGGGCCCACAGTTACTCACTTCAGGTAATGGGGGTTGACTCTATCTTAGAAGGATTCTTGGTTTAACACATACACACACGCTAGGTATATTTATGTACATCTAGTTAGGGTTGTATTGTAGGAGTACGCATTTTATTATCATGTATTTCATGCACTTACCTGTATTCATGGTTATAGCAAAATGGTAGAACTCTACCATCCTTTTACTTTCCTTGGGGCATATTTACAACGAGGCGATAATAAATTATCGCCGCTTTAGCGGCCGTTTTCGGCCGAAAAGCGGCGATAATTTTATTGCTATATTAGCAAGGTCACGCTAACGCGTGAAACCTTGCTTTAGCGTGGGGATTTCTAACGCCCAGCTTTGCATCTCTAATGAGATGCAAAGTGGGCATTCCTGACCTGACATGATAGGAGAAATGTCGCTAAGCGACATTTCTCCTATCATCAAGCCCCACGCTATGAAGCATAGCGTCAGGAAAAGTAGCGATAACACCTGTTATCGCTACTTTCCTAACACCTGCTTCAGGACTGACTTAGCCATGATATCCTATTGAAGGAGGATATCATGGCTAAGTGTGTGAGTCCATATCAACAAGGTAACGTGAGATTATCGCTGGCTTTCCAGCGATAATCTCACGTTAGCCAGTTAGCGTGAGGATTTTTATCGCTATTGAGATAAGCGTTGCTAATAGCACGCTATCTCAGCGATAAAAATCCACGCTAGCCGGCGATAATTATCCTAGCGCTAAGTGCGCTTTGCGATAATTATCGCCGGTTGTTGTAAATATGCCCCTTCGTGCTTCCAATCATTTATATATGTTACTGTCTAATGATTATATCAGCACACCTATTTTACACTAGAATTCCGACTGTTTATTCTGTGTATCTCTCTGATACTGAGTGAGCATAAGTGACTGAGCGAAAACTAGTACACTGTTTCACTGTTTCCACGGTCCTGAGGGATCAGGGTTGTCATGTTCGATAGTTGCTAAGAACTATCCTCTCCTTGGTAAGAGAAGTTTCTAGTGGCACTGTGAGCTAGCTGGTCATCTGGAGAACATAGCCGGTGGGGGTGTCTGGAATCAGACTGACACCAATCCTACAGTATCTGTTGTCTAAATGTGCAGATCCTGTATAGGTTTTATAGGAACGACGCGACTGCTGCCACAGTTGGTTGGCTTCTTATTTAACTGTCAAATCTGAGTAGTTCAGTTGTGCTATTCTCAAGAGACCCCTACTCACGTAATCCCAGAGACGTCCGGAATGGGAGGGTACAAACTCCGCCACAGCTGAGTAGACAAAATCCTATGTATTAGCCGTTGGTTAATCAAGCTTGAAGGACACAGTGTTCCTATTGTGCTAACATCTTATCAAAGTTCCCTTGCAAGGCTCTTCTTACTAAAAACAATGACTCTACAGGAAGATACTGTGGTTCAATTAAATCTCTCAGGAGAAGAAGAAGATGCAGATGCAATACACATTTCAGAAAATGTTAGAACTGCCATCACCCTAAAGCTAACCGCATACGGTTTAACATTAAGGGTGGGCAAGTAACATTCAAGATTGAGGCACACGAATCATTTAGAACAGAGGTATTCTATTAGTGGGTTACATTCTCAAAGGCGAATGCATTAACAAAGACATTTCATTACTACACAGAAGATAAAATACCGAACTAATATTGGGGCACATGCATCAAAGGTTTTTGCGATCGCAAACGGTGCGAATCGCAAAATTTGGCCGTTTGCGATCGCAAATTAGCCTTTGGAGATGCATGAAAGTGTTTCCTATGCGCAATTTAAGAATTCGCAATTATTTGTGAATTTCTAAATTGCGATTGCATTTAAGAAATCGCAATTTGCGATTCCTTAAATGGAATGCTAGAAGCACTTTCAAATAGTGATTTCGCTATTTGAGACCGCAAATTACAGACAAATCAAACTTGTCTGTAATCTGCAAAAACTTTGAAAAATGCACTAAAATGCATTTTTTTAAGTTTTAGGTTACACACACATATGCCCTTGGGGAATGTGTGTGCGCAACATGGGTGCACATCACAATTTCAGGGGTGCAACAGGGTGTCATTTTGACACCCTTGCACCCTTGAAATTGCATGAGCAATTTGCAAGTACCTACTGGTACTCGCAAATTGCGCATGCAATCTCCCATTCATTCCTATGGGCCTGTAGGCCCATAGGAATGAATAGGAAGGCATTCCTTAATTGTGACTCGCAATTTGCGAGTCGCAATTAAGGAATGTTTAGGAATCGCTATTTTTATAGCGATTCCTACATGCATAGGCTTTTGCGATTCCTTAATTGCGATTCCTTAATAATCGCAATTAAGGAATCGCAAAAGCTTCCTTGATGCATGTGCCAGATTTTCCGTACAAGGACATTGAAATTCCACTCACTTACCACGAACATTTATACTGATACAAGAAATAGAGTAAGACTCGTTCTGCTCGGAGGAGATAGAGCAACATGGCCAGTATTAGCGGCCTACACACCACACCCTGACATTGACACATTGGCAGGAGGAGCATAAAGAATTAATAAAACTTTACAGAAACATGACACAGTTTGTGGTGATAACACTCACAATTCAGCCAACTCTGGCTATACAAGCAGGACCAGTGCAAACGTCTACAACTAAAATGACACCACAAACATTACACGCAGTGATGGGTAAATTGCCCACTAAACGCGAGCAAATGCCTTTCTGGATAGCTGAGAAAATAACACAGCTAGAGGCAGTATTTCCACACACTGGTCCACATGAAATGCATAGAATGCTAGCAATTTGCTTGCCAATGGGGAAAGCTCCTTGATAGAGGATTGTACTTCTTGGGGTACAGTCTTCGCTGCAATATATACCAGGACTCATGGTCTCCCTTTATTAGCAGTAATACCACACGTAGTGAGACAGATACAGAACAAGTATGGAGCAGAACCTGCTCTGAACTTAGGGATGAAGTTATTAAGTATCAGGTATCAGCTATAATATTGGCAAACATTAAAGGGGAAGCAGCATCAGTGGCAATACGCCAACGCCTGAGAGATGTCACTCCTTACAACAGGAGACAGAATTACCTAAAATATTTGAAACTGCGTATGCAGAATTAGGTAGAGATAGTTTGGAAGCTAGACCATTAAAACCTCAACTAATGGGTAGTCCTGAAAAGGATAACTTTAAGCAAGCACCTGCTTCTTCAAAAAAGAAATGGGAAAATAACAAACAACAAAAGAATAAAGAAAATGGATGTCAATCCAGAGGTATATCTCCTCAACATGAGTCCTCCGAAAGGAGGTATAACCTTAGGAATAGAGACAATATTAGAAAAAGTGACAGGTATCAGGACACTGATACACGTTCATCTCATTCCTTTCAGGACTCTTCGATAAACTCTGAGAGAGAAGGACGGGGGAGCGTACAAAGTCCAGAGACATGCAACGCACTGAGGACTACGCACCTAAGAAAGAAGAAAAACAAAAACCTAAACCTCAATTCAAAAAGAAGAAAGTAGCATGTCTCATGATCAGACATGCTCAGAATTCTGAGGACTCAACTACTTTATGGGAAATGGGCTCTGACGATGCTAGACAGCGCAGCAGAAGTAACAATAGCTCGCCAGAACCTGATGGAATTTCTGGTGACAGCGGAGTTGAGCGAACATATCACGGTGGAAAAGCCTGATACTAGGGTAAGCGTCACACATAGGTAACATGAGATAACACTCCGGATGGATGGGGACAAACCCAGGAAAAGTTTTGCAAGAACCTAACCTTTGGCTATGATATTTTGTTAGCTGAAAAAGATTGGCTGCCTGCTATTGTTAAGGATTGCCCAAAAGGTGAAACAGTAATTATGCTAGCTTTTTCCGACCTCGTTCCCCAATATTTGAAACATACATATGCACGGGAGTGGGCAGTAGCCCTTCCTCCAGCACTATATCTAAACCATGTTGGATGGGATGAAAAGTCAACCCACCATGTGATACCATTAAAATCTACCCCAACTCCACAGAGACAGTATCCTATAAAGCAAGAAGCTGAAAAAAAAAGGAAGATCTTAGATCAACTCGAATACAAGGGGGTGATTGAAACTTGCAACTCTTCAATGAATAATACTTTTTTTCGGGTAATGAAACCTGACAATACATATCATCTAGTTTTGGATTACAGACACCTACATTCATGCACAAAAACATTTGCAGTACAAAATGCACCCTGTGTCACATTAATGAATAACATTGTGTGGGGAAAAAAAACACTAGATATCTCAAATGCATTTTTCTGCCAAAATATAGCACCTGAGAGCACATACTTGACAGCATTCTCAGCACTAGGTTCCCAGCGACAATTTTGTCGACAATCCCAGGGGTAGAAAAACAGCCCGGGCTGTTTTCTGCCAGAGTAACTGAATTACTTCAAAATCTGGACAAGGAGGCATTGTTCTATGTAGATGATATTTATATGACGGATGATGGCATGGAATAACACTTGACGAGGGTGAGCACCATAATTTTGGGATTCGCCTCAGAGAGTTACAAATTTAACTTAAAAAAAAAAAAAAGACCACCTCAGTGTCCTATTTTGGGGATATTAGCTTTCAAGTGAAGGGAAAAGCCTGGCAGCCAACTTTTTAGAAATGTGTGCACTGCTCCAACCTCCAAAATCATTGGAAAATGTACAATCAATACTGGGATTCCTAAAGTTCGGCAGAATATACATTTTGGATTACGCAGAAAGAGTTAAACCTTTCTATGACCTCATAAGACCTGAATTGTCAGTTAGGCGATAGACACAAGAACACACAGATGCACTTCGTTCACTCCAGGCTGACATGATAGCGTCAAAACACTTACAGACACGCGTAAATGTCCGCAACCTGGTGATCTGTATAGTTGCTGGTCAATCTGGGTACACATACCTCACATATAATGAAGGCGAGACAGTACCCATTGCTTACAAATCACACTTGTACATAAATGCTGAGATGCGATTTGCAGCCACAGAAAAAATTCTGACAGCAGTACAGAGTGCTGTAGTGAGAGAAAGAGCACTCGCTCAGGGGAAACAAATAATTGTTGTGACTCCAGTACCAGCCTTAGAGTCTGTGACAAAGTCAAGCATTCCTAACGCTAAAGCGTTACATCCGAGATGGGTAAAATGGGCTAATTCTCTCACTGCCTCAGATGTAGAATACATATATGATCCAATTCTGAAAACACAAACATTCCTGTAATATGAACAAGAATATCCTCTCCCAAATGAAATAATGCCTCTAGATCAGTATGAATACATAATTTACACTGACGGATGTTTACAGCCATCCATAGGAAGTAAACAACAATACAGCACCGCAAGTGCGATTGTAAAAGGTCGTATGTGAGATGGTAAGTTTATCCAAGCTGTACAAAGACTCAGTCTCTAGGAGAATGCATGGCTCAGTTAGCAGAACTAAAAGCTCTTTTACTGGCACTGATTAATACGGATCGAGAATTTCCCACACTAATTGTATGCAATTCCTTTTACTGTGTCCAGTCATACAATGAATATCTTCATTATTTGGGGCAAAATAGGTTTAAAGACTCAAAAGGTGGCACAATTAAGCACAAAATGCTATGAGAAAAGGTAGCTGAGTTGAAAAATGAACTACCAAGAGCAGACGTGATACACACGCTGAGTAATCAACGTGATGGCGTTCACGTTGAAGGGAATTCATTGGCTGATGAAGCCGCGAAGTGGGCAGTACGAACTGCGTCCATAGCTGCAATCACTTGTTCAAAAACGAAAATATACGGACAGATAATGGTAGCTGTCATTGTTTCACACAAAGACAACAAAGCACTTCTGAAAGGTTTTCCACTCAAATACCCCTACTAGTTAGATGCAAACAAAGTTCCATTTGCTCAGATTCCTGGAGTGTGCGATAGAGTGATACCAAACATGCATAGCAGATTAGGCGTAACATAGGCTGGACACGAGGCTTTGGGTTCTGCACACGCAGGAGTTACGGCGACTGTTTCTTTATTGAAACAACGCTATTGGTGGCCAAGGTTAACAAAGCAGACCAAAGACTATGTCTTGAAGTACGACATCTGTCAAGAGATGAAGGGCTCCACCATAACAGGTCCAGCGCAGATACCATTCTTAATATCAGACAGATCACTCGTGTGTGTCTATTTGGACCACTGCGGCCCCCTACATTCGGGTGGGGCTTGCAAGTACATATTGGTTGCAGGAGATTCCAGCTCGAGCTTCCTATGGGTATGGCCTCAGCACTCGTACTGTCATCAAAGATTTGGAAGTCTTTCTAGGGACATATGCAGTTGGCACATTACATTCTGACCGTGGCCCACGTTTAACTCTAGGGCTTACAAGGAGGCCATGGGAGGTTTGGGTGTAGCACTGTGGTGCTCCTCTTCGTACCTTTCCAAGGGAAATTCGGTCGTGGAGAGGAAAACCCAGGACTTAAAGCAATCATTAACAGCTAGAGTATTAGGCACAATGGTAGTTGGGTCAATCACTTATATGGAGATTAGAGGGCCTTAAATAACATGCCAAGAAGCTCCTTCTATGAGGTCCTATTTGGGACAAGAATTTGGGTACCTGATCTTGATTGTGAAGTTACTGTGGCAGAGGAAAAACCTTTTGACATCAATAAATGTTTGGCTGTTTTACAGGATCTGAATGAATCATGGGCACTATAAAGCAATGTCCAAGTGAAAATGTTCGCCACTGGGGAAGTCAAGTCAGTCACGGCAGGACCTGTCTGGGTCCCTATAGTTGGGGATCTGGTCAGTGAAAAAATAACGGACAGAAAATAATTTGGGCCATCATACAGAAAGCCTGTATCTGTCCTGGCTGTTGAAGGAACTGTACTTCTGCCTCCTCTTGCCGGGAAAAAGGAGAAAAGTGTTGTCTCCATTGATCTGATAAAACCACACTATGTGGCCGATACTGAATAGTAGGCCCCGTGGGCTCCTGGGTGGCTGACGTACTCCTCTCGCTACTATACAGGAAGTTAAAACTGAAAGGCTCATCACCTTTGAAGAGCCACCCATACAGAATGATGGATCAAGCAACAATGCCATGGAACTCATTCCCCTTGAATAAGGAATACAAAATCACGAAGAAAGACACATTTCAATTCGACCTAATACTGATGTCTACATAAATATGCCTCAACAAGCACAATCTACAAGTTCAACAAAACCTGCTGAGCTACCAAAGATAGATTGAACTGCATCTGGCTATTTCATCGACTTTGATACCTTTTCTTTGGATCCAAGTGAACCTGAAACAATGCCAGCCCCAATTTCTCGTAAACAACAAATCAAAGACTTCGACATTTTTCTTAAAAAGACTTACATGTTGTCACCTTGGATAGAACTTTAGATAAGCACTGGGATACTTTTCTTTCTCTTCTGGTTAGGCTTAATAGCCATTTTCTGCTTGCTTGTCATCAGGAAACAATACAGCAGTTCCTATATACCCGATGGTAAGTATGGGACAAGGTTGATTATGATTCATTCGGACCGACAGAACTTTTAAAAATACCACATTTTTAAAACATTTCCTTGAATGATATCATTACCTCCAGTACATTTTCCGATGATTGGGATTTTGAAACTATTAATAATATGTTGTCTGATTTAGAACAATCTGCCGCGTTTTCTAGCAATGAAATGTTAGAGGACACATCAGACGTTAAAATAACAACATTATGGTCATCATTTTCTACACAAATCCAGTAACCCTAGAAATGTTTTCACATATCACCAATGGGAACATTGCCCAACACCGCCGAGAAGTAGTTCTACAACTTTTGCACACAAATGTTCATATTTTTCAAGGTTTCACATTTCAGACCCAACCTCATATTACTGTAAGGTTGCACCTACACCTGCACAGAAAAATATGTTGACTAACACTAAACAGATTTACTCTGCTTCCTTTATTACCCAATTGTCTGAACAAGGTTTCGACTTTTAGAAAGACACTATAGACTTAAAATCAGTCTGGAGTTCTAGAGGCTGGCAAGTCCAGGGAACAGAACCGCTATCTGGAGCATGCCTCAATCCTCAGCAGATGATATTTCTAAATGAGACTGTGCAACAGACTTCCTACCTTGGAATAGCCAGGAACAAGTATTTAAATACACCTCGAATTCCAACACCATCACAGGCCGAGGGTAACTTTACATCATTGACAGGGGATACATCTTATAATACAATAGATCAGACCCCAATTGCAAGGGATGGTTGGTTTGGCCCACAGACACTAACAGATGTCAGGAAAGATTTAGAGGTACAACCGAAGGGTTCAATATCCATAGGCCAGACCCGCGCTATGAACAAAGAGAACATCTTGGGGTTGTGACATCATACAGTGTTGGGAAGCTATGCCTTGATTGGCTAAGAACCTCAACACTAACACAGGCTAAACAACACTTATCCTTACTGACAGACAATGTGAACCTGAGGGATTTTTTACTAGGTCCCAGAAAGCCACGTCAGAAACGTTTCTATTATGCTGTCAATAATGAAATGTGGAAAATCTCTCAACAAGAAGCATCGGAGAGACTACGAGAAATAGATAGGAACAATTTAGAAAAGGCATTAGCCGTAGTTGACAATGGTAAGACTACGTTAACATCCAGGATTTATTCACTAGCAACAATGTATCTACTGCCATTGATGTACTATTACAAGATTTGTCCGTACTACAGCACGGACAGTCACAATTACGTTCTATTAAGTTATTGAGTTGGATGCTGCAAACATTGCGCACAGGCTATGTGCCTTGGTATTTTATCAACAGTACGTCACTAATTTCTGCATATAATCTAACAGAAAAACAGATGAAAATGGCACAGCGGGGAGCAAAATATACAATGCTGAGTGTTGAAAAACTGGACAGATTACCTTTTACTGTGGCAGAATCACCGTCCACAGAATGGTTGATCCATGGCCATTTAACATTACCGGTCACGACTTTCCAGTTTCAGTACTGCCTAGAACAACAACAGGCAGGCAGATATGAAGAAATGGGTAGGGAATATTTCAAGGAATCTTGGGAATTACCGAACAGATTTCGATGCAGGAGTGTGGATCGAGAAGTGTTTCTAAGCGGTACAAACTGCGAGAGCACTTTGAGTGGATCTCTCATATGCCAGGATATTATGTTGCACGGCGCCTGTAATGGTTCGGTAGCAAACCTGTCCTGTCACATGAGGGATACCCCAGCAACTGTGATTACTCCAGTATTCAAGCTCATTTTGAATGGGAGTTACTTGATGCTGAACGATCAAAGTTGTTGTGGCATGCTTCCTGGCATCGCATATCTGGTAACCGTGAACTCCAGGGTTGCTTGCTGTATGTAAGTATTGTTTCCACTGACACATGCAGTCAGGGAGGTGTGTTATGGCCTTCACTAAATGTTTCTCTTATACAGTTTGATATTCTGAGCAGAATGAAAGCCATGCTTCTACAAATACCCGTGCCCTTAACTTCCGCCCAGGAGGCTTTTGATCTCCAGATCGCAAGGTCCTCGGCCAAGAGACAGGCACTCATATGTACGAACTACCCCTTCCATTTTGCAGAAATGGAAAATCGTATCTTTAAAATGTCTGATACGACGGGTACAGTACACCTATTTAGGACTATAGGTTCGGGACTGTTAAACACCTTTCAGACGGTCCTTGGAGTCATACCAAACTTTATACACTCTGTATTTGGAAGCATCTTTGGAGGACTTCTGCTGATCCTGTTTCTAATAGCAGGTATCCTGATTGTAATGTTTTTGCTACGCAATGGACGTCCCAGTCTGACACTTCCATCGATTGTGCAACTGGATGTTGATGCACTACTGGACCCGATAACGGCCCATGTTCTGCAGTGTCCTCAGCGTATTCCAATGTTGATAGCTGCATTCTTAGAGTCTCCACAGGAAGTTTCAGCTCCTGTTGGAAGGGATACCGGCTCCTCCCATGACAACAAGGCCTTGGATGGAGCACAGGCTGCCCCAGCATCGGCTGCAGGCAGTACAGAAGATCATCTGTGCTTGATTGACGTACTCTGCAAGGTGTTACAGGGACCATCATCTGCAGAGGCAGGCAACAGCAATGTTGCATCTACCAGCCAGGGCACATAAACATTTGGCTTATTGTGTGCTGGGAATTATTATTTTTTTTTCAAAACAAGAACTAAATTTGGAACTCCAAAACAAATTGACACTTTTTATGACCTGCATGGCTTTCCGATGCTTGTAGTTGTTTGAACTATATATACGGACATATTAGAGCTATGGCTTGAGTGACAATTTTTTTCTTTTTGTTTGTTTAGTACGTTCTAGAGCTTTTAAAAAAAAATTAGAATTTTTTTAGCAGAACTATGGGTTTTACTGAATATGTTTGCATACCAGTACTAGGACAGGTAGTACATTAGAATGAGATTATGTCGTCCAGTCGAATGAGGAATGGGTGTTATATTCCATATAGGTACCTGAATACATGCTCGGGTAAAATCTCAACTTTTCACCTATATTCATCCCTACATTACATGCATAACGCGCTGCTAGAACTGACCCTTTACCTAGTTACAGTACTGCACACATAACAAGGGGGTTTTCCCTGAACAATAGCCTCATGCATTATGCATGAGGATCTTTGGATTTTTGGAAACTCAGCAGGATTACCATCTCCTGCATAATAACTATGTACAAGGTTCATTCCCAACGTCATCCTAAGCCCGACAGTAGCACAGCAAGGTAGAACCCCTGGGGATACCTTCGGGTACATAAACATCACATCTTGCTGAGATAGAGAGAGGAGATCAGGACTTCCATATGCACACACTGACGCAAGACGCTGAAGTCCCCTGCATGCAGATACTCCAGATCACAGTGGTCAGAAATCCCTTACGGGGTGTCCAACCTGATAACAGGATGGGGTCGCACAGTTTCTCACTTCAGGTAATGGGGGGTTGTCTCTATCCTAGAAGGATTCTTGGCTTAACACATACACACATGCTAGGTATATTTAGTTGCCTCTAGTTACAGTTGCATCATAGGAGTAGACATTTTATTATAATGTTTTTTATGTACTTACCTGTATTTATGGTTATAGAAAGATTGTAGAACTCCATCATCCTTTTACTTTTCTAGTGCTTCTCATCATTTATTTCTGTTACTGTCTAATGATTGTTTCAGCACACCTAGTTTACGCTAGAATAACGACTGTTCAATAAATACTGATTGAAAACGTCCCACCATCTATTCTGTGTACCTCCCTGAGAGTAAGGGGGTCATTATGATGGCGGAAGGACCACCACCGCTGGACCGGCGGTCCATCTACTGTCACCAAGCTCATTACCCATCGTCAACTTAGGAGGGCGGTGGGAATCGCGGCGGATGCAAAACCGGGCAATTCACTGCAATAGTGACAAAGTGCACACCTTTTTTTAAAAATCATATTGAATGTCTGTTTTATTCTGTTGTTATTCTCTTCTGCCGCTTGCTACCCGGAAAGCGTGTTCAGCCCAATGCCACGCTGTTATGAATACTCCATTGAGAGACAGGTAACATGTCCCCCCTGCCGGATGCACAGCTTTCATTTCCATTGCATTTCATAGATGCCAACAACTTCATCCTTTGTCTTCAAATTTATTTCTTTATTTATTGCTTCATTATTCTTCAAAATTTATCATTTCTTCATGTCTATCTCGCAAATCACAAGAGAGGCGTGTTTACATCATCACTGAATTCTAAATGGTGCAGGAATGCCAATCCAAGCCTTATCCTGTATCACGAAAGTGTGCATATGTTTTGTCCACAAACATCAATCCTGTTTACCCAATGCATTTCGGGCCTAATATCCGGCCCTTCGTCAGGGGTTTGTTATTCTATAAATACAAAACACACTGATTAGACTATGCTCAACCCAGTCCCACTGCTTAATTATTATACATAACAACACATGACGTTCTACCAAACCAACGTTTTCCCGCTAAAGAATCATAGCCTAATGCTACCGCTTTGGATGAGTACCTCAGCTTTCTTTTGTAGATCCAAAACTACCTTTTCTCACCTTGTGCTTCTCTACTCGTGCAACCTATCTATTCGTTGCATTGCCCCACCTCAATGACGTATTACTTTTCTCCCCACGTGGCATCTGAGTTCCTTGCTTTACCCCTCCTTAAAAAACATTTGCTCAAAAAATCCATGATGTGAACATCCTCACTATTGTGCAGGACCCCTGAAATGGTGGCGGTGCCTAGCAGGCACCGTCCACCAGATCAGGATGTGGGTTTAGGAGGGCCTTTCCATGGTGGCGATGCCGCCATGGAAAGGCTGGCGGGGATTGAGTTTGGGGGCCCGTTGCAGGCACCCTTGTTTGAGGGAGGTGTTGCTGCACTGGGGGTACCCATGGTACCCCCCTCATTTCCATGTACCAAGTGGCAGACACCGCGTGGTGCCTGCAATGTATTGCAGGGAAATGCTGTGCACGCACTTTTCACATTGCATGTGGTGCTGCAGCCAGCAGCACAGCCCGCAATGTGAAAAGACCAGAATGCGCCCGCCAGTATGGCGGGCGCAGCCTGATTGCAGTGGTGGGACTGCCGCATGTCTGACAGGCGGTCCCAAACTCCACTACAATGGCAGGCGGACCTAGTCTGCCCACCATCATAATCAGACCCTAAGTGAGCACAAGTGACTAGGCGAAAAGTAGTACACTGTTTCCACGTTCCTGAGGGATCAGGGTTGTCATGTTCGATAGTTGCCAAGAACTATTCTCTCATTGGTAAGAAGAGTTTCTATTGGCACTGTGAGCTAGCTGGTACACAGGACAACATGCCCGGTGAGGGTGCCTAGAATCAGTCTGACACCAATCCTACAGTATATGTTGTCTAAACGCACAGATCCTGTATAGGTTGTATAGGAATTACACGACACATGGAGAAATGTGGTAAGCTGTACATTTATGGAAAGTAGGTAAAAATTAGAATTCAGCAAGTGATCCTTTGTGTAAATCGCTCCTGGTTTTTCCAAGGAAGCTAATTGTTGAAATCAAAACATTATTAAAGTAAGTAGATAAAAATAGAAATAGGTGCAATGTTGCATCTGTAATTGGTCGATCTGTAAAAGTAATATACTGTTACCTCCAGTGGCTCTTTTATTCATAGAGATGTACAGTTTTTGTTGGTTTTCCCAAAACACTCAACATGAGAGCCATCAACCAAGCTACATCATTCAATGATTTTTCATAGAGTACTACTCATACATCAATTCATAAGGTAAAATCTAATGGATGAAAAATGGTTATGAAGGAAAGCTAAGCATTTTTTGGAATATGCCAAGAATCTGAGCTTGGGAATAGTGGATACTTGTATGACTTTGGGGTTACCCATAATACCATGCTATGAAAATACTTAACTTCTTGCACACTGATTTATACTGGATTGAAATTCAATAAATAATAGCACATGTTCTACTATTCTCTATTTCCACAATTCTCCATTTCCACAATTCTCCAGATAAAAAATGGTATCCCACTTGTTTAGGTGGGCCTATCACCTAGAAGAGGAAAGGCCTCAAATTGCCACATGGAGACATCAAGATGTTTCCTTTGAATTTCAATCTTTCTAGTGATGTAGGTGGCTCTGGTATTTGGGTGAATGTTAAGCCTGCAACTAGAGCAACCTGCCAGCCTCAGGCATTTCGTCTCACACTGTACAAAGGGCCAGAGCTAGACCACCCACAGAGATAATAGGATCCCACCCCTATTCGCGACTATTCCAGATTGTATCTCATTGAAGAATTAATTAGACTGACCACAAGCCTCGATAAAGGTCATTGCTCAACAGCCAAAGAGTGTAGTATGTGTCAGGTGGTTCTTTCAGGTCTATAGCATTAAAATTTGAAAATGGGTGTAAGTAAGAGCAGAAATATATCAAGATTGCATTTCTCAAATAAACCAAAAATATGCAATAGTCAAGCCTGTTGTTTAATCAACTTTATTTGGGAATATACCACACCATTTCACTAGTCCATAGTCTATATTTAAAACATTTACATTATTAAGCAAGAGATCTAGTTATAAATCAATTGCATCTATACAGCAAATGATTATTGATAATTCTCCCATGATAGCCAACAAACATAAAAGGTACAATAGTCTCACCTCAGAAAATCTCATCAATACACATGTCTGCAAAAGGGCTAATCCCAGTAAGACAATAGTACCACCTACAAGATATCATAAAAGGCAGCAACAAAGAACTCTTCAATGGTGTTTTTTTATTTCTGAAAACTAGACACCCAAGGGAGTACAGGGCGGTGTGGAATGAGTGGATCCTACCACTTTCTCTTAACTATAATTAGAATACCCTGCAAACATAGAACTTTGGCAAAAATACCAGATTCTGTGAAACTTCTGTGGGGTTCAGCCATAACCCCAATCTGATCACCCAGTATTCGCTCATTAAAAATGATACCCCAGTTGTGTGCGTGGGGCAACCAGCTGTAAAGAGAAGGCCTCAAAATGTGATGTGGAAACATCAACATGTTCCCTTGAAATTTTAATCTTTCTAGTGTTGGGTTTAGCTGTGGTGTTTGAGATAGTAGTTAGCAGTCACCCAAGGGAGTGTACCTACCACAGACATTTCCGAAAACTAGACACCTGGTGTAGCTTTTGTGGATCCAAGCACTTTCTCCTATTCAGGATACCCTGCAAACATCAAACTTTGGGTAACATAGCACATTTTCCTCAAATTTCGAAGGGGGAAAGTTTCAGAATCTGTAAGGATTGGCCAAATGCCCACCCCTCGTGCTCCTATCTTACTGCACAGGAACCGGAGAAAACATAGACCAGGTGAAGTCAATGTAATATCAATATGGCCTTCACATGCAGGATGGTAAAAGCTTTGCCATTGGCTTGAAGTGCCTGTGATTTCTGTCAAATAAATATGTTTTTTTTTATTTCTGACCTAAACTTTGACATTTGCAGATAAGAATACATGCATGGATCCCACAAGCTACACCATCCTGAATTCCTCTGGCTCTCTAGTTTTCATAAATTCCCAAGGTTAGGAGGTTCCCTTTGTGACAGCCAATCCCAGGATCCCATATGGGAAAAGAATGGTAAATCTGTTTTTAGATGTAGTTTTGATGTTTGCATAGCATTGGGTAAGAAAATGGCCTGGGTTTCATGCAAGCCACACCGTCTTGTATTTCTTTGGGTCTCTTGTTTTCAGAAAAGCCCAGGATTGGTATGGTTCCTTTGGTGTGGGCAACACAGAGTCCTATTGCTGCACACAGTTCCCATGGCAAGTGAGAGGATGTTTAATTTTCTGTGGGCATAGTTGTAACATTAGAGCCAGCAGAGAGCTATAATTTCTGTCATTCCACCTACTCATGGGAACAGAAATATAGTCTGGTGCCTGAAGATATGCTCTGTTGCCTAGACGGTCCAGCATCTCACCCCCTTACTTTTCTCACTTGTTTTCCCTGATCGTCTAGTGGGTAAACTACTGAATAATGCCCCAACCTCTCTTCCGAGAAAGAAAGAAAAACTGTCTGGTTGCCAAAACATTTGTGGTGTCATATATATTGGGCACATTCAAATAATTCAGTTAATCCAATTATAGACGTTTTCAGTGCTGTCATTCAGGAGACCATCACCAATGTTTTATAGAAACATTAATGTAATAAGAATAGAAATCTCTACGACCCACATAAATCTTTGAAACATCTTTAATTTACTTTACTTGCTTCTTTCATGATCGTGTTTTATCTAAATAATTTTCACATCAATTCATTCAGGCATTCGGTCTCTTATAAAAGAACACAGAATTGAACCCCTTGCACACCATTGCATTTTGAAGCATACACTTGTCCTTCAAGGGGAAACACTTATAAAAGAATCAATAAGAAGTGTTACATGGGTGTGGCTATGATGCCGCACAAGATGGCTGCTTGACTCAGAACTTCCAGTTATCCAGTAGTGTTGGGGCCTAATTAGCCTGGGCTGGCTTTCTTTCTTTCCTCTTTGAGAATGGCCTGAACTGCCTAAGGATGCCAGGATTCAATGAAGCACTTTAATGAAGACATGTGTCTTTTGGGTTCATATGCTGGTTGATGATTCTGCCATATTTTCATTTTCTAATTTTTGTTTAAAATTTGGTTGCCCACAACGCTTTAAAACTAATTTTGAATGCCTTAAAAAGTAATTCGAAATAATCTGCTCCTGTTGGATAGTAAAATTTGGCATACACCTTCACATAATAATCTCATGCCAATATTACTTTCTTCTCCTAAAGCATGAATTATTTATCTCTCAAGGTAGCTCCATCTGGCTTCCGTCAGATAGCTAGGTCTCAACAGACGAGGGAAAATTCACAGACGAATGTCCAGATGTGAAACAGGATGGGAACTCAGAACCAAGTGGGTGAGGACAAAGGTCAAGAACTGGAAAGGAGGTAGTAGAGTGGATAGGGGTAGGGGGTAGTATGAGGGGGAGGTGGGAGATAAGGTGAGGAGAGACGAAGGAGAGTCTGCCCAAAGACCGGCTGGGTAGGAGACTGCAGAGGCAGGAATCCACAGCCCATCTCTCCTATAGCTATCGGGGTAGCTCCACTGGGCATCACTCAAAATAGCTAGGTCACAACAGTCGAGGGAGGGTTCCCCGAATAAATTTCCTGGTGGGAGGGCAGGAACAGGCTAGGGTGATGGCTGAACGGGATCAGGATGATGGCCAATTATTATAGTCCAGGCGGGATAGAACATTGAGGAGGGTCCCACTGAGTTGGCCATCTTGAGGTCAGGCAAAGGCGGATGAGTTATTCAAGTTTGAATTCCAACGGTCCCCAAAAATCTCTATAACCCAGAGGGTAGGGGGTGTAAGCTAAGCAGTAGTTCAGCATGAGGATAGAGCCAAGGACCGCCAGTCTTCAAAGGGGGAATGTGATGTCAAGAAATAGCCGCCAGCGGGAGAGACAGCCACCATTGGCAGGTCGGGCGGGGCGCCTCTGGTGTCAATCTCCCTTGATCAGAGTGCTAATCAGGTTGTCCCTCAAGGTAAGAACTGTAGTTGGGGATCCAGCTCGATTTTGTGGTCTTTATGCTGTAGCTGGAAACGGCGGGACACCCTTGGGAGTTGTTTTGGCCCCTCCCGACAGTGAGTTGTATATAAAAGCTACAAGTGTCCCTCTTGTTTAATATCTTTTTATCAAATCTGGTTTACATACAGTATTCAATAAAGTGAGTTCAATCTTGATGGTCATTTATTCCTTTTGGTTCTATCAAACCTAAACGTACCATGCAATAATTATCTCTTTGTATTAATTTCTGGTGCTGATCAACACCTCTATTGTCCCTTTATACAAGTTCAAATATTGAAATTTCAGTTGTTGCATTTTATGTCCATAGTTCACACAATGTCTCACCAATGATAATGTTATACTCTTTACTTTAAAAATCAGCCGATTTTCTTTCCACCTGATTTCTACTGCTTTCTCTGTCATCCCACATAAAAGAGGCCACATGCTCCTTTATTTCATGCATGCTTATCTTACTTTCACAAGTTGCAACATATTTTAAAGCAATCTTTTTGCCAGTGTAAGGATCATGCATTACTCACACTTTTAAAAAAAAGCTATTTGAACAGTTCTAACAGGGAGGGTTCTCACTTTTAGTTTTATGAATGGTTTTTGGTCTCTACACCCTCTCTGCTATCTGATATATAAAAAATTAAGCTCAAATTTCCTCTCACTTGCCTTAAGGATGACTGCAATATTCAGGGCAGAAATATAGTATGTGATCCACAGGTGGGTTTTGTGGAAAAATGCCAGGGTGTGCTGACCCCACTCCATTATTTTTTTTTAAAAGTCCTTGGACCAAAATTGCACATCGGGCACACTGTCTCTGTTTGCGCCATGACACACCCCTAACTGAGTACATTGTGCAGGCTAGGACAGTGCACCCTTAACAAAACATAAATGCCCTCCGCATAGGCGGGAGCTCTGACTACTTGTTTTCTTTGATGAGAGTGCTTTGCTGAAAGGCGTGGCTGTGGGTGGAAACTCTGGCTGTTTCATTAATTGGAGGTGGAACAGCCTTTCTTTGAGGAGGGTGAAGGAGGGTGCTGCACATGTCTTCAGGAGTTACTTGGGGGGTGCTTGAAACCCTCTGTCCCACTCCCATGGGGTTCCCTTGAGGGATTATATGACTGTGCGCCACCTTTATATAGTGCACAGTCAGTGCAACATCAACAGGTCCTTTAACTCTGCACCTTCATCTGTAATACAGCGCCCCTTCAAAAGAAGAAACGCCCCCTTCTGATCATACAGCTACAAGATGTGCACTGGCACAGGCCCACAATGCCTGCAGGGTTGCACAAGCATCTGATGTCACTTCTACTAATCCCAAGTGCCTGAGGGAGGAGCAAGGAGAGGTTGCAAATGGTGGTTGGGACCGTGGAGACATTTTCTCCCATATAGCTTCTGGTGTCTAGTGCCCCTTCTGCCCCCCGTGGTGGGTTGAGGGGACACAAACACTGTATGGGCCCCCTGTTTGGGGGGCTGCCAGAACTGACTGGCCCCTACACTTTCTATTTTTTTTAACAACATACCAATCTTCCCCCTGATGACCGAAAGACTGTTTGGGATCTAGGGATGGGGAATGAGGCCAGATGTTAGGACAGAATAGCCCCCTTTCTTGTTTTTTTGTTAACAAAAATCCGATCCTGATCTCTAATCTGCTGCCCACTTGGTGAGGGCAGTTTGGGTTTAAACCATGCTATCTGCCCCCTGGGGGCAGAAAGACTGTTTGGGGGTTAAGGGAGTCGTGTAGCCTTATGCCAAAATGGGCCAGCTGAAATTCCTTTAAAAAAATAAACCTATCCCTTTCTGTCTGGGGGCCTTTCTGCCTCCCATCATTCCAAGGGAGGAAGATGGTATATAACCCTCAATCTGCCCTAAGGTGAGCAGAAAGTCTGTTTAGGCACTAAGAATGGAAAGAGTGGAAGATGAAGGCTGATATCAGTGTTGACCAGCCCCACCCCATACAATCGCATATTTAATCAAACTCTGGTGTCTAGTGGGCTTTCTGCTGTATTAAGTGGAGCAAATTGGGGATGAACCCACCAATCTGCCCCTCCAGAGGGCACAAATACTGTTCCTTCTACCTTCACCATCATATGTGATGACATCAGTGTGCCATGTATTGTTGGATTGATTTAGAGCATAGAATGTCCATGTTCATGTAATATAATGTAGACCGTGAACAGTTTTCTGACCCCTTTGGCTGAAAATGCTGTTACAGTCATTCTTCTATTTGTAAAGAAGTTCAGACTTCTTATTTGGATGCACAAAAGACAGCGGGGCATATGTACAAGGAGTTAACGCCACCTTAGTGGCACTTTTCAGACGGTTTGGCGGCGATATTTTTATTGCCATATGTACAAGCTGTTGCTAACCTCTGTTAGCGACAGTTTTCAGGCGAAAACGTCCATAGAAAAGATTGCTACTTCTGTTATCGATAATGACATGCAAGGGAGGCGTTCCCGTGCAAAAACAGCCGCTAACACCACTTTGCAATATTTACAAGGGAATACCTGGTGGTACGAGGACCAAAATAACTGCCTCTGACTGCAGTGAGAGGCAGTTTTTTAAGATCAGAAAATAGCTGGTCTTAAAAATGGAGATAACACTTGGGGCCTCATTTCAGCACTGCAACAAGACAGCATTGCAACACTTTCCACTATGCCCTTCTTGTGACACCATGGATGCGCTGTATTCACTGGACAGCGCTCCATGATGCAAGTAATGACAGATACATCTGAAATCCTGACATATCTTCTGCGCTAAAGTCACGCATTACTGCAGTTGTGTCATAAGCATGAAGCAACTCCAGCAATGCATGGGGCCAGCCTATCCATGTGGCACTGCGTCACCCTTACACCTGCCATCAGGCAGGCATAAGGTACTGACGCAGTGCCGTCTTACAATTGTTGCAGTGAAATCTGATGGATTTCACAGTGCCCCTCCTATGAGGCCTTGTCGCGTGGGAACGCACACCCTGCATACATCATACTTGATGCAGGTATGATGTGGCATAGGGCTTCACAAGGTTACAGATATCCCTACATGCCTCACTTTGCAAATACGGCACAACGTGGTGCTAGATTTTGCCTGGTCTTTTCTTGAGGAGTGCAAGGGTGTCGGCCCAGTTGGAGATCCATCGTGGCAGTCGTGCACTGCGGTGTTAGCGTCTGGAAGCGTTGGCGGAGTAGTGGAGATGAGGGAGTTGACGAGAAGTTCGTGAGTTGCCTTGATCCAGCTGCGAGGGGATTCGATGATTGTGGTGGTGTACAGTGGGCATGGTGAAGACGTGATGTATACAATGATGGTCGGTCCAGAAGAGTCCGGTGGTGTGGCTGTAGATGAAGTTGCCACTAGCAGAGTAGATGTGCTCGGCAGTGTGTCCTGCTATGTGGCTTGCTGCGGTGACTTGCTGCTTGAGTCTGATGTTGGAAAGCTTCCCTAGGAAGAGGTGGTGTTCTGGTCACTGGGATTGTCCAGGTGGAAGTAGAGGTCACCAAGTATGATGTCATTGGTGGATTGGAGTGCCTGGGGTGCAATGAGGTCTACAATAGTATTGGAGAATGGGGGTCCATGGCCTGGGGGACCTGCAGATGAGGGTGCCACAGAGGATGGGGTTGGGGTTGGTCCGGATCTGGAAGTTGAGGTGTTCCATGATCACCATTGGGTCATTAGAGTGCGTGGTCAGTCAGAGTGAGCATCTGTAGGTGATAGCAATGCCTCCTCATGGATGGTCGGGTGGTACTTGTGGGTAATTTAGTGGCCGTCAGTGATGGCAATGGCGATGCCCGGTCCGGAGCAGAGGTTGGTCCTGGCAGGCGATGTGGCGTCCGGGGTTGATGGCGAGGAGGGTGCTGGGGTCGTAGCAGTGAAGTGTTCGAGAGGAACAGACCTTGGTGCTGAGCACGGTCCAGTGGCAGACAGACGCAGATGGGTTTGCCTTTGGCACAGGAGACGTCCATTGCAATGGAGGCATTGCATCGTAATGCCTTTACAATGCAACTATAACAACACAGGTGCCTTTACATCGCATTCCATTCCAACGCATTGTGAGGTTAGTAATGGTGTTTTATAAGTTTTAGGGTGGGTATGGGTTTCGGGGGTCAGAGATGAAATTTGCTGTGTATTATGGGGTAAAATATGAAATTTGGGGGGTGTTTTGGGGTCAAATATGAATTTTAGGGTGTGTTATGGTTGATCAAAGATGGATTTTATGATCCAGGGTGTGTTTTGGGGGGTCAAAGATGAATTTTAGGGTCCAGGGTGTGTTTTGGGGTGTAAGGGTTAGTTTTAGGGTTGCACTCACTGAAGTGGGAATAGTAATGTTTTCATCTCCGCTATCCAACACTTTCCCTAATGTTGTAATATGTGTAGTATTAGAATGCATTGTTATGGAATGCGATGCGTTGTAATGTCATATATACCTTTGGCACACCAGTGGTATGCCCGCTGTGCATGGGCGCACAGCGCCCACCATGGAGAAGTGCTGCGGTGGGACTAGACAGTTGACAGGGAGGAAACGCCAGAAAGGACACTGGATGGGGCGGGCATGCGGGGGTGTGTGTGTGAGCAGGTATTGTAAATATTTAAATGAAAGACCTCTTACCTTGAGGCCGGGTCCCGTATCTTCGTTGCTCCTGCTGTCCTGAGTCTGCTTGAAAGCAGTGGGGTGATGCTTTTCCATCATTGCCGATGAGCCGCCACTGTGGGTGGGGGGACTCGACCCCCGGTGCTCCTCTGCTGCGTGTCCCACCTTCTCCTTACCTGGAGATTGACACTGTGGCGCAATCGGCTGCACTCTCTCCAAATCTGTGACTCAGCCAGCAAGAGCCTCAGCCAGGTGGGATTTCAGAAGCCTGGGTACAGCAGTCACTGCCAAGTCTGCTGGGGAACCTCCCGATGCAGGTGATGCAGCAGGACCCCTTAGGCATGAAATTGCAGCACTCCCACCACACATGTTCGGCACAGCTCATGGGCCTCACCCTCCACAGAATCCAGCCAGCGCAAATTCATCCAGCCTGTGATGCAGAGAGGCACCGCCCACCAGTGGTAATTCCCTCCGTGCACCCTGGTGTACTGGTGGATCGTAGTATGCGATGCAGCTCTCCATACGTTGGTGCGCAGGAGCGCCTCTACCATTCTCAGCTCCCAAGGGGCTCATGGCAGTCTTCTCACACAGGCCAGCAAAGTGTCTCTGTGCACCCTGCCAGACTTCACCATCAGGTAAGGGCGATCGCCGCGCCTCAATGTCTAACCCCAAAGCTCATCGACTCCACAGCACTTCCGCATCCCACTCCAGACTCCAGACGCAGGTCCAGCGAGGCATCCAGGCTCCAGACGTAGGACCACCGAGGCATCCAGGCTTCAGTCGCAGGACCAGCGAGGCATCCAGGCTCCAGTCGCAGGACCAGCGACCATCCAGGCTCCAGACGCAGGGCCAGCGAGGCATCCAGGCTCCAGACACAGGACCAGCGAGGCATCCAGGTTCCAGGGGCACGACCAGCGAGGCCTCCGGGCCCCAAGGACTGTCCGCACTTGCAAGGATTTGGATGCCATGATGTTGTTAAGAGTGCGCAATGAGGTGATGCATCACTGGTGTTGCACTGTGATGCACCTCTTTTCATGGATTTCCTCTTACCCAGGGACTATGGCTGGTCCTCCTGGACGTTGGGGGGCTTGAGGTGGTTGTTGATCTGTGCTGCACATGGCCCTAGTTGCTCTATTCTGCATTCCATTGTTTTTTTTGCCTATTTTTTTCATTGGTGGTCAACTGATAAGCTATTTTTGGCTATAGAGGCAAAACAAAACTCATGTTGGGCTGAAAAACATGAGTTTTTTTGCAGCTAATGGGACTTTTTGGGACTTTTTGTTTGTTTTCGCCCTCTAACGCCGGAATTCCTTTCGCCATCCTGCTAATGTTACCAGCAATTTTTACAGCTGATCCCTGCAGCTATCGCCATGTAGCGACAACTTGTGAATACGTCGCCGGTCCTTGTACATATGCCCCAGAATCTCTAATAAAAGTTTGAAATATTCTGCGTTTTTTATCCCTGATGACTGATAATTGTCCAACTGTATAAAATGGCCTCTTAAATTTGCATTTTTACCCATCTGTTACATTTTGGATCATTTCACTGAATTGATATGCATTTGGATCTTCTTGCATGGCAGTGACCATTTTTAGGTCTGGAGTTTTGATTTTACCAAAATATTATGTATAATTTATTTACATAAAGGGGCTTTTAGTCACCTCTCTTCACCCATTGGTATGTTGTTGTGTCATTCCCATTTTGCCTATGCCCACAACAGCATACAGCATGGGGCAATGGATCAGCCTACTCAAGTCTCTGGTTAACGTCACTTTGAGTGACTGCATTTTGCTTTTCACAAGTTGAGCATCTGCACAAAAAGTAGTTCCCTTTAGTGACTGTCTTGCCACATTGCAGCATTATTAGTTCCTGTCTCCTTCCAATGCTGTTGTAAATTCCTTTTGAAGTGAGCTGCTGCTATTACACAGCATACCATATTGTGTTCCTGGAATCGGTTTCAACAATGGTTCTTTACAAAAATATTCCAAACTTTTTGTGTTCAACTTGTAGCCCATGTCTAATAGTTTAATTTAAACATAGGTGGGGTGTAATTTGGATTTTAGTATTATTCTTTCCGTTTTTTGCTTGTTTTGCCCTTTTTTGCTTGTTTTGCCCTTTTCCTTCATTATTTCTTTTTTGTCTTTTCTTCTCATGTTCCTGATTTCCTTCTTTCTTTTTAGTTTTTCCTTTTTCCACTTCTTTCTTTCTTCCTTTGTTTTTTGCATTCTTCCTTTTCTCTTTCCTTCTTTGTTCTTTCCTTTCTTTCTTTGTTGCCTTCTTGTCCTCTTTCATTCTTTTTTCTACATTACTTTCCTTTTTCTTTTCCTCTTTCCTTTTTCTTTTCTTTATGTTTACTTTCCTTTTTTCTTTCTTTTTCTGTCCTTCATTCCTTCTTCTTTCTTTCCTTCTTATTTTCCTTCTTTCTTCCATTCTTTCTTTTTTCCTTCTTTCTTTCTCTTTTGTCCTCTTTCAATCCCACTTTCCTTCTTTCTTTCTACTTTACTACTTTCTTTTTTCTTTCTTTCTTTCTTTCTTTCCTTCCTTCTTTCTTTATTGCCTTTCTCTTCTATCGTTTCTTTTCTTTCCATTTTTCTTTTATTTTTAGCATCTTTATTTCTCACTTTCTTGCCATTTTTTCTTTCCCTCTTTCATTCTTACCTTCTTTCCTTTGTTCTTTCTTTTTGCATTCTTTTTGTTTTCTTTCCATCCTTCTTTCCTTTTACATTTTCTTTTGCCTTTCTTCTTTCTTCCTTCCTTTCTTCAATTGTTTCTTTCTTTTTTCTTTCCTTTTTCATTTTTTTAACGTCTTACCTCCTTTCCTCCTTTCTTCCTTTCTACCTTCCTTCCTTCCTTCACCTTTTGCCTCCCTCCCTTCCTTTTTTTCCTTTCTTGCTTGTTTGCCCTTCTTCCTTACCTTTTACCCAGCTAATGCCAGACTAATGGGTTTTTACGGTCTGTGTTATCCAAGACCTTTTGATTCAACTAAAAGTATGAATAATGTATTTAGGTACATAGGTTTTCAGAAAGACTTCATCCATTAGTCTGCGATTGTGTCAGTTTTAGAAAATGACCCTCTCTGAGGTGCTCCTCTGCTGCGTGTCCCACCTTCTCCGTACCTGGACATTGACACCGTGGCGCAATCGGCTGCACTCTCTCCAAATCTGTGACTCAGCCAGCAAGAGCCTCAGCCAGGTGGGATTTCAGAAGCCTGGGTACAGCAGTCACCGCCAAGTCTGCTGGGGAACCTCCCGATGCAGGTGATGCAGCAGGACCCCGTAGGCATGAAATTGCAGCACTCCCACCACACATGTTCGGCACAGCTCATGGGCCTCACCCTCCACAGAATCCAGCCAGCGCAAATTCATCCAGCCTGTGATGCAGAGAGGCACCGCCCACCAGTGGTAATTCCCTCCGTGCACCCTGGTGTAGTGGTGGATCGTAGTATGCGATGCAGCTCTCCCTACGTTGGTGCGCAGGAGCGCCTCTACCATTCTCAGCCCCCGAGGGGCTCATGGCAGTCTTCTCACACAGGCCAGCAAAGTGTCTCTGTGCACCCTGCCAGACTTCACCATCAGGTAAGGGCGATCGCCGCGCCTCAATGTCTAACCCCAAGGCTCATCGACTCCACAGCACTTCCGCATCCCACTCCAGGCTCCAGACGCAGGTCCAGCGAGGCATCCAGGCTCCAGACGCAGGGCCAGCGAGGCATCCAGGCTCCAGACACAGGACCAGCGAGGCATCCAGGCTCCAGGCACACGACCAGCGAGGCCTCCGGGCCCCAAGGACTGTCCGCACTTGCAAGGTTTTGGATGCCATTATGTTGTTAAGAGTGCGCAATGAGGTGATGCATCACTGGTGTTGCACTGTGATGCACCTCTTTTCATGGATTTCCTCTTCCCCAGGGACTATGGCTGGTCCTCCTGGATGTTGGGGGGCTTGAGGTGGTTGTTGATCTGTGCTGCACTTGGCCCTAGTTGCTCTATTCTGCATTCCATTGTTTTTTTTGCCTATTTTTTTCATTGGAGGTCAACTGATAAGCTATTTTTGGCTATAGAGGCAAAACAAAACTCATGTTGGGCTGACTAACATGAGTTTTTTTGCAGCTAATGGGACTTTTTGTTTGTTTTCGCCCTCTAACGCCGGAATTCCTTTCGCCATCCTTCTAATGTTACCAGCAATTTTTACAGCTGATCCCTGCAGCTATCGCCATGTAGCGACAACTTGTGAATACGTCGCCGGTCCTTGTACATATGCCCCAGAATCTCTAATAAAAGTTTGAAATATTCTGCGTTTTTTATCCCTGATGACTGATAATTGTCCAACTGTATAAAATGGCCTCTTAAATTTGCATTTTTACCCATCTGTTACATTTTGGATCATTTCACTGAATTGATATGCATTTGGATCTTCTTGCATGGCAGTGACCATTTTTAGGTCTGGAGTTTTGATTTTACCAAAATATTATGTATACTTTATTTACATAAAGGGGCTTTTAGTCACCTCTCTTCACCCATTGGTATGTTGTTGTGTCATTCCCATTTTGCCTATGCCCACAACAGCATACAGCATGGGGCAATGGATCAGCCTACTCAAGTCTCTGGTTAACGTCACTTTGAGTGACTGCATTTTGCTTTTCACAAGGTGAGCATCTGCACAAAAAGTAGTTCCCTTTAGTGACTGTCTTGCCACATTGCAGCATTATTAGTTCCTGTCTCCTTCCAATGCTGTTGTAAATTCCTTTTGAAGTGAGCTGCTGCTATTACACAGCATACCATATTGTGTTCCTGGAATCGGTTTCAACAATGGTTCTTTACAAAAACATTCCAAACTTATTGTGTTCAACTTGTAGCCCATGTCTAATAGTTTAATTTAAACATAGGTGGGGTGTAATTTGGATTTTAGTATTATTCTTTCCTTTTTTTGCTTGTTTTGCCCTTTTTTGCTTGTTTTGCCCTTTTCCTTCATTATTTCTTTTTTTGTCTTTTCTTCTCATGTTCCTGATTTCCTTCTTTCTTTTTAGTTTTTCCTTTTTCCACTTCTTTCTTTCTTCCTTTCTTTTTTGCATTCTTCCTTTTCTCTTTCCTTCTTTGTTCTTTCTTTCTTTCCTTTCTTTCTTTGTTGCCTTCTTGTCCTCTTTCATTCTTTTTTCTACATTACTTTCCTTTTTCTTTTCCTCTTTCCTTTTTCTTTTCTTTATGTTTACTTTCCTTTTTTCTTTCTTTTTCTGTCCTTCATTCCTTCTTCTTTCTTTCCTTCTTATTTTCCTTCTTTCTTTCATTCTTTCTTTTTTCCTTCTTTCTTTCTCTTTTGTCCTCTTTCAATCCCACTTTCCTTCTTTCTTTCTACTTTACTACTTTCTTTTTTCTTTCTTTCTTTCTTTCCTTCCTTCTTTCTTTATTGCCTTTCTCTTCTATCGTTTCTTTTCTTTCCATTTTTCTTTTATTTTTAGCATCTTTATTTCTCACTTTCTTGCCATTTTTTCTTTCCCTCCTTCATTCTTACCTTCTTTCCTTTGTTCTTTCTTTTTGCATTCTTTTTGTTTTCTTTCCATCCTTCTTTCCTTTTACATTTTCTTTTGCCTTTCTTCTTTCTTCCTTCCTTTCTTCAATTGTTTCTTTCTTTTTTCTTTCCTTTTTCATTTTTTTAACGTCTTACCTCCTTTCCTCCTTTCTTCCTTTCTACCTTCCTTCCTTCCTTCACCTTTTGCCTCCCTCCCTTCCTTTTTTTCCTTTCTTGCTTGTTTGCCCTTCTTCCTTACCTTTTACCCAGCTAATGCCAGACTAATGGGTTTTTAAGGTCTGTGTTATCCAAGACCTTTTGATTCAACTAAAAGTATGAATAATGTATTTAGGTACATAGGTTTTCAGAAAGACTTCATCCATTAGTCTGCGATTGTGTCAGTTTTAGAAAATGACCCTCTCTGAAGGGTCACCCCAAACCTTCTGCCTTCCTCCTCCTTTTTTTTTTTACCTTCTTTTTGTTGGCTTAAGGACTCTGGGAACTTTACCCCTGCTGACCAGTGCTAAAGTGCATGTGCTCTGTCCTCTACACCTGGTATAAATAGATCACACCTTTTGGACATGTTCGATTTACCTTGTAAAGTGATATACCATATTCCAAAGGCCTGTAAATGAAATGCTATTAGTGAGCCTGTAACACTGCATGTGCCACCCACAGACGTAGCCTTTCAAACCTGTCTCTAAGAGGAGTAGCTTTTTCCTGTTTCATATGTTTGGAATGGTAATGATAAATCCTCCTTACTGGTGAAGTTAGATTTAACATTACTGTTTTAGAAATGCCACTTTAAGTGGACATTTCTCGTTGCTTATAATTCTGTGTGCTTTGCATCCTGTCTCCAATACAAGTCTGGGTTGGCTGACAGTTACACTTTGTGTATTACCTCTAGATTGCCACAAACACAGGAAGGTGAGGCTCATCTGCATTCTGTGCACTCATCTGCATTCATCTGCATTCTGATAGGTCTTTCTGGGCAGGGAGAAATGGGAGGGCAGGCACTAACACTTCAATAGGTAGTGCCATGTCCACACAAAAAGCACTAATTTACCCTCCAGGGTAAGCCTGGCAGACAAGACAGGGTTTACAGGGATCATTATGCACTTCAGAGAGTTCCTTTGAAGTCACCGCCTACATCAAAGGCACTTTTGGGTATAAGCACTCGGTCTCTGACCCCTTAAAATCAGACACTTCTGGATTTTGAACTGAACCTCTGTCAGAAGGACTGATGTGCTTCTTGAAGGACTCAACTGGATTGCTTTTCTGGAAGGACTGCTGTTCTGCTTGTGGCTGTGAGACGCTGGCTCAGTATATGATGTACACTTAAGTAAGTGGACACCTTGCACTGATCCAGACAACCCTTATGGTGATTTTAGTGGTCTTAGACAACCTTAGAAAGCTCTCTAAGTGGTAACTGTGGAGAGCAGCCGTCAGGCTTAGCCCAGAAGGAGTGTAAAGCAGCTTGTTTTACCAGAAAACAATCTTATAAGTATAGATTAAGTGAAAAAGAACCACACAGTGTATTTATAAAAATATGTATTTATTATAGGACACTCACTAACACATACAGATATCTCCTAGCCAGAAATAAACACAATACACACAATACTTTGCAATAGAAACAGGTAAGTAGCACAGAATACACTGGGGTCCCCAGGGGGAGACCAAACCTTATACTAAAATAATGGTACGCAAACTACGACTCGAGTCAAGACAATAGGCAGAGGATGTAGAAGTGCCGTGGACCCAACAAACCACCCAACGTGAGTATCTAGGAGCCCCACTGAGGCCGTGTGCAGTGTAGGAACCTGACCGCGTTCTCTGTACAAGTCAATGTGTTAGTCGCAGTTGCAATTTTAAAGAAAGGAGACCCTTCCCAGTGGACCCTGAAGAAGCCCTGTGGAAGACAAGAGATTGTATAGCCACCCCACCCGTGGATACCTTAGGAACAAGGATACTTGCACTGTGGAAGCAGGGTGCATAGGTGTGAAGTGGCGTTGAAAACCGTTGTCAAACTCAATGGGAGACTTCAGAAAGATGCCGCTTCTGGAGAAGGTGAAAGTGTCCGCTGGAACCCAAAGGTGGATTCAAGATGTGAAGAACCTGCAAGCAGATGGGACAGAGTCTATGCCACTCAGGAGTGACCAGGAGGTACGGAAAGCAAATGCCCACCAATGTCAGGTGTTGCAGGAGAGCTGACGGTAACCTTGAAACTGCAGCTGTGTGGACCAGGTGATGATGTGGGAGACCAGGCACCGTACATAAGCTGTCCCATGTCGGATGTCGAGAGTTGAGGGGTTGGTGTCCGGCGTGAGCACCAACAAGCCTTGGCAACTACAACGAATGAAGGAGTAGAGGAAGGTGCAATGTCGTAACCAGCAAGGTCCAGGAGACTCACCACAAGCAGGGGAGTCAGGGCATGCCCCGAGCAATCAGAGAAGCATAAAAGTATTCAAATGCGACCCTCTGCAGGACCCTCTGGCCGGAGGCACTGGAGTCGCAAGAGGACCTCGGGCAACTACCAAAGAAGCAGGCCCACGGTGCAAGCAATGCGGTGTGGTCAAAGATTCTGGTCACTGGAGATGCTTGAGGTTGGGGCTAGTTGGAGCCCGAAGAGCTTGGTGGAAGGAAGCCAACAAGCCTTGGTAACTGCAAGCTGACACGGTGCACAGGAGTTGGGTTCCTGCAGCTCCGACGAGGGATACTGGCCTCAAACTTGGTGAGAGGGCATGGCAGGCCTGGCCTCGAGGAATGTGGGAACCACCACCTGTGTTGCTGAGCCTTTTGGAGTCCGTAGGAGCCCAGGATCAGCAGACCGGTCAGCTTGGTGCGGTACCTGCAGATGCAGGGAAGTGACTCTTTCACTCAAGGACGATTCCTACAGGTGTCTTGGATGTCCACAGGCCCTACATGGGTTCCTGTATGGAGCAAAGGGACAGATGTTGCAGCAGACGAGCAGGTCAAAGAAATCAGAAGCAGCAAGAGTCTTCACGGTTGCAGCCTTAATTCCCACAGCGAAGTCCAGCGAAGTCCGGAGTGCCCAGACAGTCGAAGTTGAAGTGGTGTCTGAATTGTATCATGTCCCACGACAAATTTAGGGACCCATCCACATGTAAGCCCATAAATACCCTAAGGAAAGGGTTGGGATGATATAGGGGTCCTTCCCTAAGGAGGGGCTGGACAAGGGAGAGGATAATTCCCTGTCCTTTGTCCAGTTTTGCACCAGAGCGGGAGCCAATAGCTCCCTGAACTGGTTTGAGCTGCGCTATGCATGGAGGGCACCAAATGTGCCCTGCATGCAGACTATGTGGCACTGGCAAGTGCTCCCACCCTGCCCCAATACACTAAACCCTGTCTGGGAGGAGGTCACACCACCCTGTGACAGGATGCCTATTGTTCTGCCTTACCCTGCTCAAGCTTGGCTCAGTGGCAGGAAGGCAGAATCGTGTCTCTGGTCGGCAGCAGCCATGTAGTGCTGTCCGGGTCTAGAAGACTGGTACAGGGAGCACTGAGGGCCTAACGGAGGGCCTTTACAGTACTTGGAATTATTTAACTCCCACACCGCTTACAGTGTGGGGGTATGGTTCCAACATGTTTGATACCAAATACAACAGGGTTCGTTGCAGCCAGTTTCGAGATGGTCATCGCGTAATGACGCGGTGCCCCTCTATATGTTATAAGGCTGTCTCACTTACAACCCGGGAGAAAGGAGTCTGAAGGCTGTAGGGGTGTCCTGCTCATGCAGGGGCACCCTCACACTTAGAAGCAAGCACCCTGCCTTCAGGACGGAAAAGGCCTGTTATAGGGGTGACTTATAGGATTTAAGTGCAATGACCCTAGACATAGGGAAACCTTTATCTTTCGCAAGTGGTGCTAGCACCAGCTTACACAGGCTGCAATGGCAGGCCTGTAGAGATAATTTGAATGGTCTCCCATAGTTGGCATAATACATGCCTCAGTCTATTGGGGACCTCTGAGGTACCTATGCCCTGGGTACCTTACTACCATATACTAGGGACTGATAAGGGTACCCCAGTATCCAATCTGGGATGTACCAAGTACTTCCCATACAACATAGGGGAGAAAGCACAGAGTGAAGTACTGGGTATTTTAGACCCAGCGGTGCAGGGGCACACACCCTATGACTTCTGGGTTTCACCCTGTTCCGGACCTACAGAAACACAGAGTCTTCTGGGTGAAGTCAAAGAATCGTTTATTGGCTGCAGACCAATGACAGGTATCCTAGAAGTACAACAGCGTGTATGTTCTCAGGAGACTGCTGAAAATCATAGGAACGGACTTCTCCTTAAGTACAAAATATCATGCTCCAGGCACACATTCCTTGGTTTACGATATGGCCATATAAAGGTATACATTACAAACGAAAAAGCAGAGTCATGATGACCATCCCACATTCCAGTTCGGCCAGCCCACAATGATTTACACAGTAAGGTTCAGATCCCACGTTTGATGTAAAGAGACCCCCCAATAAACATGAGCATCTCCTGTTTTGGAAAACAAGTCATAAAGCAGGAACAAGCAGGTGTGGAAGAGATTAGCCGGGGGATTGTGTAGAATGAAAGGGTTTTATGACGGGTCAAGCCCTGATGCTAATCACAGGTGGACGGAGGAAGGGGAGCTCGTGAGACTGGTTTGACCCAGGGCAGCAGAGCCAGCTGCCCAGGTCACAGAGAAGTCAGAGGGAAAGCCCATGTACTGTGAGGCCCGTATTTACTCCATTATAGCCTATGTGAGGGCAATGACAAGATGGCCACTGCTTCCAAAATGGAACCCGCGTAGTGCAAGCAGAATAACGTGTACACAGTGCATTCATAGCTAGAACGGTATATAAAGCACTCGTACATGCCGCATTTACCATTTGCGGTTCGCTAATACCAAGATAGACAGGGGTAGGGCCCTGTCCCCTACGCGGTCCCGAATATTAAAGTACGACAGACCCTCCTTTTGCCCTTACATAGGCAATTACTATACTCATCTTAATCCGAGTCTAGGTCAATGTTCACGAAGTCATGGAGATGTTGCTGTAGCATCATCCTATTACTTAGCTCGTCTCTCGATACAGGTTTCCTTACACATAAGGTAGCACAGAGGCCATATATCGTGGGAGCACACTGTATGCACAGACAGAACAGGAAAAGAATGGCTAAGATCATTCCAATGACCATCAGAACTTTCCAACCCCAGGCAGATATCAATTCCCAGAACCACCCCACCAGTGACCAATCTCCCTTATCCACGTGTATGGCTTCAGATATTTTATGGAGTTTGGAGATGGCTTGATACACTGTTGGAGCATTATCTGGTATGAAAATGCAGCAACTGGATTGGATGACCTTGCATACCCCACCGCGGTCTGCAAGAATAACGTCTAGAACCATGTGGTTCTGCAGAGTCATAAGGCGATCCACTTGGAGCTCAGCTGTCAGATTACTAAGGGCACCAGCCGTTACATTGACAGTGGATTCAACCACACGTGTCAGCTGTCTCAGGTTCCTACTATTGACCATAGGTCCCCAAACGGCAGGAAACCCAAGAAGAAGTCTCCTGCTTCCTGACCGGCAGTATCTTCCTTACTAATCACACCTCTCACAACTCTGGTCTTGTGATAGTCAGAGGCAGCAGTAAATGTCGGCGGTAGCAAGTTCGCAATATAACATGTGCCCGAGAAATCAGGGGGCAGCCATGTATATGCTCGGTCATTACAGATGAAATATGTGCCCTTGGCAGCTAGAAACGCAGGGGAAAACTGTGACGGGAAAGTGTACGTTTCAGTACAGTCACTTCTTCCCAGTTGAGCTCTAGGATTCTGACCATTACCCTGTAAGCAGAACCGACCTATGTGGGGTACGACCCAGATTGGAGATGAGATTTTTCGCTGTCTTTCACCCAGACTAATACTATACCCCGTCGCGTTCCATCCTACATAAGGTCTCAGCTCTTCTTTGGGAATGGATGAGTATGCATCAATATCTCTACTCATATCGGCAACTCCTTTCATCAAAGCCTTATTATTGGTGATAGGTCTGATGGAACGCGGTTGGCGAGGGGAGTATGTATCTAGGGCATAGAGAAACATGGTTTGGAATGCCCATGACGATCCATTGTAACTGTACGGTAGCACCAGGTAGGGAATACCTTTGTTAATGGTATGTGGCATTAACCCACACACCCAGCAATTGGTCGTATTCATTACTAGTTGGTGCTGGTGCAAGAGTTGGATAAACGAGTTATTTACAAACTCTGATCGTCTGGTCTGTTCGTGCTCAGACAAAGGGTGAAAAGAGTGAGAGGAGGCAGTAGAAAGAGATATAGGCTGTTGAGTGGGTGCAATGGGCTTTTGAGCGGAGAAAAACACAAATCCTACAATAAACATTATGATACTACACAGTGTAAAAAGGCACAAAAAGACAAAACATTTACTTTTTACAATTCTACACATCCTTGCGTTAAAGTTCATTTCCTCAATCGGTCTCTCCATCTTAAAAAACTCCATCCTCTACTCGGGCCGCTCGCGGCGGATGAGTTTCTTCTGCTAAAGAGTACGCCTGTCAGTCCAGGGAAACGCCCTAGACCAACCAGAACCGTCGACCTAGCGTCTTCGGCCTGTACCCCAAAGTCTTGGCACCGCGACCCTGCGGCAGAACCCGGATGGTGGTTCGAAAAACAAAAATCAAGAAAGTCCTTCAGATGGGAGAGCAAAAATGTCAAAAGGGAAACAATGAGGAAATCTTTATTTGTCCATGGGCCTAGGTCTCAAATTATAGCGGAGACGGCCAGGTGCTGTTTGGTCTTGAAACAAAAGTTCAGGCTCAGTGGTGTCCAGTCGACTTGACGGTGGCACAGCTTCCTGCAGAATATTGTCACTCTCTTGGTTTGAAACTGTGCCTTTTAAGCGTGCGTCACTGAATGGTGCAAAACGAGGTACAATGTTTGTCTCTGAGTCGGCGATACCCTCCTTGACCCACTGGTCATATGGCAGAGGCAAGGGGACTACTTTGCAGTGGGTACCATGAATCCAGTGTTTCTTCCCTTTCACTCGCACTGCTGATCTTGTTGAAAGAAGAACAAGATGAGGGCCGATCCAGCGAGGCTCGTCGTTGCTCTTACGCTGGAAATTCCGGACCAGGACCCACGAGCCAGGGTTGATAGGGTGTCCAGGAGGTTCAGAGGCTTGGGGAAGAGTATCATGTACCTGTTGGTGCAAAACACGCAGTTTAACCGTCAAATCATACAAGTAATCGAGCAGTACTGGATGCTCTATTTCGCTAAATTTCGCCGGTCTTGGCACGCCCCATACATTAGCCGGGCGGCCAAAGACGACCTCATAGGGACTAAGTCCCACTCGTGAGTGTATGGTCATTCTGGTGGACAGGAGTGCTAGAGGTAGAGCGTCAGGCCATTTAAGACCGGTGCTCGCCTGGATTTTAGCCAGCTTGAGCTTTAAGGCTCCATTGTAGCGTTCTACTAATCCAGCTGATTGGGGGTGATTTGCAGCGTGGAACTTCTGCTTTATCCCTAGCCCTTCACATACATTCTTCATCACTTTACCCACAAACTCACTTCCGTTATCACACCACACCATTCTTGGCATCCCAAACCTAGGGAAAAACTCTTTCACAAGGGCTTTGGCTGTGGATAGGGCAGTGTTATCTTTCAGAGGATAAGCCTCAATCCATTTTGAGAAAGCACAAACAACCACCAGTACATATTTCAGGTTGTTGCATCTTTCCATGTGAATAAAGTCCAGCTGCAAAACTTCAAATGGACATGATGGGGGTGCAAAGTGACCAGCCGGAGTTGGGGTTCCCCTACCAGGGTTGTACTTCAAGCATACTATGCAATTCTTGACCACATTCTCTGCACACTTGGGAATCCCAGCATTCTGCCATACTGGAGCCAACAACTTGCATATACCTTTCGTACTGATATGTGCCATTCCATGTGCCATAGTAACTACTGGAAGCACATATGCATCAGGCAACAACCATCGCCTATGTTCTGTCAGATCAATCCAACAACCATTCTCATCCAACTTACCCATACTTTCTCTCCACTTGCTTAACTCTTCTTCTGTGGCTTCAGCTTGAAGCGACTTCACACTCTCTATTGTGTTCTCACACATTCCCACATCATTAACCCATCTTGCGGGACCTGCAACATACATTCTAGTCTTCACATTCTGTGCTGTTTCTCTCGCGGTCTCATCAGCAAACGCATTCCCACGTCCAACATCATCTGTGACTTTCCTGTGCGCACTGCATTTCATGATCGCAACTTGCAACGGTAGGGTCAGTGACTCAAGGAGATCATTTACCAACTTGCCATTCTGAATTTTAGCTCCATGTGACGTCAGGAACCCACGCTCTTTCCACAAACGCCCAAAATTATGAGCCACGCCAAAGGCGTACTGGCTATCTGTATATATGTTCACTCTCATTCCTTCAGACAACACACATGCTCTCGTGAGGGCGATTAATTCTGCTGCTTGGGCCGAATTATGTGGCACTCGTGCAGTTTCCACGACCGTGTACAAAGTCGTGATAGCATAGGCAGCAGTCGTGTCACCATTAGGGAGCTTGAAACAGGACCCATCCACCCATAAAGTGCCATCACACTCAGTCAGGGGAGTATCTTTTAGATCCACTCTCCCTTTCGTCTCTTCTTCTGTTCTGAACAGACAGTCATGTTGCTCAATCTCATCTGAGTCTGCTGGAATTGGCAACAATGTGGCTGGATTCAGCGTATTGCATCTCTTTATGTGTATGTGATTAGCTAACAGTGTAAGTTCGTAGCCCGATAATCGTGCACTAGTCAAGTGTTGTGTCTTAGTTCTATTTAATAATGTGTCTACAGCGTGTGGAACCATGACAATCAATGTGTTGTCCATTACCAAACCAGCAGATTGTCGGATAGACATCGCTGCAGCAGCTGTCGCTCTCAGACAGCTTGGCAATGCCCTCGCTACAGGGTCCAAGGTAGATGAAAAATATGCGCATGGGCGCGGTCTGTCACCAAAAGGCTGTGTTAACACTGACAACGCACATCCATCTTTCTCGTGAACATACAATGTAAAAGGCTTACTGTAGTCGGGGGTACCCAACTGTCAAGACTTCCAGAACCATAGCCAGCATTAGATCAGTGCCAGCAAAAACTCAACGGTCATTTAAGCAGGGCTCCAAATATCCATGTTGGCGAAGGCAGCATAGAGTCACCACGTTGTTCCTGCGGCGCTGTGTACAGAACCTGAAGAAGCGAGTATCCCAACATGGCCGCCGAAGGGGATTACAAACAGCGAGGAGTGAGCGCTCTAGTCTTCGAGAGCGCGCGAGCAGCTGTGGAGATGAAGCGCACAGCTGCTCAGGAATCTGCGCACTTCAACTGACCTCTTCACCGGAGTCACAGCGCGGCTCTGAGTGAAGTTCTTGTTCTGAGGGAATTCCTGTCAGCGCTTCTGTTTTGGTTGTTCTTATCGCATGCGCAACGTGGGATTCTGGCAAGTGACTTAATTGAAGAATTCGTAGTATGTATTTAGTTGGTGCCACTTCACGAAATTCTAGTTAATTATCTCTGGTACCAGAATTGGGGTCAGTACTCCTTCACAGTTCAGTCAGTTCAATAGGACAATATTAGTTTACTCATAGCTAGGTTTTAAGTCATAGTGTCTACTTCAAAGTTTATTCCTTGAGTCGGGACTACTCCATTACAATTCCTTAAGAGTGTTGTCAGACCATTCTCCATTGTTCCTTCGATTGACTTTTGTGAGGATAAACAGAACATTGCCTGTCACCAATCACCTCCTGGGGCTTGTACAGATTATATTGAGGGTAAGAGACTTCGTCTGTTATTTTCCAATTAATTCACAGCAATTGTCCAGAGTGTTCCTTGAGTTCTTTTTCAGAGGTAGTGGGCATAGGAATCAGTGTCGACTCCAGTGTTACTTGAAGCTTCTGACAGATTGAAGTGCCAACCTTTCACTCGAGTCGACATGGCTGAGGGATTTGATATGAACTCCTTGGCGGGAATCCTAGAAGGGTTACAGACCCAACTTACACGTTCCACAGAAGAGAATAGAGTCCTGAGGGATGAGGTAAAAAGGTCCCAACAAGAAACTCGTCACGTTCAACAGAAATTAGAGGAACTCTTAGCGGGAACAACTCCTTTACCTAGCTACAACTCCTCTCAGAACTCTGGTGCAGAAGTGGCCACGCAAGTAATTCATTCAGTGGCACCTATTGTCCCCTTAGCCAACCCAGAACGCTTTAGCGGGGACCCCCATAAGGCCCAGATTTTCCTGACCCAATGTTCTCTACATTTCTTGTGCAGATCAGTAGTGTTCAAAGAGGATCAAGCCAAGGTCGCATTCATGTTGTCTTACTTGAGCGGCGACGCCGCAGCCTGGTCTATGCCGTTGGTCTCTCGAGACGACGCAGCTTTGTACGATTTCAATCGTTTCAAGAAGGAATTCCTACGAATATTCGACAGAAGAACGGCCAATCAAGCCACCGACAACGAACTCCTAGACCTTAAGCAAGGCAATCGAGAATTGGTAACATATATAGCTCAGTTCAACAAACTAATCGTCGAGACAGATTGGCCCGATAGTAAACGTGCGGCGATATTCTATCGTGGTCTCAAAGATGAAATAAAAGATGCATTGGCGCAGATCCCGAAACGTCCTCAGGAAATCTCAGAACTTATTGATTTAGTTCTTCAAATCGAGCATCGATTGTTTGAAAGAAGGTCAGAAAAGAAGCGAGACTACAAGTCGTTTGTGCCACGCCTAGACCGTATGAGACCCGAACCCTCAAAACCTGATACGGGTACCGGAGAGGAACCAATGCAAATAGGTTCCATCAGGGGCCCTCTCTCTCAAGAAGAAAAAGATAAAAGGCGAGCAAATCAGTTGTGTTTGTATTGTGGTATCTCAGGACATTTTGTGAGGGAGTGTCCGAAGAGAAACAAGAGTAACCAGGGGTTAAAAGATCGATCCCACCAGTAACAGGAGTTGCCCTGGTGGGATGTTCCGAACAGTCAACTCATGAACCTCAGCAACTGATTAACACATTGCAGTCAGCGGCCCCCCATCTTACAGTATTTTTTACAGTCAAATTCGGAACCCAGAATTTGGAAGAAGTCTCAGTCATGATTGATTCGGGGGCCACTGGGAACTTCTGTGACCTGAAATATGCGCAAGAAATGGGCATAAGGGCGATCAAGAAGAAGAATCTCGAAGTCGTAAAGGCAGTTGACGGCTCCAATTTGACTTCAGGGCCCATAGTCGAAGAAACAGAGACCTTAGAATTGGAAGGATTGCAGGGTCATCGAGAATTAATTAGATTTAACCTCATAGACGCACCCCAGTTCCAGCTGATTTTAGGGTTACCATGGTTGACCACGCATAACCCGATTATTGATTGGGAGAGGAGAACAGTCAAGATGAACTCGGAATTTTGTCAGAGGAATTGTTTTACTAAGAACTCAGAAGAGTGCGAGGGATCGCCGGCTACGGGGTTGGCCAAGTTGTCGCTCCACATCTGCACTGTTAGCGCAGTGGAAATACCAAAAGAATACCAAGGTTTGGCGAGTGTGTTCGACAAAAGGAATGCTGAGAAATTACCACCACACAGAAGCTATGATTGCAAGATCGAATTGGAAGCCGGTGCCAACCTGCCCTGCAGTCGAGTTTACGCACTCACTGAAAAGGAGAACATCTACCTCAAAGAGTATTTGGAAGAGTTTACCAGGATGGGATTCATAAGGCCATCACAGTCTCCAGTTTCGTCTCCGCTATTCTTCCGGCCAAAGAAGGATGGGACTCTCCGCACGTGTATCGATTACAGAGCCTTGAACCAAGTTACAGTGAAAAATCGGTACCCATTGCCACTAATCAATCAACTATTGGATCAAGTCAAAGGAGCAAAGATTTACACCAAGCTTGACCTGCGTGGAGCTTACCATTTGGTGAGAGTGGCCGAGGGTGATGAATGGAAAACAGCCTTTCGAACCAAGTATGGGTTGTTTGAGTATCAAGTGATGCCTTATGGGTTGAGCAATGCCCCAGCAGCATTTCAAAACTTCGTTAATGATGTTCTGAGAGAATTCTTGGACCGAGTGGCTGTCGTCTATATTGATGACATATTGATTTTTTCCGACAACATGGAAGATCATGTCAAGCATGTGCGAGCTATACTCCAGAAGCTTTTGGATAACCACTTGTACGTGAAATTGGAGAAGTGTTCTTTTCATGCCGAGAAGGTGGAGTTCTTGGGATTCATGTTGTCCGCAGCTGGGGTCGAGATGGATAATTCAAAGGTCCGTGCCATTCAGGAGTGGTCATCGCCAGGAAGTGTGAAGGAAATCCAAAGTTTTATTGGTTTTGCCAATTTTTACCGGAGGTTCATTCCTAATTTCTCGTCTAAGGTCACTTCCATCACTCACCTGCTAAAGAAGGGACAAAAATTTGTGTGGACTGCAACTGCAGAACAAGCCTTCCAGGACTTGAAGACGGCCTTCATTAGCGCCCCCATTCTAATGCACCCTGATCCGGAACAAGCCTTTTTCGTTGAAACTGATGCATCAGACTTCGCAACCGGAGGAATTTTGTCACAGAGGAACAAAACGACGGGACAACTGCATCCGGTGGCCTACCGGTCCAGGAAGCTGTCGGACACGGAGCGCAATTACTCCATCGCCGACAAGGAATTACTGGCTGTTCGAGAAGCATTCCAAGATTGGCGACACTACTTACTGGGGGCCAAGCATACTGTCACTGTGTTTACAGACCATCGCAACCTCCAATTCCTAAAGTCTGCTAAAACACTTTCGCCACGTCAATTGAGAGGGTCCTTGTACTTCTCAGAATTTGACTTCGTGATCACGTACAAACCAGGTGCGAAAAACGGGAAGGCCGATGCTCTTTCGCGCATGAACCCAACTGCCGAAGAGAAACCTTCAGCCGAAGAACCCATAGTCCCATTGAAACAAATAATCGGAGCCATGCAAATGAAAGAATTCGATGAACAAATTCAGCAAGTCTGCTCAGAAGAGGATCTTCGTAAGTGGGCCGAGGCAGATGGTAAAAGAAACCTTGTCGAAGGACTCCCATATCATGAAGGCAAGCTATATCTTCCAACCAGAACACTCCAAGAAGAGGCTTTGAGAGGTTGTCACGATGATCGGATGGCAGGCCACAAAGGGGTCAAGAAGACCGAACAACTGGTCCGGCGACACTTTTGGTGGCCAGATCTGGCAGCCCAAGTAAGACAATATGTTTCGACCTGTGAAATCTGCATCAAAGGGAAGCCCAGTCGTCAGGCCCCGCAAGGGTTATTGCAACCCTTACCTAACGCACCCTACCCCTGGCACACCGTGACTTTAGATTTAATAGTGGATCTGCCCTCTAGTCAAGGTAACACAGTGATTTTGGTGGTGGTGGACTCATTTTCCAAAATGGGACATTTCATTCCTTTCAAGACTGTACCCACAGCTTCGCAATTAGTACAGACATTCAACCAACACATCATTCGGGCACACGGAATTCCACAAGTAATCATTTCAGATAGGGGGTCACAGTTCATGTCGAAATTTTGGAAGACCTTTATGCACAACTTAGGCATAGACGCACGTTATTCAACTAGTTATCACCCCGAGACAGACGGTCAGACCGAGAGGTTGAACCAGGAGCTAGAACAATATTTACGCCTCTATCTGTTAGAGCAGGATGTTGAATGGTCCGAATTACTGTGGACTGCAGAATTCGCATACAATAACGCAACTCATGATTCCACAGGGTTCACTCCATTTTACTTGAACACAGGCAGACATCCAGCTATCACACTGGGGAAACAGATTGGGGAGGTCCCTGCCGTGGCTAGAGTAATGGAAGAGCTACAGAGCTCTTACAAAAGAGCTTTGAGCAATTTAATCAAGGCCAAATAATCCTATAAAAAGCAGGCAGACAAAAAGAGAAGACAAGGCCCACAGTTTAAAAAAGGTGACCAGGTGTGGCTATCCACAAGGCATTTGAGATTAAAGGGTAATCGGAAGTTTCAGCCTAGATTCATAGGGCCATTTAAAATTCAGAAGATCATAAATCCTGTAGTGGCGAAGTTACAATTACCAAAGTCATTGAAAATTCATCCGACCTTCCATGTTTCCCTTCTGAAGAAAAGTCCAGACAAGGTCAGGTTAAAAAACTCTCCACCCGCCATAGTGGTAGAATCGAGCGAAGAATACGAAGTTAGCAGAATCTTAGATTCCAAGGTGGCGAGAAACAAACTGTATTACTTAATAGAGTGGAAGGGGTACGGACCTGAGGAAAGGTCGTGGGAACCAGCAGCCCATGTAAATGCCCCACGACTAGTTGAAGCCTTTCATCAGGCACACCCCAACAAGCCCGCTGTGGAAGGGACATTCTTGAAAGGGGGTACTGTCAAGACTTCCAGAACCATAGCCAGCATTAGATCAGTGCCAGCAAAAACTCAACGGTCATTTAAGCAGGGCTCCAAATATCCATGTTGGCGAAGGCAGCATAGAGTCACCACGTTGTTCCTGCGGCGCTGTGTACAGAACCTGAAGAAGCGAGTATCCCAACATGGCCGCCGAAGGGGATTACAAACAGCGAGGAGTGAGCGCTCTAGTCTTCGAGAGCGCGCGAGCAGCTGTGGAGATGAAGCGCACAGCTGCTCAGGAATCTGCGCACTTCAACTGACCTCTTCACCGGAGTCACAGCGCGGCTCTGAGTGAAGTTCTTGTTTTGAGGGAATTCCTGTCAGCGCTTCTGTTTTGGTTGTTCTTATCGCATGCGCAACGTGGGATTCTGGCAAGTGACTTAATTGAAGAATTCGTAGTATGTATTTAGTTGGTGCCACTTCACGAAATTCTAGTTAATTATCTCTGGTACCAGAATTGGGGTCAGTACTCCTTCACAGTTCAGTCAGTTCAATAGGACAATATTAGTTTACTCATAGCTAGGTTTTAAGTCATAGTGTCTACTTCAAAGTTTATTCCTTGAGTCGGGACTACTCCATTACAATTCCTTAAGAGTGTTGTCAGACCATTCTCCATTGTTCCTTCGATTGACTTTTGTGAGGATAAACAGAACATTGCCTGTCACCAATCACCTCCTGGGGCTTGTACAGATTATATTGAGGGTAAGAGACTTCGTCTGTTATTTTCCAATTAATTCACAGCAATTGTCCAGAGTGTTCCTTGAGTTCTTTTTCAGAGGTAGTGGGCATAGGAATCAGTGTCGACTCCAGTGTTACTTGAAGCTTCTGACACCAACACAGGTGCTGAACATAATGCATTACGCAATTCCACAAAACTTTTCTGGCACTCTTCAGACCATGGGATAGGATTCGGTGTGTCTTTGCATGTTAAGGCTAACAAAGGTTTTGCCAATAAAGAAAAACTAGGGATCCAATGCCTACAGTATGAAGTGATGCCCAAGAAAGCACGTACTTCTCTCTGTGTTTTTGGCACACTCAACTGTGCAATGGCTTGAATTCTTTCTGGGGTCAGTTTCCTTCCCTCCTTCGATAAGAGATGACCTAAGTAGGTCACTTCTTGTCGACAATATTGCAGCTTAGAGAGAGACACTTTGTGATGGAAAGCGGATAAATGGCGCAACAGTGACAATGTGGCTTCTTTACAGATCTTCTCAGTATCCGCGGCGATCAGTAAATCGTCCACGTACTGAATCAGGATAGCGCCACTAGGTAAAACAAGTGCATCAAGCTGCGCTTTCAAAGCCTGACTGTATATGGATGGACTCTCACAGTAGCCCTGGGGAGCGCGTTTGAAGCGGAAGCTTCGGCCTCCCAGACTAAAGCCAAAAATATCTCTACTCTCTTCTGCAATTGGGATACTAAAGAAAGCATTCTTTAAATCGATCACCGAAAACCATGCAGCAGAGGCTGGAATCATCGTTAACAAGGCAGTTATATCGGGGACAACCGGAAACTGTGGCACAACAATCTTATTAACCTCTCTAAGATCAATCACAAACCTGTAAACAGGTGGCTGTGAAGGATCCGTTCGTTTTAAGACAGGTAAGATCGGACTATTGCAAACGTTGCCTCTTGTCTCTTCAATCACACCCTTATGAATCAAGTCGCTGACAATGTCTAACAATGCTTTCTGCCCTTCATTAGAGATCTTGTACTGGGGAATACGTGGCAGTCTGACATTAGCCTTTAAAGTCACCACATATGGCGGTATCTCTAAGAGGCCCACGTCATTGGGACCAATAGCCCAAAGGGCATCCGGAAGGGATGACAATTCAGGCGGCATCGTGTTTTTAGACAAATACATTGGGGAAATCACTTTCTTGCCTAATGTAAGTTGTACTCCTGAAGGAGAACAATACAGTGTAGCGTGTAATCTTTTCAACAAATCTAATCCCAGCAAATTCTCACCACAACCTGTTGTCAGGATCAGGGGTGCTTTCAGCTTGCAAGGTCCAACAGAAAGTGACATGGGACAGGAAATCGGGTTCCTAACTGGGGCGCCAGAAAAACCTACTGAAACATTCATATCGCCAGACAAAGGTGCGCCAGGGAGTTTTGAATGCATGATTGAACTCTTTGCAGCACCAGTGTCTAGCAGAAAAGGCTCCGTTACATTTGCTGTAGTCACCTCAACATACGGTCCACTCTGATCCACTGGCACTGAAACAACTCCCTCTCTTTGTCTATGGCTGTCCTAATAATCATTACTTTCTGCATCACCGTCCTCTGCATAATAATCATTATTATAATACTGGGCCGTATTACTGATCGCGTTAACTTGCTGATCAAAGCTATTGATGGCCCTTTGAGGCGGCAGAGGACGCGCGTTCTGGGGAGCATTTTCACGCCCTCTGCCTCTAGGAGCTTGCTGACCACCCCTACCTCTTGCGCCATACATATTACCGTTCCGCTGCATTAATTTAGGGCAACTATATTTAAAATGACCTTCCTCTTTGCAATATGAACATTGGTTGGGACCTACAGGGACACGTGGTTGATAATACCCATTCATTTTCTGGTTGTTCTGAAACTGTTGGGGTTGGTGATAGACACCTTGTGGTTGTCTATAATTATTCTGACCTCCACGTGGCGGATAGGCCTGCTGTAAAAGGACCTTTGTCTTTAATTCCTTCGTTTTCTTTTCTGTTCTATCTTTCTCGTCCTTATCTCTATTTTCATAATACTGTGCAGTAGCCAGTATTTGCGCTGAAGAAGAAACAGCCCAGGAACTCTCGGAATCTTTCAACTTTTTACACAGGTCAGGAAGTAGATTCTGCACAAACTTATCCACAAATAACCGTTGGCCACCCTCAGTACTCATATCCTGCCCACTGTGGTCAATAAACGTTTCTTCAAACCTAGTAAAGAAGTCTGACACTGTCTCATCTTTCTTCTGCTTGCATGCAGATAACTTGTCCCAATTTACGCGCATCGCAGGCATTATTGTCTTCATATACGTGATGATTCTACCAGGCAGTTCAGCTACTAAAGGTTCTGGTTTCGCACCACCAGTTTGTCTAGCATCAGCAGCAACAATGTTGGCCCATGTATCCCCTAGTTCTGCATTGTGATCTACATTACGAATTGATCCCCATAGAGGCTGTGGAACAACATTGCCAAACAACATGTCTATATCGGCCAAATTCATAATGCATGACCCTGCTGTCTGTGACAACTCTTTATAATAACCTGCTGGGTTTTTACGGGGATCAGGTAAGGACTGCTTAAGCGCTAACACTTCAGAGCGCTTCCATGGAACATGCACCCAAACACGCTGGAAATGCGCTGCCACAGCGGGGTTACCACCGACAGCTGCAACCGCTTCCTTCCATACCGGGGGAACTTCTCTCATGGGGTATTGTCGCGCTTTTGCCTTTTTCCCCACAAGGACCTCTTGTTCAAACAATGACTGTTGGCAATCGTCATTCCTAAGTGACAATACAACCGCAACTGCTTTATCTACTTCGCGGTCCACAATTATACCAGTTCCAAAATCGAACCTCACTCTACACAACTCCTGCGGGTTCGGATTTTTACCACTATCCTCCAATTCTTCACAGAGAATTTCGCACATTTTCTCGAACACATATCTCTGTTTAGGGGCATCCCATTGATGGAAAGTGTTGACAACTGATTCCACATCATAAAGTGAAGGAAAAACGATCCATCTACGCGCCATGTGATCTATTACCTTTTTCTCATCGGGGTTAGGCAATTGGCTGCGCAACTGCTTACGCTGTACACCAGGAGTTGCACCAGATGACCCAAAGAGAGGAGACATTAATGTAGTAACCACATTAGCTAAGCGCTGTCGCGCTGAAGGAGAAGCTGAGGCGAGAACAGGGGGAAAAACAGAGGGAAGAAAAGAGGATGTAGAGACAGGTACTGGAGTGGTGGAAGGAAGAGTGTTAGGGGAAGCAGTTACTGGATTAGGCAAAGTCGCAGGAAATGCGGGGGCAGTTGGAAGCACAACTGGCGGCGCTTGAGAGGGCTGCGCTACAGGAATAGGAAGTGGCTGCAAAGCAACTGGCGGCTGCGGCAAGGCTTGCAGTATATGCACTGGAGGCGGGATATTTACAAGCTGGGGAGGCGCCGTGGCAGTTTGAACATACGGGGGTGGCGAACTCAACAAATGTGACATCAAGGGATCTTTCTCCTTTTCTTCTGACTCATCCTGCTTAGAATGTGGCAAAGCTGGGTAACATTTGTCAATCCCTAACTTACGCTGCCTGTGCAATTGCTCATTCATTTGCTCCTCTTCATTGTCTTTAAATTGTACAGCTGCTTGCATTACTGACATACCTCTCTCTCTTTTATTCTTTTTCGCTAACTTAATTTCCTTCTGTTTGGCTTCCTTTCGCCATAAGCGGAAAGAGTCAAACATCGCCGGCCGGGCTTTCTTCTTAAACAATTTAATTTCCAGATTATCTAAAATATCGGTATCAAAACTACCATTTTGGGGCCATTTTAAAACACCATCTTTCCTGGTGTAGTGGATCCACACTTCGTTATATGCAATGGGGCCTACGCCATGTTTCACATAGAGCTCATAAGTTGGAGTTCCAACCGGAGGAACCGGACATGATTCCTCTAGCTGGAAATCTTTTCCACAACCCAAACAGAATAATCTACCAAATAGTCCAGAACCAGGCATCTTCGCTCACTAGTCTAGATCCAAACGTCAAAGGATTATCGATTACGATAGCCTCGTGAATACACGAGTCCTCTGGTTTTGGCGTTTGCAAACTCCAAAGTACCAATTCAAATGATCCCGAAGGATACCAAAACAAATGGGAGACGCTCCACTTATACTTAACTGAATATTGCTGATCGATGGCGTCACCAGAAGACTCTTTCGATTGTTTCGCTCTCTCAAAACTCGTCAAGGGTCCAAAACAGGTCGATTAATCAGGGCAGCAGTCCTTCGTAGCCGTCGGGACGCGGAGAACCTCGCAGAAAAGACTTTCGGACCACGTCGACATGCAGGGGTCGATGAAGTGGCGGCCTTCCTCCGGAATTTCCACACGAAGCTCCTCACGAACCTCTGGCTTGGACTGGTACCGCTGAAATCGTCCCGAGTTGGGCGCCAAACTGAAGTACTGGGTATTTTAGACCCAGCGGTGCAGGGGCACACACCCTATGACTTCTGGGTTTCACCCTGTTCCGGACCTACAGAAACACAGAGTCTTCTGGGTGAAGTCAAAGAATCGTTTATTGGCTGCAGACCAATGACAGGTATCCTAGAAGTACAACAGCGTGTATGTTCTCAGGAGACTGCTGAAAATCATAGGAACGGACTTCTCCTTAAGTACAAAATATCATGCTCCAGGCACACATTCCTTGGTTTACGATATGGCCATATAAAGGTATACATTACAAACGAAAAAGCAGAGTCATGATGACCATCCCACATTCCAGTTCGGCCAGCCCACAATGATTTACACAGTAAGGTTCAGATCCCACGTTTGATGTAAAGAGACCCCCCAATAAACATGAGCATCTCCTGTTTTGGAAAACAAGTCATAAAGCAGGAACAAGCAGGTGTGGAAGAGATTAGCCGGGGGATTGTGTAGAATGAAAGGGTTTTATGACGGGTCAAGCCCTGATGCTAATCACAGGTGGACGGAGGAAGGGGAGCTCGTGAGACTGGTTTGACCCAGGGCAGCAGAGCCAGCTGCCCAGGTCACAGAGAAGTCAGAGGGAAAGCCCATGTACTGTGAGGCCCGTATTTACTCCATTATAGCCTATGTGAGGGCAATGACAAGATGGCCACTGCTTCCAAAATGGAACCCGCGTAGTGCAAGCAGAATAACGTGTACACAGTGCATTCATAGCTAGAACGGTATATAAAGCACTCGTACATGCCGCATTTACCATTTGCGGTTCACTAATACCAAGATAGACAGGGGTAGGGCCCTGTCCCCTACGCGGTCCCGAATATTAAAGTACGACAAGAGACTGGGATCTTGATTGGCAGGATTCCAGTCAGACTAGTCAAAAAACAACAGTACATCAAGCAAAAAGTGGGAGTAACTATTGAAGCAGCTCCTTCTTTACTACAGTTGCCCTGCTGCCTGCTACTTCCTGACTCTAATGAAAGAGAGCTGGACTCTGCCTTACCTCCAAGTGATCTCTAAGAGCTTGTTGGCTTGCCTTCTGGTTTCTGAAGTCTCAGGGACAAAAAAGACTTCCTGCAATTCTGCTGGTGTTGCTGGACTCTGCTGTCTGTGAATCCTATGGGAATCAGCATTTACAAAGCGGGCTTTACCATGAGTGCCATTTCAACGCAACCAGAACTATGCTTGCCTTACCCACACATATTGCTTAACCAAGCATATACCTTTACCAATCATGCCTTTACAATGAAATTCGTTGTAAAAGCATGCGTGGTAAAGACATACATGGTAAAGATGTGTTGTTGTTAAGACCGTGTGGTTAAGACATGCAGGGTTTAGGGAGTCATTGTTCTGTCGTACAACCAAATCCTACCCTTGCCTGAGGTGCCCTCTCCAGGTTCTGGGCCCCATAAGTGGGTTCTGCAGCTGTTCTGCTGTAAAACGGATGCATTGTCACCACTGCGCCGATTGGAACAGAGAAATGCCCTTCAAAGCCGCCGCAGATGCTATTTGATAACAGCGGTTCTGTAGCCTGCGAGGCCCGATGACGACACTCTGCATGGCTCGATGATGGAGCACGTCAATGAAACTCAACGACAACACTGCGAACCGACTGCGTGGAAAAGATCGACACATCCAACCCTCAGCATGGACGCTCTGCTCCATCCAAGGGACTTTCTCAGTGGACCCTGCATGGACCCTACATGACCCTGCATGGGTCATGTAGATGGCCTGCCCTCCATCATGGTCGATTTGAACTTAACTTTTGACTGCTTGTGACTCCTAAGAACTATTTTTGCATTTAATCTTTAAAAATTCATATATCAACTTCTACTGATGGGATTTGTGTCGTTTTGCTCAGAGAAATGTTGTTACACATTGCCTCTTTAGATAAGCCTGACTGCTGTGTGCCAAGCTATCAGAGAATGAGCACAGGTTATCTTTTAATGTGTATCTAGCTTACCCTGACTAGACTGGTGGTTCCTTCCTGGCACGGGTGCATACCTCAGCCACCCGGGAATCCCATTTCTAACAGTCAGTCACATTTTCTGAAATGTTAGACCACTTCAGACATTGACTGACGTTACTACTTTACTATGAGTTATGGCATGCTGCCCTTCCAGCTGCAGCACACCAACATATAAGGGAATTCCCTTCAGTGCCGGGTGTACCTTAATAATGCGTACTTGTTTTGAGACCAGAAAAACACTTTTGCCTTTAGCCAATTCTTTTTCAGATAAAATGAGGGCCCTGCAGCTTCCTGAACAATAGCGTTTTAGGAAAAAAATGACACAACAAAAAACAGAATTGCTAAAAGAACTGCTAAAAGGCCAACGTCGCCTATTAGGTTTGACAATGCTTGTTAATGTTGCTGCATCCCCTTGCGCATCCTTCACTGAAATAAGAAACTGGTCGCTGTCCTGATTTTCATGGTGTGGGAGGTTTAATCTGGTTATAAAGTATTATTTTAACTCACTCATTTTCAAAGACTTAGTCAAGTGTGTAACAAGTGTACACAGAATTCTACAGAATTCTATTTTTCAGAAACCCTCGGGACTAATTAGTCATTGGCTCGTTAGTGTTCATCATGGCTTCACATTATTAATTGATGGCTCCTCATTTTAAACTCTAAGTTAAGTGTGGATTTCTCATTCCTATCCTTTCACCTCTTCGCAAGAACACATTTTGTTAGTTTTGATGTCAAACAGTTTTTATTTTATTTTTTAGACTGATTTGTTCTGAGAATTAAAAGTGGTAATCTTCTTTAAATGTTTTACAAAATTCATGCACAAGTCTTTCGGTACCAATTCTTTTATATCTCAGGTAGCTCATTGTACCCTCTTTTTTAATGCTTTTTTCTTCTGATAAATAGGGTCGAGGTGGTCCCCTATTCTATTTCAAGTAAATGAACTTGTAATTTCTGATTACCCAGCACACCACCCTTTCTTTTATATCAAATATATGTACTATTACCCTTTTTATGTTTGTAAATCATAGATGCACACTCCCTATTATTGTTGTAATGTTGACCTTAGGATGACATGCCAGTTGGGTCAAACCTTGTCCAGATGAGAGAATGGGCAACTGGGTCATGTGCAGTGACCATTAATACTTTACAAAAACATTGTCCTTACCACCTGGACTCATATTTTTCAATGTATTTTTTGGATTGTACTTGCATCACTCACAAAGCACAGGCGCGCTACATTGGCGGTCTCGTACGGGTTACATTATGTTTGCTTCACTAAATTTCTCGTAAAATTGTGCAATACAATATTTGAAAACAGTCTGTCCTTTTCCTTCTAAAAATGTTTTTTTTCAAATCATTACTCGAAAAACAGATTTTGCATTTCCTTTAACAACATTGATTGTATGCTAATATTTCAAGGTCAAAAAAATCAATGAACACAAATTTTACATCCACTAGATTGCCTACTATTTCCTCTTGAAGGTTAAGTGTATAATAACTACTTTCAGAACTCCTTACCTTGACCAATAACAGCTAATCAATACGTTATCATATTTTTGTCATGCGTCATATTGAAACATACATCTACAGCATCTACTGCTTTTCACCACAATACCATTAGGTGCTTTGTATAAATCCTGGTGAGTGTGCATGTATTATAGGGACACAAATATTTGTTTACAGCATTTCCTGATTCTCCTCAGTGTACCACTGAATGCCATTTAAAAGAACAGCTGTGTTTGCCTTTTCCTTCCTGGATGCCAGGAAAGTCTATTCAGAAGCCACCACTGCTTAAATAAAGTGCAGTGGCCCAATATTTTTCTTTCAAACCCAGCACCAGCGCTTCTGAATGTCAGAGTTGCTGAATACCAAGACTGGCTAGCCTTGATTCTGTTGTAGGGATTCTGCTCAGGAACAGAACTATGCTTGGGACCATAGAACGTCAGTATGTAGGGACTGATTCACCATACCACATTAGTACCTATGGGCCTGAATCCGACTAACTTATAGTGCCTCACTTGTCCTCCTAACCTACCCAGAGAGACAAACGATTTGGCACCCCAGAACGCAAAACTCTTGACCCTCTTAGGAATCGCGGTAGCAAGTCATCCCCTTTTGTTCTCTCATTGATATGTGTCCACAATAAATATAAAAAAGAGACACAAAGGAATATGACAATATTAATTGAATATGCAAGAACTGCACCACGATTAGAAAACATATGCAGGTCAGTAATGTCATTAGCATGATTAAAAGACCATCTACAATAAAAAGTCCTGTCATATTAGATGACAGATTTGCCTAAACCCACCCTAAACTATAGAAGGAAAGTGTTATAGATATCTGGTAGTAGTGAAAAACCCCATACCTTGCCATACATAGATGACTGTTATACATCTCAGCTGGCACAGCCCTTTCATCTCAGGACCTTTGCTCTGCCTGCAAATCTCTGCATTCTGAGTTTTCAAAATGACAAGTCCCAGGTTATATGACAAAACATGTGTGTTCAAAAACAGCAGCTGGGTTTCGCTATTATATCTAGGTGCTAATGTCCTACCACAGAGAATAACAAGGAGAAATGTTAATTGACCTTGCATGGGCTGTTCAAGGCTAAATCCCAGGAAGAGAACAACGTGGCACAAAAACAAGCTTGATATTTGGTACCATGCGCGAAGCTAATGCGGCCTACAGCATGCATAGTTCGGCTACCAGAGGGAAAACGACAATGGACTATATAGGGAAAACACGACAATTCCACATCATTGCTCTTTCGTCCACCACCCCAAAGTTTATATCTTTTTATCTCACTCTTGCTTAATTTCATCCATTCTTCTCCCTTTGAAAGTCATTTCTTACCTTCCTTTTTCCTCTTCTCTCACTCTCTCTTTCTCTCTCCCTCTCTCTCTTTCTCTCTCTCTCCCACTCTCTCTCTCTCTCTCGCTCATCTTTCTCTCTCATGCTTTGAGTGAAACTCTGACAATGGAAAATAAGCTGTGGTCCCAAAAGAGAGCACTGGTGCCATCACCTGCAGTTACCAATTTAAAGAAAGCACAGGGTTCCACATAAAAAAACTATATATATTGCTTCTCATAAGATGATTTCCCAGGGTTTGTTTTGGGTCAGGTGATAGAAATAGTAAAGCAGACAACTAGTTTCAGGAAAAATAATACATTGAAACTGCCATCGGCTGGACAAGCCAAGAGATGGTGCATGGATGTGTGGTATGTTGGATGGGGACTTTAAGAATAGGTCGCTGTGATGTGATAGTAATATGTGCTTAAAGTAGTTTACTAAGGATGAGACCTACACCATAAGACCATCAGAAGCAGGTCACTAACCTCCTTAGACACAGTCCCCTAGGAGCAGCTTGTAAGCTCTTAAACAATAACTCAGGAAGGAGCTGCAATTCATCAGAAATAATCAATAGCTAGGTGCTACAGACCATCAAAAACTCTCTTACGATGACAGTGATTTGTCTTTAGGAAACAAAGTGATAAGAAATGTAACAGTGCACAAAAACACGCAAATGGAAAGGGGAAGGCGAGGCCACTGTACATTCTCCCTAACCCAAATACAACTGTACATAAAGGTACAGTAGCTCAAATTGAAACTGGACTTTTTCTCCAATTTGAGTATTCAAGTCCAAGCCAAATTTGGACATGGCAGAAATACCATCAGGACATGTGGGAAGACCCATTTTTTGGAAGAGGAAGCCTCACACACAGTTTGTATCATGCTTTATCATTGGCAACCTCTTCCCACCCTGGTAGGACAGTGCCACCAAAATGCACTCGACCTCCTGATAGGCTCGAATGAAGGAGTGAGTTCTTAGATAAAGATCTACTGAACAAATAGCACGATCCAGATAAATTAAAAATTCCTAGGGGTACCCAGGTATATCACTTTTAATGCTGGGGAGCTCAGGTATATCTAAATATGACAATGAGATGAAAAGTGAGAGCAATGGCTCAACCCATTTCCCTAAGCCAACATGTTTCTACCCCTGTAGTTAGCCTATTTAGGTCTTGGGCATTTCACACAGTGTAGGATGGTGATTCGAGGCAAACTTAAGGGAATGTGAATGGCTTTAATGACCCATTTAAAGACAATTTCAAGAGCTGTATGGTTATAATATCAACATGTGAAAGCCTATTCATTTATATTTCATAATTTCTTAAGGATAAAACCCAGAATGTGTGAATTTCCAGACTGGAAAATAAGACCTCAATGTTTCTGAAACATACAAATGGTGGTTCTCAGAGGAAATCCTGTATTGTATTTTTAAAACGTTGTTGCTTGCTTGATATTTCAATACTACATTAGAACCTGGGCAGCTATCTGAATACATTCATGTGTGTCACACAGGTGGTTTGCATCCTGTAGAAAATCTCAGAATCAGTACTAATTATGTGCAGTAAAACACTGGATTTATCATTGTCATCTGCTTATTTAATATTAATCTTGCACCAAAATTTGATGTCTTCAAAGACTTGCCCATATTATTCCCCCATTGCATGTTGCAACATAAATATCAGCATTAGGCTTACAGATGTTGATAACTACATTGAAGACTTGGTGCAGGATGAATGCCTAAATGAAAAAAGGAATTTTGAAAAATCTGTCATTTTGTGGCCGTGTATGACAGGTCAGCAGTTCACTCAATTAAATCGTACGATGCACATTACTTTGAAAGACAAATATCCTAATATCCAATGTCACTTAGATGTGGCCATTCAGGCTCAGCTTAGTGGTTCTACACACACATAGAAATGGGGCTATGCAAGGTATGTCGCTGTTATATAGAGGTAAGTGGACAAGACACACATGTTGTTAAAACTGCCCTCACCCACAGAAATCTGTGGCATGCTTCATCATTGGGCTGCTAGCACACCTCCAAGCAAGCCAACGACAGAGGTAGAGCAATGGGGAGGGGGAGACGTAACAAACATATAGAAAAACTGTGAGGTATCAAAAGAAAGATGCCGAGAAGATAATGTTAAAACTGACCATGGGATCTCCAAAATTGCCCTTTATTAGTAGACTCCCTGGTCAGATTAAGAAGGTCATTTAATAACCAGTGGATGGTGGTATGGTGGGCTGTAATGAACCCCCTACCCTTCCAATCTGCAAACTGTTGACATGTTTCAGCCGGCTTTTGCGTTGTCCCCGGCTTTCATCAGGACTATGAAAATAGATCCCTTAAACTTTCGCCCTACCTCCTACCTTGTGGAGTAGAGTGAAGTAACAGTCTGAATGAATGCTCAGGTCAAGTAAAGTTGAGTAACTTACTCTCAGTGAAATTCCTGTAAGTAATGAGAAAGTTACACACATCAATACACTACATACAGTGCCCTTAGTGGTAAATGTAGTAAAAAAGACATGCAAGAAGAAGTGTAAAAAGTGGTCTTGTCCCTCTAAATTAGTTGTGCGACTCGGTGGGTGCTAAAATTAAGAATGGTGGTTAACAGCTCAGTGGTTAGCTACAGCTATTTTTACATTTATGTAACCTAAAGAAAGCAGTGTCCTTGCCACCAAATCTCCACAGAGATTCCATAATTGCTGAAGCCTATACATCCTGATGATACTAACTGAAGGTTCTACCATCTGGTACCACTAAAGGTTTTCAGAGAAATCCCCATAATAACCAGATTGCTTATGTTGTATTGTAATGTGTTGTTCATTATTATGTGCCCGGGGTCAAGTACTTCAATGCCCAGCTTACAATAAACTAGCATAAAGGAACAAACAAGCAGAAATTGCCTGTGCACTGCAATAACAGGCAGGGAGATTGTGAAATGAGAATTTATGAGTAGTAATTAAGAGACATAGCATCCGAAAAAGATGACCCTTTCCTGAGCAGCATCCATTGAAAATAGAAGCATGAAATTCAACATCCTGTGTCAAGATTCATAATGTCAGTGCAAGTGAAGGTATTAATGGGCATATTTACAATGAAGTGGCAGAGCGCCGGTTAGCTCCAAAATAGCTAATGCTGCGCTCTGGCACTTCAGAAACATAGGGTTGCACCGTATTTACAACAACACGGTGCACTCCTGTGATTCTCCTGGTGCTAACTTAAGCTGGCCAACGTCATGGTGCTGGGGTGCCTGCGTTGAGGGAATAATTCTTTTTGTGCAGGAAGGTTTCCTTTACTGCACAAAAGCAATCCAGAATGGTGATTTGAAACCTCTGCACATAAACAATCATTCATGGCAATTTCCTGTTTCTATTTGTTCTGCAGAACGTAGCACACATAAAAACGGTGAAAACGAGGAGAAATAAAGCATTTCTCTACGTTTCGCCATGTTAAGACCTGGTTTTCCTTGGTCTTAATTTTGGCGCTGCCTCCTATTTACGCCACCCTTGTAAATAGGGGGCAGCGTCAAAATCAATGGGTGTTGCAGTGGATCGAAGCAAACACAAGGTGGATCGCCCGACGTAACACTCATTGTCCGCCTCTTTAACGTTAAGTGTAGCATTAAAGGGACATTATTTACGGTGGCCTCACCTCCCCCTCAGTATTTGCATGTCGAAAGTAAAAAAATACATTTTTGTGTACTGTCACATTTCTTATCACTTTTATTTCCTAAATACAAATCACTGTCATCCTAAGAGAATGATTGATGGTCTACACCACCTTGCTATTGATTATTTCTGATGAATTGCAACTCCTTCCTGAGTTATTGTTTAAGAGCTTACAGTCTGCTCCTAGCGGACTGTGTCTAAGGAGGTTAGTGACCTGCTTTTGATGGTCTTATGGTGTAGGCCTCATCCATAGTAAACTGCTTTAAGTACATATTACCACTACATCGCAGAATAATATACACAGCTACCTATTCTTAAAGTCCCCTTCCATCATACCACACATCCATGCACCATCTCCTGGCTTGTCCAGCAGATGGCAGTTTCAATGTATTATTTTTCCTGAAACTAGTTGTCTGCTTCACTATTTCTATCACCTGACCTCAAAAAAACTCTGGAAAATGTTCTTATTAGAAGCAATATATATAGTTTTTTGATGTGGAACCCTGGACCTACTTTGAATTGGTAACAGCAGGTGGTGGCATTAGCGCTCTTTTTTGGGACCACAGCTTTTTTCCACTGTCAGACTTTAACTCAAAGCAAGAGAAAGAAAGATAAGAAAGATAGAGAGAGAGAAAGAAAGAAGAAAAAAAAGAAAGGTAAGAAAGGAGCTTCAAAGGGACTAGAATGGTTGAAAATATGCAAGAGTGAGATAAAGAGATATAAACTGTGGGGTGATGGAAAAAGAGGAATAATGTGGAATTGTTGTATTTTCCCTATATAGCCCATTGTCAGTTTCCTATTGTTAGCCTCACTATGCATGCTGTAGGCTGCATTTGCTTTCCGCATGGTACCAAATATCAAGCTTGTTTTTGTGCCACATTGTTCTCTTCCTGAGATTTAGCAGGAACAACCCGAGCAAGGTCAAATAACATTGCTCCTTGTTATTCTCGGTGGTCATAAAAAGTGAAGTTCCTATGACTATAAGGGCTTGCAAATATGTCCCTAAATTCTACAGAGACTTTGACGCTATGGACTGTTTGTAACTCAGTCATCTCACGCAAGTAGTGATGTAGCAGTGAAGCAGTGCAACAATAGACAAAATAAATAAAATATCACAAAATAAAGCACAATGGTTTGGATTTCACCAAAGAATCTTCTGCAAAAATGTATCATTAGGGACAGCTGTAAAATGCACTCAAGTCTTGCATAAGGAAGTTCTGTCATTGAACTGTAGTCATTAACTACGATAAATTTCATACCTTTCCCGCTCTTCTTAAGATACGTATAAGAACTACAGTACTGCTGGAACAACAATGAACGCAGACAGAAGGACACCTTCTAATATTGTCTGGTATGTAGGAAAGAGGTAAGGTGGGATTGGATTGTTAGATGTATATTTCTAGGCCTTCTGTTGCTGGTTCTTGTGTATGAGGAGAACATATCTCTAAGCCATTTCATGGGTGATCCTGGCAAATGCACTTTATGTTATGATGCAATGATGAATAAACAAAGAAAACTCTTGGCTGGACCCAGGAGGTTTCTTGATGTTGTACATCTAGTGCTTGGGGATACCAAAACCTTACAGGGAACAAGCCACTCTACTCTCAGAGGTCTCTGAGTTATCCATTCGCTGGTGCTGACAACCAACTTAATTTTCTTTTTTTTTACCAAGGCGTTCCTCTTCACCAAATCCCATGCTTTTTTCAGGGAATTCGTTTATTTCATTTCATTTTTTGGTGAGCAGGTTAAACACATGCCTCATGGACATCATTTAGGCTGTAACTATTGGCTTGTCCTTTGAGACCTCTGAGTGCGAACCTTGTCCTCCAAGGAGACAAAAGTAGTGCCCGCAACAGAATTTAAAGAAAGCCCTAATGAGCACTGTTTACTTTCTGCATCTACCAGTGGGACACTGGGCATTAGACTTTTCAGTTCTGTAAAACAAACACATTCAATTAAATAAATTAATAAGCAAACATTTAAGACAACTTGCTACCATGTTTATTGTTTTGAATACATAGAAAATGTCACGTATGAAAAAAAACTTCACCTTTGTGTTTTACATGAGTGATCTTACCTATTAAGGGATCAAAATGTTCAATAAGGATAACAGATAATGTAGGCTGACAGAGTTCAAATTCAATACATGGTCTAAATGAATTAATAGAGGTGGACTTAGCCACCGATGTCTTTTAAAATCTCTTTTTGTGTCTTCGTATAATTTACCAATGCATTTTCCTGTTGAGGTGTGTACAGGGGAACTCATAAATCATGACAGTTTATGGTATAAATAGGCTTGCCTCCCAGTTTTTCTCTGTGTTGTTTGTGGCATCATGCCCTCTTCAAGGAAGCATATCATATTTCACTAAATAAAATAAAGAGAGACACGCAAAATGTACCTAACATATCAGCACCATCTGTGTTTGTAACTATTGAAAATATATTTATTGTGCACTTAAGACTCTGGCTCAAAGATCTTGTGATGCTACTTCCTGGTGTGTGATGTTCCATTTGCTTCCTCTAGCATTGTAATTAGTCGACCTACATGAAAGGCATACTTATAATCAATCTATATTTGAATGTTATTAGCAATATTCACAAACAATAATATTGCCTAAATACCTCTTTTTGGGCCAGATGTACTAACATTAGGCATAGCAATTTCCTAATTGAGGTTAACTCCGAATCGTAATTAGGCAATAAGTATTTCTAATGTATGTAATCCTTTATTCCCAAATAGTGATCTTAATAGGTCTCAGATTGACCTACTTAAAGAAAATTATTGCAGTAAATCACAATTTGTGGCCAATTAGGAATTAATGCCATCACAGGGATGATGGTTTATTGAGGTTAGTAGACCACCATGTCTGTGATTTCTCTTTAATAAAGGATTTTTTTTTAAATGCAGCCTGTTTTCCCTAAAGGAAAACGGGATGTGTTTTAAAAGATAAAAATGAAACTTTGAAATTTCATTTTTTTAAGATCAGGAAGTGGTCCATTGAACCACTGCCTGCTCTTAAGAAATATTTTTTCAACATTCTCAAAGTGGAGAGGTTACCATCTTTTTAAAATTGTAGTAAATTACTACTTTTGCCAACCGGAATTTGATCACCAAACAGTATTACATACCATACCGATTTGGTATTTGGAAGGGATGACCAAAGCAAGTCCTTGCTAAATACTGAGTTGCAAATGCAAATTGCGATTCAGTAACAAGTGATGGGAACGCATTATGCATTTTGTACATTAGAAAAAGCTTTTTTCTGGTCACAAACAGCCTGAGTCTATACATCGGGCTCTTTGTGACTGGAAAAATGCCTTCTACATTTGGCCCCGAAGCCCATTTAGCATTTTACACATTAGGAAAAGCATTTTTCCAGTCACAAACAGACGGATTCTATGATTTGAGCCGTTTGCAATTAAAAATTGTTATGTACATTTGCCCCTTTATTCCAAGCATTACCAACTTCCAGTTGGTTAATTTGAATAGATAAATCCATTGATAAACAGTTCTGTGTAGAGACAGCAGCCTCCTGGGATTATGTGGGGAAATATCCACCACCTGCACTACAGAATGGTTAGGGATTCAAAATGGTAAACTAAGTTTTAGGGCATCATTTGAAATTACTTAGGGACAGATTCACAAAAGGACAGATGTACAAGCATTAGGAATAGCAATTTCCTATTTGCGATTCTCTCTGAATCACAATTAGGAAATCAGTATTCCTAACGTATGAAACTCTTTTGAAATTCATTATCAAATCCTATTGGGTTGGAAATAGACCTACCTCATGGATATTGATGAAGTAGGTGGACATTTGCGACTCATTAGGTATTGCAGCCATTACAGGTAGCTTGCTGAGGGCAGCAGAATTCCATGTTTGTGATTGCTTTTTAATAATGTTTAATAAAGGAAAACATTTTTTTTTAAACGGGAAACATTTAAAATAAAAAAAGGAAAGTTTGTATTTTATATTTTTTAAGAGTAGTTAGTAGTCCATGGGACTACTGTCTGGTCGTAGAACATATTTTTTAGCATTCTCAAAGAGGAAGGTGTCCCTAAGGGATCCCTCCCCTTTGCAAATGGTTTACCACCAGTTTTAAACTTGTGGCAAAGTAGTACTGTTTTGCGTTTGGCATTTGGTAGCAAATGTAAAGTGCTATTCGGTAATGTTATCGAATCACAATTTGCCTTTTGTACATTGTAAAAAGCTTTCTTGCAGTCACATCAGCCCTAAACTGTGAATCGGGCTGTTTGAGATTGTAAAAAAGATTTGTACATCTTGCCAAAAGCTATTTATGCTCCTGAATAAGATTTATAAACCTACATTGTTGGTTATACAATTGCAAGGAATTCACAAAAGGTGATCTTGCAGCCGTAAGTCCACTCACTCCCTTGCACTGTTATTCAAAATCCTGTAATATTACACAGAAGTAACTCTCACATAAGTTATTGGAGGAGGTCATCACAAAATCTCATTCAAATTGTAGGAGTGCATTATAATTACGTGTAGAACGCCTCCACATATAACCATGCAAATTATGTTAAAAAAATATGTTAGAATTTGGAAAATATTAACGCAATTATGTCACCTGTTCTAGTTTGTGGATAAGAGTCATGGAGAAATAACGTAGGAAGTAGATGTAATTAGCAGAAAACATTAACGTGTGAAACTCGTGCTGTAAAGCTGACACTAATCTCTTATTAATTGTGCTTGACAAATGATGTTTTCTAATTAGTAGGTAAATGTATTAATTGAAATGCAAATAATGGTTATGCAAATTGTATTGGTGAAAGAGACAGGTCTTATATTAGCCAAAGTCATAGCCTTGAAATGTAAGTCCCTGGAATCTCTTGCATTAGAATTAATAGTTGAATTTTATGGGCATTGCCGATTCTGTTCTTTCTTATGTTTCCGTTGCCAGTGGAGAATGCATTCTTTAGCAATAGTAATGTCTTTGTTTTAATGAGCTCGGCAAGGAGAGAAGGTACAAGTTACATGGGTTCGAGGTGATAACGATAGAGGCGATTTCACACAGGAGAAGGCATGGGAACCAAGGACAACTTTTTGTAATGAAGGCTCATGGACAGCATCGTGGAAAAACACATCCCAAACTGCTCCCAGAGTGGATGGCGTGAAGTGAAGTGCATCATGGGAAATACTACCTGTGGATAATTGTTTCTTGCGTTCAGGGAGAGAGCATCTCAGAACTAGCTTTTTCTATTGATAGTAGCATTATGCTACTTTACCCACTGATGGTGGAAAGACTTCTTAGGAAGACTCCAAACACTGGCACCTTTTTTCTCTTTTTTCTTTTCTTCTTTCCATTTAAATGCTTATGTAGGGATGTCACTTTTAGAGCTAGAGTATAGATAGATTCAGGGAAATTTGGACTCATGGTTTTTGATTCTCTGTATCCTACTTCTTGAATTAAAAGTTCTGTTCATGCTGCATCATCTAAATCGGATGCATAGATTTGGCTTTATGCTAATTCTGTTGTATTTTTATACCCTCATGTTGAGGTGTCTCTCTGTACAGTTATTCTCTGCTTTGTAATAAATTAACTAACCTGATCCAGTTGTCTGTGAATTATTATGCAGTAAGACAAATTGTTGATAAATTGGCTGTGTATTAACGATGTTCTCCCCTCTAAGCTTTCATGCTGAGAAAAAGAACCATCGGGTTTGTGTACCTAGATCAGGTCTAGAACTAATGAGCCAGGCCCTTTCAGCGGCTAGCCTTCTAATTTTGTGAACACCCATGGACAGGAGTGAATCTCTTTCCATGGTGGGAAGTGGAATATAATACCCATAAAATTCAATGGGCTTTCTCCACAAGGAAAATATTTTCCCTATGAAAGAAAAATCTGTTCCATTGCATTAAGGTGCTGAGTTTTCTTAATATGAATTTGTACAATGCCTGCAATCTCATGTAAGCAAAATGTTAAAGCCAAAAAAAGAAAACAATATAATCCACATGCTTATTTCAGGATTGATCTGAAATGCTGTGACATGTCTTATGTGAATTTTCAAAAGCTATCATTCTAAATGCATGTGAGACTGTGCACGAACCAGTGTAGATTTATGACTTTATCAGCTCCCCAAAGGTTTTTTTATTTAAGTATGGAACCAAATATTGATACATGATTACTATTGTCATTGATTGTTGAAGAAGAATTGCAGTAAAGTTTGAGTCACCAAGATTTTATAATAAAGCATGATTAAAGATTGAGGGTCAGATTTAGCACGGGTTTGCTTTGCCCTTTTGTCACACAAGATGGTGCAATGCAACACAATTGCTTAAGTGAGATTTACTATGCCACGCAGAGTTACATTGAGTGGCTTAGTAAATTCAGAGTAACGCAAGGCAGTGCAAGTTGCTGCTTTGCATTACTCTGCCCTGTGGGTGGAGCGTGGATGGATTATGGGTGTTAATGGATTTTGGTGCATACCCAGTAAACCTGGGAATGCATCAAAATGGTACGCCTTCTCAGGGGAGGCACACCAAGGGGAAATATATTTATTTTTCCTTGCCTTATCTCATCTTTCTATGTGTGCTGCATTCTGCAGCACGTGTAGAAAGAGGAAAATGTCTCAGAAGATTTTTTTTGTGCAGGAAGTTCTCTCTTCCTACACAAAAAAATTCTGGCTCTAATGAAGGCACCCTAGCACCATGGTGCGAGGGTGCCTGCGTAGGCACAGGTGCACCTGCATAGGCACTTGGCAGCCAAAAGTACACCCGTGCAGAATGAGAGCAGGTATGCATCATATCTTTGTAGATGGGGCGCATTCCTGCCCTCTCTATTTGGTGCAGTGCAGCAAGATGTCTTTCTGCTCGATGCCAAATATTAGTAAATCTGCCCTTGATACTATTGACTTTTATGGCATGAAGGCTCAAAGTTTCTAGCTGCACCTAAGTTAAACCATAGTGTTTATAAGGTAATATCAGGGTTCATTGATGAATCCAGAGCTTACCCCTGAAGCCTGGTTCAAAGTGAAAGAATGTAAATAATGTTAGCAACAGAAAAGCAACATTCAAGATGGGAAATAAAACACATAAATTCCCAAACTAATGTAGATGAAGAAATATGCTATTGATCAAAAAGGAATAAATTGGGTCTCGTCTTATGTAGAGGAGAAATGAAAATAGAGAGAATAAAATAAAATGATGTCTACATGTTAAGCACATTTGGAAAACAAGACGCTTCCAAACACTAAAGACTTGGCAGTGCTCTTAACAATGGCTACTAGTGGGTAGGCAGTGCAATGTTTTTTGTAATAAAAAAAGCAATGCCACAATAAATAGCCTTAATGAGGTTCATTGCATGGGTCATGGCCACAATGGCCTGAGAGGCTCCGGGCCAGACTGGCCGTAGCGGGCACCGGCATTTCCCCCAGGGGCTGCCTGGGTGGGGTCCATTTTTGGGCCCTTGGGGGCTGATTTTGTTACCGGTGCCGGCAATATAGGACCACTGTAACAAAATTGACCAAAACCGGCCCTAGCACACAGCTCATCTATTCCCCCATGCCCCACAGAGGGGCAGGCCAAGCAGTTTGCCAGGGCCCATTTCTGTTCCCAGTCAGGCCCTGGAGAGGCCCCCATAGCTGGCACAATCTGAGTGAGCTACTGCTGCACTTCCAAAATCAGTCAGCATCCTGCCTCGTAACAAGGATCAGGGCATAAATGGAGGCAAAACAATCAAAGAAGCAGTAACCCCTGTGCAGGAAGCCATGCTGTAATGCCCAATTTTCTGGACAATCACGGATGTGATGATGGGGCACAGGCCAAGAGCACAGAAGGATGCCCAGATGGCATGATGCCTGGGAGGTCCCACTGTGGATGAGTGGCACACTGCCCTTCATGGGTACAACTAGATTTGGAGGCATATTTATCAAAATGTCATGCAGCACAGCAAGCCACATTGCTGTGCTAAACAACAGGGAAAAGGCAGGAATGTGACATATTTGATACAATAAGGTGCATTCCTGTTTTTCCCTGTGCTGGTGCACAATGTGCTGCCTAGCGCCAATGCAGGCACCCTTGCACCGGTTTAAGGGTGCCTGTGTTGTAAGGGAAAAATGAGGAGAAGTAAACATATTTCTCCTCATTATGCCTCCCCTGGGGATCCGTAGTGATGAAGCATGATTTTGCAAAATAAAAATCCAGCTTGATTAAATCTACTCATATTTGTATTACTAATAAAAACAATGACTAGTAGTGTGGAAAACTATTAACATGGGTGACAAATATTTTGTGAATAAGTGCAAAACAAAGCACAAGTTAGAAGTATTAGTGAAAAAGTGCAAAATGAAGCACAACACGTGTAGAAAAAAATGAAAGTAGCATTAAACGTGTGGAGAGCATGAATAAATACATTTTCTTTATGTGAACTAAGACATTTACGAGAGAGAGAAATGGAAATAAAATAGAAAATGCTTATAAAATGTTGCACACTATTGCTTCGTTTTCTTTACTTATAATGTACAGGGGACATAATAATTAATAATGAGTTTAATTAGATTATGCTTGTGAATCTAATCGCAATAATGAATCATTTGCCATAATAGATTTTCTTTTTGGAACTTTAACTGAAGTGTGTTTTATTTTCTTAGAGAGAGATGCATTACAAAATCCTATAAAGGCCTTAAAACCTCGCTTGAATGTTATTTTCTGTTCTTAAAATTTAGGCCTCAGAAGAACAAGTACTTTGTCCTTCACTAGTTCTAAATTGCTGTGATAGTTTGTTTAGCTTTGCGAAAAATGAATCTTAAGGAATTTCCTCTTGATTATTATCTGTGAATGAACTTGTCGGGCAAAAGTTACAAACCTTCAAAACGTGCGCGAGAATGTGGATAATGTTGCAAGATGTTTTACTGCTTCCGCGGAAGGATGACTTCATTAGAACTAAAAAATGACTTTCTTCAATTATCTTTGGCGAACTAGTGTGGTCAGATGATCACCTTATTTTGAAAACCAATGAAAGTGAGAAGAAGCTATGAATGATACTTTTAGGAGATTGGATATTAATATTTAGGGTATAAATCTTTGTGTAAAAAGCGAATTCGTGGAGTAGCTTTTACTTTGAGAGGAGAGCTTTACTGCTGTTTTCCTCAATGCTACTCTGGCTGGCTGCTGTCTTTGCTAAACCTGACTGAGACTGTCCTGATTCTTTGCACTTCATCGGCTGATGATGATCCTTTTAGCTAAACCTTTTTGTCCAAGAGGTTAGCTTCCTTTCTCATTGCATGCTGTGCAATAATTCTCTAGGCTCGTGTGAAATCAAATTGCATTTTGATATTTGCAATGAAATTTTTTGTCTTTTCGCTCTCTCTCTCTCTCTCTCTCCACTCAAATGCCTGTTATTGATATTGTGCTGAATTCAATGTTAATTGTTTCTTATTTTAGTGGTTTACCTGTAACATTTGTTTATGAAGAAAACTTATGATACTTGCTAATGTATTCATGGACTGACCATTCATATTCTGAAAACGTTAGATAAAAGTGACTTGATAAGTAATTCAGAGTGTGTCATTATTGATGAGGTTTTGACAGATTTGTAAATATTATGACAGTTATTACTAAGTTATTTCCTTCATTTAAGGTCCTCAGAGGGTAATTGTATCTCGCTTTCCATTGCCAAGTCCCTATAAGCTCTACAAAAAGATCCATCACAGGACCTATTGTTGTGAGTGGTTATGGAAGGTCTCATGGGCCCAAACTGCTAACCATAAAAGAGTATAGTGGTATAAAATTAGTGATATCTTTAGTGATGAATAAAATTTCCCCCCGTTTCCGCTGCATCAGTAGCATTTTTACACATTCCCAGGTCTACCAGTAAGGGCCTTTCTCTCCTTCACCTCCACTGCACAATACATTGAACATCTCAGAATGACCTAGTCTGGCACAATAAGACTCCTCTTGCCTTTCCTAAGTGCCATGGAACTGAAGGAAGCAAAACCCGTGGGGCACTTGGGTTCGGGAGGCTGTACCCTGACCTGCTGCTCCTGCTGCTCATCCTTCAACTATGGCATAGTGATTTACCATAAGTGTGAAAGCAGGATGGACATGCAACATTGCTGAAGTAGAATGATTAGAGATTCTGATGACCTGACACTAAAATTGCACTGCCTTTAGCAGTCATTACCTGTTACAATGGAAAAGACAAAATTAGCTCTATCCTGAATCAAAGAAAGCTCAATAAATTTGAAAAACATAGAGGAGCAGAGCAGACTTTGATGGAAAATCAGACCCCAAAGTTTTTGATGGCCCAAATACAAACCAAATCAAAGTCACTGAAAAAAATTCTACATTTGATCCAAGTATTGCATTAGGTAGTAGAGAAGAAATCAGGTGAGTTGGAATGGATGTGTATATTTTGAAGAAACACCTCGGAAACATGGTTGACAGAGTCAATGAGATGGAGAATTAAGTCTCAACACTAGAAGGCTCAGGGGCATATTTACAAATATTTCAAGCAATGCAGTGCTACAACGTAAGTTGCTGCGCATTCATTGCATAAAAGGGAGAGACAAAAACGGAGCTATATTTTCAAAGTTATGGTGCATTTTTGCTCTTTCCTAGCACTGTCACACTTGCCCATCAAAGCCATAATAAGGTACGGCAGGATCAATCACTGTGGCTGTGCCTTCAGTCTTCCCAGCAAACAGATATGAGCTTCATTCTTGAGGTATTGATTGACTGTAAAGAACAGTTTAAAGTACTGTTGTTTTTCATTAGGAGCATAATCCCTCCGGCTACCTAGATTCAGTCTGGGCATCTCCCTATGCCCTTATCTTTTCTTTTGAATTTGTTTAGTTTATTATAGGTGTGATTGCATATTTCCCGTTACACTATGGGCAAGAAAAACACCCCTTTTATGCCGCAGGCCCTCTCAAGATAAAAAAAAGCTTGTAAATCATGCAGCAGAAAATTGTACAATTGATGGGGTAGACAACCTTATAGAAGAGGTAGAATGTATGTTAAGTAATAAGGATTTCTAGAAAATTAACTAAACTGGCTAAAATCTGTGAGAAAAAGTGAAACCCTCCAAAACTTGAATAGTTCATCAGTGATTAAAACCCCTGTGGTGTATGGCCCTAGCAATTATGCAGCCACAGAAGAACTCTTAAACATCATTTGGTGGCTGCAACAACATGCTTCCAAACTTTTTGTGTTCTAGCAGATTTGAAGTGCTCCAACACACCGAAGGTCACTTCCCTCATGGGTGGGGGAATAGTTCAAATTGAGACAAGCCTCTAGGGGGACATATTGGGACTCGAGTAATGAGGGCCCAATTAGTGGCTATAGAAGAGGTCAGTAACTTGATTATGTTGCTAAAAACAGAGATTCTTGATGTAAGGCAAATAGTAACTAAGGGCCTGTAGTAGAAAGAAAGCAGGTCCAGTTCCATGTTGATTGCTTAAGTAGATTTATTAGGTAAGATGGTAATAAGAGAAGCCCCACCAGGAGCAGCCTTCCTGCTGCTCAGCCAATCCTCAAACTGACACTCTCCACAACCAGGCATCCTCACATTCCATTACATCACCATGCACACCAACATTCCACAGCACATTCACACTGGCTGAGCAGCAGGTATAACACATCTCCTTTCATTATTCAGATGACAAAGGAGCCATTAAAAATAGTGCATGGAAAGGATGACAATAAAACTATTACATGCAACACAATGACATCAGAACACATGCAAGACAATATTCATTGTAGCAAAGTGCTGATGCGAAAGCATGCAGATAAGAGATGGAAACATTTCATGCATGTGTACAATAAATGATAAAATAAAGATAATAAAAGGGACATACACACCTCATCTCCCTTTTTAACCAAACCAAGAAAACTCACACACTACCACACCACAAAACACAAACTAAACCCAGATACCAAAAAACAAGCTGGCTGGCCAGGTCAACAAGAAAGTGATACGAAGGATACCAACTGCAAAGCGCGGTAGAGAACCATGCAAACAAGAGAAATTAAAAAAAATAGAAAATGTGGAAAATCATTCCACACCAAACACACGCCATGAACGCTGCCCTCCACCCTTACCCGTAGTAAGGTTGGTACATGTGGAACACAACTCCACACCAAACAAACGGCATAAAAATTGCCCTACACTCAAACCCAAAGTTAGGGTGGTACGTGTGGAAAGACGCTCGACATGGAACCTGTAAAAGTGTACAACTCTACACCAATCAAGTAGTTAGAGAAAACAGCAATCACTAGCAAAAACACTCACTCATCAACCATTTGGCTTCAACTCAGCCCTTAACCCAAACCTGAAGTAAGGGCGGTGAGTGTGGAATGAAGCTCTACACCAAGCATTAAAAAAAACTCTTCAAGGAAACATCAAGGGCTAACACAACCTATCACCCCAAACCCAGTGAGGGAGAAACAAGCCCCAGCTTACCGTTTGGGTTCCGGCAAGCCCCCTTTACATGTGGCAGTTTAACCACAGTCTTTTGGATTTAAAAAGAAAGAGAGCGTGTCTGACTCAGTGCACGTGACCTTACCTGCTTCTTGGAATCCTGCTGTGTCTTCGAGGGATCTCTTTCTACGTCTTTGCTGCGACGCAGCTTAGAGTTGCTGAAGGATGCCCAGCTGCACAAACGTGCCCTGAGTCATCCAGCGCAGCGTGAAGTATGTGCCGCCATCTTGGGTTTGGGGGCAGCACTGGTCTTGTTTGGCTTTATTTGGTACCATCCGACGCATTTTACTACTGTGTACCATTTTCCTGGACGTTTTGTTTGCACGCAGACACTGTGTCATGTAGTTTTATTCACTGCACAGTCAGAGTGAGAGTAGTTCATTTCTTCTCACATATTCATTCAGCTGAGAATTTCCGACTCAAGGTACTTTTATTAATGTTTTTGATCCGCCTGTTTTCAAATTCAGGTACCTGCATGACCAATCGTCTTATGCTGCAGGAGGAGCGAAGAGGTGTTTTGCTACATTGGCTTTGTTTCCAAAGTTCTTTGGTTCCGACTTAGTTATATATGGCATAATTTGTGTGTGACCTCCAGGTATTTGTTTTTTTAGACTGTCTATCGTCTTAATGGTCGTGCCGTTTGGTTACAAGATTTTACATGAGACAATGAATAAGATTTTCCTATATTCAGAGTTTACTGACTTCTTGCTTTATATGCCATACTCAACTTGCTGCCATATATTATCACTGAAATAAAGCCTTTGTGTACTATGCCATCTACTTCTTTTACAGCCTGCTATCTAGTATCTTTCTGCTACCAAAGGTTAATACTGTTTATATGTATGCTTTTTGATTGTTTTTCTTATAGAGGACTTTTCACACATCTGCAAGCTGTTCTCTGAATACACCCTGGGAAATCGAAATATAATTCCATTTAATGGGTTATGTGTGAAAGGACTATTGTGAACCTATTTGGTGGAAGTGCACTCCTCAGTACCCTTTAGTTTCTGATGTTTTGGGCTGAAAGTTTTGCTTTTTACTGGTGTATGGAGTTTGTTATTCTTAGTCCACCCTACCCTACTCCCTCCCAGAGCCCTCCATGGCTCTGTGTGCAGTCACCCCCTAGGGCCAGCTCCAGCAATGTCCCGGGGTGCCCACATCGGACATTGCTGTTTGCAATGGCCTGACGGGAGCACCACTCCTGCCAAGCCATAGCAAACTCTGGGGCACTTCATGGCAACAAAAGCATTAAAAAAACTTTTGCATCCATGAAGCGGAGCAGAATTGTTTTTGGACAGAGGGAACTACATGTTTGCAGTACCCTCTGTCCAAAAGCAATGCCGGCTCCCACGGGAGGGGGGGAGTTGGAAGGAACTGCAGGGGCCTTGAGGCTCACTCCACTGTGCCCAACAAGCTGGCCGAGCCACGGGGATGGTCCAGGGAAGGGGGGGCCACACGGCCCCCTTCCTAACAAAAACATCACTGGAGGCCCTGCGCCATTTCTCCACTAGTCTGCAAATGCACCTCCTGGTGCACTCCAGGTTGGGGGATGAAGTCCCCTTGCCTTTTGAGGGTCCTTAGGGGCCAAGAAGGCCTACTGTTACCTCCAGTAAGCCCCACACAGCAGGATTGCCAAGAGGTGGTCAGAGGCCATGCCCCTCTCTCCACCACTGTGCAAATGCACCTCTTGGCACACTGCTGGTGGTGACATGATGTCCCCTTGCCTCCTGAGGACCTCAGGACTAAAGTGGACTTCTTCCCCCAAGCAGCAGTGCACCTGGAGGCGCGTTTGCAGATTGGTGAGGAAAGGGGGCGTGGCCTGCTATCAGATCTCATCAATCCTGCTGTATGGGACTTACTGGAGGAAATAGGAGGGGTAGTTGGCCCCCAAGTACCCTCAATACCCAAGGGGACTTCATTTACCTACCAGTAGTGCACTAGGAGGTGCGTTTGCAGAGTGGTGGAGAAAGGGGGCATGGCATGCTTTCATATCTCAGCTATCCTGTTGTATGGGACTTAATGGAGGTAATAGGAGGGGTAGCTGGCCCCTAAGGACATCCTTGGAGGCCAACTACCACTCTTGTTAACTCCAGTAAGTCCCACACAGCAGGATTACTGAGAAGTTGTCAGAGCACGCCCCCTCTCTCCACCACTTTGCAAACATGCCTCCAGACACACTACTAGTTGGGGAATGAAGTTCCCTTGGCCCCAGACGGATCTTGGGGGCCAAGAAGCTCTCCTGGTACCTATGATAAGTCCTACACAGTGGAATTCCTGAGACATGGTCAGAGGCCATGTCTCAGGAATTCCACTACTCTGCAAACATGACTACTACTTTAAAAACCATAGAAATTCACTGAAAAAACCAAAGGTTACAGGTACGTCATAGTTAGGAATTAGCATTTAAAAAAACCTTAGAAATTCATTGAATAAAACAAAGGTTACAGGGACGTTATAGTTAGGCTGACCTTTCACTTGTACAAAATCAGAGAAATTCAGCAGTTATAGTTAGCTGAGCTACTATAAATCGCGCCCCGCAATGCACTGCTTATGACCTCACAAATTTAATCACTCATGATATGTCAAGTAACATCACTGATGACATGACATCACTGATGACATCATCCGGTGACTGTGAGTGTTTCTAAAATGTTTATGAGTGTTACATATATATACACCAAGGTGTATTTATGAATCAGGGGGTGTATGGGTGCCTTTATGGAAAATTTAGTGGGTGCATGACTGACTGTATAAGTGAGTGACTATACGTGTCTCAGTGCATATATGGGTGCGTGACTAGGTTGTGTGAATGTCTATGTCAGTCTGTCAGTTGGTGTATAAGTATCTGTTTGGGTTGATGAGTAGGTACATGAGTGGCTGCATGGGTTATTGATTGGTTGTCTGAGTACCTGTATGACCGGATGAGTGTCTGAGTGGGTGGGTGACGGTTTGTGTGACTACCTGAATGGATGAGTGAGTGGGTGAGTCAGTGGCTGTATGGGTTTGTAAGTGCATCTGTGAGGGGCTGTATGGGTGAGCGAGTGTGTATATGGCTATGTCAGTGAGTGATTGGATGTGTCAGTTGTATATGTGTGAGTAACTTCATATTTGAAAGGTAGTATGGGTGAGTGTTGAAGTATATATTTGACTGTATGTGTGAGTGAATGATTCTGAGAGTGGCTGAATGGGCGAGTGTTTGCTTGTGTCAGTGACTGTATAGGTGAGAATGTGTTAGTTTATGTATTAATAAGTGAGTTGGTGTGTGTATAACTGTATAGGTGAGTAAGTGGCTGTGTGATTGACTCTATGGGTGAGTGAGTAGGTATGTGAGTAGCTCTATGGGTAACTGACAGTGTGTGAGTGGGTATATGAGTGAATATATCAGGGGCTGTTTTAGTGAGTGAGTTGGTCTATGAGGGACTGTATGAGTGACTGAGTGGATGTGTGTATAGACCTATGAATCAGTGAGTGGGTGTGTATGTACTGGTATGGTTGTATCAATGGTTTTGAGAATGGTAGTGTGGAAGTTGGCTTGGGTGAATGAAAGTTTATGTTGGGGTATGAGTGAGTGTGTGAGAGATTCTGTGGATGATGTCATCAGTGATGTCATTTGGGATGTCATCAGTGATGTCATCCGTGATATCACTGACCATGTCATGAGTGATGTAATATGTAAGGTCATAAGCGGTGCTTTGCAAGGGTGTTAGTTATAGATAGTCAGCTAAATATAACTGCTGAATTTCTCTAAAAAAATTGACTCTATCTATGATAAATTCGCTAGTAATTGTCACGCACCCTTGCCTGATGACACTTTTAAACCCCATAATGCCACCACTACAACATTATCGACCTTCCCTCCCCTCTCTAGGGATGAAACCATCACACTTCTGTGCAATGTCAAATCTGGCTCCCCTTTAGATGTTATGCCTGCAAAAACTGCAGCGCCCCTTGCACATGGACTCGCAGACTCTGTTAGTCCCCTTCTTAACTCCTCCCTTGATAGCGGTCTGGTCCCCTCCACTTGGAAAGCAGCCCAGGTCATTCCATTGCGGAAAAACAAGAATCTTCCAATGGATGACCTCTCTAGCCTCCGTCCTATCTCTCTTCTGCCCTATCTGAGCAAGGTCTTGGAGAAGCATGTGAATAGCCATCTCTCCAACCATATCGAAGCAACCGGATACTTGGACCCGTCTCAATCAGGATTCCGCGCAAACTATAGTACGGAGACTGCGTTGGTAGCCATAACCGACTACATTAGACTTATTCTTGATCAGGGACAGTCTGCCATCCTGGTCCTTTTAGATCTCTCCGCTGCTTTCGATACGGTGGACCATCCGACCTTGCTTGGAAGGCTAAAGGAGACTGGTCTCGAAGGAATGGCGCTGAACTGGATTACCAGTTTCCTTTCCAATCGCACACAAACACTTAATTTAGGCCCTTTCCGCTCTACCACCGAAAATCTGTCCAAGGGTGTGCCACAGGGCTCTTGTTTAAGCCCCACATTATTCAACATCTATGTGGCCCCCCTTGCTTCTCTTTTAAGATCTCTTGGGTTCATACCCGTATCCTATGCGGATGATACCCAACTTATTTTAACATTCAATAAATCCTCCCTGACAGCCCATTCATCTTTTGCCTCAGATATGTTGGCCATCTCGCAGTGGATGAGTAACAACTTCCTCCAATTGAATGCAAATAAAACGGAGATCATCCTCTTCGGTGATGCCCCCATCCTGTGGTCTCCCGCTTGGTGGCCATCGGAATTGGGACCTGCTCCTCCGCCCAAATTAACAGCAAAAAATTTGGGTGTGCGCTTTGACCAGGCTCTGTCTATGAAGGACCATGTATCCTACACAGCCGGCGCATGCTTCTTTACTTTGAGCCTCTTGAGGAAAGCCCTCACCTATCTCCCGGACTCGCTCCGTAAGACACTAGTGCAGGCACTAGTACTGAATAAGTTGGATTACTGTAATGCCCTCTTGGTTGCCGCGAATGAATCCGCTCTTAGCCGTTTGCAAGTGGTTCAAAACACCGCGGCACGACTAGTCACCAATGACCCATATAGATCAGCTTCACTCCCACTGCTCCAACAACTTAATTGGTTGCCAGTGCGAAAACGGATTAAGTTTAAGCTTTGCTGCCTGACTCACAAAGCACTGTGGGGTCCCGGCCCCCAATATCTAGCTGCGAGACTCCATCAATATACTCCCAGCCGCGACTTGAGATCAGGCTCTAAATCTCTGCTACTTATTCCGAGAATTAAGAGAACTCGGTTAGGAGGTAAATCTTTCTCCTATCAAGCTCCTATGATTTGGAATCAGCTCGCCCTTCCCCTAAGGCAATGCTCCGACTACCTTAGGTTTAGAAAGATACTGAAGACAACCCTCTTCGCAGAATGATTTTGCCCCAGCCGCCCCGCCCTGCCCACTAGCGCTGAGAGACCCCCCTGGGGGTGATTCACACGCTTTATAAACTATTAACATATTAACATCCTAACTATAACGTTCCTGTAACCTTTGGTTGTTTCAGGGAAAAAACAAATATATATATGTGTATGTATATATATATATATATATATATATATATATATATATATATATATATGATTCGGTCTGGCCCAAGGTCGAAGGCTTCCGGGTTCTCTCAGGCGGTGCACGCGAGGCGCAGCAGGACCAGCTGCGAAATAAATGATTCAATTTTTCCCGTAGGGAAGGTTTGTTCCTCGTGCACTCCCGTGTACAAGATTCAAGGAAAATACCACCAGGTATTCGTTCGAATTTCCAAAACGTTTATTACAGCATCCAGCAAAAGAAAACCTTACGCGTTTCGGTCTCTACGGAGACCTTGCTCACAGGTAAAGTAATGATTGTGATTTTGCTTTTTTAAATTGAAAAAACCCCGCGGAAAAGACCAATCGGGTTACATCACTTCCTGTCAAATATACAGGCATTATGGGACATGTAGTTTTTCAACTAATTACAAAAACTTTGTACAAACAACAATTATTCACAAGCAATGCTCTCCTTTTTATGATAATCCCCTATTTCAATTCAGCATTGATTGACAAAGCGGTAAGTGTAAATGGTTAAAATTCTAAACGAAAACAAAAATTAAGCCCTCTAGTGGGCAAAAACTTTATGTAAATGATAATCCCATGTTTTACTTGAGCATTTGACTCATAAATCCTGACTCATAAATCAATAAATATGAGTAATTAACATTAAATACGGATACACGGGTTATGACCTCTAGTGGGCTACATTATTCCACATCCAAATCTGTGGACTGTCCCAGTTTCAACAATAAGTTCAACCATGTCCCAATAAAGAAAAGGGTTTTTTTTTTTTAATTAAATTAAGAGAGTCGGCATCATTTACTATCTGATAAATGTCATTAAAGGTGGCAGTGTAATTCTTCATCTTGATTATGGCCATATGGGCTCAAAGTTCGAAAATTCATGATGTGTTTGGATTCCTTTTGTCTCATTACCAGCTCCCGATCTCCTCCTCTTTTGTTTGGTCCAACACTTTCAATGCCATAAAATTTTAGGGTTTTCCAATCCCCTTTGTGCTCCTTCTCATATGTCTTGCCATCGCGTTGCTGCGATCAAAATTAATTGTGGCACGGACATGCTCCAAAATTCGTAATTTGAGTTCTTTTTTTGTGCTTCCAATGTATTTCTTAGAACAAGGGCATTCAAGGGCATATACAACAAACTGAGTTTTGCAGTTGATTAATTGTTCAATTTTCCATGTTTTATTGTTTGCCATCGGCAATTCCTTCGTTGTTTTGGCGATGCAACAAACTTTACATCCTGCACATTTATAAAAACCTTTCGGTCTGCCCCATGGTTGTGGTTTATTGAGTTCCTGAAAATGACTGTGTATCAATTTGTCCTTTAGGTTTTTTGCCCTTCGATACGTCACATTGGGATGGTCTCCCACAATTGGAGATATTGTGGGGTCCATGTGGAGAATGTGCCAATTCTTTTTCAAAATCCTTACGATTGAGTTGTTGGCAGTTGAGTGGGTGGTGATGAAACGTATTTTATCTGATTCCTCTTTAGACGATTGTGATTTATCCATCAATAAGTCCGTTCTATTGATCTTTGTAGCACGATTGGAGGCAGTTTGTATCCACACTGGATTATATTTTCTCTTTAAGAACCTGGTTGTAGACCGTTTCTTTTGTTCTTGCCAATCGTTATCATTGGAACAGATTCTTTTAATCCGGAGAAATTCTCCGTACGGGATATTTTGTAGGAGGCAAAGTTGATGGAAGCTCTGAGCATGTAAAACCGCATTTGTTGCGGTGCTTTTACGATGAAGAGTAGTGTGAAGTACATTGTCTTTTACAAAGATCTCCGTGTCCAGAAAAACAACCCTCGAATCACTGATCGTGTACGTGAAATGTAAACCAAAGTTGGAATTATTCAAAGTTTCAAAATACTGAGCAAATTCTTCATTTGTTCCTTCCCAAATTAACAGCAAGTCGTCTATGTATCTTAGCCATGCTATGGTTTTTTGAACTGCTTGATCATTTTCCAATCTCCATGCCCATGTTTTTTCCCAATGTCCCATTGTTAAGCAGGCGTATGAAGGGCTAAAAGAAAAGCCCATAGCAGTACCTTTTGCTTGGCGATAAATCTCATTGCCAAATAAGAAGATGTTTTGCTCCAGGCACATTGATATCATCTCCAACAACATGTTATTGTGGTCAGTTAGCTGTATACTTCTGTCTTTAAGAAAGGATTTAACTGCTTCGATGCCGATCTTATTTTCGATGTTGGAGTATAAGGATATTACATCCATTGTAATCAGTTTATAAGATGGTTGCCATGGAGTATCCTGTAGTCTTCTTAACATGTCACCCGTGTCTTTTATGTAAGATGTCAGACCCTTTACATATGGTAATAGAAATACATCAATGTAATTGGCAAAGGTTCTAACAATGACCCTTTGGCAGAGATTATAGGTCTCCCTGGCGGTCTGGTAGCGTGTTTATGAATTTTGGGCAGGAAATAGATTGTAGCCATTTTGGGGAACTTAGTTTGAAGATATTTAAGTTCATCAATATCTAGAAGTTTTTGCGAGTACCAAAGCTCCAACTTTGCATCCAATTCTTGTTTTAATTGTTGTAGAGGGTTAGTTTTTAATTTTTCGTAATATTCCTTGTTGTTTAGTTGCGAATGAGCTTCTCGCATGTATGCCTCTTTATCCAGAACAACCACATTGCCACCCTTATCTGCAATTTTGATTTCAATGGTGTCATCTTTTTGCAATGAGTTAAGAGCCTGGCGTTCTTGTCTAGATAGATTATCCTTGGTGAATGGTATCTTTAACTGATAAAGATCTTTTACAACGCATTCATGGAAAAAATCAATTTTGTTCCCTGGGGGGAGTTGTGGGTAAAATCTAGATTTTGGTTTGATATTGGAGATTCCTGCCCCTAGCTGCACACAATAAGTTTGTACCTGTCCCCCTCTTTCTTGTGGAGCTTGACTTAATTCCATAAGGTTGACAAAATGTTCCGCATCCTCTATGGGAGTTTGGAGAGTTGGTAGAACAATATTTCTTCTATATGCAGCCATGTCCGGTTTGTCAATGAAAAGTTTTGCAAGTTTAATCTTCCTTATGAACTTGTAAAGGTCGATTCTGGTTTCCGCTAAATTCATGCCACTGGTGGGACAGAAATTCATGCCTCGTTTGAGAACCTGTGATTCCACTTCACTGAGTTGTTTCGAGGATAAATTAATCACTTGTAATTCTTGATCCATAGAAGTATCATATTGGTTTGTTTCCAAGCTTAACAAATTTGTTTCTTGATCTAGATTTAAGCATTCCATTTTTTTCTCATATTGCGTGTCATAGTTCCATAGTCAATATTGCTGAAAATAACATATCCACAGACTCATTCAGATACTAATACATTTACTCACGGAGGCACTCACACTCTCTTACACCTACTCACAGACTAACAGACCCACTCAGAAGCTCATACACCCACTCACAGACCCACCCAGACACACATGTGCCCACTCACAGACCCACTCAAACACTCATGCACCCACTCACAGACCCATTCAGAGATTCAGACACCCTCTCAAAGACCCAATCAGACTCACACACCTATGCAGAGACTCATGAGCCCACTCACAGACCCACTCAGAGACTCATGCACACAATCACAGATCCACTTAGAGATGTATGCACCCACTCACACACCTACCCAGAGACTTACACACCCACTCACAATCCTACTCATACTCATGCACTGAATCACAGACCCACTCAGACTCATGCACCTACTTAGAGGCTCTCTCAGAGACTCATCACCCACTCACAGACCCACTCAGTGACTCATGCGCCCACTCACAGACCCACTCACACACTCATGCATCCACTACATACTCGTGCACTCACTCATAGACCCACTTAGAGCCTCAATCACACTCTCACACACCCATCCAGACTTGTGGGCCCACTCACAGTCCTACTCAGAGACTCATGCACCCAGACATACACCCACTTAGAGACTCACATGTTTACTCACATACCTACCCAGAGACTCAGGCACCCACTCACAGACCCTCTCAGAGACTATTACACCCAGTTATAGACCCACTCAGAGACCCCTGCACCCAGTCAGATACCCAGTGAGACACTCACACACCCATTCACAGACCCACTCAGACACTGATGCATGTACTCACAGACCCATTCAGTGACTTATGTACCCAGTCATAGACCCACTCAGAGAGTCACACATGCAGTCACAGACCCACTCAGACACTGATGAATGCACTCACAGATCCACTCAGAGACTCATGCACCTACTCGTAGACCAACATCAAGGCTCATGAACTCACTCACACAGCATTCAGAGACTTGCAAACCTACCCACAGACTCATGCACCCATTCACACACCACTCAGAGATTCATGTGCCGACTCACAGACCCACTCTGAGACTTATGTACCTAATCCCACTCAGTGACTTATGTATTGACTCACAGACCCACTCAGAGATTACGCGCAAATCACAGATCCATTCAGCCACACATACCGACTCACACACCCAGATAGACACTCATACTCACTCTGATGCCCATACAAACACACTCACACCCAGTGACACCCATCAACAGACACTCTCACAACCACTCATACACCCAGACAGACACTCTCACACTCACTCTGATACCCATACAAACACGCTCACACCCAGTCAGACACAGAAGTGTACTGAAGTGATGGTGTCTGAGGTCAATTTTTATACCCTGGTGCCCTGGTTCTGGAAGGTGGGAGAAGCTTCTAGACAGTGGCTCTGAAGTGCAAGGAATTCCCTGCCTCCCTTGCCCTTACTCAAAGCTGGCTGAATTAACAATGCAGGGTCATTAGGCCCTTTGTGTGGAGACAGGATTTAGCCTATTCAGGTGTGAGTGAAGCTGTGTCCAGCTCCTCCTTCCCATCCTGCCAGTGATGGCCCATCTAGGTGCTCCTAAGCTCTCATTGTGTGTGGCTGTCTAGGAGAAATATGCAAGTCCCTACTGCCAACTACACACAGTTATGTCACCAGAGAAAGGCTGCAGGCACCAAATGGTTAAAGTAAGAAAATGCTACCTTTCAAATTGCAATTTAAAATCCTACTTAAGCATAAGTTGTGATTTTAAATTGTGATTCCAGAGATACCAAATTTCAAAAGTCTATCTCTTCATATTTGGGAATGACACTTATGAAATATAATAAGGTAATCCCAATGTTATCATATGAGAGAGACAGGCCTTGCAGTAGTGAAACATTACTTTGAGTTTTTCACTACCACGACATGTAAAACTAAAAGGAATATGTCCTGCCTTCTAAATACATTGCACCCTGCCCTCTGGGTTCTCCAGGGTCACCCTTAGGGGTGATTTACATTTAAAGAATGGAAAGGTTTGGGCCTGGCAAGAGGTTTATCTTGCCAGGTCAAAGTGGCAGTGTAAACCGCACACACAGGCTCTGCAATGGCAGGCCCGAGCCATGGTTAAAGGGCTACTTAAGTGAGTGGCACCACAAGTGCTTCAGGCCCAGTAGTAGCATTTAATTTACAGTCCCTGGGCACTTTACCAAGGATTCATAAGTACATTGAATATGCCAATTGAGGACAAGTCAATATTACCATGTTTTAGGGAGAGTGTCAATGCACTTTATCACTAGTTAGCAGTTGCACAGAGCTCAGAGTCCTAAGGCGAACAAAACGAGGTCAGAAACAGAGTAGGAGGAAGGCAAAAGGGTAGGGAAAAGGCCACCATAAGGCTGTCAGGTCTAGCACATGTCACCCAACCTGAAAGAGGGGAGAGCTATCCATCCCTTTGAAAGTTCTGTTCACTAAGGTGATGTTAGACCTGGCACCTAGGCGTGAGTCTCCCTTCCTCTTTTTGTCGCTGTGCCTCATGTGTTTTTATGGTGTTGGCCGCTCAGCGCGCTGTGCCACTGCCAACCAGTGTCGCGGTGCGAGTGCTCCCTTGTAAATTGTATATGTTGGTTGGATTCCATGATTGGATTGTTTGGTTTAATATCAGACCCCAGTAAAGTGCGCCAGGAGCGCCAGGGCATGTAAATGCAAACACCGCTGGTGGGCTTGCAGCACGGATTGTGCCACCCACAGAAGCGGCCGGTAAAATATGTCTAAGGTCTGCCATCGCAGAACCTGCGTGCAGTCTGGTACTGACATGCTGACTGGCAAGTGCCCACACTCGCCGGTCCCTGAAACCTTCCCTTAGCTGCATGTTAGTCACCCCTCTGGTAGGCCCACGGGCAGGGTGCGTTGTGAGCCTAAGGTAGGACAAGCCTGGATGCGTGGCATGTCCTGGTAGTGAATGACCGCCATTTGGTTGTTCACTACTGCAAGGCTACCCTGTTCTCATAGGCCAGTATGGGCGGCTTGGATTGTTACACCCTAGGATCCTAACCGACCCAGGGAACATGGTAGGAGATCGAGTTTAGTATGCCTGAACTCGGAATAATAAGGTACATCTTTTCGCAAGGTTTATTTTAATATTCCGGGTTTGCAAATGTCGCTTTTAGAAAGCTGGCCTGCTTGCCTAAACATTTCAGCCCGCCTCTGCGTGATGTGTATCTGATGTCTGGCTGGTGTGAGTGACAGGGCTGGGGGAACCCAGATGGGCAGGGCTAGGTAGCCTGGTGGTGAATAGGACGATCGACAGGTAGATGGGTGGGAGGAGTGCTCCTAGGCTCTGAATAGGACAGTGCTCTGCTACCTCAATGCCGGCTCCGCCCCCTGTGGAGCGTCTGAGGACTCTGCCCTGCACTCTGAAATAAGAAGCCTGCATCGCGTAAACAAAGTGCTCAAAAACCGGACTGGACTAGGCAAGGGCCCCCCTGGCCTGGGAGAACAAAAGATTTGCTGTATAAATGTAGGAGCCCTGCTCCTAAGAAACTAGATCCGCTTTTGACCAAGAAGAATCTCTGCCTGAGGAGGAGGCACCGGGAAAGCTGTAGGAGGAAGACTGTCCCTATCCTGGGGGATTGGCCTGCAGTGGTGACCTTGCTGCCAAAGGAGAGAAGAGAAACTGTTGCTGAAGACTTTTACTTTACTTTTACTTTCAAGACTTGTGCTTTTCCAAAACGATCTCCAAGGGCTTGGAACTGAGCTTGCCCCCTGAACTGAGCCCCAGGACCATTGGGCTCTACCTGATCTTCACTCGCCTGCTGCTGGACTGTGGTGTCCTTTCCCTCGCCGGAGCTGTGACCCTCGTGCCTCAGTCCCTCCCTGAGCCGTGACCAGGACTGCTTAGCCGCCCCCGCCTTGGGAAGAGCCTCGCTCGATCGGAGCCGCTCCCCCTACGCTGTGCTGGGCTGCCCCTGTCACCTCGCTCGCTGGAGGCTCGCTGTGCACCTTCCCCCTCCCGCCGGAATCGGCGTTTGTGAGCATCTCCAAGCCTCGGACAGCCCGGACGTATCGGCGTGCCCGGCTGCCCCGCTTTGTTCACCCGCCACCTGCAACACCCCGCTCTTGTCGTGAGCCTGAAGATCAGACACCCATCGTGAAGTGTGGGAGCCTCGGACGCCGCCTCGCCCTTCTGTCGAAGAGCCGCTGAAATCCCGCACCCACCTTCGCGTCAAGAAACAAGGTACTGTACTTACGAACTCGACCGTGAGCTCGCATCGGATCCAGGGTCCGCAACGTTCTGATTTCCCTGTCATCTGCCGAGGGCTTCCCGGGCGCTGCCTCAGCACGAAGTGTGCCGAGGCCACAGTTACCTTGTGCCCGCCTAAAGAACTTTCCGTAACAACGAGAACTTTACCGTATTCCTAAGAATTGTGGCCCCATCAGTTCATCGTTACTGGGCCTTGTATTTGAATCTGCTGAATCTACATAAAAGCTTATTTTTACATATTACCTGATTGGTGTCCGTTTGTGGTGCATGCAAGGGGTTTACTGTATGTGTAATTGCATTTGCTTAACCGTGTACGCCTGAGACTTAGCCTAGACTGCTCGCGCCACGCACCTAGAGGGTGAGAAGGGTTATTCTGGGGAGTCATCCTTCGCCCTGACAAGAAGTAAAGGGTCCCTGCTTGTTGTGGGTTCACACCCGCGTCAACCAGAGCCCCCTCATTTCTAACATTGGTGGCAGCGGTGAGGATTTACGGATTTGCATTTGTGGTTTGCGTATAGTGAATCACTGATCACCACGTAGTGAGAGCAGACCAGTAACACAGCCACAAGGCTAGCATTTGTTTTTGTTTTGCCAAGAATCTCCATTGTTAGAGCCATGCCTGGTTCACTTTCCGCCGGAAGGGCAGCTTCTATAATCTCTGGATTTGAGGACGTAGATTGGGAAGAAGACGCACTTCAGAATCGTACCAATGAAGAATTGAAAGGTTTTTGCTCCAAGTTCAGGATTGCCCAAACTGGATTAAAAAACAAGGCCCAACTCGTGAAGGCGCTGAGGGCCTGGTATGAGTCAAAGGCACCAGAGAATCAGGTGGAAGTGGTTCCACCAGAAAGTGTCCATGAGTTTGGCAGAGGCCTGTCGCCAGAAGAGTTGGCAGACAGGGCAGCAACCCGGGCACACGAGGTGGAGATGGCAAAACTTCATGGGCAGATGGATATGGAAAAACAAAGATTAGCCATGGAAGAAAAGAAACTACAATTAGAGCATGACATGAAGCTGAGGGAGCTGGAGCTGAAAGCAAAACGTTTGGAGCTTAATCCCTCTGGTGGCAGCACACCGCCAGTACCGGCGGAACCAAGAGTTTATATTCCCAAGGATGTAGTGAAGGAGTTCTTCAAGAATGACAACATCGGGCAGTGGTTCAGAGCCTACGAGGTAGCCATGTCTTCCCACCGGGTCCCTGAGAAAGATTGGGGAGCGGGGTTGTGGGGACGGTTCCTGAGTGAAGGGCGGGACACGCTGTTAGATTTACCTGCTGACGTTCGTAATTCTTATGCCCATATGAAGGAAGCATTGATGGCTAGGTATGGGTTGACCCCTGAGTTATATAGACAGAGGTTCAGGGGTTGCACTAAGATTCCCAATAGTACGTATGTGGAGTATGTGACTTTCTTTTGCAGAGCGCTGGATGGTTGGGTAAAGGGTAGTAAGGTAAATGATTATCAAGGGCTTCTTGATTTAATGGCATGGGAGCACTTGTCCAGTAATTGTTTTCCTGAGCTACGCCAGCACCTGATAGATAGTAGGCTGACTAACCCGAGGAAGCTTGCTGACGAGGCGGACCGCTGGGTCAGTACCAGGGTCCACAAGGGTACCGTGGGAGATTCCTACAAAGGTGCGCAGGGTCCCCAGCAGAAGAGTGGGGGGGACAGGGGTAAACAGAAGCAGTTCCAAAAAGGGCCCCAAAATAGTCCCCAAGGGAACCAAGGGAAGGGTTCTCAGCCTCCCCCACCCCAGAAACCGACCGGGGCCCCGACAGGTCCTCCTGTTCAGAAGGGGCCCGTAAGATGTTACAGGTGTAACAATTTGGGGCATTTTGCCTCTGATGTAAAGTGTCCGTTGTTTGGTAAACCAGCACCCACTGGTGCTCCACCCCGGCAGGTGACTAGTGTAGCCTTGGGGGAGGAGAGGGATGTCCAAGGTGGGTAGGGTCCCGCAGAGATGTCCCTGGTCTCGCTAGGAGACCATGAAGTGGTCCCTCCAACCCAGCTGCCTGAGAACACTAAGAAGTACAGGCAGTGGGTGACCATAAATGGCCATAGGGTGGAAGCTCTTAGAGATACAGGGGCCAGCGTGACAGCTGTCAGGTGTCACCTGGTGTCTCAGGAGCAGGTGGTCCCCAATGCATTCTATCCCGTTGTTGCCGCTGACAACACAGAGAGGCACTGCAAGGTGGCTCAGGTTCCCTTCAAGTGGGGGGGGGTCTCTGGTACTCTTCAGGTAGCTGTGAGGCCCGCCATGCCTGTAGACTGTTTGTTAGGGAACGATTTGGAGAGCTCACCTTGGGCTAAGGTGGAGCGGAGTGCTCACCTGGAGATGTTGGGTATGCCGGATTGGGCGTGTGTCACCACACTGTCCATGGCAGCCAGTAGAGGTACTCAAGAGGTCCTGGAGCCTGAGAGGGAGGCCCAGGAACCGGCCTCAGAGAGAAGGCGCAAGGGGCGCGGGAAGCCGGCCCCTGAAGTTCCCACGGTCCAGGAGGAAGCAGACCTTGAGGGGGATGCCCTGGAACCTACAGGGGAACAGATAGCTGAACTGGGAGACCTGCCGGAGCTGACCCATTGGCAGCAGGAAGGGGGTCCCACCAGGGAGGACTTTTGTAAGGCGCAGAAGGAGTGCCCTTCTCTCATAGGTATGCGGCAGCAGGCTGCAGACCAGGCCGCAGGTGATCAGTCAGGATCACATTTCGTTTACTGGGAGAACGACCTCCTATATACAGAGCCTAAGGTTGCTGAGCCTGGGTCAGCCCGTGCGCTGGTGGTACCCCAGGACTTCAGAGCCTTCCTACTGGGGCTGGATCACGATGTGCCATTGGCAGGGCATTTGGGGCAGGACAAGACCTTTGAAAGGCTTGTCACCCACTTTTATTGGCCTCAAATGCGCAGGAGTTCAGATACTCACTGCAGGACATGCCAGACTTGCCAGGCAAGTGGAAAGAGTGGAAGGAAGCAGAAGGCTCCACTCCAGCCATTCCCTGTGGTCGGTACTCCATTCCAGCGAGTGGGGATTGACATTGTAGGGCCACTGGACCCCAGGACAGCGATGGGCAATAGGTTCATCCTGGTCCTGGTGGACCATGCCACCCGGTACCCGGAAGCCATTCCTCTGAGGACAGTGACGGCCCCCGTGGTGGGACGTGCACTGATGGGAATTTTCTCCCGAGTGGGATTCCCTCTAGAGGTGGTGTCTGACCGAGGTACCAATTTCATGTCCAAGTACATGAAATCTCTTTGGCAAGAGTGTGGTGTAACCTACAAGTTCACCACACCTTACCACCCCCAAGGAAACGGGTTGGTTGAGAGATTCAACCGAACCCTCAAAGGCATGATAATGGGCCTAGAAGGACCCATGAGGCGTAAGTGGGACGTCCTCTTACCATGCCTTCTCTTCGCTTACCGTGAGGTGCCACAGAAGTCTCTGGGGTTCAGTCCCTTTGAGCTTCTGTATGGTCACCCAGTCAGAGGACCTCTAAGTCTGGTCAAGGAAGGCTGGGAGCAATCTCCCAGGAAACCTCCCCAGAATGTATATAGCTACATGCTGGCCTTCAGGAATCAGACTAGGCGTTTCAGGCAACTTGCTGAGGCAAATCTGGAAGCCAGCCAGGAGGAGATGAAGCGGTGGTACGACCAGAATGCCACTCTGGTAGAGCTTCAGCCTGGACAGAAAGTATGGGTCTTGGCCCCCGTGGAGCCGTGTGCGCTCCAGGATAAGTGGACCGGTCCCTTTGAGGTGGTGGAGCGCAAGAGTCCTGTTACCTACGTGGTGGACCTGAAGTCTCCTAGGAACCCCTTACGGGTCATACATGTCAACCGCCTCAAGCCCCACTTGGAGAGGTCCCAAGTGGGCATGCTCTTGGCAACAGATGCTGGGATGGAAGAGGAGACAGAACCTCTTCCTGACCTCCTGTCAGCCAAGGAGCAAGATGGGTCAGCGGATGGTGTCATCCTCTCTTCCACCCTGACCCCTGAGCAACAGAATGATTGTCGCCAGTTGCTGGGACAATTTTCTGATCTGTTTTCCCTGGTCCCTGGTGTCACTGATTGGTGCGTCCATGATGTGGACACTGGGGATAGTACACCTGTGCGGCACAAGGCCTACAGGGTGACTGACAGGGTGAGGACATGCATCAAGGAGGAGGTCTCCAAGATGTTTGCACTCGGGGTAATTGAGTCTTCTAGCAGTCCTTGGGCCAGCCCCGTGGTCTTGGTCCCAAAGGCTGCAGCGCCGGGAGCCACACCCGAACTCCGGTTCTGTGTGGACTACAGAGGACTCAATTCAGTCACTAGGACTGACGCACACCCCATCCCCAGAGCTGATGAGCTCATCGATCGGCTAGGGGCTGCCAACTACCTCAGCACGTTTGATTTAACGTCTGGGTATTGGCAGATCGCCTTGACCGAGGGGGCCAAAGAGAGGTCAGCATTTTCCACTCCAGATGGGCACTACCAGTTCCGGGTTATGCCATTTGGGATGAAGAATGCCCCTGCCACCTTCCAGAGATTGGTCAACCAGGTGTTGGCTGGGCTGGATTCGTTCAGTGCAGCCTACCTGGATGACATCGCAGTGTTTAGCTCCACTTGGGAGGAACACTTGCGTCACCTCTGGGAAGTGTTGATGGCGCTGCGCAAGGCAGGCCTCACGATCAAGGCGAGTAAGTGCCAGATCGGGCCGGGTTCCGTGGTGTACTTGGGACACCAAGTTGGGAGTGGCCAGGTGGCACCCCTTCAGCCCAAGATAGAAACCATCCTGAATTGGGAGGCGCCCAAAACCCAGACGGAGGTGAGAGCCTTCCTAGGTCTCACCGGGTACTACAGGAGGTTTGTCAAGGGGTATGGCAACATGGTTGCCCCCTTGACAGCGCTGACTTCAAAGAAGCAGCCCAGGAAAGTGATTTGGACTGACACCTGTCAGAAAGCTTTTGAGGCCTTGAAAACTGCTATGTGCACGGCGCCCGTGCTCTTGGCTCCCAACTTCTCCAAAGAGTTTATCGTTCAGACAGACGCTTCAGAGCATGGTGTGGGGGCTGTTCTTTCACAGATTAATGAGGAGGGCCTAGATCAACCCGTAGCCTTTCTTAGCAGGAGGTTACTTCCACGGGAACAGAGGTGGAGTGCTATTGAGCGTGAGGCATTCGCTGTGGTCTGGGCGCTGAAGAAGCTAAGACCCTACTTGTTTGGGTCTCACTTCCGGGTTCAGACGGACCACAGGCCCCTCAGATGGTTGATGCATATGAGGGGTGAGAATCCAAAGCTGTTGAGGTGGTCCATTTCCCTACAGGGTATGGATTTCACGGTGGAACATCGCCCTGGCACAGATCACGCCAATGCTGACGGTCTGTCCAGATTTTTCCGCCTTAGTGATGAGGAACTCCCTGGGGTAGGGTAGTTCTCCCCACTTTTCAGCTGGAGGGGACACGTGTTAGACCTGGCACATTGGCGTGAGTCTCCCTTCCTCTTTTTGTCGCTGTGCCTCATGTGTTTTTATGGTGTTGGCCGCTCAGCGCGCTGTGCCACTGCCAACCAGTGTCGCGGTGCAAGTGCTCCCTTGTAAATTGTATATGTTGGTTGGATTCCATGATTGGATTGTTTGGTTTACTATCAGACCCCAGTAAAGTGCGCCAGGAGCGCCAGGGCATGTAAATGCAAACACCGCTGGTGGGCTTGCAGCACGGATTGTGCCACCCACAGAAGCGGCCGGTAAAATATGTCTAAGGTCTGCCATCGCAGAACCTGCGTGCAGTCTGGTACTGACATGCTGACTGGCAAGTGCCCACACTCGCCGGTCCCTGAAACCTTCCCTTAGCTGCATGTTAGTCACCCCTCTGGTAGGCCCACGGGCAGGGTGCGTTGTGAGCCTAAGGTAGGACAAGCCTGGATGCGTGGCATGTCCTGGTAGTGAATGACCGCCATTTGGTTGTTCACTACTGCAAGGCTACCCTGTTCTCATAGGCCAGTATGGGCGGCTTGGATTGTTACACCCTATGATCCTAACCGACCCAGGGAACATGGTAGGAGATCGAGTTTAGTATGCCTGAACTCGGAATAATAAGGTACATCTTTTCGCAAGGTTTATTTTAATATTCCGGGTTTGCAAATGTCGCTTTTAGAAAGCTGGCCTGCTTGCCTAAACATTTCAGCCCGCCTCTGCGTGATGTGTATCTGATGTCTGGCTGGTGTGAGTGACAGGGCTGGGGGAACCCAGATGGGCAGGGCTAGGTAGCCTGGTGGTGAATAGGACGATCGACAGGTAGATGGGTGGGAGGAGTGCTCCTAGGCTCTGAATAGGACAGTGCACTGCTACCTCAATGCCGGCTCCGCCCCCTGTGGAGCGTCTGAGGACTCTGCCCTGCACTCTGAAAGAAGAAGCCTGCATCGCGTAAACAAAGTGCTCAGAAACCGGACTGGACTAGGCAAGGGCCCCCCTGGCCTGGGAGAACAAAAGATTTGCTGTAGAAATGTAGGAGCCCTGCTCCTAAGAAACTAGATCCGCTTTTGACCAAGAAGAATCTCTGCCTGAGGAGGAGGCACCGGGAAAGCTGTAGGAGGAAGACTGTCCCTATCCTGGGGGATTGGCCTGCAGTGGTGACCTTGCTGCCAAAGGAGAGAAGAGAAACTGTTTCTGAAGACTTTTACTTTACTTTTACTTTCAAGACTTGTGCTTTTCCAAAACGATCTCCAAGGGCTTGGAACTGAGCTTGCCCCCTGAACTGAGCCCCAGGACCATTGGGCTCTACCTGATCTTCACTCGCCTGCTGCTGGACTGTGGTGTCCTTTCCCTCGCCGGAGCTGTGACCCTCGTGCCTCAGTCCCTCCCTGAGCCGTGACCAGGACTGCTTAGCCGCCCCCGCCTTGGGAAGAGCCTCGCTCGATCGGAGCCGCTCCCCTACGCTGTGCTGGGCTGCCCCTGTCACCTCGCTCGCTGGAGGCTCGCTGTGCACCTTCCCCCTCCCGCCAGAATCGGCGTTTGTGAGCATCTCCAAGCCTCGGACAGCCCCGACGTATCGGCGTGCCCGGCTGCCCCGCTTTGTTCACCCGCCACCTGCAACACCCCGCTCTTGTCGTGAGCCTGAAGATCAGACACCCATCGTGAAGTGTGGGAGCCTCGGACGCCGCCTCGCCCTTCTGTCGAAGAGCCGCTGAAATCCCGCACCCACCTTCGCGTCAAGAAACAAGGTACTGTACTTACGAACTCGACCGTGAGCTCGCATCGGATCCAGGGTCCGCAACGTTCTGATTTCCCTGTCATCTGCCGAGGGCTTCCCGGGCGCTGCCTCAGCACGAAGTGTGCCGAGGCCACAGTTACCTTGTGCCCGCCTAAAGAACTTTCCGTAACAAAGAGAACTTTACCGTATTCCTAAGAATTGTGGCCCCATCAGTTCATCGTTACTGGGCCTTGTATTTGAATCTGCTGAATCTACATAAAAGCTTATTTTTACATATTACCTGATTGGTGTCCATTTGTGGTGCATGCAAGGGGTTTACTGTATGTGTAATTGCATTTGCTTAACCGTGTACGCCTGAGACTTAGCCTAGACTGCTCGCGCCACGCACCTAGAGGGTGAGCAGGGGTTATTCTGGGGAGTCATCCTTCGCCCTGACAAGAAGTAAAGGGTCCCTGCTTGTTGTGGGTTCACACCCGCGTCAACCAGAGCCCCCTCATTTCTAACAGGTGAAAAAACCAGGAGAGACCATCAGCATTGGTGTGGTCTGACCCCGAATGGTGTTCCACCGTAAACTCCATTCCCTGACAATCCTCTGTCCAAATCGCCAATCTCACCTGGTTATAAGAAGTTGGCTCAATTAAGGTGGTAACAATGGTGCCATAACCCTTAACAAGACTTCAGTAGTAGCCTGTTAGGCCTAGGAAGGTGCTCACCTCTGTTTGAGTTTTTGGTGGTTGCAAGGCCATGATAGTTTCAATCTTGGCCACTTTGCCTCCAACTACTAGGTGACCCAGGTACATCACGGAACCCTGGCCAATCTGGCACTTTCCGGCCTTGATGGTCATGTCTGCCTGTTGTGAGCCTGAAGCACCTCATGGAGGTGATGCAGGTGTTCTTTCCAGCTGGAACTGTAAACAGCAATGTCGGCTAAGTAGGTGGTATGAAAGGCCTCCTTCCCAGCCATGACCCTGTTAGCCAACCTTTGGAAGGTAGCAGGGACATTTTCCGAGCCAAGGTACATCAACCAAACTGAAGTGGCCCACTAGGGTTGAAAATACTGACATCTCTTTGCCCCCCTGAGTCAGGGCAATCTTCCACTATCCAAATGACAGATCAAATATACTCAACAGTTTGGCAGTGCCTAGCCTGTCACTGTGCTCATTAGCTCAGGGGATGGGGTGTGAGTCAGTCCTGGTGATGAAATTGAGTCCTTAGTAGTCCACAAAGAACCAGAGTTCTGGTGTTGTGCTCGGTGGGGCAGCCTTTAGTACCAGCATCACAGGGCTGGACCAGGGACTGTTGGAGGGCTCAATTACCCCTAATGCCAGCATCTTGGAGACTTTCCCCTTTGTTGTTCTTTACAGGTAAGCTGCCTCCCGTGTCAATCTCCTGGATGCACAGATGTGAGGCAAACTGTCCCAGCAACTGTTAACATTCACTCTGTTGTGGGGTTATGGTGGAGGAAAGATTGACACCCTCCACTGACCCACCATGTTCCCATGTAGAGAGGAGGCCGGGAAGAGGATCACTCTGCTCTTCTACCGCCTAATCTTTCATGAGGAGCATGCTCACTTTGGACCTCTTGAAGTGACGCTTGGTTCTGTTCACATGGAGCACACTTAGAGGATTCATAGGGGTCTGGAGATCCACCAAGTAGGTGGACACACCCTTATGCTCCTTGATTTTGTATGGACTGGTCCAGCTGTCCTGTAGAGCCCTGGGGTCAACTGGTTCTAAGATGCATACTTTCTGGCCAGGCTGAAACTCCACCATAATGGCCTTCCGGTCATACCAGAGATTCATTACTTCTTGACTGGCTTCCAAATTACTTTTTGCTTTATCCAGAAGTGGTGCATCTGGTTGCAAAGGGCCAACACGTAGCTGACCACATCCTGTTTTTTTTGTGAGCTTGCTTCCACCCCTCCTTGACAAGGCTCAGAGGTCCCCAAAGAGGGTGGCCATAAAGAAGTTAAAAGGGGCTGAACCCTACACCTTCTTGTGGCACCTCCCTGTAGGCACAGGGAAGGCATGGAAAGAGGGCATCCCACTTACACCTTATGGGCTCAGACCTGCCCATAATCATATCCTTCAAGGTCTTGTTGAATCTCTCCAGAAGACCATTGGTTTGGGGGTGATAGGGTGTGGTGAACTTGTAAGTTGCCCCAAACTGATCCCACATGGACATCATGTTTGCGGACATGAAGTTAGTACCTCTGTCAGATGCTATCTCCTTGGAGAACCCAACCTGGGGAAAGATCCCTCATCAGAGCTCTAGCCACCACAGGTGCAGTTACTGGCATCAGAGGAATGGCCTCTAGGTAGCAGGTGGCAGGGTCCGCCAAGACAAGGACAAACCTGTAGCCTAAGGCTGCCTTCGAGTCGAAGGGTCCAGTGATGTCGATAAAAGTGGGAGACAAGCCTGGTGAAGGTCTTGTCTTGTGCTGAATGTCCTGCCCAGGGGTTATCATGAGCCAAACCCAGTAGGAAGGTCCTGTAACACTGGGGGACCACCAGTGCACGGACTGCCCCAGCACCAGGGGCCTTAGGCTTTCTATAGAGGAGCTCATTCTCACAATAGATTAGATGTTTCCCAGAGGCCTCACCTGCTACATGGGGTGAGACCTGTCACCTCAAGAGGGGGACACTCCTTCCGTGCTCAACAGAACTCCTTCCTGGTGGGCCCACCCCCAACTTGCCAGCTAGAAATATAAGGTAGGTCACCTAGGGTGGCAATCTCCTCCCCAGTTGGCCTCTCCCTCAGGGACCCCATCAAACTCCACTTTGGGAACTTCAGGTGCTGGTTTCCCAAGCCATTTTTCCCTCTGCTTGGAAGCTGTCTGGGCCATTGTCCATAGCTCCAAACGCCCTTGGCACCCTTTGTGGGCAGCTGTGGACCGTGTGGTCATACTGACCCACTCAGGCAATCCTATAGTTTTTAAGTGTGACTTGAGCTCTACCTTCCTGTAGGCAGTGTGCTCTGGGTCATTGCCAAACAGACAATCTACAGGTATGGCAGTGCTCACAGCAACTTTCAGAGAACCTGAGACATTCCCCCACTCAAAGGAAACTAGAACCATCGGTAGATGGCTCTCACAATCGTCTGCAACTACGACTTGGTGGAATTGTTCAGAAGGACCTGGTCTGCAGACACCAGCTGACACCTGACAGTGGTCAAGTTGTCTCCGTTGCTTGCAGAGCCTCCACCCTTTGCCCATTAATGCTGACCCACTGCCTATACTTGGAAGTATTAGCAGGCACGTGTGCTTTAGGCGCCATCTCTTTATTCCCCGGAGAAAGTAGGGTCTTCTCTGTATGTCCCCCAACGCTAATTGGGACTACCTCTTCCCAGAGCACTATACTTGCCAACCCAGGTGTCAGCTCACCAGTGGAGGTCTGTGCCATCTTGGGACATTTGGAGTCACCCTTGGAATACCTATACTTGTAGTACATTTGGGGTACAAACATCCCTGTCTTTTAATCAAAGAACCCCTTCTTCTTTGGATCAGACTGGGAGTTGTTGCCACTACTCCTGTGGGAATTATTTTGGGGGCCTTGAGAAAACACCTTTCTTTTACATTTTTCTCCCCCCCCTCTTTCTTCTGGTTGGAACCCTAACCACCGTTGTGGGAGTTCCTCCCACCCCGATACCTTTTTGGACACGCTGGTGATAGCTCAGAGGTCCGCCTACTCTGAAAGTTTCCTGGGGTCAGTCAGCTTACTGTTAACTAGGTACTGGTGCAACTCTGGAAAACAGATACTGACCATGTGCTCTCTTAAGATTAAATTGTACAACCCAACATAATCATTAACCCTGCTGCCCCACAGCCAGCCATTCAGTGCCTTGCTGGAGTAGTCCACAAAATCTACAGAGGATTGGTTGGGGTGCTTCTGACTGTTCCTGAATCTTTGGAAATACTTCTCAGGGCTCAGCCTAAATTTTGTAAGTAAAATGACCTTCATGGAAATGTACTTGGCTTAGTTCTCATCTTCTAATGTCAGACGTGTGTCCCTCCCAACAATTTGCATATGGCTGGGTTCTAACTGGAAAGGCATGGTGAGCAAAAAAACAATGGATTTAGGCCCAGATCTCTGTACTGGGGTGAATGTATGACATTGTTCTGCATTCTGTTCATCAACAGTTGTTTTTGCATTTGTCACCCCGAGTGGGAAGGGTATGCCCAGACGTGGGTCCCGTGCTCTCCATGCCACTGGAATCAAGCTATCCTGGCTGAAGAGGGGTGAAACCCCGAAACCGGTCCTAGGATGCTTGTTTCCAGTCCAGGGAGGACCTGGCTTGGCAGTTCGGGCTGGACTGTTCCCATGAGGCACAGGGTCAAGACTGATTTGCATATGACTGGGTTCTAACTGGAAAGGCATCGTGAGCAAAAAACGATGGATTTAGGCCCAGATCTCTGTACTGGGGTGAATGTATGACATTGTTCTGCATTCTGTCCATCAACTGTTGTTTTTGCATTTGTCACCCCGAGTGGGACGGGTATGCCCAGACGTGGGTCCCGTGCTCTCCATGCCACTGGAATCAAGCTATCCTGGCTGAAGAGGGGTGAAACCCCGAAACCGGTCCTAGGATGCTTGTTTCCAGCCCAGGGAGGACCTAACTTGGCAGTTCGGGCTGGACTGTTCCCATGAGGCACAGGGTCAAGACTGATTTGCATATGGCTGGGTTCTAACTGGAAAGGCATGGTGAGCAGAAAAACGATGTATTTCGGCCCAGATCTCTGTACTGGGGTGAATGTATGACATTGTTCTGCATTCTGTCCATCAACTGTTGTTTTTGCATTCCTCCCAACAGTGGGCATGTGTTTCCACAGACCCCCCTCCCCCGTGCTCCTTAGGAGCCCTGTGAACCTTCAGTGCAACTTCATAAGCAGAAAACCTTTTATCAATGTAATCTCCCACCAAATAACTGGGCACTAAATCCTTGGATATGTAAAATCTTTTGTCTCTTTTAAGTACTGCAGGAATGCTGCCACCATGACTTGTGGAATCAACCTGTCTAGCCTTGATATCCAGCTCTTTTAGGGTCCGCTCATGAGCCAAAAACAACTTTTTCACCTCCATGGCCCTTTCAGCATTTTTCTCTTCCCAGGCCCAATCAGCCCTTTTCTCCTCTGACTCCAATTTTAGTTTAGCCATCTGCAGCTTGAATTCTCTCCTCCCTCCTCTCCACCAGTTCCTCTGGGCACATTCAATGGGAAGAAACACTGCTCCCTGCCCAGGCAGGAACCTCCAATTCAGGGATCACCCCCCCATCCATTGCATGTGTTTCCTCAGAGGGGTTATCCTCCATCCCATTTTCGTCTCCTGTGGTATCACCCAGCATGAAGTGTGTTCTGCCCAGGCCCTCAGCACCTTTTTCAACTTCACCTTCCTGGTGGTGCTTTGCCAACCTCCTTACCGACATCCTTGAGCTGGGCCATTGTGTATGATTCTATGTTGGCCAGTTCAAATTCCACTTTGTTGGTGTAGTTGTAGATCCAGCATCCAGAGAGGCGATTTTGAGGAAACATCAAAAAAAGCCAATGAAGGAGAATTAGACATTTAAATTGATCTTGGATGTGAATTAGTAGTGTACACCAAGTTACTCTATGGCACTGCACAAACATAAGTCCTATCCTCACCTCTGATCACCAATGCTAGAAATTGTGTTGTTGGTTGACTAGTCAGGCAGCAAACACAATATTAGTCTGGGTAAGAAGCCAGAAAACCCTAAATTAACCTGTGCTCACCCTCTGGTAGCTTGGCACAGAACATTCAGGCTTAACATAAAGACAATGTGTTTGTGCAAAACTTCAAACTGTAAAACAGTGAAAACATCACACAAAAAGATTCCACACCAGGTTAGAGAAATAGAACTCCATTTAATAAATAAAACATTACCACAATGACAAACAATCCGCTTAGTAGAACTTGAGATATTAATTTGTAAAGAATAAACTGTAAAGTAGCACTTAGAAGCAAAAAAGGCTTACTTGGAATATCTGTTTGCGTCAGACCGGGACACAGTAAAAAATTCAGGCTCATCATGATCGAGCACGGGTCAGATACAGGGACCCAGTGAGGTCTGCTGAACAAAAGCACCTTGATCCTGGCTCCATCAATGTCGAAGATGCGCGATGCAGCTGAAGCAAAGCGTCAGTGTCGATCTACACAGTGGAGGCGATGCGCTGGTCCTACTCCATGCAGCAGCGACGATGCGTCGGCTTGGATGATCGAAGAGCTCTGATGCAGAGATTCTGCGTCATCGTCAAGGAGTCGTTGACGGGGGAAGTTTTTATATAGCGCAAACTAGATACGAAGGTATCAGAGCACTTTACATGAGCACCAGTTGCGTTACAGATGGGCCCATTCACGGCACGGGGAGATTACATGATTTGCCCAGAATTACAGTATGTTGCGCGTCTCTGCCGAGATTCGAACCCGGTTCCCCAGTTTGAAGGTCGACCGCCCTACGGGGATGCGAAGATCTTGTCCTGTTGAGAGCATCGTGCATTGGTGGGTCCGAAGATGATGCATCTGGGCCGATCCATGCAACAGAGGCGATGTGTTGCTTCTGGTCTGCACAACAGTAGTGATGCACCAGTTCTGATCCACGCAAAAGGAGTGGTGCGCTGGTTCTGATTCATGCAACAGTGGCGATGCAACGGTTCGACAGAGGATGCTTGGGTTTTTCTGGAGCACGCACCTTAGGCCCACTTCCAATGGCCCGGTACTGGGATGGCACTACCTGGCAGGGCTGGCCCACAGGTGGCAGAGTCTAGTTGCAGAAGCAGGTAGGTTGTCATTCTTTTATGGACCCGAGGCTTCAGATCAGGAGGCTAGCCAGCTACAGCTAGCCCTTGGAATCACTCTGGGTTCAAGTGATGAAGGCTGAGTTCTTCTCACCCAGGTAGGGGAGCAGCAGACAACAGGGCAGCAGAGCAATGCAGAAGTTCAGCAAACCAGCTGTCCAGCAGAGTGACAGATTTTCAGCAGCACAGTAGTCCTGGCAGAGTCTTCACAGGTCCAGAAGTGTACTAAAGGTGTGGTGTCAGAGGTCCAGTACTTATACCCAATGGTGCCTTTGAAGTGGAGGAGACTTAAAAGAAAAGCCTTTGAAGTGCACAGAGGTCCTCCCTTCCTGCCCTGGCTCCAGACTCTCTACGGGAGGGTATGCAGTCCTTTGTGTGGAGACAGGACACATCCTATTCAGGTGTAGGTGAGGCTGGGTCCAGCTCCTCCCTCCCACCTTGACAGGATGGCCTATCAAGTCACACCTAAGCTCTTATTGTGTGTGACTGTGGATAGGGGAATACACAAAGCCCAGCTGTCACCCTCATAGACGTGTATCAGAGACAGGCAGCAGGAACCGAATGGCTAAATTCAAATTAAGAGAATGCTAACTTTCTAGTTTCAGAATTGCAATCTAAAATCTGACTTCACCACGAAATGTGATTTTAAATTGTGATTCCAGCGACGCCAAACTTAAAAAGTCTATCTCTTCACAAATGGAAATTACACATATAAAAAGTAATAAGGTAATCTCAGTGTTATCCTATGGGAGAGATAGGCCTTACAGTAGTGAAAAACAAAAAGGAGAGCTTTTCACTACATGACATCTAAAACTTAAAAGTACCGGTCATACCTTCCAAATATATTGCGGGCTGTCCTCTGGATGCTCCAGGGCCTAAATTAGGGGTGTCTTACATGTATAAAAAGGTATGGTTTGTGCCTGGCAAGAGATTTGTCTTGCCAGGTCAAATTGGCAGTGTAAACTGCACACACAGGCTCTGTAATGGCAGGCCTGAGCCATGGTTAGAGAGCTACGTATGTGGGTGGCACAACAAGTGCTGCAAGTCCACGAGAAGCATTCAATTTACAGGCCCTGGGCACATGTAGTACACTTTACTAGGGACTTATAAGTAAATTAAATGTGCGAATTGAAGATAAACCAATATTCCCATGTTTAAGGGGGAGAGTAAATGCACTTTAACACTGGTTAGCAGTGGTAAAGTACTCTGAGTAAAAACTCCAGCGAAAAAAGGTCAGAAACAGTCGAGCCCGAAGGCAAAAGGTTGGTGGGAAGACCACCCTAAATCTGTTAGGTCTAGCACAAACCCATACCATCCAAGTGAACAGACTATCACACATATGTTTGAAAATAAATTGTCTGTGTGGAGGTTGAAATTATCCTTGTTTTGTACCGCAGAAAGTCACAGTTCTGACAAACATTTGCCTTATTCAAACACCGGTGCATCACCCATCACTGTTTGAGCAAGGATCAGATTTTAGCCCTGCACTGGTAACCTGTGTCGCAGAGTGTAAAATATATTTTATGGCAATTAGTATAGCCTTATAGCCCGCCATAGCAGGCTATACCGGCTATTAAAGGCCCGCTGCAGCGGCCCGAGCTGAAGACGAGGGACTTTAACAAAGCAGCGGGACTTTAATAGCTGGTATAGCCCTGCTACGAAGGGCTATAAGGCTATTAGAACATTCTGCCACTAGAGGGCAGAATGTTCTAACAAATAAAACAAAGCCTTCAGGGCGCGAGGGGATTCAAATCCCCTCAGGCTCCCTGAAGCCTTTGTTCACAGCCAGAGCTGTGAACAAAGAAACATTGGAATGTTGGAGCTCCTGGCTTATACCAGCCATTATAAGCCCGGAGCACTCCATTGTATTCAATGGAGCTTCCAACATTCCAATTTCTAATATAGCCTTATAGCCCGCCGTAGCGGGCTATACCGGCTATTAAAGGCCCGCTGCAGCATTAAAGGCCTGAGCCGAAGGCGAGGGACTTTAACAAAGCAGCAGGACTTTAGTTGCCGGTATAGCCCTGCTACGAAGGGCTATAATGCTATTAGAGCATTCTGCCACTAGAGGGCAGAATGTTCTAACAAATAAAGCCTTCAGGGAGCGCGAGGGGATTGAAATCCCCTCCGGCTCCCAGAAGCCTTTGTTCACAGCCAGAGCTGTTGGAGCTCCGGGCTTATACCAGCCATTATAAACCCGGAGCACTCCATTGTTTTCAATGGAGCTTCCAACGTTCCAATGTTCTAATATAGCCTTATAGCCCGCCGTAGCGGGCTATACCGGCTGTTAAAGGCCCGCCGCAGCTTTAAAGGCCCGAGCCGAAGGCGAGGGACTTTAACAAAGCAGAGGGACTTTAAAAGCCGGTATAGCCCTGCTACGAAGGGCTATAAGGCTATTAGAACATTCTGCCACTAGAGGGCAGAATGTTCTAACAAAACAAAGCCTTCAGGGAGCGTGAGGGGATTCAAATCCCCTCAGGCTCCCTGATGTCTTTGTTCACAGCCAGAGCTGTGAACAGAGACACATTGGAATGTTGGTGCTCCGGGCTTATACCAGCCATTATAAGCCCGGAGCACTCCATTGTTTTCAATGGAGCTCCCAACATTCCAATGTTCTAATTGAAAATATGCAACAGCAAAGATCGCCTAAACTACTCGTGTAGGTGCTGGTAATATGATGCTAAAAATTGTAAGGAAACTCATCAGTTGCAGCTGTTACGACTCGAGTATCCTCTATTAGAAGGTGTTGAGCATTGTTTGCACATTACAGCCTATTGAGGGACATTTCTAAACGGGCTGTCTGCAACAACCCTTTGAGCAAATAATATTTCCCCACGAAATATCACCACTGCCAGAAATATTGGCAATTGTTATGAGCCTTAGTGATTGCTTCTTTGCCATGTAGCCCTGAATTCTTATAAGTGGAGATACACAGATAGGAATGCAGCAAGTTATTCCAAACAAGCTTTTAAAGTCTGCCTGTCCAGTTTTATATTGAACATTTTACTTTCTTGGCGAAGGATGGGGCCCTCTGAGCCTTTTGAAACATTGGGCGCATTAACAAATGACAGCAATTGTAAAACGAGGCACAAAACCAGGAGTAGATGTTTCACTGCAGCGGATATTGTTAAATAAGTTGGCAATTTCTGTATCATAAATATTAACAACTAAAGTCTTCCGATATGAAAGTCATCCATCAGCGTCACTGGCTCGAGGAATCACTGTGTAACCAAGGATGTTCATGTTCTTGAGCTTATATTCAATCTGTGACCTTGATTGTGTTAAATACGATTTTTACTCTCATAAACGAGCAGGATGAGAGGTATGCAAGCGCCACAGTCTCACGGAGGGGCATATTATCAAGGTCCGGCAATAAATATCACAAACCGCGCTTAGCGGGTGTATATTTATCGCCGGCTATCTCTGGAATTTATCGCCCGGTTATCACGTTATCAAAAATGCACATCGCCGAGGCGATAAAAATTCCAGAGATATTTGGGATATCGCCGTTTTCCATGGTGGAAAACGGCGATATCCTAGATGATAGGGACCTGTGGTCTTAGCCACACAATCCACCCCCATGTTAAGTATGCCTTAGTCAGGAATTTAACAGACGTTAAATTCCTGCGTTAAGGCATACTTAACGCGATTTAAAAAACCGCTCACCTTCCTTGATAATATCACGAAGCTGCCTTCGCGATATTTCCCCTTGTTGGTTTCAAAGCCATGCCTACTTTGCATCTCATTAGCGATGCAAAGTTAGGCGTGCTGGAAACGGGGGCTAAATCAGCAAAACAAGTGATAGCGTGTCTTTGCTGATAAGGCGATGAAATTTCATGAAATGATATGCCCCCGAGTGTTAATGGATTCTAAGTTTGCGTCATTAAGAGGCAGATTTACCAAGACTTTGCAACGACGCAAAGTGATCCAGTGTGGCACAAACTCTTACTTTCCAACGCAACCCGCCTTTTGCAGTGGAAAGGTGCTTTTTCAGTGCAAATAGCGCAGTGTGCTGGTTTGTGCCGCTTTGTGTCAACGGGGCATTACATAGGTAGCACACTTGCATTACAGCCAGTCGTGGGCCATGCAGGTACCAGTGGTGGGGCGCTGGGGCCGCGTGGGGACGGATTTCGAGGGACGATGTAGAGGGAAAAATAATTATTTATTTAATTTTCCCTCTGCATCGTCCCTCGAAATCCCCCCCCACCCCCGACGTCGCCCCACGGCCCCACCGCTCTTACCTGTACGGACCGAGGCTGATTATAGCGCAAGCACTCATAGCTTTTAACATGAAGCACAAGCTACTAAAGTAATCAGAATGGGCTTTACATAAAAATAACACCTTTTTGAAACAGGAGCAAAGTTGGAGAATTGTTTTTTTCTCACACAATGGCATTTAGGAGGATTGATAGTGCTCCCTAGATATAGTCATCAAAAAATGGGCTGGTGGTCTTCAAACACAATCATTCAGGTGGGTGTAGAGTGTTTCCTAAAGATGGAAAGTCAGACAGATGTTTAGATCTCGGTAACTGTGATAAATAGGCCCAGGCTAGACCTCCACACACTTATGGATACTGGAGATTGGACAGAGTACCTAAAACACAATAGGTCCGACACAGTTGTTCAGTGTAAGCCAATTAACGTCAGCTACAGTAACATTTAGCAGGTGGTGGCTTGAACTGCTGAACTGCCCATATTCAGACAGGGATCATGGCTAAAGTCCTGTAAACACAGATACGCAAGATGCATAAAAGCTCCTCAGACATTGCTACCAAAAAACATCATTTTCTAGAGCCCCTCTTAAATAGTCACTGCAAAGAGCGAGTTATGTTAGTGAAAAGAAAACCAATAATCCTCAGAAAGATCTAGCTCAGAGAGATACCATCCTTAACGAAGATTAAATATTATCACTTAGGTTTACATCCAGAGTAAAATGATCCACCAGGTCCTGATGTGCCTGACCAATCTCAGAGGCAGTTGTCTGATGCTTTAAATATATCTGGAGGTTGGCTCAATGGTCAGGTGAATGTTAGGTAACTTCTTGACCTCAACATTGATCATAGTCATATGTATGAGCTTGTCAACACAAACATTCATGATAGCGCCACTTGGAGGAAAGACATACCTCCTTCACATCTAGATGTGAATCCTATGTGCTAATTCTTCACGTACAACTCCTTTGTCGATGTGCATCGAAGAGCCTTTACAAGACGGGAGTCCTTAGAAAACTTCTACTTGCCTTAAAAGTACTTGCAGCAGGAAATTATGTCAATAGAAGATGTAGGTCCTAAGACATATTAAAGAAAAGAAATGTTTACAGATTTAGCATAGTAGCAGGCACTGGATAAGTGCCCCCGTTCAAAAACAGAGGTCACCACAGAGAATGTTCCAAGATATAAGGTGGACCCGCAGCCTCACAACAATCAAAACCACCATCAATATTCCACACACTTCCAAAACAGAGATAAAACTCACTGCCATTGTCAACTCGAGGCCAACAAAGTTTGCAAAGGTTCAAGAGTACAAGCTACTACTCTAAGATCCATGAAGAACTGGATATCCAAAGTCCTTCAAAGAAGGCCAAGATCTCCACCAAAGGAACATAATGGCAAAATAGAGGATGTTGACTAGATGTACAGGAGATACATAAAAAAGAAGACCACAAGTACCAAACATCCCTATTTGGGCCTTAATTAAGTAACCAAATATATAATCAAAGGAGTATATTTTCGGGCAAGCTGTGTATATTGGACATGAAGATGGAATGTGAATGCGGACATCGGTTAACTTAAGGAAGACCTGGAATAACTTTCATTGGTGATTTTAAAACCAATAATTCACCGCTACGACATAGGAACTGTGGGTAACAGATCATGTTAACCACTATTTCTATGTCATAAAGGAATTCCAGGAAGGTCTGACTGGCCTCTCAGAGAGCCTGTCACAGCAGTGCTGGAGAGCACTGATCCGAACTTCTTCAGGGGAGGAAAGGGAAGGCACAGAGAGTGCTGAGTGGTAGGAGACCAGGTATTTTTTAATTCTACATTAGGGCCAGAGAGAAAAGGCCATGTCATGATGGCTCCCTGTGAGTCCTCAGCATATAAGTTGAAAGCAGTGGCAGATACTTTTGGGGGCCACTTATCACATACATTTATTGATGGGTAACAAGTAAATGACTGTGATGTTTTTCACCTCAGAGTTTTGAGTGACATCATAGAGAACTCAAGCTTCATTCATGTTGTCTATTTGATGCCACTTAGAATCCCTTGTTCAAAAACATTCCCATTAATGACTGTTACCCGTCTATAATTTTATATATATCACAGATTTTACCAGCTAAGGAAAGGATTTTTAAAATAAAAACTTTTTAGGAAAAGAAGCTAAAAAATCTAGTATTTTCTTTTTTTCTTCAATTCAATTCTTTAAGAAACAGGTATTCTATGCCTAGAAGGTTGCTTTTTGCCATACCTGCTGGATATGCATCTCAATATACACATAGTAAATAACGGATTATAATAGAGAGTGATATAATATTCTTATTATGGGTGAGTAATGATTCATAGTTTGACTACAGAATAATTAAATTGGACTCTGCATTTCATATTTCTATAGCAGACCTTTGCATTATGTGTAGACTACAGTGCACACAATCATACATAATTATGATATTCGAAGATATCAAAGAGGAAATTAAACACTTGGCCAAAGGCTTATCGGCTCTATAAGAGGGGTGTCCAATGTAGGTCCATAAGGGCCTAATTGTGGGATAGCCAGTGGCCAAATTAATGAGTTCCATTTGGATTCATTGCTTGCAAATTGTTTGTGTGGATTTCCTGAAAATCTGAAACAGAGCCAGCCATGCTGAACACCCTAGCACTGTAAAATGGCAGAATCTGAAGTACTGGGTTTTTCAGAACCAACCCAGCGGTGCCAGGGGATTTACCCGAAGACTTCGAGTTCTTCCTGTTTCAGACTACAGAAACACAGAGTCTTCTAGGTGAAGTCAAAGATCGTTTATTCGCTGCAGACCAATCACAGGTATCCGAGAAGTACACCACAATGTATGTTCTCAGGAGACTGCTCCCGAACCAAAAACCAGTCTTCTCTTATATACAAAATATTACGCTCGGGGCAACACCGCCCCTCTTTTACAAGTGGTTATTCACATATTTTACTACAAACGAAAAGACAGAGTCATGATGACGATCCCACATTTCAGTTCGGCCAGCCCACAATTATTTACCCAGCGAGGCTCAGAACCCTCATCAGATTTCAGCGGGCCCCAATAAACGGGCACCTCCTCCTCGTAAAGTAAGCCATAAAGTAGGAAACAGAGTCAGGTGTGAAAGAGATTAGTCAGGGTTTGTGTGGGAAGAACGACTTTATGATGTGTCAAGCCCTGATGCTAATCCCATTTGGCCGCAGTAAAAGGAACCGGCCGGACATGAATGACCTCGGGCATTGGAGTCAGTTTGCACAGGTCACAAAGAAGTCATCAGAAGGTGTACGTGTCCTTTAGGCCTAGGCATGGCCTTAGTGCACAGCCTATGTGAGGGCAACCACAAAATGGCTACCGCTCTAAAATGGAACCCGAGGGTACGATATATAGTATTGTATATACGGTGAATTCATCGGTGAAACATGACGAAAAACACTCAAGCATACCGTGTTTCTCATTTGCGGTTCGCTGATACCAAAATCAGCATGGTGGGACCATGCCACCGACATGGTTCTGAAATTTACAGTACCACAAATCCTTGGAAACTTAAAACACAACCTTTATGTATCCTTGCAGATACTCTATCTCTTATGATATATTGGTTTATAGAAGGAAGGAGAAAGAGGCACCTCATATCTGAGAAAGGTAACGCTACTAAAAAGGTTCATTTGTGCCACATGTTGGCAGACTTGTTACCGACATGGTTCCGAAATTTACAGTACCACAGACCCTCCTTTTGCCCTTACATAGGCAATAACTATACTCATATTAATCTGAGTCCACGTCTATATTCATAAGGCCATGGAGATGTTGCTGTAGCATCATCCTATTGCTTAGCTCGTCCCTTGATACAGGTTTCCTGACACATGATGTAACACAGAGGCTACACATTACAGGAGCACACTGTACACATAGACAGAACAGGAAAAGAATGGCTAAGATCATCCCAGTGGCTATTAGAATCTTCCATCCCCAAGCTGATATCAGTTCCCAGAACCACCCCATCATCGACCAATCTCCTTTATCCACATGAATAGATTCGGAAATCTTATGTAGTTTGGAAATGGCTTGATAGACGGTCGGAGCGTTATCTGGTATGAAAATACAACAGCTAGATTGGATAACCTTACATACCCCACCACGGTCTGCAAGAATGACATCTAGAACCATACGGTTCTGCAACGTCATGAGGCGATCCGCTTGGAGCTCAGCTGTCAAATTACCAAGGGCACCAGCCGTTACATTAACAGTGGTTTCAACTACACGAGTCAGTTGTCTCAGGTTCCTACTATTGACCATTGGTCCCCAAAACGGCAGGAAACCCAGGAAAAAGTCTCCCGCTTCCTGACCGGCAGTATCCTCCTTACTAACAACGCCTCTCACAACTCTGGTCTTGTGATAATCAGAGGCAGCAGTAAATGTCGGCGGCAGCAAATTTGCAACATAACATGTGCCCGAGAAATCAGGGGGCAACCATGTATATGCTCGATCATTGCAAACAAAGTATGTACCCTTGGCAGCCAAAAACGCAGTGGAAAACTGTGATGGGAAAGTGTACGTTTCTGCACAGTCACTCTTCCCTAGTTGAGCTCTTGGATTCTGACCAATGCCTTGTAAACAGAACCGACCTATGTGGGGTACGACCCAAATTGGGGATGAACTTTTCCGCTGTTTCCCGCCCAGGCTAATGCTATACCCCGTCGCGTTCCAACCTACATAAGCTCGCAGCTCATCCTTGGGAATAGATGAATATGCATCGATATCTCTGCTCATATCAGCAACTCCTTTCATCAAGGCCTTATTGTTCGTGCTAGGTCTAGTGGAACGCGGTGGTCGCGGGGAGTAGGTTTCAAGCGCAAAAAGAAACATAGTCTGGAATGCCCATGATGACCCATTATAGCTAAATGGCAGCACTAGATATGGGATACCCTTATTAATGGTATGTGGCATCAAACCACACACCCTGCATTTTGTCGTATTCATAACTAGTTGGTGTTGGTGCAGAAGTTGAATAAACGAATTGTTTACGAACTCAGAACGTCTAGCTTGTTCGTGTTCAGGCAGAGGGTGGAAAGAGTGTGAGGAAACAGTAGGAGGAGGTATGGGCTGTATAGTGGGTGCAAACGGCACTTGAAAAGACAATAATACATAACCTGCAGAAAACATCATCATGCTAAATAGGACAGACAGACATAATATTATAAAACGTTTGCTATTCATTACTTTACATATTCTGCTCTTAAAATTTATTTCATCAGCGGGTCTCTTCATCTTGAAAAACTCCATCCTCTAATCGTGCTGTTCGCGGCGGATGAGTGTCTTCTGCTAAGGAGTACACTTGTCAGTCCAGGGAACGCCCTAGACCAACCAGAACCGTTGACCTAACGTCTCCGGCTTGTACCCCAAAGTCTTGGCACCGCGACCCTACAGCTGAACCCGGATGGTGGTTCGAAAAAGCAAAAATAAGAAAGTCTTTCAGATGGAAGAGAGAGCTGCACTTCTAAGAAAAATATCAAAAAGGAATTTTTATTTGTCCGTAGTTCTCGGCCTCAGATTGTAGCGGCTTCTTGTAGGTACTGTCTGGTCTTGAAACAAGAGTTCAGGCTCTGTGATGTCCAATCGGTTTGATGGCGGCACAGCTTCCTGCAGAATGTCGTCGTTCTCTTGTTCTGAAATTGCTCCTTTTACACGCGCCTCGCTAAATGGCACGAAACGGGGCACAGTGTCAGTCTCAGAATCAGCGATACCCTCCTGGACCCACCGGTCATACGGCAGAGGCAAAGGAACTCTTTTACAATGGACGCCGTGAATCCAGTTCTTTTTCCCTTTCACTCGAACAGCTGATCTTGTTGAAAGGAGGACGAGATGGGGGCCGGTCCAACGGGGCTCATCATTTTTCGTCCTTTGGAAATTTCTGACCAGCACCCACGATCCAGGACTGATAGGATGTCCTGGAGCTTCAGAGGCCTGAGGCAGAGTATCGTGGACCTGTTGGTGTAAGACACGCAATTTAGCCGTCAATTCATACAGATAATCAAGCAGTACTGGATGTTCGATCTCACTGAATTTTGTCGGCCTTGGCACTCCCCATATATTGGCCGGGCGGCCAAACACAATCTCATACGGACTAAGTCCCACTCGTGAATGCACAGTCATTCTTGTTGATAGGAGTGCTAAGGGTAGCGCGTCAAGCCATTTAAGCCCAGAACTCGCTTGAATCTTGGCTAATTTGAGCTTCAATGTGCCATTATAGCACTCCTCTAGTCCAGCTGATTGGGGGTGATTTGCAACGTGAAATTTCTGCTTAACGCCTAGTCCTTCGCATACATTCTTCATCACTCGTCCCACAAATTCACTCCCATTATCACTCCAGACCATTCTCGGCATTCCAAACCTAGGGAAGAATTCCTTGACAAGGGCTTTAGCTGTGGATAAGGCAGTATTGTCTTTTAGGGGATATGCTTCTATCCACCTTGAAAAAGCGCAGACAACAACAAGTACATATTTCAGATTGTTGCACCTTTCCATGGGGATGAAATCTAGCTGCAAAACCTCAAACGGATACGTTGGAGGCGCAAAATGACCAGCTGGAGTTGGGGTTCCCCTACCAGGGTTGTATTTCAAACATACCATGCAATTTTTGACCACATTCTCCGCACACTTGGGGATTCCAGCATTCTGCCATACTGGAGCTAACAACTTACAAATCCCTTTCACACTGATATGTGCCATTCCATGTGCCATTGTAACCACTGGAAGCACATATGCGTCAGGTAACAACCATCGCCGGTGTTCTGACAAATCAATCCAACAACCATTCTCATCCAGTTTACCCTTACTTTCTTGCCACATGCTCAATTCTTTCTCTGTGGCTTCAGCTTGAAGGGACTTCACGCTCTCTATCGTGTCTTCACACATTCCAACATCACTAACCCATCTTGCAGGGCCTGCAACATACATTCGATTCGTCACATCTTTTTCTGTTTCTTTTGCGATTTCGTCAGCAAACGCATTACCACGACCAACATCATCAATAATCTTCTTGTGTGCACTGCATTTCACAATCGCGACTTGTAAAGGTAAGGTCAGTGATTCAAGGAGATCATTCACCAACTGACCATTCTGAATCTTAGTTCCATGCGAAGTCAGGAACCCACGTTCCTTCCACAAGCGCCCAAAACTGTGGGCCACGCCAAAGGCATACTGACTGTCAGTATATATGTTCACTTTCATTCCTTTCGACAACACGCATGCTCTTGTAAGTGCAATTAATTCTGCTGCTTGAGCCGAGTTATGTGGTATACGTGCAGTTTCAACAATCGTGTGCAAAGTCGTGATAGCATATGCAGCAGTCGTATCACCATTCGGAAGCTTGAAGCACGAACCATCCACCCATAAGGTACCATCACACTCAACCAGGGGAGTATCTTTAAGATCCACTCTCCCTTTTGTTTCTTCTTCTGTTCTGAACAGACAATCATGTTGTTCAATCTCATCTGTGTCTGCTGAAATGGGCAACAAAGTAGCTGGGTTCAACGTATTGCACCTCTTTATGTGCACATGACTCGCTAGCAGCGTCAGCTCGTAACCTGACAATCGAGCACTAGTTAAGTGCTGTGTCTTGGTCCTGTTTAACAATATGTCCACTGCATGTGGAACCATTACGATCAACGTGTTATTCATTACTAACCCAGCAGACTGTCGAATAGACACAGCTGCGGCCGCTGTAGCTCTCAAGCAACTTGGCAATGCCTTAGCTACTGGATCCAAAGTCGACTAAAAATACGCACATGGACGCTGTCTGTCTCCAAAAGACTGTGTCAGCACTGACAACGCACAACCTTCTTTCTCGTGAACATGCAATGTAAAAAGTTTACTGTAGTCGGGGGTACCCAACACAGGAGCTGAACATAAGGCCTTACGTAATTCCGAAAAACTTTTCTGACACTCTTCAGACCAAGGGACGGGATTCGGTGTATCTTTACATGGGGATTCGGTGTATCTTTACATGTTAGTGCTATCAAAGGTTTTGCCAGCAAAGAAAAACTCGGGATCCACTGCCTACAGTATGAAGTAATACCCAAGAAAGCACGCACTTCTCTCTGTGTTCTTGGCACGCTCAATTGTGCAATGGCCTGAATTCTTTCTGGGGTCAGTTTCCTTCCCTCCTTCGATAAGAGATGACCTAAGTAGGTTACTTCTTGTCGACAATATTGCAGTTTTGAGAGAGATACTTTGTGATGAAAGGCAGACAAATGACGCAACAATGACAATGTAGCTTCTTTACAAATCTCCTCAGTATCCGCGGCGATTAGTAAATCGTCAACATACTGAATAAGGGTGACACCACTAGGTAAAACAATTGCATCAAGCTGTGCTTTTAAAGCCTGACTGTATATTGATGGACTTTCACAGTAGCCCTGTGGAGCGAGTTTAAAGCGGAAGCTGTGACCTCCTAAACTAAAACCAAAAATATCCCTGCTTTCCTCTGCAATCGGAATGCTAAAGAAAGCATTCTTTAAATCAATCACTGAGAACCAAGCAGCGGACGCCGGGATCATAGTTAACAAGGCAGTTATATCAGGGACAACTGGAAACTGTGGCACAACTATCTTATTGACCTCTCTAAGATCGATCACAAACCTGTAAACAGGTGGCTGAGAAGAGTCAGTACGTTTTAAAACAGGCAGAACAGGACTATTGCAAACGTTACCTCTTGTCTCTTCAATTACATCTTTTTCAATCAAGTCATAAATAATCGCTAACAACGCTTTCTCACCTTCATTAGAGATCTTGTATTGGGGAATACGTGGCAATTTAACATTGGCTTTCAAAGTGACCACATATGGCGGTATTTCCAAGAGACCCACATCGTTAGGACCATTAGCCCAAAGGACATCCGGAAGAGACGACAATTCAGCTGGCAGTTTATTCTTCGACAAATACATGGGAGAAATCACTTCTCTACCCAGTGTAAGTTGTACTCCCGAGGTGGAACAATATAATGTCGCATGTAATCTCTTTAACAAATCCAATCCTAACAGGTTTTCACCACATCCTGTCGTTAGGATAAGGGGTGCTTTCAGCTCACAAGGTCCAACAGAAAGGGACATAGGACTAGAGATCGGATTTCTAACCGGGGCGCCAGAAAAACCTACTGAAACATTCATTTCGCCAGACAAAGGTGCGCCCGGGAGTTTTGAGTGCATAATTGAACTTTTTGCAGCACCAGTATCTAACAAAAAAGGTTCTGACACACCCGCTGTAGTCACCTTAACATACAGTCCACTCTGATCCACTGGCACTGAAACAACTCCCTCTCTTTGTCTACGGCTGTCCTAGTAATCATTGCCTTCCGCATTTCCATCTTCTGCATAATAGTCACTATTATAGTACTGGGCTGTCCCACCAGTTACATTGGCCTGCTGATCAAAACTGTTCATCGTATTTTGAGGCGGAAGAGGACGCGCATTCTGGGGAACATTCCCACGCCCTCTACCTCTAGGAGCCTGCTGACCACCTCTACCTCTCGCGCCATAAGCATTATTCGTGCGCTGCAACAATATAGGACAACTATACTTAAAGTGACCTTCTTGTTTGCAATACGAACACTGATTGGGACACACGGGAACACGCGGTTGGGAATACCCAAACCTTTGCGAGTTACTCTGAAACTGTTGGGGTTGTTGATAGTTACTCTGACCTTGCTTATAGTTATTCTGATCTCCACGTGGCGGGTAAGCCTGCTGTAAAAGAACCTTCGTCTTTAACTCTTTTGTTTTCTTGTCAGCTCTATCCTTCTCATCTTTATCCCTATTTTCGTAATACTGTGCAGTAGCCAGTATTTGCGCTGATGAGGAAACAGCCCAAGAACTCTCTGAATCTTTTAATTTCTTGCACAACTCGGGAAGCAAATTATGCACAAATTTATCAACAAATAACCGTTGGCCACCTTCCGTACTCATGTCTTGACCACTGTGGTTGATGAATTTTTCTTCAAACCTGGTGAAGAAATCAGACACTGTTTCGTCTTTCTTTTGTTTGCATGTGGATAATTTATCCCAATTCACATGCATCGCCGGCATTAAAGTCTTCAAGTAGGTAATAATTCTACCAGGGAGTTCTGCTACTAAGGGCTCAGGTTTTGCACCACCAACTTGTGCAGTGTCTGTAGCAATGATATTAGCCCATGTGCCACCAAGTTCTGCAGCATGATCTGCATTACGAATCAACCCCCACAAAGGCTGTGGAACAGCATTCCCGAACAACATATCCATGTCAGCTAGGTTCATGACACACGATTCTGCAGTCTGTGATAACTCTTTATAATATCCTGCAGGGTTTTTACGGGGGTCAGGCAATGTCTGCTTAAGGGCTAAAACTTCTGATCGTTTCCAAGGAACATGTACCCAAACACGCTGAAAATATGGCTGAACAGGTGGGTTAGCATTTAAATCACCAGGTCTCCAAACTGGGGGAACCTCCCGCATTGGATATGGGCGCGCTTTCACCTGTTTCCCCACAGGGAGCTCTTGGTCGAACAACGACTGATGACAATCCCCATTCCTGAAGGACAACAATGTTGTGACTGCTTTCTCGACATCGGCGCCCACAATTGTGCCTTTTCCAAATTCAAACCGTACATGACACAACTCCTGTGAGCTTGAATCTAGACCATGATCTTCCAATTTCTCACAGAGGAATTCACACATTCTCTCAAAAACGTACCTCTGTTTTGGTGCTTCGCATTGATGAAAAAGACTTACAACAGATTCCACATCATATCTTGAAGGAAAAACAATCCATCTACGTGCCATGCGGTCTAAGACTTCTTTCTCTCCAGAATCAGGCAGCTGACTACGCAACTGCTTACGTTGGGAACCAGGGGTCGTACTAGATGACCCAAAGAGAGGTGATATAAAACTAGTGACCGCACTAGCTATTCATTGTCGTGTAGAAGGAGAAGTTGAGGCAAGAACAGGGGGAAAGATAGAGGGAAGAAAAACGGGTGCAGATACAGGTACAGGGGTCGTATCAGGAAGAGCGCCGAGGGAGGCAGCTGATGTACTAGGTAAAGTCGCGGGAAGCGCAGAAGAGATAGGTAGCGAAACCGGCGGACCTTGAGAGGGGTGCACCATATGCATAGGAGCAGGCTGAGGAGGAGCTGGCGGCTGCGGGAAAGATTGCGGGAAATTAACTGGAGGCTGTACATTTAAGGGTTGAGGAGGTGCTGTAGCACTCTGCACATACGGGGGTGGTGAACTCAGCAAATGTGACATAAGGGGATCTTTCTCCTTTTCTTTTGACGCATCTTGCTGAAGGGGCGGCAAAACTGGGTAACATTTATCAATCACTAATTCATGTTGCCTGCGCAACTGCTCATTCATTTGCTCGTCCTCATTATCTTTAAACTGCAAAGCTGCTTGCATTATCGACATACCTTTCTCTCTTTTATTTTTCTTTGCTAATTTAATTTCCTTCTGTTTGGCTTCCTTTCGCCATAAGCGGAAAGAATCAAACATCGCCGGCCGGGCTTTCTTTTTAAATAGTTTAACTTCTAAGTTATCTAGAATTTCTGTGCCGAAACTACCATTTTGGGGCTATTTTAAAACACCATCCTTCCTGGTGTACCGGATCCATACTTCATTTATACGTAATGGGGCCCACGCCATGTTTCACATAAAGCTCATAAGTTGGAGTTCCAATTGGAGGAACCGGACACGAATCCTCCAATCGGAAGTCCCTATTACAACCCAAACAAAACAAATTTCCAAATATACTACAACCAGGCATCGTCGCTCACTAGTCTAGTTTCAAACTTCAAAGGATTATCGAATACGATAGTCTCGTGAATACACGAGTCCTTCGGCTTTAGCACTTGCAAGTTCCAAATCAAAGGGATCCCAAAGGGATACCAAACTAAGAAACAAACCAAGAACTGGGAGACGCTCCACTTATACTTAACTGAGGTATCGATGACGTCACCAGAAGACTCATTAAATCGTTTCGCTTTACCAAATTATCAAGGGTCCAAAACAGGGCGATAGTCAGGGCAGCAGTCCTTCGTAGCCGTCGGGACGCGAAGAACCTCGCAGTAAAGACTTTCGGACCACGTCGACATGCAGGGGTCGATGAAGTGGTGGCCTTCCTCCAGAATTTTCACACGAGGCTCCTTACGAACCTCTGGCTTGGACCGGTACCGCTGAAATCGCCCAACGTTGGGCGCCAACTGAAGTACTGGGTTTTTCAGAACCAACCCAGCGGTGCCAGGGGACACACCCGAAGTCTTCGAGTTCTTCCTGTTTCAGACTACAGAAACACAGAGTCTTCTAGGTGAAGTCAAAGATCGTTTATTGGCTGCAGACCAATCACAGGTATCCGAGTAGTACACCACAATGTATGTTCTCAGGAGACTGCTCCAGAACCAAAAACCAGTCTTCTCTTATATACAAAATATTACGCTCGGGGCAACACCGCCCCTCTTTTACAAGTGGTTATTCACATATTTTACTACAAACGAAAAGACAGAGTCATGATGACAATCCCACATTTCAGTTCGGCCAGCCCACAATTATTTACCCAGCGAGGATCAGATCCCTCATCAGATTTCAGTGGGCCCCAATAAACGGGCACCTCCTCCTCGTAAAGTAAGCCATAAAGTAGGAAACAGAGTCAGGTGTGAAAGAGATTAGTCAGGGTTCATGTGGGAAGAACGACTTTATGATGTGTCAAGCCCTGATGCTAATCCCATTTGGCCGCAGTAAAAGGAACCGGCCAGACATGAATGACCTCGGGCATTGGAGTCAGTTTGCACAGGTCACAAAGAAGTCATCAGAAGGTGTACGTATCCTTTAGGCCTAGGCATGGCCTTAGTGCACAGCCTATGTGAGGGCAACCACAAAATGGCTACCGCTCTAAAATGGAACCTGAGGGTACGATATATAGTATTGTATATACGGTGAATTCATCGGTGAAACATGACCAAAAACACTCATGCATACCGTGTTTCTCATTTACGGTTCGCTGATACCAAAATCGGCATGGTGGGACCATGCCACCGACATGGTTCCGAAATTTACAGTACCACAAATCCTTGGAAACTTAAAACACAACCTTTATGTATCCTTGCAGATACTCTATCTCTTATGATATATTGGTTTATAGAAGGAAGGAGAAAGAGGCACCTCATATCTGAGGAAGGTAACGCTACTAAAAAGGTTCATTTGTGCCACATGTTGGCAGACTTGTTACAAAATGTTAGTTCAGATCCCTTAAGGACTCAATTAATAAAATGCCTGGATCTATTTGTGTCTTCCGTCCTGCATCTAATAATGCTGTGTGGTAGACAATGTATATACGGCAGCTAGTGTTTCTTGTGTCTAATGAGCTGCTCCCCTTTCTGCCTTTATTTGATAGTGTGGTGTTAATTCTGGCTTGAGAGGTAACATTGGCACTGTTTTCGCATGCTGCTTTGCAGACACATGGCGCTATGTTGTTCAACAGCAACAGGGTGAAGTCACATAGGGTCACTAGAAAGGTGAATTGGTGTATGCCAGTGGTAAGGATGCACCTTAATCCTAAGAAAATATTAAAAGGATATTTTTAGGGAGATTGCAACCTTCCATTATGACCAAGGGAGTAGCCAGAAAAATAAAATACCCCAACTTTGAACCACATCCCACATGACAATAAATGAGTGAAGTGAGCGAGCCTTACAGACTTCCAGGGAAGGGCCCTGCCGAAAAAATTCTGAAATAGCCTTCCTGCCTTCCATCATTCTTTCAGTCTTTTTCCTTCTTTCCTTCCCTCCTCCTTCTCATCATTACTTACTCCTGTTTCAACATTGTTTTCTTAAATTTCTCCATCTTTCTTTCTGCACTTCTTCCATGTATCCACCTATTCTTTCTTTCTCACTATCCTCTTTTCATCAATCCATCCTTCCTTCTGTTAGCTATCTTTCTGTCTCCATCCATCCCTCCACCATCCATTCATCCATCTATTTTTCCATCTGTCATACATCTGTCCTTCCTGCTCTCTCTCCATCCATCTTTCCTTTCTTCTTTGTTTAAATCTTTCCACCAATCACTCTTCATCCATAATATTTTATGTTATGTTTTGTGTAGAGCTTTGTATGTATGTATGAGAAGTTTGAATTGGCTGCACTTGTGAATGGGGAGCCAGTGAAACTACTAGAGGTATGGTCTGATGTGGGTGCTGTGTGGGAGGTCGAGTAGCAGTGGTGTTCTGAATGGTCTGTGTAGGAGTTATTTGGAGATTCTGGCATATAGAGTATTGCCGTAGTACAGCCTGCTGGTGATGAGTGCTTGTGAGACGGTCCATCTGGTGATCTGAGGCAACCATTTGAAGATTTTTTGCAGCATGCATAGGATGTGGAAGCAGGAGGTGGTCACTGCATTGACTTGAGGCATCATGTTGAGCTTGTCATCTAAGTTGTACCCTAGATTTCATGCTTGGTCTGTGAGTGTAGGTGTTGGTCCCAGATCCGATGGCCATCAGATGAGTCCCATGTGGAGGTCTTCTTGCCGAAGACCAGTGTTTCCATCTGGTTGGAGTTGAGCTTCAGGCAGCTGGTTCGTGTCCAGTCTGCTACCAAGGTCATGCAGTTGGTGAAGTTGGTTCTGGCTGTGGCTATTTTGTCCATCAGGGAGAGGATGGGTTGGGTATCATTGGTGTAGGAGATTACAGTGATGTCTTGTGATCAGATGATGTTGGTGAGCAGCACCATGTATATGTTGAAATGGTGGGGCGATCCCTGTGGAATTCTGCATATCAGTTTCTTGGTCTTTGATATGAAGGGTGTAAGCCCGACCAATTGGGTTCTTCCGTGAGGAAGGAATACATCTATTATTTGCATGCTTTTCTTGTGGAGCCTTCTGATGAGGGTGTTATGGAGACAATGTCTAAGGCTGTAGAGAGGATAAGCAGAATGAGGGCCGCTGTTTCTCCTCGGTCCAGGATGATTCGAATTTCATCAGTGGCCGCGATGAGTGCTGTTCCGGTGCTGAGGGGCCATCCACCCTTATTTTAATCCATTCTCTCCAGGCATTATACATCCATTTTTCTCTCCATCCTTCCCTTATCTTCTTTCTACCCATCCATCTCTGTATCCACTCATTCACGGTTCATTCACTTCCCCATTTACTCTTCATTCCATCCTTCTCTCACCCTTCCTCGTCCTTCATTCCATACTTTGTTTTTCTGTTTGCTCCCCTACCTCACAGGTACCCTTTTACAGTGGTATAAATTAGCTTATTTTCAGATATAGCAGTCTCTGATCAAAGTAAAAAGAGCTATAAATAAAAGTTATGGTTTCATGTTAATCAGAACTGCCCAGTGGAAACCACCCCACTCAAGCTGTTAAAGTGGGGGTTGGTTATACCCCTTATTACGACCCTTGTTGCAATGCCTCCCACAGTAGCCACACAGTCTGCCTAAAATGTTGTACTTCTGCGTGCGAAACAATCCTTAATACAAAAAAAAAATACCAATGAATATTCACAATTTAAAGCACAATGAAAGTTACTAAGCACACTAATTTCAAACTTTTGGACGTAGATGCCAGATATTTTATGATGACGACCATCATATTTTTCAGCATCTGACATCCAGCTCCTGATTTGTTACCCGCGTATTATGTGGCCTGCTCCTATCCTCACACCCTCTCTCCCATTAATAACATTAATGATGGTACAGTGAGCGTCTCACAACTAGGTCCAGGAAAACATTCAATCATGCTGGAATAATTTGCATAATGCTGTCATTTTAAGTTACACTTTTCCTACAAAATTAATTGAAATTATGCCACATGGCATAATTGGTGGTTGCTCAAGTCAAAAATACTATGCACTGAAACAATGTGAACGGACAGGATGCGAGTAGGTCTTGCTCGTGCCACTTGTGTTTTTCTTCACATTTTTTAGTTCAAAGTGCATCCTCGAGTCAAGTTTCAAGCTGGGGATATGCTACAGGCTAAAACAATACCACAAAATGCCAGATTTGTGTTTTGCAGAATTACATGTAAGTCTGCAAAAAATGTAACATAATTACGCAAACGCAAATTACGCAAATTTCACACAAAAAATTGCTCCTGTTGCACTATTCATAGCTACACCTCTGCTTTTCCTAACTGCTGGTCGCTGAGTGGTCTGCATCTCCCCCTCCTCCATTTCTCCTCCTTCTCTAATTCCTGGCAGACCTCCCCTGAAATCTAAATCTGTTAGACCTTAGCTTCCTTCCTTACCGCGCCTTAGATGCTTTAGGGCGTCTACTTGCCTCCCCACGCATGTCGCATGGACGAGATTCTAAGCTTGATACAGAATGCTACCAATAATTTGTATCTTAAACGTAAAATATGTCTCGATCCTACGCTCACTGAAATGGTACTTTATCCAGTGGTAAAATATGATATCTAGTGAATGGTAACTCGCGGTGTAACCACTCACGCTTCCATGGGCCCGCTAATGCTACATGAAAATGCACATACAAAAATAAAACTTTTAGAGGCATATTCTCCATAACTTGAGATAACCATCGCAAAAGTAACTTAACGCAACCCTCAACATCGCAGTCCATCGCGGTAAATGTACGCCAGGTATTCACAATACGGCCGTACCATGCAATATTCCCCAGATAACGCGTCAACTGACTGCGATAAATTCAACGCCACGCCGCAAAAATGTAAAACAACGAATGCAAAAAAAGCTGCGATGAGGCCAATCGCGATTCAAAAATCAGCAAAAACCAGCTACAGGCCTTCAATTCAAATGCGTCAGGCGGGAACAATCACCATAAAAGTAGAAAAAAAACTGACAACAAATGCCAAACAACAGCCAAGCACAATGGATGTTGCCGGAGCAAGTACAGAGGAGAACCAGAACCCCACAAGCCCCCCAGAGGATCTGCCTGGGACCTCGCGGGGTCAGGGAAGGGCAAGGAGTAGAAGAGTAGGAAGAAGCACTTCAGTCCGCAGGAAAACAGGATCCTGATAACGGAGGTGGTCGAACACCACCAACTACTGTTTGTCACCTCTACTGAGTCATTGGCAACAAAAAATGGACTATGGCAGTCCATCGTGGACAAGGTGAATGCAGTCGGAGTGCTGAAGAGTACAATGGAAGAGGTCAAGAGGTGCTGGAATGATGTCAAGCACAAAACAAAGCTGAAACTCACCAACAACCGGAACGCAGCAATGCAGGCTGGAGTTGGGAGTCCTGCGCCACAGGAGGAGCAGAAGGAAATGGTGTCCACAGTCATCAGTGGGGAGACGGTGGCAGGAGTCGGGGGACCGGACATTGCTCAACAGGACCGGACACTACAGCACCAGGGTGAGTAACGACCAGGGACTGGGGGGACAGGGGGGATTGGCACAATGGCACACAAGCACAATTGAGCTGCGCACATTGTAAATTGTAAATTGATACTTGTATAGCGCACTACTCACACGCAAGGGTCTCAAGGCGCTTGTACGAATACCGCTGTGGAACCCATCCTGGCTTTCCCTGTGAGGCGACCACTCCTGGGCACCCCCAAGGTGGAGGCCAGGCATCCTTAGCGTTGTGGGGGCCGTTATGGAGATTAAGCAAGCTATTGCCCAGAGTTGCAGAGTGGGACTCCATGATTGGAATGGCACCGAGGCAAGAATTATCAGGTCCGTGGAATTTTTTAGCCCAAGACCCGCCGAGGCGGGGAATTGAACCCTGGTCCCGGGCTAGACCTCTGCATCAGGGTCTTCCACTCTAATCATTGAGCCACACTTCTCCACCCAGCTACATATCGCTGGTGTGCAGCCATGGCAGCCACTCTTTCCGCATTGGCCCGCTCCATGTTCTTCATGAGCCTCCGCATGAGTCCCAACTCCCGGGCGAGCTCACTGGAGCCACTCTGACTAGACAGTCATTCTTGTCTCAGAGTCAGGACTCTGGCAATGTCAGCCATGGTTCGTTGGAGTGCATGGAGCGGACTGTGCGTGTCCGTTAGGGACTGTGAGTGGTCCCTGATGGGACTTAGACACCAACGTATGGCATCTAGTTTGTCTGCCATGCGGTCTAAGCCCACCCACATCTGCGGACAAACCATGCCCCAGACCCCAACTCCCACCAAAAGAACAATGTACCCAAGTATGCTACATGTCAGCACTGTACAAGCACAGAAGTCAAAGACACAATACATGAAATGTATAAGGGGCAGCAAAACAGAGAAGCAGGGGCCACCCCCCCAATGCAGCACACACACATAACATGCAGAACACATCAACACTGACAACAAAGTGGCACAAACCCCAACATGTCCACAACAGAACACAGGACACAACTGGTGCCCACTGGGTGTAGACACTGGCCAATCACAAGTGGCATTGCAGGGAAATGTGAGTAGACAATGCACAAGTTCAAGCACACATCCGTGATGTTGTCGAAATGTCCGCTGTCCCGCAGCAAATAGGCAGCCCCTCCAAAACAGCCACGATGTACACAATCATGCAGTCTGTATGTGAACATGTACAATCCGACAACACACATGTGAACACATTGTCAAACTGCATCTACCCTTCACATTGCAGAGGGACAGTCAACACCTCCTGCAGAGCAGCCCGAACCTCTCTTCTCTGATGACGAAGAGGACCACCACAGCTTTGACTCTGATGCCCTCTGAGAGTTCATTGACAGTCTCCGCAACCCACCTCCAGAAGCAGGGCAGCCCAGCTGCAACGGGGATACCCCACCCCCTGCACAGACCACACAGCAGGCAGCACCCACCACCACGGCTGCCTCCCAGGACCCTCACAAAGAACACATGGCCTTCCAACGTCGTGTGTTGAGATGCAAGGAGCAGATGGCTAAACAGGTGTGGGTGGGCTTAGACCGCATGGCAGACAAACTAGATGCCATACGTTGGTGTCTAAGTCCCATCAGGGACCACTCACAGTCCCTAACGGACACGCACAGTCCGCTCCATGCACTCCAACGAACCATGGCTGACATCGCCAGAGTCCTGACTCTGAGACAAGAATGACTGTCTAGTCAGAGTGGCTCCAGTGAGCTCGCCCGGGAGTTGGGACTCATGCGGAGGCTCATGAAGAACATGGAGCGGGCCAATGCGGAAAGAGTGGCTGCCATGGCTGCACACCAGCTATATGTAGCTGGGTTCCACAATGACCTCAAAACCATCCTCATGGCATTGCTGCCACAAGGCCTGGCGCCGATGCATGCTGCTGCTACCACTACATCCACATCTCCGCCCCCTGAAGTGTCAGTGACACACAGTGCGACAGACATCCCACCTCCGGCCCCTGAGGTGTCACTGCCACACAGTGCTGGACAGAGACTTGGTGGCACCGTATACACAGCAGCTGGCACAGGCACACCGCCATGGGACGGTGACTTTCGGCACTGAGGCAGGGGCACCTTAAGTGCTGAGCAGGTGTGCAGCCTGCGATGATGCCCCATCCCGGTTGTCCGGACTGCTCAGGTTTTGTGTGCCCTGCTGGACCACAGTGTAGGCCTGAGGGAGCGGATAGCGGGGACCTACCACCACGTGGCGTGGCCTCACAGGTCACAGAGTTAGTGGTACCTCAAGGGCTGAGCGGGTGTGCAGCCTGCGATGAAGCTGGGTGCAGTGGTATGTCCTCTGCCATGGTGAAATCAAGATCCAGCACCAAAAGTGAGACCTGGAGGCCTGCGGAGCGGGACTGCATGATGTGGAGGGTGCCATGTCCGTGGGCCCCGGGCTTGTGGCTTGCAGCGGCAGGTGGTGGGCCCTCATTGCTACACGCCAAGGGCGGAAGGTGAGCAGTGAGGCCTGGGTGCACAGGGGTGGGAATGCACCGCTGGGCGGCGGGAGGAGCTGGGGAGCAGCTGCCTGAGTGCCCAGGGGCGGACAGGCGATGATGTTGTGTGCACTTGTATGTACTGTGCCATTCATGTATCTGTACTCTGTTACAGATGACGGGTCTGTCTCAGATGTGGGACCTGGTGAACTGCACTACATGGCGGCACATGGATCGAGACACGCTGGTGGCAGCAGGTGAGCAGTCTGGCCTGGGTGAGCAGTGACGGCACTCTCTCTCCCTCTCTTCTTTTCTCTATCTCTCTCTCCCCCTCTCTGTCCGTCTGTCTCTCTCTCCCCCTCTCTGTCCGTCTATCTCTCTCTCTCCCTCTCTTTCTCTCTCTCTCCTTCGCTCTCTCTCTCTGTCCCTTGATGTGCGCAGGACACACCTTCTCATCATGCTTTTTGTCTTGCAGGCTGTGACCTACGGAATGTCATGTGTCTTCATTTCTATTCTGTGTTTATTTCGATAATTTTTCATTTGTTGCTTTGAAGGTGAATTTGTGATGCTCATTTTTGTGACGACACATGCATGTCACCAGATGTGATTGCGCAACATCAGGTGGATTATTTGGTAGATGATTCCGTGTAGTTGCTGTAGCATGTCTATGGCCGGGGGGGGGGGGGGGTGCCGGGAGGGGGCATCCTGGGGAAGGTGGCGGTGGGTGTTGTGGCCCTCTTGGGTGTCCGGCACGCATTTTCAGTGGCTCCATGGCATTTGTTGTTCTTCAGGTGTGGCTCTGGGCTGGGCTCCCTTTTCTGTTGCAGGCTGCCGTCTGACTTTGCACCAGGTCAGAGCAGGTGTTAGTTTTCTGCTGCTAACGCGCCTTATCGTATGTTTCGCCGATGTGGCTGGTTGTTGAGAATGTTGTGGAGTGGTGTTGTCGCAGCTTTTTGCACGGGAACGCCTACTCTGCATCTCATTAGCGATAGTTGGCGGGTTCATCTGTGGTGATGTTTTTTGCGGCTGCTATCGCAGGTAAACTGGTGCTATGGGCTGTTAGCACCAGCTTGTGAATTGGGTGATAAATTTATCACAAGTTTGGCTGCGCTAAAGTGCCGTTAACTCGGCAATAGCTCCATGAGAAAATGGCCCTTAGCTTGTTGAAAAATGCTAATTGTATTTCCCTCCGAATATCTATGCTTTGCAATATCAATACATGAAATATACACATTGGTTTGATTTTCTCAGCTCTCTAGAGTATCTCTGAATATTGGGAAAAAGTAGAATCCACATTCAAAAGCTGAATAATTTTTTCCCTCTTTTTATGTCCTTTAAATGCACGACTTCTCATACTTTTATGCTAATATAGCAGTTTTCTTTTCGGTTGTAAAAAATGAGTGCTGAAAACACATACAAAATAGCAATAATGAGAACATTTTGCATTTTTTTCGAATTATTGGAACAGCAAAAGGTATTTGAATTTCGTAATTGTATTTCAGATGGAGAGAGGAACCACACCTGAAGGTGAAATGTGTGCAATATATATTCCAGACTAGATATGAAAGGCAAATAAACTTTATAGTTACGATGGAATCAGTGAATAAATCACTAAAAAGTGCATAATAATTGTAAAGCCCTGATGGCATAATTTAAATCAAATGACATTAATGTCTTGCAACAAAATTATATTGTGTGAGGCAAAAACTCTCGAGTGCGCAGTTTACAGTGGGATGAAACGGCCACTGAGTGCTCGGTTGGCTACCCACAGGTCTTTGAAAGGTGGCCAAAAATTATCTCACCATCTACTGAAATTATATACGAGTAAATTAAGATGATGACTATTTGAGGTATGCCAAACGGTTTGGCAGATCTCCAGAAATGTCTGAACATGGGAGCTTAAACTAACCTGCTTTTTCCAATCATACTAGGCTGCGTCCCGCTTTGCTTGCTGCAGTCAGTGTCCTTTCCGGAATATTGGATGCGTCATTGCCCACGAACAGAAAAGTTTAGGAATATATGTCTGATCAATATTGACAACGGATGCTTTCAAACATTTTCCGAATTAATAAAGTGAAGGCCTCATTTGCAATAAAGACCTACATATCTATTATATAAAACTAGCATGAGTCTATCTTTGGAAGAACACTGGGGCATATTATCAAGACAGGCGATAAAATTATCGCCGCTTTAGCGGCAGAAAACTGCAGCTAAAACGGCGATAATGGGCTTGATAGTATGCTCTATGGAATTCCAATTGATCCCATGTTAGATGTCCTTCACATCTAACATGGGCTTCAATTGGAATTCCATAGAGCATATTATCAAGCCCATTATCGCCGTTTTAGCGACAGTTTTCTGCCGCTAGAGCGGCGATAATTTTATCGCCTGTCTTGATAATATGCCCAACTATTGGTTAAACACAAGTCTCCATTAGGCAAAGGAATGGACGACATATTTTAAGACCAATTTTGTAATTTAAATAAACAATCAATATAAAGGATCTGCAAAAAATACATATTTCAAAAACAAAATATCTTTGCTGAAACTAAGCTGCATATTTATAGACGCTTGCGCCAGATTTGCATCCCATAGTGTGACGCAAGGGTGGCACAACCAAAAGTCATATTAAAAAAATTACCATGTTCAAAAATGCGTAGTTTTTTAAGGGATGCCTAGGCCAAAAGTTGCACTGAAGGCAGTTGCGTGAATCATTATTTAATATATGTAAAGTAGGCGTTCCCCCACAAAATCAAATGTAACTGTAATGCAGTGGTATTTATGGGTGTAGCAAAGCGTCATATATCGAGGGGTAGCACAACGCAAAGCTAGAAGTGCTGCGTATTGACAAGCCAGGTGTAGGAAATGACACAGTAGCTGTGATATAAAAACAGCACCATCACAAAACACTTAGGCAAGCTCAACTATGCCATGTAGGTCATCATAATGCAACTCGGAGTAGCTAGGAGGCCACCACCACCACCACGTTCGCACCAAAGGAGAAGGGAGGATGTTTTCCGGCAGCGCATATCACTCATTGACCTCAGGTAGAAGGAGGTCATACTCTTCTGCAGAACCAAGAGGGAGTCCATCATGGAATTGGTGGAGAAGATTGCACCAAGTCTCCAGCTACCAATTGTAAGGTCCAACAACATCCCACCACATGTGAAATTGATGGCTGTGCTCTACATGCTGCCATCATGTTCCTTCCAAGTCGCAACAGCCAGATTGACAGGAATTTCACAGGGTGCATTCTCTGCCTTTCTCCCCTCTGTTTTGGAGGCCACAATTAAACTCACACCCCAGTACCTTCTCTTCTCCATAACTACACACCAACAACTGGATGCCAAGCTAGGATTTTATGCCGTAGCTGGATTTCCTCATGTTGTTGGTGCAATTGATTGCACACATGTGCAATTGGTGCACCCTGCTGAAACATCCGACCAATACAAAAACCGCAAGCCTACCTACTCCATTGATGTTCAGGCCATAGTGGACCATCAGAGAATGATCATAAATGTGCTGGCAAAATATCCTGGAAGTGCACATGATGCGGTCGGGAAACAGCCATTACAATGCGGCTGTTACCATGCAGAGCCTTTACCACGCATGCATTACAACACATGCACTGTTAGCATGCATAGCCTTTACCATGCATTTTTTCACAACACATATGCCTTTACCACGCATACCTTTAAAATGAATTATCGTTGTAAAGGTATGAATGGTTAGGGCATATGCGTGGTACTGCTGGTATGAGCAGATACATGGTGGTAAAGGCACCACAGTGGTACGAGGAAACGGAGAGACCCTTCTGCATTACGACCAGCGCCATGCCTGAGAAGAGTTGCCTCATCATCGTGGTGAGGTAAGGGGTGTGGGCCTGCAACAGGGGTACAGTTTATGGCTTTAAACTTGGGGTGCTTTTTGTTTAGGGACTGTGGGCCAGGGGGAGGTTGCGCCGGAGTATGGATTTAGGGTTCAGGGTAGGGGCCGGTGATTTTCAAAAGGGCTGGGGGATGGAGAGTGGTCCAGCAGGGGTCCAGCTTTAAGAATCAGGGCAGGAGATGGGTATTTTTACCATGGTTGGGAGCTGGGGGGGCATGCTGTGGTCTAGTTTTAGGGCTTAGGGCAGGGGTTGGGTACTTTTAACTAGGACAAGGCGCCGGGAGGTGAGATCTAAGGGTGGGCGACAATTTCCATTCCGCTCGCGGAAATTGCGAAATTTCGACATTTTCGCGTTCCGCGCGGAACGCAAAAATGTTGAAACTTCCGCAATCCGCGGCGGGACGGATATATGCAGGACAGGATTCATTCAGGCACGATGCTCCTGTCATTTTAAATCTCAGGAAGCACTTACAGATTTAAATAAAGCAGGTGCCCGAGTTGAAGGTCAAATTCAGTAATGCATTAATCAGCACAAAAGATTCGTGAGCACGGTGGGGCTAGGCAGGTGTGCTTTCTCCCCATATCTACTGTCAACAATTTGCTGTAATCCTTGATGGAGGTCTGTGCATCCATGAGTTTCTCGAGTGCAATCCCTGTGTAGTTCCTGACACCAGGAGGTTCTGTCTCCTCATCTGCTGCGCTGGTCGGTCTCTGACCCTTTATAAACAAGAGGCATGTGAACTGCATAGAAGCCCTGCCGTTTGGCCCCAGCCCACACACCAGCAGTGTGCAACGTCTTCCTGCCCTTTCCCCACTATGATGGACAGCTCACTCGAGGGACCCCGGTGCCCATCGGCGCGGTGGCAAAAGTTACAGACGCACATGGGCGCTGGACAACTCTTCTGGCCCTTTACGCAGCTGTAGTGTAGGAAAAGCACTATACATTTACCCACCGAGGTAGCACTTACTGATTAGCCAGTAGAAAGTACTCCAGCTGAGTAGAGGTATTGCACAAAACGGTGGCATCTTCTTGGATAAATATGCAGGGCAGGATTCCTTCTGGCACGATGCTCCTGTCACAAAAATTAAACCTCAACAGGAAGCACTTACAGATATAAATAAAGCAGGTGCCCGAGTTGAAGGTCAAATTCAGTAATGCATTAATCAGCTCAAAATATATGCGAGCACGCAAAATTTTGCGTGTTCGCGGAGATTTTTTGCTGTTTCGCGACATTTTGCGAAAGGCACTTTCGCATATTCCGCCCACCCTTAGTGAGATCATGCTGGGGTCTAGTTTTAGGGCTCTGGGCTGGGGTCGGTATTTTTTAAAAAGGGCTGAGGGCCAGGTAGGGTGCCGGGGACCAGTTTGAGGGCAAAGTGCAGGGGTCTGGGAAAACCTTTATCACACATATGCCTGTACCATACATGCCTTTACAATAAAATTCGTAATGCGTGGCCAAGGTACATTCGTTGTAAACAAATGCATGGTAACGGTTATGCATTGTAAAGGCATTTGCATTGTAAAGCAGGCATGGCAAAGGAATGTGCTGCAATGGAATGCTTTGTTCTGTCATTCAACCGCAGCAGTCATCTTCCTCCACAGTACCATCAATGAGCGGTTTCAGAATGGCAGATGTGGGAATGGCCTACTCATTGGTAAGGAAAGCAGAAATATGCATCATGCTAACTAAGAAGTTGTAATGTATGATATAATAACCATCTCTGAGTTTGTTTATGGATCTCATGTCATGTGCACATACTGGGAGTAACTTACTCCAACATGTAGATAATATTGTTCCATTGTGTCATTCCCTCACTGATCCTGAAATGGAAGCAGCAAAAATTCAACAGTGACAAGTATTGTCACCTCACACTATGAGCGGACAGAACCATATTTTCTGCACTGTTTAACAAATCAACACAAATCATGTGGTTCACAATTAAATTCCATATGAGTAGAATGGATACATATTAGCTAAGTGTGAAATGTGTGTATGTTCAACTGGACAACTTGCCATCCAAAAGCATTAGCTGATGTTTGAAAATAAACAAATGAAAAATACGTGTCACATGTTGGAAATTGCTTACATTTACTAAGCAAATAGCAATGCTAAATTAAGTAAACAAATCAAAGACTTTGCAAATTTCATGTAGGCAAGCAAGTCTGGCCATATTGTGGTCAACGGACAGTCTGTACTGGCAGTATGTGGTCTGCATTAATCGGATCAACTTTATACCTATCGGATCACCAGCTCCTTTATATCAGACATCCAGACCCTGCCATGCGATACATGAGGACACATTCATTTTTGTTAGGCGCGGGAGATTAAGTGATTTGTCCAGAATCACACGATGCTCAGCATCATTGCCGAGACTCGAACCCGGTTCCCCAGATTCGAGGTTGACCACCCTAGTCATTAGGCCAACTCCTCTCCCCAGGATTGCATTGATTTTTATATCTCTAGGAGACTGTCTGCATTTATGCTATCTCTACACTGTTAAACCAGGGAATATATTCCAGCTTCCATACCAAAGCCAGACCCCCAGAAGCATTGGGTCTTTTCAATTAGCTTCTGTCTCCCAGGAAAGATATTGGTGTGACGGCTTCCTGATGAAGGCACTATTGCCAAAACACACGTAGTCAATCTATCATCAAGCCTTCAACAACATGATCCTTGTCTTTGACGAAATATGGAACTTGCAATGAATGAATGAGTTATCTATGATAAAATCAATTGTGCATTGGAGATAAAGTATTTGTTGTTTTAGTCTCATCAATTTGTCATCATGTGCTATATTACCTTTTTGTATCAATTGAGTATTTAAGGACTATTTTTTATATTGTTGCTTAAACAAATTCTTTATCATTTATCATTCTGGTGCTTTTTCTAATATTGTATAAATAATAAATATCATACATGTTATCTTTGTAAAGTAATATGCGTGTTTCATTGTTTATTTTTGACCAAGTATACAATGTGATATCTTTATTGGATATCTACATGCCCTCATACTTTTATGAAATACATCTTGCTCAAGAATATTTTCAAATTGATTATTGTAGTCAAGCAAGCACATCATAGGTGACAAAAGGACAAATGTATGTGTGAGTTTCAAATATGTTGACACTGTCACAACCAATATAGGTCTGAATGTATGTAAGAGATTCTGATTATAAGTTTGTTACTTTGCAGACATATTGAATGCAAACAACATAGAGCTGATAATAACATTCATTAGTAATCTACTGCCTAAACGTGAAAGTCAATATGTAGATGTGTTCTATGTTTCACAACATGGACAATATGTGCAATGTAACATAGAAGTTGCTCATACATGTGTAAAGCAATATTCAACAGTACCTAATACATATGTTGAAAGTGAAAAAATGTGTATGACTTTGCCTGCATACACAACACACTTGTTAAGTTATATGTAAGTAACAATGTACAAAATCATTGACTGTTGGTATGTTCCACTTTTCAAGTTACCAAGGATATGGTTTGCAACCATGGCTAATGATCCCATTCAACAATCCACAGAAGGAGGCTGGAAAAAGAATTAACTTGACTCTGACAAGACAAGGAATGTTGTCCAAAGGATCTTTGGGGTCCTAAATTCTTGAAGTCACTGGTCCGCTTCCTGGACATGTCAGGTGAAAGACTCTTGTACTCGCCTCCCATGGTGTGCAAAATCCTCCTTGTGTGCGATATATATCTGGTTAAAAACAAACGTGCATTGGGACTCTGAGACACTAATTCAAAAGAAACTAGAAGAGGATGCAGATAATGATGGACAAATACAGCACACAATGGTATGTTGGTGGAGACGGGACCAAATAGTGGCAATTTGTTTCGCATAATGCATACCAAATAATGGTAATACTGACGGAGAATATGTCAACTTATCATCCAATAAATCTGTTTTTGAAACTTATCCATTGTGTTGTGTATGTGTGAATGTTGAGGTACATATCTAGTCACATCTTCTCAACTAGATATGGGTCATTCCTCTCCGCCTTCTCTTAAGCAGTGCAGTGAAGCACAGCAAACTTTCTTGCTGTATTCTGCTGCATTAAAGTGTGTTTCATGTGGCACTCAGTGTAAGATACATCACAAATCTACCAAAATGTCAGGCCCTGAGGCAATCTAACAATTGTAGTGTCACTCATATGGATTAGCATGGAGAATGGCAGCACTTTGAAGGAGCAAATGTTGCAGCAGATACTATCACAGATCATGGGAGACAACTGTCATGGGCAAAGGCCTAGTTTGCATGTGTAGATGTCAAAATGTCATTGGTAAAGAATTCATTCATTCAAGTGTAGAGATCCACAAAACAGCACACATGTAACTCCTTTCCAGGGCTGATTGATGTTAAGACTACAGTTGCTCATACGTGATACAATACACATTTACCATGCTTTGCAGGGCAATGCAAGGAGGCTCAAAGGCCCTTAGCAAAACAGAACCAACTGCTGCAGTAGCAAAGTGTGGCATGTTTCAGTAAAATAAGACAAGGGAGATGTTTACCAACCATCACATCACATCAGGAAGACAGAGATGGGTAATGTGTGAAGTGTGTAGGTCAAAAAGGACCCACAAATAGTTGTGGACATACACTTTTTCATTATATGTGGTGTAATGGTGTTTTTGGTTAGGACATTTACCCTGCCTAGTATGATTTGTGTACCCCTAGCCTGAGTACACAACTGTATTTTTGTCTGGATCACTAATGCTGGTATGTTCCCATAGGGTATCATGGAATATGTGTGAGAGTCCTGACAGAGGCCTGTGTAAAGGATTTCAGACTGGTTGGACCAGTAACAACACCCAAAGACCTACCCTCATAGTTGATGAAAGCTACTGCCTTTGCCAGGAGTGAAACAGAGTAAATGTGAGGTGTAGAGATCAGTGAAAGTGAACATAACCATTCAACTCTGGGTCACTGCAGTGAGGCCTACTTGTTCAGTCACCTGGATTGTGTTGCACTCACACCTTCCCAACAGCAGGTTGACCTGGAAGTGTGTGTGTGATAAAATTATCTGCAGAATGCATGTGCCTGTGCAAGACAAACCCAATACTTAGGTTGAAATGTGGAACAATGTGCACATGATCAATGTGTGTGTGCTAGATGTGTGTGTTACAAGTGACACACTCTACTACAGTACAAGGCGACTGTAGTACAGAACAGTGTGCACAGACTGAGTGTGTGTGCTGAATTTCAGTATGCTGCTGTTAGCAGGATACATGTGGATTACAGTACTATTTACTGAATGTGCAGTGACTGTACACTGAGTGCTGAAATGCCTGCACTGCTACATAGTAGCATGGAGGACCTTGGTTTAGCTTGTGGTTAATGTCCTAGTTGCCTGAGGATAACATGAGGATTAGAGAAATACCACCAGATAGAATTTGATATTCTACCAGGGCTGCATGCTAGGTGGGATATACACTGGAGTATGGGAGAGCCAGCCTGTGTCTGTGTCTGTGCTATCCTAAGATTATGTTGAATCAGCGAAACTCCACAAGAAAGTGGCCTGGATACATCTCAGGAGCAGAGAGATTGGGCTCAATAGAGAAGTTAAACAGTGGGCATAGGGCCCAGGATCAGTCTTTAAATGCACATATGACTGTGGGTGACATCCAGGTGTGTACCCTGGCAACTCATGTGAGTTATGAAGTGGGAGCAATCAGCTCTTGAGTCCTGCCTTTTAGTGCTGCCCTGCTGCCTGATGTTTCCCTAACTGAGTGATAAGAACTGCACATGCATCCTTTGAAGCCAGAGTGACTCAAAGGGCAATCTGCCTGGCCTCCTGCCATGAAGTCTCATGGACATTAAAGAGGTCCAACCACCCTGCTTCAGCTGACATATTTATGAGTCCCGTTGTGTTGCTCTTGTACCATGCAATGTGGTGCAAGAGTGACAAAAGGAAAAATTCTATTTATAAAGCCATGCCAAGACACCTTCTGTGGCAGTGGGTGGCCTCATCAATCTGGAGTAAAGCAACAGCAGTTAAATTGCTTCATTGTTTTGCTCTGCCCCAGGAAGGTGTTCCATGGGGTTGTGTGGGTGTTCCTTAGGAAAAGAGGGACAGGGGGATCCCTTCTTTCGGAAATAAGGCCCTCACACACCCAGCCAGCTGTGTGCCATGCTTCATCATAGGTCTTGCTCCTCTTCAGGTCGGCGCTGCAATACCTGATGGGCACCCTATGAGGGGCTCTTTGGTAGACATCTTTTATTCCTTGCCGTATGGTGCAGTGGGTGTAAGGGACCTAAAAGTGTAGATGTGCTGACGTGAAGGTCAGTAGACCGTGCGAGGATGTAACAGGAACTGGATGTCCAAATAAAATAATTTTAATGAACCTGGCTTCCAACCTGGTTAAAAATATATAGAGTGACGCCGTCCTGATATAATGTGTCAGGATATTGTGCTGAACTTCATGTGGTCAAGCTGTTTCTTGCCTATGTGTCAGAAGGATCTGGTGGCAATTCTTCAGGACCTAGAAAGGATTGTCTATCTACACTATTAGTGGTGTTCTGGATTACTAACCATGATATACCACACAGTCCACTAAAGATGTGGTACCTGTAAATGCGATGGCCAACCCCAAATCTATTAGTGACTGGCACCATCAACACCCGACAGGTCAAGACACCTGGACTTTCAGCAGCTCCGGCAGCGTGTGGGTAGGTCGTCCCTCTTTTCCTAAGGGACAACCTTTTCTTCTCTTCGCACCTTGCTCCCTTTTGCCTCATTAGGAACTGCATACCCTCTTGTTTTCGATTCATTTGGGGCACGTATGCTGGACCTTAAAAAGCCCTTAGTCCCCTTCTTTTGAATGAGTTGTGTGGGTGTTTTCACACAATATCCATGGACTTTGAAGCATTCCATGATTTGCCAGAAGTGGTAGATCTGGGAATGTGTCAAATTACCTACTCCTCCCCAGCTGATGAATAACGAGGAGAAATATTGTTGCTTCTTTTCTTTGTGCACTGCATTCTGCAGCACACATAGAAAGAGGAATATGCATCAGCCAATTGTATTTGTGGAGGAAAGTGCCCTTTCCTGCACAAAAACTATCCTCCATACAACAGAGGCACCCTTGCACCATGATGCAAGGGTGCCAGCATTGGTCCTAGGAGGCCAGCTCAGGGACAAAGGTAGGAAGGCAGGGTTGTTGTTTAAATACAGCACATTTGTGCCTTTTCCCTGTGATGCAGCGCAGCAAGGTGACTTGTTGCACTGACTCTCTGGGACACAAATATGGCCCCTGGACTCTACCATCTGTCAGCCTGCCCTGCCAAGGGGTGCCATTCCAGTCTTGGAACAATGGAAGTGGGCCTAAGGTCTTTGCTCCACTGCTGTAGATCCTGCGCATCGCTTCTGTTGCGTGGGTTGGAACCTGCGCATCGCCCATTATGCGCAGCTTGAAACCCACGCATCACCCCTGCTGTGTGGGTGATAACCAGTGCATCGTCACCATTGTGTGGGACTTACCGTAGTTGCAGAAGTGCCGCCGTGCAGTGCATCCATCACACAATGTAGATTTGTGTAGCAGTGCATCATAAAAATAAACGCAAATGTAAAAAATGTGCTGATTACACCCAGAAAATGATGCAATGGGTGTGGCAGGCTGCATACTAGAAAGTGTGAAAATTAGTTTCATTTCTTTTTACTGTCTGTTACTTGGAACTGGTTGTTGGTGTTGTTGAGAGAGCGTTTGGTGGAGTTTTTGGCAGTTTGTGATCTAGTCAGTGTCTGGTGTGTCCCAGACTTTCTCTTTATTGTATTCTTGTTGTGTCTTTGTGTAGTAATTTGTATTAGTATTTGTCTTTGTCTTATTAGGTGTTTGTCATTTTTTGAGTTTTTGTATATTAGAGGTAGTAAGTTGTTTAAGGGGTATTTTTGGGGGGTTTAGTATGTTAAGGAGCAATAGGGTCATATTGGGAAAGGGTAGGGGAAAGAATAATTCAGAGGGAGGGGTCAGGGTATATATTTGGCTAGTAATGAACATCCTGCCACACATGGTGACCTTTGGAGGAAGGGAAGCCAAGTATACCCAGCCAATGACAGAAGAGACCGATGATAGAGGGTGCAATTGCACATTTTGCAGGCGTACAGAGTGAATCGCCCAGCATCCCAGCTGAAGCATCGATGGCCAGATATGGTAGCCCGTGAGGCTGATCTGGTGGACCTTCTGGGTTTGGAGATTGGAGGCCCCATAGGTATGTATTTATGTAAGAGGCCTGTATTAATGTTGCTATATGAGTAAAGCAAAACTTTAACATCAAAGAGGCTAATTTATCAATGGGTTGCAATAAATTTACATCATGTAATGTGCTTCAAGCTCAATGCAACCCATAAAGTACAATTTATAAAGCAACACAAGGCCACTTTGTGTGCCTTGGATTGCCTTGATAAATCCAGTTTATTGCAACGCAGGGCAAATTCCTGCCTTGTCCTGCCCCACATTAATTTTGACACATTTACAGATTTAACAGACGTGGTAGACCAGGGAATGCAGAAATATGTTAATTTCCCATTTTTTTCTGCATGTGCAGAAAGAGGAAAATGTGTTGGGCAATTGTTTATGTGCAGGAAGGTGCCCCTCCTGCACAAAAATGAACCAGCTTAAAACATAGGCACCCTTGCACCATGTTGCAAGGGTGCCTACATTGCTGCTTGGCCATCATCTGTTCTTTTTAAATTGCCGCTAGGCAGCACTTTGTGCTTCAGCACTAGGAAAAGGCACAAATGGTCCGTACAATGTGAGATACAGTGCATCCCTGACCTTTCCCTGTCACGCAGCACTGCAAAGATAATTTGCTGGCCCGCACTGCATTACCTCTTGTTAAATGTGCCCCAAAATGTCTCTGCTATGTTTGTATGCTTTGCGACACACAAGTGAAGAGAGAGTGACAACAAGTGGCAGAACTATCAAAGGATCACACTAAGCAGTACACCTGCCATACATCCGGTCTTGTTTTATATGGAGCAAGCACTCATATTGCGTAGTAATGGCAAGCATGCCTTTACACAATGGATGCACACTATTTATCAAGAACACACCCTAATGAATGTATTTGCATGCCAATGTAATGGGATACAGGATGCATTGTTGTTTTGATCACTCAGTTGGCTAAATTCACACCACGTCATCATCCATACGGCACATGCTATGAGGTTTGTCTATCTGGCAAGGTTAGTATGTATGTACCAAGTGACACATTTCTCATCAGTACGTACAGCATAACACAGAAAGTAACCTTGCTATGCAGACTCAAAGTGAAAGCACAGGAATGCAATCTTCCAAATTGACAGTGCATTCCTATCCTTTCCTATCGCAAGACACATTTTATCCGTCTAGTGCAAATGGTTTCACCCTTGTGTCTGGTATAAGGGGGCCTGAGATGATGCTGGCCAGCATTACTTAACACATCACATGAATGAAGTATGCTTCAGGCATGTGATGTCAAATATCTCTGACGTTTTTCCTCCAGCCAGTTCACCCCTGCAAGGTGACTAGCTGCATTCCATTATCATACAATTTATTCATGTGTGTGTTGTGGTGACATTTGCAAATGCAATGGGATGTCATAGAGTTCATTTTTTTTTATTTGAACTGTGTGTAGTTGCACTATTTTAAATGCATTATCTAAATCATTGTCTTATAGGTGGACATGTGTCTTTCACCCAGGGAGAGATGGACAGCTTCCAGTATCCTAATGTGACAAGTACATGTAATTAGTATGTGGTTGTAGCTCTGTGACATCTGTGCGATAGTTGTAAAACTGTAATGTGTATGGGGAGGTATGCACCTGCAAAGAAATGACTGTGAATGTGTCAGCAGAATCAGATAGATTTGACAGGGAGGCACGTTATTGTGAATGTAGGGGCAATATTAGTAGGGCCACCAGATCTATGCATTTATTCATCTGTGGGGGTTTTGTATACTTATAGTTTTGGTGCATTTGACACATGATCCATCCTCTGGTGCTTAATCTGTAGATGTTCAACACAAAAAGAAAATTGTACCACCTTAAACTGTACTAAAGTGACCATCATTTTATCAACAGGTGTTGCTGGAAAGAGGAACGACTTTAGCAAAGCTGGTCTGGCCAAGTTTCTCACACCTATTGCTATATTTGAGTATGAAACTGGTACTAATGAGGTGCAAGCAATACCCAGAGGGTGTTACCGAGATTGAACATGAAGGAAAAATGGAAGAAAATATTGCAAAATGTACATCATTCTGCTGCATTTTTTGCTTTCTCTTGCGCATACTATACTCAAACCTGCTGCTTAACTTTGATCTCTACTGCAATATAATTCCAGTGTGACTGAATATAGGTCTGAGTAAAGATTCCTGCTGATCTACACTTGAAATATGGGGGACCCATACCTGTTCCTCTATCTGTGTGGCAAATCTAGAGGGAATTTTTATAAAGATGGAGGACAGTGTCAGCAGGGTAGCCATCACATTCCAAACATGTTACTACTGATAGATGCTGGGAATGTGACAGTGACATCCCAAACTTTTTCCAGATCATGATTTAGATCCATGAAGGGGTAAAAATTACATCTGAACACGTGTTTCTGTAAGAGTGTGAGTAAGTTTTACGAAATTTGGATAATTCATCTGTTTGAAAATCCACCAGAGGTATTGCTGTAGTAATCCTGCCTCGGCAGTGACTAGGCCTCCCTCAGAGAAGTCCATGTTTTATCTATGTAAAATTGGAGTGATAGAGGAATACTTATACTGATGCCCTGAGGCAGCAGGGATGTACAGGTGCTACACTCTTGATCCATGGTGTTGTACAAATCATTACCTTTCTGTCTGACTGTTGCACGTTGTGAGTTTAGATGTCTACATGGCAGTGTTCTGGTCCTATTGTTCAGCAGCTGTAAACTGGATGTCAGTCAGTATATCTCAGTAAAATGCGTTTTCTGTTAGCACCTATGCTGTTCCAATAGGCCTTAATGCATAGATACAGTGTCATTGGCATGAGTGTGGGCAGCTGGAATAAATGCAATAGTATGTACATGGATTGGCCCTGAAATGCCAACCTCATGCCATGTGTCTCCCCTATGTGCCATTTCTGTGAAGCATTGATACAATGCAAGGTGGGAAGTCAGGTTGCAGCACTGTGTAAAAGATAAAAAGCAGGAATGCTCGGTGTTAGCAGGCTACAGTACACTACAGTGCTTACGTACGAGTGGGGTAATTTTACCTGGCTAGCTTCAATGCAGCCACCCTTGCACCACAGTGCAAGGGCCCCTGCATTATACACAATATAGTTATTGTCCAGGTGAGTACTCATGCATGCATATACACACTCCTGGGATGCATTCACCTTTTTATTTGTGCACTGATTAATGCAACCCAAAGAGAATGAGTGTACAGAAAAGTGAAAATATAAAAGTTCTCATGGTTTAGGTACATCAGATGCTTTATGTCAGCTTTCAATGTTTTTGACTGATGATAAAATGGTGAAGTGTCCAAATGTAAAGTCTTGCAAGAGTGAGACACTCACCCTACATCTATGTAGTGGCTATATGAGGCAGAGTAAGTAAAGTCAGCAATGTGTGAAGCATGATGCAAGACCAGTTCCACAAATGCACATATCTGGGTCATGCCTACAATTTCCTAATGACACATCATCATGAATGTGACTCACTGTTATGATTGATATGCTTGTTATCATATTGTGACTACATTTCCATTTTGTACACCTACAATCAATGACCCCACTTGGGTCAGTTTACCATGTTTTATTGGGGGATGTATTTATACTGAAGGTATAGTGTCCATATTTCTATCTCAAAATTAGGGGTTGGTCTGGACTAGTACTTATGATTGCATGACAATGGTAGCCAAATTTAGAAAAGCATCATGCACATTTGCAAATTGAGGTAATGTATGTTTCTTATTACTCCATATATAACAAGATAGCAGACATGAAAAGGATCTTTGAGGTCAGACAGGACCGCTATCGGCACATCAGCAAAACAGCCAAGGCCTATAGGAAGAGTGCTCGCAGATACAAAAGTGAAAATGCGATTGGAATATGAAAGAGTGGAAGCAGGTCCGAACCCAAAGAAACAACAGCACCAACACAATTGGAGGGTGGCACACAGCAGCAGCAGGTCTGCACACAGGCCATTGCGGGACCATCAAGTTGACACTCATCATTAAGACCCAGAACCCTCTGTTCATCTCTTACACTGGTGCCACCCAGATCAGACTTTAACTCTTAGGACTTGCCAATACCACCAACAGTTATTACATCATGCCGTTGAATAACATGGCTAACTCTATGTGATAGTAATGACCTGGCTCATACTCAAACTCACAAGATAGTGGTGCTGATATTCAGGAACATGAATTCACCCTGGTTGCCAACATGACTAAGCCCAAACCCCTCAAACTCCAGCCATCCCAGAAACCGGTCCATCGTCCTGGACACCAACCTCACCGTGAACCTTCATAATCACAGTATCACCTCCACCTCCTTTCACATTATTTGCATGGCCAGACATTTCTTCATATGGCTCTCTCCTGGTACCTGTGAGACCATCACCCAGGCCTTCATCAGATGTAGACTGTAGTACATCAATACCCTCTACCACAGCATCTCTGTATAGCTGCTACACAAGAGGCAAACTATCCAACATACCACTGTCAGACTATTACTCTGCCTACCTTGCAACACGCACATCACACCTCACCTCATAAAAATACAATGTCTCCCCATTCAAGCACACTGGCAGTTCAAGATGCTCAGCCGCACCTACAAGGTACCACACTACCAGGGACCCACCTAGCTCACACACCATCTATGCTTCCAACAAACAAGCATGGGCCAACACTCTGCATCAATGCACTCACCCTCACCCCCAATATCCTTATGAGCAAGACAGGAGGTAGAGTGGTCCCTTACATGGAAGGCAACATATGTAAAAATTCACCCACCACATCAGGACTGCTGCATGCACAATTGATTTGTGCTAATGACTGTACACCTGACTCTTCAAGTGAACCTACTTGGAGAGCATGCACATACTCAGCACTTGGATACTCAATCAGGTGACAAGTTGACCCCTTACCAAGCCACATTGCATTGCATTACATTACAATCCACTTTTGGCCGCCTAGCCCCAAGACAAGCACACTTGCATCAAGGAGCAAGGGATCCTTAATTGGCACAGGCTTTTCTGCAAGTTTCCAAGGTTCATGCAAGATGTGCTGCTCCAGTCCAGGTTTTTTCCTTTGTATTGTGGGACTTGTAGTCCTGGTCAATAATGTTCTACAGTACACTGCAAGCCTCAGGATTCAAAGGACAACCTGGATTAGAGCACTATATCACACATGGACCTGAAAAACCTACCCATGCTGGACTGGACAAATTGTGACTGGCCGTTAAGATTACAGTTATGTGATGTATGAGTTTACATGTGAGACATTCCTGCTCTTTTACTTGCACACAGCACAGTGAAGTACAGCAGAGGGGCATATTTTCAAGGGGAGTTGCATCGCTCTTGCACCACGCAATGTGGTGCAAGCGCAACACAAGGCCAAAATGCAATGTATGAAGCCACGCAAGGCCACCTTCTGAGGCCCTGAGTGGCTCTATAAATCTGCAGTAACACAGCAAAACCTGGGAATATGCCAAAAAGAGGAGGAATATCTTTATTTATCATCATTACTTCCTCTTTCTATGTGTGCTGCATTCTGCAGCACACATAGAAAGAGGAATATGCCTCTCTGGATTTTTGTGTGCAGGAAGGTGCCCCTTTCTGCACAAAACACAACCCTGTATGCAATGCAGGCACCCTTGCACCATGTTGCAAGAGTGCCTGCTTTGGCGCAAGCCAGTCCATTGTTCGCCAGCAGTGAGGAAATGACAGGAATGCGCCACATTGTAATATATATGGTGCAATCCTCATTTTCCTTGTAATGCAGCACAGTGCAGCAAGGTGACTTGCTGTGTGGCGCTGTTTCATATATATGCCCCAATGGGTTTTGCTGCACTGTGCTTCATGACAGTTGGAACCATGTGATCCATTGTTGTCATTTACCCTGTAGTTCTTGCTGGTCCTTCAACGCCTGCTCCAACTCTGTTGAGATCAATGATGCCACCTGCTCCTCCAGTGGGTCCAACTTCTCCGGGAAAGCAAGTCCTCCTATGGTCCTCATGGCTGCCCTAAGGTTCCTGGAAAGTTTTTTTTTAGTCCTACGTTTGTAGTTATGCCACCTCTTCTTGCACTCCAGTACTGTCTTTTTTGTTTGGGTGACACAGTTAATCTAAGCCACTATGGTTTGCCATATGGCTTCCATCTTTCCTAATGGCAATTTTGAGATAACAAAGAGGGTGTTCATTCTTTGTCACCTCTCTGATTATGTTTTGATTCTCCTCCTCACTGAAATTTGACTCCCTCTTCCCCAAGACTGATGTATAGTCAACTTGGTTGGCGTTGGGGTCCTCTTGGCTTGTAGTTGCTCTCTCCATTTTGTTTGTATGGAGAAGTTCTGTGGTTTGAGATGCGTTACTTATCAAGCTTGCCACCACTCAACGCACTTCTGCGTGACACAATGCTGATTTGAGGCACATAGAGGCACTTTACAATACACAAATCAGCATTGCGTCACATAGGTATCAGTTGTGTTACAACACTTTGTGCCATCCTTTACACCATTGCTTCGGTCCTTGCTCCACGATGCGCCGTACCATAAAAATGAGGCTTCCATGGGGCAAGAAAATGCCACAACACAGCGCAAATGAATAAATATGCCTCTAAGAGTTTTCCAAGTGGAAAAAATGTGCTGTGCTGTTGCAGTGATAAGTGCTAAAATGGTGCAATAAAAGTAATAAAGAAGAAGATCATTTTCATGGCTTGGCTATTTTATAATTTTTAAGAGCAAGCATTTTGAATGCTTAGTCACATAGATCTCAGATGCAGTTTACAGCCCAAAACAGTTTCCATAGAAGTTTGATCCACTGTCTGGATGGAGCTGGCTCTCCAGTCAGTTATGAATCGGGCACAGACACAAGTGAGCTCGGACAGACACGGCAAACATGAACAGAGTTCTATGTTTCAGTATTGAAATAATGGGTCTGAAATATTGCGTTACAAATGACTGACAATTCCATTAATTGACATGTAACCTTTTCTGAACTCATACTTTCAAAGTCACCAAAAAGTTTAAAGTGCATACCATCGTCCTGAGGAAGACTCCAGCTTAACATGGCAACAGGGGGTCAAAAAGGGAAAGGGAAATTATTTTTGGACCGTAATGTGCTTGTGTGTTTACAGGTGACTAAGCCTGGAAAAGTTTGCTTTTAAAAATTATCAAACAGCTAAGGCAAATTGATTTCCTTCTTTGGAAGGGTGGCCGTTACTGGATAGCCCTGCCTGCGAGCCATACCACTCCTGGGCAGGAAAACCTATCAAGGACCCAGAAACACGTAAAGAAAACTCCTTGAGTGTGAATACATTGTTTTGTTGTTTTTCTTTAATTTATACCTGCTTTAGAAGTTTATTTTTGAAAAACAAAAAATAAATCGCAGATTGAAGCCAAAATGACATAGCACCTACTTGGAATATTGGTCTGCTTACAATGCATCCAGCTTAATCTTGTAGGCAGTAATATCCCAGCAAGTCTGGAAAGGATCACAAAATATGATACAAGTTCCCCGTCAGGTCAGCAAAGGCCAGGGCGTCCAGTGACCTAATGGCTGGTGGACCGTCTATAAAGGTCTAAGAAACCTAAACTATTCTAATGCATCGACCTGTGTGATGCTGTGGTATAGTGTGCTTTCAAGTATCAGTGGGAATGGCGAGGTGTGTATGGATGCTATGTGGTCTTACAGGCAAATTGTGGAGTATGATATGGTGTGAGTTTTATGATTTTTGTGTGATGTGTTATATAGTGAATCATAATGTTGGGCTACTTATTGAGATGCTATGTGAACAGTGCGATGGTGTGAGGGAGGTTATTATTAACCATGGGCAAAGCACTATGCTACGCTCGCGTAATTTGCGAAGTTTGCGCTACTTCGCACTAAGCGAATTGCACGTAGCACAGTGCAAACACGCGTAGCGTAATGCAGTTGTCATATTTTCCTTGCTCGCAGTCCTCAACGTCAAGTTGGCGACCGCGAGCAAGCAAAATGACATCCCGGCAAGACTTTTTCCTCGCTTGCGATCAGCAACCTCAAGTTCCCGATCGCGAGCGTGGAAAATAAACCTCCCGGCGAGATTCTCAACGTGGGGAGGTCAGGTTTCTCATTGCGAGTGGTCGCGTATGCTCACGACCACTCTTGATGAGAAACTGTCAGTCCGCGTTGAGAAAGCTGCCGCTCGAGTAAAAATCTACTCGAGCGGCAGAAAACTACAGCTCGCACTGTGCATGATGCCGTTTTCAATGATTGCACAGTGCCGGATGCTTGTCCGCACTGTGCAATCATTGAAAACGGCATCTTGCACAGTGCAAACAGGGTACTACGCAGTTCGCGAAGTGCTACGTGTAGCTCGTGTAGTGCGAAGTGCACTTTGCATAGCTACGCGTAGCGCTACTTCGCGAACTACGACCAGGGTTAGTTATTATAATGCCATGATGGATACTATGGAGACAAAATGTGTGTAATTTTGTCAGTCCAATATTTTTAAAGGAAAGATTTCTTGTATTTTCTGAGCAGCATTGGACTACTACACATGACTTAAGGTTTCCACAACACCAAGCATTATACACTCCAGTATATAGTAATTGCTAAACCTTTCGTTTCAGAGGAGTGAGAGGAAAATAAATGGGAATTAATTTTCTTTCATGACAATAATCAATGTAGGTCAATTATGTGGGAGAGAACGAGCTATGCCTCGATCTAAAATGTTAAACATTTCAAATTGAAGATGATCAAAATCATAATTGTTATGGCATTGGATTATATACTAGCAAAACAGTACAAAGCTCAAACCATATACATTGCTTGGAAACAGAGAGAATATAATTGCAGCACATTTAAATGAACATTCGGTTTCAAAATTTGCTTTTATATGACTTGACCAACCGAGAGTATTGGGGTGGATTACCATGCTTAAATAAATAATGACATTTATCCCTTCTACCGTTGAAAAGCAACACAGAAATCAAATGATGTCAGACTTGCTTGCAATACAGAGAAATGGTTGATTTTGCATCTGGTTTAATTGGTCTCTGATTTTGCATCTGGCTCATTTGGTCTCTCACAGAATAAGTGATAGGGAGATTTAAAGATGCAGCAGAAAACAGAGAGTGGGGGGGATATAGCACCAGTAATTGGCAAATACATGCTTCGTTAACCAACAAACCCTATTTTCACAGCTTTAAAGAGAAGTAAATATGAGAGGGGAGAAAACACAAAGGGGAACATTTACTAACAAGTCACGCAATGCAGCAAGACAACTTGCTGCTCTGCACTGTGTTGCATAACAGGGAGAGGGCAGGAATGCACTATATTTACTGAGATATGGTGCATTCCTGTTCTCTCCCTGCACTGGCACTTTCAGTACAGCCTAGCGCCAACAGCCAGGATCGTTTTTGTGCAGGAATACATTTCTGCACAAAAACAATCCTCTGAGGCTTTTTCCTCTTATTATGTGTGCTGCAGAATGAAAAGAAAAGAAATAAACATATTCTCCTTGTTACACCTCACCTGGGAAGGCGTAGCATTTTGATGCATTTCCAGATTTACTAGTTTCAGTAAACCTGGGAATGCGCCAAAAATCCTGGGTGGATGCGTGGGAACACCCACACTCCACCCATGAAACTCCTCCCCAGAGCAGAGTACTGGAAGCGGCAACTTGTGCTTCCTTGCGTTGCTCCACATTTCATAAGCCACACAAAGCTGCGCAAGGGCAACTAGTGCTTCCTTGAGTAACAGAAATTTAATAAGCCACACAGAGCCGTGCAAGGGGCCTAGCGTAGCTAATTAAAATGCACTGAAGCCCTTACTTTGCCCTGCACCACCCTATGTGGCGCAATGGCAACGCAAGGGCTTCATAAATTTGGGCAAAAGTGTATTACATCTGTTAATGTGCAAAGGAAATATACTGCTTTAAGTCTGCTATAAAAGAGTTATTGCTTATTAACAATGGTCTTTTGACAGAATTAAATCCAGACAGGTTAAATAAGACCCATGGAGCTAAATCTCTTATTGTCAAATCGTCTAACATAATGCATAGACTGATGAATTGTCATCAAATTTACTATGCCAACCCTTTGAGATCCTGTACTGTTACTGATGTTGATAAGATTACTTTATTTGGCCAATCAAGTCCATTAAAGTGCAAACAAAATTATTTAAAAAGGATGTATAAAACTGAGACATGTTAGATAATTAAAATATGCTAAACAGATGAGCCTTATTATAATCACCAATATAAAGCGCAATGTCTATTTACACAACTCTAGTTGTTTCTTGATTAAGGGATGCTAAAACAGGTGAACCACAATGTGGATACCAGTGACTATTTACAAAATCATTATTGTCATAAATCAAAAATAAGCAAAAGATTATAAAACAAATCTACAGTTGTGCCCTGAGTTTTCCAAGGCTGGGTAAGAACATGTAATTACATTTAGCAGCATCTACGGGATAAAAAGAATTGTGCGGCTTGGCCTTCGATATTTAAAGTTCTACGAAGGTATTTAAAGTGCTATGCCCTGAAAGGATCAAGGAGGAATAGGTACTCGCAAATTGTGCATGCAATTTCAAGGGAGCAAGGGTGTCAAAAGGACACCCTGTTGCACCCCAGAAATTGTGATGTGCATCCATGTTGCACACACACATGCCCCAGGGGCATGTGTGTGCGCAACATGAAACTTTGAAAAATGCAGTTTAGTGCATTTTTCAAAGTTTTGGCAAATTACCGACCAGTTTAATTGCTCTGTAATTTGCGGCCCCAAATAGCGAAATCGCTATTTTAAAGTGGGTCTTGCACTGCATTTAAAGAATTGGCAATTGCGATTACTTAAATGCAAACGCAATTTAAGAAATCGCAATTAATTGCGAATTCTGAAATTGCGAGGGCCTTAAACCTTGATGCATCGCAAAAGCCCTTTTTGCGGGAGCAAACGGATGATTTTTGTGAATCTCACCGTTTGCGTACGCAACAAACGTTGATGCATGTGCCTGTAAATGTTAAGACTGTGCAGTACAGATGATACAAATATGCATTTCGCCGTCCAAATGGTTGTTCTACATAGTAAAAGAAGCAAGGAGAATTTGGTAAGTTACATAAAAATATTCCTGTGGTGGGATGTGCATCTCAGTCGTGTCCGCCACTAATAATATTGTGTGACTAAGGTTACTGATTGATTTGCACTTAAAACTTTCTTCGATCACAACAGAATGTTAATGTAAAACAGGCACAGGGACCATAGGACTCTGCTGCTCTAAAACAAGAATACAGGAACAGAAGTTAAAGGTACTACAGTAAACAGTTACTGTTCGGTATGTTCCTGATAAGGTAGATAAGGTTGTCCCGTTAAAACAACCATCCAATGTTATTTACAGGTAAAATCAGGTTAAGGGTGACAACCTTCCCATAGCAGCCTCACCACTGTATTTACGGATAGTCCTTTGTTCTTTGCACTTAAAACAGCAAAAGAGCTAAAAGGGCTGTTTATGTGAACCAAGCACAGGAACCACCATGGAGCTCTACCACTCTAAAACAAGCATGCTCAATGGGCTGAAATTAACCGTGCAACAGTAAACAGTTAGTGGTTGTTATGTTCCTGTGCTGTTACTGAGTTTTGACATTTCTGATGTCTGTCTTCTGCCTGGATTGAAACCCTTCTCAATCTCTGTTTATTCGATTTTTCGTTTGTGAATAAAAGCCCTTCCTTAAAATCCTTCTCATATAAGCAGATATTCTACGTAGTACCTTGGCTAGTCTAATTCTCTCTTAAAGTTGAAGATGATATGGAAAATAAAAAAGTTTAGGGTGTTTCCACCCTAGGTGAATTGTGTGAATTGCTGAATCTCACAGATTTTGGCCAAGGTTGATGAAGTTGGATCCGCAAATAGTTTAATTGAGTTAGTAGCAAAATCTGGCTTTGGATTTTTCTTGTAGTACACAAGACATTGTTTAATGAAATGGTTGTTGAAGTAGGTCAAAGCATTAATAAGTATGCCTTGCTCCCTCTATATGTCGGAGTCGAAATAGTAGATTCTGGGTGTGATAGAGGGTTTGCTAGCTTCTGGTTTGAATTCTTGTTAACATAGTTTCCAGATTCTGAGATTTGATGTCATTTGAGATGCTGCTTATCATAAGAATGTTAGGCCTGTTGGGGTTTTCTGCTTCTCGTCGATTTCTAAAATTAGTTGGTGTACTTCCACTGATTGAATTCTAAGCAAGAGTTCTGCCTCATCACTGGACTAGTTGACCACTGAGATACCTGGCTCATTTACATGTCTCACCTCTTGATGCACCTCCATTTTGATTTCTGATATGGGTATACATATATTCCCATCTTGTTACTGTATATCTCATCTAAGCTTGTTTCCCTGGTTCACAGGAGCCTCTCTTGATTTTGTTCATCACCAACTTGTGAGGGTAAGAACCTATTTCTGATGTCCTGAGAGTTTCACTCTTTACACCTTTGGGAATAACCGTACAGAGCATACTGTGCAGGTTTTATATTACTCTCACATATCACTTGCTCAAGGTGAAACATACTGAAAACAATAGTCTTATTTAAGTTAGTGGCTGAAAAATGTTAGTTCTGTTTAAGCTGGCCAGCTTTCATTAGGGTCTATCAGGTACCTGCATTTTGCAATCAGCTGTAGAGTTTTAGATTGCCTTGTGGCAGAAAAGAGTAGGTGTCCAAAATAGGATGATATGGTACTGTTCAAAGATCACAAAGTATGTTATGGCCTAATAGCTGTATAGAGGTTGTACTCTTTGAAAGGTCTGAGACGTGCTGCCAGAGAGGAGGTCTATTTGCGGACCACCAGACCAAGCTAGAAGGGACTCCATGGCTCTGCTCAGTATATCTGGATAGACACAGCCTCAGTCAAGTGGCATTTCTCGGATTCTAAACATTAGTCTGGAGAACCAGTTGGTGACAGTGGTCTGCAATGGGTAGGCTGCCCCAGAGTACAGACCAACTTGTTCCACTCTCATAACAGCTACTTCTCCACCATCTCAATCAAGGGCCAAAGCACAAATAAAGGAGCTGGAAGTTTGCTTCCTAAATCTTTGTGATGGATCCATGGCCAACTGGCCTTCAATCAAAGACCAGAACCTATTAAGGGCTGAAGGACTTTCTAATTTTCTTGTTGATTGACCAAAGAAAGAGTGATTCTTTCGAGTAGCAATGGTGCCACTCTCAACTTATTACATACAAGAAAAGTTGACATGTGTCTCCTTAAGAATAATCTATGTTATGAGAAAAAAGCCACAAAGGATAGAAAAAACCTCAGCAATATTGGTATGTCTTGAGTGAAGATAATGAATGTTATAGTAATTGATAAGCAAGTTAGAGAGGAGATGGAGCCTAGCAGAACGTATTTGAGGCAAGGAAATTCAGCCATGAATACAGCTGCTAAAAAAAGTAGCAAACCACCAGGGACTGACATTATAATAGTTTGATGATCGCAATGAAAATAGGAAATGGGCATCCTTCTCTGACCAAACCGGCATATATATCGACCAGACAGTAAATTACATCACAGATAAAAGGCGGGAACCATCTTGGATTGGGAAACTCTGACCATAAGCACTGTATAAGCTACCATCTTTGATGGAAATAGTTTTAAGGTCATTCTTCAGGATGATGGTGTTTACTCAAACTGGCCAATGTAAGAAGTACCTCATGTTTGGCATCTTCTTTTCCTTCATGGTTCCGCACTTTGCGAGCTGATTATTCAGTCTGCCATGCCACCATGAAGGCAGAATCTTCTATGCTGTTGTGGGCATGAAACACCAATGATGACAGAGAGAGCGACAGCAATCTCCTTACCCGGTGGCGAGCTAAAGTACAAAAGATGCTCTGCTTCCTGGCAGTAGATGCAAGACTGAATGACCACACTGCTGATACCTCAAGTGAGTCTCATTCACAGATTGTGCCCATCATAAATTTCAAAATGTATCAGGCTGGCACTGGCAAAAATGACATACCAGTTCTGGCAAATTTTCCCCCCTCCGTGGAAACCAGAGTGAATCTACCAGACAATTAATGGACAAATGCCTCCATTGGTTACTGTGTAATGTTAATGTGACTGAGCGGGGGAGGATGCGGTTGGCTCATGAATTAATTATGGCCAACAGAGTAGGTTAGGTGGGGCGACAAAGAAAATCTTTTGACGGTGACTGTGTGGTAATTAATTTTAATAATGCGTAAGCAAGTGCTTCCCTTTTAGCTAACCTTCATAGCCCCGCTCTAAGGAACACTCAGATAATACCCTTATCCTTGGAGTTCTTTTACACTGGCCAGGGTGTTTGAGGGGAGGGTTCTTACCAACAGAAACCCAAATCCATTTATTGCCCTGAATGAGTCCCATCATAAACCCTGGGATTAGATTACTCAATAGATCCGCTGCTTTGTCAAACTTGGAGGCTTGTGATTGACTAACCCTGTCACCGCCTCAATTACTTACCAAGCTAATCACTGCGGCCTCAGTAGAGTGTAGCCCATTGATGCTTTCACCAATTACATTACCCTCTGTGGTTGACCCCGCAGCTGTAACTCTAGCGCCAAGTATACAGGGACATGGGCAGACCCTACTATTCTCTATGAATAACATCGAGGGAACTAGGGCGAACATGGTATCATGGAATGTGGCAGGTTTAGCCTCCAAAATTGCTAACCTAGATTGGTTAAATGAGTGGCAATCCATGGAGATAGTATTATTTCAGAAAAACTTGGGCAAAAGACCCTCCCTTCTTCACGGGGTTTCGTACCTTCTACTCTCCAGCTGTTCACTCAGCCTCTGGAAGGGCGAAGGAGGGCTTACTTAGTTTAATTTCAAATACTATTCCACTCCAAGTCAGGTAAGTTGGTCCCTTAAACACTCATTTCCAGATTTTGGAGCTGGGCACCAGGAAACAGGCCATTTGCACTCTTGTTAACTGTTATAATAATGAGTTTGGAAGGAACTCAAGGGTTGTGGTAGATGCTCTAGTGTTGGAGATCGCGAAATTGTACAAAGAGAAAAAAGGGGGAAATGTGAATCTGATATGGGTGGGGGATTTCAATATTCACCTATGTAAGCTTAATGGGACCAGGGTATGTGGAGCAGAAGAAGATCATGGTAATCTCCTCTCACATTTTTCACATAACGAGTATGGTGAGACTTTAAACAGCTTGTTATTTCAGTGGAATCTGTCTATACTAAATGTAATGAATAAGAGAGGCCAAGGGATCACCTTCAGAAGGGGCACCCAAGAGTCCATTATTGATTTTGTGTTAGTGTCCGGACATCTACTTCGGAAAGTGGCCCTTATGAGTATCCGATTTTCACCCCATAGTGATCATGCCATGATATTGACTCACTTAAATATTTTATCCAAACCTAAAAAACACAAACAGGTTGTGGAAGACATGAACCTGTCTAGGAAAAATGGCTATCAATTGAAATGGCCACTGGCACAAAAATGTAAGTTGGTCCCCGAAATTATAGTGCTGGTAAAGGAAGACATAATAGCATGCTTGGGAGAAAAGAATAAGATATTGCCCGCAGACCTGGTCATTAGATTTACCGCCCTTTTGGCAAAAATGCAGATAGCACTTACTCGGGTGATGTCATCAAATGCTACTGCTAATAAGGGGTGATTCGACTCAGCCTGTTCCAAAGCTAAAATAGCCCTTGTAAATGCCCTAAAATCTCTTCCTAGAGATTATTCTAAGATCCGCTCATTACGCAAGGACTACAGATTAGACAGGAGGGCTAGAGAGAAAGACCTTAGGGCACAGGCATGGGAAGACCTTGAGCAAGCAGCTATCTCTGGCAACAGCAGAGACTTCTGGGATATTGTGAATGCCCCTCATTTTAAAGACATCAGTGATCCTGTATCAGATGTGCATGTAGATGAAGAGGCATGGGTGAGACATTTTGAAGGAATATTTGGGCTACCAACTTCCTCATTTACTTCAGTATGTTGCCCAGAATCTGTATCTTTACCTCAGAGAGGGCTAATCTTCTCTGTATCCGAGGTCCAAAAGGCGTTAAATTCTGTACCCCCAGTGAGGCCCCGGGGCCAGATGGAGTTTCAACGGACCTTTTTCAATATAACTACGATATGTGGGTCCCTTTACTTGCAAATATGTCTAACAGCATTCAGATAGCAGGTCCACCTCCATCATGGAATCAGAGCGTAATTGTGCAGATTTATTCAAAAGGGGAATAGGGGCTCTACAAAGAATTACCGCCCTATATCTCTCTTCGATACCACTGCTAAACTAATGGGATGGGTTTTCCTGGCCAGATTGGAGGATTGGGCAGAATCGCTTAATATAATTATGAAGGCTCAATATGGGTTTCGTAGAGGAATGGGAATGGTCGACCAGTGCCTAAACCTCTCCCTAATCATAAGGAAGTACTCAAAGGCTAAAAGCGGGAAGCTATACATGGCCTTCATGGGCCTAACATCAGCCTGACTGTGTGTCACCCTCTAGACTATGGTCCTTGATGGAGGGCATGAGCATTGACCGGCCGATTATTGGATTCATCCTCCAGCTGTACGCCAATGCCACTGCTTGTGTAAGGTATGGCAGGAAGGGGGAGTGCACTCATCACTTTAAACTTGAAAAGAGAGTAAGACAGGGGTGTGTGCTCGCCCTGTTTTTTTTTCTATGTATACGAATGGGGTAGAGTCGTCCCTGTCTGCCCTCTCACTGGACGTGCCCAAATTCGATCAAACCCCCCTCCCAATCCTGGTGTACGCTGTTGACGCGGTACTGATGGCTAGATCGGGGTTGGCCTTACAAAAATCTATTAAAGCTTATTCCATCTTTATGGCCTCCCTTGTTCTAAAAGTTAATGAATCCAAATCATTTATGATTGTACCCGGAGCGACTAGAGGTGAGAAACATCCCCACTTTCAGCTGACAGGTAAGAAAATCAAGGTGGTTGACTCCTTTTCATATCTTGGAGTGCTCTTTGATAAGGATCATTTGTGGTCTAACTTAGTGAAAACAAGAGGCCAGGGTATGCAAAGGAGCCTCAATGCTGTCAAACGATTTGCAAAAAAGCTGGGTGGGAGCCCACTGGATGCAATTAAAAATATTTATTTAGCTAAAACAAAGACGGCTGTAACATATGGGGCAGGTGTTTGGGGGATGGTTAATGCTGCTTTGTTACAGCAAATGGAAAACTCCTTCTTCAAAAATCACGTGTCTTTACCCCAATCAGCCCCAAACTTCATTTTACATCTTGAATTGGGGCTTCCCTATATGAGTGACACCATAAGGTTGGCCCCAGTCCTCCTGTGGCTCTCATTATGGCGGAGAACTATGGTGGACTTGATTCAAACTATCATTCGGGAATGCTGTAACCTAGATCACTACAAAAGGATCGGGTGGCTAAATTACATAGAGACTGAATTGAAAGCTTTAGGGCTGGGAAAACTTTTTCAGGACCCTGATTCCTGTAAAGTGGTTACGAAGAAATGGATAACGGATTTATATACCCAAAGATAAAAATATGTCCAAAGGGAAAAAAAACGTATCCATAATTTCTCCATTGCATACGATCTTGTTCCATTAATATCAGGAGAAGGTTTTCATTATTTATCTCGCATAAATAACGCGCAACACAGATTAATTTTATTGCGCTTCCGACTGTATATGATTCCATTACTCCTGGTATACCCACAAAATAAATACAGATTAGCAGATCGTGCTCCCTGCCCTTGCAACAACTATGCCATCCAGTCAGACTTATATATCGTATTATTCTGTAAAAATTATTCAGAGGAAAGGAAAACATTTATACTTCCAATCCTGAGGCACCATAATGTTAGGCAACGCCGGGTCGCCATATATTTTCTAAAGGCCTTACTGGACCCATTTGTATGTTTCTGTGTCGCTTCATTTTTAGGGGCCTGTTTTAGGAAGAGCAAAAAGGTGGGCTCACATCCTAGTAGTATTGTGCAACTCTAATTATCAACTGTCTTTTTAAATGATTTTAATGGTTTTATTTGGAGCACTGCAAATTTGTTTAATACTCATTTTAACTCTGTATATATGTATATTTATTGGTCCGGAAATTTTATATGTACTATTGTGCTTTTATGATCTGTTTATAAAAGATTTAATAAAGCTGTGTGACTGACTGACTGATTGATATACCAACAAAGAGTCATAGACAGACGAAACATCTTCCCAAGAGCATTCACTGCATGGATACTCTTCAATTCTTCAAGAATTGAAGACAGCCTCAAAAAACGTGGGAGTCACACATTTCTTGGATCTCATATTAATGTCGAACTTACATCATAAACAGAGGTAGGTCTGAGGAGAGATGATGGTACGAATCAGAAGCATTAGATTTCAATTGTGAAGCATGAAAGATGGGATGAATTCTCCAAGTGAAAGGCAGCTTCGGATGAAAAGCTATAGGATTATCCTGATGAGTGGTGATAAACGGATTACAATATCAAGGTCAAAAAAATACTGGTAAGGCATGAAACAAATAAAATGGGAAGACAACAGATCTTAGCACCGGGAGCAAAAGAAGAAGAGTTCAATCTTGCCGTATCAGCATAATTTGAAAACTTTCAACCTTAGAATGGTATAAACAATCAAAGATTATATGTCTTTGTTTCAGTAAGTAGTTCATGTAGTCAGTAGGTGCTGAAAGCAACAGATCAATGTTAGGTGAAGAAGGGGAAATTCTTGGATGGTAATCTTGTAAGTACAAGAATGGTGAAAATCTGTTGGCATGATAAGTTACATTGTTGTAAGAAACTTCTGCTATTGGAAGATAAGAAGCAGAGTCTTAGCAGATCAAGTTGCAGTAACATCAACAACATATTTTAAGACTGATTAGCTCATTTTTTGCCCATTAGATTGATTGTTGTAACCAGACAAGTGAGCTTGTTCAATTCCTACTGCCTTATAAAGAGCTTTCCAAAAGCAAGAAAGATATGGAGTTCCTCTTTCCCCAATCAGCAGATGACGTAAACCATAGAGACAGAATATGTCGATCAGGAAACATTGGGCCATTTCTTCATCTGCAGGTAACTTAAGGTAAGGAGAAAATTAGTAGGCCTGGGGGAAAATTCCGTTCCGCTCGCGTAAAATTGCAATAATTTGACATTTTCGCGTTCCGCGGAGAGCGAGAAAATGTAAAAATTTCCACATTAACGTAATTTGTCGCGCGATCACGTCTTTCTTCTCGCGATCATGCACCGAGAGAGTATGAGATGATTGAGATATCGATCATGTCATTCTCCACTGCGAGCGAGAGCGTGAGGACGCGGGCACGTCATATCGAACGCGAGCGGGCGGGACAAGTGAAAACAAAATGGCTGCGCCCGTGAGCAACCGCATGGGTAAGTTGGCGAGCTGCGATCATGCAGAAAATACCGCGAACGGGCGGGGAAAAAACTTCCGCGTGTTTGCGGAGATTTTTTACATTTTCGCGATAGTTTGCGAAAGTGAATTTCACAAATTCCGCCCACCCCTAAAAACTAGCCTTCTTTGAGAAAGTATGAAATGCAACCATTATGACTTTAAACCCTTCCGATGGTGGAAGAGCTATAATAAAGTCAATAGGGATAATGTGCCAAGGTTCAGGAACCACTGGTAAAAGTTGAAAACTTCTAAAATATTTGGAATGTAGTGATTTATTTCGAGCACAGATGTGGCAAGTAACTACATATTCTTGGAAATTAAAATGAACTGTAGGACACTAAAAATAACATTGAACAATTTGTACTATGGTCTTCACTTCTCTATGACACAACGTGGCAGACTCATTACACATACGCATCACACCAGGCTGTAGTTCTTTATTAGCAATAAAAATAGTGTGTTGGGTGAAATCCAAATATTTATGTTGTGTATGTGGAATTTTGAGATGGAAGTCTCCTAATTCCTTAGCATCCATTGCTTTTCTGCCTCTATGACTCAAAGATAAACGAAGCAATTGCACCTACACAATGAGAAGTGATAATAGTTAGGCCCCAGCAGAAAATTCCATTCCGCTCACGAAATGGGTCAAATTTGGCAACCCCCTTTATTCTGGTAATGCGTAGATCCATCCAAATTCCACATTTTTAAAATGCTTGACTCCTCACTTACACAAGGTTAAAACAGATTTGATGGAGAAATTATTTAATTAGGAAAATTCCCTTATCACTAAACTAATGGTTGACATGTTTCTGTCCCACCTATATGAGCCATACAGTGAAAGGCATTCTTCAGGACTGAAGGGATCTTACTACCTGGCTACCCCTACCATGCATACAATGTGTGTTGTGTACAGTGGTATTATTCAAGGGTCAACCGGTATGCAATGGAATGACAGACTTCATCTGTCATAGGAGCACAACCTAGACTAATATGTCTTATTCTAATAAGAAGCTGGAGGTGTTAGGCTACTGTTGTCATTAATGGAGAGAATACACTCTGGTTAATGATATACATGCATTTTATCCTGGCACCATCCCCAGAAGCACCATCAATAGGTGTGGTGCAATCATACCCTATAAGATGGAGAGCCAAGTAGACCTCAGACCTAATAAACACTGTAGAATTTGAATGATATGGCATTGAAGAGAGCTCAGTTGCAACTAGGTCTGACGTAGTTGTAAAATAATTTATTTCCTCAATAGGTGGTTAATAACCTCCTAAAGAATAACAATGGTCATGACAAAACTGTGATGATAATAATATTGTTCTAGTAGCCCAATAGCGAAATTGATTATCCCTCGCTTGTAGGGGGAGCGTGATGGACAGACCATTTTACGCAGATACATCAGTGTAGGACTGGCCCCTTAGTGACTGCAAATGATCCCATCCCTTGGGTAGTTAATCTCCCCTCAGTTTTTGACTTAGAAGAGGTAAAGAGGGCTCGGGGAATGTAGTAGCCGAGAGGACCCTGGCCCCCAAGGGGTACTAGTGGATGTTTTCTACGAGCACCAGGATTTGTGGGCTCCGCTTTTGGTATTTGCACTTAATGCCATAGTAAAGGTTGGCCCATTGGCATCTTCGACCCAGTCGGTAATTGTCCTGATTTACAAAAAGGGTGATAAGTTTAGCCCAAAAACCTATAGGTCAATCATGGGGCACCTTTTGCTACACAGGTTGGAGGAATGGGCAAGTCAAATAACATCTTGGTAGACGTACAGTATGGTTTTAGGAAGGGCAGGGGTACGGTAGACTAGTGCCTAAACTTGAGTTTGGTGAAGGGTAAGTATTTGGTGGAGAAGAAAGGTGCTATCTATCTGGCCTTATGGGCCCTATGGTCACCTTTGATTACATTTCTCACTCTATAGTGTGGTCCATTATGGTTAAGATGGGTATTGAAGGGCCCATTCTTACTTTTATAAGAGAGATGTAATGGAGGGCCTCTGCCTGTGTGCGATTTGGCTGGGAAGGTGAATTCACATACCAGTTTAAGATTGAGAGGGGTGTAAGGCAGGGTTCTGTCCTGGCCCCATTTTTGTTTTCACTTTATACCAACAGATTGGAAACATTTCTCCTGCATGCCGATGATGCAGTGCTCATAGCACGAACTGGCCGAGCACTGCAGGGTCACATAGAAGATTATGCAATTTTTATGCAGGAGTTGGACCTTCAGGTGAATGATATTAAATCTTTCTCACTTGTTTGTAGAAACACCCCAAACCATGGCCAGTGTTCCACATTGGAAACGGTAGGATGGAAGAGGCTAAGACATTTTCGTACCTGGGTATTTTGTTCGACTCTAAGTATTTGTTAAAAAATATGATTGCATACTATTGGATCGCCCAGTTGGTGGCGATTAACCAATGGCTCCACACCCCTCAAACAGACCCTGCATATCGAATTGATAGGCACTTGTTAGCCCCGTCAGGGATCATGGGGGCACTATACAACAAGGGAAGAAGGCTCAACCTCACAGGCCCAATGGCACATGCGATACACATTTGGTTTGAAGCACAGAGAGTACTGGGGTGGGAAGCAGTAGTTACACAAGCTATGCCTTTATGGGTTACAAAGAGATTGGGTATGCTGCGCAACACTAAGGGATTTCACAACTGGGACTTGATGGGGATATCCAGAGTCGGAGATCTATGGAAGAAGGGGGCAGTAGTCACATTTGCACATCTACAGGCCATCTACGGATTAGCACAGACAGAATTATTCCGCTACATGCAGGTTAGACACGCACTACAGTCCATGCTGCCACTAGAAATGAGGCTCGAGGAGTCCTCCCCGCTAGAGGAAAGGCTTTTAACGGATCATCTCCAAAAAAAGGCGATTTCACAAACTTATCGTAAAATAGTCAATAAACGTTTAGATCCCACGACAGCACTAAAGGCCAAATGGGAACTAGAGATGGGAGACATTGACGAGGTGGATTGGCGGGAGGCACTGGCGTCCCCTAGAGAGGCTGCAATATCATCGAGGCTTAGATTAGTGCAATTAAAAATCCTACACCGCACGTACTATACCAGGACACTGTTACATACACTGCACCGGGCTGCCACGCCACTCTGCCTCAGGAACTGTGGAGACGCAGGGACATGTTACCACACCATATGGCTTTGCCCGGAGATAGCACACTATTGGAAAGCGGTGATGCGTACGCTCTCCCAAGTCACAAGTGTCACAATTCTCCCAGACCCAAGATGCTGTCTCCTCCACATCTGGGAACCTACGGACCTCAACACTATTGCTCAGGACTGGGTTACTCTAGGCATGACAGTGGCAAAACGAAATATTGCACAACATTGGGGGTCCAGGCTTAGCCCAACTCTTAATAAATGGTGCCAAGATATGGATATGGCGATGATGGCGGAAAAGTCTGTATATGTACATCGAGGATGCCCCAAAAAATGGACAAAGGTTTGGGGGAGTTGGAATACGTATCGGGAAATATTTGTGAGCCCCCCCATCAGATGAGTCTGAGTCAGACTGTAGGGAATAAGCACACTGTAATATATGGCGCTCTAAAGGCGCACCCTGAGGGTTCATTAGATTTCGCTGGTCTGGGGAGACACTCACCGATGTGTAATGCAATAGAAGTACTCTGTGTACAATATCCTTTCTCTGTATGTACACCTTGTGTGATGTACTGTCACTGTGGCACTGACCGAAATGTTAATAAAAATTGTTTAAAAAAATATATATAGATATATGATTGCAAACAGGGCTCTGACACTTGAAACAAGCATTTTCAATTCAATAGATCTCGTAATTGCAAGATTTTGAGCTATTGGCATTGTAAATGACAATGCCATTTATTTACGTGTTTAAAAAACATCAAAACACTGCAAATAAGGTGCCACGCTATCTAAAATAAACAGTAATAAATGTAACATTTTAAAAATTGACCTGCCGGCTGCACGAGGTAACATGCAGCGTTTCCACTGAGCTGTGTTAATCATACAGCCTGAATTGGAAATGATGATGAGGAGAAATAAAACCACACAATCGCTTCCCAGACACCTTCCCATAAAACAGTGTTTTTTGTGGAGCGTTGGAAACATTATGAACACGTCATACATCTGAGCACGCATTCCGGGCACATTGATAAAGTGCTGTGCACACGTAGTTGAAGCTGTAAATTTTACAATGGCATTGTAACAGTACTATACAGGTAACACCCCATGGTTTTGTAGGCTGTCACTGAGCGATGCTGCACACCAGTGTTTTACCCTGTCTGTTGTGATGTCAGGTGGCTGCCTACTGGGAGACCAGAGTAAGATCGCAGAGTTTTAGAAAGTAACTACTGTAGTTAGATGGAAAAACGTTGTGCAGAATTTAAAGTCTGGCAGTGGGTGGAAGCCATTTTAGGCAACCTGCTCTGTTGTGCCCGACCTGCAGGGGGTTACGCAGTGGCTACAGGGACAGACCTTCAGTTCCCTTCAGCTCCAAGGTGCCGTGCAGAAAAAAGAAATCCGTGCAGCCTCCCCAAGCGGCCGCCATGCTGTGTGATAAAGCACGGCTGCTGAATAAAATAAAGCATGCACAATACCAAGTTCAATGTGTGAAAACAAACGCACAGGAAAGGGAGGGGTTTTACATACCGGGGTCTGCCTGATGAAATTAAAACTATGGCTGTGGATGGAAGCCATTATAGGCAGTCTGCGCTGTTGTGTCCCACCTGCAGGAGCTTTTTCCTTCAGTTCCCTTCAGCTCTGAGTGCAGTGCAGAAAAAAGAAATGCGCGCAGCCTTCTCAAGCGGCTGTCATGCTGTGTGATAAAGCATGTCAGCTGTGCTTAATAACGCATGCATAATAAAGCGCACAAAACATAAAACCAATGTGTCCATACTAACGCCAGGAAAGGGATGGGTTTACATACCAGGGTCTGTCTGATGACTACCTGTGAGCCAGAGAGATGACATGGGATAGGGAAGGAAGGGCGGGCAGGGCTGGAGTCCTTGTTGCCAACGACAGGGCTGTGAGCCGAGATGGAATAGGTAAGGGATGCCAGGTGGGAGAGTTGTTAAGAGCTGTGCTCATGGAAAAAAAAATACTCTGGGCGTTATGTTTCTTAAAGAAAACAGGGAGCACTCGTCCAGCTGTGGGCTGAGATGGCACAGTTTACAGTCACCAGCCATGAGCAACAGCAGAAAGCAACAAAGTAGAGATGAGCGGTGACAGAAAGCATCAATTAAAAAAAGAGTTCTCCCACACGACATCTGAAGACGGACATTGTAAGGAAACTGTTATTGGCCGTTGTGCCTAAGCCTCGCAGGGAAGTGACGTATCGCCAATTCCAATTGGTTAGGAGGCAACAAGGAAAAGCGATAGTGGAGTGAAGCAATGGTAAGTAGGAGGAGGTCAAAAAGTATTGGTATTGATTACAGCAGGTCTTGCAGCAGCGCACGCGCGCTGATGCTCGACCTAAAAACGATATTAGCCTTGTGCAACTTCACAAAGAAACTAGGGTCGAAGCCGATTCCCAAGATATTAAGGGGCAGATTTACAAGCCCCTTGCGCCACTTTTGCGTCACTTTTCCCATGTTAAAAATGACGCAAAAGTGGCACAAGGGGTTTGTAAATCTACCTCTAAGTATTTATGCAGACAAATCTGTTACAAAAATTACAGGGTGGCCGTTTGGGGCATGGCGGATGCTGATGAGATCCAGAGAGTTGGCGATGCATTTTTTAAAAAGCTTTTAGCCTTACCCCACTCCTTCGCTAACATAATATGCCATAATCAATCGGGGTGCCATACATATTAGTTGTAATCCGCTTGGCACCCGCAGGGCTCTGGCACTCAATTTGGAAGAGGGACACGGTTGTTCCAAACCAGCTGTTTTTGGAGGACTTCTTGAAATTAGAGTATGCCCTAGAGATACCTTGGTTGCTATATGTAAATTCTACTTTGGAGGATTTAGGGTTGCCCGAACTGTTTAATACTCCTACGACCTGTTTGACACTAAGTAAGGCTAGATTGAGGGAGGTATTTTTAGCTAAAACTGCTCTCAAACGAATGGAAGCTACTAACCGAAAATATTCAGTTACTTACTATAATACTCTTCCCTCTTGCCCCAGTTAGCAGTCTTACTTGATGTTAATGCAGAACTTGCAGCATTGTTTCATACTTCCTAGATTATGTATGAATTATCTCCCATTAATGCTAAGCTTCACTGTAGCTTGTTCTTTTTTTAAATTTTTTATAGAGTTTTATATAATGTGAACTTGACCCGAAGGTATCGAGTATCAGAGTGCTTTACATAGCACCAGATGTGTTACATGAGGACACATTCATTTTTATTAGGCATGGGGAGATTAAGTGATTTGCCCAGAATCACAGGATGTTCAGCGTCTTTGCTGAGACTCGAACCCAGTTCCCCAGATTCAGGGTCGACTGCCCTAGCCGTTAGGCCAACTCCTATTCACTTAGGGAGCTCGGTTTGTGCCCATGTGGCGGTGTTTCAACTGAGTCCGCCCTGCACTTTAAGTTCTTTTGTACACTTTATTGTTCCCAGAAGAAGACATTTATTGCTCCGCTTAGGTATAGGTATAATTTCAGGCAGTATAAACCAGCCCTGTGTTTTAGTCAAAAGCTGGACAGCCCACTGGTGTGCCAGGTGGTTGCACTTTATCTTTTGCATTGTCTGAAAATTATACGTCATCTGACATATAGAAAAGGATGCATTGTATGCTCTTATTAATCATAAATGTTTTAATTAATCTTATGTTCTTAGGTATACATTGGTTGCTGGGGCTTTTACCTAACTGATTCTTAAAAAGTTGCAATATCTATCATTTTTTTATAAATAGTTTTGAATGTCTATTTATGAATCTTTTTATATGTGTTCTTTCATGCTTTTGAAACAATGGGCCAGATGTACGAACAATTTTAGCATGCGCAAACAGGTTAGCGCATGCTAAAATTGTCATGGCCATGTACTAACACAATTTTGTGAGTCGCAAATGAATTGGACTCGCATATAAGTGTTTAGAGACTCACTATTTGGAAGGGGCATTCCCTTCCAAATAGTGAGTCTCAAACCCATGTACTAATGTTTTGCGACTGCAATTGCGGTCTCAAAACACACGCAATTACCACCTACTTCAAGTAGGTGGTAATGCATTCACAAATGGATAGGGGTCCCCGGGTGACACCTTGCCCTTTGCAAATGCATGCAAAATAATTTTTTAAGGGTAGGCAGTGGTCCTGTTTCCTTTTTTTGTGTGTTTTAAATGCATCCAGTGTTCCTTTAAGGAAAATGGGCTGCATTTTTTTTAAAACTACTTTATTTAAAAGTAGTCCCAGACATGGTGGTCTGCTGAGCCCAGCAGGCCTCCATCCCTGGGAGGACCTGTCATTCCCAATGGGCTTGCTAATTGTGAGAGGCTCATTAATATTAATGAGCCTTGCTATTTGCGACCCCAATGGGAATCGCAAACAGTCTTAAACACACTGTTGTACATTTGATTTTGCGCTACGCAATTTGCAACTCGCAATTTGTCGCAAATTGTGAGGCGCAAAATCAAATGGTCGTACATCTGGCCCAAAGTGAATAAAGATATTTAACTGACTGATTATCCCACACTAGCTAAGGACATCCAAAAATCACTGTCTACTTGAGAGAGGCTTTAAGATCAAAAGACAGTACTTCTGTGTGGTCTCCAGAAGAGGCAGGAATTAGTAACAAAGATGTCTTTAATGGCTAAGAGGCCAATGGTGTACCATCACCAGTTTGAACTATGCCAGGCTTCTCTTTAACTCTCTGTAGGATATTATTCTTAGTAGCCCAATGATGACCAATAAACATACCACATGCTCCACTACCAAACAGCTCTGTTACTTTAACAGTCCTTCCATCTTTAATTCTCAAGGTGAATGAGAAATGGATCAATTGTCAGTCACAGCCACTTATGAAGGATCCCGAATAAGGAATCCACTGAGCACACTCTTTCTCAGAGGTAGGGTATTTATTCAAATCCTTTTGAGGTGGCATATAGTAGGTACTGATCATAAATTAAAAATCACCACAATAAACACCCAGCCCAGCATTTTCCTGGTGCGTTCTTTTGTCCTCTGTGAAATGGCCCCTGGCTGCCCCCATTTGTGTGGGTTCCTCATGAGACAAATAATTCACAATCCTTTCTCATCTGCACAGGGGTGAATTCAGTTAAAACCAGAAGACCTCACCTCAAACATATATTTTCATTACATCTGTCATGAAGTATGTGTTAAATCAACAAAAATGTATCTATGATTTCAGAAAATGAAATAGGATGATCAATATGGACTAACTTTCATTTGATTTATTTCATTCTACCACAAAATAACATCATTTGGTTCTTCACAACCCAGGCAATATGAGCTGCAAATTGGTGAACAAGAGCGACTTAGGCCAATAGATACATACCACATTGCTCAATGACACAAAACGCATCCTTATTACAATGCTTCATATCAGGATGTTTAAACATCTTAAAAGCAAATAGAAAGGTAGCATAGCTATCAAGCAATGATATAAGGTAGTAACGTAAGTGTTAGCCAAAGATAAATAAGGTCCAGTAAGTCAGCTGGTTAGATATCCCACCTTAATTTGGTCTTATGTGAAATGTACTGTGCAGAAGACAAAATGCATCATTGGGAAGTCCACAAATCCCTACGTTTTGCAGGATCCCCAGAAAAAATATGGGACACTAGAAGGAAATACTGAGATATCAGTATACCTCACTTCCATGGTCTAGTTTAGGGCCACATTTTTAGCGCAAGTTGTTTTGATCAAAATACAGAGAAGACTACATTGCAAAGGCAAAACTCTGGAGTCATTAGCATCATAATCTGTTAAGAAATGGATGCTGTGATGACATTCTTGTTTTCTTCTTGATGGCCTGAAGAAAGGGCAACTCCTCACAAGAGCTACCATGCCACCATGCACTTATTAAACGTGTCCTGAAAAGGTTACAAGTATCTCCTTAAAAAGGTCCCAGTTAGGAGGAAAAGGTCACAAAGGGAAGAAAAAGAACCTCCCCTGTGATATTGGTAGTGATGATGAATAATGCAAGAGTTGATAAGCAAGGCACCAACACTACCCCGAGTCAAGGTTAAACAACAACCTGCACATAGTCTTCCATATGAGGAAACCTAATAAGGAATACAGCTGCAGGCAGAATAAGGGAGCAAATAATCATGAAAATGTCAACGAATGAGGCGATAAAAGTAATTAAAGTGTTGATATGCACCTTTCTTTTACTCAAGCCTCCTTATATACGGTCTAGGCAGGAAATGACAACACAACAAAAATGGAAGGAATCATCTTGATTTGAGATTACAAGCATTGGGTAAATTATCATTTCTGATAGAAATGGATTTAAGTCCAGGCTGCAGTGGAATGCCAAAGCTGGAATGTAGTGGGAGCAATCTGTTTAATGCATGCCAAGTGCAAGGTTCAGAGATGCATTTTTTTCACAAAGCTAGGCGACCTCAGGGGCCAATTAGGATGTAGTCAACCGGGCTGAAAAGGGTCTGGATATGGTGGCGGTGCCTGCTAGACACAGCCATTTATATAAGCATAGGTGAGGGAAGAAGCCCATCGCCGCCACGGAAAGACATGCAGATTTTGCTGTCGGCGGCCCGTTGTGGGCCCTCAGGGTATTGGGGGGTGGGGGTGCACCGACATTGTCACGGACAAGGTGGCAGGCACCACGCGGTGCCTGTCACCTTGTGCATGACAATGCACAACGTGCATTCCCAGCATTGTGGCCGGCGGTACGGTGAGCACCGCCCGCCACAATGCTGGGAGCAGAGGATGCCACGGTGGCATCCTAATTGCAGGTGCAGGACCGCCGCACCATTGGCGGCCGGTCCCAGCACCGCTAGAGTGGCGGGTGAATGAAAGTCCGCCCGCCATCTTAATCGGCCCCTAAATATGCTGGTAGGTGAAATGAGAGAGAACTTTTGACTGAATGAGGAGAGAATTTGAGTGAAAATGTTGATCAGTTCATGACATGAGGATGTAATATGTGATTGTAAATATGATTGCAGTCACATGTACATCTGTATGACAGAGTGTCTGGGACAAGATGCTCAGGTGCGAGCGTTAGAGGAGCCGCTCAGCATTGCTGAAGCAGCTGAATACTGACTTGCCTTAGACTAGCCGCCTTTCTGCAGAGTCGAGAGCTGAGTTGAGAGCAATGAGTTTGCAGAGCCATCAGTAGAGAAAGAAGAATCTGGCACCTGGGCTCCAGAAGTGGCTCGGGTGAGTGTGCCACAATTGACCCAGTGGACCTGACCTCTCCTTTTACACTCCACCCTGGCCCTGTCTCTGGTTGTGGCCGCGCTCCCTTCATAGGCTCTGGTCCCCGACTGTAGCACTGCCCTCACGCAGTCATGGAGGCCGAGGCATTCGGTGAGTTCATGTGTGCTGTTGCAGTACAGCGGGGAAGGGGACATGAGCGAACAGTGACCAGTCAGGGCTGGTTGGTAAGGGGCTGGAAGAGAGTTGGTTTCACCAAGGTTTGGTCGGCTGGCGTCCTAAGTGCTGCTTTTGGGTTGCCTGCAGCCTGCGAGCAGCAAAGAGCTGAAAACTTAAACAACAACATTAGAACCAGGAGCACTAGAAAGCACTAGAGTTCCAGAAGCCTCAATATAGATTTCAGCAGGAGTTCATTGGTGCTGTATTCTTTGTGCTATCCGTTCTATCTCACCTCACAAAAACTGATGGGTGGGGATTCATATTTTTGCAAAAATCACTGTAGATACAACGCTGCTGATACAAGTTACCAATCTGTACTGGCATCCGTGGGTGCTTGTGCCCATGGGTGGAAGATACACAAAGTTTGAAGGGTAGCGTGCCAGTGAAGGCAGCCCGACACATTTGAAAATATCCTCTGGAATAACATCAGGATGTAACCAGAAGCAAGAGACAAAACATGAAAGTGCAGGACTTGAAACAATGTTCCCCTAATATAATTACACCCACTGGGAGCGTCCTTGAGGATGGAACGACCCCAGTGACAACTGAAGTTTTCTATCCAAGGCTTCCTACGAGTGTTACTGAAAGAGTTTCCACATATGCTACACAAACTACAAGTGATCTTGTAGCTGAAAGATCCTTGTCGGACTCTGATGTTAGAAAAGCCTTGCCAGAAACATCACATAAGGCGACTAGGCATGTACTCACTTCTTCAACTATTTCAACTGCTCTGATATTTCTCACTGTCCATATCTCAGCAGATTCTGAGATGTTTAAAAAGCCAGTCCGAAGCAGGGAAGGCCAAAGAAAGAGAAACAGCAAGAAGATGCAAGTTGTAGTAGAGTGAGCTTCACATCAAGCGCACACAATAGCTCATACTGTACCACTGCAACCACCACGAAATAAAATTGCAAATTATTTTGTAAATACATCTATCGTGAGCAGTCAAATAGTGAGTGTTTATCAACTGGCATACACAAAAAATGTCCACAAAGAAAGGGCAATGGAGAACAATACACCTCCCATAGAACCTGGAAGCAGACTTCCCAAGAAGTTAGTTTGTGCAGGATTTGGAAGCAGGGATAGGCAAAACACTTTAAGAAGTTATTAGTATAGCCCCTGTTTCATCTCCCAAGCTGGAGAGAAATAATGAATGAATGAATGAATGAATGAATGAAATAGAATGTATATAGTGCAATGGCTACCCTGAGGCCTCCCAGCCCTGCGGACGAACACAGCGAGACAAGCAAGGAGAGGATTATGTACAGTCATTGAAAAGAACGTTTTTTAGGAGCTTTCGAAATGACAGCAGATTAGGCTCCATCCGCAGATACAATGGGAGGGCATTCCAAGAGTTGGCAGTGTTGTGAGAAAAGAAGCACCCACCCCATCTGGCTTTCCTTATTCTGTGTGTGGTGACTAAGAAGGAAGACATAGAGCGGAGATCTCTAGTAGGTAGGGGGTAATCATGGATTGGATTATCGCCGAGCCCTTTTTCCAGAAGGCCCTGTGGGTCAAGCACATGGCCTTAAACTGGACCCTTGCCTTGATTGGCAGCAAATGTAGGCTCCTTAGTGCAGGTTTTGCAGATTGTTGTCGGGGGATCTGAAGGAGCATGTGGGCAGCACAGTTCTGAATAATCTGGAGCCTATGGATGGTGGATTGGGGGGCTCCCAGATAGAGGGAGTTCCCATACTCCAGGCGAGAGAGGATAAGAGCTTGAACCATAATCCTTCTTGCTTGGATGAGCAGGAGTCTCTCTACAGCGAGAACGACCCCCTTTTAATGGAAAACAATTGTGCTCTGACAATGCACCAAATTATAACTGTAGCAGCTGTCCAGAAAGACTATGATGGAGGGGGAACTAGAGGCCTTGAGCCAACAGCTATAGTATTAAATAGTCCATCCTACAAGACCGAAAAGATTGAGACAAAGAAGGGCAGCCAATGTACATCTATTGACCCCATTGCACTGTTTAAATCAGTCACTGATTCTTCTAGCGGGGAGTCTGGCATCTCGGTTTAGATAGGTGAAAATGTCCTTGGCCTTGGTCATCGTGCGTTTGGGTCTAATAGCACCTCCCCAAACAGTACGTTGAGAATAGAGCCCCAGGGTTACCAGTCACCAAATTATAGTGTCAACAATGTTACAAGTCATCTCCCACCCCCCCCCCGAGAAAATAATTCTCACTATTATGCACACCATGTGTAGTACTTTGGACATCATGGCGAGTAATTTATCAGCACAAAGCTTAAAGCAGGATGATCAAACAAAAAACCTCTGCGAAATGTCATCAAATATTGCAACTACTGACTTGCGTATGCTTTCAATGGAGTACACGGTGAAAGAATCGCTCAAGAGTAACACATCTCTAATGAGATAAGAAATTGTTTAAAGATCGTTACTAATCTCGCAAAGGTACCAGAAGTCGTTGGAACAATCTTAGATGATTGTAAAAGAGCAATAAGTAGAGGTGCATCTACTGCTGTAAAATCGAACTCCGACAACAGGAGTCCTACTAGGCAATGGCTGGATCAAGGACCAGCTTCGAAGGAATTCATGAGGACACCGGTAGCTTCTGAAGGTAGTATAGACCAGCTGCTCGATGATGTCCTAGAAACTTGTACTTCACCCCTAGGACCAAGTCAACCCATAGAACCTCAGAAAAGGAGGCAATCCTATAACAAAGGTTGTACACATTCTTCAAAAAACCTCAAAGGAAAAATCATAGAAAAAAACAGTTCTATAGCTTGCAGAGCTCCATGGCCCAGGGAACAAATATGCAAGGAGCAAAATGTGCCAAAGCTGTAGGAATGTGCTTATCAATATGTGCAAATTGGAAATGAAACAAAGTTAAGCAAGTTCAGAGAGAAAAACACAAACATGGAAAATGCACCTGCTGATATCTGAAGCTTGAAATGTGATGCTTCTTGTGGAGAGCATACACATTTACAAAGATTCCCTACTGGCATCAGGATGGCACCTGGAACAGTTGACAATGCTCTGTCTACTCCTGCATGTCTACAGACTCCAACGAGCAATGCAATTGATGGCCCAGGAAATGATGCTCCATTAATAACAAGGAGCAAGGTAAAATCAAACAAGCGGCCGGGGTCCTCGTCATCTCATACTAACGGCACCACTAATGAAACCCATAAGGTTAATTTAGGATCTATGGTTAAAATTTGGTGAGCAAATAAGCACACGGCATAGAGAATCATTGGTAATAGTGATACACTGGCCAATTGGGAATACTAGTACACAATGGTCTACCTGAACCATATCCAACAGTATTTGAAATTGCACATGCCCAGCCAATAAGCCACAAGCGCGAAAAACGTCACTAGCCCTCTGTTTTGATATCAGCCTTAGGTCCCTCCAGTCATGATTTTAATGTGGGTGTATGAAGTCTGAAAATCAACGTACAGTCATTTACAGTAAGCTGGAATACTAAATCAAAAATAATGTATCTGTTTCCAGGAGACCTGGGCTATGGATGACATAATTAGGGATGGCTTTCCTACATATGCTGTGAAAGCTACAAAGGCAACAAAAGGGAAACAAAGAGGTGGGCTAACTTTCTGGATATCTACTGAATAGGGTACAGTTAATCATGTATTTTACCAAATTAACAATAACATTCAACTGCTACAGCTTTCCACTGACTTATGGGAGTTAGCCATAATGAGTGTATATTTTTTACCGAGCATACAGTCAGAATTTTATATGCAACTCAGTGAGTTTAGGAAACAGGTTGGCACCCTCCAACTAAATTTTATGTCATTTGTACACATTAGCTGTTCACAGGCAAGGCAACATATTATTTTGGTATGTGGGGACCTTAATACCAAACCTGATGTCAGATTGGCCAACCTGGATGTATTAAATAACTTTTCATCCACAGACCAACTGTTAGACCCTCCATTTTTAGGGTAGTCTTCCTTTAAACTGTTTGCCTGCTTACCTCCTCTTTTTTCTGTATCTTTTTGTTGGCCTTAGGACTCTGAACACTTTACCATTGCTAACCAGTGCTAAAGTGCATGTGTTTTTCCCTCAAACATGGTGACATTGGTGCTTACCCAACTGGCGTATTCAGTTTACTTATGTGTCCCGTGAAAGTGGTATACCACATACCCAGGGCCTGTAACCTAAATGCTACTATTGGGCTTGCAACACTGATTGTGCCACCCACGCTAATAGCCTTACAAATCTGTCTCAGGCCTGCCATTGCAGGGACTGTGTGAGCAGTTTCCTGCAACTTCAACTTGCAATTTAAAAGTTCTTGCCAAGCCTTACACTCAACGTTTATTACACATAAGTCACCCTTAAGCTAGGCCCTAGATAGCCATAACGGCAGGGTGCTGTGTCAGTAAACGATATGGCATACACTATTCAGGTTTACCTGTCTAGGTAGCAACAAACAGCCACATTAGTTTTTTACTTCTGTGAGGCCTGCCTCTTCTCATATGCTAGTATTGGGACTTCCTTAATACACTCTTAAGCTGTAATGCCTGATTAAAATGGAGTAGCTGCATCATGTTTACTGGTAAAGTTGGATGTAACATTCCTATTTTAGAAATTACACTTCTAGAAAGTGGACATTACACTGCTCTTACTGCAGTGTTTGCCTTGCAGCCTGTCTCCAATACAAGTCTTGGGTGGATGACAGACAGCCATACTTTGTGCATTCTCTCTAGACAGTCACAAACATAGGAAGGGTGGGTGTGACAGAGAACTCATCTGCATTCTGATACCTCTTCCTGGGCAGGAAGAGGGAGTGGGATCTGACACTTACACCTGAATAGGCAGTGTCCTGCGTCCCACATAAAGGACTGGTTACCCCCTACTGGCAGTGTGGAGCCATGGCTGGGAAGGAAAGGAGACTGGGGCACTTCAAGAGCCTGCTTTGAAATCACCCCCCACTTCAAAGGTACAACTGGGTATAAGTACTGGTCCTCTGACCCTACCAAGACAGTGTCGCGGCTGCCGAACTGGGAGCGCATGAATTACAGGAATGGCCGCTGCACGGGGACACATGCGCAGCAGCAGACCAGACAGGTCAAAACGCAGCTATCCCCATGCTGCTACCCTTCGCGTTCCAGTCCTTTGGGTTTAGGCTTACCTTCCGGGTCTTCGTCACTTCCGGGCCTCCGGGGGTTTCTTCGGCGTCCTGCTTCCATGTTGCATGGCTCCTCGTCCTGGCACTCTCTCCTTCCAGGTGTTCCTGGTTGGGGCGCCTTCGGTGTTCTGCCTCTGTGTGTGCGGGTCTTCGTCCTGGCGCTCTCTCCTCCCTGGTGTTCCTGATTTCGGCACGCCACCTTCTTCCTCTGGATTTCTTTCCTCTTCATTACTGCGCACTCCTGTAAGACAGAAAGCTGCATTACTTCCACACAACGGTATTAGTGCTTCGCGCTGCTATTTATTTGTATTGATCTCGCCCCATTATACTTATCTGATCAGGCTATTCTGGCGCTGTGGACATTCTTTCCTTCTCTCTCTATTTGGGATATTTTAACCTGAGTAGGAAGAAAGAGAAAGACATTAGCTTCTTCCCTGAATATTAAGGCTATTTTATTTTTGCAATTAGACACTATATTTTTTTGAGATGAAGATTGTCCTACTGGTGTGTGGAGGATAAGGTGGGTTCCAACTTAGGGCCTTTGATTGTCCATTCCCTTATTTTAATCTCCCCCCAACTAACAGTTCCTTATTGTTTTTTCCCACTAGAATCAGACACTTGCTTGATAACCATAGCCATTTAATATACTACGAAGAAGGGGAACCTTAAGGTATTTAACAAACCATTAGAGAGATTTAGAGACATAGGGGCATATCAACAAGGGCTTTATCTCTGCTTTTTTGGCTTTAAAAGCCAAAAAAGCAGAGATAAAACTAGAACCCTATCAACAACAGGGTGCTAACATGCAAATTTGCATGTTAGCACCCTTTTACTCTACGCTTCCCCTTGCATCTCTAATGAGATGCAAAGGGAGCGTTCCAGAGTAAAATAATAGGAGAAATGTCGCTAAGCGACATTTCTCCTATTATCAAGAATATTGCTAACCCTGTTAGAGACAAAAAAAGCAGCGCTAACCGCGGTTAACGCTGCTTTTTTACGTCTGGTATTTTTCTGACTAGCCATGATATCCTATGGAAGGTGGATATCATGGCTAAGTTTGTCTGTCCCTATCAACAAGCTAACGTGAGATTATTGCTGGGTTTCCAACGATAATCTCACGTTAGCCACTTAGCGTGAGGATTTTTATCGCTATTGAGATAAGCGTTGCTAATAGCACGCTATCTCAGCGATAAAAATCAACGCTAGCCGGCGATAATTATCCTAGCGCTAAGTGCGCTTAGCGATAATTATCGCCAGTTGTTGTTGATATGCCCCATAGTTACTCTACTACATACTTACTTGTTTATTGTTCTTTTCTCTTGTCTACAGATGTTGTGCCTTGTTTTTGCCTGGTCCTAACCCAGCCTGGGGTTCAATATGTGACCTTATCCTTCCTTGTATTGTTTCCCTTCTTCCCCAAGTTACCATTGTCACTTTGACCTCGTTGGGTGCAATAGGGGATTTGGCGAAGTTGTGGACCTTCCTTCATGTCCATGACTTTCCTGCTGAAACATAGGTGAGACCTTGACAGACAGTACACTACTAGACCTGTGAAGAACTCTGATAGGAGTAAAGACTACTGTGCTTCAAGGACTGCCACTCTGCTTGACTGCTGCTCAGGAAGAACTGTTTTTCTGCTTTTCTGTGCTACCCTGTTGCCTGCTGATCTCTGCCCTGCTGAGAACAAGGACTGGACCCATCTCACTTTAACCTAGAGTGACTCCAAGGGCTTGATGGCTTGCCTCCTGTTCTGAATGTTTTCAGGGCCATCAAAGACTTCCTTCAACCCTGCAAGAGTACCATCTGTGAGGGCTGCTCTGACAAGTGGTGCCAATCCAGTCCTGGGCCCTTGAAAGGTGACTTCTGCTGTCCAGAACGATCAAAATCGACACAGTGCCTGACTTGTGCTGATCGGAATCAATGCATTGCACCTCAATTCCGATCAGGAGCCAATCTACGACATCACTTTGATGGACTGCGTGGCTTGACAACGACGGACAGTGCAGCTCGATGACAATGTAGCACCTGCATCATAAAGCAGTTAGTCGACGAAGCCTTCATCACCTGTGTGGATCAGAACCTACGCATCGAGCTTTCGACATTGACACTTGCTCCATCTAAGGTACTTTTTCAGCGAGACCTGCATGAGTTCCATAGCCGGCCTGCCCTCCATGGGAGTCGGCCTGAACTTTGGATCTACCCCAATCCAGCGTGACCTCAAGTAACCCCTAAGTGCTATATGTTTCTAAGCAGTACTTTTTAATTTATTCATTAAAATTTCATAACTATGGTTCTACTTATTGCATTTTTGTTGTTTTGGTCTTGTTTTACTCATAAAAAAATATTCTATTTTCCTAACCCTGTGTGGAGTATTTGTGTGTTTTCATTGTGTAACTGTATGTGTGTGTGTGTTGCACAAATAGTTTATAGGTTGCCTCTTTAGATAAGCTTGACTGCTCTGTGCCAAGCTACCAGAGGGTGAGCAAACATTATCTCTTAGTGTGTATATAGCTGACCCTGACTAGAGTGGTGATTCCTGCTTGTACAGGGTGCATACTCTAACAAGCAGAAACCCCATTTCTAGCACCAATTTATCCTCCAACTTGCAGCACCAGGAGAGGTGACTTCCTAACGTCCTTGGTGCTTAAAAATGACCTACACCCTCTAAATGCCTCTATGCTCTCGGACTAACCCGCACATTGCACATTCTGATCGGGGGACTGTGTAAGCTTGACAGATTATATATTAGTTAACCTGGAAGCATGGCAGTTGGTCGATGACCTTGAAATGGAACAAAGAATCAAGAGCGACTAGGACTGTCTGTTAGTATGCCTAAGGGTTCCATTGAGGACTAATTAAAATAGTACTAAGGAAAGGGCCATTACAATTGACTAGCAGGAAGTCTATAACTGAGCATCAGCCAAGCAGGCCTTGTATTTGTCTACTTCAAGTCATATATCTCCAGCAAAACACGATTAAAGAATACCTGGAGTAAAGAGATCCCCATGACCCAGAGATAATTTCAAGGATCAAAATCTTAATTAATCTGTCTCAGCGGACAAGCATCCAGCAACCTGACTCAGGATGCAAGCATATTGCCAAGAGTAACTCTTTGCATTTTGGATGATTTGATTTGGAATGTAGCAAGTTAAAATAATTTCTTCCCCTGGCACTGAAAACAAGGGACATCACTTTAGAAGGGGCAAATTGCCTAAAACACTAAGACAGAAATACAAGTGCCTTGTAAAATATAAAAAAGGCAGGTAATGCCCTTTAAGGCACCTATAGAAGCCCTATGAAGCAAGAACATATCATACTTCTGGGAACTATTAAGATGGCTATCACAAGACACACCAAACAATTTAGAGAGTACCAATGCGCCTTTTTATGGTTTAAGTACTTTTCTTCATTGATTACTTCTGTCAGCCACGGAAAGTCTATCACTCAGTGGAGTGTAGCATGGAGTGGAAGACTGACAGTAGAGGAAGCCAGCGTTAGAAGGATCGTAGTCGTACCCTAATTAGCTCACCAGGAAGCATTTTACTGGGTAAGGAATTCTCTAAAAGTCAAGTGCTTATAGCAATCTTTACTGAGAAACAAAACAAGGCCCTTGGCCCTGACGGGGTACCAGTGGACACATTTATATCAGAGCCACATGGGTACCCAGTCTAACTTCTGCCTACAATGCTATTTGGCTCCAGGGGACGGTACAGGCATCATATAAAAATGCTATAATCATTCTTATTCAAAGAAAGGCCAATGGAACGATCCCGTCAATTAGCAACCAATTTCCCTGCTCAATGGAGTATGCAAAAATGTATGCAAAGCTCCTGCACCCCGTTTAGATAATTGGATGTGTTATAATGGCATCGTCAATGCATCACAGGCAGGTTTTAGGACAGGCCAAGGAGCAGTTGACCAAGCAATGAGGTTTATTACAAAATAAAAATAATATTTGACATTTATTGACTTAAAAATGGTCTTTGATACCATGACTCACGACTTGCTTTGGCAAACACTATCTTCCCATGCTGCCCATAAAATCTGATATTGGCAATCAAACCTCTTTCTAATAATATTAACACGTCTTCGTTATATATGGCCCAAGAGGAGAATTATCTGAAAGCTTTGATATCAATGTTGTGGTCAGGCAGAGTTGCATTCTGGCTCCAGCTTTGTTTAATATTTATGTCAACGATGTTGATAGCTATCCGAAGGCCTTAAACCTTGATGTGCCAGTTTGTGGATGTCAAAAAAATGCCATTCTGCCTTTTGCCAATGATGCAGTACTCCTGTCACTCACTGAATTGGCCATGCATAAGCTCTTGAAGGCATTTGAATGTTACTGTGACATATGCAAGTTACAGATTAACACTGCAAAAACAAAATACATGATTCTAAAGGACAGTTCTAAACTGAGGAGTTCCTTTAAAATCTATGGAATTCCTTTAGATCATGTAGAGCATTGCGACCACCACGGAATGATATGCGGCTCAAAGTTGACTTGGTCAGCCCAACTATTAAAAGGCAAGGTCACACTGAGTCAAAATGCCAGCGTAGTCCTCAGCTTTGCTATAAGGAAGGACCATAGATACCCCACTCTTGACGCATATGGAGCGCAAGCCCTTATGAAAGGGCTTTATGGAGCAGAGCTGTGGGACTTCAAAAAAGCAAATGGGTTGGTAAAAGCAGAGAATCATTTTTTACACCAGTTACTCCTCCATGGCCCAGGGAGCCCAATGGGCACACTGAGGCATGAGCTAGGTCTTAAATCCATTGAGGGGTATGCAGCACTACGTCCCCTCCAACACTTGGTAAGAATATGGGCAAAACCTGAGCTGAGAACTTATTTGGGGGCATATCATCAACGAGGCGGAAAAAAATTATCGCCGCTTTTGCGTCCGTTTTCGGGCAAAAAGTGGCAATAATTTTATTGCCAAATCAGCAAGGTCACGGTATCGCGTGAAACCTTGCATTAGCGCCTGAATTCTGAATGCCCAGCTTTGCATCTCTAATGAGATGCAAAGTGGGCGTTCCTGCCCTGACTTGACTGGAGAAATTTCGCTAAGTGACATTTATCCTATCATCAAGCCCCACGCTAAGAAGCATAGTGGCAAGAAAAGTAGCTATAACCCCTCTTATCGCTACTTTCCTTACGCCTGCTTCAAGACTGACTTAGCCATGATATCATATGGAAGGTGGATATCATGGCTAAATTTGCCTTGCCCTATCATCAAGCTAACGCTAAACTCTGAGATTATCGCTGGATTTCCAGCGATAATCTCACATTTGGCAGTTAGCGCTAGGATTTTTATCGCTTTTGAGATAAGCGTTGCTAATCGCACGCTATCTCAGCGATAAAAATCCACGTTAGCTGGCGATAATTAATCTAGCGCTAAGTGCGCTTAGCGATAATTATCGCCGGTCCTTGATGATATGCCCCTTGGTCATCATGCAAGAAGTTTGGTTGAAGGCTAAGATAGTAACGCTACTCTGGTTCAATCATGTAGCAACTACTTTGATAGCTATTGGCTGAGCCGAATGCTGTTCTGAACCAGAAAGTTTGACCTTGGAAAGCAGAAAGGTTATAAAGGAACGGTTCTGGCATTATATTTTCTACAATCATACAGGGATTAAAGATAGTCCAGCTTCAGATTCTCAAACCCATTCCTACTTTTGAACCATACCTGGACATGCTTTATCCAGCTTTTAAAAGATCCATATATATCGATTTTGGACTGGGCACCCTGCCAGTGCAACAGGGCACTAGCACTTGGATGAAAGGTGGAAGTAGTTCATCCATCTGCGAATGTGAGTGGGGGGATAGAATCTGTGATGCATTTTATGTTGTTTTGCCCTTTTTCCTTGAATTCTAGAGGAGACTATCTCCATCTGCTTTTTATTGCTCATAGTATAAGACACTGTAAGGATGCCTTAATTTTATGTATCAGTACCGATTCTGAATTAATTTTTAAACATGCTTCTTTATATATGCATGTGGCTTCAAGGGCAAAGATAGCATTTCATTAGACACCGTTAACTATGAAATCCAGAGGCTTTGACAACACGTTTGCCTACATGTTCCTGTGAATATATTGCTCATAGCTTGCAATTTAGTTGTAGATATTTGTTTATGGCAGGAAATAGGGATCTCTTGGGAACACACTATGGTAAACAACGTTTACCACAAATCTCCCCCCCCCCCCCCCCGCTAGTCGGAACAACGACTTCCAGAGGGAAGGGGGCCGAGGTGTTGGATTTAAAATCCAACACCTTCCCTATTGTCTGCACAGACTGGAGTTGGAATAGTAAATTATACTATTCCAACATCCAGCGCCCCCCCCCGCAAGTCGTTGTTACGACTTGCGGAGTAATGGTATGCAGAATCACAACGCAGTCGTTGTAACAACCGCATTGTGATTCCCCGCCGGGAAAAAGAATGCGGGAAAACAACACACATTCACACACTAATAGTGATTCAAACTTTCTTTAGATCCAGCGCAAAAAGAACTATAAAGATCTTAGCAGCACTGAGTTCTTAAATATTACTTTCTGGATGATCCTTTTATAACATTATAAATGAGGCCTCTTCTAGCAAGAACTAAATGGCACTTCGGCCGGCAGCTGTTAATGCACTTATCATAAACACCCGCACTTTTTGAGCTGGATGAAGATTATGGTCTAGCCTTTTATTAATGGCCATTTATAAATATGAGTGGAATTTTCTGGCAGTGGAGATCCGTTTTAGCCTTCATTAAGATTGTTTTTAGCAGGTAATCTATTTTTGGTATGCTATCAAGTGTTTCATGTTGTTGATTTTGCACTGTATATTGTATGGCCTGTCTTTGGCAGGCTGACACAATAAAGTATTTTGATTTGATTCTGTATGAGAGGTTGAATATTTACAACTGTCTGGTTTGACCATACTAGGAACATTGCATAGTCATCAAAAAGATGGCCAGGGAAATGGCCCTATTACGAGGCTATATGCTAAGAGGAGTTTGGCATGGCACCAATATTCTTTGTAATTAGAAGGTCGAGTAATTTACACTGTAGCCTATGAAACAGGCAGTTAGTTCATGGGCACTCTTATGACAACATAGACAACAATTGCATTGCTCCTCTTGTATCATGCTTGACTACTTGACTCTATAAACATTAAATATTCATACAATGTCAAGAATTTCTAAATACCTTTTTTTTTTATTTGCGATCAGTTCCCATCACTAACAATGTGCAATAAGCCTGTGGTTATTTGAAGTGAACAGAATTATTTTTTGTTGGTGGAAAAAGTTAAAAAAATTATAATTTTTAGTCAAGCCTTTCAGGGCCCAAAAAAAGCAGTCCTCTTTTTTCTCTATCCAGGACAATCATCAAATTGCAAATGGTCAGTTTAAGCTGTTCCTGGGCGATCAATTCCTTGTTTGTGGAAAATGGGAAGGGGGTCACAAACCGCATACTTAGTTATTTGCTAAGAGTGTGCCTGTGTGTCATACATGTGAAATTAATTTAGCTGTTGTATGTGTCATACTCTGAAGAAGTCAACATTTTTGAACCCTCTGAAGTTAAGTGGTCAGGTGAGGCCTTCATCAGTACAGAGGTTTTACTAAGGCCTGCTTCCTTGGGCTCATTGGGGTTAAATTCATGCATGTCTAAATCATTTTCTTTTAATAAAATGCATTTTCGGCAATATGTCTTAATGAAGAGCACCTAGTTGTGTGGAATTATCTTCCTACTCTCTTTGTCTTAGTCAAAGCACCTTCTTCGTGGTTGGTTAAGGACATGGTCTGTAGGGGCAATTAGTCTAGGTTAGCATTAGGGGAACTGTGTCATATGTATCCCCTCTTGCCAAAACCATATTCATATCAAGCTCACAACAGCAGGAGGTGGGGGCAGGACTGCATGCCCCAGCGGTACTCGCGACAATGACGTTACCGCCTACGCCAGCTATTTCGCCGCCAGAGGCACCTAATAAAACGGCCTTGGCCTCCCGCTGCTCGCATCAGCTCGTCCCGCCAATCTGTGCATGTCAGCGGCCGGAGGAGGCCGGGCTGGGCCCACTCTCTTGGTTTTACTGGAAAAATTCTGCATCTTTAAACTCGAGGGGCTGGATTGAGATAAGGAGTTAAGCTGACAACAGGCCACACTAGAAGATCTCGCAGTGAGTAATCGCTCAATTAGCTAATCAGTTTAGTACAGTTTGGCAGGCCTGAGGTTACTGCGGTCCAACCGGTGTGCCCCTACATTTCTCCTGCACCCCTCAGGTCACTAGCATTCCAGTAAAATTGGGTAAAAGGAAAGCTGTGGCCCCCACGTCACCCATCGGATCAAAGAGATCAACCAAAGACTCGAGCTTAGTGAAGGCAGTGGGGGCCATTACAAAAGAGATTCATCGTGTGGAGAGGAGGCTCTCTGCTTGTCCAGTAAGATCTGGAGACCCATCCTTATCACTGTCTAGGGAAGCTTCATACTTGGCTGCCCCATCCGAAATCATAGAGACTTTGACTGAGTAAAAGACTCAATTTTGGGATAAAATTGTGAAACTTGTGTCAGACTCGAGAGTAATCCTCGACAAAGTCGAGATTGTTTTGTCTACCACCAATAAAGCTCCCTTACCCTGAACCTCTCAGGCCCAAGCTACATGCACTAAATAGCCGCTTCCAGTTTATCCGAGTAGAGGCCAGACCCATACCAATACTGCTATGATAGCGGGCCACGCTAGCCAGAATATTCCTTCCGGGCATACAGCATCTGAGACTGGTTTTAAGCCGCATGTTCTTACTACCCAGTGCCCTTTGTCATGTACCCTCGCAGCTGGGACGTAATTAAAAACATCTGCCTATGCTCCTCTTTTACCCATGATTAATCTCCCCCCAGACTGCTGTCCCTATACCTTAGTTTTAGCAGGGGTCCAAGGGCTCAACTCCGTGAATCAGGAAACCACAGACCAACTAATTAATAAAGTTTCCCATTGGCTAGGCAGACATACTAGATTTAGCGTGACAGATTGTACGCATATTTCGATGGCTAGGAGAATTTCCCAGTTTGCTGTCCCTATACCTTGGTTTTAGCAGGGATCCCAGGGCTCAACTACTTGAATCAGGAAACCATGAGCCAACTAATTAATAAAGTTTCCTATTGGCTAGGCAGACATACTAGATTTAACGTGACAGATTGTAGGCATATTTTGATGGCTAGGAGAATTTCCTGGATAGGGACCTCGGGGAAGAGTCTAGAGGGAGATTGTGTGATCATTACTCTCAGATACCCTGATTTGTCACGCAATATCCTGAAACATTCATCCCAGTCCTATCTTCCCCAATCTAATATTAAATTATTACAGCTGAGCGTTTTCTATTAACCTCCTCATAACATCATAACTAGGGAGCATCTCTTTGCTCATAGGGGGGAAGATTGTGACCAGGGTGGATTGAATGCATTGTCTAATCGCTATGCCCCCCTGGCAGACCTTAATGATTTGGACTGAATCACAGATGATGACACCAGATGTTTTACTAATGACACCCCCAAGGTCCCCCTTACAGGGTTTGGCAGACGACGAGGTTCCTTCATATCCAAACACAGATCACCTCATTTGCAGGCTCCCTACTGAAGTTGCCATAACCAAGCCAGAAGGTGTCATAACTCCTCTCCCAACCCATAGTCAGGGCAGAGGGAAAGACATAAGCCTTTTCTCATGGAACATGGCCGGGTTATCTGCAAAGTTTGCAGACGCAGGGTAGATTTCGTTCATCAGATTATTAAATAATATTTGCCTCCAAGAAACATGGGAGGTTGAGAATACATTCTTTCTTGAGGGCTTTAAAACATTTTCCTCCCAGCGGTGAGCTCCAGAGCAGGCATTAATATTTTTGTAGCTCTTGATCTTGGTGGGTCGGTGAAGCAACTGAAGTCGGATTCCAGAGTGATCCAGGACTTCAAATTAGTGGTGGAAAGATCACTCCGCCTGACCATTGTACATTTTTATAATGCCAAAGAGGGAAGGCAGAGGCCTTTAAGTCTACTAGAACTGAGAGGGGCCCTAGACACGCTACGGGAGAGGGCCTCTGTGTAGGCAACCTAATCATAGCTAGGGATTTTAATTGCCACCTCTGCCCCGACTCATTATAACTTCAACAAAGTTTACTAACATGTATGATTAGGGAGGGACTGCATATGGAGCACTGCTGAGAAGGGCTTGAATTAAATATTCTTCTACACTCTTATAATTTAGTGTTTACCACAGATAAGAGACCTCATCCTTTTAATACTGTTATTCCCCCAGCCTATGTCACGCGACGATTATCGAGTATATCTTTGTTTCTGCCTGGCTGGGAGGGTCCTCACTAAGATCCTACATAGTCCATACAGCGATCACAACACTCTGGCACTAGTGCTCGAAAGGGCGGGTAACCAGCCAAAGCATTCTAGTACATATGCGGGTTCACTATCCTTAAATAAACAAGGGAGATGCTTACGTTGATCGCAGGTAGACCCTAATGTTTTTAATTATTCTCTTTTTAAAACTCCACAACAGGAGATTCAAACCTGCCTAGAGCCATTAGCATCTGATGAGGAGATTATTAAATCATTTATTGCCATCATGCAGTCAACTGCTAGTTTATTATCAGTTCCTGCAGCCAGGACCATTCCTGATCATCCAAAATGGTTTGAAGACAAGTGCTCTCGGGCCCTTCGCCTTTTGAAGAGTGCTTTGAAACAGACCCCCAGGGATAGAGAATGGGTGATTGATTGCCACACCAACAACTAGGGGGCCCTCAAGGACCGGAGGTGAATGCTACACAGGCAGGCATGGGATGAATTAACCAAAGCAAGCAAGCAGCGGGAAAGCACTTTATTCTGGCAAGTAATACATAGACCCTGTTTTTCTGATCCACTAAAACCGGCTTTATGTCATCATATCACCCCAGAAGAATGAAGCATCCACTTCAAAGGGGTTTACAATTTTGGACAAAGCGAGCGATTTACCCATGAGACAGGGTTACCCCAGACGGACACCCCTATAATGTTTTCCTTGAATGAAGTGTGGCTAGGCACTAAGGAACTGGCCCGGAGTAAGACCCCTGGACCTGACGGGGGCCCCCTGGACCTATTCTGGGATAATACTGATGTATGAGCCCTGGTTCTGACGAGGGTGTTAAATGCAGCAGTAAGGAATAGGTTGCCACCTTCGTGGTCTACTGCAACGATCGTGGTGATCTTTAAAAAGGGGGAGAAGAATAACCCCCATTGTTATAGCTCCATTTCTCTCATTGACTCCACAGTCAAACTCCTGGGGCCTTACCTAATAGGCTTTCTGAGTCGAATAATATAATTTCTGAGGCACAGTATGGCTTCCGAATGGGGAAATTAATCAACCACAGAGCAATGCTTAAATCTTTATTAAATAGTTGCTAAATATACTGTTGCTCAATCTGGTGCCCTCTTTTTGGGTTTCATGGACCTCACTTCTGCTTTCGACCAGGAGAACCGTAAAAAACTATGGAACTCACTTGATTCCCTGGTGGTTGAGTCCGCCATTGTAAATTTACTAAGGACCCTCCATGCCCCCATCACAGCTGCAGTTAGACACTCACAGGGGGCAGGACTCATTTATCATTTGAATTGTACCAGGGGAGTACACCAGGGGTGCATTTTAGCCCCTTTTTTATTTACCCTATATATTAATGGTTTAGAGGCAGCACTGACATCTTTGCAGACATACGGCCCTCAAGTGGGCAGGAAAGCAATCCCAGTTCTTTTATATGCCGATGATGCAGTGTTGATGGCGTGCACACTGATGGGCCTACAGGCCCTGATTGATGTATGTGTTGCCTTTATGGGCGGGTGGGACTTGTTGGCCTACTTCACAAAGTCGTACTTTGTGGAAGTTGGCCCTCTCCCAAATTCCACCTTAAATTTCTCTAAATTCCTCCCATTTATTGGTAAGTATTTCTTATTTTCCAGCCACTCTCCCACCGCATTTACCACAAAAACATATGCCTTGATGTGCAATATTTCTGCCAGTAGGTTTGTGAATAGCATTTATGGTATGTGAGTACTACTATTGTAATACTACTGTACGTGCTGCAAAATGCCGTTTGTTAATAGGGAACAATATGTGCAACTTTTGAACCACAAATTCTTTCAGGTTCTACCCGGTGAAAACCGTTCATAAAGCAGACAGAAGCCTCTGGGTGTGGTAATTACAGCAAATTTAGCAATCCGGACACATCTGCCAACTCCTGTTTGCACCCGAATCGTGATAACTGAGATAGACGGAATGAGGGCCTAACTGGGTCCACTAATCACCGCAGATGAATCTCAGAATTTCAAAAAGTATTCATATCCCTTTCACAGTAGGCACTTCACCTATGTTGCTGCTTTTAATTATTAACCTGTACTTCTTATCAAATCAGTTCAGTTGGAAGAAAGTGGGAAATAAACAGTACTGTGTTTAATACTCTTTCATGCTTTCTCAGAAGAGTTCTACCTGCATATATCTGACATAAACCCTCTTCTGGAACGCCAACAAAATATATGGTCAGCTGAGGCCTGACCAATTTCAGACTGAGGTTCTTGAGTCTGACAGCTTCCCCTAAATTTCTGCTGTGTGGCACATACACATTTCATGATGGACAATACAGACTTTCAAAAAAAGTGGTTCGAAAATAGTTTTAGCGTATATTTCTCAGCATAACTCCCTGAAATTAGGATTCATCACAGGAACTATTTTAACTTTTAAAATTATGGTGTTAACAAATGATTGTTCTATTACTTTTAAAAAATCCCTCTAATACGTGTGAGAATTTATTGTAATCTATTTCCTCTTAACTCCTAGAGTCAAAATAGGCCACCATGGCCTTGAACACCTTGAATCCTTTCTGCTTCCTATCATGTGTTCTGCTGTTTCATAAGGGGTATTAAGGATATAGGGCCAGATTTAGAGTTTATCAGATGGGCACCCTGTCACAAAAACTACAGCTACTCTTCTGCCTTATTATAAGTGCCAAAAGCTATAATGCAATTGTAATATTGTGATTGGGATTACCATCATGTTTATGTTGGAGAAACCAGTCCACCAAACTCTAACGTAGGCCCATAATTCCTTTAAGTATCTATTTAATGATTGTATATAGTGCCTCTATACCTCAGGGGGTCTTAGGGTGCTTTACAGAGAACTAACCGGTGAGGCGGGCAAGGCGGGCGAGGGGCAGGGTGGGTGTTACTATACTCAGACATATGACGGAACGGAGGAACGTAATAATTACTTTCCTCCGTTCCGTCGTATGTCCGAGTTTACTACCCCCCCCCACCCTGCCCTCCCCCGCCCTGCCCACCTCCCGTAGCAGCTTCTTTGCTACAGACATGAGTGAGTATTAAAGCCGATGTACAGGGTTAGGATATAGGCAGAGTTTAGAGTGCAATTGAGATTTGCAGCGTACTATGGGTCCAGTTGGTTAGCATGACCATAATAAAAAGGAGAATCAGTCTGATTTGGGTATTTGTTGAAGAGGAGGGTTAGGTTTGATATTCAAGGACAGTGTGTTTCAAGCTGCAGTGGGAGCACCAGAAAATAAATGTTTCTGTATGTGGAAGTTTTTGAAATAGGGATCAGCCCGCTAAAGGGCACTGTGACTTCTCAGATCCCTTTGGCAACCCAAAATGGTGAAGAGCTTGACTATATAGTTGGAGATTTCCGGTTGTAAGTATTTATAGGTGAGGCAGCTAGCTTAGCTTGAAATTGATTACTGTAGACATAGGGAGTCAATGCAAATGATGAAGGTTGGTGTGAAATGGGTGAAATTCTGTGCTTCAGTATTGCACTGGAGCCTAGCAATTCCTGGCCTGATGATCCCAAATAAGGGCAGAAATGGTCCTGGGTTGTTTGTTTTTACGTACAGGGAGGACCAAAACTGGCAGTTTTGGCTGGATTGTTCCTACTGGAGCAGGACCAAGACTAATTTGAGTATGACTGGTTTCAAACTGAGTTGGCATTATGTATATTTAAAATAATGATGGATTGGGATGTGGTCTGAGTAATTACCAGTGGCTGAGAGTAATGGAAGCATTCCACCCATCACCTTTTTTGTATACTTCAGTTGACTGCTAGCTACAGAATACACAATTGAAATTTAGAGTTTGGCATTGTGGTAGATCTACCATAAATTGATGAAGTACCTAACCTGCAGAACCTGTGGTCTCACCGCTTCTTTTGTTGGGTTTCTGATGGTTGAGCCTCAACTTACTCTTCCACCAGAATATGTCAGCATGGCAGCCCATCCACCTCAGGACTGCTGGTGTCACAGTGACAGAGGCTCTGAGCTACTTCAGGTGTGGTAACCATCATTGATAAACAGGAAGAAAATGCCATATGTTCACAGCCTTTGTTAGTTTGCTTTTCAGGAACAAACCCTGACTTTGGAGGTTGGTTTCTGCATAATCAGCCCACACACTTGACAATCCAGATGTGCTTACATTGCATCCACTGCACCTGTATATGAACTATTGACACAGAGGTATGATGCGTGGTCCTCTGCCAGAGCCCCCAAAAATCTGTTGTGCATGAAGACTACAAATGCAGATACTTGACTTTTGAGTGAGTGATGGAAGAAGGATGCAAATGTAGCCACTTATGGGTGGTATGAGGGCAGAGTCTAAAGTTGAACCTAAACATGGAGAGAAGCTTTCTGCTCACAAAATGTTTAAGGAACAGAGATATCTTTCCTATTAATGGGCAAGATGAGGAGGAATCAATTTTTTGTATGGATTAAGGGTTTTATCAGCCATCCATGTTTGGAGGTTTAATAAATGTGAGTGTAAAAGCATCCCTGAGAGTAGAAATGTTAAAGTACTGCTTCATGTTATCGACATACTAGTTTATGGAGGGATAGATACCTTTACAGATCAAGTTCCACATGCAGGTTAAATAGAGGGGGGTACTAATATCAAACCATGAGAAACCCTACACAACATAGCAGTTCTTTCAGAAATGAAAATATCCAACTTTACTGCTTGGTGTCAATTAGGCAGGAAAGAGGACTACCACCTCTACTCGTTACCACAAAATGTTATACAGTATTCCAAGGTGGTGATTATGCTTCTATGTTCAACCATATAAAAAAACCTCTGTCACATCACCAAGAATGACTTAGTATGAGCCACACTCATCCAAAATCTGATTGACATTGGCTCGTCATTTCAGGGAATCTGTTTCAATGCTACATCCTGGGTGGAAACCAACCAGATCGTCATTTGTTAAATAGCTGTTTCTCGGATAATTTGGACTCCTATTTGGGAAGTCACTCATTGTTTCATTATTTTCCACTCTTAGACAAGGTTAGGGCTTGGCCAATAGTTGTAAATTGTTCTTGATAAAGATTGAGACTTTGAGGAGATGTGAGATCCGATGAATGATTTTAATGAGTTTGGAAAGCTCCTGGCAAAAGAGGGGCATTATTAGATCATACAAAGTAAATTAAAAAATTGAGGTTATATTTTATGATGTTGACTGGATGATAATGCAGATAATGACTCATCAGTTTGAGTTCATGTTTGCTGATGCTGAGAAGAAGGAGTCTTACTAGTTAGAGGATTTCCCATGCACAGGAACAATTACTGAGATATCAGTCTTGAAATCTTCTGTAATGCATTTTATCTTGTTGGTGACTAATGTACAGAATTCTCTGCAGTTAGAGGATGATAGAAGCAGGCAATATTCTTATTGTTGTGGTGCATTATAGGCAAGCTATGCATTACAATCATTTATTAGAGCTTGCATACATCATTCAGACAATAAGCCCAAACCGACTCATGGTCCTTCACTGAATTCAGAAGCACAATTACTGTAGTCTCTTATTAGCTCACAGAAGTCTCAAAATACATAAATACATACTCGAACATTTGGGGGAAAAACCCTGAAAGCACATTGTTAAAGTATTTATCAATTCCTATTGGTGCATAATTTGGCCCAACAGCTTTATTATCACAGACATTTTAACAATGTTCAGTATTTGACCAAAAATGGGTTTATGAATACTACTTTCAGACCCAAAATATTTGCAGCTTCCAACTCACAGTGCTGTTTAAAGATGTTGTTTATCATTGAGGTACTGCAGACAAAATTTCGTTGACTTTGGCAATCATTGCTCTAGTATTTGACACATTACCTCATTCCTTGGTTTCCCGAGTTGCCCGCACTCTCCATTTGCCTGCTTTTTTACTAAGTTGATGGTATTTAACTTTCCTTCTAATCCCTTTCTTACCAGCTACTATAGCTAAATGATCAGCTATTGAGTTTCTAGTTTATTTATAAATGGCTACATCTTTGCTAACACATCTATGTTCCCACCCTGCAGTGCAGAACATTTTGTTCAGTTCCTGGGTTACAACAATCCAGACTTGGTTCCCTTTAACATCCCTCAGGTTGCTCCTGTGCTCTGTCTCAAAATACACTTTTATGTTCTCCGTCATATAAGTTTAGGTTTGCACAGTAAGTCAGCAGTAGGGGTGGGGGATTCTTATTGATCTTGATAAAGGCCTTAATTGTTGCACCAACAATCTTTTCAAACTGAAGATATCCAAGAGCATTCTATGATCCTTATCGGAGCCTGTGTTCCCACTGAGAGAACAATCACTAGACTAATCACTCTATGATCTTGGAAGGAAATAGTAGAGACCGTTATATTGAACCTGCCAGCTAACCCAACAAAGACCAAGTACAAAACTATTCAAAAGTATACTAAATTACTGCCAGGATAGAAACTGTCCCGGTCTTCCTTTTTCCAGCGATTTGACATTCATCAACCAATGCCAAGTTACAAATACATACAAATGTTGTCCTTGTATGTATGTTTCTCCTGAGGTCCTATCCAACATAAGGGCTGGACCACAAAATCCTCAAACTGTACTAATGGCTCTGCTTTGTTGACATTAGGGCCAGAAACGTTATCTAAAGGAAATGCAGATACTGAAATCATAAGGAGGGAAATATTCCTTGATTATCTGTGTATGATCGAATACAGCTAAATGACAGTTTTTATTAATGAACATGGCCATCTCCTGTGCAATCACCCACGCAATGACACAACCACCTCCTCAATACTATGCTCCTGTAGAAACAAAATATGGACCCCAACCATGTGTGTTTCTTGAACCAACAATAAATATGTGAGGAAACGTAATAGATATGTCTCAAGACGGGTACATTGTTTAGTAGGGGCTAAACCATGTGCATTCTGAGGGGCAGATTTACTACCACTTTGTGCTGGGGTTGCATCACAAAGGTGACACTACTGCTTTGCATTATTTTGCCTCAAGGGGACATTCCATGGGTAGTATCTGGGAATTCCCAAACAACAGCCCATATTTTGTGATGTACAGTTTATCTTTGTGTCGGGGTGGTCTTTCATGGGTGGTACTTGGGCAAATACCTTGAGTTTTTGGTGCAAAGTCCTATCTACTAACAATAGCAGACAGGGTTTGCAGGAATAAATAATGCCTCTTTGAGAGTGGCATTGAGAAATGCTTTTATGTTTCCAAACGTTTCCAACTTTGTAGCCGTGCTGTACAGAACAGCACAAGTCCAAAGTATGAAAAGCTTTAAAGTTTGTCTAGGCTTAGTATTTTGTACTTGAAGGGTAACCTTACGTTACAAAAGCTATGCTAGACATGAACTATACACTTTTACACCATGGTGCAAGTGTGTGTGGATCTAGGCACCATGATTGTGCGCCAGTGCTAGGGAGAGAGCAAGGCAGTGCCATATCTTAGTAGATACACTGCTGTCCTGTGTTCTCCCTTTCACACAACACTGAGCAGCAACTTTGGTTGCTGTGCTGAGATGCATGATTTTTTAGTAACTTTAACCCTACGAATGCAAACTATGGACCATTGTTGGAGGAAAAGCAATTATTGTGCATCTATATCCAATTAATGTTTCTGAATGCAAATGCATTTATGAAGAAGTGTTTGTTGCTGCTTCTCCAATAACTCAATCTGACTTTAATTTGGCAAAGACTTTCAACTTATAAATATTTCACTCTGCTGCTGAGCCACTTTCCCTTCAACACATCTTGAAAGAAATCCCTCATTGCTGGTCAGCCTATACCGCCCCCTCTGATCTCTCCTTGAAGGTGATATGCAATTGTTCATATTAAGTTAGCCTTTCTCCTCCACACTCACTGTCATCCAGCCAAGGATGCACTCAATCATTAAGTTGAAATTCAACTTGTGACCCTTACCAAAAATCACATTTCTGTCCTCCTGGAAGAAGCAGTTATTTCCCTTTTCCTTTTGCACAGTTTCTGCTAAACCTATTAAGAGGAACACACTGAGGAGGAAAGTAGTTATTTAAAACTTTTTTGACAGGGTTCTCCTTTCCCGGCTGTCATCATCTCTGTCTGTTTGTCTTAAGTCTGCTGAGACAACTCCAGGCACAAATACCTGAGACAGAAGTCAGGCACCAGAGAAAGATCACAGATTAATGCTGACTGCAAGGATGGGATCTGACAGAAGTAACCAAAGACTGGGAAAAGCCACAGCTAATCCTACAAAAGGGACCTTGATGAGCTATCTATGCAACAGTTACTTTCTGGAATTGGCTCGCAATACTGCTCAGGCCAGAGGGACCTTGGATTCACAACACCACCTGGCCTCCTAAAAATTAAAAAAAGTGATGGATGGAAAGCTTCATTTAATGTCAACCACCGATAATTACTCTGGCCTTTAATTACTTAGGGCCTGATTCACAGAACTAACTTAAGACAAAATCCTGTGAATACCGAAAGTCTTAAAGTTAGGATTTTTCTCAGTTTAGGAGTACTTTACGACCTTCGGAATTCACAGAAAGCATTTAGGAGTCCTAAAGTTAGGAGTCCTAACTTTACTACTCCTAAACTGAGAAAAATCCTAACTTTTCGACTTTCGGTATTCACAGAAGGCATTTAGGAGTCCTAAAGTTAGGACTTCTAACTTCTGTGAATACCTAAATGAGTAAGTGCCTTCTGTGAATACCAAAATGAGTAAGTGCCTTCTGTGAATACCAAAATGGTAGTAAGTTTAGGATTTTGTCTTAAGTTAGTTCTGTGAATCGGGCCCTTAGTCTTTATGTGTTAATACAGGCAGAGACCAGCCATATATTTATCAGTCATGTCCCGTTCTACAACAGATGCTCCAAACTGAACTGCCAAGCCTGATCCCTACTGAATGTGAACACAAACAAATAGATTCTTGTTGAGCCTTATAAGTGAGCTGCAGTTTGAGTTCTGGGGCACAGTGAGACTCGGGGACGACCCACTGATACTGAACATTCCCCAGAAATGAACAAGCATTAGCAAAGCCAATAGGTCTCACCTATGCAAGAGCTATTGGCAATGCGTTTTAGGTATGTTGTACACCAGTATCTATGCTGTTTAGGAAGGTTAGTTGGTAGCATAGAGGTGAGTGGAGTGTAGTGGCGAAGAGTGGAATGTCAAAGAGTGTAGTAGAGTGTCATAGAGTGGATTGGCAGAGAGTGTCATGTATTGGAGTGGTGTGGAGTGGACTGGTGTAGAGTGCATTGGAATAGAATGTTGCAGAGTATAGTAGCATAGAGTGCAACTGCATAAATTCATAAATTCAGTGGCGTACAATGCAGAATCGTAGAATCCCCTATCATAGATTAGAGTATTACATAGCAGAATGCAGTAGCGTAGAATGCAGTGGTGCATAGTGGAGTGGTGCAGAATAGAGTAGGGTGGCGTAGAGTACACTGGCATAGAATGTAGTGGTGCAGAGTGGAGCAGAGTGGCATAAAGTGCAGTGGCCAAGAGTAGTGCAGAGGAAAGTGGCATAGAGTGGTGCAGAGAAGAATCTGGTGTCTTCCAGTGCAGTGGCATGGAGTGGAGTGCTGCAGAGTGCAGTAGTGTAGAGTAGAGTGGCATAGAGTGCAGTGGCATAGAATGCGGTATTGTGGAGTAAAGTGGAGTAGAGTGCAGTGTTGCACAGCAAAGTGGCATCAAGTGCATTGGAGTAGAGTGCAGTGGCATAGAATTGGGTTGAGTAGAGTGGTGTAGAATGCTCTGGTGTGGAGTACAGTTGTGCAGGGTAGAGTGCAGTGACATAGAGCACAGTAGTATAGAGTGCTGAGGCACAGTAGAGTGGTGCAGAGGAGAGTGGAGTGGCGTAGAATTCAGTGGCATATAATGCAACGTCATAGAATGCAGTGGCATAGAGGAGAATGGTGCAGTTTAGAGTGCAGTGGCGTAGAGTGGACCGGCATAGAGTGCAGTGGGTTAGAGTAGAGTGGCGTATAGTGCAGATGCATAGAGTGGAGAGGTGCAGAGTTTAGAGAGTGGCGCAGAGTGCAATGACATAGCGTTTCAGAGTACAGTGAAGTGGTGTAGAGTGGAGTGGTGCTATAGAGTGCAGTGCCATGGTGTAAAGTGGCATAGTGAGTAATGGCATAGAGTAGAATCACGCAGATAGTAATAGCATAGAGTAAAGTGGTATAGAGGGCAGTGGAATAAAGTGCAGTGGTGCAGAATAAATTAGAGTGGTATATAATGAATTGGTGTAGAGTTCATGGGCATAGAGTTGAGTAGCACAAAGTAGAGAGCATTGGCATAGAGTGTATTGGCATAGAGTGCAGTGTTGCAGAGCGGAGTACAGAGGAGTTGTGTGGAGTGACCTAGACTGGAGTGGTGTAGATTGAAGTGGCATAGAGTGCAGTGGTGTAGAGTGGAGTGCTGCAGAGTTGAGTAGAGTGGGGTGCGTATAGTGGAGTATGCATGGTGTGGTAGCACACTCCCATTACAGACAACATATTTTCAATTGAATTTACCATTACATTTGAACAGACATACAGTCTTACGAATAAAACTATACAGCGCACAAGCAATAATGTGTGGAAATGGCATCACTTTGATTATTGATTTGTTCAGAACGTATTAAAGCATTTGTTTCCAACATACTTTAGAATTTAAAAAAAACGTGCTTAATTTGTAATTCTGATATATTCTGAAATACGTACTTCCTACCTGCAGTATCCAGCAAGATTGTCACATAAACCCTCTCACTTTGAAGTCAGAGAAAGAAAAGTATACACCAATCTCACTTGGAAGACAGAGCCTGACACTTGACTTCTGTCTTTGAATGCACATCAAATGTGACAAGAGAAGAACAAGATTTACAGTCCTGTTTACATAAAGGAGCACTCCTGAAAGGATACAAGGAGAGGTAGTGGGAAAAGGCTTTACTCCTTTGGAGGGGAGGACTCATACTGGACAGCCTAAAACAAAGCCAGCAAATAGAAATCCAGGAAATGAGAGTTACAAACCACAAAGCCAGTTTTAAGTAGTGGACAGAATGGGTTCCAAGGGAATCTTTTAGAATGTCCTCCGGATGTCTTTAGCAAGTAGGCTTCGACCTAAAAAACAACAGAAAGCCACCTTTTGCGCCTCTTGCTCCTTTGAACCTTGAACACCTATGCATGGATTAATAAAACATTATGTAAAGGATGTTGTTTGGTCATTCAATAACGTACTGACTTGTACGAACACTCTTTAACGCAAAGCACATTCAGAACTGCTAAATTAAATTGTTGTTAGGGATAAATATGACGTAATCATGACTCTTCTGCTGTCAGTTCGGATATTAGAACCCCCCCCCCCCCCTCCGCCTTCATTGGCATTCTGTCTGCCATCTTTCATGGCAGCTGGAGGTCACTTCCCAACCAATAAAGTTATGGAAGAAAGAAATACTACTCAATGTCGGGAAAAGAAAGTGCCAGGCTTCTGCACAGAATCGAGACTAGCCTACCAGACTGTAATCTCAGCCAGGCAGTCCTATTTCGGTTTTTAAAAATGGGCTGTCAGCACCTGGCGCCTTTTGCACATTAATAATGGGCCTACGTCTCTCAGTTCAAAGTCCGTCACGAGTCTGAATAGCCTCGCTTTTCCTTTTTGGCATGTTTTCATATTCGGCTTAGTAAAAAAATATATGACATCTTTTTCAGCCTGAGCTGCATTTCATCAAAGCACTGACAGTTGCCGAGGAGCGGCTCATAACTCCACTGCTGTGTTGGTACACTGCGATCAGTGGCTTATAAATACAGCTTTTCCGAGAGGAGTTGCTTTCCTTCCGTGTTCTCGAAATAAGCCATCGGTGTGCTTGCCATAATTCACAATAGCTGCATTGTATTAGGAGGGCTCCGGCGGTTCTGTCTTTCATCCCTTTCCCCTCTGCGGAGAAGTCTCCATTTTCCAAAGATAATACATTAAAGTGCCCTGTCTTAGCGCTGAAATGTTTCCAGAGAAGTTGAAAAACCAATAAATAATAGCTAAGAAAATAGAACATCGCAAAATTACATTACGCATTTTCTTTAACTCTCACCTTATTATCTCATCTGTTTTTATATGTTGCTTTGCAGACTATTGTTTGATTTTTTTTAATACAGTTAATGTCCAATGTGCGCAATAACCCACAATAGCATGTACTTTTATATAATATTTGTTCCCAATATAAAGGTTCTCAATAAACATATTTTGAAAAGCTGGAAGGCTGAGTTGGTCTTGCCAGAATTTTAATTCGTGAATTTGAAATCACAACACATGTAAGTAGCAAGAGTTTAGCTCACTGAGCCATATTGCTAGTAACTTATGATGCTTTTTAAGAATATATAAACAAAGCCAGAGAGAGAGAGAAGGGAGAGCTCTTCTGTCTTCCCTGTACTATATCACTTCAAAAACACTGAGAACAAACTCACTATCAACTCAACATTGGTGACTTTTAAGTGTCTTATTCACTATATAAAAGGAACCCTCAGGTTGTGATTAAAGAACCCTCGCTCACCATTCTAGTTGGTGACGTGCTTCATCATTGGGTTCCCACCATGGGCGTCGAGTGCTCCCCAGGGTGTGTTTCGATGCCAGATTTACTGCGGTGCTGTTTTTTTTGTACAGTGAAGAAAGTGCAAATGGTTCAAATTTGTCTCAAAGTCTGCCACCTGTTATGATACTTCATTCAATGGTTGCCTTGGGCAAGTTTAAAAACATGGGGAATATATTTAGGACTTCAATTGTCCTTTTTTATCCCTTTTCATATGGTCAACGTGTTTTAGCCAATACCACATGCCCATCAGGGTCAATATGGCTGTCATCATGACCAAATTATGTGATGCGCATGTACTTAAAGGCATACGCTACAAGCTTGTGATTCCAAACGTACATATGATGAATAACCTCTCGCTACTCTATCTTTTGAGTGAAAAATTCAAACATGAGAAGAGAGATATTTTTTGTCCTGTTGCTAGCATTTCTCACATTCAAATACATGGAACCCTGGCGTAAGCTCATGTGGGGCGCAAAAGCGGGCATCCACTAGTTCCATACCTGCTGGAACCTTCAGCAAGCTTTAGCATTTAATCACCACATGTCATATCATGTTATGACTTTTCGCAAGGCGTGCCCATATATTGTGTTAGTGATGGTGCAATGTCATTATACTTCTTTAAAAGGAGCGTGACTCAAGGTTTTGTGGCACATCTCTGTGTTTCAATAAGATAAAAATAACTTTCTTTTGACCGGCCTAATGTGCAACCTTTCTATATAACATGGTGGCTCAGAGGGGGTAGGATCCTGTTGTGATTCTCTGGTGGTGTGAAAAAAATGTTGGGTTTTGAGAAGGAAGCATCCCTGTTTCTTTTTGGCAAGTCTATCTTGCTCCTCCTTTAGCCCCCACTTACTTCATAAAGGCATCTCACCCTCTTGCATACCTCTGTTGCCTCCTCTCGGGCCTCTCCGACCCCGAATCTTAATGTGAGTGTTGTTCTTCCATATTAAAATTTCCCCTTCTGCCGAGTTACAGCATGCCCAATGAAGTTCTAAGTAAGGATTCTATTAGTTCCTCAGTGGGATGTGCTGCCTTTACCTCCTATTAGTTCCTGCTGTCTCCCACGGAAGTCAACATTGGAGTTCTAGTGGTACTTCCACGAGACGCGCTACCCTTGCCTCGCATATTTCTATGCGGTCTAACCCAGAAGAGCGAAGGAGATTTTCATTGGTTCTTCCACGGGACGCATTAACTGTGCCTTCCAATTGGTTCTTGGCATTTGACTCAGAGAAGTCCCTGTTACATGATTGGATGTTGTGGTAGAAGTTTTCTCTGCCACGTGACATATCTGTTTATTGCACAACAAATTGATATGCTATTTCACATATAATTTTCTATATCTTAGGTTAAATTGCTCACCATTCTATAATTGTGTACGGCCATACTAACTGCCTCTGAGGCTTATATGGCACACCTCCCAAGTTCTTGTGGACTTTTTTTGACAGATGCTAAAATCAGTGTCTCAACAGCTGCACATATTCAGACAGAAGTTAAAATTAGTGTCTAAATAGCTGCACATGGGGGCCACAGTGATGTTAATTTAAATATGTGGCTCAAGTGTCTCGTGTGGAGTGATACTCTTTTTGATTGTACTATATCTAGCACACATGCAAGATTTTATTTGGCACTTCTGTGAGGCTGAGGTTATGTTTAGTATATAATTGGTCCTCCAGAGTAGCACAATTGAGTCTTGGTTGTGCATACAGACTCCATGGGTGCTCCTTTTTTATCATGGTTGGCTGTTCATATTGAATGTGTGTTTGTATGCTGCCCTAGATCTGAAAATTACTCCTTTTGCAGCATTCTGATACCTAATTAATTTGGTATCCCAGGTTACCCACGGGGCTGCCTTGTTCTATATTGCCAACTCTCCCTCTGTATGATGATATTATTTAGAGATGTGCCATGGTCCTATCACAGGAATCGTGAACATTACATTATTATTGGTGAGCTTCATTTTTGTTATTTACTTCCAAAGGGATCCCTTAGAGTTTGTTTGAGGGGTCCACATATATGCTTGGGTTATTTCATGTCATAGGGGGATCCCCTGTGTGGGTAAAGCCCTATATGTGTTACTGATACGTACCTCTTTCAGTGGTGGAACCAGTTCTTCTGGTTCCACCAATTATTTTTGTTGTAGCACTGTGCTCCATGGGATGTTATAACTCAATCCAGTCTTGTGAGTGGGCATGCAGTAAATCCACCACTGTTCCTTCTCTAGTACCAGTCCCTATGTGTTCCCTGTTATTTGTTTGATCTGCTGTGCTATCTCGGTGCCATTTGGCACCTTGATCCTAATTAACTCCCTTGTGGTCCACTAATGAGGACAATAATAGTTTCAGGAGGTTAAGCTTGAGTCTGATGCCTAACTCAACATATACTTGTGTGAATTGCCTGTTCTTTGTATGTGTCTTGCATGTTTCCATTCATCTCAAATTAGCAAGGGGTTGCAGAAGCTGATAGTGTCTCATGAGGGATGACCATTGCATTCTTAGGTGCCCACAAATATAGGAACATATTCACAATATTGTAAGGTACAAAAAAAGTCTTAGTGGATCATTTAGGTTCAGGTGGAGTCGGAGTGCCACCATAAATTGGGAGAGCTCTTGTTACGTACTTCCTGCAATTCCCTGCCCCATTGAGGGGTGAGGTAAGTGCCAGGTTCCAGGAACTTGAGTCTCATCTGATTCTGCCATTGGACACCGTTAACACGGTGGCCTGATGGCCTCGGTGCCACAAGGCACTGTGGCACATAGCCTACTTGTTGTAATCTTACTGTAAGGTAATAATCTTTTATTGATATGTTCCACCACCCCCTCCCTTATTAGCACTTGGTATCCCCCATGAGAGTTCATGATAGAATGTTGGTGTACTAGTTCTGGTAAATGTGAGAGTGGATGGTCAGAATAAAGGTTCCTGGACTTACCTGCATGGAGTCTGATTCTTTTTACACTTTTAAGACTACTCTATTTAGGGTAGGTGCCCACCACTCTTTTTCCTCATCTAGGACCACCATGAAATGTATGGTGGAAAAGGGAACAAAAACAAAAATATATATATGTGAAAACTCCCAGAATATCAGGCAAATTGATTTAACTTTCTCATAAACAATTATTATGAAAAAGAAAAGGAATGCCTAGTGGATCACACCACTGTGGCATCCTACTCAGCATATACCTATGCCAATAGTGCATCTGCCGCATTGGTAAATGCATAAATTGGAAAGATATCTTCATCAGGCAGAATTTCTAAATGTAGTGGCCAATATTTTGCCAAGGGCTGAAAGCTAGAGCTTCTGCCAACCTGGCTGGCTACTTTGACTGTAGAATAAGTCGTACTGTGTGCATACATACTGTATGAGATACAACAATTTACAAACTACACGAGAGTGTTATGTATGTATATAACATGCAAAATCCATGTACTTGATAGTTTAGTGCACACAATGTAACACTCACACAGGCACACAAGTGCGCACACATGCACACACGCATTTGGATTGAAATTGCAAATGTGATTTTCCAACGAAAGTGCCAGAAATGTACCTAGTCAAAGCAGTGAAAGTCACATTCCTGCAGTTATCAATTCTACACTCAAATTAGTCTAGTGATTTTAGAAGGGGCAGCAATTAGACTTCTTTTTCTCTGGAGGAATGTAGGGAGAGGTGCCATTTATGTGATATTTTTCCAATAAAATAGTACTTTTTACAAATAAAGACAGTTACAATTTTCATAAGACTAAACATTTGTAAAACAAGCATTGCAACATAATGTAATTGCAGGGTTAGCAAAATATTAAAAAGTTCCAATAACATTGAAATACTAAATAGTTTTGCACATGTAAACAAACATCGACAAAACCTAATAGTTGAAAACACGGAAGAGTGTTCCCAAAAAGGCTATACTCTTGCTGTAAAGTTGAGGTGTCAGAGATGCTTGGGCCTCTGCTATTAATCTAATTAGGTATTTACTATTTTGTAGGTCACTTTTTTCCTAGGGTATGAGATCTGCCATAGTGGCTAGAGCTGCCGATGTTGCGTGGTATGAGACTATAGTTTAAAATCCTGGCTTCGGCTCATCATCTTGTGGGCCTGGGGAAGCTTAATTTCCCTCTGCATGAAAACGTAAAAAATGTGTTGCTGCCCTTGGGACAGGTTCACGCTGTAAATAGCTGCAAAATTGAAAAAGAAAAATTAAATCAATCTGACTTGATGACTTTTCACAAAGAGGTAATTATTAAGCTACAAGATGTGACCCAGGCATTCTGGCATTGACAGACCTGTAGGGCTCACACTTCTTGGGCAGCAGTCCAGGGTGGCAGAAATTATCCATTCTACTTGACTTTAGTTGTATTCAGAAGAGGGCGTATTTTGAAAGCTTCCTTGAAACAGAACAATCACGTGGGCTCAGAATGGCATTTGAGTCATGAATCCTGGGGTGTGGGTTAGCTTGATGCTTTGCATACTTTGCTGACAGGTGTGTTTGCTTTCCCAGATTAGCCCACTGAGCTGTACAATAACCAAGATGTATTTTTAATGAGAATGTACTGTGCGATGTCACCTTATAGGCATAGTTTAGTTTCTGATATTGCCTTCATTATTCAGGGCCGGACTGGGAACCAAAATCCGCCCTGGCAAAATGTTCGAAATCAGCCCTTCTCCATTCCTCCTCTCTTATCTCTCTCTTTCCCTCCCTCTCCCCTTGGTCTTTGTCCTCTATCTCCCCCCTGTCCCTCCCGCCCCTGCCTGCTGTAACTACCTGGGGAAGCAGGAGAATGTGACAGTGGTGCCAGCAGCATTCCCCTGCTTTCAAAAACGGATTTCAGTGGCTTTAGCCCACCTGGGAAATGCTCGGTGAAAAGAATTGGCAGTCCTGGCCTGCCGGCATTGCATGAAGAAAAAGGCAGGGTCTCCTCCCCCCTCGCCTGCTCTCCCTGGCGTGGCGCGCTCCACCGCGTCATTATGATGCGGTGGACGTGCAGCGGCGGGGATTGGCTAGTAGGGGCTCCACCTTGACCAGGAAGCGATTAAGGCGCTTCCGGGGCAAGGTGGAGCAGGGGGCAGGCCGGTTAGAACCGGCTTGCCCAGTAATTCCGGATAAAAGGCCGGGGAGCGCGGGAGTCGGTCTCTTTGTCCCGCGCTCCCAGGCCTGCCGCACCCAGCCTCGAGGAGGCTGTCAACCTTTTTTTTGTTTTTCTCTCCTCTGCAGGTTTTGAGGACGCGTAGCCGGCGGTTGCTGTTCCTGTCGACATTCCCCGGAAGCGGGCCATATCGAGGTCGTTGGAGTCCGGAAGCTGGGAAGTCACCGGTTTTGAAGCGGGAGAGGAGTTGGCCTAACGAAAGGAGAGCAGAAGCGGGAGCCGGCAGGAACGAGCGAGGACGGAGCCGGCATTTTAAAGGGAAGTCGTGCGGCGCCCTTGGGGGATTTAAAGTAAGGCGCGCGCACGCGCCTCCAAGGTACGGGGAAAGCGGTAGTTGGGGTCGGCATTGGTGATGGAGAGCAGCCGCCCTTGAAGCCGGGGAGGGAGGTTCGAGCCGGGTGAGAGGCTCAAACATCCTCAGATTATTAATAAAATTGTTGCTCTGGCCTAATGGCTAAGCTCTTAGACACCTACTCTGAAGATTAGGTGTTCAATCCCTGGGCTTTCAATGTCACTGGGTGCTCAGTCTAAAGTGTAGACATTGGTATTTCCTTCAGTAAGGTTGGGAAATATTTACAGGTGGGGCGGGCTTTGGATAGTGGGCAGAGCATCAATTTTGCTATGCAACAGGTCCAGAGTTTGATCCTCTAGTAGGGCTAAGAAATAACTCAGAGGCATTGTCGGCAGCCTTGTGGTGTTGCAGGTGCCTCAAAAGGCAAGGGTTCAATCCCCAGCAGGGGAGGCAAGTGTATCTCTGATGGGCAAAGATTTATACCAATTGTTTTAGTGCAGTGGCAATATTATCCCTACTGAGGTCTGCTTAGGCGCGATCATCGCTCAGTGAGACCTTGCGATAGAAAATTATTTTATAGTCTCCGAGGAGACAGGTAATTTATAGAATAAAATAACATTAACAGAAACAGGGGGATGAGGCCAATTCAATGTGGGTATCGTATTTCCTTGCAACATAGGCAATCTGTGGTGATTCAGGGAAATTATTTGAGCGAGGGGTGTTGCTAGAGGCATCATATAACAAGAGTGTGTAGTGCGTTGGATCAAAGATTATAGTTTATCCATTGCATATGCTAAACTGTTTTTTCATCGTAGGAGTACATAGGGGGGTGCTCTTCGTACTAGAACAGAAGGAGGCGAGACAGAGGGCATCGCTGTAAGGGGACATAGAAGGGCCTGCACTTCACTGTTTCTGTGGGCCGCCGGGCTAGAGTTCGCTCGCCTACCGCCCAGACTAGCTGGTGTGGCGCGGTCCCAGTTGCATGGTGCTTACGGCCAGTCTGTGTACCCCCAACGTACAGGTAAGGACCTGGTTAGGTCCCATTTAGGTGACAAATAGCATTGTGTTGGCAGGTGTAATTGCTGATCAGTGTGTGGGTTACTTGGCAATGGCTAGTAAACGGGTGCAAAGCGTTCCCGCATGGAACATATGTTGGAATCTATGATGCGCAGGATGGCGACAATGGATAGGAGATGGGGAAAGGTAGAGCAAAAGGGGCATAGCCTGAAGGAGCTCAGGCAGAAAGTAGATGACCAGAGTGGCCCATCAAGCCGGCCCAAGCAAACAATAGTGCCCCCAAAACCCAGAGGGGAATTAGAATCACTCCCCAAGCGGGTTAGAAGCAGGAAGGGGAAGAATCAAGACCCCACACCAGGGCAACCTCTTGGGGAGATTCCTTCTGGGGAGGGTCCTGCAGGTGTGCCAGTCACACCAGTGAGCACTATAGCGATACCAGACTTAGCGCCAAGTGTCCCATTGAATCCTGTGCCTTCCCTGCCTTCGCCTGCACCAATTTCGGTGCCTCCAGTAGCTACTCCGGTGGTATCAATGACAATTCCAGTGGTGCCGACACCATGCCCTAGGGTTCCGGTCCTGATTCCAGTGCCCCACACCCCGGTTTTAGCGCCAGCAGAAGTAGGTCAGGTCCTGCCGGAGTTAGCAGTGCAGATAGCGGCAGTCCTCCCTTGGTTAGGAAAGGGGGGAATGGTAAAACCTTCTGTGGGCGCAAAAGAAGTTGGGGAGGACCCATTTGCAGAGGCGCAGAGGATGGTGGCGAGGATTATGGCTGCCCCAAGCGGGGGGCCGAGCCCAAGGCCAAGTACTGCCATTCAACCCCAACCAGCGCAACTAGAGTGCAACATTGGAAAAGACAAGATGGCGGAGCCAGCTGGAGTTGGGGCAATAGGTAAGGAGGTGGCATTGCCATTGCTGGGCGCGGGTGTGCTACCCTCTAGGAGGGAACATTTAGCAAGGCATGTAACACGAAGGTGAGGGAATTGATATCGTCTGGGGCTTATGTCAATATGTTTTCTTTACTTGTGGAGAACAGGGAAATGAGGTATGCAAAGAAGCAAAAGGATTGGATGCTTCCCAGTCAATGGCGGGTTGAAATGTCGAGATTCAGAGTGGAGGAGACCCTGACCAATTGGATAAGGGCTTTCTCAGTGTTTATGGCCATAATAGCTGAGCGGTCGCCCAATCTGCAAGCAGAAATGGCGTGTTACCAGAGCAGGGTTACTATGACTCATGATAAATATGGGGGGGTAGGTTGGAAAGAATATGACATGAATTTCAGGAAGGCCAAGGAATTTGACCCATCACTTACATGGGACCGGGTTGACTCAATTTCATGGTTTGATCAGTTTGGCCCCGGGCAGCCGGGCAATGCAGGGCAAAATTAGAACAACAGTCACACTTCTCAAGCACCTCAGCCCTTTCGGCCACCACAAACCGGGGGCACGGCCCGGGTGCAGGGAACGGGGGGGGTCGAAAAGGAGTATGCTGGGATTTTAATAGGAAGACATGCATCAGAGCCCAAGGCACTTGTAAATTTAGACACGCCTGCTCCATATGTAATCACCCCTCTCCCCCAGAATCAAGATGCCACAAGAAAGGGAATGCATTCTCAGGAAATAGAGGGAGGAAGAAACAAGAATAGGAAAAGGAAAAAATGGTAACGCATTCACCCATTGACGTAATGGCTATGACTCCTTGGTTAAATCGGTATCCAGATCATGCCACGGCTAGGATGTTACAGGAAGGGTTTTTGTATGGCTTTAGGATTCCAGTTGTTGACTATACAGGGACACCAGAGTGTAAAAATCAGCTGTCGGTGAGGTCCAACTCAGGGGTAGCAGCAATAAAAATTGCAAAGGAACTGCGCCTGGGTAGAATAGCGGGCCCATTTTACCACATCCCCATGCCCAACTTTGTCTGCTCGCCCCTGGGTGTGGTCCCAAAGAAAGATGAGGGGGAGTTCAGGTTAATTCATAATCTATCAGCCCCGAGAGGCAATTCATTAAATGACGCCATCAAAGAGGAAATCTGTAGCGTTAGATATGCTTCTTTTGACCAGGCAGTCGATATGCTAAGGGTTCTGGGACCAGGGGCCTTGCTAGCCAAATCAGATGTTGAATCCGCCTTCCGGCTGTTGCCTGTTCATCCTTTAGATAACCACCTGTTAGGCTTTTCATTTCAGGGGAAATTCTACATGGATATGTGCATGCCCATAGGTTGTTCTGTTTCCTGCGTTTTCTTAGAAAAATTCAGTTCATTTTTGGAATGGGTTTTCAGGCAGGCAACGGGGCACCAATTTGTCATGCATTATCTGGATGACTTTCTCTTTCTGGGGTCGGCGAGCTCCCGGGAATGCGCAGTGGCATTGCAGGAATTTTGCATGCTCATGCGTGCTTTTGGGGTCCCTTTGGCACCAGGGAAGACAGTGGGTCCAGCAACCACAATTGAATTTTTAGGCATTGAATTGGACTCTGTACAGGGATGTTTTAGGTTACCTAAAGAAAAAATTGTGAAATTTAGAGCAGTACTCCAAAAATGTTTGTCAAAAGATAAAGTGACACTACACCAGCTACAACAGGCAGTGGGCCAGTTGAACTGTGCGCTACGGGTAATACCTATGGCACGACCATTCTCCCGTTCCATCTCACAGGCCATAACAGGCCTGCAAGAAAAACATCATCACACAAGACTGTCGTCTGAGGTTCGCCAGGACATGCGGACAGGTCCTGCCGGAGTTAGCAGTGCAGATAGCGGCAGTCCTCCCTTGGTTAGGAAAGGGGGGAATGGTAAAACCTTCTGTGGGTGCAAAAGAAGTTGGGGAGGACCCATTTGCAGAGGCGCAGAGGATGGTGGCGAGGATTATGGCTGCCCCAAGCGGGGGGCCAAGCCCAAGGCCAAGTAATGCCATTCAACCCCAACCAGCGCAACTAGAGTGCAACATTGGAAAAGACAAGATGGCGGAGCCAGCTGGAGTTGGGGCAATAGGTAAGGAGGTGGCATTGCCATTGCTGGGCGCGGGTGTGCTACCCTCTAGGAGGGAACATTTAGCAAGGCATGTAACACGGGAGGTGAGGGAATTGATATCGTCTGGGGCTTATGTCAATATGTTTTCTTTACTTGTGGATAACATGGAAATGAGGTATGCAAAGAAGCAAAAGGATTGGATGCTTCCCAGTCAATGGCGGGTTGAAATGTCGAGATTCAGAGTGGAGGAGACCCTGACCAATTGGATAAGGGCTTTCTCAGTGTTTATGGCCATAATAGCTGAGCGGTCGCCCAATCTGCAAGCAGAAATGGCGTGTTACCAGAGCAGGGTTACTATGACTCATGATAAATATGGGGGGGTAGGTTGGAAAGAATATGACATGAATTTCAGGAAGGCTAAGGAATTTGACCCATCACTTACATGGGACCGGGTTGACTCAATTTCATGGTTTGATCAGTTTGGCCCCGGGCAGCCGGGCAATGCAGGGCAAAATTAGAACAACAGTCACACTTCTCAAGCACCTCAGCCCTTTCGGCCACCACAAACCGGGGGCACGGCCCGGGTGCAGGGAACGGGGGGGGGGGTCGAAAAGGAGTATGCTGGGATTTTAATAAGAAGACATGCATCAGAGCCCAAGGCACTTGTAAATTTAGACACGCCTGCTCCATATGTAATCACTCCTCTCCCCCAGAATCAAGATGCCACAAGAAAGGGAATGCATTCTCAGGAAATAGAGGGAGGAAGAAACAAGAATAGGAAAAGGAAAAAATGGTAACGCATTCACCCATTGACGTAATGGCTATGACTCCTTGGTTAAATCGGTATCCAGATCATGCCACGGCTAGGATGTGACAGGAAGGGTTTTTGTATGGCTTTAGGATTCCAGTTGTTGACTATACAGGGACACCAGAGTGTAAAAATCAGCTGTCGGTGAGGTCCAACCCAGGGGTAGCAGCAATAAAAATTGCAAAGGAACTGCGCCTGGGTAGAATAGCGGGCCCATTTTACCACATCCCCATGCCCAACTTTGTCTGCTCGCCCCTGGGTGTGGTCCCAAAGAAAGATGAGGGGGAGTTCAGGTTAATTCATAATCTATCAGCCCCGAGAGGCAATTCATTAAATGACGCCATCAAAGAGGAAATCTGTAGCGTTAGATATGCTTCTTTTGACCAGGCAGTGGATATGCTAAGGGTTCTGGGACCAGGGGCCTTGCTAGCCAAATCAGATGTTGAATCCGCCTTCCGGCTGTTGCCTGTTCATCCTTTAGATAACCACCTGTTAGGCTTTTCATTTCAGGGGAAATTCTACATGGATATGTGCATGCCCATGGGTTGTTCTGTTTCCTGCGTTTTCTTAGAAAAATTCAGTTCATTTTTGGAATGGGTTTTCAGGCAGGCAACGGGGCACCAATTTGTCATGCATTATCTGGATGACTTTCTCTTTCTGGGGTCGGCGAGCTCCCGGGAATGCGCAGTGGCATTGCAGGAATTTTGCATGCTCATGCGTGCTTTTGGGGTCCCTTTGGCACCAGGGAAGACAGTGGGTCCAGCAACCACAATTGAATTTTTAGGCATTGAATTGGACTCTGTACAGGGATGTTTTAGGTTACCTAAAGAAAAAATTGTGAAATTTAGAGCAGTACTCCAAAAATGTTTGTCAAAACATAAAGTGACACTACACCAGCTACAACAGGCAGTGGGCCAGTTGAACTGTGCGCTACGGGTAATACCTATGGCACGACCATTCTCCCGTTCCATCTCACAGGCCATGACAGGCCTGCAAGAAAAACATCATCACACAAGACTGTCGTCTGAGGTTCGCCAGGACATGCGGATTTGGATCGCATTTCTGGAGGGTTTCAACGGCAGGGTAGTGTGGCCCGGTCCCCCCACTACTTCCGCGGAATTAGGTTTATGGATTGACTGACGCTGCGGGCAGTGTGGGATTTGGTGCCATCCTCGGGAATGAGTGGGTGGCACAGCATTGGCCGGTTTGGTGGGTTGTGAGTGGTCTGACAGCCAACATAGTTTTCCTTGAGCTTTTTCCCATTTGTGTGGCATTGACTGTTTGGCCTCATCATCTGTGAAATCAATCGGTGATTTTTTTGGTCAGACAACATGACAGTAGTGGAATGCATCAACCAACAGGCTGCACGGTGCAAAATCATTCTCCGCCTGTTGAAATAGATAGTGCTGTTGTGTATGAAACTGAACATACAGTTTAAGGCTGAACATGTCCCGGGGGTGCTGAATAATGCTGCTGATGCACTCTCTCGCTTCAAGATGCAGGTTTTCAGGGAACATCTGCCATCTGAAGAGGCAACGCCAACACACTTCCCGGAAATACTCTGGCAGATTGGTGCCCCCAGCTACAGAACCTCGTGGCAGCTAGCCTAGGACCCAGGACCAGGAAAGCTTACGAAGGGGCGTTTTGGTCCTACTGAGCGTTTTTGGGGCAGGAATGGGCGGGTAGCTGGCATAAGACTGGGGCATTCTTCATGTACTTAGACAATTTGAATAAAGAGGGGCGCTCCGCGGCGACAGCCAGGCGACATGTAGCAACGGTTTCTTTCTTTGCACAGATCAGGGACACAAAAGACCCTACGAATAGTTTCATTGTAAGAAAGGCATTGAAGTGGTGGCGGCGCCTCCAGGGGGCTGCTCCTGACACCAGGCAGCCGATTGGTTTGGAGCGGCTGACTGCACTGCTTACAGCCTTGGGTGCCATTTGCAGTTCAATAGGGGAGGCATTACTATTCAGAGCTGCCTTTGCCTTAGCTTTCTATGGGGCATTTAGGGTGGGGGAACTGGTGGCACACAACAAGCAGGATGTACAAGGTGGGCTCCTACTGGAGCATGTGATCAGGAAGCCCGGGGCGAAGGGATGGTACTTCACCAGGCACAAAGCAATCCATGCTGCCCAGTGATGCACCTAGAAGCCTACCTCCAACAGAGAAATAGTGCGGTAGGTGGGACATTGTTGATACATGCGGACAGTACCGCACTTACCTTGTTTCAATTTAAAATAGTATTGGCGATCGGCAGGACAGGTTTGAATCCAAAGGAATTTGGGACTCATTCATTCAGAATAGGGGCTGCCACAGAGGCAACAGCTAGGGGGTTGCATAGCAGCAGTGTAAAGAGGATTGGATGATGGGCTTCTAATAGTTACAAGCACTATGTGCGGCTGCACTTGTTGTGAGGGTACCATACAATTGTGGACTGATGCCTGTCCTGTTTTGTTTGTTTAATTTCAGTTTCTTGAACCTGTCACGCAGGGGGGAAACTGCCGTCAGCACAACAGCAAGATTATTCACAACGGCGGCCACAACCACGGGACAAGGGAGCACAGGATGTGTGGGTCATTGGTCATTCTTATATACGGCGTATGAAATCTGTTTTCCTTTCAGGTAATCACAGACAAAGAGCTGAGCAGGATGGTTTCAAAGTTTCTTTCCATGGCAAAGGTGGCCTCTGCCTCAATCAGTTTAGGAGTTATATGACAGATCTTTTGAATAGACACAGCCCTCCGCCCACAATTGTTATCCTGCATTTAGGGGGGAATGACCTGGTAAAACTGGGGAGAAGGGTCTTGATGGAGGACATAATATCCGAAGTAGGCTGGTTAGCTAAGGCGTGCCAGGGCTGCTCCATAGTTTGGTCACAAATGATACCCAGATTCATATGGAGGGGGGGAAATTCTGTGAAAGCGTTGAATCACTCGGTAAGGAGGATCAACAATAAAATAGGGAAATTGTTCAGGTCCCCTCAGTTACAGAACATTGCACATGGGTGTGTCAGGGGAGAATCGTGCTTCTTAAAAGACGTGGTCCACCTGACTAGGTTAGGCAATGAGATGATGTTAGAAAATATCATAGCTTGGCTAGGGAGTGTAAGGGCTGGGCATGACCGTGTAGGGCAAGAGGAGGGGGGGGCCAGATAGTCGGGCAACTACGCTGGCCTGTGGCGGTAAGGTCATGACTGGTGAGCAGTAAATTTAAGGTCCTTAGGGGGCGGCGCCATTCTTGGAGGGGGTCGCCCAGGGGGAGGGACAAGAGGTCTCTCCTATAACTCCAGGGGCGGTACATCCGGTTGGCTGGATGGGTGCGGGGAAGGGGGGAGTCACGCTTTCTTTAGGCTGGTTGGCCACCCCGCACTGGCATGATGATGTCACTAAATGGCGCAGAGTGCAAGAGCCCCCATTTTTAACAGAGTTCAGGGAGCGTATGGGGGTAACCGGGGGGGTAGTACCCTCTCGGTAAATGGGTCCTCTGCGCATGCGCACTCCTACGGGAGGGCGTGGCTAATTGATAAGGATCTGACACCGGTTAGTGACCTTGCCGTAGGCCCAAATAGGTTACGCAGAAAGTAATTAATGTATGATTATGATCCAGATGTTAGATTCGGATAGGAAATACTCTGTATTAGAAATATGTTAAGGTTAGCCATCTGATATCTGTACATATGAATTGTAATCAAATGTCATCTACGTTTCTGCGTAAATTGTGTAAATATTGTTTAATTCAATTTTATTTTATTTTCATGTTTTTATAAATACGGCCGGGGGTTGTACGACCCCCGCCTCCAAAGAAACTCCCCTCTCATGTCCATCATTAATAGATGTGGTTTATACACAAGGCGGGGGGAGGGGGAAGTTCGGTAGTCCCAGGCCATATGGTTAGATTGAAAGCATGCTAACTTCAGAAGTTTACCGGCCTGCCAACACACAAGGTGCTGCTGTGTAACACAAAATATCGTCTCGCTTCGCACAGTCACCCAACGAGGAGCCGATATCAAAGAGTGAGAACAAGAAGAGCTAGCCACCCCTAAATACATTGAGCAGGTTTCCAGCTCATGTGTTGGAGGATCTGTGGGGTAAAACCCATTATTCATTAAAAAAAAAATGACCGAACAGGCTTAAGAAGCCTTTGTTTCTTGTCTTTGGTAGGGTGGGGCACGCATCATATGCCATTACGTTTGAGGTCCTGTCCCTTACAGTCCTGTTTAGTCAATGAAGAGCCGAAAACCCCTCACACACAGTGGCGTAACATTAGCCCCCGCAGCCCCGTGGTGCAAGGTTTACCCTCAGCACAATACACTGGGACCAAAGTTGCAGGGGGTGGGTCTCCTTGTACTTTGCAGGGCGCCCCCTCAATTTCCATTACTCCACTGCTCACACACACAAGCTCTGCCCTCACTCATATGGTGAAAAGATTTTCTAGGTCGACAGGTCTGAGTATGGGATGTGGCCAGGTAGCTACAGCTGATGACTTTTGAACATGCACAACCATTGTTGAATCCTGGCTTTGGTGCAACAACATGTGATTCTTGGCACATCAACTAATCTCCCTCTACCTTAAAGGAGAAAACATTTGTAAAATATTCTGGATAATGCCTTTTTACCAATTTCTCACTATAAAACACTGCCAAAAAATGTTTATGCCATTGGTATATTCCCGGGGACTTTACATTTGTCAATTTGCATTGTTATAACCGTGATGTGTGTTGCTGCACAAAGTAATGCGTGTTGTGATGTGATGCGGTTGGGAAGCAACCTTTACAATGCAGTCATTACATCGCACTACCTTTACATAGCAGTCATTAAATCGCAACATCCTTTACATCGCATGTCATTACAACGCATGTCACTACAACGCAGGTATTACATCGCAAGTCATTACAATGCATACCATTACAACACCTAGTACCTCACAGTATCCAAGACTTACCCTACTGTTGCCCTCACTGGAGTTAGAATAGTGATTTTTACCCCTACACTATCCAACACTTACCCTATTTTTGCACTCACTGGAGTTAGAATAGTAATTTTTACCCCTACACTATCCATCACTTACCCTACTGTTGCACTCACTGGAGTTAGAATAGTAATTATTACCCCTATACTATCCAACACTTATCTTAGAAGCGATGTAATGGTATGCGTTGTAAAGGTATAATGCTATTTAATGGAATGCGTTGTAAAGGTAGTTTCTGAAAATGCGATGTAATGGCATGCAATGTAAAAGAATTAATTGTAAAGGATGTTGTGATGTAATAACTGCTTTGTAAAGGCATGCGCTGTAAATGTATGCATTGTAACGTCATACATTCGATGCGGTTTCTCGTATGGCACGATGTGTTGTTTGTTATATAGTAAGCTGTAACTAAATTCATCTTATTGCCACAAGTTCTACAAACCAAGGGCCCGATGTAGGTGGCTAAATACCGGTCGGTAACAGTGAAATTCGGTAAATTTTACCGTTACCGACCGGTATTTAGCCAATTGCAATTTTCGTAATACCGAATGGATTCGGTAATAAGGAATCGGTAAAATAAGGAAAACCAGCTACCGATTCCTTATTACCGAATCGGAGATACCAAAAACCCCAAATACCGATTCGGTAAATAAGAATCAGTAAAAGAGATGTACCAAAAATCTGTAATACAGAATTTCATGAAATTCGGTATTTAAGAGTCGGTAATTACCACTGACTCAAAGCAGGTGTTAATCATGTGCACAGCATTGAAACAGCCCCAAAATGCAACAGTCTCAACACAATGGCGGCCCTCTACGTTAGTGCAAGGTGGCTACGACTACAGGCAGCAGGAATGAGGATCTGGAGAAGGGAGGAGCGCATATACAGACAGTGCATCACACTATTTCAACTCACTGAGGCAGAAATTCATGAAAGGTACAGGCTACACCCCCAAACTATCCTGGACCTGATACGAGACCTGCACCCACTCCTGGAGCATCCTACACCAAGGGCGCACTCTATATCACCACATGTCCAGGTGCTCTGTAGCTTCCACCTATTAGCATCAGGAAGTTACCAGGGGGTGATAGCTGCGGCAGGTGGTGTGTCGCAGAGCTGCCTGTCTCGGTTCCTTAACAATTTCCTAGATGCCATGATGCAAACGATGCATCACTACATACGCTTCCCCACCACACAGGCAGAACTGCAGAAAACAAAAACAGACTTCTACCAAAAGGCATAGTTCCCGCATGTTATAGGGTGCATTGATGGGACACACATACCTCTCTGCCCACCTGCAGCCAACGAGTACATCTACCGTAACAGAAAATCCACCCACTCCATCAACGTGCAGGTCATCTGCGATGCGGCCAACATCATCACCGACATCGTAGCAAAGTTTCCTAGGAGCACCCATGACTCCTACATATTCCGCAACAGTGGGATATATACACGTCTGGCTGGGGGAGAATTTGGAGAAGGATACCTGCTAGGTAAATCACTGTGACACACCCTGATGTATACTGCTGATGAATGTGTTGGTGTTTGTTATTAATAGCACTTTCTTTCTCACCTAGGTGATAGCACATATGCCGTGTGGGCATTCATCCGCACTCCTCACCTGAACCCATCAACCCCAAGTGAGAGACGATATAATGCTGCGCACAAATCAACACACAATGTGGTGGAGCGGACGTTTGGACTGTTGAAGAGCAGGTTCCGCTGCCTCCACAAAAGCGGAGGCGCCCGTCAGTACCGACCCATCATCTGCTGCAAGATCATCACTACATGTGGTATGCTGCATAACCTGGCAACTAAGAAAGGGACAGCAGTTGATTTGACCAACTCTGAGGACGATGATGATGACTGTCCACAGCCAGAGCCCAGTGCAGCAGGAGCAGCACCAGGACCAGATGGGAGACAAAGACAGGCTGAGATTACACAGAACTATTTCTAGGTAAGTAAGGAGACACATCATGAAGGGCTTAACATAGCAGTCCCAATTCCAAACAGCCTACAAAGCTGCCATGGGTTAATTCACTCATGTATCAAAAACAGGTGTGCCTGGCATTACCTCCTGCGCCCACGCACAACATTGCTGCTTCCTCTGTGTACACTGTCCTCACTGGCAATCTGTCCTGTGCCACCACTTTGCCGTCTGCTGTGCCTCCTGGACTCTGTAACAGGGGGCGTTTCACTACTGCGGCTATTTGTCTCCTCACTGTCCGCCACATCACCTGCACGACAATTGGCAGTCTGATTATTTTGTAGCACTTCAAGTGCAGTGGTCACTGTCACCAGCCCTCTTGCCACATCCCGGCTGCAGTGTGCCATCTCCTCCTGCATGGCCACCGAGCACCTGCAGAGCAGAGAAGTGGCAGTGGAGAGGCGGTTCACCGCCTTGGTGTAGTTCTCCATTTTCTGCCTCTCCCTGCACCTTGCCATTCTGTCATCTTCCATCTTGCTGCACAGCAGCCTCACTGAGTCGGACATGTCCCTCATGCCCTCAGCCATGTCCCTCATTCCCTCAGCCAGTGTTGTGGTCATTGTGCAGATGCCCTTATCTATGCACTTCAAGTGTGCTGTCATGTGCCCCATCTGCCGCTGAACTGATCTGATCGCCTTTCCTTGCAGGCGCTGCACCTTCAACATGTTCACCTCCAGACCTGCATAGACACTCGAAGCTGGACTGTGTGCCCTAGCCCTGCGGCGTCTGGCACCTGTGTGTGGTCGCTCTGTGGGGGACTGTGCACTGGCATTATTGTCATCATCTGGCACGTTGGCTGTTCTTCCCCCCTGCAGTTCTCGTCGGACAACTCCATCTGTTGGAGGCTGGCAACTGCATACCTCCTGGGTCTTGGAGATGATGGCGTTGGTGACGCTGCTGGTGATGCCGGTCGTGATGCCGGTGTTGATGCCGGTGGTGGTAGTGTTGATGGTGGTGGTGTTGATGGTGGTGGTGTTGATGGTGGTGGTGTTGTGGTGTGGCCCGCAGGCGAAATTACATCTTCCTCCGCCACTCTATCTCTCTGGGGTGTCTTTCCTGCCTTGCCTGGCGCAGCCCTGCACGATGTCTTGCCTGTGGAGACAGATTGGATATTAGTTCACTTGTCTGGCAGCATTTGCATACAAATAAATTTCATGTCTGCCAATTAATCTGACTGTCCTCTGCTTGCTTATCGCCGGTGTGCATCACATGCCTTTGGGTTCAGTGGGCTGACTGTTATGATAGGTGTTACACTGACTACATCTCCCATAATACATTGCTGGTGTTTAGTAAAACCTGTACTGGAGTGGGATTCACACTGCCTCATTGGGGAATGGGGTTAGGGAGTGGGGGGCGCAGCTTGGTGTGCATGCATCTTATCTTGTTTGGTTGCAGCTCTAGCTGAGCTGTCTGCATCCCCGATGCCGCTGACACTCTCAGGCTCAATGGTGGACTCCACAAGCAGTTCCAGTGCAGTCGGTGCAGGTGCTCTATTTTTTCCTCCACCTGTCAGGTTTGCTTGCTTTTTCCTTTCAGACATCCTCTTCTTTGCCATACTCCTGAGATCATACCACCTCTTTTTTAGGTTGGCTGCGTCACGGTGGGTCACACCTATGGAATTAATGAGGTCCTGGATTCCAATCCATATTTTTCTTTTTTGTGACTCAGGCACTTGTAGTGATTTTTTACCAAATAACTTGGTGTGTTCCTTTGCCACCTCCTCAATTAAGATCTCCAGCTCCCTCTCACTAAATTTAATTTATCTTTTCCTTTCTGCACCATCAGTTTCCCTGTCCTGGCTGTCCATTCTGGTGTTTGATGTCAGGTAGTAAAGTTGGTCCTGTTTGTCTTTCTCTGCTGCCTGCCTCTGCAACAGCTTCTTGTTCAGTGCAGCTGCTTGGTGTGTGGCCACTTCCTTGTTGGGAGTAAATAGGATGCACAGGATTGGCTGATTCCTCAATTTTAGGAATTTTGAATTACCAATTCGGTACTTACCGATTCGGTAATTAAGAATCGGTAATACCCATCGTTATTAAGTATTCGGTATTTTTTTTCCAAATTTTACCGATTCGGTAAAAATTACCGAATTTTTACCTACATCGGAAATACAGATTTCTTAATAGCGAATCGGTAAAATTCGGTATTAAGAAATCGGTATTTCACATTTACCTACATCTGGCCCCAAATGACTAATTGTCCTACAACCAAAGTTGTAGTGCTAGGAGCCGCGAGCAGTGTAGCAACATATCGACTAAGATAAGGTGCTGCTACTCTCTTCCACGCTGTTTCATTCTGCCTAAGCCAAGCACACACCTTTGCACTGTTACTGCAGATCTTTAGTGTATTCTATATTTATATTTTGATACGTGAAATGTTTGTAATGATTGTATGTTTTTTTAATAGAATACATATTTTATAAAGATGAAAGTACGAAGGTTTGTGTGATGTCTAGCAAACGTTACCCTGCGAGTACAAAATACTGCCCTTAGACATACGTTTCCCATATAGTATATCTGCTGCACAGTGGAGCACACATGCACTGCATGTAAAGGTAAGAGAAAAAAATAAATTTCTTCTAATTCCCACCTGCCAAAAGGAAGTGTTTTTTGACACATATCCTTGTCTACCATTGCTAGCAGATGAAGTTTTCTAATTAAAACAATGGATGGTTTCGTGGGAATGCCGAAGTACCACTCATGAGACACCCCTTGATGCAAATTAGCCACTTACATTAGTTTTAGGGTTATTTTCCAGCACTAACCAGTTTCATGCTGGAATTTGAATATTTTATTAATCCTTTGCGCCTCTTTGTGCCACTTTTTGTGATTTTGAACTATCATCACAAATTGATTATTCTGTCCAGTACGAAATACTGTGATAATCAGAAATATGTATAATAATATTAATAATAATAGCTATAACCTGTTCTATGTATATTGCCCTAAGTCTCCAGTCTTTTAATAATAGGGGCTATTAATACCCATTTTTCAATCATGGTAGATCAACAGAAAGTGATCTCCCAGGCAGCTGCTTGATTTTAAGCTGAGGGCACCAGGGAGGGATCTTTATACATCACCCAAGATAAGATCTCTCCAAGCTGCCAGGCTTTTTTACACAACCAGATAAGAGACAAGAAAGCTGCAGTGATGCATAAACCATCAAGCAATTAATTACAATGCAGATTGTTTGTAACTGCACTGCAACTGTCCTTTTTTCAGCGAACGCAAAAATCACCACAAATAAAGATATCAGGGGGAGTGGATGTTGCAATGAAGTGACTGCTGTGACTAGTCAAAAAAATGTCTTTATTAAGCTGGGTGTGGTTTTCTGCATTTTACATTTACACATTGGTGGCTGCGATGCAATGATGCCCAATGCGCTGGCGTAACAAAACTTGAGTAGGGCCCCCTGCAAGGTACGCAAAGGGGCCCCCTTCGGACTAAATCTAGTGCTCTCCGGCCAGAGTTTGTGCTGAGGGGGCCCCCTAGAGCTTGGGGGCCCCCGCACAGCGTGGGCTGCATGGGCCTGTGTTACGCCACTGGCCCAATGAGCAGACTATTGGACCTTTGCCTCCTTAAGCAGATACCATTCTCTGACTGTCTTCCAGATGTGTGTAACCAAATGGGTGGAGCCTACTGTGACTGATACATGTATTTGTTTGGTGGGCCTGCGTGGGTGAGCAGGGGCAGAACAATGCCAATATAAAAATTAAAAAAAACATTAAGGGCAATAATACTAATAGGTGTGTGGACTACTTGTTTAGAATGTATGACGTTACTACGCCATCCATTACCCCACTGTAGGTTACAACGCGGATGTTACATAGTCCGCTTTGTATCCATGCATGGCTTTACATCGCAAGTCCTTTCTACGACTTGCGCTATATGGCGCGCTGGACCTAGGAATAGTATAAATTACTATTACTATTCCTACTCCAGTTAGCACAACAGCAGGGAATGTGTTGGATTTAAAATCCAACACATTCCCTGGTGTTGCATGCCATCTAGCGCAAGTCGTAGAAACGACTTGCGATGTAATGCCATGCGTGGTAACAACGCGGACGATGTAACGTCCGCGTTGTAAGCTACCCCCGTGGAATTACCGGCTTTGTAAACGCTGTTTCCCACTTGCTTAGGGCCAATTTTACCAACATTTTGCTATGTGGTTGTGTCACTTTTGTGGCTCAGCCACAGCAAAAAATACTAGCAGATATTTGCAAAGTCACGCAAGGAGCAATTTACATAATTTTGCGTGGCTTTATAAAAAAATGTAGCTTTGTAAAGAAATGTAACACAGCAGTTTGCATTGCATTGCCTTACATTTTGTTCTGCTATGCATTCAATGGGTGGAGCATGGGTGTTCCAATAGATTTCAAGCAATCCCAGATTTACAAACGTTTGTAAACCTAGGATTGTGTGAAATTTATACGCCTCCCATAGGATGACATAATGAGTAGAAAAATAGTTTTGTTCTCCTTGTTATTTCCTCTATATGTGCTGCTATATAAAGCAGGCACCCTTGCACCAAGGTGCAAGGGGGCCTGCGTTGGTGCTAGGGCGCCTGAAGTGCTCCAGTGGTATGAGAGAGCAGAAGTGCGACATATCTTAGTAGAAATGGAGAATTTCTGCTCTCTCTCTTTCACAAAACACAGCACAGCAACTTGCCCTGCTACACTGCATTGTGTAAGAGGTTAGTACATCCGGCCCCTAGGGTGTACATTCACGATATGCCATGGGTGGCATTAATGTTAATGAACAAACTTATCATCCAATGCCTAAATCCGGCTGCAGATGGCTTTGATCTTTTGTTATATGTTATGTTGTGCTAAGCTATGTTAAGCATCCCCTGTTACCTTTATCAGAAGAGGAAAGTGTAATATATTATGTACCATAGCATATTGTCAAGATGACTTGCATATTTTCTTTAACTGATAGCAATAGGGAAAATGTTGTCTTTCTTTAACATGTTTAATATTTATGTGTCAGTCAATGGTGCAGATGCACTGTGACATTACGGGCAATCAATTGGAGTGTTTGCAACCACCTTCAGTTTGTCATATTTATCCTTGGCTTGCCACATTATACCACTATACCTCCATTTTTGCATATTTCCCCCCCAAAAACAAAGCCAATATAAGAGGCAATTTAAAGGCCAAAACACTAACCTGGCAGAGTGACTGAATGACTACATAGTTCACCATTCACTTTCCAGTGATACACAGCGGGCAAATTGTGGAGGGCCACGAGGGCAGACTGGAAAGTGGAATCAATTCTACACCGAAGTGTACCTAGAGTACAAAAAATGAAATGTTTAATCAAGGGTAGCCAGCTCCCAAATTAAATTTTGCACTTATTTGACTTACATAATTTTCACACCCACCCACTCACACCACTGGATGAAAACTCAAAGGCATGTTTTATGTTGATGAATGTTGTTTCATTCTCCTGTTGCAGGTGCAATGATGGGTACAAAAACAATCAGTGCGAGAGGATAAACACGAAGGTCTCTGAAGGACCTAGGATGGTGCTTTCAGGGGGGAGCTATCAATAGTGCTGCAGGTGCAATAGCACCAGGAAACAAAGCTGTGAGAGGCCCACTGTACCCCAAACAGATGTTTGTTTTATTTACTACTTAAATGGGGTGGGTGGTCCTTTTCCTTGCCTGTATATGGCTCATGACACCTTTGTTTAGTCAGTGGGGCATTCATCAAACCAAGGGCCCTTAGGATACCAGAATACAGGAGCAGCAGGATTTTAGCACTAAAAGAAGCACTGGCGCTGACAGCCCATGCTAAGATGGTCCCCAGGAGAATGCCTGTACGGCAGCAAGACTACAACAGTGAGGTGTTTTGATTGTTGAATCATGTCTGCAGGGGCAGCTCCTCCTTGTGGGTGGTGGGAGCGACGCCCCACTGCTTTCTCGCAGTGTGAGAAGCAGAAACATAAAATGATATTTGTAATACCATTTTATGTTTCTGCTTCTCGTACTGCGAGAAAGCAGAAGGGTTTGGTCGGGGGCAGGCGTGTGGGTGGTCGCGCTCTAGGGCAGCGGAGGAGTGGCGTGCCCACTGATGAGGACGCTGACTCTGGGGCTGACTAAACCAGTCATGTGCACTCTGCCTTTTCTCCATGTAGGCTGCATGGCCTCCCCATAGGCGCCTGGCTGGTCAGCGTCCCGACCAATTACTATGCTGCCATTGCAGTGTTGTGATTGGCTTAGGGGAGGGGAGGGAGGCTTCCTGCTTCCAAGAGAGGAGCAGACACGACGCGGAGGAAAGGAAAAGAAGAGAGAGGGAGAGAGAGAGATTGATGATATAATATTGTGAAAATAAAGAATAAAACCCATAATGTTTAAGATTGTAAGCACTGAAGATAAGCAATATAAGCTAAAAATATTCATATAATTATAAATAAAATCGATATGGAATTCAGGGAGGTTTCCTCAACAATAATATCTGTTGACTTACTATGATAACTTGAAGTATCAAGGGAATATGTTAAAGGTGACCAAATATGTTCTCTTTGAATAGCTAATGTAATAGGATGTATATAGGCTCTATCCAATTTATGATTAAACCAAACTGTGTACCACCAAATTTTGTAAGAAACATGCATGCTGTTTTTCCAATTTGAAGTTATTTATTGAAAATCTACAGCAAGTACAATATCCAACAGAACAGGTGAGTACGGGAGGTAAGCCCAAACAGGAGATAGGCTTCCTATGACTATATAGTGTATAGCTTATGTTATGTTAGATGTTTTATAAAGTGCCTGCTCACTCCTAAAGGAATGTACCCACGGTAGAAAGTTACAGCACTATTAGTCAGTCGTCAGGTAAGGTCCCTCTTTAGGGGGCTGCCAGTCCTAGGTACTTTGCTTAAATACCCAGGTCTTGAAAGTTTTCTGGAACCTCACTTCTGATGGCTCTGTTCTGAGGTCTAGTGGCATAGAGTTCCATAGTTTTGCAGCAAGGAACCTAAAAGAACTCCCCCCAGACGCATTCTGTTGAGTCTAGGGATTTCGGGCAGTGTGGCCCCATAGGACCTGAGGTGTCTGTTTGGAGTGTAAGCTTGAATCAAAGGGTACAAATATTGAAGACCTTTCTGGTTGAGTATCCTGTGTGTAAAACAGAGGGCTTTGGAAGAAACCCTGGAATTAATAGGGAACCAGTGTAGTTTGGCATGTCCTGATCTCATGGAGGATTGTTTTTGGAGTTTTAGCAGTTACTGGGCTGCTGCATTCTGTACCCTTTGGAGCATCCCAAGCCTGCTCTTAGCAACCCCCACTTAAAGTATATAACAATAGCCCAAGCCGGATACCAGCATAGCATGTATGACTGTTTTTTTTGCCGGTTCAGGTAAGAATCCCAGAATCTTATGAACCATCTTTATCACTCCAAATCGTAGTTTTAATCTGGTTTGTAAATGAGAGAGAGGTGTCAAATATGACTTCCAGATTTTTTACTTTTAGTTTGGCTATAGGGGTAGGGTCCAGTTCAATATGGAATGCTAACATTACAAATTCTAGGTATTTGAGTCCAAACTTGCAACCAGAAAGCTTGAACATTAGCACATAGGAACATCTAATGCAATAGCTCACAGTGAGGTGCATTATAGGACCAACAATAATCTTGCAAAGCAGATTTCATTTTGTATACTAACATAAGAGTGATAAATAGTCTACTGTATATCAAAAAACATTGTCTGCTTAACATTTGCAGCTCTATAAGCTTTATGTAATGTAGACCAAATTGTATCCGAATATTATGTAGACCAATAGGCTTACAAGTCATTTTCCCATTGTAATTCTCAGTTAAATTTGTTTCTAATGGTAGAGAAAAAGACAAAGGGGCGATTCAAAATGAGCCTCTGTACTCCCGAGGGAGGACCCCTAGTCGTGGGGGAGGCTCCACATTTGGGGTGGAATTTCACAATGGGAATTCTCATGCAGAGATTCCACCCCAACTGCAGAGCCTCCCCCACGACAGCAGGGTCATCGCCACGAGTTTGGAGGCTCTTTGTGAATCAGGCCTAAGATGTTCTTAGATGAGAGAAGATTTGGAATTCTGTTTTAGTAGAGTAACAAAATTGTTTTCGTATGCACATGGGATGTTGTCACTGTGCAAAAACGGAATGATGATTCTGATGGACTAGTTGTGCATATTTATGAAAGAAAGAGTGTGGTAGGCAGGGCTATAGAGAAATGGATAGGAGCATCTTTAACCACTAGTTGGTTAATCAAAGTAACACCTTTATCCTTCCATGTTTTCCAAAATAGAGTTCTATTGTTTATCTTGAGATTTTTATAATGCTTGGGGAGGCATTTAAAAAGTTAGTGTATCATACGTGTTTTGGGAAAAGGAGGGGTTTCAGTAGTTTATCTGAGTATGCAATAGGTGGGTAAGAAAAGAAACTCATTTTAGATGAAAAATATACCAATTCATTAAAGGAAATGGAGAGATAAGTGAATGTTTAATAGAAAACTATAAAGGTTTAGGTAGATCAGTGTTATTGTTGAGCTAGTGACTGGATTCTTTAAGACAAAATGTTTCATGAAACTTATGGGAATGGGGACAATTTACACCACCATGCTGTTTAACAAGTTTCAGCCAAGACATACAAGCAGGCTTATTCTTCCATAAAAAGCAGTAAAGAACAGAGTCTATTTTTTTTAAAGAATTGGAGTGGAATTTGTAAAGGTATCATGGAGATTAGGTACATCACACGAGGGGATAGCATCATTCTAATAGAACTTAATCTACCGGACCAAGATAAGGTTAGGGGATTCCATTGGAACAATAATGTTTCATTTTTTACAGTATATCATCAAAGTTTAATTTAAGATTTGGTGCAATATAGTTGGTAATCCAAAAGCCAAAATATTTAACTTTAGTTTGAATCCAAGTAAACCCTAGATCATTGAAATCATCTTTTATGCAGAATTTATCAAGGGCTACTATCTCAGATGTATCAAGATGCAATTTATAATGCTTAACAGCAGCAAAATTGTGGACCTCCGTTTGAAAGGCAGAAATAGATTTGTTAAGAATAGAAAGATTAAAAAGGATATCATCAGCATATACTAACAATTTTATTTGGGAGTCTGTATATGAAAAGCCAGAAATCTTAGTGTTTTGCCTGATTCTTAATAAAAACGATTAACGTGACTAAAAATCAAAGAAGGGATAGGTGGCATCCGTCATGCACTCCTCAATGTAAGGAAAAAATAGTCAGAAGTTGTTGAGTCTCAATGATAGAGTCCCTCGGGACCGGCTAGCTGATCAAAGTGGTCCACCTCTTGATAGCCTTAAATCCGATTGCTATAACAGCAGAGATTTTTAAGGTGATCAAGTGTAGGAAGGAAGGGAAGGGAACGGCAGGAAGGCGATCTGTAAAACATAACATATGAACTTGTTATAGATATATATATTGAATGATTAATGATCATCCCAATTCTTCTATACTAATATATGTAATTTTTTACCTGCAAAAGAAAATAACCCTGGATAACCTTGTGTCCAAGAAAAAGAGTCCAAGTACTCCATTATCCTCTTTCCTCAGAGTAATATTGTAATATAAAAATACAATTTATCTACCTAAACTTGTACTGGTAGATTTCCTTCACTTATCAATACCTACCAAATAAAACAAGAAGACAAGCCTCACAGAGATTGAAAAAACCAGGACTCAAATGATGCCCTGTTAGGATATAGAAAAGAGAATCCAAAACAACTAATAAATGTTCCAATGGGTAACAGATTCATGTCATAGCAATCAATGAATCAGTGATTATTCATTTTCATACCTGCAACTTTCTTTTACAAAGTTTATAAGTTTCTTAGGACTTTTTTTTATCTCAGTAGCAAAATCGTTACTCTGAAAGTCAATCAAAATATTTCAGGGAGGCCATGATCCTTTCACACAGTTGTTTGGTGTTTTCTTTGGTAAAATTCACAGCTGTTTCTTTCCCTGAAATACCAAAGAGTTCAGATACGAACGAGTTATCCGGGCAAGGTGAAGAATATTACCAAACCGTGAATTGTCTTAGGAATAACACCGGCAAATACTTCACCATTAAAAATGTTTTTGGGAACAAGTTCCCAACACAGAACGAAATGTCTACTTTGTTTAAATAGACAAAGCCAAGCGGTGATTAGAGAGCAACCTTCACTCAGCCACAGTTTCAACAATCCAAACTTTGATTGGTGCACGGCACCCTTACCCACAAGAAGACTCCGATACAAATTCTTCGGAACGGAACTGGAGAACACCAAAAATCGACCTCGCAAGCTGTTTGACTTGGTCAAACACCAATCCAACAAACTAGCAAAAACCTCCAAAGAAACACCTAAACCCCTAATAACAAGTGAGGAATTCTCGTCCTTCTTCTGCGACAAAATCTCTGCCCTAGGTATCAAACTAAAATCCGCAACTCACCAATAAAATCAAAATCTGCCAACTCTACCTCTTCTCTCCGTGTTGTCCTCCCAAACCTCACCCAAAAACCTAGCGCACTGGTCCAACTTTAACATCTATGACAAACACTCTATCTCGAAACTTCTTGCCTCCTTAAACCCGAACAATCACTTCAATGATCCTCTCCCATCCAACTGCCTAGCTGCAGCCTTTCTGGCTATCATCCCTCCCTGGACCTCAATAATCAATGCCTCCCTCCTCCAGGGCTCAATTCCTGATTCGCTCAAGGCGGGCCAAGTTGTCCCCATCCTAAAAAATCCCACGCTGGACCCTGCTTCCGCTGAGAACTATAAACCCATATCTAACATCCCACTCCTAGCCAAAGTTCTGGAAAAATGTGTGCAACAGCAACTGAGCCTACACATAACAAATTTCACCTGTTAGATGACATCCAATTTGGGTTCAGATCGGGACACAGCACGGAAACCACCCTCCTCCACATTATAGATGACGCTCTCCAAGCTCTCGACCAAGGCAAAACCTGTCTCCTGATCCTCCTAGACCTTTCCTCTGCCTTTGACACAGTTAACCATCAATTTCTCCTTGAACGCCTCAAATTCAGGATGGGGTTGGATGGCACAGTCCTTGAATGGTTTAGATCCTTCCTCCAAAACCGATCACAGAGAATCCTCATCGACGGTAATCTATCCGCCCCCTCTCCGGTTACGGTTGGAGTTCCCTAAGGATCAACTCTCTCCCCTACCCTCTTCAACCTCTACCTTGAACCTCTCACCAAGGTTCTACATGCTGCGAATATCTCCTACCTTATGTACGCCGACGATACACAAATCTACATAAAAATCTCTTCCCCTGAGGACATTTTCTCCCTGAATGAGGTCTTGAAGCTGACAGTCCACTGGCTCATCACCAACCAGCTTAAACTCAACGCAAATAAAACTGAATTTCTTCTGATCTCTCCACCCAACCCCAATCCAGTAATCCAGGAATGGATAAAGACCATCTCAGCACTAAACTGCCCTCCTACCATTGTTGACCCGGTGAAATCCCTTGGAATAACCCTGGATGGCAGCCTGAACATGTGTGACCATATAAACTCGATGGCCAAAACGGCTAGATTCCACCTGAGTTACCTAAGAAACCTAAAACCCTTCCTCGATGTGTCCGACCTTAAAACAGCAGTACAGGCACTGGTCATCTCCAGATTAGAATATGGATGCTCTACTCTTGCAGGGCTTCCCAAGAAATCGCTGGCCCCACTGAAAGCCTGCCTGAACACCGCCGCCAGACTACTAACCGGCTCAAAAAAATTCGACCACATCTCTACCCACCTCAAAGCGCTGAACTGGCTTCCCCTAGAGGCCAGAATCCAATTTAAACTGGCCTGCATTACTCACAAAGCTCTTTATAACAACTCCCCTTCATTTCTCACACAAAAACTCGTGATATCAGGAGGACCCAGAAACTCCCGATTTGCCAAAGACCTACTGCTGCAACCTGCACGCTTCCGGAAGAAAAAAACCTACTATCGGGCCTTCACTGGGGCTGCGCCGAGGATCTGGACCTCTCTCCCACCCGTCATCAGAAGACATCCGTCTTTGGCACACTTTAAGAAGAAGACGAAAACCTTCTTAAGGTGTATATACCTCGCCTAATGAACACGTTATATCATTACCTTTCCATGGACGATACCTATTCCTGCGCTCCTGGGCATCCCCCCAAGAGTGAGACTATATGCCTTCCTGTACAATGTATCTACCTGTTTTGATTTCTTCCCACATGTAGCCGGGACTTTAGACAACGTGTTTTTCTTGCATCATGTATCCCCTATTTTACCCAATTGTTCCCTCCCTTCCCATCGCTATGTACACCACCCTTATTACTGTAAAGCGCTCTGATACCCTCACGGGTCTGGTTCGTGCTCTATAAAACTATAAAATAAATAAACAAATAAAAAAACAAATGCACAGCAGATCCGGCAAGAATAATCTGAAGCGTGCTGAAGCCGCTTTTATACTTCTGGTTCAGCAGGAATCATGGGAATTGCAGTTCAGTCTCTCAGACCATCTCCTCCCACCAAGCCATCAACTGAGAATAGAACTCCTGCATGGCTGAATGACTCTGAAAGGAACACAACATGGGCAACGAGGAACATTCTCCTAAGGGTGGGTCGAAATTGCGTAATCGCGTTACGCAAATATTCGCAAAAACGCTAAAAATTATCGTGAACACACGGAAATATCGCGAAGACGCGGAAGTTTTTGTCCCGTCCATTCCCGATGTTTTTTGCGTGCTCGCGTTAGAAATGTGTCGCCAACTTGCCCATACGGTCGCTAATGGGCGCAGCCATCTTGTTTTCACTTGTCCCGCCTGCTCGTGATGCTATTTCCTGTTCCGGGTCGCGCAATGCATGCTTGCGCTTGTTCACGTTAGGTATTTCCTGAGTTCGGAAACGCATATTGCGTGTTCGCGATGCTTTTTGCCTGCTCGGGGGGAAAATATCTTGCGAACTTGCCCATGCGGTCGCAATGGGCACGGCCATCTTGTTTTCACTCTATGCTATGGTTCTGGGGCCTGCTTTTCAATCCTCTGTTTCTGAAAACTTTGTTTTGATATTTTTTATTTATGATCTCTCTCTCTATTTTCCTGACTCTATATTTTTTGTTTTTGTCTACTTTTTGTCTGTTTTTAACTATTTTTTCACTCTTTTTCGATTATCTGCTTTTTTCATTTCTTTTACTTACTTTTTTAATTTTTACCTTTTCTTTTCCGCCCCCTGCCTACCCCAGAACCATGGCAAAGGGCCACAGGGGGCCTTGCGGGAGGCGGCTCCCACAAGGGGTGCAGGCACGGGCCTTATTTGGGGAGGTGGAGTTCGCTGCACTGTTTTTTTTTGTGCAGCTCCACCTCCCCTTAACGCTGGCAGCAGGCGGCAGGCCTGGGTCCGTGTACGGGCTCCGGGAGCATCGGCAGCGGTGGGGAAAGGTGCGCCGGGCAGTGTTTCGCTGCTCGGGTGTCTGGCGCAGCCAGAACCAGCTGACGCACCGGTGGTCCGATATCCTGGACCGGGAGCAGGACCTGTTGAACCTGCTAGGAGTGGAGGTCCCGGGTCTTGGTGAGTAGCTATTTAATTATTACTGCTTTGTGTCTGTTCTTCTGCTCTGTGTTATATATTGCGAATATATTTTTTTCCCGACCAGCTAGAATGCTGCTGCTTACATACATTACAGGTAATTTACGTTTAAAAGTCTTCTGTGATTGTTATGACACTGGTGCTCTGCGCTACTAATCTTGTTATTTGCAACTTTGCGTTTGCGCTTGTTTTGCGTGATTATGTCAGAGTTTTTTTTAGAAAACTTAAGTTAGGTAATGCTAGAGTGACTCTAGTCCTTCCTTTGTCCTGTCACTAAGAGATAGGGGTGGATTGATACTTAGGTTTAGTTACTTATTATAAATTAGTAATTTTTTTGTGGTCTGCGACACCCCCTCTATTACGTCACCTGCTGCTGAGTGCTGCTAGTGCTTACCCTAGTCCTTAGTAGAACCTTTTGTAGTTTGTTCAGTGAGTGCTAATAGGCTTAGCACTAGCAGAACATCTGCATCAACCAACCAACAATTTAATTTTGTGTATGCAAAAATACAGGCATATGTCCTCCATTTATACATTTTTGAGGACTAAAAGAAGTGGAAATGCTTACTTAATGTACAATTGGCACGCCTGGAATAGGTGGGCTCGGTCAGGTGGTACGTACTACTTAGGCTTAGTTAGTATTCTGGAATCAGAATGGAACACTGGATTAGGGTAGATAAATAATAACTAGTCGGTCCGCGAATCCCCAGATACTACTTGTCGACCAGATTAGATAGGTCAATTTTATTGCAATTGTTGTTTACACAAATGTTTTTTTGACAGTCTTATAAAAATATTTTATTTGTTTCACACCAGTCATCAATGTTTGTCTCTTTCTTTCTTATATCTTTCATGATCAGCACCCAGGGGCAAGAAGACGGGGGCAGAGTCGGCGGGAGCAGTTCCAGTCGGACAGGAGGACCAGAACGAGGGCTCTTCTGCTGGCCCCAGTAAGTCTTCCTGTTTTTAATATTAATTCTTATTCACTAACTTTTACTGCACCGTATTTTTTTTCCCGAACTATTGTTTCCGTTTCCTAATTCTATTTTTTACCAACAAATACCCTTCGATCTAGACTATCTGTTTCTAGATTCGTGTTATCCCTGCCTCTAACTGCCTCTGCTATGACTCTCTGTACTACTTACTACTACTATTAGTCTGTCTGTAGCCAAGCATGCCTAGTTGGCCACTCTTTATTTAAAAGGTTTTAAATAAAACTCAGATTCACCAGTAGCTGTAGCCATTGATGAGTCCAGTCCTTTGGGTTGTCCTCTTGTAGTCCTTCTATTCTTCTTAATCTTTGAGGCTTTATTAATCTTGATGCTTTTCGACAATTCCCACCAACAAAATACCCAACCAGATTTTACTATTTTGATAGGAGAGGACATACTACTACTGTTGTAGGGATTTTCCACATACAGAACATTGCACAAGAAAATAGGATGTTGGTGATGGGAGGTTGGACCTTCCTCACACTCACACCTCAATCCGAACAGACCCCACCACAATCCCCTGCCCGACTAGTTATAATAGTGTTTTATTACTATTAGCTCTCCGAACCCCCCCAAGATACCCAATGAGTAGACAACCCAGAACATAACACTCCTGACCTCTGAGTCGTGGAAGCAATGCACATCCACAGTTTGCACACCATTACTTTCACTCGCTCGTGTAAGTTCATCCACACCAAACACCACCGAGTCTATGTAAGTTCAAAAATTTTATTTGCAACTGACAAGCTCTGTATGTTGTTCTATAATGCAGCACCAACAGCAAAATGCATAAGATTAAAACTATAAACATTGCTGCACTTAGTTACACTTACAACAACTACAAGTCCATAAAGCGAAGAAAAGAAAAAGCGAAATCATGATTAATAATAAGTGAACAGTGGTGGAAGCACCCCCATCCCCTTTGTAGGAATAGGAATATAGTTTATATAAAATTATAAATGAAGATCTGAGCGAATTCTGTGGAGCCCTCACGTTAGAAGAAGCTAGTACTGGTTACATCATAGGCTCTGCAAAGCTGTGGTTTGTAGAAGGGAATCTTCCATCTGTTAGGAGAAAAATGGTGCTTGTTAGTATATTGCAAGCATTTCTCAGTCGTGGCAAAAAGTGTAGCATTTTGGATAAGCAATATGGACTAACACCAGAACTCCATAACAAAGTGGCTTGTTTTGATTGACCTTGTACACAGCGCTTAGACAGTAGCAGTATGAGCTCATGTGGGCTCAAAGGCGTCACTCTTTATACAACAAGCTGCGAGGTAACGACGCGTGCGCTAAAATAAAAGACACAAAGGTAAAACGGTAGCATGGCTCAGGCTAACTAAGCAAAGACTAGAATGACTCTAGGGACCATATAACTACTAGTGTCTACTCTACTACTACCTGATTTGTACTAGTGATGTATGTTGTATATGTATGTATTACTATTAACTAATTTTTCAATCTTGCTAGTGAAAAATAGGGGGAGGTGGATATGACACCTAAAAAATGTGTAATGTTTTTTCAAGGTGCACTACCAACCACCAGTGCCGGGGCCAGCAACGACGCGGCTGCTGACGGAGGAGAGGAGGAGACGGCAGTTGCAGGAGGAGCTGCAGGGGGTGAGCCAGCAGCAGTGGTGGGCGGTGGTAAGTTAGATTCCTAATCCTTACTTATTGACATTACACTCACTGCAAGGGTGTACTGTATAATACTGTACAGTTGACTTACTAAGTAAGAGGTTGTTGTGAACGGTTGAAGACACCCTTTACTTAGCATTAGTAAAAGCATTAGTGGCGGGAGTGTTGAGTAACCAATGGCCTCTTCTATCTAGTGATTTCAACTCAGCTGTGAAAGTTTTATGAAGAAGACTAAAAGTCAGATCAGATGAACTTGATGGATGGGTTGAACAAAAGGGAAAGGAGAGTGGAAGGAAGAAGGACGGGCGAGATTTAAGATTTATGACTGGCAGAGAAGGATTTGTGGGATGCATGCAGCATGCATGCAGCATGCATACTGGTGGCTGATAGGAATCAGATGCATGGTTGGTTGAATGCCTGAAACTCCCACAAATGTTAAAGTCCAAGAAAGTGGGAGGATAGATAGTACATATCACAAATGTTATGTGCTTGCTAGTGCTACCGTGACACTATGTGTAGAAATATTTGTCTTACTGCTTTGCTAAGAGTATATTTTACAATAGTCTTGTTTTTTCTTCTTCATATATAGCTACTCCTTCCAAGGGGAATCCTGACCGGAAGGATTTGGCAGCCAAGGCCCGGCGCCGGAAACTGGAGGCCATACAGACCGAATATCGTCAGCTGGTGGTCCTGGAAGAGGAGGAGGAGGAGGCGGCAGCAGCTGCAGCCTCCTCCAATGCCCCACCCTCCAGTGGTACGGCGCCACCGTCTGGCAGCCGCCCGCTGCCGCCCCTCCATCAGTGCTGCCCCCCCTGTGAATGCAACTGCCGCGCATTGAAGCGCCGTGTTGCCCGCCTGGAGGAGCAAGTTCGTGTCCTCCTGAAAAAAGTCCGCCGAACTTAGACCCTGTTATTATTGCCCCTTTTTTAATTATTCTTGGGGTGGGTGGGAATCGGGCGTTGGGTTTTCTCATTTGGTCAATTGGACATTTTCTTTACGGAGATTGGTTGGGGTTAGGGAGAGGGGTGGGTCAGGTGTGGGATTTTTGTTACATTTTTTATTTTTGTTAGGGTATTAAATAATATATTTCCCCTTAAGTTTACATACAATGTTGTTAATGTTTTCTGGGTGGGGTTACTGTTTTACATCACCCTGTATCCTTCTTTCCTTGCTGGTGCAGGGCCGCCCACAGCCAGTGTTTGATTTTAATAATCAGATGACTTTGTAAGACAGAAACAGATAGATGAGGAACCCCTCAATGAGAGACTTGTCCTATTAGTACTGTCAGTCTCTTCTACTCTAGGCACTCTGCAACTGGACTCAAAGGGGTGTGTGAAATTGAATTAATGAAAACATGTCCATTATTAATTATGCCTCCCCCAAACTTCTCTTATCTTTGCTTGATGTTTAACTTAGGCACAGCGATGGCTGCATGGTGATGATGGTTTTCTTTCCTAACATGCCATGGTTGTGGTGGTGGTAGTAGTAGTAGTAGACACTGGCAGCAGCATTTGCCAAAAAAGAAAATGAGACAGTCAGTAGCCTGAGAGAGACTCTTCGAGGAGTAGTAGAATGAAGTACAGTACAGAACTTACTGCCAAACAATAATATGCCCAAATACAACAAAACATAATGGTGGTGGGGATAGCCTAGTAGTACACAGAGTTATAAACTCTAGTTGTGTTGAGTCACTTGACTAGGCCTACAGTACACTGGACACAAGCATAACTGTTAGTGCTGTGTAGGAGGATGACAATGAATGAAATCCATTGATCCAATCAATGCCGGGAATTAATGCTGATGTATTAGCCGGTTCCTTTGGTAAAAAAATTACCTCACAAATATACTGCTCATGGGTGGGCAAGCAAAAGATGATCCTCGCCCTGCCTTGAAATTGAAGTACTGTTGCTTTTGCCACATCCGCCCCAGAAAGCATGTGATAAATTATTGGTGTACATTTAATGTAGTCATACCTCAATAAGTCACACAGCCCGGGGGAAGAGGGCTAGGGTTTGTTGAATGGTTGGGAAGAGGGTTTTGGGGAAAGGTTTGAGAAAGAAAAACAGTACGCATGGACAAACATCAAACGACAGAATCTTTGTAGACTACCATATCCATATCAATATGTTAAGGGAGAAAAAGGAAATGCATGCATGATGATGATAAGGAGACCCGGATTCCATACAGTTTGTGTTCAGTGTTACCGGGCTTACTTTTACAGACAGCAAAGAACATTTTAAAATATCTGTAGGGATGAATTATAGACAGAGAGCAAACCTAATGATAATAATAGTAATAACAACAAGAACACACTGTTGTAATGATTGTAGTCAAAACAATTAATCGAATTATTTAAAAGATGTAGAAAGTTGATACCGTTACTGTGTTATCCTGGTCAAACGGTGAGTTGAATCTCGGCATTCCTCTTGGTCCTCCCTTCCATGGATACTCCGTCCATCAATCTTGGGTGACGCCACTGCCTGCCTGGCAGATGTAGATTCATTGGCAAGGTAAGTGTGCATTGTTTTTCCAAGTATAGCGCAGGGTAAGGCCCGGCCTGTAATTGTAGATGCAAAAACAAAAGGGATATTGAGATTGAAACCAAGTTGAAAAAAATGGACAAGTTAATGGTGTAGTGCAACAAGAACACTTTCCGAGGCGGCATGGATGCATCATCTCTACTCTAGTCTGTTTCCAGCATTAACCTACAACACCAACAGGACAGAGCAGGCCCACGGTGACGGCACCCTTTTCACATCCTCCATTTAGCGTACATTTTTTGAAAGAGTTGGACAAAGCACATATCCAGCAACATAGCATTTTACAATTTACCGCAGTCATAACACCGCTACACTTGACTCCACCGCTACACAGACATTTAGGTCTGATGTGGTTGTTGTTTACTTGTTTACCTTATATGCCCCTCATGAAACAGCCTGACTTATTCCATCAATCATCTCCGATCCGTGTACTGAGTGACTGTGAAGATACTATGTCACTGTGGTTATCATGATGGTGTTGTTCAACTCAGTCTGGGTGTACCGAGTGAGTCCCCTTCCTCTATTCAAAATGCAATGTATCGGCATGCAGTAGAAGTACAAATTTGGAATTAAAAATACAAGAAGGGAAAAGGGACTTGAGTTACTTTTAGTGTGTAGATTATTACATAAAGTACACAATGAAGTAACTTCATGCACAACAAACAACAACAAAATCACTCAGTCAGCGTCCAATGCATGGCATCATTCAGTACCTGTTCCTTCTCATCTTCAGTTAATGGGCAGTCTCTCTCGGATCACAAAGGAGGATAGCTATAGTAGTCATCATCAATCATGTTCCACTTATTTTGGAGGGACTTGGAAATATTTTTTATTTTTTATTCTATTTTGCATCATCCAATCATCATCTGACTTCTTGAGGGCAATGGATTTAGGGAGATTCAGGAGGATGGAGGAGCAGGATTTTGAGGCGTGTACTGTGATATGAAGCCAGCCGAAACTTGTATATGGCAATAAAACAATTAGAAGACGGTGCTGATGGATTTGTTGTGATTCAAAGTTTCTAACCAGAAAGACAGATACACCAAAAAAAGTGAGGAAGACAGTAAGAACTGGAAGTGCAAGCCTAATTGTCAGGGAAGTTTAGCTCGTCATCAAACTCTGGGGGTTCAACCAGAAGTAGATAATCATCATCTAAGACACCAGTTCCGTCACCTGAGCCGCTGTCCTCATCTTCCTCCCTTGATTCATGTTTTGTGTAATTCGGTGGTATAAAGTGCTGATTCATTTTGATCATTGTTAACCTCTCCACGTTTTTGTGTGAGAGACTGGTCCTTCTCACTGTTACAATGGAACCAGCAGCACTGAAAACACGTCCAGAAGAGACACTTGCGACAGGGCAAGCCAGATAGTTTATCGCCAGCCTGCTGAGCACTGGCTATTGGGCCCTTTTCGCATACCAATACCTCAATGGGTTTTGATCAATGTACACCTCTGTTGGGTCGTCCAGATAGGCCTGAACCATCCACTCAATGTTCAGGGGTGCAAAACTTTTTTCGGGCTCTTTTCTTGTTGCATCAGCACTGGACTTGCCAATGCCTTGCTGTATATACCAATCCTGTAACGATTTTACTGGGCCTGAAGATCCAGTTCTTGCTGTTGTAGATAGTGTTGGTGAGTGTTCTGAGCCAAACGCACTGCCCTCAGGCTCCCAAGTTGAACTTGTTGCCGGATACCCTGCTGCAGTACTTGTTGTGGGTTTATCTAGCGGGCTTTTAATTAGCAACCGTTCATTTTCCAACTTACTCGCTGACTCAGCTATCCAAGTTTTGTACCGGGCAACATCCATTTCTGAAAAAGGAATTAATGTCTTCAGTGCCCATTTTGTCCATGGATCCAGAATTGGGGCACAAATGTAATGTTTTTGTGACAAAATCTTATTTTGCACCCTTGTATTGTCAGCTAAGCTCTCCACCAACTCATATGCTTCTTTTTTTCCTCTACATCTTTGTATGCTTCAGACTCCTCCTTCAGCTGATGCTCTAGCATTTGCAACAATGGGATAGCTTGGCCCATAGTACAGTCCTCCTTGCTGACTTCACGTGTGAAGACCTCGAAAGAAAGAAGCATCTCAGTCAGGCATTTAACTAGGCCCCATTGGTCCATCTGAAGGCTCATGCCTTTCACAGTAGCATCCTCTCTTCGCATGACATATTCACTGATTGGCCTGTACTGCTCAAACATACGGTCAAGCATGTAATAAGTTGAGTTCCAATGTGTTGCCACCTCCTGGACGAGTGCTTTGACTGGCATTCTATAGTCACGTTGAATGATACTCAGCTGCTTCCGAGCTTTAAAAGAATGGCTGAAATGAGTGAATATTCTTCTGCAGATGGTCAATAAGTTGCTGACTATGGCTTCTTTTTTCAGAAAGTCTTGAAAAATAATGTTAATGCAGTGCGCCAAACACGGAACCCTGAAATAGAAACCATGCTCCATGGCCTTAAGTACATTACTGCCATTATCTGTGGAAACAAAACCAATCTTATGCCCTCTTGGGCGCAGCCCTTCAAAAACCTTGCTCTGAAACTCTTCCAATATGTTTACAGCAGTATGAGATTTCTCCATGGCGAACATGGATACAGTTGCATGTTTCTGAGTAGCTTTAAAAATCTCAGCTGCGTCAACAGCACCTTCAGATAGCTTATCTCTAACCCCCACAAATGAGACCCAGTGTGCAGTGATGCACATGTAATCAGTGGCTTGGCAACTGGTCCACATGTCTGTTGTTAGGTGGATATTGTGAACAGCACTCTGCTGCAAAGCTTGTCCAACCAATTCCAGCACATCATGATGTAGTGCTGGAACAGCAACTCTTGCGAAATAGGACCGGCTGGGAACCTTCCATTTAGGGCAGATGGTTGACACAAATTCAAGGAAACCCACCCCTTCCACAAATGAAAAAGGGAGAAGGTCCAGCGCTAACATTTTAGCCAGCTTCGCATTGTACAACCGTGCCGTTGGGTGGTTGCGTTGGTACTGCCCTTCCAACCTAAGCATGCTGTCAATGGTAGTCTGGATTATTTTCCTTTGTGGTGCAGTTTTCTTTAACCCAGATAGGCTCAACTACGCACTTTGTTTCCTAATCATTGCAGTACTACTTGGTCGCCTTGGTGTCTCAGCCTGACTCAGACTCTTACTGCGGTGCCACTGAGATGTTGCTGAGGAGGATGTGGGCGGTACTACTACACTACTTGGGAAAGGGCTAGAATTGTCTACCTCTTGTTCACCTTCAACCGCGATAATATCGTCCCCTGATTCTTCATGCCCAACAACAATGGGTTGAGTTTTACTTTGTTCTAAGCGAAGTAGGTGAGCCTCCCACACAATAGTGGGGTGTATTTTGAGATGACTTGTTGGCCTCCGGTACCATAGTTTGTACCAAGCTTACCCCGCCTGACAGCATGTCAACAAATTGAGCATATAGCAATGTTCTCCTCCTTACTGCTAACCGAAAAGAAGTCCCAAACTGGGGAGGAGAACTTTCTGGTGCTGCTGGATGTGCCACTTTCAATACCAGATGAACTGGAGGGTGTGCTTGGAATGTGACTCTGAGCAGCTACACTGCGACTTCTACCACTACCTACTGAGGTGGTGGTTGAGCTGGATGTAGGTCCCTGCCTTTGCAAATGAAAAAATGGAAGCTGGAGGTCGTGGTGGTGTTACCTGTGTTGGTGGTATCCGAGCTACATCCCTTGCAGCCATTTTGGATAGGGTAATAATGTTGGTCTCCATATCCTTTGGGCCGGGAGTGATGTCCGTGGTGATTGGCTCATCATCATCATCATCCCCCTCATGTACATCTACCTCCATAACTCTAAGGCTTTCTGGAACCTTCCTTTTCACTAGCCTTGTCTTGTGGCGTGCATCACTCTCAGACTGAGCTGGTGGCTTCGAAGTGGCATCAAGATCATCAGAAGCGGGCTTGAAGAAGAAGATGATGGAATAACCCTCCTTTTCCTTGCTGGGGGTCTGGAAGACAATGGATCTTCTGAAACAGTGGTTTGCTCTCTTTGTCTGCAGGAAGCTCGATTTCCTGAAATGCCCCTACTTCAGGAGGAACAACTACTATTGTGGGCTGTTGTTGGGCCTGTTCTTGCTGCTTTTCTTGCGGCTGCTTCTGTTCTTGCGGCTGCTGCTGTTCTTGCGGTAGCTGCTGTTCTTGCGGCTGCTGCTGTTCTTGCGGCTGCTGCTGTTCTTGCGGCTGCACCTGCTGCTGCTGTTCTTGCGGCTGCGCCTGCTGCTGCAAACTTATCTGCTGAGTTTCCGCATGCGTTGATTGTGTACTACTTTGCAATACTGACATTTCAACATCGCTGCTCGTTAGTAGACTGGCTATCTCTGCGACACTCATGGGCTTGGGCCTAGGTTGGTGGGGTTGGCCCGCTGGTGTGGATGTGCTGCTCCCAGCTTGGTTCCCGCCGGACAACGATGCTGCAGGCCTGTGTTTTCTGGTCCCAAAAAACACATTTGCCGGCACACCAGTCGTGGTTAGTGCCTCTTGCTTTTTCTGTTCCTTCTTCTCACCGGCAACTTTCTTGGTACTGGAGGACCTGGTACCTTTCTTTGGGCCCATTTTCTTCAGAGGTCAGACAGGACGCAGGTGCACAAGTTGCAGAGATGTCTGTGGTCACAGTTGGACGTGATGTGGTGCGCAGCAGGACTTCTGTCTGGCAGTACAACGGATGATGTTGATAGTTACCTCCTCCTCTGTCTTTTTGTGCACCTAAAAGCAAATATGCCAGGAAAAGAACATCAGTGAAATGTTGCATTTGTTGTTGTGGTTCAATTACTACTAGTACAAACAAAAAAATAGAAGATATAATGTAGCCATTTGTGAGACTTTGGCAACAAGGGCTATTGTATACTACTTACTTTGTACAGCATACACACACTACACTCTCAGGAAGGATAGGAAAGAATAGGAACAACCACAAAAATACAATTGTAATGGAAGGGAGCTGCTGCTGGCAAAGGGGATGGATGGAAGCAGTAAGCCAATAGGAAAGCCATGCAGGCCCATATTAACTCCCACCAGAAAAGGCCACAAGCCACATGGACACTCACAAGCAACAAGCAGGAGGCCTGGGAAACAATGAACTACTAAAAGGCCTATAAAAGACGCCAGGCAAAAGATACATGCTAAACCACACTGCAGTGCCTTTTTATTGCAATAATTTGCAAAAACGAAAATCCACAGGGCAAAATAAGGTCTGCAGGGTGCAAACCAACACACCAGGCACACACAACAAAGGCATTTCTTTAACACACCCCCAAAAACAGAAATACCCCCCAAAAAGCACATTTTCCAACTCAATCCAATGCCATCCATGCCCTAAATGATGTTTAAATTCAACATAACACACAGATAAACACTTGTTTAATGCACTTGTGACTACCTGCTCTGAGCCTACTGGTTGAAGGCAGGCCCGTGGACAGACAAGGCCACACAAGCTTGCAGGCCTAGGCTTCAAAATGGCCGCCAGCCACATGGTCAGGCCCACCCAACTACAAGAAACAGAAGACAGACAATGCAGGCCTGTTGCAAAAAACACACTGCCTGCCTTTAAAATGGCCGCCAGCCTCATGGCCAGGCCCACAACAAGAAGCCTAGGCCACAAAGGGATACCATGCAGGCCTATATATGACAAAAGCAGCACACTAATAACTCCCACCAGAAAAGGCCCACCACAGCCACATGGACACTCACAAATCACAAGCAACAAGCTGGAGGCCTGGGAAACAATGAACTGCCAAAAGGCCTATAAAGAAGCCAGGATGCATACTAAACCACACTGCTGTGCCTTTTTAATGCAATAAAGTGCAAAAACGAAAACCCACAGGGCAAAAAAAGGTCTGCAGGGTGCACACCTACACACCAGGCACACACAACAAAGGCATTTCTTTAACACACCCCCAAAAACAGAAATACCCCCCAAAAAACACATTGTCCAACTCAATCTAATGCCATCCATGCCATAAATGATATTTAAATTCAACAGAAAACACAGATAAACACTTGTTTAATGCACTTGTGGCTACCTGCTCTGAGCCTACTGGATGAAGGCAGGCCCGTGGGCAGACAAGGCCACACAAGCTTGACGGCCTAGGCTTCAAAATGACCGCCAGCCACATGGCCAGGCCCACCCAACTACAAGAAACAGAAGATAGAACATGCAGGCCTGTTGCAAAAAACACACTGCCTGCCTTCAAAATGGCCGCCAGCCTCATGGCCAGGCCCACAACAAGAAGCCTAGGCCACAAAGGAATACCATGCAGGCCTATATATGGCAAAAGCAGCACACTAATAACTCCCACCAGAAAAGACCCACAGCCACATGGACACTCGCAAATCACAAGCAACAAGCTGGAGGCCTGGGAAACAATGAACTGCCAAAAGGCCTATAAGGAAGCCAGGCAAAAGATGCATGCTAAACCACACTGCTGTGCCTTTTTAATGCAAAAACAAAAATCCACAGGGCAAAACAATGTCTGCGGGATGCACACCAACACACCAGGCACACACAACAAAGGCACTTCTTTAACACACCCCAAAAACAGAAATACCCCCCAGAAAAAAACACATTTTCCAACTCAATCCAATGCCATCCATGTCCTAAATGATGTTTGAAAAACATTCAACACACACCAAAGGAACAGTTGCTTCATCTTGCACCCACCCATGACTAGCTCTGGGCCTACTGGCTACCGCCAACAATTTAAAAAAAAAGAATGATAAGCACCAACATTGTAGTTGCAGCAACTGCAATGCCCCCAATCAAACAGACACAACATCAACTTACTTGTAAAATATCAAATTCAAAAGTCCTCAAATCCAATGATAATGATGCAGCAGACACAAAGAGTGATCCTTCCAGCTGAAATCCAAAGGCAGAATGAACAGGAGATAGACAAAGCACTGGGAGCCTGATGGACAGGAACAGGAAGCTGTAGACTCTCTGGCACTTCCTCCCTCTCTCCCCGAAAGATTTTTTTTAAAAGGACTCCTTGCACAAAAAAGGACAGCCAGATGACAATCAGAGGAGTTTTTCCATCCAAATCATCATTTAGAGAAGGTTTTATGCAGCTAGAGTTAATATTCTTCTCCAAATCGAAAAGTTGGCGTGTTCGCTTAAGGGAAGAGAATCCATGAGCACATAGTGTGGGGGAAACCACGAAAAGAAGACAGACACAGGAAACCTCCAGATGGTCAAAACATCAGGGAACTACATCGAGGTGTGGAGAGATGCTGTAACAAAAATATACTGTTAACTAGGATACATAAATATAAGAACAAATGATAAGCTTGCTGAAAAAAGGGCTAAAAAGAACACTTATAGTGTCATCTATTCCATTAGATCTTCTCCACATTGTTGTAGAAAGGTTTTCAATTGCGCTGAATCCTCAGATGTTAATGTTTTGCTAGATTTCAAGAAAAATAATGTTTGTGTGAAGATCATATAACTTGCTTCTTCATTTTTTCTGCGTTAAGTACTGCGAGAAGATCCGCATGCCTCAAAAACAAGATGATGACTCCTCTAGGTTTAGAGGTAGTTCCAGCCCCCAATCTATGAGCATGCTGGATGTTGAGAGAAGTAGAAGGAGGAAGATCTAGTACTTTCAGAATCAAGTCTTTGAAGGATTTTAGGGGGTTAGAACACTCCACATTTTCAAGTAAACCATAAATTCTCATATTGTTCTTATGGTTCTTGTTTTTGAGGTATTTAGTGTGCCTTTTTAAGTCATTATTTCCGTTTCCATTTTGTTAATTGTAGCGGTAGAGTCTTGAATGTCGCTGACTCGTCGTTCTAATTCTGTGACACGCTTGTCCATATTGACCATTTGTCTTCAAGATTAGTGGTAGTTCCATGGATTTAGGAGAAGGCTTTACTGGAGAGGGAGAATCTATCTTTGGACGCATTTTTGATGAAGAAGTCAAAGATGTGAATGATAATTGAGCTTTAGGAATAATTGTAGGCGAGGGTTCTGCCTAAAGAACCAGTGCCTCCACCATGGATTCTGTAGACTTATCACTTGTCTTTGAGAAAAGGGTGTTACCATGCAGAAAGGATTTAGGAAGAGATATGTGGCAGTTTCCAATGACATATTCTACCCATACAATTATAAGTATCCAAGAAAACATGAATAATACTGCTCAAGTGAGAATAGTGCTGAGCGGAGACAGAATATGAAGTAAAAAATGTTTCCCTTTTTTACAAAATCTCATAAGAAATAATATACTGTGTGAAAATTGTATATTGCCTAGTGAGGAAGCAATATGTTCTATAGCAGAACGTTCCTCAGAATACTTTTAAATTCCAATGTAGAACAGCCAGGTCATGCTGAGGAAAAGTAAAATGGCTGACCCAGACAATGCAGATCACAGACAAGCCAAAGTTTCCTCATAATAACATTTTATTTGGCTGACAATATAAGGTAAAAGTAAATGAGTTACCTGAAGCAAAGGCAAGATGGTTCCACGAGGCAGGAGTTGGGAATTCATGGTGCACTGATAAAAAAATAGCAGCCATTAGATCAAGATGTGACAAGGAGCATCTAAAGTGCCGAAATCCACAAGGAAATGAGTAACAAAGCAATCCATCTTCTCACCATAAGGATCTGACTTCATTTTCCAGAGAATTTCTGCCGAAAATATCAATTTCTCCATCTGATAGGGATTAATGCCTGTACCGCTGGGCGGAGCAACGCAGATACGCGGATATCTTGTGTGGAGTCCAGCCCGAGCCCCAGATGGCCTTTTAACCATATTTTGCCAGTGGGATTTCATCACAAGCCTTTGTCAACATATGCCCAGAACTTCATAAGGCTAGCAGAGGTTTAAACCAGTCAATGACCTAAAGATGATGACATACTGGTTTGGTTAAATTTATATGAATAAGGGTGAAAAAAGTTGAGCGTGTTAGAAAATAAGCTGCAGTGGGCTGGGGCTTGCAGTAGCAAACAAGAACTACATAGACATGGCGGCCTCCTTCTAAACCTGTAAATCCTGCTTTTTCAATTTGCTCCTCTGGGACTCAAAGTTTGGAGATCAATTTTCCATTTAAAATTGATAAGTATAGTATTTAAAATTGTTGTGTTTACATGTAATGATTTTAATTACTCACTCATGATTTCAATAAATTACCTAAATGACAGTGTTAAAAAAAAAGACTTACATTTCGTCACGTGTCTTTGTGTTATGCTTTTCTATGTTTTGTTAATAAAGCCGCTAACTTGAAGGCGACATATCTGAGGTCAGTTATTTGTCCATCGGGCTAGCAACTACCGACACGAATGCACTGTAAAATAAAAATGTAAACAATGTTTACTGTATTGGCAATAACACTGCGCATAAATATACTCTCTAATGGGCTTATTTACAAGCCCCATGCGCCACTTTTGCGTCACTTTTCCCATGTTAAAAATGACGCGAAAGTGGAGCAAGGGGCTTGTAAATCTGCCCCTAAGTGCTGTTATGTAGTTCAGCAATGAAGTATTTCAGAAGTCGATAGGCGTGAGGTAAGAGTTCTGTCTGTTTTGAAGTTTGGATGGTAATCCCACTTTCAAAGCAAAATAGTGCACAAACATACTGCAAAATGAGGCAGAAATTATCATAATTAGACATAAAAACAATACGAAACGCAGTATGAATGCGAGAACAACAAGGCAGTAGCTCTTCGGAGGTGCGTTTATAAATATGCAAATCTCTCGGTCTGAATTGACGTTCTTCACACCTCATAAACTATGCCTGTCAGAGCCCCTAACCTCGCCGAATTCGCCGCCGAACACTGGATGCAGTCAGTCAGGCCCGCGAGGCGACTTGTCACCCTTCCAGCAATCCACAGATGGAGTCAAAACACAAGCCGACAGTCTGAGCTCAGAAAACAACATTCGTTCCCAAACTTGCCTTCCCTTGTTGCATCACATTCAATTTGTTTGAAAAAAAAGGGGGTCTCGTGAGAGTTTCTCTGTTGGTCTTAAAACAACTTTTGAGGACTGCAGTCTTTTATGTTTTTTTGAGTGTTGAGTGCACTTTCAATCCAAGTAGGCCGTCGCCGTGGGTTTCCACAAACATTTCGTAAGGAACACAAGAAATCTGAAATGAACTTTGTTGCAAACATGCCTTTGGCTTTTAAGAAATATCATTATTTCCAAATTGCTGTTGGCACTAGCATTTCCACCTCTGGAATGCTGAATAGTTTTGTGGTTTTGTAGGGCTGAACATTTATTTCTATTTGAAAGTGAGTGCTAACAGTTTTTGCATTTTTAAAAGTTAGGGCCGTATATGTCGGCTAATAAAATGAATGTTGTTAGTTAAACATATCCAGACATTATTAAAAGACACTTCAGTGTTATGTACGGATTCCAATTCACCGAAGTTACCAAAAAGTTACAATGAGATAAATATTAATAAAATTGGGAAAGTGGATAAAACACTAGTTTAGCTGAAATCTCCATTGTAACTCGAACACCCACAAATATGCCATCACATGTTAAATGCGGGCTCCCAACTCGCTAGAGAGCTGGGATAATCTCAAAAGTTGATTTTCCATACAGACAGGTGCAGCTTACCATGCCCAGTACAGCCTCCCCACAAAGGAACTTTCTCCAGAGGCAGTATGACCTCAATTTCTGGTGCCCAATTCCATCTTGTGCCCACTTACTAGCATTGTCACCCTTTCTTCTAACAAAATCCATACTTTATGCCCTGCTCGCGTGAAAGCGACACTACATGTAGTTACAAACAGTAAATCTGAGACATTTTACCTTGTCTATACTTACATTATACATATTGATGAAGCCTTAATCCCTCTCCTATCTCACCCGAGGGGACACCTGATGCACGCATAGTGGATGAGACAGCTCATATATGAATGCACAACGAAAAAACACATTTGTACTTGTTTTTTTGTCATATATTCATATAGTGTGGCAGATTAGTAGCAATATTATTGGGTGTTGTTATTATCTAAACAGAACAATTGATGGACATAATGCAGAACAATGTCATACATTCACCCCAGTACAGAGATCTGCGCCTAAATCCATCGTTTTTTTGCTCACCATGCCATTCCAGTTTGAACCCAGCCATATGCAAATCAGTCTTGACCCTGTGCCTCATGGGAACAGTCCAGCCCGAACTGCCAACCCTCCCTGGACTGGAAACAAGCATCTTAGACGTGGGTCCCTTGCTCGCTTTGCCACTGGATTCAAGCTAGCCTTGCTAATGAAGGGTGAAACCGTTCCCAGGATGCTTGTTTCCGTTTCAGGGAAGACCTGGCTTGGCAGTTCAGGCTGGACTGTTCCCACGAGGCACAGGATCAAGACTGATTTGGATATAGCTGGGTCTGAACTGAGGTGGTAAAGTGAGCTAAAGGATGATGATGGAGTCAACCCAGATCCGTGACTGGGGGTGTGTGGGTGGTTGGTGAGTGTCTGAAAAGTTTCAGCACTCCGTCCATCATCTCCTAGTGTTTGTTGTTATTACCTAACTGTGTGATATTCATTTTGCTCACTGTACAATAATGAAAGGTTCAGTCGGTGACAAAAGGATTAAAACTTTTGACCTTTAGGTTGCTCTCAGTTTAACATTGTAGGAATCTGACTCCACTGCGCAGTCTCTCCAGCTATACATGCAGTCAAGTGTGTCCTCAAGTGAGGTGGGTGAGCAGATTGTGAAATAATTTATAATGCAGAACTAACTTCAAAATCGAGCCAAACCAGCATTTATTTTCTTGATTTTGCTATTTAAGTACCAGACTGAGCAAACAAATGTCACACGTTCAGAACACCGACAGCCACCAATGGTGTTTTACACTACTCCTCAGAACATTTTTTTCAACAGAAAATAGCATCCCTTACTGTAAAATGTTAAGGCTGAAGTGGAAATTTAGTGATTGGATGTCCAACTAAGTCAGCATGGTCGGATCCACCTGCTTCTATACCCTCAAGCTCCTCAAGACAGTTTTTAGATGGCTCCTAATGGCACCTGAAGGTCCATCACTCAAGCTCCTATCACCGGCTGGCTGGCTACAGCATCGTCCTTGACATCAGAATCCCCTCTTGACTCACCAAGAGGCTCCAAGTCATACAGAATGCTGCAGCTACACTCACTCTCGCCCTACCTCTCAGCCCTCACATATCCAAACACCTCAAGGATCTCCCCTGGCCTCCCATCCACAAAGGTGTCCTCTTTAAGCTCCTCCCACACACATATCTACAAAGCACTACACAGTCAAGGCCCAGCCTACCTCAACGGCTGTATACAGTTCCATTCACCAGTTTAAGAAAAGATTATAGCAACCTTGAAAAGAGAGTACCACTCGTTTACCAGGTGTAAATCTATATAGAATGGCTAATATCAATTCATATGTGCTGCTCCAACAAATTGAGATATTTTAAAAACATTTATTGAATATTTTCATAAAAAGTAGTCAATGATAATATACAAAAATATTATTTTCAAATTATATCATTAATTCCAACTGATTGAGGGTATGATACAACACATATCTACATATAAGAAAATTGATACTAACCTCTTCTGTGCCCATGACGAGATAGTCTCGTCATGGAGCACGGTCGCGCTGTGCTCATGACGAGACTATCTCGTCATGAAACCCACCCGCGTGGGAAACGCCCGGCACAGGAGGGGGAAAGGGCGTGCCACCGAAGGGGCTAAATTCAAATCGAAATTGATGAAAACAAAGCGGTGGATGGAGACTACGCGCGTTTCGGCAAAGAATGCCTTCATCAGGACACCGTCTTATTGCATTGTCGCTTTAATTGCTATCAGGTAACGTTTTTTAGTATAGAGGATGCAATACCAACATCTCTTTTTGTCCAGTAGCCTGTGTATACTGCAGGAAAACAATTGCTTTGTAATCATGTAGTATGTCTTTTTAGTATGAGGACCTCTAACTGTGTTTATTTTTCTCTTTTTTAAAAATCTTTTTATAACTTTTAAAGTTCTATTGTTATTATTTACTTTTATGATTGTCTTACAAAGCAATCGAATAAAGTCATTTTTGATTTGATTGATTTGAATACACACATCTAAAAAAGAAAAGAATAATCATTTGCTGAGAATATTAAATATACAACTGAATGTAATGTTGAGAATAAACATTTCTACTAGATTCTTTAAAAAAAGCATTGTAACATACTAAACTCCGTTAAAGATATTTCCACATTTATTATTAAAAAACCAAATCATTTTTAGACATGCATGTAACCTGCAAAGAATATCAAGTCTGTGAGATAGTGTCAAATTATCTGTGAACGAAGCAAAGGAGCAATGAATACGAAATCGCCCTTCAGGATGTAAGAGATGTATCTTGGCTATATATTGCAAGTGTGTCACTAATGGGATAAAGGTGTAACAGAAGCCCCTGCAACCTCTGTGGTGCGGGTGGGGGACAACCCTTCAGAGGCCTGCAAATCCCTCTGGGGGCCCCATTCAGCCAAAGGTCCATGAATAACTGTGAGATATGGGAGACTCAGGAGCCCCTCACCTCATTCTGCGGAGGCATCATTTTGCATTACACCACTGGGCAAAGCATTCCAGCTCAAGGGATTCTCAGAACGAATACACAATTGTCAGTTCTATGAACTGTAAATCTCCACACTGTGCATACATTATCTAATGTGTGTGTGTAAACTATTCATTGAATCGTCAATAAGAATGCTAAAAACTAGGTGGCGGAAACATGTTTGTGCAATCAGAAATAGTGACAGTAAGTACTCCCTTGCAGCCCATTTTAATTTGATGTGCAAAATTGATGATATAAACGATTTTAAAGCGGGGGATATTGAGCATGCAATGACTAGTAGACAGGTAGGAGATGGAGAAAAAAGTCAAAGACAAAGTAAAACCTGGTGGATAGAAAGACTCAGAGTAGTAAAATTGGGACTGAATACAGAGAATTAAATTTGGCATTTTATGTAAATGAATGCACTCAGATTTATGGCACAGTACCAATTTCATATTGATTACACTCCACTCCTTTTTCTGTACGCTGTATGGTTCCACCTTTGGAAGGCCTTTCTCCTTTTCACTGCTTATTTCCCACTACACAAACTGTACTGCTAATTAATTGATTCTGTTATCTTATCATGTCAACTCAATCACCTAAGTGTATCTGACAATCATATTATGAACTTTCTTTGCATGTGTGTATGCCCACATTGAAATCCTGTCATCTTAAATAAGTTAACCTAAAATTTGGCTTTCATTACGTTTCATGCTAATATTGCACCAACAGAACTGGAGGCTTCTATGAAGAGATGGGATTAGGGTTTGAGTCCTAGATTTATTGAGCTTTTTGTTTAGCTTTTTCGATTTACAACTTTTATTATCCAGTGAATTTAATGATTTAAAAACAAGAGGTCAAGGGGCGTGCCAACCACAGAGGAAGATGGCCGCTCTCCCACCATCCGCTCAATTATCCGTTTGCAACAACACAACCCACTGCCTGTGTCCCATAAACTGTGTGGCAGCTACCGCTGTAGCTGAGTAGGCGCCACATTCAAGCTGCAGTGAGAAAACAGCTATGAAGCCTCTGGTGAATGGCATAGCTGCGGCCTCGGGTCCACCAGGAGCGAGAATGTGCGAGTTTAGCTAAAGTCAGCCTCCGCACGGTGGGGGATCGCTCGCACCTAGAGGTGCCCTTTGTGCTGCTGGAGATTCTGTGAGGCTGCCCAGAGTTGGAAGCCAGCGGTATCTCTGACACAGGCAAAGGCCCAGAGGTGAGACGCGCAGGGAAGGGTCTGGCTTGGCTTCTGCCCTACATTCATCTGTGGAGATTTACGCACCCATGTTACCCCGGGGCTGCTTTGACAGAGCTGCTGGCTGAATTGGAGAGAGTGCGAGACACCCGTGGTGTTGTTTTCCCTGCTTCTGCTGCAGTGAGGCCCCAGTGACAAGGAGGCACTAGCCCGGGGACTGCTCCTGAGAATAGTGCCTGTTGTTCCAGGACCAGGTGAAACCTACTGCCTGGAGCCCTCCAAATACCTCAAGTTTTCCCACTTACTGCCTGGAATCCCCATCCCCAGTTGGGGGATCAAGTTCCTGGACTGGTGTGAGGGGCCTGACCCAAGGTGCCTGCTGTGACGGTGGCTGGTGAGTGCCTGCCTTCCATATCACTCTTCCCCGATTGTGGCATCCACAGGTACTGCAAAGAGGGAGAAGGCACCTTACTGGGCATCCCAGATAAGACACACAAGAGTCATGGAGCACCACTTCTGGAACCACCCCACTTTCTCCTACAGTGACTCCTGAAACTACGGGGCCTTCTTCTACAGCCCAACAGCCCATGGGGGGCCAGCCTTGTTTCCTGGTGCTGCCTCTCACAATTTTAGCCACTACTGGCGAGGTACCCCCTAGTGGCTAGACATCTCAGTAAACCACTCCTGGTGGCCAATTGAATCTCTACTGGTCTTGCAGTGAGAGATGATGGGAGCTTCAACAGTACACCCAGTTGGGGGGAGGGAGACTGGGAAAACCCACAAGAATTGGTATTAGTCATTGACTCCCTGGCAGGCGGCGGCAAGTAGTGCAACTCCCCCCCACGTTGTCACTTCTTAGAGCACTGGCAGAGGGACCCAGATAAATCTACCAATGATGACTGGTGGCAAGGGAGCCCGCACAGTCCACCAGACTAGATTGGATAGATAAACTCAACCAAAAGACTGTGGCACAAATGGCAGAGGGACAGCAAACTTCACTAATTCAGACCCCTCTTACAGAAGAAACGCCTATCCTCACGGATATCACTGCAGCAATACAAGGAATTCGAGTAGTTCTGGAGGGCATGATAGACTCAGTCTCCAACGAGGTTACCCTAATGCATGCTGATCTCTGAAAAATGTGGGCCCGAGTCAGAGGGGCAGAAAGTTCAGTCACCACCCTTCAAAAGGATGCTGAAGCCTTCAAGACCCAAGTTGGGGAACTGCAACCCATTACGAAGGACCCGGAGGCCAAGTTCGAAGATTTTGAGGGGCGATTTGGGAGGAATAATATCTGTATCATCAGCGTTCCAGAATGATGAGAGGGGCCTGCAGTTGACTTATTTGTAGAAGACCTCATACTCAAACAGTTACAACTACGGGTATTCTCAAAATACTCCTCCATAGAGCATGCCCACAGGGTCCCAGGCACTCCCCCGAGAATGGGTGCACCCCGCATCCCATAGTGGTGCTCATCTCTAAATGCTGCAATGGAGATGTCATCTTGCAATCCGCTGGCAGAGTGCCACTAGTTTGATTAGATAATGCCACATCACCTTTTTTCCAGATTTCACCCTATTTGTGCATTCTTGGAGTTTAAGAGGGTACAGAGGGTGTGCGACATAAAATATTCCATGTTATTCTGGGTGAAACTGAGGCTCGATATTGGCTAGACGGCTGGAGAATGATTGGTGGAGCGGGATCTAGACCTTGCCAAGGAAGATGAGACTCTGTAGCAGGCACTTTGGAAAAGGAGCAAGACTCAGCAGGCTAGCTGCAACGTTATTGCCAATGAGTAGGACTTTTACTAGGCTTCTCTTTGGGGCCACTGCCAAGCGACATGCAACTGAATTGATTCCGCCCTGTTTCAGTTCCCCAAGAACTGTCCTCTCCTGTCCTGTTACTGCAACTGCTGGGGCAGTATTGCCTTGCCAGAAGAGACACTGTCCATTGGCAAATGGGACTGAAGTTTTTCCTATGTTGACTGCTTCTGTGGTAACACTTTTTTTCTCATTACTGGGGGGTAGTGGGGTGATGCTCTGGCGGGATCCACAGCCTCCCTTAAATTGTAATATGGTTTGGGGCAACAGGCCCTCTGCACTGTTAAGAAGGCGAGCAGTTTTAGGTCTGTCATGCAGGGAGGCAGAGTGGGGGATAACTTCGGGGTATATGTTGATTTGTTTGTTCTTTTTTTGAGTTTTCAGTATACTGATGACACTATCCCACTAATAGAGTGTCAACTTACACTGGCAGCTCTGGTGTTGCTCCAGTGGCACACCCTCACAGCTGGGGAAGGCCTAGCTCTGGCCCACATATATGATCCTCAGCGATTGTCGAAACAAAGTTACCGGTTACACTATCACAGATTGCACAACCCAACATTACATGTGGGACTAATCCCCTTGAGCTTTATTTACTCTGCCTTCCCACTTCTTGCTTATGCCTGTCACCTTACTAAACCTTACTAACTCCTAGGTTCAAGATTGTCTCATGGAAAGTCAATGGAAAAGGACATGAAATGAATAGGGGAGTGGTACTGCAATAAATGTAAATGCCAGCATTTGTAAAGCGTGCAGCTACCTCCTGAGAGGTGTCCCGCTGGGGGCCGTCGGGAAGATTACACAAGCTATTGCCCATGGTGCTGGGCTAACCTGCCGCCAGAGCCAGGGATCGAACCATGAACCCTGTGGTCCGGAGTGAGGCACCCTGGCCACTGTTCCACACCTCTTCCACAATACATGAAACATCATTCACCTGACTTGGTTCTCTTGCAGGAGTCACATTTACAAGGCAAACACATATTGCGCCCTGGATAGGTGGGGATATAAAATGGTTGCTCATGGAGGATAAACAACTGGTTCTAGTGGGGTGGGTATTTTCTGTGGAGATCACTCCCATTCATAGTACAGAATGTCTAGCCTGACTCCAATGGGAGAACCGTAGCGCTCACGGGACAATGGGAGGGCACCACCCTTATGATCGCACTTTATATACCCGCAAGACTTCACAACACAGCATTCTCTGACCTTAGTGCCCTTCTCATCAGACTTCCAGAGGGAGGCCTGTTGTTGGAGGAAGGGGAATTTTAACGCTGCCATATGCAAGGCCAACGATTGCTGGCCTCCTTGCCAGTCATAGCATGGTTGTAAACCCCTAGCCGACTTCATGCCAGCGATTGGCCTTGTCGGTGCGTGGCATGCCTTTAATCCCACAAAACAACAATACCCATATTGATTACCCTTAACCTATCTCAAGACCTTCCACATTTCAGTGAGGATCACCACCTTGCCAGGGGCATCTCTGATTACTCCCCAGTGTGTGCCATCCACAGCTGACCGGCCCATGGCAATAAGTGGTGGGTGGTGCTGCATTCTTGGTATCTGAAACTTCCCCGCATCCATGCAGGACTTCAACATGCCACAGAACATTACTTTAAGGAGAACGAGGATTCGGTAGGCTCTGCTAGGACGCTATGAGAGGAATATAAAATGGTTATATGAGGCCAGGACCTAGGGCTGATTGCCAGTCACAAAAAAGAGAGGAAAGCTCAGTTGGAAATGATTGAGGGAGAGATCCAGGCCAATGGGATCCCAACACACAACAGATGAACAGGGACACATACAACCCAGTTTATCCTTGAAACAAAAAGAGTATAAGGATGTTGTAACTGAGGCTGCAAGAGATCTCTACTGTGCTTCCGAGCTGTGCCTCTATGAAGTTAGTACAAAGGCTGAGAAACTTCTGGCATGGGTATGTAGGCAGGAAGCTGCGTCCCGATGGGAGCAGGAGATCCAGAACGATATAGGCGTGTGTGTTAAAGACAGACAGGGTATGGCTGATGCATTTGCAGACAAATATGTCCACTTGTACTTCCCGGCTCATACAGCCATAGAGGAGGAATACAGTGATCTTGTTTCTGATATTCAAATGGTGAGTCTCTCTCAGACAGGGAACTCCTAGAGGAGGAACTAACCGAAAGCGAGGTGATACACAAGCTATACAAAACATAGCATCTGGGAAAGCAGTGGGCCTGAACGGCCTACTTATTGAACTCTACAAACTCACAATGACCATAATCACCTCCTCTCTCATGTAGATGTACCTGGAGGGCCGGGACTCAGGGTGATGCCCACCGACCAGAGATTGGCCATCATAGTTATTATTGAGCAGACCGCTGGAAGAGTGTGCCTCTTACATGGCCATTTCACTTTAAAAAATATTGAAAATCCTGGCGAAGCTCTTAGCAACATGTCTGGTCAAGGTGATTAGCTCCTTGATCCATCCAGATCAATTTGGCTTTAGGTTGGGTAGGAACACTGCACCTAATCTGTGGTGATTGCATGGAGTTCTAGGCCGGGTGGCTAATATCAGTGAGGATGCTCTTCTGCTGTCCCTTGAAGCGCAGATGGCATTTGATACGGTGGTATGGACCTATATTTATGCAGTCATGGATAAGCTGGGGTTCGGCCCCTGATTCGTATCCTGTATTCAGCTCCTCTACTCTGACCCCCTCACCCAAGTAATGGTGAATGGAGGCATGTCCACGATATTCCACCTCTGTCAGGGTACAATCAGGGCTGCCCGCTTTCGCCCAAAATGTTTTCCCTAATCCTGGAGCCACTTGCAGCCTGGATTTGAAGTGACTCTTGGTCATGGGGGCTGTGGTGGGCTGCGTACTGGGAGGAAAGAATCTCCCTTTATGCAGATGACAACTTGCTCTATGTTGCTGATCCACCTTATACTCTTGATAGGGTTCTGAACATATTTCACACATTTTCAGCAGTACTCTGGCTGTACCATCAATTGGGACAAATCGCTGATTTATGTCCTCCATGGGCCCGCGCCACCCCTACCTCTAGGCTGTGCTGCCCTGGTGGGCATGGAGGGTTTCCGCTATTTGGGGATCTTTGTCACCACCAATCCTGGTGCCTTTTACGCACACAATCTTGTACCTCCGCTTACACGCTTGCGAGGAGATGTACAACTCTGGAGACCTTTCCCCTTTCTCTACTAGGGAAAGTGGCCTTATTTAAAATTATAACCCTCGCTCGCTTTCTGTATATACTTCAAAACACAGCAAAAACCAAAGGAAATGATGGACGGAGTGTTGAACATTGCAAGCACTCACCCCCAGTCAACTGATATGGGTTTAATCCATCACCGTTCTTTAGCCCACTCTGCCACCCCAGTTCATACATGGCCACATGCAAATCAGTCTGACCCTGTGCCTCATGGGAACAGTCCAGCCCGAACTGCCAAGCCATGTCTTCCCTGGACCGGAAACAAGCTTCCTAGGACCGGTTTCTGGCACTCCCTACCCAGTCCCGCGGTCCTACTTTCAGGCAATAGACAGTACACTTCACACACTTCTTTGGGTCTGGGATGCCACCCTCTGTATAGTACTCCAGAAATTAACAAGGGGATGGTACAATGGAGGGTTAGCTCTACCTGATCTCAAAAAGTACTAATTGGCTTCACAACTCATTGTAATCAACCACAGGGTCCACCACCTGGAGGCCAAGCTGGCCTATACAATGGACAGGAGAACTTGCAGCTAGGAGGATATCTAAAGGGCCATGTATGGGATACCCTGTTCTTCAACCCTCCTTAGCCCTGCAGTGGTTACACTTACCCTTTGGCATACAGTATTGAATGCATTGGGCTGGCAGGGAACGATTGTGCAAGCCACTCCCTTGTGGGATTCCGCATGACTGAGAACCCTGACCTTACAAGGGGGCTTTGACAAATGGGACCTTATAGGTCTGTCCAGGGTGAGGGACTTGTGGAAACAGTGCAAGGTACTGACCATCGCTGAGTTACAAAGGGAATATTAACTAGCACCCTCTGAGACATTCTGCTATTTACAAATCTCTCATGCCCTCCAAAAAATGTTACCCCAGACAGTGGAGATCCCTGAATCCTCCCCACACAAAGACAGATTATTAGATGACTATCAACCCAAATAGGGGTCTACCTTAAATAACTCCCCTGATCCTGTGACCGCTTGTGGGAAAGTTGAGAGTGTAACGTTGGGGTTTTCGAGGATGATGAATGGCCTGAGGCATTAGTCTCCCCTCGGGAGGTGGCTATTAGGTCAAGATTCTACCTGGTGCAGCGCACACAAGGCACTCCACAAGACTGGCCCAGCCTACCTCAACAGATGACTTTCCTTCTACATCCCCAACCGCCAGCTCCGCCGACCTCGCACTCGCCACCGTCCCTCGCATCCGGAGAACAACCACCGGCGGAAGATCCTTCTCCCATCTCGCCGCCAAGACCTGGAACACCCTCCCACTGAGCCTACGACAGACCCAAGACCTGCTGACCTTCAGGAGGCTACTCAAGACCTGGATGTTTGACCAGTAGTGGCCACCTGCCCCCACCTCCCAGCGCCTTGAGACCCTCGCGGGTATGTAGTGCCTTCTACAAATGATTGATTGATTGATTGATTGACAGGTGTCATTATGCTTACACAACATTGGCAAAAATGGGTAAAAAAGGCATGGTGATCTGTCTTAACAGATGTGGTCAAGAAATGACCTTTTTCACATGTTGGTGGATTGTTCGATACTCCAAAGATACTGGGTTGCGGTTTTGATTGTCTCAACAATGTATGTGGGAGTGTATTAGAGCCATCAGTGAAGTGGTCCTCCTAAACATCTGGGATGAAATAAATCTCCCCTGCATAGACTGCCTCTGGCTCACATTGTCGCATGTGGTAGCTAAACCTTATGTGGCATGAATGTGGGAAGCTGAGTTACCACCGCACTTGAGCAACTGGAAGAAAGATATGGACTTGTGCATTTAGGCAGAAAGGGTGATCCCTGAGAGCAGAGGTTGTCCAGGCAAGTGGGCTAAAATTTGGGGGAAATGAAATGTATATCGGGGAGACCTGTGTGCTCTTCTATCTGGTATGGAAAGTATTGTTCAGGACCAATGTCACCTTGACTTTGTTGCTAAATTGGGAACGGGTGGGGAGGAGGGCCGAACTTGAGGTGTATCGAGAGTCAGATGGAGTTTCACCATTATATGCTTATGCTTTATCACTGTACAGCAAGCTGCTGTTTGTCACAATGTGCTTCTTTGTTTCTTCTGTAATAAAAAGATCTTATAACATTTTTAAAAAAACAAGAGGTCATCTAACCTGGATCATATTTCAAGTGCATAAATGGTGATACAGTTATCCATCATTTTAAACACTTCTTACCAGAGCTTGATTCTTATTACATCTGAAGCTTGTGCTCTATGAATAGACTGTCAGCACCTAATGACAAAGAGATTTCAAGGTTTGAATACTGGGTATGCAAAGTTTTTTGGTTGCATTTTTTCCACATATGTTGCTGGATGCTCACATCATAGTGAAAGGAATTCTCTTTTTTTGTCTTGAATTAGGTTTTTTTTCAAATGACTCCGCTTATATAATTGAATTTTCTTACCAAAATACTTCTCACAAACTCTAATCGAGGTCATACTCACATGTTTGCTTTTTCCTTAAGTTTACTCTAAATTATCATTTAACACAGTTCAGATGTTCTATTTGTCCCAATTATATTTCAAACTGCCCAATCTGCAATCTTCTGATTGTGATGTCATACAAAGTCATCAATCATACCTGAGTATAAATATGAAACGCATCATAGATGTGGTACCTACTTGGGAACTTTGAATAGTACCTGTAAGCTATTAGGCTCATGACCTTTCTGTTTTTAGTACGCTTTGATGTATGACTGTAGACTATTTTAGGCCAATTAGTTAAATGCCTTGCATCTTTTTGCTAATTTCTTCTTTTCTTCCATTGTCGATCTTTTTTTATAAGTTCTTTTCTTTTTTACATTGTTAGGACCATTCATAATGTGGGCTTATTTTGAAATATAAGTTTTGCACTTAAGCAAACAAAAGCTATGAATATAAATGCCACATTTAGACCACCTTTTCAGTGAATACAACTAGGTAAGGCTAATGCCTGGATGTCATTCTTTTGATGCTGTTCAGATTTCATCCTTTAGAAATTTCATAAACTCTGAAAAATATCTATGAAGAGTAAGTTAATTATCCTTTTGTCATGGTGTCTAAAAAGAATCAAAGTTGGAAATACCTAACCTTTTAGGATCTGGCACTTAAAGTGATCTCTGTGTGTATATAATGCAAGTTAGAAACTGTTATTGATCACCCACCTTTTGGGGTTAACCTGTAGAGGGATCGATCCCTGGTGTAACTCTTTCTCTTCTTATATGATCACATCACCTCCATTCTGATTAACTCATTTGCCTCTCCTTGTCTTGTCAGCCTGCACCTTCAAAACCAGCTGCATCATTTACAAGGGGGAGCAGATGCACCCTCACAGCCAGATCTGCCAACTTTGGAACTGAGGAAGAAGGTTTGAGTCCTGGCATTGTCTGAACATCTGGTTTGTCTGGGAAAATCACTTATTCTCCCCATGCTTAAAAACAAAGAATAGAAAAAAAGTGTTCTGCATTTGTGTAGTGTACTGAGGCAATACTGTAAAATACTCTGATGCCCTAGGATCAATTTGAGCTAAATAAAATTGCAAAAAGGACAAGCCATTACGACCAACAGCCCGTTTAGCTTGCAGACAAACTGACCATCTTTATAGGTTTTTAGCACACCCACAGCCAGGACACCATTAGACTAAGAAATGTTAATAAGAAGAAACAATGCAGCAGGCCTTTTCCATCTAAGTACTCATGATCTTGGGCAACCCCCGTTCTCCATTCATCAGGACCACCCCAGCACTGCTCTAATTTATGAAAAAGTTGAAAACTCACCTCTTTAAAGAACACCGCATTAAACGTCCACAACCAAGCTTCCTCTCCTATCAGTCATTGACATTATGCATGTCTTTCGCACTGTCCAGAGCTCTCCTGCCTTTTGGCTAGACTCGCTTTTTTAGAAATGCCATATACTTGTGTACATGCATGCATGCATTATATGTAAATAATGTAGCCAGTCACCAGTAGGTAGTTATAGTTATGTCTGCTTTGGCCCCGTTTGACAAATCTTCACGAAACACTCCCAAAACGTTTTTCATCTACTACAGCTGCTTCCTAGAAAGTTTCAGGGTGATCCGTCCAGCGAGGGGTAAGAAAAAGGGGGGTCCGACAACATAAAATCCCCATGCATTTTCCTAAGACTTCTTTAGAAAAGGCTACAGCAAAAACTTCCAAATGGAATTACAGCACATTTGGAAGGAAGCAAAGTTTTGATCCACAGATTGTGCTTTTTGTGATTGGGTGTAAATCTATTTTTGAGATGTTTAGAGTAAAAAGTAATTTTGTATTTTGGCAGTTGGGCAAAATCAAAATTGGAGGCATGTGATTGGGTTAGAGGCCCGTTTTTTCTGTGAGCCGTCACACTCTTTCAGGAGCGAGAGACTCCCATGAGTCTTGCAAGAGTGAGCGCTCTGATCCGCTGGCTGTTAAAATGTTAGAAATGAAATGGCCGCTGTTGTCGTTTACTGTGAAAAATTGAAAGTGTTGTGGACATGAAATGAAAAAGCTGTATAAGGGGGCAGCCGAAAGGCAGGCTGCCCCCTATATTTAGAGAGGAGTTGGCAAAGGGATAAGTACTGTGAGGAAAATATATGTATATTGTCTTTAACTAATTTTTATGATCTCAAGGGTCTCTTGGGGTATCATGAATAGTAAAATGGAGTAGTGAGTTCTCAATAAACTCTATTAGTAGGAATGCATATTGTTGTCCTTGTCTTTTAGAGGAATTGTGTAAGAGATAAGTACTGTGATGATTAGAAGGTTAAATGTTTTTTTAAAATGTTATAATCAAGCGAGACTCTTGCGGGATCATGAAAAGTAAGAAGGAGTAGGTGATGTTTGAATACACTCTGCTATGTACACTTGTACACATATATGCTTATTGGTTTGAGAAGAGTTGTGAGTAGAGTTAAGGCTCATCCAAACAGCCTCCTATGCACACCCATCATCTGAGATAGAAGTCTGAAAGGAGAGCCCAGTCCCTCCCCACAACCTACTATGCATACCTTGCATTAAAGAGAGAAAACTCAGCAGAGAGACCAGTCTCTCCACACACCCTACTACACACAACTGTCATTCGAGAGAAAGAGGTCTGAAAGCAAAGGTCCATCCCTCTCCACAGCCTTCTACACACACTCATCATTACAGAGAGAGGTCTCACTAGAGAGGTCAGTCCCTCCACACACCCTACTACACACATCCATCATCTGAGAGAGAAGTCTGCAAGTAGAGCCCAGTCATTCCCTGAACTCTACTATGCAAACCTATCGATATAGAGAGCGGTCTCAGTGAGAGGCCAGTTCCTCCACATGCCCTACTACACACACCTGTAATCTGAGAGAGAGGTCGAAAAGAGAGGGCAATCCCTCCTCACACCCTATTACGCACACCTATTATTACAGAAAGAGGTCTTAGGAAAGAGGCCAGTCCCTTCACAAACGCTACTATGCACACCCATCATCTGCAGTAGAGGTCTGAAATGAGAGCCCAGTCCCTCCCTGCATCCTACTACGCCCACCTGTTATTACAGAGAGAGGTCTTAGCAGAGAGGCTAGTGCCTCCACACACCCTACTATGCACACCCGTCATCTGAGTGAGAGGTCTAAAAGGAGATGTCAGTCCATCCCCACACCCTACTATGCACATCCATAATCTGAGAGAAAGGCCTGAAAGGAGAGGTCAGTCCCTCTCCACACTCTACTGAGCACACCCATTATTACAGAGAGAGGTCTTAGCAGAGAGGCCAGTCACTCTACACCCCCTCTACGCACACCCTCAAACTGGTCCCAGGATGCTTGTTTCCGGTCCAGGGAGGACCTGGCCTGGCAGTTTGGTCTGGACTGTTCCCATGGGGCACAGGGTCAAGACTGATTTGCATATGGCTGGGTCCAAACTGGGTCCAAGCCAGGTCTGGGTGTAGTTCGTGGAGTTTCGCTACGCGGAACTTCGTGAAGTGACAAAAAAACTCTGCGGAGTTCCGCAAGTGGTGGAGTGCAGTACGAACTACAGTTCGTGCTGGTCTTCCTGCCGCTCCGGTAGAAATTCTACCCGAGCTGCAGCTCGCTCACGTGAACTTACCATTCACGAGCCCAAGTGGGGAAAAAACTCCACTGCACTCTGTGGAGTGGAGTTTTCTGCACTCTGCAAGCTCTGCAGAGTGCAGAAAACTCTGAAAACTCCGTGAACGGAGCGGAGTTCACCACCTAGGCCTAGTCCAAACTGGAATTGCACGGGGAGCTAAAATACAAAAGATATAGGCCCAGATCTCTGTACTGGGGTGAATATTTGACATTGCTCAACATCTGTCCATAAGTTGGTTGTTCTTTTTGTGCTCTAAATGACATTGTGATTGATTGATATTGACAAATGGTTTGAAGAACTTGAGAGGGCCTCAAGAATGAGGAGGCTAGCACACCAGCACTGGGGGTCTGTACTTTGGGATTTGTTCTCTGTGAAGCGCAGATATAGACTTCTGACCCTTCATGAGGATGTAACTGAGTCCTATCAACATATGAAGGAGACCTTGATGGAATGATTTTGACTCACTACAGAAGAGTACAGGGTAAAGTTCACAGACACCCATAAAGGTCAACACCAGACATATTAAAGTAAGTGATTATCATTTAATGGATACAAAATTATGTATTAAAAAATGTAAAACTAATTAACATAAAGTTTATTTAGAAATGTTATGTAATGTCTTTTATTTTATACATTGTGTAGTGGTTGGCCATAAGTGGTGCTTGCATTACTCCAAGACTGATGTATTATGTGTCCCTTCCTAAGCCCCTCCTTCAATTTCTCTTAACCCACCCAGGAATAAGTATTACCCGTTTTCCATCAGAAAAGAGGATTCCCTTTTGTGCAGCCGTCTTAAGTGGTATTCAGACTTGCTTACCAAGAGACAATGAGAATGCACTAAACCCTAATTAATACAATAAAAAGCATTACCAAAATTAATAAATATCCATAAACACTGTTTTGCTGCATAATGAGAAATATCTATATTTATTATATACACATATATTAAAAACATGTTTAGCACATTTCAACATTTTCAATATATCTTTTGATCATAAGGTTCACACAGGAAATGTAATTTCATATTATACAAGCAATTTAAAATCAAGTTATGTTACAATTTTAAAACCATACAACAAACAAATGATCAAACAATTAAAAAAAATGGGATGCCTTTACTTTGTTTTCCTGGCCGCTGCCAGCTGCTCACTAATTGCTGGCCTGTGCTGGGGTGGGACTCAGTCCCCCAACGGACACCTCTCACTTGAGGGAGGTGGGAGGAGCCTCCCTGCACCTTCAAAGTTGCTGACTGTTTCCAGGGCCAAGGGCGGTCCCATCCATGCCCGTCGTAGCCCAGGCGAGGCTGGGCTGGGTCCCCCCTCTAACACTGTAGCCTCAAAATCCTGAAATTAAACATGGGAAAGAAAAAGATGCCTGCTACTGAGGAGGTAAGTAACCGTGACTTCGTTAGACACTTTTTTGGCTAAGGCAACAATAGCCCTAGAAAAGCAGATTACCCTACTGAAAAGAAACTATTGCCGGGGGTGTGGACAGGACGGGGTGCCATTACTAAAAATTCGCTAATACAGAGGGGGCAAGGGGGCGACACAGGGATGAACTCTTTGAACTCTCTGAGGTTATGCCATCGCTTCCCAAACCCTCAAAGGCTGCCTCTACATCAAATGGGACTCCGCTATTATCAAGTCTATCCACGACGAATGGCAAAAGGAAAAGAGACCTTACCAAACCTCCTCCTAATTGCCCGCTAAGAACCTGAAAAATCGCTCTGCCAATAGTAATCCACTACAACATTGTCTTGCAACATCCGCCGATTGTGTCCTCCTTAAATTGGCGTGACCTTCCTGAATAACTGTAAACAGCTCTTGCAGCCAATTAATGCATGCCTAGAAACTATCGCTTGTGCATTAAAGGGGGTATTATTGAATAAATTAGCTGAACATACTGTGGCGGACTCTAATTCTTGTCCCGTTAGTTATAATCTCTTTTCCCCTGATGCTTGTATAACCTGTAATTTTGATGTTCATACTTTGTGTCTTAATTGCAAAAATAAGTTACCCGGTCTTGTGTCAGATCAACCGGCCCCTACAATTTTGCCCCCATATTGTTAACCAGATGACCCCCAGATTAGAGCTTAGAGATACGGCCCATAGACGTAGCTCATCACAGGTGACTACTCAAGATACTATGGGAAAGGGTCAAATCTAGCAAAAAAGACTATCTGAACAAGTCAGATAGACAGGAACCTAACTGGGAAAAAAACAGAAGGTGTAGGAAACAATTTGATCCTTAAAGACACCGTTATCAGAAAGAGAAATATTATCTTTTTCTATAGTCCCCTCACTCACCAGGGTTTCCCCACGGTGACATGCTTCATCATAGGGGTCCTCCCAGTCCTCTACGGACTGAGGCGTGCTGCGACTTGCGGTGTTACGTAGGAGCACTGAGAATTTTGTAAACTATGTGTGGTGTAAGTGAAGTAGTGGTGGAGTGGGAAAATTAAAAATAATCAGCTAGTGGGCTACAAAATAAACTTTATTGGTGCTCTAAGCTGAGAATATTAAAAACGGGGTAATATGACAAGGGACCCTAACTATGATGGAAAGGTATGCCTAGCATATTGTGAAGTCAACTAGTTTCGAGCTCCCCAGCTCTTCGTCAGGACTACACTGGGACCAGCCCAATGTCGAGAAACTTGCCACTCCTAGTCGACCTTAATAGGGTGAAAATAAATGTGATGCCACAATAGTAAGGCATGCGTTTTAAAAAATATATGTATACATACGTTATGTACGTCGGTATACTGATCTGTAAATTCCAAAAATCACAGTTAATGGCGAGAAAGGATATATATACATATATATGCATAGTGTAATACATAGTAATTACTAAAAATGTGAACACACTACACACAGGTGGATGCACACTTCCATGAATGGCGTGCCGCTAAGTGAAAGACAGAGAAAATACAGTTATTCACTCCATGCCGGCGTGGTGAAGAAAGAATTGTGCTGGAATTAAATAAATTATTAGGTCTGACTGAAACACACACAATAACATACAACATAAAATATGTAACCTACTTAAGAAAAAGCAACACTGTGCCTCATGGTCACTGGAGGGGATGTGGAGATCTCGTACATCTAATGGATGAAGGGAATCGAGATCGTTAGGAAAAAACGGCGTGTTCCGTTATGACGGATCGCCCAGCGTGGTCTGGGGGAGAAAGAGAGTTTCCACGCTGCATGCTGGAGGTGAGCATGGCAGCACTTACTTGTACGTTGAACCCCACATGCTTCTGACACCTACTGGAAGCCAAACCTCTCGGACCGCATTCTAGCGTGTCCTCGTAGCCGCGATGTTTTTATGTGCTGGCGGGACTGTCTCGAGGCTCGAAATAGAAAAGGGGCAAGTTACAATGTGCAAGTGGAGCCGCCATATTTGAAAGGAGTGAGACAGACGGTCTATAATACTAATAAGTATCCAAATATGTTACAGTACGCACTCAATGTTCCAGACAGTGTGAGAGATCGCTCACAACGAGGCTGAGAGTGCGAAAGGTGGTATTCTAATGAAGCTCATATTTGGAGGAACTTCAAACTGCAAATGAATAAACCGGTTGGGTTTGTTCAGGCCCGGGTCAGTTCAAAACCACTGCGATGGATGCCGCCATGTTGGAATGGGAAGGGAACAGAATGAATGGTCAATTGGAATAGGTTCCGAATTGGTGCTTAGTGATAATCGACTGTTGGGCTGTGGAGAAATAATAATAGTGGCCACAAATGAGACATTAAAGTCTTTCACAATACAAGCAAAATTGAGTTGGAGGCGATCTACCAACTATCTAACAACAAGGACCTGACTATTAAACCAGCCGATAAAGGCGGAGCTATTGTTCTACAGAATACTATTGATTATCAACACGAATGCCTACGACTACTAGGTGATGAACGTAACTACCTAACAATACAACAAGATCCCACTGAACGACTACGCAGGGAGATCGCAAGTCTGGTGGAAGAGTCTCTGGCTAACGACTGGATCAGCAAGAAAGAGGCAGATTTCCTGGAAAACAAAAAATCAATAACACCTTACTTCTACACGATCCCAAAGATACATAAATCTATGGAAACTCCCCCTGGGAGACCCATAGTATCAGGGATCGGTTCAATTTTGGAACCCCTGTCTAAATTTGCGGATGCCTTTTTAAGACCTTTGGTTCAGGCTACAGAAACCTACCTACAGGATACCAAAGCAGTCCTTTGTTTAATCAAGGATCTCGAATTCAATCCCACAACTAACATATTGATCAGTTTAGATGTGGAGAGTCTGTACACGAGTCTCCCTCATAAGGAAACCTTAGACATCCTTGAAGAGGTACTCTACCTAAATGATTGGGGTTATCACACACCCAGACATGTGGTCCTTGAGTGTTGCCGTTTGGCTTTGACTGAGAATTTTTTTCAATTTAATGATGTCCTGTACAAGCAAACCCACGGTACCAGCATGGGAAGCACATTTGCGCCGAGTGTGGCGGGGTTGTATGTGCACCATTTGGAGAAGCAGAAAATTCTCCACCAACACAATCCTCACATTGAACATATTAAACTATGGAAAAGGTACATAGACGATGTACTGTTGATCTGGGAAGGTAATGAACAGGAAGCGCAAGATTTCCTAATCTGGCTTAACCAACAAGACCCGTTTCTGAAATTCACTTCCTCGATAAGCAGATCCACCATGGTCTTCCTAGACCTTAACATAACAGCACAAAACGGACGTCTCCACAGTACCACTCATTTCAAACCTACAGCAAGGAACTGCCTACTGATATATGACAGCTTCCATCCTCGCAGCCTCAAGGACAACCTCCCTTTTGGCCAATTCTTGCGCCTCAGAAGGAATTGCACTACTACAGAAGACTACAACATTCAGGCAAAAGAACTATCAGAGAAATTGATACAACGTAATTACCCACAACATCTTGTATCCAGATCCAGGAAAAGGGCTCTCAATAACAATAGGGAGGCCCTTTTAGAGACAAAAACTGTAGCCAGACAGGATGAGCCACGGAGACAAATTTGTATCACCACATACAGTATTGCATCCAACTTGGTGAGCAAAATAATCAAGAAACACTGGCGCACCCTGAACAGCGGTGGCCTAGACCTACAGGAACCTATGTTCAGCCATCGAAAAGCATGCAACCTAAGGGATCATCTTGTCCATACACGACCAATGACAACTAAAATCGCAGGTCCCCAACGCCTGCTCCAACCCCTACCAGAGGGCCATTTCCCATGCAGTAACTGCAGTGTGTGTCATCTGACCAAGGTGACTAAGACAGTGGAATGCAACAATGGGATAACCTGGAACCTTCGGTCGTTCACTAACTGTAACACATCGGGTGTTGTTTACTTAATAACTTGCGTCTGTAATTTGCACTACGTAGGCATGACCACCAGGAAAGTAAACACCCGAATGATCGAGCACCGTAGTAATTTCAGATGTAAACGGGATAACACAAAGATGACCACACATTTCCTGGAAAAACGTCATACTCCCAACGACTTCAACTGGGTCGTTTTAGAACACGTCAAGAATCATCCCAACGTAGAGAAACAGCTACATGAGAAGGAACAACGTTGGGTGTTCAAGCTACGTTCGGACGACAGGGGTCTCAATGATGACATACCCTGGGGTCAGTTTATCTAAACAGTTTACTTGAACAACAATCACTGGAACATTTGCTGATCTAGCTTTTTATTCCCTACAGGTTATACTGGATAATGACCTGGCTCATTATTATCCATTAATATAAGATTCTAGTCATTCCATGACCATTTCCCTCCCTCATTTGCTTAATCTATGTCTCATTTGTGGCCACTATTATTATTTCTCCACAGCCCAACAGTCGATTATCACTAAGCACCAATTCGGAACCTATTCCAATTGACCATTCATTCTGTTCCCTTCCCATTCCAACATGGCGGCATCCATCGCAGTGGTTTTGAACTGACCCGGGCCTGAACAAACCCAACCGGTTTATTCATTTGCAGTTTGAAGTTCCTCCAAATATGAGCTTCATTAGAATACCACCTTTCGCACTCTCAGCCTCGTTGTGAGCGATCTCTCACACTGTCTGGAACATTGAGTGCGTACTGTAACATATTTGGATACTTATTAGTATTATAGACCGTCTGTCTCACTCCTTTCAAATATGGCGGCTCCACTTGCACATTGTAACTTGCCCCTTTTCTATTTCGAGCCTCGAGACAGTCCCGCCAGCACATAAAAACATTGCGGCTACGAGGACACGCTAGAATGCGGTCCGAGAGGTTTGGCTTCCAGTAGGTGTCAGAAGCATGTGGGGTTCAACGTACAAGTAAGTGCTGCCATGCTCACCTCCAGCATGCAGCGTGGAAACTCTCTTTCTCCCCCAGACCACGCTGGGCGATCCGTCATAACGGAACACGCCGTTTTTTCCTAACGATCTCGATTCCCTTCATCCATTAGATGTACGAGATCTCCACATCCCCTCCAGTGACCATGAGGCACAGTGTTGCTTTTTCTTAAGTAGGTTACATATTTTATGTTGTATGTTATTGTGTGTGTTTCAGTCAGACCTAATAATTTATTTAATTCCAGCACAATTCTTTCTTCACCACGCCGGCATGGAGTGAATAACTGTATTTTCTCTGTCTTTCACTTAGCGGCACGCCATTCATGGAAGTGTGCATCCACCTGTGTGTAGTGTGTTCACATTTTTAGTAATTACTATGTATTACGCTATGCATATATATGTATATATATCCTTTCTCGCCATTAACTGTGATTTTTGGAATTTACAGATCAGTATACCGACGTACATAACGTATGTATACATATATTTTTTAAAACGCATGCCTTACTATTGTGGCATCACATTTATTTTCACCCTATTAAGGTCGACTAGGAGTGGCAAGTTTCTCGACATTGGGCTGGTCCCAGTGTAGTCCTGACGAAGAGCTGGGGAGCTCGAAACTAGTTGACTTCACAATATGCTAGGCATACCTTTCCATCATAGTTAGGGTCCCTTGTCATATTACCCCGTTTTTAATATTCTCAGCTTAGAGCACCAATAAAGTTTATTTTGTAGCCCACTAGCTGATTATTTTTAATTTTCCCACTCCACCACTACTTCACTTACACCACACATAGTTTACAAAATTCTCAGTGCTCCTACGTAACACCGCAAGTCGCAGCACGCCTCAGTCCGTAGAGGACTGGGAGGACCCCTATGATGAAGCATGTCACCGTGGGGAAACCCTGGTGAGTGAGGGGACTATAGAAAAAGATAATATTTCTCTTTCTGATAACGGTGTCTTTAAGGATCAAATTGTTTCCTACACCTTCTGTTTTTTTCCCAGTTAGGTTCCTGTCTATCTGACTTGTTCAGATAGTCTTTTTTGCTAGATACATTTGTGGAGGGTGAACCTAACTTTTACCTCTACTTCCCCCTTTTTTCTGAAAGGGTCAAATCTTACATTTTGCTGGGTAGATGCTAATCCAAATGCTTCTATTCCTTGTTTTCCTGGCAGAACAAAACAACAGTTTCTGAACCTTCCCCAGTAGCATGCCCTTATATCTTAGTTCTAGTTATATTCCTTTACTCTGACCCAACCAAAATAGGTCTACATCCCAGCTCCTGGCCAAAGCTTGGCACTAGATGCCACAACATTCTAATAGTGGCCATCTTATTCAAAATCATTTGATTATGGCCAGAAGAACTCCATAGATTGGGTCAGATGCAAAAATAATCAAAAACGACTGTGTCGTCTTCAGCTTTGACAACCAAGGGCTAGTAAGAGACTTATTGGAGTGTTTACCGGTTGCCCCTGTACTGCAAAACCAGATTTACATTGTCCCTCTGGACTTCTTCTGTAGGCCTCCTGTAGTTCATAGTTATTTGACACATGATCAGGGCCACTCCTCAATGAGATATGCTCATGCCAGATCAGCTACCCATTAACACCCTCTCCCTCTCAAATAGGTATTCGCCATTGGAAGATATAGAGGCTTCTGATAGACTCATTAACCCCCCAAATTGTCCATCTTCTCGGATTGAGTCAGATCAAGAAAATCAAACTGACCTTCCTGAGGTGCCCTTGGAGAGGGTGCAGACCTTTGTTTTAGATTCACAAGGTATTGATGCATCTCTACTAATTTCAACTATATCTCCTTTGCCTGAGTTATCGATGGCGTCTCCACAAGAGCTCTTGAAGGATACAATGTTTCTTTCGAGGAATGTAGCGGGATCTGAAAATAAAAAAGATAACCAATGCTGGTTTAATGAGTTCCTGATCTTGGATATTATCTGCTTTCAGAAAACTGGGGCATGGCAGCCTATTATTTAAATGGCTACAGATCCTTTGCTACGCCAGCTCTCCCATAAGCCTCTGGAAGAGCTAAAGGGGGTTTACTTACCCTTATAGCAAAAAAGATCCCTTTAGGCAAGGTGACCTTTATAAATAACTCACCCTATTTTCATATAATTTTAGCTGAAGGGCCTGGGAACACTGATTTCTGACAGGTCAACCTCTCTCAACTTTTCATGGAACCGGGATTACCTCGACAATTGATTTTATCATAAATCATGCAAATTTTAAGAGATGCATTAAGTTCCCATTTGCCCAGATGACAGAATATAGTGATAATGCGTTTCTCCTCTTTTCCTTTGTCTCTTATATTGGAGACAATGCTGAACATTGTCCGGATCATTCCGATTCAGCCCGTGGGTTCTGGACTCCAACTCCCATCAGGCATTGTGCCGCACCGGAATACGTGATGGCGTATTTCCGGCGGCAGGGCGGGATTTGAAGGAAGTCGGGTGTTGAATCAGAGCCTGTTATTCTTCCTATATGATGGAGAAACAACAGATGCCTGTTTTCCTTGGTTACTGAAACTTGGTGGTGGGGTACGGGTGCACGTCACCAACAGTTGACAATAAGTCTTTGTGGAGTTTAAATGTTATGGGAGATATTAATTGCGCTATAACTTTGTTGGCACTGATTCACTGTGCAATTTGCAAACGCCGTGACGGCAACGGCGTACATTTGCTACATGTAAATTGTTTTGTACTCACCCACGAAGGCAGCGGTGAGTGTGAAGTGTTGGGTTTATAGAGGAAACACTATCACGCCAAAGCTGTGTCTAGAAACGGTATTGGTGTAGTGTACTTTGGATAAAAGTGACAAAGCTGTGTTTAGAAACGGCGGGAAAAAAGATTTGGATTACTTTTAACTCATTTGTTTAATTCACAAGAAGGCAGCCAATGGTCCTAGCTGTCTTACAACATTAACATTTATTGTTCGCTTTCTACAAGTTGACTTTAGAATTCAGTTTGCTCATTATTTACTGCTGTGATATCTGGAACAGTGATTTTCTTGTTATTACGAATCCTGCCTATGCTGATTCTATTTCTGTTCATTATTTATTGTAACAGGGGGCATTTGGGGTATGTGGTGAGAAGCTCCCCTGTCAAGCGATATACAGTATAAGAAAGGGTGGGTACGAAAACAGATTCTCCTCTTGGTTACTGTGTATAGCATTCAATTCACATATTTCTTTTTTATGTACTCATGTTCTTCTTTGTTTTTTGTTAGAAATCTTGCAAGGCGCTTGGGTTAATGAACTCAGACAAAATAGAGCCATAGTCATTCATAAGTAGAATGAAGATGAAGTATTGTTGTTTTCTTTTAGAGGTACTGATGAGGGTATAGTGATACATGTTTCAACTGTATGTTCAAAGGCATTGTGTTAGGTATAAGATATCTGATAGTGTGCTCTTCCAATAGGTCTTCTTCCCTGCTGTCCCCATCCTTTTCTTCCTTCACTTGATCATATCAATATTCTGTGCTGTAAGAGCATTCAGAATTGAGACGAACAAGAGGTGGACCCCTTGTTTGCATCAAACCAACTTCGAGGTATCATCCGATCTACGTGTAAAGCTATCAGAGCTGACATTGTTTGGCCTCTTCCTGTAAAGCCAAGCCCACTTTTTCCTCCAAAACCTATCCTTACTTGAAAAAATGGGTTCACACTAAAGTGGGAAAAAATTGATCCCACCTCCTTCATCCCAAAAGTTGTGGAGGAAACTTTACCTGAAATTCAATCCTGCTTAGACCCCCAAATTAATAGCTCCCAAGTCCTAATAGCGTTTAGTAAAATCTTATCGTCTATTAGATCTAATCTTACACGCTCAGCAACACATAACACTCCACTCTCAACTAGATGGTTTGCGGAAAACTGCTCGAAGGCTTCTAAACATCTCTGAATTGCTCTTAAAAGCATCCTGGAAATAAAGATCTGATAAGAAAGTTACAAGCTGACTATAAGGTGGCAAGGGAGTTGAGAAAGAAACAGCTAAGAGATGAAGTATGGGAAAATTTTGGGGGAGGCCTATAAAAGCAGGGACAGCAAGGCCTTTTGGAAGGTGATGAATGCCCCTTTTTTGAAGGAGGAGAGAGGCCCGTCCCTCGAGCTTCATATAGACGAACCCATGTGGTCGTCTCACTTTCAGAACATTTTTCATGTACAGAAGATAGGAATTTTAATGTTTCTGAGGATTCGTCAATGATCCAACTGGGGATGGAATTTTCTTTGGAGGAAATTGAGCTTGTACTTTCTCAATCGCCTGCCTTCAAGGCAGCAGGTTCAGATGGGGTCCCATTGGATATTTTTGTGGCACATAAAACCTTGTGGGCCCCTCTCCTGATCGTAGTCTTTAATGCTGTTGTCAAAGTGGGGCCCCCAGGGTCCCTGAAACAATCATTAATTATCCCCTTTTACAAGAAGGGAGACCCATCGAATCCAGTAAATTATCGTCCAATCTCCTTAATGGAGAGCACTGCTAAGCTAATGGGGAGATTAATTTTAATTAGATTAGAGGACTGGGCACTCAATAATAATGTTTTACCTGAGATTCAATATGGTTTTAAAAAGGGAAGGGGTACAGTTTGATCAAGGCCTAAACCTAGCATTGATTGCAGCTAAGTATATGCACTCTAAAAAGGAGCAGTTCTACATGACCCTTATGGACTTGTCCACGGCCTTCGTCTGTGTGAGCCACATTAAATTGTGGGCCCTCATGGAGTCGGTGGACATGGATAATGCCATAATACTTTTCATTAGAGAGCTGTATAGAGTGGCAGGGGCTGTAATTAGGTGTGGAAAACAGGGGGAATGTACAAAATCATTTAGAATTGAAAAGGGGGTCCAACAGGGATGTTTCCTTGTCCCCTTTCTGTTTTCATTGTATACCAATGGTCTTAATGGAGTTCTGACAGCAGAATGTAGAGATGTTCCATCTGTAGATGGTTTACACATTCCAGCTCTGCTCTATGCAGATGATGCGGTCCTGATGGCCAGAACATTATTGCATTACAATGTTTTATTGGTATATATTCAAATTATATGGCAGATTAGGGACTGTTTGTTAATAAATCAAAAAAATTGTTATGCCAGCTGGGTCAGTAGGAAAAAAGCTAGTATCCCTCCGACTAGAAGGGGTCGTCTTGGAATGTGTAGAACGCTTCATGTACCTGGGAATCTTTTTCGACTCCAAATTGTCGAAAATATAACAAACATGATGAAAAGAAGCCTAGCAGCTTTGTGGAAATTTGCTTCAAATTTGGGAAAGAAGCCTAGCAGGGAAATTTTAGAAATCTTCTTAGCAAAATCTATAGCCCTAGCCACTTATGGCACTACAATATGGAGCACAGCCCAAAAAGGGGCCCTGCAGACAGTGGAGGACAATTTTGTAAAAAAAACCTGATGTCAGTCCCAACCGGTTGTTCGAACTTGATTGCCCACAAAGAACCCGATCTCCCTTTTATAAACGATTCCATTAAATTGGCTCCGATCCTTTTATGCTAAGAATCTGGAAAAGGGACTCAGTCATATTAAATCAAACAGTGATAAAAGATATAATTAATCTTGACCGAGCTTACAGTTTTGCATGGTTAGTATATGTTAAGCAGTCCTTTGCAGATCTGGGCATAGCATTTCCGTATGATTCACCCGCTAACTGCTTATCCTTCTCTAAATCCAAGCTAAGAGAAGCATTTTTCACTAAGTGTGATATTGAACGAAGGCAATCTACTCAATGCAAAACTACAGTTTTATCTTATCAGATATTGCCAATTGTGCCCAGGGGACATGTTTCTTATCTCTCTTTTATCTTAAATATTATGCATCGCTATTTATTGACTAGGATGAAACTAAACTTTTTTCCTCTAATGGTAGGATGCTCAAGCACACTTGATAAACCACTTGTCCCTATGTCCCTGTGATGATAGAGCCCACCAAACTATGTATATGTTATTCTTCTGTTCATTTTATAAAGGGGAGAGGAGAAAATGCATAATCTCGAAGTTAAGAAAATCGAGTCTATTTTCATTTTTCTCAACCCTTGCAGCAATTCATACGTTGGAAACTCCCTATGTTTGTTTTATGACGGCAAACATTTTATATTCAGTCTTACGGATTAGGAAAGGCTTGTTTGAGAGGGGTGTTGTTTTACTTGGTCTGTAATGTGTCTATATTGTTTTAACCATTGCTAATGAATGAATGTAAGGTTCTTAACATTTATCTAATGTGTGTTTTGGGACTAGAAAGAGATTGTATAAAAGGGGTGTTGGTCTACTTGGTCTGCTTTAATAATTTGCTCATATCATTTTACCCATTGACAATGAATTATTGTAAATATTATAATACTTCACTTATTGTTTGCTTTTGGATTTCATAACTGTAGCCCAATATCTGCATTTCCTCTTCCCCTGGGACTCTGGCTTATCATCCTGGCTGTTGAGGGGGTTGGGGGCTGTTGATCTGTGCTGTACTTGGCCCTGGCTCCTCCATTCTGCATTTCATTGGTTTTATTTCCTATTTTTCAATGGAGGTGGGCTTATAGGCTATTTTTGCATCTAGAGGCAAAAAAAGTCACGTTGGGTTAACTAACGTGAGTTTTTTTGCCGCTAATAGGTATTTCGTCACTTTTCTACCACTAACGTCAAACTTTTTATCGCCTTAAAGCTAGTGTTGGCTGCAGTTTTCACCACGGCTAGCTGTTACTATCACCATGTGGTGACGTATTGTAAATATATCGCTAACAGGGCGATAGTTTTTGGTGATAGGCCATGTTAAGAAAACTGCCACCTGCTAACACTAGTTAGCTGCAGTTCTTGTACATATACCCTATGGTTCATTGAGGATTTCTGTGTCAATGGTTTTCAAACTCTATGTAGTGCAGCCATCCCATCTCATGCAGGAACAGCTAAGGGGGGCTTAGCCATTTTACTCTCTGTAAAACTAACTGGGCTTTCTATCAGAATAATTTAGTTTACGCCATGTTTTCAGTTGGTGCTCTTGCAGATTCTCTACTCTTTTGATGCTATTTTGGTTAACTTTTAAAATAGTATGTCTGACACGTGTCACCACTGTAAATGATGATCTTGGTGACAGGTTGATTAAATTCCAAGGCAGCTACACAAAGGAGACACTAATAGTTTGGCCAGGGGGGTTTAATAGTGAATCATCAATCTGTGGGACAAAAGTGTAAGAGGCGACAGGTGTTCTACACTTTCAACATGCCCCCTATGGGGAAGCCTGTAATAGGGTTTTACTAACAGAAACTTGGCATTTGCTAAAGAATTTAGGCAGATGTGGCACCCATTTCCCCTACCTATAATGAGTCCAATATCTAACTGTATTACTGTGGAGTTTATTGTCACAATCTCGTGTATAAGTGACCATATTCCACTTATTCTGGTCATTGATTTACACTTTTTGGGTGATATAAGGCATAAGGAGAATTTGCCTTTAACTTCTTCACATAACAGGGGTATTAGAATAAAATGGGACAGTATAGCTAGGGAGGCCTTTTGTATAAGCTTATTAAAGATAACAGCTAAGCAATCTCATTTTTGACCTCCTTTGATGAATCCCTGGAGAATATTTTAGCAGCCTTTGGTGCCCTATGTACTTCACGGCCAAGGGGATTTCTGTAAATAAAGTTTCTAAAAAGCCACCATCACAAGGTTGGTTTAATTACGCTTGTGCATATGCTGATAAAAAGTTACAATTTGCACCGTCCAAAATTCTGCTCTCCAAGGAAGATATCATGTGTGCAAGAAGGTTTACTGAAGATTCCTTAAAGGCTAGGATAATCGAGCTCAGAAAGGCAGCATGGGAGGAGTTAGAAAAGGCAGCTAAACAGAAGGACAGTGCTGCCTTCTGAAAGGTTGTAAATCAACCATTTTTGTCAGGATACGAGAAGCCCTCGCTGGACACTGTTATATCTGTTCAAGCCTGGGTGAACCATTTTACTAATATTTTGATCCCAGAAAATATGGATATTACCCTAGAAAATAGGGAAACTGTAGGCTGTGCTTTTGAGATGTACTCCAAATTTTGCAAAAACCATTGAGGTCAAGGATGTGAATGCCGCTATTAATCAGAGCACCTTGGGTAAGGCCCACAGGACCCGATAGAGTGCCATTGGATTTTTATAAAGATAATATTGTCTGTTGGGCTCCAATTTTAAGAAATATTTTTGGGGCTGCTATAAAGGGAAATGTGTTCCATCTTGGATGGAAGCAGTAGTTGTCCCCATCTTCAAAAAAGGCGAAAGGCATTCTCCGTCTTTCTATCATCCAAATGTCCCTATTTCTAAAGCTAAAGCTCAGATGATATTTCGGAATTTATATTCTCGCTAAATTCAAGGCCATTGACTTTGATTGTTCATTTGCTTACATGACACTATGGATTCTGGTGGGAAAATATCGTTCATTGATTTGTTGTGGATCCACAGCCTTGGCAATAAAGCAATCTGCTATTTTGTTCATAATTAAATACTCACCAACTATTCTGAAGAAGATAATAATTCTCCCTGTGCAGATATGTACCTCCTGGGCCTAGAAGCAATCTACCCCACCCAAGTGACTTACAAAGACAGCTTATGTTTTATCCCAATCGTACTCAACATCCGAGGGCATGTGCATGGCTATCGTTTTAACATGTAAATGGCATGGATAAGGCAATGATCACCAACCCTTTGACAGACTCTTGTGAAGTGTCCTCATGGAGGAGAGGTCTTCTGCTGCCATTGAAAATAAAGCTTGCTTTGCCCTTGATATTTGGACTTCTAAGTAGGACTGCCTGTTAAGCTCAGGCAGAGATTCCCATAAGGCCAAAGAAAGATCTCCCAAAGTTTGGCAGGGAAAGTCTTAACCTCAGTGGGTCCCTTGCTAAGATTTTTATGATGGTCAAGGAGGCTATCCTCAAAGGTTTTCAATATATGTTCCTCTCTTCAGGGGCTGGTCTCACTTGATATGGTCTAAGCAGGTGCTTGCCTTGTGGGAAACATCAATATAGCAGTTGTGCTCTACCAAAGTGTTAAGCCTAAACAGATTTTGCTGAGTTCCAGTAGGCGGAAATCCGCAACGTGACCCAAAAACTCCACCGTGCTATGAGGAGTTCCGCAATCGGCTGAGTGCAATAGGTCACAACGTTTGCGCTGATTTTTAGCGCCAGGTGTTTGTTCTGCCCTGGAAAATCAGTGTGAATGCCACCATGTCCAAGAGGGCGCTGCTTCTTTCTGTTGCCCAAGTTGATGTACTACTCGAGCGGCAGCTTCCTCAACACGAGCAGAAGATTTCTGAACACGGGCGGTTGCGACCATCTGCAACTGCCTGCATTGAGAAATCTCACTAGGAGGTGGTATAGCGTTGTCTAACTGAAAATTGGCAAGCGTATGTGAGGAAAAAACTCCACTCCGCTTCACAGTGTGGAGTTTTTTGCAACTCTGCGTGCTCCCATGAGTGTGGAAAACTCTGCAAATGGATCAGAGTTCACTGTCTAGGCCTAACCAAAGCTATGCCTTACATTTCTTGTAATGGCTCACCTTGACGCTGGTCCCAAGGCAAATTGTATTCTTTGTGGAAACTCCTTTCTGAAGGACTTAGGTAAGGAATCATATGTCTCTGTAGCCCTCAAAAAGGCATAGGTTATCATTATCAGGTCTTCACCTAAAGACCATTTGGTTTGCTGGAGAAAACGGAATTATTTCACTTGCAGTTCTATGTCAAGTCATCTCAATATTGCCCAATCCAGCATGCTCACCAGTCCTGTTACAGTGACTGAAGATCCTGTGAAAATCCAAGCCAAACCATAGGTAGAAGAAATAATTTCTCAAATCAATTAAACCCTTTTTCATCAAAACTATCAGGGAGCGAGTTTTGTGTCTTTCAAAAATGTAAACATTTTGACCTACTGCACTATGGTCAATTGTATCTCCTGATGAAGACTCTTTATGGCATGAAACAGGTAGAAACATGCTGATCTCAAAGGCACAACAAAGAAGTAGCTCAAACAAAACGAGATACTATTAGACAAGAAGCAAATCAATTAATCAATCAATCAAGGGTTGGTAAAGTGCAGCTACTCACCAATGAGGATCTCAAGGCCCTGGATAGGAATTGTTTCAATTCAACTCTATTAACCAATTACAAGTTAAGCAGGCCAGAACAGAATTACAATTTGATAGGAGTTAAATAGGCTTTATGAATTGTTTTTCTTCTGAGCAACTGCTTCATTATGAAAATATCTACAATTTACTTTAAGTCAAATCCGACCAATGTTTCTTTGCAGGAATGTTTCTTTACAACACTGGAAAAAATGCACAATACTGGCATCATTGTTTCAAGGCATAAACTTGGAGTTTTCTGAAAGGATCTTGTGGTTATGTGAGAGACTGTACTATGCATATAAATGCTAACTGTAGATTCCCTATGTTGTTCATCACCTTTCAAGTGGAACTGAGTCACCCCACCAACTACGACAGTTACCTGCCCACCCTTTGAATGTTTGACACTGGGTGGTGTTACAGTTTTCAAGTACTATGTAGTGGTGTTAACAGTAGATTTTACTGGACTCATAGTTAACACCCAGGCACAGGTGAAATATGCCTGGTTTCTGCACGCTTTCGAATTCAGGAAAACATATGGCAGCCATTATGGTAATTCTCATCCCATGCGTTATTCCCATTTTTGGGCTAATAACTTACATTTGCATGGTAAGGGCAGATTTACCATGCCACTGTTACAGTGCCACTCGTAACTGACCCTGATATACAAGATATGTTGGGAGCGCCACATAAATGCCCTTGTGTCTATCTGCAAAAAATGAATGCTGGACCCAATTAACTTATCAAATACGTTTTGTCACTTCTCACAATTAACCAACAGGCATTTATTATTGGGGGCCAATGGCATACAATATTGTTGAGGAACAAAACAGAATACATGATCACTGTATGTACAGCTTCTTGAAAAGCCAACTCAATAAGAGAAAACTAATACAAACAAGTAATACAAAAACCTTTCCCTCTGGGAATTAGACCAAACCGCATTTTCGTTTGTTAGTAGTTGATGGGTCATTTACTGGACACAATTTGAAATTTCTAAATATGTAGGTGGCCTGTCACACTGGCAAAAAGCTTCACTTTCTAGATGTGAATAATACTTATGTTCAAATCGCTCTTAGCTGGGATAATCGAAGTACCTCTAGGGGAGAGCCCGAGCTTTGTAGTGACCATATCCTGACAATATTGCAGAAAACTGTGTCTTTGTTTTGGAAAGTAAAAACCCCAGTTCATTCCCTAGCCTGAATGATAGGGCTTTTTCCACCTCTACCCAGGTCATTTTACCTGCTGCTCTCCATCAACCAGCATTTAGTTTCACTTGAGAAATGCACTCTTCGCATTAATTGCTCTCTGATGTTCTTTCACTGTAAAGAGTTTGTCCAGGCATCCTACCGAAAGCTCAATCCTTCTGCACATGAACAACATCTTGGCAGATTAGTACATCAGTGCCTGTAGGTACAATGTACAAAGTATTAGTTGACCGAGATCTATCGGGCAACTGTCTAGGGGGCATATTATCAAGGCAGGGGATAAAATTATCGCCGCTTTTGGCGATAATGGGCTTGATAATATGCTCTATGCAATTCCAATTAGATGTCCTTCACATCTAACATGGGCTTCTATTGGAATTCTCCAGGGCGTATTATCCAGCCCATTATCGCCGCTTTAGCGGCAGTTTTCTGCCGCTAAAGCGGCGATAATTATTGCCTGTCTTGATAATATGCCCCTAGGTTTCTGTTCCTCATATCCCTTTGGACAGTCTTGGGTATTGGGCCCTTGACATTAACAAACTGTACTTGACGATGTTCGCATGCATGTGATCTGCTAGAGCACATAAATTGGATATTATGAGTGGCAGAGTAACAGGATCCCCTGCATGGATTAGTGCACATGCCTGTCAGAGCATTTTCAAATAAATAGATAATAATTCTTGTTTTAAAAGTGTTTAAGTTAAAATAACTAGGTCAGCCTCCAATTGCATTCAATTTACAGAGACAGAAAAACATGTGTGGCGTTTAAAATTACATGAATTAGCTTTCTATGTGCATTTTTCTCTTCTGTTTTTCTCCTTTGCAGAAGATAAGTAAAAAAGAATGCATTATGTGGTGTTGTTTATTAGTGGAGCTGAAATGTATTGACTTGTGTTCTTCGAAAAGGAAGCATATGCTGAATGTTCCCATAGTTGCGAAATTTCAAGGTTTTTGCCAGGGGTTTGATTTAAATAGTTGTACTGTGCATTGTTTTAGCTTGTGGCATAAATATGCACATTATTTTTCTCATTTCTTAAGTAGGCCGCATCACTATTATGCCTCTAAGTAGGTATTCTTAAATGTTTCTTAATTGTTGTGTCTCGTTTTCTTGTTTTACTATTGGCTTCGGTGATTTAATCATTTTTAGCACAACCCTATTGTGTCAGACCTCACCGTGTAAAGTGTATTTTCACTGCCTGAAACCTATAAAATATGCTTTTTTGGGGGCCAAATGCCAGACTTTTTTCTAATTTTCACGAATGCAAACTCAACATTTGTCTGCCTGCTGATTTATACGTAGATATTTTCTTGTCTTTGAGTAGTGCAGACTCTGCTTTAATCTGTCTATTTCATTTATACTTAGATTTTCGGGACTCTTGAACTGATCAAATGTATGCTTGTCGTTTTGATTAACTATACTTTTGTTTTGGCTATTTGCTTCCTTTTAGTAGGACCTTATGGTATTATATCTCACAATTGGAATTATTTTATGCATTTTTAATGCTGATTTGAATCTCAATAACTGACTACTATTTGCGCTCTCTAAGGATTCTTAAATTTGAATAAACCTTTATGGTTTTGACGTTGAATTTTGTCCTGTGAAGGTTTTCTTTAATGACAAAAGCAGGGGTTTCGCCAGGAGGGTGCGGGGGGTGAGGACCGGACCGGGTGACACCATCACACGGGGTGACACCGTGACACCAAAATGCAAAATATTACTGTCTATGATTCTATGTCACTCTATGAAATTATTCTTATGCATTGTTTCAGCCCAGAGACAGAAATGTATTATTGAAATATAAAAATACCTCTGTTCTGTTAGTTATAAACACAACAAGCATTTACAATGCAATGGTCTCGGCAATATTATAGGTAGAGCTATTGGTATTGCTCATTATTTTTTTATCATTATTGTATCCCTAAATAAATGGAATTGTCATTTCTATTGGCATTAGCTTTTTTTTTTGCATATGTGATACCTATTGCATTAGCAGAGAGAGAGTGAGGTAGTGAGATAGAGAGAGTGAGGTAGTGAGATAGAGAGAGTGAGGTAGTGAGATAGAGAGTGAGGTAGTGAGAGAGAGTGAGGTAGATAGAGAGTGAGGTAGTGAGATAGAGAGTGAGGTAGATAGAGAGTGAGGTAGTGAAAGAGTGAGGTAGTGAGGGAGAGGGATGTTGTGAGGTAGTGATATATAAGCATAGAGTGATGTTGTGATGTAGTGAGAGAGAGAGAGGTAGTGAAAGAGAGTGAAAGTGAGTTAGTGAGATAGAAAGAGTGAGGTAGTGAGATAGAGAGTGATTGAGGTAGTGTGTGAGAGAGAGTGAAGTTGTGAGCTAGAGAGTGAAGTAGTGATGTTTTGAGAGAGAGAAGTTGTGAGATAGTGAGGTAGTGAGATAGAGTGGAGTAGTGAGGTAGAGAGAGTTATGTAGTGAGAGAGAGTGAGGTAGTGAAACAGTGATGTAGTGAGGGAAAGGGATGTTGTGAGGTAGTGAGATGTAAGCAGAGTGGTGTTGTGATGTAGTGAGATAGAGAGGTAGTGAAAGAGACAGTGAAAGTGAGTTAGTGAGATAGAAAGAGTGAGGTAGAGCGATAGAGAGTGAGCGATGTAGTGAGTTAGAGAGAGAGTGAAGTTGTGATATAGATAGTGAGGTAGTGAGAGTGAGGTAGTGATCTTTTTAGAGAGAGAAGTAGTGAGATGTGAGGTAGTGATATAGAGGGGAGTAGTGATGTATAGAGAGTTATGTAGTGAGAGAGAGTGAGGTAGATAGAGTGTGAGGTAGTGAAAGAGTGAGTTAGTGAGTGAGAGGTATTTTCTGACATAGTGAGGTAGAAACAGTGAGTGATGTTGTGAGATAGAGAACGATTGAGGTAGTGAAAGAGAGAGTGAGGTAGTGAGGGATGTTGTGAGGTATTAAGATAGAAACAGAGAGTGATGTAGTGAAGTAGTGAGATAGAGTGAGGTAGTGAAAGAGTGAGTGTAAGTGACTTAGTGTATTTGAGAGAGAGAGAGTGAGGTAGTGAGATAGAGAGAGTGAATTAGTGAGTTAGAAAGAGAGAGTGAAGTTGTGAGGTAGTGAGAGAGTGATGTAGTGAAGTTTTGAGAGAGTGTGTTGTGATATAGTGAGGTAGTGAGAGTGAGATAGAAATAGATAGTGATGTAGTGATAGAGAGTGAGGTAATGAGATAGAGAGAGAGTGAAGTTTTTAAGTAGTGTGTTAGAGTGAGAGATAGTTACTGTGGTAGTGATATTGTGTTGCTGTGAGAAAGAGAGAGTTGAGTAGTGAGTTAGAGAGTGAGGTAAAGAGTTAGTGAGAGAGAGTGTAGTATAGTGAGAGATAGTGAGGTAGTGAGAGATAGTGAGGTAGTGAGAGAGAGAGTTAGGGAGAGAGAGTGACGTGAGAGAGCCAACCCCACACACATACAGAACCAGCCACACAGAGCCACACACATACAAAGTGTATCCCCCAGACATACATACAGAGCCACACATACAGAGTCAGCCAGACACAGATAGAGAGCTATCCACACAAATATTCAGAGCTACAGACATCCACATACAGAGCCACTGACTTACACATACAGAGCTAGCCAGAGACATAGAGTCACTTAACACACATACCGAGCTAGCCACATAAAGATACTGAGCCATCTATACACACACAGAGGCACCTATGCACTTATTGAGCTACAGATACATTGAGCCACACACATGCACAGCTACACACATAGAAACACACAGACATACACAGACTTACACATACTGAGCCACACACACACAGAGCCACCAACACATACAGACCTAACAAAAAAGTGTGCATAAAGCGCCGCACTCAGGCGCTGGTAGTGGCGCGCGTGTCCCTGAAGATGCTGTCCTGCCCAGCCCAGCACCCCACAGCGCAGGAGAAGGAAGGAGTAAGATGCGCGGGAGAGTTACCTGCCTCAAGCATCGATGAGGCCATGCCGGTCCCGGGGCTCCGCTCTGCCGCCGCCGCGCTGCTCCGCTCACCTCAAGCTGCAATGGGCGAATGGGCTGGCGGCTGAGGCCTCTCCTCGCCGCCACCCCTCCCTCCCTCCTCCCCCGCAGGGCCCGCCCTCTAATTACCACCCCGAGCCGGCCAGTCTCTTAAACCCTCTCTGCACTTCCCCGAGACTCGTAAAAGAGGGGGTGGGGAGGGCGCGAGACTCGGCCTTCACGGGCCTGGCAACGGAGCGCTATCACTGGGGTGAGAGAGAGCCAGGCTCGTGACAGAGACAGGAGAGGTGACGGGACAGGTACAGAGGGAAGTGCGCGAGAGAAAGAGCTGGACCCACAGGCCTCCCAAGAGAAAAAGAGACAGTGATGGACGAGAGAAGCATTAGAGTGGAGGCAGGGAGTTACACATACACGAGAGAGATAGGCGCACTGGACTAGAGATTTTAGAGATGAGATGCAGAAATGCGAACAAAAATGTAAGAAACGAGAGAGAACAAGAGTGTTAGATATTGGGGGGGGAAGGTGAAGTAATGAGGCAGGCCAGGTATGATTGGAAAGCGATGTTTATTGGGATAAACAGAGAGCCGTCCCAAGCACCGTCAAGACACTCAGAGCAACTGTCACCCAACAGATTCCAAGCTGGTCAGAGATCACATTCTGAATGACCTCACATAACACGAACATTCCAGAGGCTAGAACACATCACCACACCTCCCCCTTTTTAACAAAATAAGAGAAACATGAGAAGAGAAAAGAAGAAGAACAAAAGAAAGAAGAAAGAGCATAGAATTCAATATAAGCACAAGTTGAATAAACTTTAAACATAATCTTGCAACCTTCGTGGTTTTGCACAAATCCTAGAACTTTTCCTAACACCATCTTTTCCCACATTATCCAGATTGATTTTGATAACCTCGCTAGGGATGCAAGGATCTTTTGCAACACGTGAAGTGCTCCACCAATTCCCATTAGACAATTTAACTGCATTTCTACGTATATCAACAATTTGTGATGAATCCAGATATTTAGAATAACCTTTTCTCACTGGGACTGGATTTTTGATTCTAACCCAGTCTCCTATATTGAGCCTAAGAGAACTTTTAGTGGAGGGTAACTTACAAAACTTTGAAGAAACTTCATCCGAAGTTTTCTTTGCAGAATTCCACATACACCCCATGTCACAACCAAGATGAAATGACTTTACCATCCAAAAAGGATAAACTTGAGAAGGAGCCTTTCTACCTCTCATCATTTCAAAGGGTGAGAAATTAGTAGCCACATGAGGTGAAGTGCGGTAAGACCATACCAGGTCCTTAACAGCTTGAAAAACACATGACTTGGCTCTAAAAGCTGCTTGTACACATTCTACTACCACCCTGTTGAACCTTTCAGTCTTCCCATTGCTTTGCGGATGGTAAAGTGGAGTCCTTGTGTGTTTGATGTTACAAGCATCCAGAAATGAAGTCATTTCGTGAGAAACAAATTGGACACCATTATCTGTTAGAATCTCTTCTGGATAACCTTCCCTACGAAAAATAGTATCCAGACAATTGATAACACTTTTAGAGTCCGGTACTGAGATAGATTCAACCTCTACCCACCTAGACAAGTGGTCAATGAGAACCAAAAAGTATTTCGAACTGGTAGGAAGAACATGAAAAGGTCCAAGAAAATCCATGCCCAGTTTTTGCCAGGCCCTGCTAGGAGAAGATACAGGAGAGTCAACTGTACCTTCAAGCACTAAAACTTTGTCACTGGAGCTGCATCGGGAACATTGCTTCACAATTTCATCAATTTGTGTGTCCATTCTGGGCCACCAAAAATCATTTCTGATTTTCCTCTTAGTAATAGTTGCACCAAGATGACCTGAGTGTGCAGCTAGAATGATTTTTTCTCGGTAGCAAGAAGGAGGAATGAGTCTATCACCTCTGACAATTTTTCCGTCCTCCACTGAGAGTTCATCATGAACCTTCCAGTACATCTGAAGATCGTAAGAGAGACACTTCTCCTTTGGCCAACCTTTCTCAATCAAAGAGATAACTTCCTTGAGAATAGGGTCTTTGCTAATCTGTGCAATCCAGTCAACTTCAGCAAAAGATAAATTGTCTTGATTAATTACAGCAATGAAGCACTCTTCTACTTCAGTTTCCCATTCTTGCTCATCTGTGTCCTGAACCGGAAGTCTCGACAGACAATCCGCTCTGCAGTTCTTTCCTCCAGGAATATATTCTACAGTGAAACTAAACTCCAACAGCTTTGTAGACAGGCGTGCCAGACGAGCTGTGGTGCGTTTTATTTTCTTCCCTGAAAGAATGTCAACCAAAGGACGATGATCCGTTCTGAGAATAAAGGATCTACCCCACACATATTGCTTGAACTTTTCAATACTCCATACACAAGCCAGAAGTTCCTTTTCGATTACCGAATATTTTCTCTCAACAGGACGGAGCGTCCTGGATGCAAATCCAACGGTATCCTCTCTTCCATTAGAACGTTGGGAAAGTACAGCCCCCAAACCATACTCAGAAGCATCCACCGTGACAACCGTTGGTTTTCCTTCAACAAAGGCTTGTAAAGCAGGAGCTTGCACAATGTGATTCTTGATGGTTTGGAAACCTTTTTCACATTCATCAGACCACACAAAAGTCGATCCTTTCTTTAGCAACGCCCTAAAACACTCTGTAGTCTTTGCAAAATCCTTCATAAATTTAGAGTAAAACTCACATAGTCCCAGAAAGGACATGAGTTGTTCTTTATTTTGAGGAGGTGGTGCATCGATTATACTTTTTATGAGACCGGGTCTGGGTTTAATGCCATGCTCAGAAATGATATGACCAAGATACTCAATTTCCTTAACTTTTAAAGTACATTTGTTTTTTTGTAAAGTGACTCCTCTATTCTCTAGAACACTGAATACTCGGTCAAGGGCAGAGTCATGCTCAGCTTCGTTTTTGCTGAAAATTAAAATGTCGTCCTGAAACACCACAACATTAGGATTATTTTGGAACATTTCAGTCATCAACCTTTGGAATATAGCAGCAGCTGAAGCAAGTCCAAAAGGAAGCCGACAAAATTAAAAAACTCCGTCTGGAGTAACAAAAGCTGTGAAGTGTCGGGACTGAGGATGTAGTTCGACTTGATGGTAGGCCGCCTTAAGATCAAGTTTGGAGTACCAAGAGCAAGAACCCACTTTACAGATAAGATCTTCAATGCGTGGTAGGGGAAACCCATCAACCCAAATGGCTTCATTAAGGCTCCTCAAGTCCACACACATCCTCAAATCTCCAGACCTCTTCTTAGCTAAAACAATAGGCGAAAGCCAAAGAGTAGATTCGACTTTTTCAATTATGCCTTGGTCGCACAGTGATTCTAGATGTTTTGATAGATCACCTCTAATCGACAAAGGGACATTCCTGAGTTTATGTTTGATGGGAGTAACATTCTCTTTTATTTTGATAAAGTGCTGAAAATTTGTGATTTTCCCTAAACGATCTTCAAAAATGTTACTGTATTTTTGTTCCCAGTGAGTAACAGATCGTGAGACAGATAGAGAACTTACACCCTTATCAGAATCAGACTGATTAGAATGAACCTGAGGATCAATGAAAACCGGATTAGCCAAACCTGGTTTAATGGTGAGACCAAACTCAGCTTGGTGAATAAGACCAAGAACATTTATCCCACGTTTGGCTACATATACCTTTCCATTGATTGCTTTTCCAAAAACACTTATATCAGCCCAAAAGTACCCAATTAGATCGATTTTGCTACCTTCAAAGGCTACCGTGAGAATGTCAGGGGGAAGTAGACTCTTAGTAGACCTAAATTTCGAGTACTTTTCCTGAGAAATGATTGTAATACGTGCTCCGGTGTCCACCAGAAGTTGTATGTGGTTACTATCAATTGTTACATCAACATCCGGATCAGGGATATGTTGCGTGGTACTTTTCTCAGAACAACTTCTGACAACAACCACATATTCTTGGTTAGTGACTTCATCAGAACATTCTTCTACTATTTGTTCACTATAATCATCAAGAACACAACCTACACCTCTTCTGTTTCTACTCATGCAAACTTTTGCGTAATGGCCCATTTTACCACATTGACTACATTGTTGATTCAAGGCAGGACAGTTTCTAAAGGATGAAACATGCATATTGGACCCACATCTATAGCAATTTACACTGTAGTTGTATTGCCTATTAGGCATAAAAGTTCTCCCCCCTCTAAACGGTCTAAAATTCCTCCCCCCCTAGACATGACAACCCCTCTTGAAGAATTAGAAGGAAAAGAGGTAGAAGGAGAAGGAGAAGGAGAGGGTTTAGCAGCAGAAACAGCACCAGAAACAGAAACATTGGATAAAGCAGATTCAAGTTGTTTAGCATCATCCATTGATCTTTCGATGCTCTTCGCGATGTCAACAGCTTCATCTAAGGTGGGGTCTTTGCAGGTAAGTAATCTTTGTTGTATCTTTTTGCAATGACATCGTGCAACCAGTTGATCTCGGACAAGTTGAGATGTGAAATTTTCAAATTCACACTTTGCAGCTAGAACTCTTAGCGCAGTGATGAAAGTGTTTATACTCTCATTGGGTTTTTGTGTTCTAGTAAAGAAATTATATCTGTGTACAACAATGTTTTTGGTTTTAGTGAAATACTTGTCTAACTGTAGAACTGCTGTTTCAAATTCGTCCGGATCTTGACCTTCAGGTGGTTCCAAAGGAGGAAGATGATCAAAAACATTCTGTCCTTCAACACCCAAATGATAGTACATCAAATTCTTTTTTCTTTCTGGTCTGTATCTTTGAGCATCGATGGCACCTAAATATGCTTTAAAAGACCTAATCCACAACTTCCATTCGAGTAGTGGTTCTCCAGGATCTTGCAAGAAAGGAGCTGGCGGTGTTACACTTTGCATACCTGCGACTAAAGAAGAATCTCGTTGAAAAGAAGAATGAAGCAAAAAAATAAAATAAAAAATATGCAGGAAGGTGCAGCACATAAAAGACCAGAATAAATTAAACCACTAGATGGCAGCGTTGGTTTGATTTCCTTCAATCTCATGAAAGTACCAACAAAAAGAAAGAATAAGTAACCAAAACAAACTTCTTGTAACTTATATTTTGAGAACTTGCAAGAATAATAATACTTAAATTGTTCCCTTTAAATCTTTCCTCCTATTTTTAATTGAGCATACTAATTGTGCAGGCTTACGAATTCTTAATATTCCTTTTTTTTAAATGTTGATTGACACCCAACAGCTGTGCGTGTCAGCGCAAGACGACTTTCTAAACTGAACACGAAAAGATATGCGGAGCGCTTCTTCTTCGTTGAATTTCGTAGTCATGGAAACTGTAAACACGCCGTCAGCGTAGGACGTGCGAAAGCTGTGCGCGTCAGCGTCATGAACATCGCGCAGGCGTTCCAGCCAGATCCAGAAGATGGATTCCACTCGGGCCTCGAGAACAAGTAAGAAGTTCTCTCGTGCTACGTCGCGCGCTTCAAAAGCTGTTGGATTTGTGCTGGTTACTCCCAAGTCCGTCCGTTTTACGTTTTCTTATGAAGAGTGAGTCTCTTTCTTTTTTTTTTTAAGATACCGGACTCGGGGTAAAATTAATTAATTTAACAATGGGTACGGCTCTCTGTATGTTTGTTCCCTGTACGTTTTGTATGCTGTATTGAATCGCCGAAAGTAGGACATTCCAAAGATGAGGAAAAGAAAAATTACTCACAGTAGGCTGAAGGCAATGGAACAGGACACCTTAACTCACGAAGCATAGCTGGATGTAAAACGATCTCACGAGTTCACAGTTTCATTAGAAGTTCAGCTTCGTGGTTAACTCCAGGTATCCCATCTTCTGTCGCCAGTGAAGTAATGAGGCAGGCCAGGTATGATTGGAAAGCGATGTTTATTGGGATAAACAGAGAGCCGTCCCAAGCACCGTCAAGACACTCAGAGCAACTGTCACCCAACAGATTCCAAGCTGGTCAGAGATCACATTCTGAATGACCTCACATAACACGAACATTCCAGAGGCTAGAACACATCACCACAGAAGGGCTGACAGAAATGCGAGAGGAGAGACAGAACAAGCCATATTACAGAGGAGAGAGTAGGAAATATCAGAGAGGAGCGGGAGACTTACCAGGGGAAATAACGGAGAAATGGAACAAAAATATTAGTGAGAAAAAAGAGATAAAGTATTAAATGTGAGCGATGAGAGAAATATTACAACGGAGAGAGAGAAAAACGGACACCTTAGGATCCTATGCGGCTCGGTCAGGGGGGACGAGACCAGAGCAGCAGCCAACACGGGAGCCAAGAGCAGGGGGAGAGGACGCCATGAACACCGCTGCCTTTCTCCGAGGCGAAGCAGAAATGCCTCGGAGAAACGCAGCAGCGGTTTCAGATTCGGGGGCGTGGCTAAAAAGTGGAAAGAACAGCACGGAACACGCCGCCGAATCTGAAAAAGACGGAGCCTAAAAACGTGCTATACTTTTGTTTTACGTGTATAATAATAACTCCTCCAGAAGATAACATTGTATATAGTTACAGTAATAGATAAAAAATTAAATGGCGACTAGACTATTATATAATCTGGTTACACTGTTGGCTACTGGGTGCTGGCCAAACTTTCTCTATCAAGACATGGCTCTGGCCTCTGCAGTCTCTGCTTTAAATCGCTACATAAATCAGGAGGAACCCGTTACCCGGCCGCCGGACAAGGTTATTGTCCAATTAGCTATACAACGTCTGGATGTCGATGTTTGAAACACGTCACTCACATGGCTCCCGGTCCCGGACCCGCCGTTTTCATCAGCCCATGCCCACGACCTAAAAATGTAACAAATGTTACTAAGGATTCTGTATGGTCCCGTTATTTGGCACTGGCGGACTCGGAGGAGGTCCATCATGGGGTAAGTCGTGAGGGGGTGACACCATGAGTTACGCACTGGGTGACATCTACCCTAGTGACGCTGTTGGACAAAAGACCACCTTTTATTGAGATTTACATGGCCAGGAGCCTATGCCTCAACCCTTTAAATGTATAAGTTAAAAGTGTTGATGTGACAAGTTGCCTAGCCTTAGCAAAAAATGCCAAGATAAGAAAATTGACTGGCAGAGAATGAAGTGGAAAAACAGCAACAAATTGTTAAAGTGAAAAGGCCTACTTAATGTTATGTACTGACAAGATGACCCATTCATGTGTAAAAATTTAAGAGAGATCTGCTAATGTGCTAGACAAGTATGTCAAAGGCCAAAAGTGACAGGGATGGAGAAACCCAGCATTATTTCTGGTATTCAAATTCTTCATTAACATTTTCTTATTACTGTAACAATAGTTGTACAATACAAATTTAAAAAACAGTCACCATGATGAGCAAGAAAATCAAGATAATTGAATGGTAATCCAAAGTCCAACTGTATACCATATCTTCTTTAAAACAAAAAATAATTGATAACTAAAACCAAATGAAATGAAGAAAAAGAAGAACACAACCAACAAGGAAGGAAAGGAGAAGGAAAAGAAAAACATGCACCTACAGAGGGGAGTAATGATGAAATTGATTAACACCCATATGGGAAGAAATGAGATAAGATGGCAATCAAACCACATCTTCCAACACATCCAGCAATAGGGGTCAAAGGCTGGGAAACCTCAAAAGGTTTCTCTCAAAATATCTGCAATTTTTAAAGTAGCTTTTAAATAAGATGCTCAAAGCATGCCATATCATAAATGTTGTCTAACCAGGTCTGCTGTGTGGATATTAGAGTCGACTTCCAAAGGCGCAGGTTCACCAATTTAGCACCACCTGGAGCAGCGGCTAGGCATCTACAAACATGCTGGTTCACTGAACGGAGGTTGGATGTCATCATGTACTAGCACCAACCAGGCTGCCAAAGGTCCGTCCACCCTGAGGGCCCTTCTCAAATGTTCCCAAACCAGCATCCAGAAGGCCTTCAAACGGTCACATTACCATAATATATGAACTATATCGCAGTCTGGTAAACCACATCTCTAACAGGATGAATCCACAGCAAGGTGAGCACTGTGTAACCTTACTGGGGACCAGTGCAGGATCTTAAAAAAACTATACCTAAGGCATGCTTCCTGTAGTCCTTTATTATAATCCACCAGTAGAGTGTCCCAGTCATCATCCAGTAATCGTGACTTAGGATGAGTTTCTGTCTAGATACTCAATGATATGGATGTGGGAACAGAGAAACAGAAGTCTACAATGTCAGAGATAATCCCGAGATAGTCACCCTAACGTTTCTCCACGTATGATATATTGAGTAATGGGTGAGCTAGGAAGGTCAGTATGCACATTCCCCAGGGCATGTGATTGGAATGGGACAACTGAATGTATCTCTAATGTTGGGAGGCTGGAATTGTAAATTCGCCCTCTCGGGTCTGGAATGACAACCCAGAATTCTTTCAATAGAAGTATCCTAAGATTCATCTGAAGTAGCATCGAACAGATCAAAGTTAATCCATAACTCCTTATTTGGAAGTTTCTCTGGGAATACTCAGCATATCATGAATACCGGGGAAGGTCATTTTTAATTGTTCTTTATGGAAATATATTAGCTTATCTTCTCTTTCTCTAGTTTGATTCCTGAAAAATCACAATCAGAGAGGTATACTGGTTATTGGAAGTCATGTTAATTTTTTCAGTCATGTATTTGGTCATGTCACTCTGCTCAAATTTTCTGTAAGTCTGTACTGTCTAAATTGAATGCCATGGTGAGGTCGTTACTAGACCAAGCACAATGTTCTTTTGCAAGGAAATTCTGCTTTCCATACATACTACTATTCACTGAAAAAACCAAAGGTTTCAGGGGCGTTATAGTTAGGAATTGGCATTTAAAAAACCTAAGAAATTCACTGAAACAACCATAGGTTTCAGGGGCGTTATAGTTAGCTGGACATTTCCCTCGTACAAAACCCTAGAAATTCCCCCCGTTATAGTTAGTTCAGCTAACTATAACTCGCGCCCCCGCAATGCACTGCTGATGACGTCACATATTACATCACTCATGACATGGTCAGTGACATCACTGATGACATCTGAAATGACATCACTGATGACATCACTGATGACGTCATCCAGTGAGTGTGTGTTTCTGTAAATTTTAAATATGTTTAATATTTATATAGGAAAAAACCTATGGAAGAATGAGTGGGTGTATAAGTGTGTGAATGGATGATTTAGTAGGTGCGTGAGTCATTAAATGTATCTTACTGCAGACTAGTGACTAAACTGTGTGAATGTCTGTATCTGTCTGTCTGTTGGTGTATAAGCGGCTGCATGGTTTTGTGAATAGCTATATGAGTGTCTCTATGGGTTATTGATTGGTTGTCTGAGTATCTGTATGGGTGCCTGAGTGTTTGTGTGGGTGGGGTATGTGTGACTCTGTGCCTACATGTGTGAGTGGGTGATTCTATGGGTGCATGGTTTTAAGAGTGCATCTGTGATGGACTGTATGGTTGGGTGAGTGTATGTATGGGTGTGTTAGGGATTGAATGTATATCTCAGTGGTACATGTGTGACTAACTACATATGTGAAAGGCAGTATATATGTGTGTAAGAGTATATAAGAGGGTATATGTGAGAGTGTGTGATTTTGAGAGTGGCTGTATGGATGAGTGTGTGCTTGTATCAATGATTGTATAAGAGCGTAAGAATGTGGTACTATTTTTATGAGTAAGTGAACTTGTGTGTGTATAACTGCATAGGTGAGTAAATGGGAGTGTGATTTATTATTTGCATGACTGACTAGGTGTGAGAGTACCTCTATGGATGATTGCTGGTGTGTGAGTGTGTGTGTAGGTGTATAAATGCATATGATAGTCCTGTACTGAGTGACTGTAAGTATGAGTGACTGTACAGGTGAGTGAGTGGATGTGTGTGTAGATCTAAGAGTCAATGAGTGGGTATGTAGCTATTGGTATTGGAGTATCTATGGTTTTGATAATGGACGTCTGAAATTTTGATTGAGTATATCAAAGGGTGTGAGAAGATGCACTAATTTATCACATGGATGACGTCATCAGTGATGTCATCAGTGATGTAATTTCAGATGTCATCAGTGATGTCACTGACCATGTCATGAGTGATGTGATATATGTGACGTCATCAGCAGTGCATTGTGGGTGCGCGAGTTATAGTTAGCTGAACTAACTATAACGGGGGGAATTTCTAGGGTTTTGTACGAGGGAAATGTCCAGCTAACTATAACGCCCCTGAAACCTATGGTTTTTTTCAGTGAATTTCTAAGGTTTTTTAAATGCCAATTCCTAACTATAACACCCCTGAAACCTTTGTTTTTTTTCAGTGAATTTCAAAGGTTTTTTAAATGCCAATTCCTAACTATAACGTGCATGAAACCTTTGTTTTTTTTCAGTGAATTTCAAAGGTTTTTTAAATGCTAATTCCTATCTATAACTTATCTCTAAAGATATCATCTTTAATGATTTTAATTGGATTTCTATATTTTTCAATTTCAGTGTGTCAATTTCATTAATTATGTTTTTTTTAAATACTTTTTTATCAACATTTTTTTACCTATTTTTTCATTTAAATCTTTTCAAAATAAAAAAAATGATTTGTTTTTATTGTGTTTTTCACACATATTTTTTTATATTTTTAAAAATATTTTTTTAACTATATGTTCAAAACTTTATTTTGTATATTTCTTTCCATGTTTTTTGGATCTGCGCACCCTATGCGCACCGTTCTCGATCCCTATGCGATAGCATCCGCGCATGGTATGCGTTGGGTACGTGTTTAGTGCGCGATCGCTATGCTATAGTTAGAACAGGAAGTGTAATGAACCAATCAAATCTCTTTTTTTGCAGGTCACATGGGATCCGCGCACCGTGGGCATACGCAGCACGCGCCCAGCGTGCATCCGCGAAATTGAATTAAAAAGAAATATAGGATTAGATGTACAAATATATTACTTTTAAGACTAGTTCAGAGTTTGTCTTCAATTACTATTCACATGAAATACATATATATGTTTTTTTAAATGTTAAATATTTCGCGGGATCCGCACACATACCGCGTCATAGACGCAGATGACGCATCGCAGAAGCGCGTAAATGTCGCGTTACGTACATCGAACGTGTTGCGTATCCCAGCCTATACGCGACACGTTCGATGTACGTAACGCGACGTTTACACGCTTATGCGATGCGTCATCTGCGTCTATGACGCGGTAGGTGTGCGGATCCCGCGAAATATTTAACATTTAAAAAAACATATATATGTATTTCATGTGAATATTAATTGAAGACAAACTCTGAACTAGTCTTAAAAGTAATATATTTGTACATCTAATCCTATATTTCTTTTTAATTCAATTTCGCGGATGCGCGCTGGGCGCGTGCTGCGTATGCGCACGGTGCGCGGATCCCATATGACCTGCAAAAAAAGAGATTTGTTTGGTTCATTACACTTCCTGTTCTAACTATTGAATGACCCCACCCAATTGGATCATTCTTCTTTGACCTTCTTTGGAGGAGCATCTCTTTGCAGAGAAGAAGATTTTTTTAGACTAAGTTTAAACTTAGCTCTAACTTTTTTCTACCAAAAATGGCTTCAGGGCAGCAGGCATCACCTGCATCTCCTCATACATCTGAGGATGAATTTTTGGAGGAGACACCACGCACACCACGTTTTTCTTCAGTGGTGTGGAAATGTTTTACTTTTCCGAGGGGCAAACGAAGACCAATGCCACCTTGGTCACGTGCAAGATTTGCAAAAGAGTGCTGTCTCGAGGGGATCCTAACAAGAAATACTCTTGCGGGACGGCCAGTATGATGAAGCACTTGAGGACCCTTCATCCTAACAATCTTGCATGAGAAGAATGCTGACGGATGAGAAACACTCCTGCTCCTGCGCCTTCCACCTCATCGCAGCCGAGCACTTCAAGAGTGCATCCATCAGCCCAAAATTTGGACATCCGTCCTCAATTTCAATTTTTAAAAGTGCTCTGCACTAAGTGCAATGCGACTTTGTGCTACGGTGAGCAGTCGATCGATCTGATCTGCCACCGGCAAGAAAGTCACAATTGCTAATTTTTTATTTGTTTGTTTTTTTTGTTCCCTGAAGTTCATTGTTTGGTTCCTCCTGTTTTGTTTTGGTTTTTTTTCCAGAAAAAACAAAAAATCACAAAATTGTTGGAAAAACCAAAACAAAAAATATAAAAGAAGAAAGAAGAAAAAAAAAGTTCTTCTAAGAACTAACTTTCCTGGTTTAAAAAAAGAGCTAAATTTCTTTGTTAGTGTGTGAAAGTTTAGATGAATGTATGTGTAGTACGTAATTGAGTGAATGAATGCATTAGTAGCATATGGTGAATGTATAAGTGCAGAACTATGGGGAAGTGCTGCAGCATCACACAGTAACTTCTTTAACTGCAGTGTGCTGTAGTACTTTCAAAGTGCAGGGATGCAACAAATGTACATAAATATGTTGCAAATCTATGCTTCTCTCTGCACGGCTGCTTAAACTGCAGCCATGTGGTGACACAGGCACCCTTGCACCATAGTGCAAGGATATCTGTGTCAAATGCATTTTTCTCCTTCAATGTATGCTGAACATTTTAGCATGCATTGAAGATGTAAAAATGTGGGGAAATGAAAATAATTCTCCTTGTTGTGCTTTCCTACACCAATTTTAGAATGGTGCAGCATTCACACACATATCAAGATATATGATTTCTGATAAATCTAGAGATGTGTCTTGTTCTATGAGTATTCAGTGCAATCATGCACAACAACACTTACAGAACACCCTTTCAACGCAAAGTGGTTTGTATGATGACGTTGTATTTACATGGAGTAGAAAAAGTGCACAGAGTGCCTTTTCCTCTCTTTGTAAATATGAAAGACTTTCTTGCGCAATAACTGTGTTACAAAAAGTGGCATATTTCTGTTTTTAAAATTGCTTGCGAATGATAGAAGGTAAGCACAGAGTTTTGTCTGCAAAGATGTTCAAAGAAGAATGATTGAAATGATTGCGGTCCTTTAATAGGTACAATGGGAAATATTATGAACCCCTCAAATCTCTTTTTTTGCAGTTCTAATGATATCTGATTATGGTCAGATTTCAAAACTACATAGGTATACACAGAGTGTTTTTAGAAACGTGTTTCAACTTTGTAGCTTCTTGCAGACCTCCTCAGTCTGCATATTGAACTTAGTTAAACTTACCTTCACAGTAATAGGAATAAAAAATGGTGTACATTTTTTCCAGATTTTCATTGCAATCTAAATTGATATAAATTGCTTATTTTAAAATTTGGATCTGTGAAAGAAAAGAAAAAAAATTATAACATGTAATAATAAATTTTTTACAACACAGCATAATTTCCACAAAGTAATTTGTTTGCCTTTTTTGCTATCCTCAGAATATATTGAATTTCACTAGAAATAGTGATTTCAATCGTAATCATCATTTAACAGCGGGCAAAAAAAAAACAATCAGAAAGATTGTTAAAAAAACAACAACATGCTATTCTCAGTAAAATACCAGAAAATACAAATCACACATATATGAAATGCTTACGGCTTACAAAATTTTATAACTTTAACTTATAAAAACTGTAAATATTGCCACTTTAAAATATTCACCGAATCAATGACCACCAAAAAGTCCATAATTCAAAAATATACCTTTTCTTGAGGCCAAATGGTATTTTTGCACTCCTTCTTTATGTAAATTGTCCAATGGTAGTCCTATTAAATTATTATATTAAATTCCTTAGAGAATGAATTATCTTCCTAAAACTTTGACTTTAAAAATATTAGGTAGGAATTTTGTAATTCCCTAGGCAAACGTTGTTTAAAAACCGACTGAGAATCATTACAAAGTGTCCAGCCTTTGTCACATTTTAGATAGGCAGTGTAATGTCCAGATGTGGTGGAAGGACCATCATGGAAAATTATAGCAATTGCTACAAAAGTCCTTCCTGATATTGATAGTTGTGCTGCTACAAATTGCTTTATTAAAGTATCCAATTTTCTTCCGTCAGCTGTACAACGTTGCATCATTAAAATGATATATTTTCCATATTTTGTTAAGAATAATGTGGATAACATTTCTGATTTACATTGGCTACACTCCATGTTTTGATTTGCACCTTTAACTAATTTATTGAAAGACACTGATTTACAGTCTGGTAATGTTAAATAAAGAAATCTCTCAGTGTCTACATTGGTGCTACATGTATACATGCAATTTTCACAATCATGTTCCCATTTGTAAGAAAGGCCAAAAATATTTTCTATTTCTACACCTTCATTTTCAAAAATGGTGGGCATATACGTTAAAAATTCCTGAGCATCTTGTTGGATATTTTGTGAAAATTGTGTAGAACCAGAACACACATCCAAAACACTACGAACATCTGAAACAGATTGTATTTTACTTGTATCTGTTATCAATTTTTCATAAACAGAATGCAACAGAGAACAAAATCTTTTTTGCCGATTCTGCATAATTTGTTCTCGCAAACCTTCCAGATAAGAAACAACATTGACCACTACATTAGCATAGCAGTTGACACCTGAACTATTTTCAAACTGATAACCAACAATCTCTTCAACAGTGTCCAATTTCTTTTTACCTGCAATAACAACATTATCTTGTTCTTTTCCCTTCTTGACATCTTCAGTACAGATATTCTCAAACCTTCTTTTTTCGACCAACCACACGCTTTTCAAATACAGGATATTGACCTAAATTGGGAGCATACACCCTTCTTAACCTATTATACTCTTTTACACAGTTTGCATCTGCAGTAACCTTCGTCTCATCAAAATCAATCAAAAACAAACCAGATAATGTTCTGACTCGTGACAAAGCAACATATGCCATACCCTCTTTAAATACGGTAGATCCAATGTTCACCAATGCACTGTCTACACTTAATCCTTGAGATTTATGAATAGTCACTGCGTATGCCAAAGAAAATAGAAATTGTTTCCTGCGGACATATAAATCTTTAACAAGCAAAAAACGAACTGAACAACCACCAATTTCTTTAACTTCATCAATCTGATCAAATTTAATTTTTAAAAATTCAATTCCTTCTTTTTTCTGATAATTCACAAAATCCACCACTTTACTCATTGCACCATTAACTAAACCTTTCTCTACATCCAAATTACGCCTTCAAATTACCCGACAGTTTACACACGCATATAGTTTCTTTTCTAAACCAGCAGTTTTAGATATTTTTTTTCTAAACAATCCAGTTTTGATCTCAACTTTCCCATCAAAATATTAGTGATTCCTTCATGCTGTATTTTATTGATGGCTTCCATTTTTACAATTTCTTCATTTTCCAGTTTCTATAGTTCTTCGTTGAATATGGAACACTCGCGCAGTGTTGGCATTAAGCAAATCACTGAATTATTTTTAGCAATTTCCACGTACACTTTTGCAGGAATTGCATTTTCATTTGGAAAGACATTGCAAAGTAATCGACTCTCCAAAGCTTGTTTGCCTTGTTTTGAAAGAATTCCAATTCTTATATCTTGAAGAATACTTCCATATTCAGCATCATTTGCCTGTCGCATATTTGTTGTCAGTTCTTTGTATTCAAAATTAGTCCAAATGTTCACATTACCAACACTGCCAAGAGACTTTCTGGTATCTTCATGGGCTAGTGTTTTAAATACCGGTTGTCCTTTTACCGGAGTCAGTTGCAGTAGATCTCCAAAAACTATGACGTGTTTTCCTCCAAATAACACGTCATAGTCTGTTTTAAAAATTTGCTGCATTCTTAAATGCACAAAGGCAAGCATCAAGTTTGAGACCATGCTCACCTCATCAATAATGAGAAGTTTCATTTTTTTCAGGACTCTTGAAACTTCACAACAAGCTTCTCCAGATAGCTTGTGGTTTTCCAATTTGTTCTCATGCTCTACTGGCAGCATTAGTAAACAATGTAAAGTAATTCCTTTAATGCTATGTGCTGCCAACCCAGTTGGAGCAGTGACAACACAAGACAAATGCGAATCAGTTGTTTTCAGCAGATAACTTGTAATTACATTAATTAAGAAACTTTTTCCTGTTCCAGCCTGACCACTCACATACATTCAGATAGGTTGAAATGATGTACATGAGCACCCTCTCTTTTCATGAAGTAATCCATGGTCAATCTGCTCTTTCACTTGCTGATATATGTGTTTCTGTTCAACATTTAGGTGCCGAGTCCGATCCTTTAAAAGTAATTTGCATACGACCCGTATCCATATTTTTTTACGTACGAGTCGTACAAGTACCGTACAAACTGCCAAGTACGATTCGTCCGTGAAAAATAACTACGAATAGCATCGGGAAAAGTCTACGAGAGTGCGTCAGAGAGTTTTCACGTCCGAATATCGTCAGGAAAAGTGTACGAGAGTGAGCCGGACATTGTTACGTGCAAATCGTAAAACACAAGTCCGAGCGCGCAAGTACGATCCCGACCGTCTGTCCGAATACACAATCGCACGTAAAATGGCCCGTACGGAGCCAACGCAGTAGCACACATGTACACAGGTAAACTTATGCCCGTGTACGAGCCGTACAGCCCCCCCACCCCCAAATATGTCAGCACCGTACACCACCCAGTCCGCACTGTACCCCAGCCCCGCAACCGTATGCGCCGTACCCCCCCATGTACGTGCCGTACCCCCCCATGTACGCGCCTTACCCCCCCTGTCCGCACTTTACCCCAGCCCCGCACCTGTACGCGCCGTACCCCCCATGTACGGGCCTTCCCCCCCTGTACGCGCATCACCCCCACATGTACGCGCCGTACCTCCGCATGTACGCACCGTACCCCAGGGCCGCACGTGTACACACCATACCCCCACCGCATGTACGCGCATTACCCCCCCATGTACGCACCGTACCTCCGCATGTACACACCGTACCCCAGGGCCGCACCTGTACGCACCGTACCCCCACCGCATGTACGTGCCCTCCCCCATGTACGTGCCCTCCCCCGTGTACGTGCCTTACCCCCATGTACGCGCCGTACCTCCGCATGTACGCGCCATACCCCAGGGCCGCATGTGTACGCACCGAACCCCCACCGCATGTACGCGCCGCACTCCAACACCGTACCCCAGCACCCTCACCCAGCATCGCGTATGTACAGATCGTACCTACGAGAAAAAGACTATTACAGAACCAGGACACTGTAAAACAGCACAAGGAGGGTCAATTCGACTCGCACAACACCACAAAACATGTCTACATGACAAAATACATCTCAATGACTGACCTGGCACATCCAAACAGGCAAACAGAGACCTCAAATCACAACCACCTCTTATAACACACCCACCAAAATTCAAACACAGCCACACCCAAAAATGGACCAATAAAAAGGGCCCACACACACAACCCATGAGCCTTTGCAACAGACCCACTGCTGCCACACCCCACTGAGAAACAACTCCACTGAGAAACAACTCCACATTACTCATACCTCCACTACACCTTCACTCACACACCTTCACACAACTTCCTCCACAAACATCCCCCTCTTCACATTCACACACACACCATCACATTCCCACCCACACACCCACAACCATCCACACCCACACCCCACACCGTGCCCACAGACAAGAATCCAAAGTTCACAACGGCGGAGCTGGACCTCCTTGTCAACGAAGTCATCAGAGTCGAGCCACAGCTGTTTGGAACATTAGTCAGACAGACCAGCATAGCTGAAAAATCTGCCATGTGGCAGAGGATTGTAGATAAGGTGAATGCTGTTGCGCCCATCCAAAGGACCAGGCATGAATGCCAAGCCAGGTGGTATGATCTGCGCAGGGCGGTCAAGAGGAAAATGAACGAAGAGTATGCCCAGAGTAACATCACTGGAGGTGGGCCGCCCCGCAGACCCGTACACTACCATCCCTGGGAGGAGAAGGTGATGGCCCTGCTACCGCCGGTGGGAGTACACGGAGTGGAAGGAGTCGCAGAGCCTGGTGAGTACACAAACAACTTATGTAACATGGGGGCAATGGGGTCCACACCACATATACACCAAATGCATGCAACTTCCCCCAAGCACTCACCGCACACAACCACAATCAAAAACCACTCTCATGCCACTAACGTCTCCATGCACCCTTCACAAATCAAGGCAAGGCCATGTCCAAGGCTACAACAACCACAAACACAAGACTGGATGTCTGGGAGGCTGGGAGAGTGGGCCCCACACAACACATTGTGAAAATGAGACGCAGACACCAATGCCCTCAGCCCATATGGCATAGGTACATACCCATGCACAATGCACAGGGACTGGCAAAGTACTGACAAGGTAGCTGACACTTGGCCCCGAGTGATATGGCACGTACTCACGCGTGTACAGGCCGTACACGTGTGAGTACGTGCCGTATCACTCAGACCAACGGTACCCCCAACTATAGTGATAGGCACGTACTCACACGTGTACGGCCTGTACACGCGTGAGTACGTGCTGTATCACTCGGACCTACGGTACCCCCAACTATAGTGATAGGCACGTACTCACGCGTGTACGGCCCATACACATGTGAGTATGTGCCGTATCACTAGGCCCTACGGTACCCCAACTATAGTGATAGGCACGTACTCACGTGTGTACGGCCCGTACACGCGTGTGTACGTGCCGTATCACTCGGACCTACAGTAACACGACTATAGTGATAGGCACGTACTCACGCGTGTACGGCCCGTACACGTGTGAGTACGTGCCGTATCACTGTAGTGATGGTGCCCTAGGGGTACATGTGAAACGCGCCGTACCTGTGTGGGGATTTAAGAATTAAAATGGGGACACATGAGGGACAAGTTTTAGGGCCTAAATGCATGCTGGTTGTCATGGATATCGACTTTCAAGTTCAAAATTTTACATCATGTGGTCTGGTAAAAGCAGTTGGCCACATTTTACATTGTTGCAAAGTGGTTGTTGACTTGACATGATGCTGCAAAATCGAAAGATGCAAAGCCTGTCACTGGTGTATGTTTAAAGGGATTGGAGGAAACATAGGATGCTAATGAGTCTGACCAATCACTCTGTACTCCTGTAAATGAAGTAGGCCAGCAAGGCAGATATAAGGCAGGCAGAACCCTTGAGAGGGCACTTGCCTGCACAAAATGTCAGTCGATACCACTGCTGCTGTATTGTCTCCCTCTGGCACCATGTCAAGGACTGTGGAGAGGGCCCAGCCTTTCACCCAGGAGGAGAACGAGGCCCTGCTGGATGTGATCCTCCCACGGTACCCCATGCTGTATGGTCGACCAGGGGAGCAGGTGAGTGCTGACTCCAATACCTTTGCCTGTGCACCTTTATTGTGTCTGTCACTTCTGTCATTGTGGCCAGGTGTGACAGACATGCAATGTTGGGTGGAGTGGGTCCCGGGGGGGGGGTGGCTTATGTCTCTCATGCAGGGCTTGATGTAGTTCATGTGTGCACTCCTCACTTGCATTGTGCTTACTGTGACATTCACTGCATAGTGCATGGCACATTCCGCCAGCCTAATCCTCTTGGACATTCTTGTTATATTGTCCTGCGGTGATTCAGTGGTCACCCTGGTGTGACAGGTGACTGCACCCACAGATGTGTGTGAGAGTTGAGTGGAGCTGTGGTGAGAGTGGTGAGAGTGTCCAAATGATGAGTACGCCCCCTGGACATTGATGTGTGTGAATGTTTCTTGTCATGTGGGTGAGTGTCTATGTGGAGTTTTGCACCACAGCTGCATGGAGGAGGCAACTGCTCAGTCCATCTGATGTGTGAAGTAAGCCGTGCTGTGTGTCTGAATTGCTGAGCTAGCCCCACACCTGTGACCCCCCCTGGCAAGTGGCACATGTGCAGAGTGAGGTTTGCATCCGCTGTGGCCAATGGCAGGTGATTGATGTGTGCCTGTGTGTGTCTGTGTACTCTGCTGAGATTTCGTCAGTGGCCTGGGGCATGTGACTGCTTTGCGGTGCTGTCCATCAGCATTGTTTTGCTTGGGATGCACAGTGTGTGCCATGATCAGGGATTGTTTTGCACCCCTCATGCCACCTGTATTACTATGCCATGTAGTGCATTGGTGCGTCCCCAGTGGAAAAAGTCCCTATGACTAAGGTGCTATTACTTGCCAGCATACTATGCCCTGTTCAACAAATCTAAGATGTTCAAATGTGTGTCTCTGTGACATGGTGCAGGTGTAGTGATGTTGTCCCACTTTGTCATCCACACAGGTATCCCCCTACCACAAGGGGAATGTCTGGAAGGATGCCGTCAAGGCCGTGCAATCGGCAGAGGGTCGCAGTTGGCACCTGCCACAAGTAAGGAAGAGATGGCAGGACATCCGGTGCTGGACCCGGAGGATCGCCCGGGTCATGCTGAAGGACTCACCTCCTCGCAAGCATGGCAGGCGCCGGCGCCTGACCCATGAGATGCGGCGTGTCCTGGCGGTGGTCTTCCCTGACCTGGATAGGCGGATACAGGAGTTACAGCAGCAGGAAGGGGGTAGGTACATGTGTGTTTGTTGTGTGTTGCCAGCTTTTGGAGCTGCTCAGTCGCCTGGATACACTGCCAGGCTATATATGTGCATATCCTGTACCACAAAGTCAACCTGTGCTGTTCCTCCTCCCTTCCCCTCCTTGACATGTGTTACCTGGTCTGTGTGTTATCACTATTGCACATGGTCATCTAGGCTGCCAGTTTATCAAGGTGCACACTGCTTTCAGCATCATGTGTGGTGGTGGTCTGCCTGTGCCCTGTCCTGTTCAGTCATTTGGGGGTGCATGATTGTTGGCACTGATGCTGAGTCCCAACATAGGAGTGTGAGGGTTCAAATGAACAGACTTGCTGCATGCATTACCAATGTTGTGGCCTCAGACATGATGTGCATGAGTGGGATATATGCATAGTGCCAGGACGGTTGCTCCTGTAACAGTCAGCTCATTCCAGGACCATGGAGCAGTGTGCACACTACAGTTCCCTGACACAGCCTGCCCTCCTACTCATGTGTGTCATCCAACACTGTGCACATTCACTGTGGGTTCATCATGGCTCTGCCTCTGTGGCATTGTTCCCTGGCCTAGGTAGTAGTTTTCACATGTGTGATACATTTGCCCACTGGACAGGGATACACCAGTTTGCTTGTGCATACTCACACTGGGCAGTGCCTGTGTGGCTATTCACAACAATCTGTTGATGTTTGTTTGTGACCAATATGTTTTGGCAGCCCTACAAGGTGATGTTGTGTTAATGAAGCTAGTTTTCAAGCACAGCTATTGTAACCCTGAATAAGAGGTTTCACTTCTTGATCGGTATCAGTCACATTGACTCAGGTATGGGTGGGTGTGTGCGGGAGGGGCGTACATGTTCAACCCTGCTGTTTCATTGCCAGTTCTGACTTGTGTGTGATGATTCGCAGTACAGAAAGTCATCGTGCAGTGCCCCCGTGATGTTGGCCAGTGCTTAATGTTCGTGCTTCATTGCCTGTGTCAGTTTTTGACAATCATGTATCCTGCTTGTACATTTTTGGCACCTGTGTGTGGTTCAGATGCTACACAGTTGTGACTTTGTGTGCTGACATCTGTGGGTACATTCTGGCTTGCCATGAGGGGGAACCCACAGTACAGCTAGGCTTTTTTGCTAAACAATTGCAGGCCCATTAGCTTATGCATTGTCCTGGGTGTGGACATGTGTGCCACTCCAGATGACAGTCAGTAGATCATATGTGTAGCCAACTGTGTGATCAGGTGACGGATAGCCATGTGACAAATGACATTCAAGTTGTTACTCAGAGAAAATGTCCATTGGCACTCACTACACCTGTCAACATGTCTCAATGTTTCATATGCTTAACCTTGTTGTTTGGTTGTGAAGGACAATGATGTGCCTGCATGACAGATGTCTCCCAAGGAACTGCACAAGACACCACCATGACACTTTCCAGGGACACGCTGGCACATTTTAAAGTAAGGCACAGTTTGAACAAAACTTGTTTGGAGTTCATACATATACATGTTCCTACAGTGTACTAGCATTTGGGTTAGTCCTTGGTTGTTGCTGATACCAACTTACGAGTGTCAAGTCATCCAGACCACCCTGGTGCCATGAATATGTACTTACTGATACACCATTTCTGCCTAACAGTGGCTGATTTGAATGAGTCTGGCAGCTCAGACAATGACTGTGTACATGTAGTTTGGTGTGCACCTCCTTGTGTGACTTCTGCTATACAGACACATGTGTGTTGTGTTCACAGAGTGCCACATTCACACATGCTAGACATGTCCATTGTGTAAAGGGTTGTGATTCTCCAGGAGTCACAATGTATTTCTTTGGGGTGTCAAAAGTACTCACAGGTCTCTGAGTGTGGGGACACCTTCTGCATTGGAATGTGGTATTTGGCCTTGGGTGCGACAATACTGTTTGTTTCGCAGTGAACAAGAGGTGGCATGCCTTCATACTCTTGCTGTGCTCAACTGATCCCAGACACTAGCTTCTCATGATGTTGTGATTTCAAGTTATTTGCTGTCGTGTCCTAATTTTAATTGTTTTCAAGTGGCATGGTGGGTCAACCACCTGGGGAGTGCAGGGCTTACATATGTGGGGAGTATCCTAGATGTTACTCATGATGCCTTTCCTGATATGCACTGTTGCCTATTTTGTTTGGACTCATGTGTCAGATGTATACAGGTGACCGATTTTTTCCTGTCTCTTCACCTTGCCCACAGCATCATCGGAGGACACCGAGGGAGACACCGGCACGGACGTGGAGGAGGAATCAAACAGTGGTGCCACCACTGCTGAGGAGTCGGTGGAATCTAGTGGCACGGAGGGTGAGGAGAGTGAGGCGGAGGACCTGCCCAGTACCAACACAGACTACGAGGCAGACGGGTCCGAGGCTGAGCTCCCAGAGGGGGCGGAGGCTGCTCCCACAGCTGAAAGCAGCAGTACATCTCTCGCCGCCCCCTCCATTTTCATCACCACCCTCCCACTTGCTCGGGTCCCTTCTGTCCGTGCTAGGCCACACCGTGTCTCCTTCGTGCCAGGCACCGCACCCCCTGCCCCTGTCCCCCCTGCTGTCCTCACTGCCGAGTCTGTGGACATTCAGCAGCAGTTGCAAGTTGGGCAGACATCGATCCTGACTGTCCTCCATGGCCACACCAGTCTGCTGTCCCAGATGGTGTCGTACATGGAGGGCATGTCATCAGCGATGTCTGACCAACGGATGTTGCTGAGGTCCCTGGACTCGTCACTGACGGCAGTAGCGAGTCACCTGCAGCGCTGATCCCCCCCTACCCCTGCCCCATCCACAAGTCCCACACCCATTCCTGTCCCAAGCACACCAAGACATCCACACAGACGCACCCCACTAGACAGAAGCAGCACAGCACCACATAAGGGCAAGCGCACACCTCCTGAGACGCACACTCAGGGGGAAGTAGGCACACCCACTGGGTCTGGGGCACACAGGCAGGCACACAGCCACAGTCCTCGTCCACATGACTCACTCCCCAGTCCCTCCGATGTCACTCCCCTTGGCTCCCCTTGGCTCCCCTGCCCCAGATTCAGAGAAGGAGGCCTAATTTGCTGGGCTGGGCCTCAGCCCCACTAGTTCACCTGGACGCAAAAGGTCAAGGCACTCCACGGGTAGGGGAGTTAAGTCCCCCAGCCCATCCACCACCTCCCCCAATAGTGCTGCAACCCATCCCTCTGACCCCCCCCTCCTTGGGGCCTGTTGTTTCTCCGGGTGCAGGGGAGACGCTTGAAGAACTGGCAGAAGTGTGCAGCGCCGAGCTCGCCTCCACCCTTGGTGCTGCCCCACCCCCTGTGGTGGAGTCGTCCGTCCCTGCACCCACCACACTACCCTTCCCCCTCCTGTCCCTGCAGTGCCTGGTCCTTCCCCACATGATGCCCCCCCCACCCCCCCAGTCGACGACACAGTCTTGTGATGTGCAGGCAAGCTAGGGGAGACGCATTTTCTTTTTCGTTTGAAAAGTCTTGCATTTCAGGTATTGATGTTGATGCTGATGCTACAGGAGTTGGGGTTGTGGGCATGTGTTATGTTGTAGTCTGCTGCTCATGGGGTGGAACCTTGTATCTGCGTGCCATCACAAGGTCTCTGCAAAGATTCTTTGTCGTGTATGCTCCTTCCATGACAGACAACATCTTGGTGGCTAGCCCAGCACCTGAACATTCCTATCAGTCCTGGGATGTGTGTGACAGTGTGTGTTCTCTTTGGCTCTCTTAGTTTATTAGGCAGTGACATGACTATAAAGTCTTGTGGCATGATCTCAGTGTGTGTATTGTGCTGCATCTGCCAGGGGTGGTATGCATGTGTTATTTGTCCTCACACCCACATGTGGTGTGTCATGCAGTGGGGGAAAGACATCCATTCTCCTGGGAGTGGGACACTGCTGTCAGTGATGTGTTGTTATGGCACTATCATCATTGTCCTAAGTTAGGGATACGTACATTCACCCATGGAGCTGTGGTCATCTGATAATGATGTACACCCCCCCATGTCTCTGTCCACTGCTGGGAGTCCTCTGCACCCACCCCCATGTCTCTGTCCACTGCTGGGAGTGATGGGCACCCACCCCTCACATGTCCCTGTCCACTGGTGGTATTCCTCTGCACCCACCCCCATGTCTCTGTCCACTACTGGGAGTCCTCTGCACCCACCCCCATGTCTCTGTCCACTGCTGGAAGTGATGGGCACCCACCCCTCACATGTCCCTGTCCACTGCTGGGAGTCCTCTGCACCCACCCCCATGTCTCTGTCCACTGCTGGGAGTCCTCTGCACCCACCCCCATGTCTCTGTCCACTGCTGGGAGTCCTCTGCACCCACCCCCATGTCTCTGTCCACTGCTGGGAGTGATAGGCACCCATCCCTCATATGTCTGGGCACTACTGGGAGTGATAGGCACCCACCCCTCATATGTCTGGGCACTGCTGGGAGTGATAGGCACCCACCCCTCATATGTCTGGGCACTGCTGGGAGTCATAGGCACCCACCCCTCATATGTCTGGGCACTGCTGGGAGTGATGGGCACCCACCCCTCATATGTCTGGGCACTGCTGGGAGTGATAGGCACCCACCCCTCATATGTCTGCGCACTGCTGGGAGTGATAGGCACCCACCCCTCATATGTCTGGGCACTGCTGGGAGTGATAGGCACCCACCCCTCATATGTCTGGGCACTGCTGGGAGTCCTCTGCACCCACCCCTCATATGTCTGGGCACTGCTGGGAGTCATAGGCACCCACCCCTCATATATCTGGGCACTGCTGGGAGTGATGGGCACCCACCCCTCATATGTCTGGGCACTGCTGGGAGTGATAGGCACCCACCCCCCATATGTCTGGGCACTGCTGGGAGTCCTCTGCACCCACCCCACATATGTCTGGGCACTGCTGGGAGTCATCTGCACCCACCCACCCACCCACTTGTGCCCGTACCCACGCTCTGGAGGGCATGGGTACGGTTCGTACCACCATTGTAGTGGTGATGTAGGGGTACGCGTGTGCGGACCGTACCCATGCTCTGGGGGCGTGGGTACGGTCCATACACGCATACCCCTACATCACCACTACAAAGGTGGTACGGCCCGTACCCACGCTCTGGGGGCGTGGGTACAGTCCGTACCACCATTGTAGTGGTGATGTAGGGGTACGCGTGTACGGACCGTACCCACGCTCTGGGAGCTTAGGTACGGTCCGTACACGTGTACCCCTACATCACCACTACAATGGTGGTACGGCCCGTACCTACGCTCTGGGGGGCGTGGGTACGGTCCGTACCACCATTGTAGTGGTGATGTAGGGGTACGTGTGTACCAACCATACCCACACTCTGGGGGCGTGGGTACGGTCCGTACACGCGTATCCCTATATCACCACTACAATGGTGGTACGGACCGTACCCACGCTCTGGGGGGCGTGGGTACGGTCCGTACCACCATTGTAGTGGTGATGTAGGGGTACGCGTGTACGGACCGTACCCACGCTCTGGGGGCGTGGGTACGGGCCATACACGCGTACCCCTACATCACCACTACAATGGTGGTACGGCCCGTACCCACGCTCTGGGGGGCGTGGGTACGGTCCGTACCACCATTGTAGTGGTGATGTAGGGGTACGCGTGTACGGACTGTTCCCATGCTCTGGGGGCGTGGGTACGGGCTGTACATGCCTGCCCCTACATCACCACTACAATGGTGGTACGGACCGTACCCACGCTCTGAGTGGCGTGGGTACGTCCCGTACCACCATTGTGGTGGTGACCGGTATGCGTCCACGTCCACTTCCGTTGTGGCGGGACGTGGGATTGGTGGACACGCCCCCCGAAGTGACCAGACCATGGAGGTAATTAATGTGCAGGATGTATTAGTATTTTGTGGGGTGTGGATTATGTTTCCTGCCCCTTGCACCCCCCCCTTTGCCCCTAGGGGTTGTTCTGACCTTCTGCGGCATCTGCGTCGGTTTCTGAACACGAGGTCGTAGGCTATGAGGGCCGGGATGACGCGTAGGTTGGGGTCCATCGCTGTCCGTCGCGTACCGGTGCTCCTTGTTCGCGTCGTCCTCAATTTCCCGGCAGTTTTTGGCTCTCGTAAAAAATGCTACGTGCGGAGTGACGTCGGCACGAATCGTACTTGCTGGTCCGTAAAACTCTGCCTGACTCCGTCCGGACATCGCGTATGCGCCGTCCAGAATCAAATTTGTATGTATTTTTTTGCTGGTCGTTTTTTTTTTTACGACTCGTACGGAAATGGTATTTCTGTGTGAATCGTACTTGCGAGTTTGTAAGGTGTTTTTCCCGGGTACGAGTCGGACGGAGAAAACGCTCCGTACGACCATTTGTACCCGGGATTTACCGGATCAGAATCGGCACCTTAGTTGTTCTTCCAAGTTTCCTAACTGTATTGCATCTTCTTGAGCTTGATACATTGCTGTTTCCACCTCATTAATTGCAATCGCTGCTTCATTTTCAACAATTGGTTGTCCTAGTGGATCTTGACTCAGTTCAGCAGAACTTTGACTGTCTTGAGAACTGTCTCTAGCAATCTCAGCTGCAATTGTAGCTTATTGATCAATTTAATCATTCAACATTTTGACATAATTTGCAAAAGCACTGCATTGTATGCTATCTTTAGAAGCATCAAATGAATCTTCATAGCTGGGAAAATCTCCAAGTAATTCCAGTTCTGAACGCCATGGTTTGAACATTTGCAAAAGGGCTTAATAGTAAAATTCCCTTTTGTCAGCAGTGTCGCAACTCAGTTTCCTGTGATTAATTACATTTCCTTTCCTTTGTTTCACCAGACATCCTTCGGAACCAATCACTGCATATTTTCCATCGTTGATGTTCTCTGTAGTATTCCGTTTAAAAGTGTAGTTTTGCAGCACTTCATAGAGACACATGTTCTCAAAATGATGACTTCTATTTGGGTAGTATGTGTCCAACATATTCGTTTTCAAAATATCTGTACTTTCTGGTTCATTTTCTGCTAAATATTCAATTTCTTGAACAGATTTCAGTACCCGATTTCGCAGTCCTGCAAGACCTAGACTCACCCAAATGATTCTTCTACTTTTGGAATATAGACTTGCAGATGATAACCGATCTGAACATTCATATGCTCCAATTTCATGATGCGATAACATCTTCAAACTGAAACTGTATAAGTTCTTACTTAGAGTCTTCTCGTGAGAAATCTCTTCCCACATTTCTTTCAATTCAGTCTTTTCTGATTTAGTAATGTAAGACGTTACATATCGAGCAACACCAATGGAATTGTCCGCAACATACTGAATATCCATGTTAGCGTTCCACATGGATAAAATAACTGGATTGTAGTCATTTTGTGTATTTCGATTCTTCGCTTCTTCTTAAGTTGTAGGTGTTTTTTGGAGACTTTCTTGTGATGGTATGTCGCATAGCTGACATAAAACTGTTCACTCTTCCTTTGGATAATACAGGACGTGGAAATCCAAAACGACATTTGGTATAGAACTTATCCTTTGACTTGTACTTTCGTCGACAGTATTTTCCACACCTGTGGCTTTGAAATCGTAAGACTTGTTGTTTTAAGTTTTTATCTTCTCTGCTATTGGGAAGAGCACATGTAGCATAATCTTCAATGAAAGACAAAACAGTTTCATCTGAATCTGTTCCAAATTTGGGGGCGTCCTTGATCCATAGCAACATATGTATGTGAGGAGCACCTCTTGCTTGATACTCCTTTCTCCAAAAGAAATCCACAACTTCTCCAAGAGGAGGATTCTTTTTATTGCTGATGAAAGACATCAGACCTTCAAATCTATGATTGAAATATCTGCATACATTGCCAGGATCCAAAGAGCACAATTCTCCAGGTGTCTTGTATTCAATATTTTTTATATTGGAATTTGCCTCTCGAAGAAATTCAAGTAAATCATCCCAAGCATACTCAGCACAGCTTAGTGTAACAAACCATGTAGGAGTTCCCAAGTTCCGTAGCATACATTTCAGTTCTCCATGTTGACGGTACCAATATTCATTAGTCCCACGCTGATATGCCATCAGATTAATCAACTGAGATTCTAAATGATCATCTCTCTGATGCACTTTATCCATAAAATCCTTTGCAGTTACATTTTGAAGATGCATTCCAGTTTTTAAAATGTGATTTACTGCATATGAAAGTTCAGACAAGTCACTTTCAAACAGAAGATGAAACATATAAGGGATACATTGTCGAAATCTTGGATCTTCTTCATATAATCTTGTTAGATATTCAGATGCAGGAATCTGCACAGGACGTTCATCATATCGTCCGCCTTTTCCTGTTGGAAACAACTGCGGGAAACAATGAGCTTCCAAGCTCTCTTCCCATACACTCATGGGACTTCCTGTTGCTTTTTTCATTTGAAACAACTCAATTGTATTCCCCATCACCTCTTTGGAATGAAGTGGATGTACACTGTAATGTTCATAGATTTCTTCACATCTGGACATGTCCACTTTTTCTATTTGTCCACTTAATGTTTCAGTATCTTCTGCTAAATCTATTTCTTCTTCTCCTACAAACACATTTCTATAGTACTCATTATTTTTTAACAGATACAATGATGCCTTTTGCACTTTTCTAACATCCACTAACTCTTGCCAAATTTGCTTTTCTTAGTAGGAACACCATTAACTAGAATGACTAGTGGCTCATTTTCTGCATGGTCTACACCAATAGTTTCAATATGTTTCCTTAAATCTAACGGTAAATACACAACTCTTCCTTTCAATCCTCTTTGCAACTCTGATGGAGGTAATTTACCTGTTTTGGGCTCCATACAAACAATAGCCTGAAACCGGTGAACACATTGTATGAGAATAGACTCATACATATTTAAATCTATCAGCTCTGGAGGAATTGCAACCAACTCTAGATTATTATGAACAGCTCTAGCAGGCATTTTATTCTCATCTAATTTGTTATAACAATATTTGCAAATACGCTGCTCAGATCCCAAATCAAAACAATCCTCTACCAACAAATACGTTGCAAATTCCATCCACTTATCATTATCTTCTATTTCACTTTTTAAATACAGATTGACACCCCTAGTCTGATTTTTATAGTGACTTTGCCGACAACAAATACAAGAAACATTTGGTCTTTCACCTGAAATTACCTTAAACTTAGTGATTTCCTCCTCAAATTTTTCTGTAATTACGGGTTGTACATTGTCTTCAACATTTTGTTCTACTAATGTGTCAGTTTCTTCACTCTCTTGCTGAGGACCAAAGTAACAAAACTCAATATCATCACAGACCTGCTTCACATCTGATACTGACCCACGCAAAAGAGCACTGCTCAACTCACTTAACTTTAGTGCTGGACTTTTTGCATAATACAACCTTCTCACTAACTTCCGCATTTGAGTATGATGTACTGCCAGCATTCTGAAATGGTGAAAAACACTTTGACAAACGTTCCTAGAAAGACAAGCCAGAGAATGACCTTGCAAACCAGTATGTTTTCTCACTCTGCAAGGGTCTAGTCCTCGCAACAGCTTAATCTTTTGTTTTACACTTTTTATAGTATAGGCTCGTAAAAAACGACATAATTTTTCAATAGATTCCTGTCGTACACTGCAAATACTACTGCAATCCCAAGTGTACACAGGGTTTTTAGCACGTCTCCCTAAAACTTCATCAGCTATCACTTCTTCTGCATTTCTTTCAACCATTTTCTCTTTCTCAATTGGACAACCGTCGCTAACCTCATAACCTCTACCACTGGTGTCAACTGCATTCAATCATTTTTCGCTCAGTGAATAACTCTCTTCGTTAAAAAAAGGCTCTGAACTGGAACTGTGTTTCCATTCTCCCACAAAAACATCACAACATTTTTTTTTATTAATAACTCTTTTCCTCCTACTTTTGGCCTTCATTACATGGATTGGTTTATCTAGTGATCGAATTCTGTTTAATACTCAAATAAACAGTTTCCTTTTTACTTCAAAAGCCTTTTACACAATGTTTTCAATATGCTTCTTCTTTTTATAAAATAAAGCTCTCTTTTTATATTTCTTGACATCTTTCAGCAAATTATGCACTACTCTCTTGTAAAATATTTTTTTTCATAATTCCGTATACTGATTTTGCCTTTGTTTACCATACTTCATCTCCTTTGACTGACCATTTGTTTTTTTACTTTTCCTCTTATTTTGAATTTTTTTCTTACTTGCAGAATTTTCAGTAGTTCCAGCATTATGTACATTCTGTTTGCTCCTACAAACATTTTAGGTCTCGCTGAGACAGCGAAAGCTGTCTCTTTGAGACATTTTGTAAGTGGGTTTTAAAAGTGGTTCCCCTGGCATAGAGCTACAGTGCACGAGGCGTGCACGCGCGCAAAGCAGCCATATGGCTTTACGTCGCTCTCCCTCGTAGCCCCTCTCTGCCCCTTCACTGCTGCTATTTCACACCAGTTTATCAGAACTCCCGCTTCTCTCCCCCACCCCCCCACCATCGCGTCTCGCGCGTCCAATGCTTGTTTTCATTGCTTGAAAGTCTCAGAGTGAAGTTTTAAGAAAAGGAATTTGCGGAGGCATTTCTATACATCACCATGCATTCTTTAGTTCCCGTCCAGTCCCCTCTCCTCGCCCTTTCTCCCCCCACCCCTTCTGAAATGAACCAAACCAGTGCCTGCTTTAACACGTTCCTGCCTCTTCTGTCAAATGAAAACATGACTATTTTCTGGAGGTTGGTTGTGGAGAGGGGGCCGCTGCGCGTCCGGTAGTTCAGTAAGGTTAATATTGTTTTAGTGGGACCCCGTGTGACAAAGGCAGTCCCTCCACCCACCCCCTCCTGGCCCTCCCTCCCACCACCACCCTTGGAGGGGGACGGTCCTCTTTCCCTTTCCTTTTTTCTTTCATTCATTCTTTTTGTCCTCTTGGGCAGTTCACTCCAGGGGGTAGCATGTCTTGTGATTGCGGTAAAAACCAATTCGGTGCAGTATAAAAGATGCTCTTTTCGCATGCTGCTATCCAGTGAATTTAGCAGAACAATCAGATTCGACATACACAGAGCGCAGACTGATTACAGCGTCAGTGGGAAATTGGAACATCTACAAAAAGATGGTTTAATGCAGCAGAACTTTAAAAAGGGAGAAGTGCACAAGTAACCAGAAACAAATCTGTACATCACAACCCAAGCTGCCCCCCCCCGCCCCGTTCTCCCAGGGCTGCCAGAGGATTGCTTAAGGCCCTAAGTGTTGAGCCAGTACTGCCAAAAGGCACAGACTGTTCAGTGACGCCCAAAAACTTGCACATGAATATGTACCAAGTTTGGGCCTTAATATGGGTCAACTCTCTTTCTTTTGTAATATACGGACTACTATATATATGAAAAATGTGACAAATAACTGCCGTCATTGGCTGGATACTGAGCAGGGTTTCACGTTCAGATGGCAATACAGGGTTTCCTGCGAGGCCATTTGCAGTGTCTGACTGTTAGAAGTCCAACTCTTCATATCTCAGCTGCCATAAGACAGAGGTTTTAGTTTTGTGGTGGACAGACATTATGAAATGAACATCTAGACCAGATCACTCGGTATGGAGGGCTAGTTTCCTAATGGTTGAGGCTCTTGTCCGGAAAGTGACCCCGGTATGTATTTTTAGGTCTCGCCTGACCCAGCGCATGCGCTGGTCTGGCGAGACTTATTGAGAGGGCTCCAAAAAATGCTACCAGGCCAGCCTAGAGCTACAGTGCATGTGCGCGGGCGCGCGCGCCGCACTTGACCGCTATTACTTTCACTTTCGCGGCCGCACGGCCGCTTTGATGTTTGATCGTGATCACTTTTACTTTTGCGGCCACACGACTGCTTGGCATAGCCAATAGGTCTCGCTTTTGGGACCTTATAAGTATTTAGTTATGCAACTGTTGCATGGCTAAACACTTATAAGGTCCCAAAGGCGAGACCTATTGGCTATGCCAATGCTTGTTAATAAATTGCTTTGTGATCTTACCAGAAGATTTTTTCCTTTTAGCCACATTATCTTGTACATTCAATACTTGTGGTTGATGTTTCTTCAAATAATCCTCCTGTCTCTTCTTTTCTTTTTCTTTTTTTTCTGGCATGATTTCTCTATTTTGACGTTGAAAAACAGTATCTGTAAAAAAGAATCACAAATAAATGTATATTAATAACTTTCAAATTTATACTATTCCATTACTGTACAAACACATTTTATATAAAATCTGACTAAGAAACTATTGCCCTGAAACACAAGTGTGACGATTGTTAAAACACTACATGCATAGTGCATACTACTTTGAAGCAGTTCATGCCCTAAAGCCTACCTCACTAAAAGACTACATGCTAACTGACTGAATGATTACAGTACTATAACGAGACACACTGGGTGAGTAACAGGGTGTTTGCTAGAAGTGTATGAATACTGACTGGGAAATTGAAGGTGTAAAAGACAACTGTGTAGGTGGTTAGAGGACTGCATGCATACTGGATAGGCATTTGAAGCAGTCCATGTGCTAAGGCCTGGCTCACTGCATGAGTACTTGGGTACTGACTGAATGATTACAGTAATGCAAGGAGAGTGCATGGGTGAATTTATAAGTGTTTGGGTTTTGGCACAGTGAATGGATTAGTACATGGTACTGAATGGGTCACTGGAGAAGTGCAAGGGGAGTGACAGGGTGTTTGCTGCAGTGTATATATACTGACTGGAGAATTGAAGGTATGAAAAACAAGTATGTAGGTGGTTAGAGGACTGCATGCATAGTGGATAGGCGTTTGAAGCAGTCCATGTGCTAAGGCCTGGCTCAGTGCATGAATACTTGGGCACTGACTGAATGATTAGAGTACTGCAAGGAGAGTGCCTTGGTGAATTTATAAGTGTTTGGGTTTTGGCACAGTGAATGGATTAGTAGATGGTGCTGAATGGGTCACTAGAGGAGTACAAAAGGAGTGACAGGGTGTTTGCTGGAAGTGAATGAATACTGACTGGGGAATTGAAGGTGTGAAAAACAACTGTGTAGGTGGTTAGAGGACAGCATGCATAGTTAATAGGCGTTTGAAGCAGTCTATGTGCTAAGCCCTACGTCGCTGCATGAGTACTTGGATACTGACTGAATGATTAGAGTACAGCAAGGAGAGTGCCTGGGTGAATTTATAAGTGGTTGGCTTTTGGCACAGTGAATGGATTAGTACTTGGTACTGAATGGGTCACTAGAGGAGTGCAAAGGGAGTGACAGGATGTTTGCTGGACGGTATGGATACTGACTAGGGAATTGAAGATGTGAAAGACAAGTGTGTAAGTGGTTAGAGGACTGCATGCATAGTGCATAGGGGTTTGAAGCAGTCCATGTGCTAAGACCTGGGTCGCTGAATGAGTACTTTGGTACTGACTGAATGATTACAGTACTGCAAGGAGAGTGCATGGGTGAATTTATAAGTGTTTGGGTTTTGGCGCAATGAATGGATTAGTACATGGTACTGAATGGGTCACTAGAGAAGTGCAAGGGGAGTGACAGGGTGTTTGCTGGAGTGTATATATACTGACTGGGGAATTGAAGGTGTGAAAGACAATTGTGTTGGTAGTTAGAGGCCTCCATGCATAGTGGAAACACATTTGAATCAAACTATGTGCAAAGGCCTTTCACACTCCATTAGTACTTGGGTACTGACTGAATGATTATACTATTGCAAGAAGAGTGCCTGGGTGAATTTATAAGTGTTTCAGTTTTGGCGCACTGAATGCATTACTACGTGGTGCTGAATGGGCCACTGGAACAGTGCAAGGGGAGTGACAGAATGTTTGCTGGAAGTACATGGATACTGACTGGGGAATTGAAGCTGTTAAAGACAAGTGTATAGTATGTTAGAAGACTGCATGAATACTGCACAGACATTTGAAGCAGTCTATGTGGTAATGCATGGTTCACAACATGAGTACTTGGAAACTGACTAAATCATCAGAGTACTGCTAGGACAGTGCCTGGGTAAAACTTTTACATTTTCAGTTCTGGCGCAGTGAAGAGAATAGTACATAGTACTGAATCATTCACTGGATGAGTGCAAGATGACTGACAAGATGTTTATTGAAATATATAGATACTGACTAGTTAATTAAAGAAGTGAAAGACAAGTGTGTAGGTGACTAGACGCCTGTATGCATTCTGTATAGGATTTAAAGCAGTCCATATTGAAAGGCCTGGCTCACACCATGAGTACTTAGACACTGACTGAATGATTAAAGTACTGCAAAGAGAGTGCCTGGGAGAATTTATAAGTGTTTGGGTTTTTGCGCAGTGAATGGATTAGTACATGGTGCTGAATGAGTCACTAGAGGAGTACATGGGGAGTGACAGGGTGTTTACTTAAATAGTATGGATACTGACTGTGGAATTAAAGGTATGAAAGAGAACTATGTAGATGGTTAGAGAACAGCATGCATAGTAGGTAAGCATTTGCATCAATGCATGTGCAAAGGCCAGCCTCACTCCATTACTACTTGAATATTAACTGAATGTTTACAGTATTGCAAGGAAAGTTCCTCGGTGAATACATAAGGAATGACTACCTTTTAATTCTACCTAAACTTGACAACAGGAAAGTTTTTTAGGCAGTTATGCATATTCAAAGAAATGAACTACTCAAATGCTTCTCTCACAGTGGTGTTGCAGGGATTCTGCTTATGCGCAGAACTATGTGCAGGAACCCAGGCCCTCAGTGAATTGCGGTGTACCAAAAACTCACCTCAGAACCCAGAACCCCTCATCCGGCCAGCATCAGTGTCCCATTTGTTATCCGAGGTTTAACTCGGCGGTCCCAATGTATAGATAACCCAGAACAAGCGACTTAGTATATTTCTCAGGAATGGTGGGAATCAGAAATACCTTTTCGTTATTATTCTCGTACCAGTCCACAACAGAGTAAACAGAGACACGGTAAAAGTTTGAAGAGTTTATTTTATAAACCTCGTGTCCTAAGATGCAGCAGTTTGGCTAACATTAGGAGACAAACGATTAAAATCAAAACCATCAGCATAGTTACAATACCATAGAAAATGAAAGGAGTAATCATACTAAAATGACAGTGGCTCTAGGCCACCTTCCTTACTCTAACACACTAATAGTATTATTAGACTAATAAAAGGTCTCTAGGCTTGAATGGGGAACCCCATACCGTATAGATCAGCTCAGAGAGTTCACATCACAGGATCAGCTCTGCTCTGCTCCTAGGAACGCTCTTCTTCCGAATGTGTTGAAAACATGTAACACTGCAATATTAAAAGCATTCGACTTTCAGGTATTTGCAGCTGCGTGCGTGTTATGGCTAAACTAGTGGGCCGATCAACCTGAACTCAACAACATGCACCGTCTAGTGACCCAGACTGTTTCTGTAACACTGTGTACAGACCAAGGTCGCTATTCACTGTTTAGGATGTTAACGACAGACAGTTCTCATGTGAAGCAAAGTCGAATAAGCATTTCTCAATTTAATAACATGTGACTACAGTGTCGTGTGCAAAAGCAGCAAAAGCGGCAAGATGGCTTTCTAACATTTAACGCGGTTATGCTAACTTAACGTTGTACATAGGTAGATAACGATCTTCACCACAGTGGTTACACAAATGCACACAGACTCACAGTGTGATTCTAGACAACAACCACTATCCCTAGAATTTTACCAAAACTCATTCACTACTGTGCAAGCTGTAAGAGAACTACACACAATCTACATATTAAAGTACAGCACATTAGTGTCAAAACATGACTCATTTTATCAATGCATAAGCAAAGACTGGTTTCTAATGCTACTAAAACTTGACAACATGACAGGTTTTAAAAGAGTTATCTGTCAGAGAATACATTATGTTACCAAATGCTTCTCTCACAGTGGTTCCCAAAAGCACACACACTCACAGTGTAATTCTAAAGAAGCACCACTAGCCCTAGGAGTTTACCAAAACTCATTCACTACAGTGGAAGAGGTAAGGGGACTGCACACAAACTACATATTTCAGAACTGCACTTTAGAGTCAAAGCCTGACTCATTTAATCAAACCTTATACAAAAACTGCCTTCTAATGCTACTGAAACTTGACACCAAGACAGGTTTTAAAACAGTTATCTGTCAACAAATACACAATGTTACCAAATGCTTCTCTTGCAGTGGTTCCCAAATGCACACAGACTCACAGTGTGATTCTAGACAAGCAACACTATCCCTAGCAGCTTACCAAAACTCATTCAGTACTGTGCAAGGGGTAAGGGGACTACACACAATCTACATATTAAAGTACAGCACATTAGTGTCAAAGCATGACTCATTTTATCAATGCATAAGCAAAGACTGGCTTCTAATGCTACTAAAACTTGACAACATGACAGGTTCTAAAAGAGTTATCTGTCAGAAAATACATGATGTTACCAAATGCTTCTCTCACAGTGGTTCCCAAAAGCACACACACTCACAGTGTAATTCTAGACAAGCACCACTATCCCTAGGAGCTTACCAAAACTCATTCACTACAGTTGAAGAGGTAAGGGGAATGCACACAAACTACATATTTCAGAACTGTACTTTAGAGTCAAAGCCTGACTCATTTAATCAAAGCATAAGCAACAACTGCCTTCTAATGCTACTAAAACTTGACAACAAGACAGGTTTTAAAACAGTTATCTGTCAGCAAATACATGATGCTACCAAATGCTTCTCTCACAGTGGTACCCAAATGCACACAGACTCACTGTGTGATTCTAGACGAACAACACTATCCCTTGCACTACACCAAAACACATTTCTTCATCTAGAAGGAGTACTACCTTTTAGTGTAGAAACATAACTCATTTCACAAATTCATAAACAATGACTGCTTTCTAATTGTACCAAAATATAAAAACAGCACAGTTACCTGTCTGCAAACACATGAAAAACACAAATGTTTATCACAGAATTGTTTCTACATACACATACACTGTCAATAAGATTGTAGACAAAAAAAGTACTCCCTACACTTTAGCAGGAGAAATACATTAGTCTGATTAAAATCAAAATAGTCTTCATACATCCCCTCACAATTAAATAACTCACCTTTCAAGATGTTTTGTAGATTAAGAAGTATATCAGTCACACACCAGATATCAGTCACACACCAGATTTTCTTATACAGAATCTCTGCACTGTGCACCTCTCAGCAAAACCAAAGAATGGCAAAGTTTCCCTCTCATTTTGCACACATATACATGTAAACATCAAATCACATTCCTTCCCACATAAATTCAAAAGCAAACACACATTTCTATTGGTTAAACATTTCAACCCTTTCCAAATGACATAAATTTCAACCCTTCCCCCAATCTGCCTTCTGCCCGTTACCATGGAAACAGGTCATGGAACACTGTACTGAGCACACAGGTCACAAGTTCAGCACACAATGTTGCTAATCAAGACAGCAAGTGTGCTTGACTTTTCAACATATCAGCTTATCATATATAATGTTCCTTACAATCAGTTTTTGTTAACCAATAAGAATCATGGTTTTAAAAAACAGAAATATACACCTTACCTTTCAGTTTAGAAGGTTGTCAAACAACCAATGATTTCTTGTCTTTTTTCAAAACTGCATCTTAGCCACCATTTTAGAAGCATCTTACTTTCCAAACTGCCATTTCATTTACAGAGACCATCTGAGTGCATCCAGACCTCCTTTCAAGATGCTTAGAGTGTGGATTGTGGGACACAGCTATATGTTCTGGAGCCAAAGGTATGCAGAAAACAAAGGCATTCACAAAGACCTAGGTTTGCCAAATGTAGGCATTAAATGGATTGGACAGAGAGGGTTAAAGTGGCACCAATTGATGCCATTGGTGAAATCCTTCATGCATATCCAACACCCTGACCTCATAATAGTGCACTGTGGTGGCAATAACCTAGGCACTTTGACTGGGGTAGGTCTGTAAATGCTTATGAAGGACACCTTTGCAGAACTGATTTCACTTTTCCCCAGAACTGCCTTTTGTATTCTAACATATGCCAAAGGCAGAAATGGAACTGGTCTGATCATTTTTGTCCACAAATTGAGAAAGCTAGGAAACATGTGAATAAATCTGTTTCTGCTTTTCTCCGAGACTATAGACTGGGGTCCATTTACAATAACAATCTGCGCTTTCATATGCAAGAGATGTATAGGAGAGATGGAGTACACTTTACTGATGAAGGAAACAGAGTCTTCCTCAACAACTTTAGACTCTCTATAGGTACTTACTTATAAGTACCAAAAACTCTCAATGAATACAACGGCTCTTTTTATAGCCACTCAAGAACAAAACACTTAAGCTTGATGTTTATCTCCCAAAAATTTCCATTTTTTTTCCCTTGGATCCGCGCATGCAACGCGAGAGAATCCGTGCACCCAACGCGATAGGATGCGCGCACCCTGCGTGCATTTCGCCATTTAAAAAAAATAAAATGGGGGCCCCAGGGGGTCCCAGAAGCAGATCTAGAGAGTCAGAGTATTTCCACTCTGCCTTTATATGTTTTACACACTTATTCCCCTTGCTTCTTCAGCCTCGCTTCTACCGAGGCAGAAAATGGCCGCCAACAGTTCCTGGTTTCGAATGTAGACAGACACTCAACAGCCAATTAGCATTCAGTGCGTGATCGTCAGTGTGCACACTCGGTTCGGGGAGGGTGCGCTTACGTTGCGGGTAGGGTGCGCGGATCCTCCCCGGCCATAGATATCACTAACTTTTTTACCCTCATTTTCTCAGGAACTACTGAACAGATTCACACCATTTATGCAAAAGGCATGAGTCTGAACTAAGGACTACCTCTTTGCCAAATTTGGTGTCATTCCGTTCAGCAGTTCGGGCTGTAGCTGCGACAACAGATCCTATGGGAAATTGCATGGGGAAAACACGTTTTGGGACCCCCCTTTTTTCTCTGCCCCCGCTTGGCGAATCACCACAAAACTTTCAGGGTAGGAGCGGAGCGGAGCTGAGCTGGGCAAAAGTTCGGAGAATTTCGCAAGGATTCATCAACCGGCGCCAGACTTTTTGGGAATAGAATGTTGCAGATTTCCTATGGAAAATAGGTCCTAACTATAACTATCTACTGGCGACCGCCAGTAGATAATATTAAAAAACTGATAAAAATATTTGTTCTCAATCAGGGTATGTTTGGTTATGTCCTGGAGTTCTTTAGGTCTTATGGCTGTAAGGATGCGGAGAAGGTTAAAGTCTGAGTTCTGAACCAAGAGGTTTTCGATTTTACAGTTTAGAGAACAGAAGACAATAGAGCAGCTATGAGGACTGTATAATTCCATTTAAATACTTTATGGGCAACACAACTGGTTGCTATTCCTACCCATGCATACTTAATCGTCGAACGCAGCCAACCAGAAGGAAGCTTACTTCACTGAGGGTTTTTAAAAGCAGCCCAGCAAGTAATGTTCATGGTGTAGTTCATCACTATGACAATGGTATTTGGCCGAAGATGTTAGGCTGTTTTATTCTAACTATAATGCTGTAACGTGAATACGTTTGCTTGGTTTGTTTGAGTTTAGTGTTTTTCTTTCCTGAATTTTGCAAACAATGTAGGATCTTAATCTATTTTTATCTTCATCATTGTGTGTATGTAGCCCATAGAGGTTTTCATGAGTTACATCATCCTGATGACATAGTACTTTTTGCTATTGTCCAAAGGCATCTGAGATTTTATCATTGAATTTATATATATCTTGTGGGTGTGTACTGTTGCAGTTCAAAAAAATGTGTACAACAGAAAGAAAGAAAAAAAAACCTTGAGCATAATATTGAAAACATCAGCAGATGGTTTTGTTGGGCGCAACAAGGTGCAGAATAGGGTGCTTAATGATAATCATCACCGCAGGAGATGTGCTAAATTTCTGGTCCTACTTTGACTGTTGATGGCCACTAATATTTTCATAAACATGAAGTTCCCCACAAGAAGTCAAGATCCTCTCTCATCATTCATCAGAGCCAATATGCAGACTCACATGGCCCTTTGTGTGCTTCACATGTGGCAGTGAGGAACACTCTTGTGCCATTATTGTAGATAAATAGTACCCATACCCTCCAGATAATTTAAAATGTTGTTCCAGTGACAGCTTCTGTATGAATCTCGTCAGTTTACCATCCAAGACAGGTCATTGTGCTTGTCAAGTCTAACCTATGGGCTCAAGACTCAAGGAACAGCCAGAGAATTGCCTGTGGGCCTGTGCTATCAGCACATATCCACACACGTTCACATAAGGCCTGATTTACAAAGTTAACCTTACACTTTTGAGTAAGTTGTGTCCCCATTTTGGTGTTCCGAAACTAATGAGTTAATAGTAGGTTTACGACTGCAGAGGCTCTGCAGCCAGGGCATAGAACTCAGCACATAAAAAGAAATCTCCACAGACGTAAAATTAATATTAACTCGAAGTTTGTGAATACCAAAACAAGAGTAAACGTACACAAAAATGTAACCCCTTCGCCGCGGCAGGAATTACGCCGCGGTGCTGGGGGGGTTTGGGGGCAGGTGCGGTGGCGCTGTGCTCGTGACGGAACCACTCCGTCACGAGCCACGGGTGAGCTGTGCTCATGACGGAGTGGTTCCGTCATGTCTCCGCCCACTGCGCTAATCGCCCGCACAGGCGGGGAATTAGTGCCGCGTGGGCGGAGCGGCCGCCAACGGCCGCAGCATGACGGAACCACTCCGTCATGAGCACACGGCACCCGTGGCTCATGACGGAGTGGTTCCGTCATGAGCACGGAAAGGGTTAAGTTTATCTTTGTGAATCAGGCCCATAGTCTCAATCAGAAAAACAAACCGAATACTTCATTAGTTCAGCCTGTGAAACTTAGTGATGACCTTCTCAGTGAACTTTACTTATGGCTCTGGAATTCTTTTTAAATAATGTTCAATGCTAGAGTATTATTGAAATGCTCCTTACTGAAGTCATTGGGACAAATTCATTTAAAAGAAAGTTCTATAATTTTCATTTTCAAAGGAAAGGGCTAATCGAAACCACAGAGTTTGCCAATGCACAGATGGGTCCTTTCGAAGGGACCTTAGTTTGCAGCCTTTGGCTTTCCACTCCATTACACTATGAAGGACTTGTGATTTTCCAGGGATCCCAGATATTCCTTGGCTAATAGGATTTATAGACGCTTCAGAACGTGCACTGATCTATATGGATTTTTTCCTAATCATAAATCACGTGCTGCAGGCATGGTTCAATGAAGGCATGCATTTGACTGTAAACAGAACCATATGCTTGCACGTCGCACTGTCTTGATGGCAACATTTACAGCCTGATCGTATTCGAAAAATTCTGCTTTCAAGTGAAACCTCTTTAGTTAAATTTACTTTAATTTTGCGTAATTCGCTTTTAATGTGGGTCTATAATGAATATTCATGGGTCAAGCTTTGTGTTGATTATAATACCACATATTGGCCTTGGATTAGCTTTCTACTTAACAGTTTTTCCGGTTTATTCTGCAGTTGTGTTTTAGTTTTTATTTGCATTTTCTCACTATTTATGACAGATGGGTGAAGCCAGTGCTTTATAAAACAATTAAATGTCTAACAAAACTAAACACTACTTATTAAAAACGGCCCCAAAACCCGATGTATCAATTGCAAAGACCATTCATCATCACAGGATATGTGTACATCATGTTTCTTGCTTCTCTTCTCCCATTTGGCGTTCTCTTTTTATTATCAGGGGATTATTCAAGACATAAATATGGCCACGTATACTTCAGCTAGGTTCAAGACGTCTGGCAAACCCTAACTTCTAAATAGGTTTTCTGATATATTGTGTGTTGTCTGCTTCAAAAATCAAAACGTTTCACATAAAAATCATGGACGCTGTGATGCTTAATTTATGGAAACAGTCATTTGATGTAACTTTGTTTACAATCTGGTTGTGGGCTCTGGCATGGGTGAAAAGCATCCAGAGCTGCACATCTTTCCACTGAAAGAGCTTAGGGTTGTATCAGGCTGGCACACCTGAGGCTCTGTTTCCTTGGATGTCTGCCACAGCTAAGGGAGCATGGAACATCCAAGGCTCAGCTGGGAACGCTTTTTTCCAGAGGTAAATCGAGGCAACAGATGTATGATTCTAAGGCAAATGGAGCACATCTCAAAGCACTTGGTTTAACATGCAGCAGCAGAATACGGGTCTCGAAAGAGCACATTAATAGCTTGCTTTAGCTTCGCCATAGGATGATGTCGCTAATGTACCTTGTTATGTGTTCTTTAATCACAGCAGTGCAACAACTGCGCCATGAAACAGCCTTAAAAATGATATCTTTCTTTCATACGCCTTTGTGTTACAGGCCTCTTTACAGAAAGCGGCAGCGGCTTGCTTAAAGTGCAGCACAACATAAAACTGCTTTATTGGGACTGTAAATGAGTAAACAACCGAAGAAACCATCCAAGTATGTTGTTTGGCGCGTTATTGCACTGAAGAGGAAGAGGCAGTTCTGTTAGAGGCGCTCATATTTGTCAGACTGTTCAAAATTCCTCCATTTTACTGCCAACGTGATGTTATAAAAGCACAAATAAAGCGCTCTCTTTTTATAGCAGGTGCCAACTGAAGCACATTCCCCATGGTTTTCGTTTGTATTGTTTTCCATGTATCTCTTGCGTTCCTTATTCGCACCAGACAGATAAAACAAATTAAAAAGTTTAAGAGATACATTTCGAGAAGGTTTTAGCAATTACACGACCAGAGAATGAGGTTTTAAAAATATTATGTACAGTTGCTTATTGTTTGGAAATGACTAGAGCGCTTCTAACGAAAGCTCGTCACAAAACAAACCTCCGAAGAATTGTTGCAATAAAAAATGCAAAACTGCATGTAACAAAAGAAAATTCTGAAAATCATGACCTTTTGGAACACATTTAACCTGCAATAATCTAAAATGCAAATTTTCCTAGCTGAAATAGTGAAGGAAAGTCCGGATTTTATTAAAGACATGTAGACAACTATTATGCTTTCTTAAGTTGCCACTTTTTTCCCCAATGAAATTGTGTTTGGGTTTCCAAAGTATAATAAACATACAATTAAGCGTAGCGGGGTCCTGTGTACAAGCATAAACCACAGCCTGCAACAAGCACTGGTAAATGTAATAGGTTTCGCCTATGTGATTAATAATAAACTGTTTCTTGTTGTAAGATGTAGCTTGGTGGGTAGTTGTGCAATATAGGTTACTGAAACTCTGTTAAACTGGTATGACGTGTTTATTGGGAAAGGCAATATATTGTGCTGTTACTGGTGCCACTATAAATTGGGGAGATTAGGTAAAGGGTAAAAACATCAGCAATAAAGAAAAAAAAGTACTGGATGTCATAATTGAATATTTTGTTCAATTTATTTTACAAGCACCATAGTGTTTTCCACAGTATTGAAATGCATGTTTTCAGCACGTTTTTATTGTTCAAACCACAATGCACATCGCTCAAACACAGTCTGCTGTTTGCATGTTCCTTCCACGGAACAGGTGCGATTAGGAAGCGCTATATAGAGAGCTCTGTTTCTCCATTTTCTGGGCTTGCTTTCATTACTTTATAGAGCTCTTGTGTAAGCTCAATGCCAAGAAATGGCGAACAACAATCCTGTTTACACGGAAACGGAGCAGCTGTAAGTGATCTCATGACACAGAGATTCAAGTTGGCCACAGACATAAGGAATGGCTTTCCAAGGCGATCTCGAGATCAACACTGAGTGCAGGTCACTTTTATTCGGATTTCCGCACGTGTAAACTGTTTTGTTTAATGTCCTTACACAAAGGAAAAAGAATGAACACCAAGCATTATTTAAGTGGTCTGCATGCCATTTTCAACCGTAGACAAGTCTCTTACCTTGAAAAGGAGATGTTAGAGAAACAGTACCATTCTCTTGAATATTTCTGGTGGTCCTCAGGGCCATAGGGTGTAGTAGGTTTTTGGTGGACAATGAATGGTGGGGGGGGCGAATCTGGACGGGCAAGCAACACAATGGAGGAATGGGGAACGGAGTTGGTGAAAGGGGAATAACGGGGACAAGAGGGCACAATGAAAACAGGCAGTGGGAGAGGCCACAAGTAACACAAGTCGGTGGGGGAGGGAGCTTTGGACAAGACAACGGATGCTGGGTAAGAGAACCAAGAAAAGCACACACAGCAGGGGAGGGCGGACGGACTGCAGTCTTGGAAAGGTGGATGCATACAGAAAAGACTATTTAGGTGTAGGTGTAGAAATGTATATATCATGAATCCCATAAGAAAGTAGGATCTGCTTCTATGGTTACCCCCACTTTATGCCTGGTGCTAAGCTGTAGTTGACTAGTCTGACTGGGATCCTGCTAATCAAGACCCCAGTCAATCTGCTTTCCCCATAAACTGTTATGTTCAGTACTTAGGTACACCCCAGATTGGATACTGGGGTACCCCTATAAGCCCCTAGTATATGGTACCCATGGATCCATGGCATAGCTACCCCAGATGTCTCCCATGGGCTGAAGAATGTATTATGCCACCCATGAGAGACCATTCAAAATGGAACAACAGCCCTGTCATTAAATCCTGTGTAAGTTGGTGCTAGCACCACTTACTAGAGATATAGGTTTCCTATATCTAGGGTCAATGCACTTAAAACCTCAAAGTCACCCCTCTAGCAGGCCTTTGCAATCCTGAAGGCAGGGTGCTTGGTTCTAAGTTAGAGGGTGCCTCTGCATGAGCAGGGCACCCCTTCAGCCTATGGAGTCCATTCTTCCGGGTTGTCAGTGAAGTAGCCATATACTATATAGAGGGGCACTGCGTAATTATGTGTTGACGATCTCGAAAACGGCTGCAACAAATCCTATCATGTTAGGTATCAAATATGTTTGAATCCTACCCCCACACTGTAAACTGTGTGGGAGGTATGATTCCAAGCACTGGAAGAGCCCTCCGTTAGGCTCTCAGTGTTCCCGGTACCAGCCTCCTTGACCAGGCAAGATTCTGCCCTCCTCCTGCTGAGACAAGCTCGAGCAGGGCAAGGCAGAACAATAGGCATCCTGTCAAAGGAAGGTGTGACCACCTTCCAGACAGGATTTAGTGTATTGGGGTGGGGTGGGTGCACTTGCCAGTGCCACTCAGTCTGCATGAGGGGCACATTTGGTGTCCCTGTGCATAGTCCAGTTCAAACCAGTCCTGGGAGCCGTTGGCTCCTGCTCTGGCGCGAAACTTGACAAAGGAGATGGGAGTAACCTCCCCCTGTCCCGACCCTTCCATGAATATTTCCAACCCTTTCTCTAGGGTACTTAAGGGCTTACCTGAGTGTAAGTGTCAAGATTCTTTGTGGGATAAGATTCAGATCAGACACCATTACTTCTTCTACTGTCTGGGCACTCTGGACTTCGCTGGACTTCGTTTGGGCCTGACTTTGTCTCCCTTCCAGTCTGCTGCATTGTCTGTGCCTGTGCATTATACAGTAACCTTCCAAGACTTGTGAAGCATCCAAGACACCTGAAGGAATCTCCCTTGGAGTAAAGGAGTCACTCCCCTGCATTTGCAGGCACCACAACTAAGTCGACGGGTCTTCTGATCCTGAGCTCCTCCGGACTCCAAAGGCTCTGCAGCACAGGTGGTGGTTTTCCACAGCTCCCGAGGCCTGCCCTGCCCTCTCACCAAGTTTAAGACCAGTAGCCCTTGTGGGGGTTGCAATAACTGAACCCCTATGCACTGTGTCAACTTGCAGTTGCAAAGGCTTGTTGACTTCTTTCTAAGAAGATCTTGGGGCTCTAGGTAGCCCCAACCTTGAGCACCTCCAGTGACCAGAATCTTCAGCCACACCACATCGTGTGCATTGTGGCCTGCATCTTTTGGTAAACTGCTTGATGTCCTCTCGCGACTCCAGTGCCTCTGGCCTGTGGGTCCACTTGAGGGTCACCGTTATTTCTTTTGGGCTCCCCTGATAGCTCGGGGTCGGTCCTGACTCCCCTGCTGGTGATGAGTCCCCTGTACCTTTCTGGTCCTGACGTTGCTCCTTCTTCACTTCCTGCATTGGTTGCATTTGCCAAGGCTTATTGGTGCTCCTGCCGACCCCTCAGAACTCGACAGCCTTAGTGGAACAGCTCGTCATTGGCTTCTGGTTCTCCTCAGTGTCGCCTGGTCCTCATAGCTGCAGAGTCAAGGTCATCGTCACCCAACCTGCAACACCCGACATCGAAGGGCATTCATCTTCCAGGTCTCCTGGTCACTTCTGAGTGACACAGACTCTGTCCCCTCTGCCTGTAGGTAACTCTCATCTCATATCCGGGTAGGAGATATTTCAATGTGTTAGAGTGTATTATATAATAAAAACATATTTTTATAAATTCTTTGTGTGGTTCTTTTTCACTTAATATATAGTATAAGATTGCATTTTGGTATAAAAAAAGCTGCTTTACACTCTTTCTGGACTAAGCCTGGAGGCTGCTCTCCACAGCTACAACTTAGAGAGCTTTCTAAGGTTGTCTAAGACCTCTTAAATCACCATAAGGGTTGTCTGGACTGGTGTAAAGTGCCCACTTACATAAGTGGACATCATATACCAGGCCAGCTTCTCACAAATCCCATTCCACAAGTTTCAGGAACTTTTGCTGTTCTGTGGCTTCCAGGAGAACTGGATGTTCTCGGTGCATAGTTTGCTTTCAGAAACTATGTTCTTCACCTCCATAAAGAATTAAAATGAAAATGTCCCCATTAGCATGTTTAGTGGGAAAGAATTAAAAAAACTTACCATTGAAGCATGGCAGGATTGAGTTGGGTAGGCCAGGTGGGCAGAAGGGCTCTTCTACTTCCAAAAGCCTTATGGCAACTGGCAATGCAGTGCATAGTGTGAGGAACTTCGATTTTCGATTACGGTCGAATCGACCCGCCATTTTGTAACCCGCCGCCATTTTGTGTTGCCACCACTCAGGCAGCACGGCGAACGAAGTCTTTTCTGCTTTTCCCGTAGCTTGGTGTCGAAATACGTCCTCGGCCTTGTTTGCGAGGCTTGTGTTTGGACTAGCTGAGTACACTAATCCGTGTCTGGCTTCCCTAATCCCTGTTCCAACTATCTGTAGGCTCACACCATTCTTTCCCGATCATATCTTATCAACTGGCCTTCCCTGTCTCCTGCTAGCATTCTCTTGTGTCATGCCTGTCCTCCAATACACACAAACGTATCTCACCACCTGCAAGTCAGTTGTAATCTGTTAATGAATTAGTTCAGGGGTGGGATGACAAACACAGTTAGAGGAGAGGTCTCTTCGAGTCATCTGATCTTTCTGTTTTCGAACCCTTCTTACTGGTTCCGCTTTGTTTTCCACTTACCCTATTGGCTCTTTTCTTCTTTGCTTGGGGCGTGTGTTCTGTTACTGATGTCATATTGTATAGTATTTAATCTGATGCACCACAGAGTAAAGTGGCAGTCTCCTGAGAACCTACTTTGTGTACTTCTAGGATAACTGTACTAGCTGCAGCTAAATAAATCCAATCTTCTAACGCCGACAGAGTGTCCCGTGTCTCTGTGTATCGAAGCAGGTGAACCCAGGAGACGGAGGGCGTACCCTGCGCCGCCAGGCCCAAAAGGTTCTGGTTCTTCAAGTGCGGCAGTATACATTCCAGCATGAGACTCGTGAAGATAGCCTCGTTAGTGCCTGCTGCTGTTAGGAAGGGCAGTCTGCCTCCATTATGTTTGATTGTAGACCTTTCTGGCGATTTCCTGAAAACTCGTTGTGAACAGTCACGAATAATGAAAACAAAATAGTAATTTCAGAAGAGTATTGCAATGCTGCTGCATACAAATCCGAGGTGTGGGGCTCAGGGCTAAAAGCGAAGCTTGGAGAGCGTTCCAAGCCTCACGTAAGAAATGTAAGGTACAGCTCAAAGTGAAACAGAAGGAAGAGAAACAAATAAAAGACACCAGATGGCAAAAAAAAACCTTTTAAGACTCCGAACAGAAATGCCCGCAGTTTAAAAACAAGCACAACGCACGCACTGTGCAGGCAAAAGCTTAAAAAAAAGTCCCACAAAGCGGATGAAAACAGTACTTAAGCGATGAGAGGCTGATTCGAGAAACACACAGAGGAACAACAGGAAATAGTATGCTACAGCCATTAGAAATAAAGGAAAATAAGTGGCAATCACACCAAACAATGAAAAGGGAGGGCTGACAAATTAAATACAATAGATTTCACATGGTCAAGCCGAAAAAGGGAAATAGTTTGATAATTTTATTATAGCAGAAACGAATCACAGAAAAGTACACTTAATAGCAGACCCTGCGTGTCAAATTACAGATTTAATCAATCATGAACTTTTTATGGGTATAGAAGTCACCACTAATTAGAGTATTAGAATGCTGAGAGCTCCATTGAAGATAATGAGCTGCAGAGAAATGTATTCACTGGTGAAGGCCCTCTCAACTGAGTGTTCCTAACTTCACAAGCTGCAACTGTTTGTTTTATAACTATGCCCCAGATTCACAAAGGTTTAGCGTTGAGTTGCATTACTTTTTTAATGCTAACCCAACGCTAAACCTTTTTGGAGATTAACAAACCAATGCATTGATTTGTATGGCAAAGTAACGCTAAGCAGCGCAAAATGCTGCTTTGCATTACTTTGTGGCAAGGGAGCATTACGTGGGTGGTACATGGGAGTTCTCATGCCACCACACATGGTTTTGTATGCTAAACGCTATCTAGTAACATGAGTAGTAAGAGTTCAGCAGCAAACATTGCCACTGCTGGAAAGCAGGCATTAAAACATTTTTTTCAAGAGAAATGATTTAATTTTTCCTTTTTTTCCGACTTTGCATGCATGCTGCACTGTGTAGCACACATATAAAGAGGAAAGCTTAAGGCGTGTCTAGCCATAGTATTTTGAGCAGGAAGGGTACCCTTCCTGTGCGAAACCTATGGCAGACATTTTTGGCTGCTGCACTGTAATCTGTGACACTTTTCTGAATCTTAATGTTTAAGTTGGGTTTCCAACTGACCATTTGTTTTCTGGCATGGCTTGTATTTTTCAAGTTCCCGCCAGTACTAAACTTAGGTATATTACCTAAAGCTTTTTTGTCTTTCCCTTTTTCAGAACATATTTTTAACAGTAAACATAAGAAGAAATCACTTGAACATTTGTGCTACAGCTGAGCTAATGATCCCTGACTGATAACTGAAGTAAACGAAGAGAGAAAAGGCACGTTAAAAATACAGACACTCACTCGTATTTGGAGTCCGGCGCGAGGAGACGGCGACACACCCCCCAACCGATAACTACGGGAAAGAAACAGGAAGACTTAAAGAAATATATCCGGGATCCGGAATCTCATAGGATTAAGAGCCGAACCCTCAACAGGGGACCTCCTTGCATCACAGGATAGTGTGACCCGGAATTATCGTCGCACTTTATACCTCTTCTGATATAAGGATTCAGCCGTGATCAAGTCGCATGTACTACTTTACGGAGGCGACGAAACACGTGTTGGCTTGATGAACTACTGTTGAAAGAGGAACATTAAAGAAAAGAAACTACAAAGAAAGAAGAAAAAGACTAACTCATTGTGTTTCATGCCGTAATGGTTTCGCATTTATGCTTACTGATACTATACGAGTGCTAGGGGTACACCTTTTGAAGACTATATTGTGGCTCTGCCACAATAATTTAGGGAGGCGGGTGGTTCTCCCCAAACCCCTTTTAGCACCGTGAATAACACAATCTCCACTAGATAACAGGTGAATTAACCACGAGCGCCTATCACCTATTAACAATACCACCTCCCACGACAAAGTATAAAAAAACTGTAATCCGTGACACTTTTCTGAATCTTAATGTTTAAGTTGGGTTTCCAACTGACCATTTGTTTTCTGGCATGGCTTGTATTTTTCAAGTTCCCGCCAGTACTAAACTTAGGTATATTACCTAAAGCTTTTTTGTCTTTCCCTTTTTCAGTACATATTTTTAACAGTAAACATAAGAAGAAATCACTTGAACATTTGTGCTACAGCTGAGCTAATGATCCCTGACTGATAACTGAAGTAAACGAAGAGAGAAAAGGCACGTTAAAAATACAGACAGACAATTTGATATTAAGTTCCATTTAAGTCTTATGTCCAGGCCTTTGAAAAAACTCAATTTATGTACGAATGGCAGGCGTTTTTCTCGGGGATAATTGCCAGCCCTTTGTTCAAGACATCTGTACTTTAAATGAAAGTAAAATATAAAAGGCCACACTGCTTCCTATTTATGCCAGACACTTACATTAATGGGCTTAAAACGTGAAGCTGACAATTTACAAGCCTCGCTCATTGATGTTCAAGCAGGACCTCACTTAACTTATGGAATGTGAAACAGTGCGCTTTGTAGCTTTCGAGGACGATCAACACAGTGGTGGCCTTTTCCTAATATTTATAAAATACATGCTTCAGATGATACGATGCGCATGTGCAGAAAAGTGACCCATTCCCCTCATCAGAAAGACCCTCTCCCTTGCCTAGTGAGTGGAATATTTGTATTGTGAAGGCCCCGACATTCCGAATAGTTCAGGTAAATGCTGAAAGTATTTTTACCACTTTCACCGTTTCCTTATTAATTAAATGAAGCATCGGCAAAGAGCAGTGCGCATGCACACAGTGTGAAGCCCAAGCTGCAATAGAATTGTAATGTGTTTATTTGCGAAACTCCATTGCAGGTGATGGGCCAATGTTCTAATAGCCTGGCCTTCAATTAAAGGCCTGCTCCCTTGTTAAAGGCTGGAGCGGGCCTTTATTTGCCGGTATGGCCTGCTATGGTGGGCTATAAGGCTATGGTAACAGTCTCTCTTCTTGATGTGAAGAAACTAATTAAACTTTGTGAATTAAATTGAAAAACATCAGAATAAACTATTCTGCAGGCAACTTATCAGAAATAGCCAGGAGTCTGCACTCTAGAGATTCATATGCTGACCAATTGAACCAGGAGCTGTAAAAATTGCAACAGAAAAAAAAAATCAAGATCCCCTGTGCTGTGAAAATTTAATGGGGGGGGACGAAGATCTAACAAGATATTAACAGGACCGGAAACATATTCGGCTATAGAATCAGAAATTTTATTTACAATTCTATCCTTATTTTATGGCAAGGCAAGAGGCACATATTGTGCTTGTTGTACAAGCAGAACCTCACTTACCTTATGGAATGTGAAACAGTGCACATTGTTGCTTGGGAGGATGACCAACATGGGTGTGGCCTTTTCTTAATATATAAAATACATGCTTCAAATGATATGATGCACATGCGCAGAAAAGTTACATATTTCCGTCATCAGAAAGCACCTCTCCCTTGCCCAGTAAATGGAATATTTTATATTATTAACGCCCTGACATTCCGAATAGTTCAGGCGAATGCCGAGAGTAATTTAATCAATTTCGCTGTGTCCTCGTTAATAAAATGCCTGCATCAGCAAAGAGCAGTGCGCATATGTGTGCAACCCTGGCTGAAACAGATTTGTAATATTTTCATTTGAGAAAACACTGTAGGCGATGGGCCAATGTTCTAATAGCCTGGCCATTTAAGGCCTGCTCCCTTGTTAAAGGATGGAGCGGGCCTTTAATACCCGGTATGGCCCGCTACGTTGGGCTATAAGGCTGCGGTAACAGTCTATTTTCTTGATGTGAAGAAACTAAATAAACTCTGTGAATTAAATTAAAGAATATAGGAAGAAACTCTTCTGCAGACAACTTATTTAAAATAGCGGGAGTGTGAATACTAGAGAGTCCTATGCTGACCAATTGAACTTGGAGCTGTAAAAAATGGTACTGAAAAAAGGAATCAAGAACATTTGTGCTGTGAAATATTTAATAGGGCAAACGATGATCTAACAAGATATTGACAGCACAGGGATAATAATCTGCTATTGAATCAGAACTTTTATTTACAATATTTTCCTTATTTTATGGCGATACAAGAGACATATATTGCACTTGTTTAAAGCACATTTACAATTGCCAAAAGGCATGAGCCACTGGTTTGCAATAAAGAGTCCCAAAGGTTGATACTTTGAAACAATCTGCAGGTCTAAATATGTCTTCCTACCTTGATTAATCCAAAAAGGCTCTGGACGCCATTCCTCCTCTAGCAGAAACAGACATAACGTTTTTTCCATTCATTACCTGAGCATGTATGTTTTTCAAAGAGATTAACAATGAAGGATAGGACGTTCCTAAATGTGTACTGTTTAAGTGATATTCTTTAAGGTGATACACTACAAACAACTTTGGGTGAGAAGGAAACTAAGGATACTCAACAGTATTAAAGGCATTATTTGTGCATCTTTAACAGCAAATAACATCCTTGAAAGAAAATATTGTCTTGAAGAAATGTCTGCAGTCCCCCCTTTAAAAATTAATCAAGGAGAGGCCCATCAAGGGCTGGGGGAGGAAACATGGCAGCCGGCTGATAAGCTGGCAGGGAGCTCAGAAGGGGAGAGCCGGTTGGTAGTGTAATTTCTTTACTCGCCGCCGCCTGTTCATCTGCCCGCTTTCATTTCGGATCCTACCGCGGGTGCTCATGAGGATAAGGCCTGTGTTTGTAGCCATCCCTGCTGCCGCAAGGTGAATGATGGTTCCGGGATCGCTTCCCTGGATAGCAGCTGCAGGAGCGCTGCGGGCACTCCGCACGGCTTGGCTGGTGCTGCGGGGGAGGGAGGTGAACGGAGGTGGCAGAGACAGCACTAGTTGCTTGTTTCTGGAGAAGGACCTGACAATTCTGGCTAAACAGAAGAGCACGGAGGCAGCTATAGATGAGGATCAAGTTACTACTGTTAAAAGGTAGAGCAATGTGGAGGAAAGTATGAGTGTTGTGCAGCTGGAAGCAAACGGTCTAAAGCGTCGGCTACAGTGGGAGAGTCAAGAAGGGCGCAAGCAACCTAGTCTTAGCAATATAGAGAGAGTACACACCCAGCCTGATAGGTGCTGAGATCTCATATTTGCTCTCCATGGGTGCTGGAAGGGGGTGGAGGTGGTGAAAAAATTTCCTCTCAACCTCCAGTGAAATTGCAGGTTAGACAGAGGAAAATTAGAACAAACATTGGTCCCAATAGAGACCCACCCTAAAAAAAGATCATAACTAACCTGACAAACGCAGCACCACTGAAGGGTAAACAGACTACCTTGGTCCTAAAACCACAAAAAATTATACCCTCACTTAGATCGTATTTTAAGGTTAGGACCGACGTAAGAAGTTCTGAGGGTAACAAAGATAGCATGGAGGGTAAAAAACCCACCCCCGAGCAGGAGGCTCTGAGAACGGAATAAAAAAGATTGATGCCAAGAATACACGTATGAGCGAATCTGGTACCCCCCTTGTTCACCCAATAGTCACAACACAAAACAGATTTTTGGCTTTGATTCTGGAGAAACTGTCCCCCGAGGTTGGAGGGGGAAACATTCCGGAACAGCACCAGGAGGCTGTGAGGTCATCAAGCCTGGAGGGAGCTGGTATGAGCGCTAGCAGCTTGAATAGTAAGTATGCGGTGCACGAGATGTTGAGCCGCCTATCTTATGAAATTAAAGAACGCTTTGACATTTCTGAGGCAAATTAAAAAGAAATTCAGGAGACCTGCTCAAACCTAGAAGGAAAGATGGAAAGTCTTGCCCTGCGAACGCAGGAGTTGAAGCTTGGTGTAAAAGATCTTTAGGCCAAAGTCCAAATGAGTACACAAGAGGTGGAACGGCAGTAGCAAAGAGAGAGGATATTATTGAAAAGACTTGAAATGTTGGAAAACAATGCCAGGAGGAACACTATTAGAATCCTGGGTGTGGCTGAGGGGTTGGAAGGCTCAGATATAAAATCATTTGTGATAAGCATGCAGAAAAATTCCTTCCTGCAGGGGGTTGCCCCGTTAAATTTAGATGTAGAAATTCAACGAATACATAGAGACCCTTTTAAGCTTCAGCCCGGTCGTGAAAAAAACCACGAAAGATCCTGGTAACTTTTTATCATACTCTGTGAAAAAAGAAATTCTGGGGCTAGCTCTAAAAGAAAAGTCACTGAAAGCAATAGATGCATCCTATAGAGTTATATCAGACATTTCCAAGGAGACAGCTGATAGACAGTGGGAACTGGGAAACAGAATGGATGAGTTAAAGAAACTGGGAGCATCCGTAAAAATGAGATTTCTGGCTTTTTTTAAAGTGATGTGGCAAAACAAGATGCACAACTTCTCGGACCCAGTTGAGGTGAACAAATTTATTGAGGAAGTGAAACTAGGGAATACTAGCAATAGATAGGTAAGCGGTGGGGTGAGGTGATGGTAATACAGGTAATATAGGCTCTCCCCCAGCTTGAGCTCAGTAGGCAGCAGTGATGCCTAAAAAAATGTTTCGGAGAGTGTTTCCAAGGGAGGGTGTACTAGTGGTGGGGAGCATGTGGGAAAAATGTTATGTCCTCAAGTCAAGGAAGGAAAGGTCGTCAGATATCATCCAAAAGAAGGTCAGCTGGGGTGCCAAAGAGGAGGATGAAGGATTATTAATAAGGTAGCGTTGACGATTCTTTGTTGGAAGGTGAATGGTTTGTGGGTTAAAAGAAGGCAGAAAGTATTAGTGCAATATCTAAAAAATCAGAACGTCCATATAATTATGCTTCAGGAGACACATCTCCTGAGACAAGAATGTAAGGAACTTTTTTCAAAACAAAGATGGATTGGAAATAGGGTATCTACAGACCAAACTCATTGCACCAAGGGGATAGCAATATTATCAAAAGCGAAGTCAGGGGTTGAGTTACTTAGGCATAGAGTAGACGAGGGTGGGCGCTGGATAACTGCTGAAATTAAAATAGCCCCCTCAATATATACACCAGCAAGCTATTATTGTCCAAAGATAGACGATGTAACTCCTTTGGTCCAGCTTTTCTCTAACCTGGTAGATTTTCAATCCTCCATCATTCTTGGTGGAGATTTTAATGTCCTATTTAATAATGATCTAGATAGGTCCTCAGTTAGGACTCAGATCGCCTCCCCTAGGATGAGGGCATACCTATTGGATATGATGGAGAATTTCAACATATGTGATGTCTTTCACAAAGTGGAGGAGAATCGTATGGATTACACATTCCACAGTAAGAAGAATGGGCACTTCTCAATAATAGACTACCTGTTCATGGACAAGAAAGAAGTGGAGCAGGTAGTGGGGCTAGACCATTTGCCTATACATTTATCGGACCATGCAGCATTGCTTTTAAAAATTGAGAGGTGAGTCACTCATACTATCGGTAGGTGGACAATTAATAGAAGCATAATGCTGCAGTCCGATATAATGGAGCAGGTACACCGCAATAGCAAGGAATTTTTCTCTTTGAATTTGGAATCAGCTTCCCTGCATTCGGTATGGGATGCATATAAAGCATGGTTAAGGGGAATGAATGAAAATCTAACAGTAAATTGGGTCAGAGAAGAAACAGATTACCTCAATAGTCTAGAAGAGGAGATAGGCAAAGTAAAGAGTCTATTAAAACATAATAGAGGCCAGGAAGGAGAAAGGAAGGAGTGGGAAGATAAGCTGGAAGATCTACGCTTGAAATTAGAACCAAAATGGAAGAGAAAGTGACTCAACAATGGGAGGTGAGCAGAGCCAGAGATATTATACAAGAGGCGTATTGTGGGAAGCTCTTGGCTTGGAAATCAAGGCTGGATAGGAACCAACATTTTATTGTGAAGATACTAGAAGAGAATTCAGGGTTGATAGTGGAGGAGAGCGATAAAATCAGAGCTGCTTTTATCAACTTTTTACAGGAGGTACACGCAGAAGATTTGGAGATAACAGAGCAAGAAGTACAAGGTTGGCTTCTAGAAAAGCAGTTCCCTAAACTTATAGAAACCCAAGCTCTTTATCTAGGATAAGAAATTGGTGGTAGTGAGATTTTGAATATTCTGAAAAAGCAAAAAAAAAGGAAAAGCCGCTGGCCAGATGGGATCCACAGCGAATTGTATTCTGTGCTGCGGGAAGAGATCATCCTCGTATGGGTTAAGCTAGTTAACTCTATTCTGATAGCTGATGGGCCAATCCCCTTATCATGGAATGAGGCTGTAATCTCTCTAATTTTGAAGACAGGTAAAAATCAGGTACACTGCCAGTCATTTCGCCCAATATCTTAACTCAACAGCCATTATAAGATCTTTTCTGGCGTTCTAATGGCCCGTTTGAATAAGGCGGGGGCAGTTGATTCATCAAGATCAAAAGGGTTTTCTTCCAAATGAATGAGCTTAATTACACTTTGATAGGCTCTATAGATCTAGCTATTACACAGGATGCCGCCCTCGTGATTGCTACACTAGATGCAGCAAAAGCATTTGATTGCGTTAATTGGAGATATTTAAAGACTGCACTAGAACATTTCGGTCTAAGAAAGAACATGATAGACACAATTTTTTAAATCTACAGAGATCCAATAGTTAGGGTCCTGGTTAATGACAGCCTGTCTCCCCTAGTGCAAATTGAGGGAGGGAGAAGAAAGGGTTGTACTATGTCCCCCATATTATTTGATCTCTACATACAGCCTTTTGCTCAAAGTTTGAGGCTAAACGAGGAGATTAAACCGTTTAAAATCTGGGCATATACAAGGAAAATTTCAATTTACGCAGAGAACCTTATGGTGTACACCTCAAATATAGTGTCTACTTTACCACATCTTATGGCGGAAGTGAGGGAATTTGGCAAACTGGCAGGATATGCGGCAAACAAGGAAAAACAGAGATAATGATCTGGAATCAAGGCAGCGGAGAAACAAACTGTGTTGAGGAATTGAGATACCTGATGATCAAAATAACTAAAGACCTTGGGAAGTTAGCGGCTGTAAATCTGGAAAAAGAGTAGGAAAAGAGATAGATGTGTTACTTAAAAGATAGTAGAACCTTCCACATACGATCTATGGCCGGTTTGATCTGGTGAAAACATCTATTCTGCCAAAACTTATCTTTCCTTTCAATAATATACTGTTACACTTTGAAAAAAACACTCCTGAAATTGCAAGGGAGGATATCATCCTTTTTCTGGGCTAGTAGAGAAATACGCATTTCATGGAAAAAGTTGACCGGAAAGCGGGACTGGGGGGTTTGAGTCTCCCAGACCTACAGCTCTATTGTTGGGTGTTCCAACTTAAAAACAATAGAATACTTCTTTGACGACCCAATGAATCTCCAATAGGAGTTATTCTTAAAACCATGTTGGTGGGCCTTCCTGAAGAGGGCTTCTCTTATAAATATTTAAACTTTAAGCTCCACTCCAGAATGTACCCGTGATCAAGGTGATTCCACCGAAACGCGTTGGGGAGGCACGCAGTGTTCCGTGCACTTGCACTAGTAAATTGATGGAAGCCTTGTTTGGAGTGCATCCTTTCTCCGAGAGTGGGAGTATGGAGATTGTTTATAATATATATATATATAATTTAATATCTCCATCCAACATCCGGCCCGTCTGCTGCTCAGCTGGACGCTCCAGTCATTGTTGGTGGAGGCAGGCAATCCCCGCCTGATTGCGTGGAACGCTACCTGGACCCGGGGCAAGGACTTCAGTCCCCAGCCTGCACCGAAGCCTGCACACCTGCCGCGCGTGAGGGGGAGGTGATGCCATCGGGCTCATAAGCGCTGCCTCTCCCCCGTGGTGTGGGTGACTTCTCCGTCTGTTTGTTGCCAGTCATTGTTGGTGGAGGCAGGCAATCCCCGCCTGATTGCGTGGAACGCTACCTGGACCTGGGGCAAGGACTTCAGCCCCCAGCCTGCACCGGAGCCTGCACACCTGCCGCGAGTGAGGGAGAGGCGATGCCATTGCGCTCAAAAGCGCTGCATATCCCACCACGGCGCGGGACGGTGACTGGGACGAAGCCCGGACTAAGGGCAGGCCTGTCTCTGCCTGTCCAGGACTGTGCGGGACTGGACTGGGCCACCCCCCCCTGAAAACTGGCATTGAAGTACCGTTTGATTAGGCTGTGTTAATTAACCACTGGGTTTGCCAGAGGGAGTGGATATTGGCACTCTATTACTGTTTAAAACACTTCTGTATAGATGGTGGCTTATTGCCCTAACGCTAAGTATTAGCAGTTTAGAAGTAGTATAGAGTTGTGCAATAAGAATGGGCAAAAATAACCCCTCCAATGCTCGACCTATGACAAGGTCAAATTCCAACCGAGCTGCTTTAAATATCCATCCTACCGCCATCGATAAAATGCTCCAACAAGCTATTGGTGCGGTATCGAGCGCCATTGAAAGCACAGAGAGGCGTCTTTCGCTCACTCCTCTACTCCCATCTGTTCCACTGACCCAAGGGCTAGAGGGTTCTCCTACTTTTAATGCTCCCATTGTTGTGACTGAACCCTTTGACACGGAGTTGCCATTTGTGCAACTCTTATCTAACGAAGTTCTAACTACAACTCCTGAAATTGACAAGGGAGCTAAAAGTAAAACAGGTAAGAAAAAGGGTAGTTTAAGACAGACAAAATCAAAGGGAGGTAAGCCAGTAAAAACGATTACTGAAATAGGGAACGAGGGATCCATGAGAATACAGAGGGTACTGACACTGATTATCGATCGCAGACTGCACCAATGGGCTTGCAACCTGGTGGCAGACCTTCAATCGCATTTTGAAAACTTTATTAATTTACAAATAAAATATGTCATAGTACTTGTTTAATGCATAATTGTTTCTTTATTTTGTGTATTATTTTGAGGATTACGTTTAAGAAATTGCTTCCATTGAATCAGTGGGACTCCACAGAAGGCAAACGATTAAGAACCGCTGGCTTAAGGAATAAAATATATTATAAATCACCCTTAAACTTTGTGCATGTTTAGAACACACATCTGAACAGTTACTAGGATTACCTGGAGAAAAAACATGCAAACAGTGCATACATTTTACATTTGAGAAAGTCTGCATTAAACAAGTGGAGAATGATAAGAAATAGGCATTCTGCCTAGTGTGCAAATCGGTGTTCTATTGGAGGCAGGCTTTTAAAATGTATTTGTTGATGTCAAATATGGATCTGTGGGTCCCCCGCCATGCAACAAATAAGCTTTCACAACTAATATTTCACCGCACTTTTCTGAAGGCGATGCAATTTTAAAATGTGTTTGGTACATGCGGCTAAAGCTTTCATAAACACCAGTCCCTGATTGACAGGTGAGACATAGCTGCTTTTATGAGGCTTTTAGGGAGAAGGAAGTGTAAGGTCTACCACTGTGTCTAAGAATGCACGTTTTTATTCCACACTGACCATTCAAGGTCAGAGTGAACTACTGCTGTCCATCATACCATAGGCCTACACTTTCTTGTACTTGTGCAAAGATCTGAACACCCCTCTACATAATGGTAGCCTACAAACATTATTGTCCGAGAGCACTTAGTAACCATGGGATACCTACTCAAACTATGTGTTTACAGCCTCTAAAAATGATGCCCTTTAAATATAAATGCTTACAACATAAAAAATGTGTTTTCAGGTCATGGGTGCTGATTTCATTTTTGAGGAAATAACACATACCGTTCTTTTCTTCAATTGTTTGCTTCGAAAACTTTCTGAGCAATCGCTAGAGGGACACATCAAAACAAAAGTCTGCACCGCTGGGTCTTAAAGTTTCTTTCTGAAACAGGACAATCTATGGAGTTAAAGTGAGCAAACAAGTTGGAGGGGGGAAGTGGGTGTTACAAGATTTACGTGGCAGAACATGAGAAAGTAGGGAATTGTAACTATCCCAGCACATCCCAGCACAGTGAGTGGGAGAAAACAGAGGTCAAGCCAAAAAGATCTTTATTAGGAACTATCACTATAGGCAATAAAGGCACATCATATACAATAAAATACAAAGCATCGTAAGACAAGGTAAAACATTAAAATATGCGTTTGAAGGTTCAATTATGAACTAACAATACAGTGCCAGAAATTAATGAAACATTCGTTTCCTAGCATGAATAGATTTACAGATAAAAGACACAACATTGAAACATACGACAGTGGACTCCATGGTGCTTCTAAAGAAAGGAACACCCTTTAATTGCGCAGTTTAGGTCTGGGAGAAAAGAGGGACAACAAACACCAAACAAATAATCCAAACCTCCCACTTGACCTATATTTCTTTCCTCCATGGCAAACAAGCTCCAATGGGTTATAAACCTTCAATTTGAGACATTATATATACAAACAATTGTTACTTTATCAAAAATGTTCATATTTATTTATTATTTTTTATTTTTTATCATGATTTATTTCTTTATTTGTATCAAAACATTTAAAAGCCATATATTGTATTCATATTTTTGTCCACTATTCTTTTATTGTACAATTGTTTTGTACATTTCATTGGCACATTTTCACACAGATGAAATTATCTGTATCGAACCCCAATACATTACCACACCCTCATATTGACCTCTCGCATCTACATTCAAACTCACACATACCATCCACACTATCAACCCACCCAGGAGCACATGCACCTAATGGTCAATGAAGGGACAAAGATGTTTGGAGTCTCCGTGACCGTGTTGTGGGTTGGGAACACACAAAAAAACAGGTTGATGCACGTTTCTGTGGTATTAACCAGATTGCAACCACCTTCTTCAGGACCATTAAGGTTTGCAAATTATGGGCGAGTGGTTGGGGTATCTGTAATTTTTAAAAGAAACCATGTCTCAATAAAACCATATACATACTAAAATGTAATTCAAAAGGTGATTCAAATTCAGAAGACCCTAGAAAAAGGTATGTAATAAGATAAATGAGTCATGTGTACTATATAGAAACCTTAGATCCAGACAAGTGAAGGAAGGAATGTTTGCTTTGGAAGAGAAAAGTTAGCTCAGAGGTATTTCCACACCTTATCATCTAGTCATAGTGCAAGTTAATATAGGAGCTGAAGTGATTTCTATTCTTATATGCCAGCATGACTTTTTAGTGGGTGTGTTAGTATCTTGTATTCCACAAGTCCCCAAGCAAGACCGTGCATAATTATGTTATACTCTGACGTATAAGAACTATACGAGAAGAACATAGTTCAGGGCCCCTGTTTGGCAGGTCACTAGGACTGAAACAGCATCAATATTGCATTGGGTCACACTCATAAGCGAAATGCATGAGTCTCTATATGGCACTGTGGGAAATAAAAGAATATATTAATGCCCTCGTTCATCTCGAACTGGTATTTAACTGCTACATTTGTACCGTGTCCCGTACGTATCTACCTGGTGTCAATGAAGTGTCACTGCGCTGTTGCAATACCACAGAATATGTTTCACAAGATATATCTATTTATCACTCCTCTCCGTTTAATGGGTTTATATCCTCACAACCTGTAAGGGATGACATAATACAATTGCCTTTTAAAGGTACTTTTTGGAAAGAAATGTGTCCTGTCATTTAACCCAGAACCATCCAAGCCTTGCAAATTGGACAACAATGGTGTCCAATATAGTATGATATATGGGGCAACGGTACACACCTGTCGGTATATATAGTCCTATGTCCTGTGATTTTAGGTCATATCCTCTTAGAATGTTCTTAATATCGATTAATTCACTCACACAAGTTATATGAGTGTCTAGTTTCCATAGAACATGTCGTCACTGGCACAAAGAAAAAGAAGCAGATATTAAAATCGGATGACCTAACAATGACGTATTAACAGATTGACATAGGTCATAATCTAACAGTCCACAATATCCACATGTCGGCATATCCTTGTCCACTCACTTGTGCCCCTACCACTCAATAGGTGCATTATCCATGTCACCCTTAGTAGTAAAAGACTGCATGTACCCAATAGTATATCCTGTACAAACAACATAACTATACTATGTTACATAGTGCAGTCTAATCCCTTATCTTAGCAGCATGTCGATGGTATATTTACATAGTCATAATACTCATTACAAAATATAATGTGATAGTTTCACATGAACTTAATGAGGTAACACGGAACACCCTAGGTGTATAGCTACCATGTGCATGTGTAGCTGTGAGCATAAGCCATTTTTAGAATCACGACAATATGTTATTTCCCTGAATGGAAAAAGAGGCGCAAAATAATTGCATACTAGCGAGCCCAAGTAGGACAGTTTTGACCATCTCTGAGAGCTGTCTTAACTATATTTTAGGGCTGTAGCACTTTAAATAACACACCTGCCACAGCTTGGTATCAGAAAATTGCACCCAAGCCTATGTTGCTAGCAACCCCCCTCCCAAGATACCACCCACTACAAAGTGCAGTATGTCGTCGGGTATCTCGTCAATGAAACCTACAGCTGCACAGTATTATTATCTATCTTACCTTCACCATGGTGTGCAGGAATTCCAAGTCCACTTATCTCGGCCTTGTAACCGCGAACGCCGAAACAACCCGCTGCGTTATATGTCCAGGAGCACGAATGTACTCTACTTTGTTCTGCGAACACGTCATGACGTGGGACTGCATGTATGTAATACACTCAATTGTGAATTGTGTGCCACAACGGGCACCATCGTGGAGGCAATAAAGTTACTATGATGCTTGAATCACTCGGATTGAAAACCTTTGCATAAATATGGTGACCGTTGCCCAACTTTTAACTTTATTTAGCGAAGTACATTTTAGGCATAGTGGACCATATAGTGTGGTCAATTTTGGGGCTGAACATATTTGGTATAGGGGCATTGGTGAGCCTAACACTAAGTGGTGTAACAATATTATGACGATGTAAAGGCATAAATCTATCATGCTAGTCATTAAGATGGTAGATAACTAGACTCTAATACAAAATTCTTTTTTTTAAGTATTTTTTTAGAATGTACAGACACCAGATCCATGTGACTGATGTATAGCGTTTGTCACAGTCTACTACCAGAATAGCAGTGTGACAATAAAGTGATGGAGTAGAGGCGCATGTCTACAACATGAGCCATTTGGAGATAGAAAGCTTGACTCTAAACGAAATGCAAAATAAATATAGGGCTCAGAACGGTTTAGTAGATGTTCAATATTCCTCACAGTATACTGCATAAGATGTAATGGCCCAATTGTGTGTATTCAGAACATCCAATGTAGTTATATCTCCTACCGAAACTGACAGTATGTATCTCCCACATAAATGTAGGAGATCTGACCCTCCAAAGGTACCATACAAGCTAATCAAAAAACCTATCCCCTGTACTCTGATCATCTATGTGAATGTTGGTTATGATAGATGTGGTCTTTGTCTAAGAGCCTCATCGATGGTATGCCATTAACAAAGGGTAATGATAGATGCTCTAAAGTCAACTACTGTCATGTCGGAGTCATGTCATACATTCCCTACCAGTGGCATAAATACTGATATTCAACATGCTGTATATATCATGAGATCCCATTTCTGTGATATGTTCCAGATAATTTCTTCATTGAGCCCTTCTTTGAATGTATTTAAAAAGAAGATTCAAAAGGTTTCCCTCTGTTTACGGATCTGTTCTGTGGTTACACCTGCTTTAGATCTTACCTTCTCCAGAATGTACCATTTTAAATCTGTGTCCAAATGGTTCTTGTCAAAGCAATGTTGTACAATGTGGGCAGTCATCTTACCTGTGCGAATTGCAGACTTGTGTTCACTGTACCTCACTCGATATTCCCTACCAGTCTCCCCAATGTACCCCAAATTGCATGGGCACAGTAAGATGTAAATTATATTCTGGCTTCTGCAATTGGTCATGTCTTTGAGTTTACCACTTTTGCCTCTATATTTCCAACAGTAATTCTCCATGGCTGTATCACATGCGTGGCAGGAGCCACATTTGTGATTTCCCATAATTGGTGTAAAGAGGGTGATGGTCTTCTGGGTACTCTTAGTGTCATATTTATCCCTTAAGATTGCGGTTTCTTCTGTATGCTACTCTTGGGAATTGTAGCCGTTCCTCATCATCATGGACCTTCAAGATTTTCCAATTTTTATTCAAGGTGTTTTTTATTTTGAAATTTAATTGTGTGTCGTTGATGACACACACTATCTGGTCACTAGGTTCTCGAGTTGCATCCCGGTTATAATATTTAGCCCATTTGAAAGAGGTTTTTACTAACCGGTGGGGATACCTTCGATCTAATAGGTGTTTCTTCAGCAATTCTCCATTCCTGTTGAAATCCTTTATGTTCGTACAAATCCTGCAAATTCGTAAGAATTCACTGAATGGAATCAAATCTTTTTGGCTTGGAGCATGAAAGCTCTGATGTTGGCGAATCGTGTTGTTTGCCATCGGTTTTGTAAAGAAGCCTACCTGCAATTTACCTGTTTGACCAGAAATTAGTATATCTAAAAATTCCACTTCTGAGGTACTGAATTTGGCCATGAATTTGAGGTTGGCGTCACTAGCATTCAGCCATGCAATATATTCTTGTAGCTTTACAGTATCTCCACTCCATATGAAGAAGATATGATCTATGAAATGTCTCCACATTTTAACGTTTTCATAGAATAGTGCTGTCTCATAAAAGACATGCTTCAACTCGCACTCCCCCATATAGATGTTTGCAGTACTGGGGGCATAAGAGGCCCCCATGCTTGTGCCTTTGATCTGTTGGTAAGTTAGTCCATTAAAGTCAAAGAAGTTGTTAAAAAGGACCACCTCCAAACATTCGAGGATAGAAGCATCTGGTCTGTTGCCCGGTGTTCTTTCAAGAAGAGACTCTACAGATTGTAACGCTTGGCATTGAGGAATGTTGGTGTAAAGTGTCTCAATGTCAAGCGTTACTAAGACCTCACACCCCTGGTTAAAGGGCATGTTCTCAATTTTGTCAATCATGTCACCAGTATCCCTGATGTATGATTGGTAATTCTTGGTCAGTGGGCATAGAAAAGTGTCCACATATTTAGAGAGGGGCTCTGTGCTGGCTCCTATGGTGGAAATATTTGGTAATAGCGGTGGAACATCAGTACTTCTATGGGTTTTTGGAACCCTATAGAGAGCTGGTTCTACCAGTAACGTCTTATTAGGGTAAACATATTCTTGTTGACAAATATGTCCCTCTTCGAGGTCCCTTTTGGTGATTCTGTGAATATGAGCATCTAGTTTACCAAGCGCAGAGGAATGGGCATTTTTGTAGTGTTCAGGAACAGCTAACAAGTTATGTATCTTATTATCATAGCTAGCTTTGTCCATCACTACTATTCCCTAACCCTTGTCACAGGGTTTGATAACTATCTTTTGATTAGCTTTGAGTTTGTTAAGGGCCAGATTCTTACTGGGTGACAGGTCGTATTGGTTCTTAGGGGGATTCATTGTGATACATTATACTTCATTCAGGACTGTCTTCTCGAAAATGCTGACTTCCGGGCCCACCATCTCCAGTGTGAGTGTAAATGTTGACCTAGGCTTACATTTAGAGAGGTTGTTTTCATTTTCTGCTGGGGGATGATGCATGAAATAATTTTTCAGGCTCATCTTTCGAAAAAAGGCAAACATATCTTGATGGAGTTTAAAAGTGTCCCATTTAGTACTAGGTACAAAAAGTAACCCTCTCCCCAAAACTGAGATCTCATCTTTTGAAAGAACCATAGATGACAGATTGAAAATTGGTAAGGAGTCATCTGAGGTTGTATGATATTCTAGTTTGTCTAGGATCTCCAGTATTGTTGGTTCCTCGTTTTGAGTTAGGGTTGCTGATGTTGTTGGTTTGTCTGCTGATAATCGCTTCTGTCCTGTGTCCACTGTGTGTTTCTCCCCCTGTTGAGGCCCCTTGGTTTTGATGGAACTGCTGGTTCCCTTGTCTGCCTCTGATGGCCCTATAGTTATACTGAGCTCCCTCAGATGCACTTGAGCTGTCTCCATCAGAATCTGTGGAATACATGTCAGAGAAGGTATGAACCTCTCTCCTGGTATTCCTACTCGTATTGTGGTAGTTGGTACTTTGGTTTCAATCCTGATGGTAGGTGGTACTCAGATAGGGATACAGCTCTTTCTTGAGTGTACCACCTTACATCTTTTCTGAGTTTCTCCGTCTTTTTTCCCACCAAGTATTCCTCAAAGTCCTTCATTTCATTACCCATGCTCTCTAATCTTGCTTTTGCTTCTTCCAATGCAGTCATTGTCTTAAGTTTCTCTTCCATGTCAGCTATTTCTTGGCTGAGTACAGCCATCACTTCTTTGGCCGTTTCTATGATTAAGATCAACCAGTCCCTGAAGCAGCGGTTCGCAATTTGGGACCACCACTCCAGGAACTTACGCATCTCTATGAACAAATGCACACTCTTGCGTGGGGACTTGTGGAATACAAGATACTAACGGACCCACTAAGAAGCCATGCTGGCATATACAAATAGAAATCACTTCTGCTCTTATATTAACTTGCAATATGACAATGCACTAAGGTGTGTACATACCTCTGAGCTAACTTTTCTCTTCCGAAGCAAACATTCCTTCCTTCACATGTCTGGTTCCAAGGTTTCTATATGGTACACGTGACTCTTTTATCTTATTACATGCCTTTTTCTAGGGTCTTCTGCATTTGAATCACCTTTTGGAGTTTTTTTTGGCTCAATCAACTAAAAATAATTTACATTTTAGTATGTATAAGGGTTTAATCAGACATGGTTTCTTTTGAAAATTAGATACCCCAACCACTTTCCCATAATTTGCAAACCTTGATGGTGCTGAAGAAGGTGGTCACAATCTGGTTAATACCACCGAAACGTGCATCAACCTGTTTTTTTGTGTGTTCCCAACCCACAACACGGTCACAGAGACTCCAAACATCTTTGTCCCTTCAGTGACCATTAGGTGTATGTGCTCCTGGGTGGGTTGATAGTGTGGATGGTATGTGTGAGTTTGAATGTAGATACGAGAGGTCAATATGAGGGTGTGGTAATATATTGGGGTTCGATACAGATAATTTCATCTGTGTGAAAATGTACCAATGAAATGTACAACACAATTGTACAATAAAAGAATAGTGGACAAAAATATGAATACAATATATGGCTTTTAAATGTTTTGATACAAATAAAGAAATAAATCATGATGAAAAATAATAAATAAATATAAACCTTTTTTGATAAAGTAACAATTGTTTGTATATATGATGTCTCAAATTGAAGGTTTATAACCCATTGGAGCTTGTTTGCCGTGGAGGAAAGAAATATAGGTCAAGTGGGAGGTTTGGATTATTTGTTTGAGTGGACTCCATTGTACACAGAAGGTACATATAGCTTTGTGTCCCTAAGTTCATATGCAAAGAAAACAATGGCGGCTCCTCAGCTAAGGCGGGGGAGTGTCGTCCACTATTATTTGAGCAGTGTAAAAAATAAAAAATAAAATGATAATGACAAGCCTTTATTATCAATTTATTTGTCTGCGAGGCAATAGAACTGGGTCGGGGAGAGGAGGGGCTGAACACAGTGAGGAGTGGTTTTTGCACTCCCAAAGTATGCTTGATTGTTTAGCCGGCCCTTTTGGGCCGGTCAAACAATCATGCATACTTAGCATGTTCTCCACGGGCTTTGTTGCACAGCCCAGTGGAGAACATGCCCAGGCTCCCAGGTACTCAGCCACCACTGAATGAAAATTGTTCTTCCTTATGTCCTGATAAAACTGGCAGAAAAGTATAAAGTGCAAAATGCTCTGTTTGGAGATTCTGTCATACAGGACAGTCATTATATACCACTGATTAATATTAGGAAAGGAAACAAGGTGCTAAACAGTGCTCAGCAGCAGTCTTGTCAGGACATAACAATGTTGTATATTTGTCAACCATACCAAGTAGGGTTCGAAGCCTGCGGTGACAGCATAGGAAATATATGTCACCACCGTTTACTTCGTCTCGTCGGCAGGGACTCTCTTTCTTGCCCTTGCATCAAGTAAAGCAACCTTCATTGGCGATTTCTCAAGTGTGATGATCCTAACCGGGTCTTGAAGCCCAGGAAAACCAAACACCAACTTTAGAGTGCTGTTAATGGAGGACAGCCATGGGATTTTGAGGACATAGTCTAGTGTTAAGCAGTCCTGTATGATTGCCTTTGTGAATTCGGTCTCATGTTTGGCCCATATAGAGCACCACAGAGAAATGGGGTAGGATTTCAGCAAATCTTCTAAATGGCTCAGCCCTACTTCCATATATAAGATGGTAGACGATGCCAAGGGGATACATAACAAGCACCTTAAAAAGGTGTTTTCATCAGCCTGTACAAAGTTACAGGGCATATAGCCCCAGAAAACAGAGGCTTTTCAGACCCTCTTCTAGATGAGCTGCCAGCTCAAACAGAGATAGCTTGAAACCTTGAACAGACCACTGCAGATGCCATTTTGAGACTTACGGACCATTTCAGATGACCAATAAAAAAAAGTAAGTTTCACAACAGAAGCTAAGGGTATCATTCCGATGCTTTTTGGACTCTTGTTCAACCGACGCCGTCGCAGAAGCGTGACCCCTCAACAAGGAGTCAGCAGTCCTGCTGCCCTTATTGCAATGTGACCGCATTCATGGCGGTCTGAAAGTGTATATTTTCCATTGCAGCTTATGCTGCGAGCTGCAGCACAAGCCACAATAGAAAATGTACACTTTAAAAACATCCCAGCACCGTGTGGCAGGCACCATACGGTGCAGGGATGTTTAGGTGGGCACCATAGGTGCCCCCAGGCCCTGTAGCTGAGAGACAAGGGGGAAGGGGGCCAAATTAGGGGTCCCCAAAGTCACTTTCTACCTCCCTTGTCATGGCGAGTGAACCTCAGCAGGCACCACCCCTATTATACAGATTACTGACCCTCCGACGGTTCAACGGGCTACTTGAACATAACAGACAGCATGGGACTGTCCCTCTGCCTGCTGCCTCTGACCGCACGCATTATAATGCGTCAGTCAGATCGCAGCAGCCGATTGCAGTCAGACCGCATGCGATGAGCCGTCGAATGTGGTTCGACTGCCATCAGAATGATCCCCTAAATGAGTCCCTTGCATTCCAAGCCAGTATTAACGTTGAGCTTTAGGAGTTCATAGTTTTGGACAAAACCTCTTCTATGATCACTGATTTAATTTCACAAAAGAGTTATGGTGAAATGAATTAGGTCTGGGAAACCTTGTGTCACTATTACAAATACCACATAACACACACTACAAACAATGTACACACAGAAGCATACGGATGGGGGTTTGAGTCAGCCCTTCTCAGCCATTGGCTTGTTTGGGTTCTCCCCTATAAGGTGTTAACTCAATGGGCTGCCCATCGCATTTAGGTATGCCCATGTCATCTCAATCAATCAATCAATCAAAACATATGTAGAGTGCGCTACTCACCCGTGAGGGTCTCAAGGTGCTGAGGGGAGGGGGGGTGCAGCTACTGGTCGAACAGCCAGGTCTTGAGACGTCTCCTGAAGGTCAACAGGTCCTGGGTCTGATGCAGGTGGATGGGGAGGGTGTTCCATGTCTTGGCGCGAGGTGGGAGTATGATCTTCCGCCAGTGGTCGTTCGGCGGATGCGTGGGACGGTGGTGAGTGTGAGGTCAGCAGAGCGAAGCTGGCGGTTCGGGGTGTAGAAGGACAGTCGTTCGTTGATGTATGCTGGTCCGGCGTTGTGGAGTGCTTTGTGAGCGTGGGTGAGGAGCTTTAAGGTGATCCTCTTGTTGACCGGGAGCCAATGCAGATCTCTCAAGTGGGTGGGGATGTGGCTGTGGTGAGGGAGTCTGAGGATGAGGCATGCGGAGGCGTTTTGTATGCGTTGGAGTCTCTTCTGGAGTGTGGCCGTGGTTCCTGCGTAGAGGGCGTTGCCGTAGTCCAGCCTGCTGCTGACGAGTGCTTGGGTGACCGTTCTTCTGGTTTCGGTGAGGATCCATCTGTAGATCTTGTGGAGCATGCGGAGGGTGTTGAAGCAGGAGGATGAAACCGTGTTGACTTGCTGGGTCATAGAGAGTGTTGAGTCCAGGATAACTCCCATGTTGCATGCGTGGTTGGTGGGTGTCAGGGCAGCTCCCAGTGTGGCCGACCACCAAGAGTCGTTCCATGTGGAGGGGGTGGAGCCAAGGATGAGGACCTCCGTCTTGTCCGAGTTCAGTTTCAGCCGGCTAGTCTTCATCCACTCTGCAAGCATTTGCTGATGTACATCTAAAAAGTTGCCTCTCTCTCTCCTCTGCTGCTGGGAGCTCATGTTATAATAAGAGCACCTGGCATCTTCTCCACAGACTGCAAAACTTCTGTTGCTCTTCATTTGTGTGTGCCCGTTCCCACTTCACTGCCTTACAGCTGGTGTTGGCGAGAGGCCCTGCCCTCTTTGTTCCTCATTACCACCTCACTCTTCAGGTGCTTTTCACTGCTGGCAGATTTGCTCAACTGTTTCAGACATTGTTAATCGGTTACCAAGAAAGATTTACTATCCATCAAATGAAGAAACACACTTATAACCTAGGGGTCCTATATTTACTTGTCAGTGTATACACTGTACATGCTACCCAAGAAAGTATGGGTGGGTATAGTTTTTAAAGGGCTGTGGGTATGCAGACTCCATGTGCAGAGGTACTGCATGCTATCTGTATATCCACAGTTCTCTGCAAACTTATCCTTACTTTCTGAGTAACACATACAGCCATCTGCACTGTGTATGCATGTGAAAATAAAGCAAAATTCTATCTGTTGAAGTGGAAGGTATCAAAACACATATTCATATGTGGCATATAACATGAATACAGAGCAGTTGATAAACAGTGAGGCTTTAATTAGATCTACATCTAGGTCGAGGAGAGCCTGTGATGACCACAGCCTAGTTCTAATCCATGCATCATCAGTACGCCCTTTTAGCAGTGCTTGGCAACAAATGTGGTGTGATGCTTCTGATTGCTGGCCTTCTTGTTGTTGAGTCAATGCATCACTCTTGGAGGGTGCCAAAATCTAAATGTCTTTATGGTCTGTATGTGAACACAATCCTTTGATCACACCCAGCTGCACACACTCTCCCAGTGGCAAAAAAGATGCCACCAAAATATAAACTGCCAAGAGCACAGCCCATTAGAGGCAGAACTGTGTCTTCAGGAGTGGTGGGGCGGGGGCTGTCTTTTCTGGTGTAGCTGCATGCAGCATGAACCGTTTTTCCAAGATGCATTGGTTATCATTCCAGCAGCTAGCCATTTTTTCCATCCAATCATTGTGACCCTTCAGGAAGACCGAGCCAAACCTATATGAAGCAGCCTTCAAGCGAAAACCCCTCCAGTGTTCTTTCATTTCTATTTCTCCTAAATAACCTACTAAGAAAGATCTTCTCAGTATTTGAAAAACCAAATGCATTAAATTCATATATTTACCTGTTATATTGAAATGTCAACAATGTTTTCCAAGGGAATATAGGTCATTTGCATCATTCCTCCTACCCTCATGCATGCTCTGCCTTGCTCACTCTCTTTCTATCTCTCTGTTTTGTGCTCCCTCATATTTCCTAACTTTTATTTTCTTATACTCTCTCTTCATCCACTTCTCTCTCTCTTTCTTGAAATAAATTATGAATCTTGAAGATTGTCACCAATGATACATTTTAATTCTGTTTGATTCCGCCTACCAGCACTTTCCAGCCTTTACCAATTACAGTTTTAAGTTGATGGAGTGCATGATGACCAACATAGACATGAGCATACCAAGACGTTGGGGCAAATTTACAAAGAATTCACAAAACTCAGCTCAGCAACCAAAGTTGCTGCATAGTACAAAAGGGAGAGGGTGGAACAGTTCATTTCTAGTAAGATAAGCCACATTGTTTGTCTCCCTCAGCACCAGCACAATTTAGGCTGCCTTTGGCTAACTCACACACCTTAACACTATAGTGCAAGGGTTTTTATGTGATTTTGATGGGACAAAAACATGAAGAAAATGGTTGAGACAAATGTATTCTGTCAAAACATTGTTGATTAGTTTTTCTTTTAGAATTGTGGTAAATAAAATATCACGCTCTCATAATTTCATAATATCAATAAGATCATGCATAAAGCAAGAGGCTGAGTCTGTGGTATCAGGTTCTAAAAGGGCTTTATTCCAATAACTCGAGTCAAAGGGAGAATATTTCCATCACCAAAATTGGATCTGGAAAGGGGCTCAAAAGTATTCTCAATATTCTCAAAACATTATTCACAGAGTACAGTATATATACATTTCTCAATTGTACGTAAGCAAAAGAGCAAGAGAGAATGAGATAAGAGCATGTGGGCGTGTAAGTAGGCGTGAAGGTGGGCGTCCATGTGGGCGTCCACTTGATGATAATGGGTAATTTGTCATGTGTGGGTGGATACCTGGAGAATCCTGCAATGTCAGCAGAAATATTTGGCAGAGATGCGTGCGCAGTCGCATGACGTGTGATAGACGTGCAACTAGAGGGAGAAAGGGACTTGACATTTAGCTCTACATGTGGAGACAAAAGTCTGGGGTTATGTCAACCTAATCCCAAATCATATCTAATATCCTATGTTTAAAGAACTGTGTTATCCAAAAATAAAGGTCTCTCGAACAAAATCTATTCTATACTGACTGTGAGTGCGTGTACAAGCGTCTAAGTGTCTACACTAAATGCGAGGGGGTAGGAATATTCCATGGTAACAGGGCTATGAATTACTTGCATGAGGACAGAGAAGCCGGGCCTTTTGCTCGGTAGCTGGAAGAATGTTTACTTAAACTACTAGACAGGAATGCATTGGGCAGGGAGCGGAGCAGATAATTTCCGAAGGTGAAATACAGTTCTTGGCAGGCAGCAAGCTGATGTCGGGCATCGTGAGCCGCGCAGAGGATGAGACAAAGTTCATGGTCACAGATGCAGGCTCGGACTGGAGCTTCAGAGACAGAAAGCAAGAAAAGCTTGATGACAGAATCAGGGCCTACTTGCCTGGACTGTAAAATGGCATAAGTGAACCATATAAAGGCGGTGGCCTTTCGTACTTAGGAATGGAATATCCGGCCCATTCATGGCGGATCAACAGAGGACATGTTAACGGTGGACGCACATGTATTTGCGTCTTCATAACTGGAACTGGAGGGAACATACATGTACTTGTAACATGCACATAGAACCGTTGGGGTCCAAGATAGGGGACATAACTGACCAGAAAAATCCATATTTCCACATTCCCTCCTTGTCCCCTACTTGCCCGTCAAGAGATATCAATCTTCATTAATCCATTGATCTGTTCATATAGCATCATTTGTTCTTCTTTCTTCTTCCGGGATCTTGAATGAAAATCTTGATGTGGAATGCACGATGTGGCACACAGACCACAAATCGCTGGTCCACATTGCAGGCATAAGCAGCAACTGAATAATATGAGAAGGCCAATACCTAGGAAGGATAGAACTCTCCATCCCCAGGCTGATATCACGCTCCAAAACCAACCGGACCAAGTCCAGGTGCCTGGATTCTGGTGTATCTGGCTTGCAATCTTATGAAGGCGGGTTATGGCCTTATATACAGATGGTGAATTTTCTGGTATGAATATGCAACAGCTTGATCCGATGACCCTACAAGCTCCGCCCCTATCGGCCAGGATGACGTCAAGGACAAGACGATTTTGAAGCACAACAATCCGCATGGCAGACTGCTCTTCTGTTAAATTGCCTAAGGCGGAAATAGTTTCGTTCACTACTGCTTCAAGGGTTCTAGTCAATCTACGTATCAGCTTACTATTAGTAACGGTACCTATATAGGGAAAGAGACCTTTATTGAAATCTGTGTATTTTTCCCATGCTGTTTCAGTGTAATCGACTATTGGGAGATCTCTCCTTTCTCGATTGTGTACTAAATGAGTATTTCTGTGATAATCAGGAGGAGCTAGGAAAACAGGTGGCAAAAGGAATCCAATGTAGCAAGTACCATCCCAATCTAGAGGCAAACGTACATATGCCGTCTGACCACATATAAAATAGGAATGGCGGGAAGCTCTAAATGTAGACTTGCCTTGATCACTAAATTCTACTACAATGGTGCATTTACTATGGCCCATGTGTATGGAGCCATTCTTTCTTATACATAATTCCCCCTTTACTGGGAATACGGACATGGTGGGCAAGATTGGTGTAGCTTCAGATTCAACGTTCAGGATCATGAGGTTAAGTGTAAAATTACCTAATCCATATACTTCATTTTCTAGATCAGTTCCTGTTCCTTTGGGAAGTCCCTCCTTGTTGGGGTGGCAGACCTTAAGTAAAACTAAGTTCAGATTTCCCCATACCCTATTGTCTTGATAAACTGCAAATTTCGAATCTTGGGAATTAATTAAACTAAACCATGCTCCACAGGAGCCGTTGTGTGTGAACGGGTATGGAAAAAGAGGTAGAATTCCTTTATAATTCTGATAGGGAGGGAGTCGGCCACATATCCAACAATTTGTAGCATTGCTAACCTGATGGGAATGATGTAACATACTAATAAAAGTGTTATTGCGCAGCGCAAATCTGTATGACAATTCAAGCGGAGGTAATTCACTAAAAGAATGTTCAGCAGTAACATTGTAAACATGTCTAGAAATAGGATAATATATGTGCAACAATATACTTGCAGTAATTATTAAAAGACTTAAGAAAAACAAGATTAATAATGTCACTATGCAGTGACTACGCAGTGATTTACAGTACGCCTGTCGTTTCAACATTTTTCGGGTGTATTCTCTATTCAGGTCCAAGGGATACATGTCAGAGACAATTCAACCGCTTCACCTTGGAGAGGACTTAAACAATCAAATTGCTCGACTGATTGGGCCTAAGCTTTAGTTTATAGTGTTCAGAGTCACTTTTTTCCACAAAAGGAAGTTTTGAGTCAATGGGTGAAGACACACAAGGTGAGGTATTCACATCTGATTTTAGTCCATGAAATTTCTTGATATGACTTGAATGAATCCATCCCTTTCTGCCTTCGATCTTCACGGCTGTTCTTGTGGTGAGCAACACCAGCTGAGGTGACCTCCACCTAGGTTCCAGCTGAGTTTTGCGATCAAAATTCCTCACGAGGACCAGGTCCCCCGGAACCACGTCATGGGGTTTCACCTCCGTGTTGTCAGGAAAAGCTGCAGCTACCTGTGAACGACAAGATTGTAGTGCAGACATCAAGGAAGCCAAGTAGTCTGTCAGCATATTACAGTCAATATCAGTTATTTTGCGTGGTATAGGCGTCCCCCACATATTTGGTGGTCTGCCGAAGATCACTTCATACGGGGATAGCCCTGTTCGAGAGTGTGCTACCATTCTTGTGTAAAAGAGTGCAACTGGTAGTGCTACTACCCAGTCGACACCTTTCTCCCTGCATATTTTGGACAATCTAATTTTCAGGGTCTGATTATGTCTTTCTACGAGACCTGCTGCTTCGGGGTGTCGGACACAGTGGAATTTCCACTGATAGCCTAACAAAAGTGAAACGTGTTTCATTAATTCGGATGAGAACGGCTGGCCGTTATCTGAGTGAACAACACGTGGTAAACCGTATCGTGGGAAGAATTCTCGAACCAACTGTTTGGCAGTAGTCGGGGCAGTGTAATCTGAAACCGGGTATGCCTCCGTCCAACGGGAAAGAGCACACACAACTACGAGAACATATTTGAATCCTCTGCATCGTTCCATCTGGATATAATCCATCTGGAGGACTTCAAAAGGGTGATTAGGAGGCTGAAATCCACCCTGTTCTACGGGAACGCTTTTTCCTGGGTTGAACTGGCAACAGATCATGCAGGTACGAACTTTTTGTTTCGCTGCTGCTCGTAAATGCTTGTTGAACCAAATATGTTGAATGCTATCTAGCATAGCTTTTTCTCCTAGATGGGCAGGACTATGTACAGTGTTAATTATAACTTGGACCATTGAATCAGGAAGGAACCACACAGATTTTTCCTTCATCATCCATCCTTGGTCCGTTTGGATCCCTCCTAATTCGGTCCATTTCTTTATTTCATCTGGTGTAGCATGTGTCTGTATGTCAATTACGTCAAGAGTAGGATCTTTAACTGTCATACAATGTGTCGGCGTCGGGACTATTGTCTTTGTCATGTCTAGTGGGGTCTGAGCTGTCTGTTTAGCTGTTCGGTCTGCCAGATCATTGCCTTGGGAAATGGTATCTGTGGCTCTAGTATGTGCTTTACATTTTAGGATAGCTATGGCTGTTGGTAAATGTATTGCTTCCAGTAGGGCTTGAATATGGGGCCATGCTGTATCTTGGCCCCATGAGAGGTCAAGAAACCTCTTTCTCGCCAGAGAATCGGTATAAATGTTTACTCTCAGGTGCTTAGCTCTTATGCACGCTTGTGTCAGGGCGATGAGCTCTGCTGCTTGTGCTGACAATATGTCTATTCTTTTAGTCTCTATTATTACAGTATCAGTAGTCACTGCATATGCTGCCACTAATTCTCCCGCCCCTGTCCTCATGCATGAGCCGTCAACTTATAGTGTTAGGTCGGGGTCTGGGAGTGCAACGTCTCTCAAGTCTTGTCTTGGTTTAGTCACGGTATGTATTACTTCAACACAGTCGTGTGGTGAAACGCTTTCTGTACTGGAGGGCAAAAGGGTAGCAGGATTCAGTATGTTGCATCGTCTGATCTCTATGTGTGGTTGAAATAACGTTGGCTCATAGCCTGTCAGTCTAGCTACAGTCAGGTGTTGTGTTTGTGTCCGGTTCAAGAGAACCTCTACTGCGTGTGGTACTTGTACTGTCAGAGGGTGGCCCAGCACTATCAAGTCACTTTGTCTTATGGCTAAGGCCGTTGCTGCAACTGATTTTAGGCACGCAGGCAAAGCCTGTGCTACTGGGTCTAATGTACTAGAAAAATAAGCACAGGGCTCGTGTTTTCCTGCATGATCTTGTGTTAGGACAGATAGTGCTGTTCCATCCCGCTCTGTCACAAAAAGCATAAACGATTTGTTGTAATCAGGGTTTGCTAAAACTGGTGCTTGACATAAAGCTCTCTTTAATTCTTCAAATGCCACAGTGTGTTCTTGAGGACTTTAGTCTTTTTGTGTCTTGGGCTGGGAAAAACCAGAAATCAATTGAATACGTTCCAGTGCCCACAACTAATTCCCCTGAAAGATCACAATAAAACATGAGAAAAAGGGGAAAGCACCATACCTATTTCCTCGACTTAATTTCTAAGGGGGCTAATTTCTAAGGGGCTTAATTTCTTAAGGGGCTAGCGGGAAGCGAACCTCCTCAGGGGCCAGCAGAAAGCCAATATTCTCCTCCTTCCCCCCCTTTTTGACAGGAGGAAATCTGAAACAGATTTCACTGCTGTCAAACACTATCAAACCCTGTGTCTTGTCAACACTATTAATCCCTGTGTGTAGCTACTGGGCGTAAGCAAAATTATAGGAGATACACAGCGTATTTGAAACGGCGAGAAATCCTTCAAATTAATTGTGGAGGAGTGTGGCTCAATGGTTAGAGTGGCAGACCCTGAAGCAGAGTTCTGGCCAGGGACCAGGGTTCGATTCCCGCCTCAGCAGGGCTCGGGCTCAATTTCCTCGGACCTGTCTATTCTCGCCTCGGTGCCTATTCTAATCATGGGCCCCACGCTGCAACTCTGGGCAATAGCTTGCTTAGCCTCCACACCGGCCCCAACAGCGCTAAGGATGCCTGGCTTCACCCTGGGGGTGCCCAGGAGTGGACACTTCACAGGGAAAGCCAGGAGGGGTTCCACAGCGGTATGAGTATCAGCGCCAGGAAACCGCAAAGGCGACACCGCAAGGTGGCTGTCTGGTGACAGTGCGCTCTATAAGTACCTTGACATTTACATTTTAATGTACAAACCTCATTGTGTTAGCTCATAAGCTGGCCAAATGACATCTCATATGCAAATGTCCCTATTACATGAACCCACACCAACCTGAAGTCAATATTAATGCTAGTAGGCCCTAATAGGAATGCTAAATTACCTAAATATTCGGAAAACCAAGTTTAAGAACAGTTGTTAATGTTGATAATTAATAATTTATCTGCTAAAGAAATCAGTCATTTTGCAATAATTTCCACCTATACAATAAATAGCCTAATTTAAAAACAAGTCAACTTTTGGGGCCACCACTTACAAGAATGAGCTTACTAAAGCAAACTTTAAAAAGGAAATCCTGTCAGATATTTTCTCATTACCCTAAATACCGAGCCTCATTTGTCACTCTGTGGTGGCAGTCCTTATTTAAAACAGGCCTTTCAAGAGTTAAGATGCGAGTGTACAGATCATAATTGTTCCTTAATGTCCAATCTGGAAACATATGACCGAGGCTGCCTGTCTATAAGAGAAAGGCAGTCATGTGAAAAATATTTTAGTCTTGCATAATTTTTCCTTTTATTTCATTCATCTCCAACACCAATTAGACATACACTGATAACGTGTTGTCTGCTATTTTGACAGCATGATAAAGGTAATATCACGTCTGTGAAATTTAGTAATTGTGAACAAGTTCCAGCCAAGCGCTGTGCAAAGATCGCCGTCGTCACGACTATCTCTGTACTTGCACAGGAGAACTTGGTATTAAACGCTAAACAGACTGGTCAATACAACACAAAAACAAAACATATATAAAATACATATGCCAAGCCATCAGTATACCAAGCACAGAAAGCATAGACAATTGCACTAACATATATAAATGAGCAGCGATGCGCAATTACAGTACCTACAGCTCAGAGGCGAACATTCTGGCCTGCTTAATTTGTCAGGCTTATAATCAATAATTCATTTACCTGCCCTATACACCCCCATCTGAAATCACCGTGTCAAGTCTGACACACAGAATCAGCAATAATAATCAAAAACGAAGAACACACGAACCTGTTTGTTTTCTTTTATAAAAACAGAATCAGCAATAATAATCAAAAACGAAGAACACACAAACCTGTTTGTTTTCTTTTATAAAAATGAGCTATGCATCTTCGTCAACACAATGTACCCTAATGTCCCAGACGAAGACGCACCTCTCATCTCTCCTCACAGACTTTTAACCACTGGATCATTTATCCAATGCAACTGGTGGCAGCTTGTGGCCACAATTCAAAAATGTCTGAATTTGAAAATCGTTTTTATATAGGCACATAGCCCTTAAAATTCCAAGCAAGAGCAACATTTTACTTTCTGGCCAGAAGCAATATAGCATTTTCTAAAAAATAAAACAAATCATCTCCATAGACATTTCCTCGGGGCACTCGTTTTGCACAGAATAGAACAAGGGAATCTTTCTCGACTTACATTTCTCAGCTGCCCTGTCTTATCAGAGAAGTTAAAAATAGCCCCTCAGCGCGGCCTGAGCCTGGGCTGCCAGCCAACTTTTTTTCGTTGTTCCGGCTGCAGGCATTACACAGATGCGATGTCAGAGAAGCTTTCTAAGCAGTGCCTCTGTTCTGCTCCTCTCACCGGCCCCCCACCTACACTGGCTACAAGGTCAGAATCTGTCTCCGATTTCTGTATCACATACTGCTCTACACAGCCCCCACCTTCTCCTCACTCTGAAGCTGTCAAAGACAAAAAGACTACTCAATTCCATAAAAACTGCAATAATTCGCTCAATTGAAAAATTATTTTTACATACAATTTGCACTCAGGGGGTCATAATCTCACCGACTTGACCCAGCACATTGGCTCACTGGACCACCAAGAACACAAACCTGTATTCTTGAACAATTTGCAAATTCGAAATACCCACAATTCTTTTTTTTTTTTTTTTTTTTTCAAGCTAAACTTTTCAAAAATTACTTTTTCGTTAACACTTTGTACATTAGGGGTGTCATCAAATCACAGGTGTTGCTCCTTCCCTTCCTCAACTAACACATTTTCTCGAACTTTATTTGAATTCTCCTTACTCTTCTCTTCCTGTCTACGTGCTTTTTCCGTACGTCTATACGATTCTTTTCGCCATAATTCAATGGCGTCTTTCTGTTAATTGTCTAGCTTTCCTTTTCCATAATTCTTCCTCTACTTTCACGATGCAATCTGCATCCCAGGTCCCAGCTGCGGGCCACCTCTGACTTTCTGGTAATTCCTTAGTGTAGTCTACCCATAGATCAAGAAATAATATGGCGTCTAGGCCATGTTTATGATACATGAAGTACCCTGGAGTGTCCCAAGGAGGAATGGGAACAGCTTCTTCGAGTACCCCTTTTCTAGTTGTGATCTGTCGTAGTTTCGAAAAGAGCGGCATATTGAGAACTGATCTGATACTTGGTTTTGAACAAACTTAATACAATAAAACACAATAATGAACAGTCATTCATACCACAATATGCAGGACATATCAATACATTTAACATTTAACATTTAATGAACAGCGATGCTATTGATGATCTAAGAAAACTTAATCATAAAACATAATTCTCGACATTAACGGAAATTATTCTGAATTTATATACTTGATATACTAGATATACTGCTAAACAGTACAGATACACTGCTAAAACAGTGCAGACCGGATTTGTGTACCCAAACCCGTCTGGATCGGCACAACTTATGTGCACGCCAGAACGCCTCCCCAGTAATGGTACTCACCGGGTAGCTCGGAACGGAAGGCCTCGGAACGGAACTGAACTGAACTGGACTGGACTCGACTCGAAAACTTCGGAAACTTCGGAATCTGGTGGGCCTCTGTATACCTCGGACACAGCTCTCTCGCAGGTGGGCTCTGGGTAGGACAATCTGCGTTCCTCACCGCCTCGTATGGATGCCTGGTCGCAGTCTGTCCCCTTCGTTGGCCTGAGGGAGTTGGCGGGAAGACCCGCGACGTGCGCGCTTGAAGTCCATCACGGCTATGGAAGGGGGCAAAACTGGACCTTCATCTCCGGCGTGTGGGGAAAGAGATTAAACTGTTCGGGCGCCATTCATTTGGTAAATAATTTAATTACCGGGACTTAATTTGATACAGAAACATAATAAAATAGCTCAGTAAATAAGAGGCAGAATCCGTGGTATTAGAGGTTCTGAATGGGCTTCTATATACCTCGGATCTTGCTCTCTCAGCTAGGCTCTGGTCGGGATACTTCGCACTTCTCACCGCCTCGTCTGGGTGTTGATCGCAGCCTCAGTCGCCCCCGCTTGACCGGAGGGAGATACAGGAAATCCTGCTGGTACGCGTTATTGTCCGTCCAGCTGTGGCAGGAGACCGGGCCTGCAAAGCACCGCCGGCGCGTGAGATGAGAAAGTGTCCCTGTTCGGGCGCCATTCTGTGGTAAATAAAATATCACGCTCTCATAATTTCATAATATCAATAAGATCATGCATAAAGCAAGAGGCTGAGTCTGTGGTATCAGGTTCTAAAAGGGCTTTATTCCAATAACTCGAGTCAAAGGGAGAATATTTCCATCACCAAAATTGGATCTGGAAAGGGGCTCAAAAGTATTCTCAATATTCTCAAAACATTATTCACAGAGTACAGTATATATACATTTCTCAATTGTACGTAAGCAAAAGAGCAAGAGAGAATGAGATAAGAGCATGTGGGCGTGTAAGTAGGCGTGAAGGTGGGCGTCCATGTGGGCGTCCACTTGATGATAATGGGTAATTTGTCATGTGTGGGTGGATACCTGGAGAATCCTGCAATGTCAGCAGAAATATTTGGCAGAGATGCGTGCGCAGTCGCATGACGTGTGATAGACGTGCAACTAGAGGGAGAAAGGGACTTGACATTTAGCTCTACATGTGGAGACAAAAGTCTGGGGTTATGTCAACCTAATCCCAAATCATATCTAATATCCTATGTTTAAAGAACTGTGTTATCCAAAAAGAAAGGTCCCTCGAACAAAATCTATTCTATACTGACTGTGAGTGTGTGTACAAGCGTCTAAGTGTCTACACTAAATGCGAGGGGGTAGGAATATTCCATGGTAACAGGGCTATGAATTACTTGCATGAGGACAGAGAAGCCGGGCCTTTTGCTCGGTAGCTGGAAGAATGTTTACTTAAACTACTAGACAGGAATGCATTGGGCAGGGAGCGGAGCAGATAATTTCCGAAGGTGAAATACAGTTCTTGGCAGGCAGCAAGCTGATGTCGGGCATCGTGAGCCGCGCAGAGGATGAGACAAAGTTCATGGTCACAGATGCAGGCTCGGACTGGAGCTTCAGAGACAGAAAGCAAGAAAAGCTTGATGACAGAATCAGGGCCTACTTGCCTGGACTGTAAAATGGCATAAGTGAACCATATAAAGGCGGTGGCCTTTCGTACTTAGGAATGGAATATCCGGCCCATTCATGGCGGATCAACAGAGGACATGTTAACGGTGGACGCACATGTATTTGCGTCTTCATAACTGGAACTGGAGGGAACATACATGTACTTGTAACATGCACATAGAACCGTTGGGGTCCAAGATAGGGGACATAACTGACCAGAAAAATCCATATTTCCACAGAATGACATTCTTGTGGTTGATTAAACTAATCTGCTGAAAGGCATTTTTGAAGAAACGTTTATTTCTTAAAAGTTCCTTCATGCTTGGTTTTCTTTTGTGGCTTTTGAGGGGTGGTAGGCATTCGCCTCCCAAAGCCAATTTTTTTGGGCAAGACGATGTTCCCTGCCTTCTATGCCCTTTGTGATATTCTCTTCTCACTTTACTCCAGTTGTTTTTCAAACCCTTACTTCCACTTCAGTTTTACACCCATTTTTTTCCAACCCCCTAACTCCCATTTTATTCCTTTTTCAAAACCTCATTCCATCACCAGCTTTACTCCACTTTTTCAAACATCTAACTCCCACTCCTGCTTTACTCCCCTTTTCCAAATGACTTACTTCCTCTCCCACTTTACTTTCTTTTTATTGAATTCCTTACTCCCACTCTTGTTTTGCTCCCTTTTTTAAACATCTTACGGCACCTCCAGCTTCTTGCTACAAAATTCCTATTCCCACTTTGGCTTTATTGGATTTAGTTCTAAACACGTTTTTTTTTTAATTACAGACCCTTATTCTCCTACTGCTTTACTCCCTTTTTTGCAAACTCCTTAGTTTCACTCCCACTTTCCTTTGTTTTTAGGTTTCACTTTAACAGTTCTTGTGCTTTGCTTATGAAATCCATTGGATTTATTATAAATCTTAAAAGGGGCTTACGTCATGCCATTCCTCTTCATTGGTTTGTGTGCTTGGCACTTACTTTTCCTCTATTTAGAATGGATGTAGCATAATATTTCCGGTTGTTTCTCATGTGTTTCTCTTATCGGTGTTCCATTGCCCAAGTACTGTGTTCATCTGCTTTAGTGGAACTTTTTTTATGGTTTGACTGCACAGTGCTCGTGCTGTGCTTGTTTACATAATATCCCCATGGCTGCACACTTTTCAAGCATGCTTGTTTTCATTATATGCCTGCCCTCCATATGGTACTCACATTGATCACTTTTTCGCAGAGGTGATCGTGTTTAAGAATAGAATGTGACAACTGGTAGATAGGGCTGTAAATACTGGAGAACTACTGACAACAAGTGGCTGTGTGCAAACACGGGTTTAACATGTAATTAATACGATGCGCTCAGGCCCACACGACCGCCTGCTGTGATGCGGCCTGGAGAGTGAATCCAAGTCGCAGTACGTGTAGCGATCCATGCCGGTGCTGTGTCACTCAGCGGTGCTACGATCCTGGACTATCATTGCTTGCTCTGTTTTCAAAGAAGCCAGTTGTTCAAAGAGAGGCAAGTGAAGGACACATCGTCCAAGCATGGTGATTTCTTCTGCTGTCAGCAGTAGTTAATTTGTGGTTACGCACCCAAATTCATAATATTTTGAAACAACTTAAGGAGTGCTTTTCATTCACTTGCAACCGGTGGAGGAATTACTGTTAGGTAAATTCACTGTCATACAATGTTAAGATGGCTGTTGCAACTATAACAAAATAACAGATACCGATCTCTATTCAGTGATGAAGCTGTAGTAGATATCCATCACGTGATGTAATTTCCTCTCAATTTCCATACTTCCAGATACACAAAAGTATTTACATCACTTCCTGATCTATGAAGGCTAGTGTGCTAAATACTTATTGACAGCAGATTCAGTTCATTCTCTTTGTAAATGAAAATACGCAACAGTTTTCTCTCGATGGCGATGGCATATCACACTGCCTGTATTTCAGGATCTCTACCTTCTGCATGACTGTGCCCCCGCCAATTTATCAGTACATACAGCGATGCTTTGTCTAGCTCTAAACTAGTTCCATGACTCATTGCAAAGACACAAAGCCTGTATTGCTCTGTAAAGTCCTACATTGTTCCCATCTCTGCCAGACACCCTGTACTGATCAATCCTATTACTGCCCAAATGCCCTGCATTAAGCCATCTGGGTATTTAAATCCTTTCTGCATCATCCCTCCCTGAATTGCTTTGTATGTAGACCTTGGTCAAACATCCTGCACTACTCCCAACAGTACTGGACATGCTACAGTGCTGTTATTCCATCATAACAAAGTAGAGTTGAGCGAGCCACTGAACGTTCGAGCCAGAAGTGAGCCTAATGCCTGGCTGTAGTTCAGCTTGAGGTCCTGATGGAACCTCGAGCTCATAACAAGCTGAACTTTCATGTGGTTTTTGGGTCCCTCCCTCCATGTTACCTGCACAGATAGTGACTCTGGAACTGGGGAACCAGGTTTGAGTCTCGAAGTCGCTCAACATCAAGTGATTCTCGGCATATCATTTAATCTCCCCATGACTATAAACAATAAATGTATCCTTGTGTAAATGTAAATGGTGCTCATGTAAAGTACTTCATGTTTGCACTATCTAAAAACTACAGAAAAACATACAGAAGTAAAAACAAAGTCTTAACATAAGGAAGGACATATAGTTACTCATTTACTATATAATTTGTAAAATGTGAAAACAGAATAAATCACACCTTCCCTGCTTACATTGTGTGACTTTAGACAAGTTACCACATGGTAGGAAGGTAAGCATGAATGCGCCATTGTCTGTCAAAGCATTCAAACCTATGCAAGTATAAGGTCATTTTAAATGCAGGTTTTACTGCACAGTTTAGAATCAAATGCATGACAGCAAACGCCATAGACATGCTCTTCCAACCTCACCTGCATTCTCCAATAGATAACGCAAGTCTAAATGCCTCAAGTCTACACCAGTGGTAGCAGTGTGCACTGCAAATATTAAGTAACTGTACACTGAGCAAGACACTCTTGTTGAATCTTTTAAGTCCACTATTAAGACACCTCTTACTTCTTCGGCTTTGCGAGGTGGTCTTATTAATGCCCGGTCGCTTTGTAAAAATGCTCAAAATATACACGATCTTATTATTGATAATGAGCTCGATTGACTCTTGATTACAGAAACATGGCTCAAGCCCTGGTGTAATCCTGATTTAGCTATAGCCCTCCCACAAAGCTTCTCCATCCAGCGTTTGGATAGACCTGAACAACGGGGAGGGGGCCTTGCTATTATTTATCGCAGCTCATTAAAATTCTCCTCCCATGAATTGGCTGACATCAAGGGAGCAGAAGCATTAGCATTTTCTCTGGGTATCCATGACGCATTCACATTCTCGGGTGTACTTATTTATCGCCCTCCAGGTCCCCCGAGGGAGTTCCTGGAAACTGCGGGAGAAGTACTAAGCGACTTAGCGCTCAGATTTTCTAATTTTACTATACTGGGTGACCTAAACCTACATCTTGATTCTCCAATATCTCCAGGAGTTGATTGTTTCATGGACAACATCAATATACTAGGACTCACTCTCCTGACTCATCAACACACACACCTGGGAGGCCATCTATTGGATTGTATTTGCTCTAACTCCTCTAGGCTTGCAGTTAAACCTCCTTGTCCTCAGATCTGGTCTGACCATTTTTTTATTCCGTTTCATATTTCATTAAATCACAAAATTTCGGTTGTCACTACAAAGAATACCACAACATCGAATTCGATCTACAAACCTAATTGGAAACAACTACCTAGTAGATCTGATGTGTTGTATGCCCTTGTAAACCGTATCCCGGTGCTATCAGGTAACACCTCTGTGGACAACCAAAATTTTTGTGACTGGATAACCTCGGCAGGCCACCAATTAGGCCCCATCAGCCTTAAAAAGCCCATTCTTACCAAAACTAAAAGGAAGGCCCCTTGGTTCACACCGGTCTTGAGAGTAGAACTGGGAAAACTAAGAATATTGGAACGACGGTGGCGCAGGCATTATGAGGTTACTGCTCGCGATACTTACAAACAGGCTAGAAGAAAGTATCATGCAGACATAAAGTCTGCCAAAAAAAACTTACTATTTTCAGGCTATAGCGATGGCAGCTCAAGAGCAAAAAGAAATCTTTAAAATAGTTAAAGACTTCATGAATTCATCAGTCCTTTTGCAGGAGATTCCGCCATCTCAAAATCTCTGTAATGAAATTTCAGACTATTTTGAGAATAAAATTCTTGACATTGTGAGAACCTTCCCGCCGGTGCCCTCCATTTCAGGAGAAGTCGAAAGAGTGGAGAGGGTGAATTCTCCAATTAACATGGATACATTTGTTACTTTCTCCCTTGAAGATTCCCTTAAAGCTATTCTTGCTAGCAAATCTGGATCCCCCTTTGATCCCTGCCCTCCTTTGGTCCTACAGACCCTAGCAGAAGTTATCAATCCCATCATAAACGGCATTATCAACTCATCCCTAGCTACGGCAGATGTTCCTAACGTCTGGAAGCTTGCTGCTGTCAAGCCGCTCCAAAAAAAGGCACTTGCCGATCCAGCCACCCTTTCCAATTTACGCCCGATCTCCTTGCTCCCGGTGATGTCTAAGATGACTGAGAAGTTCGTGAATAAACAACTTACGAGCTTCTTGTGAGTTAATAACATTCTACATCCTAATCAGTCCGGGTTTCGGTCAAATCACTCTACGGAGTCTGCCCTGCTGTTTACAGCAGAGACCCTTCGTATGGCCATTGACCAGGGAAAGAAGGCTGTCCTAATTCTACTTGACCTGTCGGCAGCCTTTGATACGGTCTCACATAACATCTTAGTGGGCCGTTTGGCTGCCGCAGGAGTGGATGGGATGGTTTTGGCTTGGCTGAGAAACTTTCTTAGGGAAAGACGCCAAATTACAGTGTTGGGCCATTATCAATCTGAAGCTAAGGCTCTTAGCTCTGGAGTCCCCAGGGATCGAGTCTAAGCCCTATACTTTTTAATCTGTATATGGTTCCCCTGGTAAATCTGATCACCTCTTTTCAGATGAGTACAATTTCGTATGCTGACGATATTCAGCTTATCCTAGTACTGGACAGGGAGCGGGCTGGCGCTGAGGATAATCTTAAAGAGTGCCTAGCAGCAACATTTAAGTGGATGACTGACAATCACCTTAAATGTAATGCTGGAAAAACTGAAATCTTGCCATTTGGAAAACAAAACTTGTTTTCCCCGAAAAGCTGTTGGCCTGATGATGCAGTAGCCCCCCCTAATACCATTACTTCAGCTCGGAATTTAGGCATTAAGTTTGATAATCAGTTGTCCTTTAAACAACAAGCGGTTGCCGTAGCTGGCACATGTTTCCACATAATAAAAGCTTTGAGAAAGTTTTTTGATTTCCTGCCGTTGTCAGCTAGGAAAACAGTCGCAGTGGCCCTAATTACTTCCAGGATGGACTATTGTAATAGTCTATATGCTGGCGCTAATAAATCGGTACTTCATAGATTACAAATGGTACAACATGCAGCGGCCCGCCTAGTATTACGCTGGCCCCGTAGGTCATCAGCCTCTGCAGCACTGAATGCACTCCATTGGCTTCCAATTGCCAAGAGGATTCTTTTTAAGATCCTTTTAATCACCTTCAGGGCCTTCCACCATCAAGGACCTAAATACCTACGGCATGGCTTTAGACGATACCACCCGGTACGCAGTCTAAGATCTATGGGTCAGAACCTGCTTGTTATCCCTAGATTCAAGCTAATAACCAAGGGCGGCAAATCCCTTTTTGTGTTGGGGGCAAAGGCTTGGAATAAGCTTCCCCTCTCTCTACGTTCTCTGTCCCATGAAATCCATTACAGGAATGCATTAAAAACTTGGGTATTTTCTATGACCGATGCAGTCTGCACAGCAATGGTTTAATATGTAGTGTCCAGCGTGAATTGTGTCTACTTCCTCCCAACTCGTCCATCGGGGTTGGATGAGCGCCAAGATACTCCCTGGAGTGATAGTAGCGCGATAGAAATATACTTTACATTACATTACGTTACATTACATTACACTCAGAATAAAAATACCATATATTCGGCACTGATGCATACACAGTCAATAGGATGAAGGAAAACTCTAATGCCTAAGCAGGATTCCCAAAAGTGGGTTGTGTCATTGGCTGCAAATCTTCACCATGAGTGTCCCAGCTTTTATCAATGTGATGGAAGAGGACCAAATAAGAGTTGTTGCCGATCCTGTTAACTGAGTTGCCCCTCCCTGTTAGTACCCTTGCTTTACTTGTTCCTTCGTTGCTTGCCCGTCCCCCTCCCTCTCCAGTTTTTAACTTTTTGTTGTTTGTTTTATTTAGGTTTTGCCTGCACTGCACATCTATTGTATTAAATATAAATCTGAAAAGGAGCTTACACCCCACCCTCTTGCTTTTCATTGGTTCCTGTGCTTGCCACTTACTGTTACTTCATTTCTATAGGCTGTAGCATAATATTTCCTGTTGTTACTCATGTGTTTCCATATGTGTTTCTCTTATCAGTGTCCCTGGGCCCAAGCACTGTTTCCACCCGCTTTTGTGAAATGTTTTTTATGTTTTGTTTTAAAGTTTTTTTTGTTTTGTCATGTTTCCCACCCCTTCCTTTCATTTAACATCAGACGCCCATGACTGCTCCCATCCGCGGGGTCCTACATCTGTGATTAAACGCATTTTTAGTTGCTAGGACCTCTGACTTCAAAACAGGGCTGGAGTTCTTGTTTGCCTCAGCTTACAGCTGATTGACTGTATAGTGGGTGCATGTGCACCTAGAGGGCGCTTTTTGTTTAAACTTGCGCTCTTCAGCTGAGAGATTAAACACATTAAACACATTATGGGTGTCTGAATGCCAAGGTTTTGTGCAAACGAAGCTGGAAACAAGCTTCAGGTCTTTACAAATGGCATGACTTTGTGCAAGAGTGACTTTTATGTGGCTTCTTTTCTTGGTGAAAACCGAAAGTGTTTTGCTTTATGCACATGCGCTCTGAGCATGGCGGGCCACACTTTAGTTGACTATGGGTGCATGGCCGATGAGTACTTCTAGCATGTAAGACTTTAAGTCGGGTGCTTTTCATTACTGTACACCAAACTTTACTGCTGTTGATTTGATCTACTCTGCTGAACATGGGTAAGTGACAGCACTGTGTTTGCTTATTCCCACTACCTCCCGGTGACTCCTCTGCCTGCTCCCCCAAGAAGCGCAAACACCTTGAGCCTCTAGACTTAGAATACCACATCGGACCTTTTATGTGCGACGCGCTGCACCACCCGGTGCACTCTTATCTAAAGGGCCTCAGTTGGTACTAATTTGATTTTGTGGGCTATTTCTCTCACAGATCTGTTACATAAAGCTGTAGGTTTTTAGCATGGTGACTTCACTGGGACCAATTAACATTTTAAATTTAGACGCCTGACAACCGTGCCGCCTAAAGCTGTGAACAGTCCTGTGTTTGTGGAGAAACCAACAGACACTGCCCAACAGAGGGAAGGAATTCTCTGAACTTGTTTACTTTCAACTCTCAGATGCCCAGCTCTGTGCTTGAGTTTGCATCACAAATGAACTCTGCAGCACTGCCAGACCAGTTGTCAAGAGGCACTGTGCCCAACCACTGCCGATATTGTTTCATCTGTCCACTGCCACCATCCCAGCTTAGTGATTATGGACATATCCAACTTCTCATATCCCATTCCATTACTGTTGTACATTGAAATCACCATGTATCATGTATATATGCTTACGGATGTATTTATCTGTAACGGGTAGCAACGGAATGCTATACAATAATGGGGGCTCCTGAGAGTCAATAACATATCGTGTACATGAAAATGGGATTGGCATGATTGCATTACTTTTTACATAATAATTAAAATTGCACTGCTTCTCACACATATAGCTTTATTATCTTTAAAACACTAAAAACAACACACCCTGCTACCTAAATTAGTACTTGCTATGCCTCTCCCATTCATCACAGTGCAAGCGAACTTTTATTTAAACTGCTGTGAATAGGAATAATTTTGGGGTGAATGCAATCTTCAACTTTCTTTCTCTTCCGTGCTGCAGGGGGCATTCTCTGAATTTTACGTACATGCTTTACCTATTAATCATTCTACTTAACTACCAGTTATGCCCAGGCAATGTATTTGTGCTTGGGGGTGTTGGGTTTACATAAAACCTTACTCCCACCAAAATTGATTCAGGAAATAAACAAAGGGGAACTCTGGTGTATTTATTAATTCTAAAAACCTGTACCCCAGCATCCTTCATATGTCTGTTAAAAGGTGAGGTGTAGATACACGGTGATTCTGCTTATGCCAGTGAAGGATATAACTTCGCTCTTTGCCCCACTTTCTTCAATGATAATCTTTGACCCTGAAGCCAGGGATGACCCATAACTTGAGGCAGCAGTGACAGGTCCTGATTGTTCTTGTTGCTAGCTGCCTGCACCGCTTTAGTTAACTCATATATCTGTTACCAGTGTTTAGTTATTTTGCTGGTAACTCATGATGTTTTAATCATTGGTTTACAGCATGTGTTTTCTTTTTCTGGTTATGCATTTTCTGAAGTGATGTTTCCTTCAAGAACTTAATCTTGCTTGCCTTGGTGTACTGGAGTCCTACATGGCTGATAGCCTGCTATGACATTTCTAATCACATGAAATTGGACCACATTTCAATTTTGTAGTGAGCACTTACACTTTTGCAGAAGCGAATTCTAATTTTTTTCAGTACTCTTACAGGTCTTCAGATCTGATCCATGTCACATTTTTGCATAAAAATGAGTTATTAATAATCACATCGGCTAAACCTAGTGCATTGGCAAAAGCTTGTGTTCTGACCCTTTACTTTCCCACCTGCTTTACCCCCCCATAAAACCTTTTGACACGAGGTATAACAAAGCATTGGAAAGCATATCTTAAAGTCAACACTTTGCACCGCTTTGTTTCACTTTTGTAATGCAAATGATTGATAAATTTGGCGCCTCGGGAGCTGCCACTCTGGGCATGACTATCTCCTGCTATCTTTGGTGTTCTAAGGTAACTATTACACAAACATTCTCCTTTGCCCACTTCCTCCTTCTCCTACCTTCAGTTTGTGCATATCAATCTATGCCTGTCCTATATATATGTGGTGGCTGTGTTGCTTACATTCTTTTGACAATCAAACCCCGCAGCGTGAAATCTAGCCTCTGATTTCTCCAGTATGGTATAAGCTGTTTTAGCATGGACAGAGATCATGGAAAGAGAAACCAATGGTTCTTTTTCCAATTAAAAACCAAAGGAAATGATGGACGGAGTGTTGAACATTGCAAGCACTCACCCCCAGTCAACTGATCTGGGTTTAATCCATCACCGTTCTTTAGCCCACTCTGCCACCCCAGTTCAGACATGGCCATATGCAAATCAGTCTGACCCTGTGCCTCATGGGAACAGTCCAGCCCGAACTGCCAAGCCATGTCTTCCCTGGACCGGAAACAAGCTTCCTAGGACCGGTTTCTGGCATTTCAGCCGTCTTCAGCCAGGCTTGCTTGAATCCAGTGGCAAAGTGAGCAAGGGACTCACGTCTGAGCATACCCTGCCAACTTATGGCGAACAAAGCAGAAACCAAAGGAAATGATGGACGGAGTGTTGAACATTGCAAGCACTCACCCCCAGTCTTTTTCCAATTAACCATACCTATTGCAGCTTTTGTCCAAAGATACGCCACTAAAACATCGCTCTTCGACACTTTCAGTGCAGAGCTTTCACTGCTGAGATGTGGGAGTTGAAGGGCATGTAAGACAGGTACAAAGTTGTGCACCCGAATATTGACCCCAGAATATTGATGGGACACAATATCAAGGACAAAATATGGAAAAAATGATCGACACATTTTCTTTACCTAACTCCACATATATGTACCTATGAAGTACATATATCTTCAAGGTACTTAGATATGGAGTTAGGAATAGTAAATCTATTCTTCCCAGTATCTTATACCACAATCTTCTGGGCACCATCAGCCATGTCTTCCATGATGCCTAATTCATATTAATGGAAAGAAGTGTGAGTCTCTCACATTATCTGTCACTGTCATAAAGGGTTTGGACTACATGAACATCCAATCCCTGGCCTGTCTTCAGAGTGTAGCATTTCTCCAGATGTGTTTCTCTAATTTAGATTTCTCAACCAAAAGACATGTATTTTATAGCACAAACTGTGAACTGGGTTGCTTTTAGGTGTTGGGGTGAGTTCAGGGCGTCTATGGGTGTTGATTGAGAGCTCTAGCGTTGAGGCTAACAACTTAGGGGCATATCAGCAACAACCGGCAATAATTATTGCTAAGCGCACTTAGCGCTAGGATAATTATCGACGGCTAACGTGGATTTTTATCGCTGAGATAGCGTGCTATTAGCAACGCTTATCTCAAAAGCGATAAAAATCCTAGCGCTAACTGCCTAACGTGACATTATCGCTGGAAACCCAGCGATAATCTCACGAAATGTGGCGTTAGCTTGTTGATAGGGCCCCACAAACTTATCCATGATATCCACCTTCCATAGGATATCATGGCTAAGTCAACCTGAAGCAGGCGTAAGGAAAGTAGCGATAACAGGGGTTATTGCTACTTTTCTTGCCGCTATGCTTCATAGCGTGGGGCTTGATGATAGGAGAAATGTCGCTTAGTGACATTTCTCCTGTCATGTCAGGTCAGGAATGCCCACTTTGCATCTCATTAGAGATGCAAAGCTGGGCGTTAATAATTTGTGCGCTAATGCAAGGTTTCACGCGTTAGCGTGACCTTGCCAATTAGACGAAAAAATTATCGCCGCTTTTCGGCCAAAAACGGATGCAAAAGCGGCGATAATTTTCTATTGCCACCTTGTTAATATGCCCCTATGTTAGTTACTCACAATTCCTGTCACTGACATAAAGGTGTTCAGTCTACCTGCTCATTCAATCCTCGACCTCTATGCAGAGCATACAGAGGGACGATCATTTACATGTCAATTCTAATTTCTAAATATGTGTTTCTGTAGTACTGCATAGCACATCATGCAAACTAAGTCACCTCTAGAAGTCTAGATGAGTTCAGAGAGTAGATGGATGTTCCTGAAGTGGCATGATTGAGAGCTCTAAAGTTGAAGTTGATAGCAATGTCAGCATATCAAAAAGCCTGATATTGTGTCAAGCTATGGGGATTATTTACAAGCCCCTTGAGCCATGGTATGTCAGTTTTTCCCATCTTAAAAGTGATGCAAGGGCGGTGCAAGGGGTTTGTAAATAAGCCCCTATATGTTCATTGAATCCTTGCTCTTTCTGCAGAGCAAGTAGAGCAATGCCACATGGGGCAGTGTGTGAAGGAAGTTCACAGCTGTAAAAATATTGACAGCATCACTGGAAAAGTATATGCAGCTTATGTTGCATGTGCGTGCATTTCAGTGAAAGAGGAAGGTGAGGTAGAGGAGCTGAAAGGCAGTACAGTCAGAGGGAGAGAGTGAACAGAAGTGGAGACAAAGGAGATGACTGGTTAGGGGGCATATGAAAAAGTACAGAGTTTCACAGATGGGTAGCAGGAGAGGTTGTACTTAAACATTGGGGCAGGGGTTGTGAGGCACACTGACACCCGGAAGGGCTACAAAAAACACATTTTTTCAGCACTTCAGATGGGCACACAGCAGTACACTAGGGGCAGGTCAGGGCAGGACATTGTCACTCCACTGGCTAGGGAGTACATGGAAGGCCGGCATAGATGTGGGCATACATAGAGGGGATGTAAGGGGGAGGACACACAAAAGTCCTCCAAGAGGTGTGGTGTCTAGATACATGGCCAGTTTAACAATGTTTATTACTGTTTTAAACTACTGGTGATTCGCTTCCTAGCTTCTAAATGTAACAAAGGTTTCTTCTTGCTGCCCAGTAAAGATTTTTCAATCTGTACAGTGATGTGTTGGGAAACTGCTATGGAAAAAAGATATCCTCACCGGGTGATGTGTATCTGACTAGGTCCAGTTAAACGTAAATCTGCAAAAGGAAACACAGTATGTCGATTACATTTTAATGCTTATTTACAATTTCCCATGTAAACCAATACAATGTGGAAGGTGGATAACTCAACATTTTTCAAAAACCAGAAAAAAGTGTGGCAGTCAAATGCATCTAAAGAGAAACATTTCATTTTGCTTACTGTTAGACCTGGCACCATTGGCGTGGGTTTCCCCTGTGTTTTTTCCTTTTGCCCCCTGTGTTTTTGCTCTGATTAGAACTTCGATTTTCTGGTCTTGATGCTTTGGGCACTGTGCCACTGGTGTGCAGTGCTAAAGTGCAAGTGCTCTCTTTGTAAAGTGTTGTTATGGATTGGTGATTCCATGATTGGCATATTTTATTTACTAGTCAGACCCTAGTACAGTGCACTGTGTGTGCCCAGGGCCTGTAAATCAAATTCTGCTACTGAACTGCAGCACTGAATGTGCCACCCACATAAGCAGCCTGCAAATGTAAACTCTGGGCTGCCATTGCAGCGCCTGTGTGCAGTCTGGTACTGTCATGTCGACTTGGGAATTGCACACACTTACATGTTAGTCACCTCTATGGTAGGCCCAAAGTACCCCTGTGGGCAGGGTGCATTGGATGTGAAAGGTATGACATACCCTAATGTGCGTGGCATGTCCTGATAGTGAAATACTACCAATTTCATTTTTCACTATTGCAAGGCTACCTGCTCCCATTGGATAGAATGGGGAGTTTGTTTATAACATCTTATAAACATAACTACAGCTGGGAACAAGGAAGGAAAACAAAGTTTGATATGCCTGAACTCAGAATGTTACAATGCACCTTTTGGTGAGGGTGATTTTTACATTCCGTGTTTGAAAATACCACTTTTAGAAAGTAGGTATTTTCTTGCTTAGCCATCCGGTATGCCTCTGCTAGGTTTGTGTATTGCATGTCTGGCTTTGGAGTGTTAGGGGCTGGGGAGGAGCAGTGGTTCCAGAGGGCCTGATGAGTCAGGGCTGGACTGAATAGGCCTGGTCTGCATTTGGAGAGGTGGGAGGAGTAGCACCTGCACCTGAATAGGGCTGTGCCTGCCTTCCACAATGATGGCTCCGCCCCCCTGTGGTGTGTCTGTAGCCAGGGCTCACACTGATATTGGAGGTTGTTGTGCACTTGCAAAGTGCCTCACAGAACTGGCTATGGCTAGGTACAGACACTCTCTGCCTTCAGAGAAGAAAGGAATTTTGGGTATGAAAAGGGGGGCCCAGACCCCAGACTTTTAGATCACTTCTGGGAATCAAGAGAAACCTTTGCCAAGGAGAAGAGCCGGAGAAACTGAGGAGGAATACTGCCCCTGTGCTGTTTGCTGTTTGGGGTTGGCCTGCAGTGGCTACTTGCTGCCAAGGAAAGGAGAAAAGAACTTTGCTGTTTGCTTTTCACCTGCTTGAGGAAAAGATCTCAAGGGGTTTGAAATTGAGCTTGCCTCCTGTTCTGAAGTCTCAGGGACACAAAGACTTCATTTCTTCTGTCTCTCTGCATCTGGAACTGTTGTTTGAGCTGCCACTGAAGGAAATTGCAACACCGACGCCGGCGAGCGATGCCTTAACCTGCACCGAAGCCATGGGCACCACTCTTGAGTAGCACGATGCACCGCCCTGACTTGCACCCTAACGCCGTGCTGCATCAACTCCGAAGCCATCACTGAGGCCACTGCCTGCACCGGAGCCGAGGACACTGCTTGTGACGTTCACGACGCATCATCCTGACTCGCACCGCAGCCCCGACTTCTCCGTCGTCGGTGCTTCATCAACGCAGAGCCGATACTCGACGTGGGTGACTCCTGAATCCATCGTCACCACACCACTGTAAGGAACCAACGCCTCGCTGCCACCGTGACATCACCTCCCCGACACAGTAAGGAACCGGCATCTCACCTCCCCTGCAGCGCAGTAAGGAACCGAGGCTCCACCTCCCATGGGATCGTAAAGAACCAATGCCGTCCTGGTGCTAACGAAGCATCACCTCCCTGATGCAGTGCACCATCTTTGCTTTCATCAATTCCAAGGTACTGTTCTTTGGGTGTCTGCTTGAATCTGCGCCCGACGCCGCGCACTTCGCGGTTGGCGCTTTTCTTTGGGATTTTTAACTGTCCTGACGTTGTAATAACTCCAGGTGGAGTTATTTGTTGCTACAAACTTTCATTGAGAATAACCTATTTTTGAGGATATCTTGATAACTGTATTGTGGATTTTTGTCGTTTGGTCTTGTATGGTTTAGATAAAGATTACTTATTTTTCTAAACTGGTGTGGTGTCCATTTATACTGTTTTCACTGTATTAATGTATGTGTTCACAAATGCTTTACACACTGCCTCTGAGATAAGCCTGTCTGCTCGTGCCAAGCTACCAAGGGGATGAGCAGCGGTTATTTTAGAAGTTTATCCCCCTTACCCTGACTAGAATCAAGGGCCCCTATTTGGACAAAGGTCCTACCTCTGCCAACTAGAGACCCCCATTTCTAACACTAATGTTAAGTTTAAATGAGATAATGAGTTGGTAAATTTACCGGGTGGTCACATCTGTCATATGTGTTGACATTAATTTCCAAATTGATGTGAATTTTAGATTTTTTACCTAATTGTGCAATTTTATACACTAATGACATCTAATATCCTGTGTACATTACTCTCATTGAAGGCTAACATTTGCAATACTGCGTAATGGTTTGTTATGGAAGCTATAAAATGCAAGCAAACTTCAAATAGACAAAAAAAAAAACACCGCCACTGCTGTCAGCAGAGAGCTCTGTATAGCTCTACTTAAAAGTACAGCACAAACTGTTCTGCACTAGAAAATAGAGCACGATGGGGGTTTAGTGGAACAACAGCACATGAACCCACTAAACAAACCTAACAGTATTTTGAGAATTTCAGGTTACAGCACACAAGCATGGATACTCCATATATTAATATGGACTGATGTATAACCCGGGTTAGACCGGAAGATTGATGACATAGTATACAATGTGAATTACCTAGTGTTGGACACTGGAAGACCTAGGTTGAAGTATTACCCAGTCTTACACTGGAGGGATGACCTTCACAGACTTGACCGAGTCTGGGCAATCAGTGGAGACTAACGTTATGGAAGGAGTTGAATGACTGGTGTTGATAGACTTTACTCTGCCAACTGCTAGACACTCGGGTCAGTTTGTGGAGAAGAATTGAGACCGATAGAAAAATGGAACCCCTCTTGAATGCATCATGAAGACATATCCATTAGAGAAAGAGGGAACTGAAAAAAATAGTAAGGTAAACTGCAGTATAAAATTATGTCATATTTGAGATTTCGAAATATATATATATATATATATATATATATATATATATATATATATATATATATATATATATATATATATATCACTCGAAGGGTTGCCCCATGCTTTGGGACGCCCTCAATGACACAAGGTTGGACCCCGTCATTTGTAACAGAGTCCTTTATTTTAGTTGCGAACCGGCATTCATTTTCAAAAACTTGAAGCCCTACGCGTTTCGGAGCTGCTTGCTCCTTGTTCACGGGCTGACATCTCCGGTTTTGGCAGTTTGTGCAAGGCATTTGCAAGTCACCATTTTAAAACCCAAATACCCGCCCCCTGATGGGCTGGCTCTGGTGCATCATGGCCAGGCATCCTGGGACTTGTAGTGTTCGCCATGCTCCTGCATCCTTGTTGGACTCAGCCATCCCCAGTAAAATGGTGCACTCTAGTGTCAAAAAGGAATCCGGTTCCAAATGCTTTTAAACCTCGTCATTCCGCTAATTGTGCAGATTCCGGTATCTCACAGCGGACCATATATCTTCCATGGCGGTGCGGGCTCCACGACCTGGGCTGGCCGTTTAAGACATCACTCGAAGGGTTGCCCCATGCTTTGGGACGCACTCAATGACACAAGGTTGGACCCCGTCATTTGTAACAGAGTCCTTTATTTTAGTTGCGAACCGGCATTCATTTTCAAAAACTTGAAGCCCTACGCGTTTCGGAGCTGCTTGCTCCTTGTTCACGGGCTGACATTTCCGGTTTTGGCAGTTTGTGCAAGGCATTTGCAAGTCACCATTTTAAAACCCAAATACCCGCCCCCTGATGGGCTGGCTCTGGTGCATCATGGCCAGGCATCCTGGGACTTGTAGTGTTCGCCATGCTCCTGCATCCTTGTTGGACTCAGCCATCCCCAGTAAAATGGTGCACTCTAGTGTCAAAAAGGAATCCGGTTCCAAATGCTTTTAAACCTCGTCATTCCGCTAATTGTGCAGATTCCGGTATCTCACAGCGGACCATATATCTTCCATGGCAGTGCGGGCTCCACGACCTGGGCTGGCCGTTTAAGACATCACTCGAAGGGTTGCCCCATGCTTTGGGACGCACTCAATGACACAAGGTTGGACCCCGTCATTTGTAACAGAGTCCTTTATTTTAGTTGCGAACCGGCATTCATTTTCAAAAACTTGAAGCCCTACGCGTTTCGGAGCTGCTTGCTCCTTGTTCACGGGCTGACATCTCCGGTTTTGGCAGTTTGTGCAAGGCATTTGCAAGTCACCATTTTAAAACCCAAATACCCGCCCCCTGATGGGCTGGCTCTGGTGCATCATGGCCAGGCATCCTGGGACTTGTAGTGTTCGCCATGCTCCTGCATCCTTGTTGGACTCAGCCATCCCCAGTAAAATGGTGCACTCTAGTGTCAAAAAGGAATCCGGTTCCAAATGCTTTTAAACCTCGTCATTCCGCTAATTGTGCAGATTCCGGTATCTCACAGCGGACCATATATCTTCCGGGCGGTGCGGGCTCCACGACCTGGGCTGGCCGTTTAAGACATCACTCGAAGGGTTGCCCCATGCTTTGGGACGCACTCAATGACACAAGGTTGGACCCCGTCATTTGTAACAGAGTCCTTTATTTTAGTTGCGAACCGGCATTCATTTTCAAAAACTTGAAGCCCTACGCGTTTCGGAGCTGCTTGCTCTTTGTTCACGGGCTGACATCTCCGGTTTTGGCAGTTTGTGCAAGGCATTTGCAAGTCACCATTTTAAAACCCAAATACCCGCCCCCTGATGGGCTGGCTCTGGTGCATCATGGCCAGGCATCCTGGGACTTGTAGTGTTCGCCATGCTCCTGCATCCTTGTTGGACTCAGCCATCCCCAGTAAAATGGTGCACTCTAGTGTCAAAAAGGAATCCGGTTCCAAATGCTTTTAAACCTCGTCATTCCGCTAATTGTGCAGATTCCGGTATCTCACAGCGGACCATATATCTTCCATGGCGGTGCGGGCTCCATGACCTGGGCTGGCCGTTTAAGACATCACTCGAAGGGTTGCCCCATGCTTTGGGACGCACTCAATGACACAAGGTTGGACCCCGTCATTTGTAACAGAGTCCTTTATTTTAGTTGCGAACCGGCATTCATTTTCAAAAACTTGAAGCCCTACGCGTTTCGGAGCTGCTTGCTCCTTGTTCACGGGCTGACATCTCCGGTTTTGGCAGTTTGTGCAAGGCATTTGCAAGTCACCATTTTAAAACCCAAATACCCGCCCCCTGATGGGCTGGCTCTGGTGCATCATGGCCAGGCATCCTGGGACTTGTAGTGTTCGCCATGCTCCTGCATCCTTGTTGGACTCAGCCATCCCCAGTAAAATGGTGCACTCTAGTGTCAAAAAGGAATCCGGTTCCAAATGCTTTTAAACCTCGTCATTCCGCTAATTGTGCAGATTCCGGTATCTCACAGCGGACCATATATCTTCCATGGCGGTGCGGGCTCCACGACCTGGGCTGGCCGTTTAAGACATCACTCGAAGGGTTGCCCCATGCTTTGGGATGCACTCAATGACACAAGGTTGGACCCCGTCATTTGTAACAGAGTCCTTTATTTTAGTTGCGAACCGGCATTCATTTTCAAAAACTTGAAGCCCTACGCGTTTCGGAGCTGCTTGCTCCTTGTTCACGGGCTGACATCTCCGGTTTTGGCAGTTTGTGCAAGGCATTTGCAAGTCACCATTTTAAAACCCAAATACCCGCCCCCTGATGGGTTGGCTCTGGTGCATCATGGCCAGGCATCCTGGGACTTGTAGTGTTCGCCATGCTCCTGCATCCTTGTTGGACTCAGCCATCCCCAGTAAAATGGTGCACTCTAGTGTCAAAAAGGAATCCGGTTCCAAATGCTTTTAAACCTCGTCATTCCGCTAATTGTGCAGATTCCGGTATCTCACAGCAGACCATATATCTTCCATGGCGGTGCGGGCTCCACGACCTGGGCTGGCCGTTTAAGACATCACTCGAAGGGTTGCCCCATGCTTTGGGACGCACTCAATGACACAAGGTTGGACCCCGTCATTTGTAACAGAGTCCTTTATTTTAGTTGCGAACCGGCATTCATTTTTAAAAACTTGAAGCCCTACGCGTTTCGGAGCTGCTTGCTCCTTGTTCACGGGCTGACATCTCCGGTTTTGGCAGTTTGTGCAAGGCATTTGCAAGTCACCATTTTAAAACCCAAATACCCGCCCCCTGATGGGCTGGCTCTGGTGCATCATGGCCAGGCATCCTGGGACTTGTAGTGTTCGCCATGCTCCTGCATCCTTGTTGGACTCAGCCATCCCCAGTAAAATGGTGCACTCTAGTGTCAAAAAGGAATCCGGTTCCAAATGCTTTTAAACCTCGTCATTCCGCTAATTGTGCAGATTCCGGTATCTCACAGCGGACCATATATCTTCCATGGCGGTGCGGGCTCCACGACCTGGGCTGGCCATTTAAGACATCACTCGAAGGGTTGCCCCATGCTTTGGGACGCACTCAATGACACAAGGTTGGACCCCGTCATTTGTAACAGAGTCCTTTATTTTAGTTGCGAACCGGCATTCATTTTCAAAAACTTGAAGCCCTACGCGTTTCGGAGCTGCTTGCTCCTTGTTCACGGGCTGACATCTCCGGTTTTGGCAGTTTGTGCAAGGCATTTGCAAGTCACCATTTTAAAACCCAAATACCCGCCCCCTGATGGGCTGGCTCTGGTGCATCATGGCCAGGCATCCTGGGACTTGTAGTGTTCGCCATGCTCCTGCATCCTTGTTGGACTCAGCCATCCCCAGTAAAATGGTGCACTCTAGTGTCAAAAAGGAATCCGGTTCCAAATGCTTTTAAACCTCGTCATTCCGCTAATTGTGCAGATTCCGGTATCTCACAGCGGACCATATATCTTCCATGGCGGTGCGGGCTCCACGACCTGGGCTGGCCGTTTAAGACATCACTCGAAGGGTTGCCCCATGCTTTGGGACGCACTCAATGACACAAGGTTGGACCCCGTCATTTGTAACAGAGTCCTTTATTTTAGTTGCGAACCGGCATTCATTTTCAAAAACTTGAAGCCCTACGCGTTTCGGAGCTGCTTGCTCCTTGTTCACGGGCTGACATCTCCGATTTTGGCAGTTTGTGCAAGGCATTTGCAAGTCACCATTTTAAAACCCAAATACCCGCCCCCTGATGGGCTGGCTCTGGTGCATCATGGCCAGGCATCCTGGGACTTGTAGTGTTCGCCATGCTCCTGCATCCTTGTTGGACTCAGCCATCCCCAGTAAAATGGTGCACTCTAGTGTCAAAAAGGAATCCGGTTCCAAATGCTTTTAAACCTCGTCATTCCGCTAATTGTGCAGATTCCGGTATCTCACAGCGGACCATATATCTTCCATGGCGGTGCGGGCTCCACGACCTGGGCTGGCCGTTTAAGACATCACTCGAAGGGTTGCCCCATGCTTTGGGACGCACTCAATGACACAAGGTTGGACCCCGTCATTTGTAACAGAGTCCTTTATTTTAGTTGCGAACCGGCATTCATTTTCAAAAACTTGAAGCCCTACGTGTTTCGGAGCTGCTTGCTCCTTGTTCACGGGCTGACATCTCCGGTTTTGGCAGTTTGTGCAAGGCATTTGCAAGTCACCATTTTAAAACCCAAATACCCGCCCCCTGATGGGCTGGCTCTGGTGCATCATGGCCAGGCATCCTGGGACTTGTAGTGTTCGCCATGCTCCTGCATCCTTGTTGGACTCAGCCATCCCCAGTAAAATGGTGCACTCTAGTGTCAAAAAGGAATCCGGTTCCAAATGCTTTTAAACCTCGTCATTCCGCTAATTGTGCAGATTCCGGTATCTCACAGCGGACCATATATCTTCCATGGCGGTGCGGGCTCCACGACCTGGGCTGGCCGTTTAAGACATCACTCGAAGGGTTGCCCCATGCTTTGGGACGCACTCAATGACACAAGGTTGGACCCCGTCATTTGTAACAGAGTCCTTTATTTTAGTTGCGAACCGGCATTCATTTTCAAAAACTTGAAGCCCTACGTGTTTCGGAGCTGCTTGCTCCTTGTTCACGGGCTGACATCTCCGGTTTTGGCAGTTTGTGCAAGGCATTTGCAAGTCACCATTTTAAAACCCAAATACCCGCCCCCTGATGGGCTGGCTCTGGTGCATCATGGCCAGGCATCCTGGGACTTGTAGTGTTCGCCATGCTCCTGCATCCTTGTTGGACTCAGCCATCCCCAGTAAAATGGTGCACTCTAGTGTCAAAAAGGAATCCGGTTCCAAATGCTTTTAAACCTCGTCATTCCGCTAATTGTGCAGATTCCGGTATCTCACAGCGGACCATATATCTTCCATGGCGGTGCGGGCTCCACGACCTGGGCTGGCCGTTTAAGACATCACTCGAAGGGTTGCCCCATGCTTTGGGACGCACTCAATGACACAAGGTTGGACCCCGTCATTTGTAACAGAGTCCTTTATTTTAGTTGCGAACCGGCATTCATTTTCAAAAACTTGAAGCCCTACGCGTTTCGGAGCTGCTTGCTCCTTGTTCACGGGCTGACATCTCCGGTTTTGGCAGTTTGTGCAAGGCATTTGCAAGTCACCATTTTAAAACCCAAATACCCGCCCCCTGATGGGCTGGCTCTGGTGCATCATGGCCAGGCATCCTGGGACTTGTAGTGTTCGCCATGCTCCTGCATCCTTGTTGGACTCAGCCATCCCCAGTAAAATGGTGCACTCTAGTGTCAAAAAGGAATCCGGTTCCAAATGCTTTTAAACCTCGTCATTCCGCTAATTGTGCAGATTCCGGTATCTCACAGCGGACCATATATCTTCCATGGCGGTGCGGGCTCCACGACCTGGGCTGGCCGTTTAAGACATCACTCGAAGGGTTGCCCCATGCTTTGGGACGCACTCAATGACACAAGGTTGGACCCCGTCATTTGTAACAGAGTCCTTTATTTTAGTTGCGAACCGGCATTCATTTTCAAAAACTTGAAGCCCTACGCGTTTCGGAGCTGCTTGCTCCTTGTTCACGGGCTGACATCTCCGGTTTTGGCAGTTTGTGCAAGGCATTTGCAAGTCACCATTTTAAAACCCAAATACCCGCCCCCTGATGGGCTGGCTCTGGTGCATCATGGCCAGGCATCCTGGGACTTGTAGTGTTCGCCATGCTCCTGCATCCTTGTTGGACTCAGCCATCCCCAGTAAAATGGTGCACTCTAGTGTCAAAAAGGAATCCGGTTCCAAATGCTTTTAAACCTCGTCATTCCGCTAATTGTGCAGATTCCGGTATCTCACAGCGGACCATATATCTTCCATGGCGGTGCGGGCTCCACGACCTGGGCTGGCCGTTTAAGACATCACTCGAAGGGTTGCCCCATGCTTTGGGACGCACTCAATGACACAAGGTTGGACCCCGTCATTTGTAACAGAGTCCTTTATTTTAGTTGCGAACCGGCATTCATTTTCAAAAACTTGAAGCCCTACGCGTTTCGGAGCTGCTTGCTCCTTGTTCACGGGCTGACATCTCCGGTTTTGGCAGTTTGTGCAAGGCATTTGCAAGTCACCATTTTAAAACCCAAATACCCACCCCCTGATGGGCTGGCTCTGGTGCATCATGGCCAGGCATCCTGGGACTTGTAGTGTTCGCCATGCTCCTGCATCCTTGTTGGACTCAGCCATCCCCAGTAAAATGGTGCACTCTAGTGTCAAAAAGGAATCCGGTTCCAAATGCTTTTAAACCTCGTCATTCCGCTAATTGTGCAGATTCCGGTATCTCACAGCGGACCATATATCTTCCATGGCGGTGCGGGCTCCACGACCTGGGCTGGCCGTTTAAGACATCACTCGAAGGGTTGCCCCATGCTTTGGGACGCACTCAATGACACAAGGTTGGACCCCGTCATTTGTAACAGAGTCCTTTATTTTAGTTGCGAACCGGCATTCATTTTCAAAAACTTGAAGCCCTACGCGTTTCGGAGCTGCTTGCTCCTTGTTCACGGGCTGACATCTCCGGTTTTGGCAGTTTGTGCAAGGCATTTGCAAGTCACCATTTTAAAACCCAAATACCCGCCCCCTGATGGGCTGGCTCTGGTGCATCATGGCCAGGCATCCTGGGACTTGTAGTGTTCGCCATGCTCCTGCATCCTTGTTGGACTCAGCCATCCCCAGTAAAATGGTGCACTCTAGTGTCAAAAAGGAATCCGGTTCCAAATGCTTTTAAACCTCGTCATTCCGCTAATTGTGCAGATTCCGGTATCTCACAGCGGACCATATATCTTCCATGGCGGTGCGGGCTCCACGACCTGGGCTGGCCGTTTAAGACATCACTCGAAGGGTTGCCCCATGCTTTGGGACGCACTCAATGACACAAGGTTGGACCCCGTCATTTGTAACAGAGTCCTTTATTTTAGTTGCGAACCGGCATTCATTTTCAAAAACTTGAAGCCCTACGTGTTTCGGAGCTGCTTGCTCCTTGTTCACGGGCTGACATCTCCGGTTTTGGCAGTTTGTGCAAGGCATTTGCAAGTCACCATTTTAAAACCCAAATACCCGCCCCCTGATGGGCTGGCTCTGGTGCATCATGGCCAGGCATCCTGGGACTTGTAGTGTTCGCCATGCTCCTGCATCCTTGTTGGACTCAGCCATCCCCAGTAAAATGGTGCACTCTAGTGTCAAAAAGGAATCCGGTTCCAAATGCTTTTAAACCTCGTCATTCCGCTAATTGTGCAGATTCCGGTATCTCACAGCGGACCATATATCTTCCATGGCGGTGCGGGCTCCACGACCTGGGCTGGCCGTTTAAGACATCACTCGAAGGGTTGCCCCATGCTTTGGGACGCACTCAATGACACAAGGTTGGACCCCGTCATTTGTAACAGAGTCCTTTATTTTAGTTGCGAACCGGCATTCATTTTCAAAAACTTGAAGCCCTACGTGTTTCGGAGCTGCTTGCTCCTTGTTCACGGGCTGACATCTCCGGTTTTGGCAGTTTGTGCAAGGCATTTGCAAGTCACCATTTTAAAACCCAAATACCCGCCCCCTGATGGGCTGGCTCTGGTGCATCATGGCCAGGCATCCTGGGACTTGTAGTGTTCGCCATGCTCCTGCATCCTTGTTGGACTCAGCCATCCCCAGTAAAATGGTGCACTCTAGTGTCAAAAAGGAATCCGGTTCCAAATGCTTTTAAACCTCGTCATTCCGCTAATTGTGCAGATTCCGGTATCTCACAGCGGACCATATATCTTCCATGGCGGTGCGGGCTCCACGACCTGGGCTGGCCGTTTAAGACATCACTCGAAGGGTTGCCCCATGCTTTGGGACGCACTCAATGACACAAGGTTGGACCCCGTCATTTGTAACAGAGTCCTTTATTTTAGTTGCGAACCGGCATTCATTTTCAAAAACTTGAAGCCCTACGCGTTTCGGAGCTGCTTGCTCCTTGTTCACGGGCTGACATCTCCGGTTTTGGCAGTTTGTGCAAGGCATTTGCAAGTCACCATTTTAAAACCCAAATACCCGCCCCCTGATGGGCTGGCTCTGGTGCATCATGGCCAGGCATCCTGGGACTTGTAGTGTTCGCCATGCTCCTGCATCCTTGTTGGACTCAGCCATCCCCAGTAAAATGGTGCACTCTAGTGTCAAAAAGGAATCCGGTTCCAAATGCTTTTAAACCTCGTCATTCCGCTAATTGTGCAGATTCCGGTATCTCACAGCGGACCATATATCTTCCATGGCGGTGCGGGCTCCACGACCTGGGCTGGCCGTTTAAGACATCACTCGAAGGGTTGCCCCATGCTTTGGGACGCACTCAATGACACAAGGTTGGACCCCGTCATTTGTAACAGAGTCCTTTATTTTAGTTGCGAACCGGCATTCATTTTCAAAAACTTGAAGCCCTACGCGTTTCGGAGCTGCTTGCTCCTTGTTCACGGGCTGACATCTCCGGTTTTGGCAGTTTGTGCAAGGCATTTGCAAGTCACCATTTTAAAACCCAAATACCCGCCCCCTGATGGGCTGGCTCTGGTGCATCATGGCCAGGCATCCTGGGACTTGTAGTGTTCGCCATGCTCCTGCATCCTTGTTGGACTCAGCCATCCCCAGTAAAATGGTGCACTCTAGTGTCAAAAAGGAATCCGGTTCCAAATGCTTTTAAACCTCGTCATTCCGCTAATTGTGCAGATTCTGGTATCTCACAGCGGACCATATATCTTCCATGGCGGTGCGGGCTCCACGACCTGGGCTGGCCGTTTAAGACATCACTCGAAGGGTTGCCCCATGCTTTGGGACGCACTCAATGACACAAGGTTGGACCCCGTCATTTGTAACAGAGTCCTTTATTTTAGTTGCGAACCGGCATTCATTTTCAAAAACTTGAAGCCCTACGCGTTTCGGAGCTGCTTGCTCCTTGTTCACGGGCTGACATCTCCGGTTTTGGCAGTTTGTGCAAGGCATTTGCAAGTCACCATTTTAAAACCCAAATACCCGCCCCCTGATGGGCTGGCTCTGGTGCATCATGGCCAGGCATCCTGGGACTTGTAGTGTTCGCCATGCTCCTGCATCCTTGTTGGACTCAGCCATCCCCAGTAAAATGGTGCACTCTAGTGTCAAAAAGGAATCCGGTTCCAAATGCTTTTAAACCTCGTCATTCCGCTAATTGTGCAGATTCCGGTATCTCACAGCGGACCATATATCTTCCATGGCGGTGCGGGCTCCACGACCTGGGCTGGCCGTTTAAGACATCACTCGAAGGGTTGCCCCATGCTTTGGGACGCACTCAATGACACAAGGTTGGACCCCGTCATTTGTAACAGAGTCCTTTATTTTAGTTGCGAACCGGCATTCATTTTCAAAAACTTGAAGCCCTACGCGTTTCGGAGCTGCTTGCTCCTTGTTCACGGGCTGACATCTCCGGTTTTGGCAGTTTGTGCAAGGCATTTGCAAGTCACCATTTTAAAACCCAAATACCCGCCCCCTGATGGGCTGGCTCTGGTGCATCATGGCCAGGCATCCTGGGACTTGTAGTGTTCGCCATGCTCCTGCATCCTTGTTGGACTCAGCCATCCCCAGTAAAATGGTGCACTCTAGTGTCAAAAAGGAATCCGGTTCCAAATGCTTTTAAACCTCGTCATTCCGCTAATTGTGCAGATTCCGGTATCTCACAGCGGACCATATATCTTCCATGGCGGTGCGGGCTCCACGACCTGGAAGATATATGGTCCGCTGTGAGATACCGGAATCTGCACAATTAGCGGAATGACGAGGTTTAAAAGCATTTGGAACCGGATTCCTTTTTGACACTAGAGTGCACCATTTTACTGGGGATGGCTGAGTCCAACAAGGATGCAGGAGCATGGCGAACACTACAAGTCCCAGGATGCCTGGCCATGATGCACCAGAGCCAGCCCATCAGGGGGCGGGTATTTGGGTTTTAAAATGGTGACTTGCAAATGCCTTGCACAAACTGCCAAAACCGGAGATGTCAGCCCGTGAACAAGGAGCAAGCAGCTCCGAAACGCGTAGGGCTTCAAGTTTTTGAAAATGAATGCCGGTTCGCAACTAAAATAAAGGACTCTGTTACAAATGACGGGGTCCAACCTTGTGTCATTGAGTGCGTCCCAAAGCATGGGGCAACCCTTCGAGTGATGTCTTAAACGGCCAGCCCAGGTCGTGGAGCCCGCACCGCCATGGAAGATATATGGTCCGCTGTGAGATACCGGAATCTGTACAATTAGCGGAATGACGAGGTTTAAAAGGATTTGGAACCGGATTCCTTTTTGACACTAGAGTGCACCATTTTACTGGGGATGGCTGAGTCCAACAAGGATGCAGGAGTATGGCGAACACTACAAGTCCCAGGATGCCTGGCCATGATGCACCAGAGCCAGCCCATCAGGGGGCGGGTATTTGGGTTTTAAAATGGTGACTTGCAAATGCCTTGCACAAACTGCCAAAACCGGAGATGTCAGCCCGTGAACAAGGAGCAAGCAGCTCCGAAACGCGTAGGGCTTCAAGTTTTTGAAAATGAATGCCGGTTCGCAACTAAAATAAAGGACTCTGTTACAAATGACGGGGTCCAACCTTGTGTCATTGAGTGCGTCCCAAAGCATGGGGCAACCCTTCGAGTGATGTCTTAAACGGCCAGCCCAGGTCGTGGAGCCCGCACCGCCATGGAAGATATATGGTCCGCTGTGAGATACCGGAATCTGCACAATTAGCGGAATGACGAGGTTTAAAAGCATTTGGAACAGGATTCCTTTTTGACACTAGAGTGCACCATTTTACTGGGGATGGCTGAGTCCAACAAGGATGCAGGAGCATGGCGAACACTACAAGTCCCAGGATGCCTGGCCATGATGCACCAGAGCCAGCCCATCAGGGGGCGGGTATTTGGGTTTTAAAATGGTGACTTGCAAATGCCTTGCACAAACTGCCAAAACCGGAGATGTCAGCCCGTGAACAAGGAGCAAGCAGCTCCGAAACGCGTAGGGCTTCAAGTTTTTGAAAATGAATGCCGGTTCGCAACTAAAATAAAGGACTCTGTTACAAATGACGGGGTCCAACCTTGTGTCATTGAGTGCGTCCCAAAGCATGGGGCAACCCTTCGAGTGATGTCTTAAACGGCCAGCCCAGGTCGTGGAGCCCGCACCGCCATGGAAGATATATGGTCCGCTGTGAGATACCGGAATCTGCACAATTAGCGGAATGACGAGGTTTAAAAGCATTTGGAACCGGATTCCTTTTTGACACTAGAGTGCACCATTTTACTGGGGATGGCTGAGTCCAACAAGGATGCAGGAGCATGGCGAACACTACAAGTCCCAGGATGCCTGGCCATGATGCACCAGAGCCAGCCCATCAGGGGGCGGGTATTTGGGTTTTAAAATGGTGACTTGCAAATGCCTTGCACAAACTGCCAAAACCGGAGATGTCAGCCCGTGAACAAGGAGCAAGCAGCTCCGAAACGCGTAGGGCTTCAAGTTTTTGAAAATGAATGCCGGTTCGCAACTAAAATAAAGGACTCTGTTACAAATGACGGGGTCCAACCTTGTGTCATTGAGTGCGTCCCAAAGCATGGGGCAACCCTTCGAGTGATATATATATATATATATATATATATATATATATATATATCCTTCGATTCCGCTTTTCAGTAAGAACTGCCTTCTCGTGGCTCCTGCTCCTGAAAGTACAGACACGGACCAATTCCTTGAGTGCAAATGTTTATTAGCTTTTTCGCTGGTTAGTCGCCATAACGTTTCGGCTCCAATTGAGCCTTGTTCACATGACAACATGACCTTTCACATTACTTCCTTAAATAGGATACCTTGATACTCAGCACGTGATACTGGAGACAAAGACATGGACATAGTTGACAGACTACACATGATGGATCTTAATGCTATTAACATCGTAAGGCAAACGCCCTTAAAGTTATAATATTGAACTTTATTATTGCTGGTTGGGCTCAAGATATGCTTATGAATAAGCATGTAGGTGTTGTTGTATTAATACGGGGAGCCAGATATTCTTAAAATTTGATTACGTATATCATGGCAAATAATACCCCTGATTATTCAAATATTCAAATGGTTACATGGATATCAGTTATGTACTGATAATTTTAGAACCCTTCTTGATATATATAAGCCCATCAGCCATCTATTCTATTTACGCATCTCGGGATAAATCCCCATAAAGTCCTATGTCTTGTCATCAATGCCTGATTTTTCTATGCTACAGATCCCTGTAGCTGTGCAAGATACGCGAGTAAATAAATTACAGTGCAAAAGTGCCAATAAATAGTCATTTTGTAAAACGTTTCAATAAACATACGATATTGATAAAAAAAATTGCGTTAAAAAATATGTAAACAACATTTGTGATTTTTTGAAAGTGCAAAAAAGTGCGAAAAGGTACAAAGTGCAGATAAAAAAAGCTGACTAAGGCCAATCATATAGGAAAATTTTGATTTACATCTATCATTTTTTGAAACACAAGTATCTCAAAATGGATGACCGGATACTAAGATAGACCTGATGTAATCAATCCAACAGACAGGAATTTAGACAGAACACAGTGCTACTGTTATCTGGGGTGTGAGATATTGGATACCATCTAGTCATATATTATCAACTGGCACTGACACCTTTAGATAATTTGAACACTACATACCAATCAAAAACATCATCTTTAACATTTCATCAGATGTGATATATCTAAAACAATAAATAGTATATCAATTGGTTAAAATTGTCTTCCACAATAATAAGAACTCATTGATAAAATCAATTGTATAAAACAAGTAATATAAAATTCAGATAGGTAAGTATGTCCAAAGTGAGATATATTCGAGTGTTGTATCCAATTCCACCCCACTAATAATATGCAAGGAAATACGGTATGTGCTCCTAACCTAAAATGGTATGCAGATCCTCAGTGACATTAAGTCCGCCAGGGAATTTGGAATCAAGTAAGAGTATATACTTCGTCTCCATCTGTCTCAACCTGGCTTCCCTGTTTCCTCCACGTCTGCTAGCTGGTATTGAATCAATAACAAAGAACGTCATTTCCTTGTTATTGCTATGATGTATCTCCTTAAAATGACGGGCGACAGGATAAGTATTGTCCTGATTAGTGATTGCCCTTAGGTGTTGTAGGATTCGTTTATGCACCTCTAAATTGGTGCTTCCTACGTATCTGAGTGCACATGGGCACTGGAGCACATACACCGCATACTCTGTTTTGCAAGTTAAGAGTTTCTCAATTTTGTGTTTCCTGTCACTAAAACCATCCTTGAAAAATTTGGTGTTAATGCCATGCGTGCAAGCCTTACATATTTTGCATTTATAGAAGCCACCATTGGTTTGTAGCCAACTAGTTTTTTCCATTATTTCAGGATTGGTATTCACTAGGCAGTCTCTCATAGAGGGCGCTCGACTAAAGGTTAGGGTTGCTCTACGTGGTAAGGTAGGGCCTAATATACTGTCACTGGTTAAAATGGGCCAATTACGATTAAAAATGCGATACAATTCCCGATGTTGTCTATTGTACCCAGTGATAATGCGAAATTATTTTTGTGGTTTGGGAATTTCTTGGGTTCCTGGATTACAGCTGATCACATTTTCTTTTTTTTTCAATAATTCCTGTCTGGTTTTAGACCTGGATTTATTAATGGCTCCATCAATAGTTGCTTCCGAGTATCCTCTTAGTAAAAATCTACTCTTGCTAGAGATTTGGGCCACCTTTAATTCGGCCTCATTACTACATACTCGGCGTAGCCGCAACATCTCTCCATATGGGATACTAGTAATTAGATGTTGTGGATGGGCACTGGCCGCATGTAAGATGGTATTGCCGGCCGTTTCTTTTCTAAATAATCTCGTTTCAATGGAGCCATTGGAAATGTAAACCTCCGTGTCTAAAAAACTGACATGAGACTGGCTCATAGTAACTGTAAACCTCAAATTTAAATCATTAACATTAATGGCCCTGACAAAATCTTCCGCTTCCTCCTTACTACCCACCCAAACGACAAACAAATCATCAATGTATCGATACCACGCGATTACATGTGACTTCATTGTGTGGATATGTTCAGTTCTGAGGACCAGTTCTTCCCAAGCTCCCATGTGTAAACATGCGTAGCTTGGAGAAAAACTGGCCCCCATAGCTACTCCTTGTAACTGACGATACACCAGATTGTTATACATAAAGAAATTATTATGTAGGCATATTTTTAACATATATATATATACATATATTGTAGAGACTCTAGGACTCTAGACCAGTCTCAGCCAAACACTACCTATAGGCTTACAAATATGGTATGTTATGAGGAGAAAAAAAGGGTTTGTGACACAGGGCTGTACTTGCAGGACCAGGTCCACCTCATAGTCATAGATCTAACATGGCAATTCATCATTGGTGGGACATAAGAGAAAAAAGAAACGATTATTTAAAAGAACATATGAGAGTAAGTGAGTTGAAGGGGAAGAAGAATAGGCTGTTAAAATAGGATGCATTGCATGCATGGGAAAAGTACGGCAGTAGTACAAGATGAGTGGATCGTCAGGGAAATAAGGAATTGGCAGAAAGATAGGATCAAATAAAAATAATTGAGGAATGCATAAAGCTAAAACAAGGGAACTAAGGCAACAGGCATACACACCTGTCAAAGGTAGGGAGTCTGGAGGTCGCAGAGGGAGGAATGGACTACAGAAGCCATGGTCAGTCCCTTCCCCTTGACAAAACACGAGCTACAATACTACTTCCAAACTACTCAACAGAGGAGGCCTAAATAAAGTGAATGAACAGAGGCAGAATATTCATCAGTTAGTCATATAAGAGTCACAGAACTATTTTTAACACCAGACTTCCTCAGACACAGATGATGCAAGTTGACTATGGTGGTCAACCTTTCATTAAATCTTTATTCAGACTTATATTCTACCATTAAAGAACGTGAGAAAATAATATGAAAATATCAGAGTTCAATAGAAACCATTAAAAACATAAACCAAATTTGGAATTAAAATAGGTTTAAAGAATATCAATCAAAAATTGAAATTCATAATGTGTATCTTTTCCTTAACATCAAAGCTTGAGTGATAAAATGTAAAACACCAATTCATATCATCGGGGACTCAAGGCGCTGTTGGAAAATCAAACCATCTTGATGCAACTTTAAAGACTCCCCTCTAAGAATGGGACATAAGAATCCCGATTGGTTGAAACAAACAATGGGCAGCATAACAGTGAGTGCTTAGTGGTTTGGCAGGAAAAGCCATTGCAGGCGCAGCTTAGTAATGAAGCAAACCAATATCCAGTAATGAGGAAAGTCCCTAAGTAATGGTTCATGTTAAGTCACAACAGCAAGAGGTCAAATCTATGTTCAGGGGCTTTGACCCACGTGAGATAGGGTTCCAAGCCATTGCATGTAGCAAGCAAAGTATAATGCTGGATTGTTACCATACTAATTGCTTTCTCCAGCCTTAACTTTTCTCTGTGTTCCAAGAACTGTAGCTTAATCTGAGCCTTGGAGAGGGAGTTAATGTCAGCTAAATGTGCCCATAAATTTATCAGCCCGAGATCTTGGAGCAGCTTTTTGACATAATTTAACCATGGAATAGGCTAAACATTACTTTGCTTCAGGCAGTCTTCAACAATATCACACATGAACTTCAAATCTGGAGCGAACTATCATTTTACCCATAACAAGATAGGAGCCAGCCCCACCAGGTCTTCAAGGAATCCTAATATCACTTCATTATGGGCAATAAGACTTGGGTGGATCTTGAGAGTCCTAAAAGTCTCGACAAAAGTTTGTTCTCCACCATCTGGAGGGGCTTCCCGGAAGTGAACTCCAATACTCCTGCTTCTTATGTCGCCACTGTCTGACACTTACTTTTATGAAGCATCACAATTTCTTTTGGAGATTAATGGCACAATTTATTGGCAAACCTAAAAACTATTTCACAACCTTCTTTCATTTGTTGAGACTTCTGGGTTATCAATCTGTCCCAACTCAAGTTACCAGAGAAGAGAATACCCAAATAACTAAAGTTTGGTATTTTCATAATAGGTATTCCTCCCATGGTGAATTTTTGGGAGGGGGTGTGTTGAGGACTACTAGTCCGGATGTATGATTTATTGTGATTAAGCTTGAGCTTCAAGTCATTCATAAAAGAGTAGAAGTCATCCAGCAGTATTTACAGACCATAAGCACTGTGTAATCCATATAAAGCAGTACAGGGATCAATCGCTCGCCAATTTAAGGGATATCGGTGGTTAGTGACTCTAAAAAGGCATTGAATGCGTTGATATAAAATAAAACGAAGAAGGGGGCCAATATACACCCTTGTCTAACCCCCCAGTGTCTTGAATGGTTGGCGTCTGATCACCATACTGGGTATATCAAACCCTCATTGTGTTACCTTGGAGCAGCCTTTTCAGGACTGTTGGGGGGAAATCAACTCCTACTCACTCCATAATGTCCCATAATTTATATCTACCTACGAAGTCAAAGGCTGAAGAGAGGTCCATAAAAGTCACATGTATGGATCCTCTCCTGGTCTTGACATAATTTCCAAGGATAAGGCAGGGGGTTCAGAAGTGCCTAAACCCGTACGGACACCGTATCGGTCCTCTGTGAAGAAGGCTCTCTCTCTACCACCAAAGCTTCCAAACTCCCTGGCATTACCCTCCCAAATATCTTTGCAGACTATGATTGTCAAATGTTTGACAAGACTGGATATGTCCAAAATTGTTATTTATAGGGCTGCCTGAGAGCACTAGCAAAACGGACCCTGATCTCAGTAGACCACATGGGTCTATGAGGATAAGGAATGGTTGTAGGGACATCTGTTAAATTCCATCTTGCTACAGGAATTGCAAATTTCTCTCTTAGCATGAGCCAACTGCATATGTTCCATTCTCGAGAAATAGCAAACAATGTGTGGGGTACACTAATGTTTTGGTGTCCAGACCCATGCTCGCTGCTCCTAAGCATACTATGTGCCCAATAACAAGTAAACACGCATTTCTAATGAAAGACAAAAGTGCATACCATTTGTTGGGACTAGATTTGTAAAAAGAGATTAGAGCTACAATCACATGTTTACCTGACGGAATGCATTTGGAAGAAAATGATGGGTTAGAATTATTTTATTATATGGGCAGCTTCCCATTAAAATTACTGACTGTGCCACCACATATACTATCTATGATAGATGACAGTGTATGGGCCAAACATTAAAACAATGTAGGCAAAATGACCAAGTAAGAATTAAAGTCAAGCTGAATGTTGCCAAAGAACACCACAGTATAAAATTTCACCAGAAGGGTTACAAAGAAAAAAATACACAGAAGGACTTGGATATTCGGCTCCAGGAGCCGAAAGATCCATTAATGGAGTATATATTTGCATGGCTTACTTAGAGTAACCTCCCTATTCAAATGTAAGGGTTCCTCAGAAAAGTTAAGCAGTGACTGTCATATTAGTTACATTGGAAATGATAACAGCAAGGTGCCAAATTGTTTGTGCCAAAGTACAAAAATTCTGATGACACTACACAAAGTACTTTTTGGATGTGTCTTATTATAGGTGGGAGGGTACAGAGCAATTTCTGTTCACCACACAGACAGCCATTAAATGCACTAACCATCAGGACCAGATATACACATCACATCTAAAGAAAATATCATTGTCTATAGCAGTATCACTATTAGACACCAACATAATAGAGATATTGGCACAAGTATCAGAGCTCCTCAAGGAGACTAAGCATCCATTCAAGTTGAGATTACCGAAGAGGTACTTTTTATAAAGATCTTTGTGATATACTCAGTTCTGGTGAAGGCACCATTTGTTTGATCTAGACAAAGTAACTGTAAAGATTGACTGAGCTAGGCAAATATCTCAACAATCAGCAAGTGATCAATAACAGCAGATCCCTGAATTAGTTATCCATCTTTATAACTGTCAGATTGTCGCCTTCTCTAATGGCACTGACCCCGGCAAAGCACCAATACCAGCACCATCTAATAACCCATTAATGGGAGAAATTCTCAATCACCTACGTATTGGCTGTACATCAGCTTTAGGTCTCCAGACAACATATATCAACATGACAGGAGTAGATTTCACGGGTGACAATACCAATTATCATCCCCATGATAGAATTGTAACAGCACCCTCTTAGGCTTGATAGCTAGGAAAATTAACACCCCAAAACACATGACAGAGGCAGAATTTTTGGGATAGCATGGAAAGGCAATGCAGGATATAGATCACTATCTTGAGGTTGACTTTGAGCTGGACCTTGATGCAACTGTGAGAGAGGAGTTTTTAAAAAGGATAAATGAATGTAACTTTGATACAACTAGAATAGAGGAGTTTGTTTCAAATTGTACAAAGACTGTTGTGGTTGTCTAACCAATGGTGAGGTATCCTCTAAAGGACCCATCAGATTAGTAATGGTGAGGAAAGGTAAATATGTGTTTGTTGATCCACCCATCCTTGTGCCGCCTGGACCTGGAACAGTGGTCATCCTGGCCACTAAGAAACAGTTATAAAGGACATTGCAGGGAAAGTTATTGATTACAACAGTACTGACATGGCTACTCTTTCTGATTGCATGTTGTTTTTTGGACATAACTGAGATGCTTTTAACACAGCGCCAAGTAGGAAATAATGAAATTGAGGTAAATAATACAGAATTAGTTCCCTTCACATAATGGTTACATGACATTTCATGTGGGCCCATAAAAAATCCCATGAACATGACTAAAAGGAAAGGCATGAACAAAGCAGCTGTACGAATGATGAATCCATATAGTAATGTTCTGAATGCTACCAAGTAAGATTTGTATACGGTGACCTCTTGTTGAAAGGACTCAGACAATTGGATTTAGAGTACATGAAAACAATTTTTCAGGGTCATAAATTTCCCTTATTAACAAAAGCATTGTTGGCTCAAACCAACAGGGACACACCTGAGTCACTGCTTTGGACGACAGATTATTTAAACAGTTTTCTTGCAATTTGTCAAACTCTGTGTGAATCTTCCATTTGGGGTCTAACTTACTATACTAACAATTTTCATACACCTCTTTTGTTCATGAATCTAAAAGATTTTCTCTTGTGGTTCTTAGTCAGCAGGAGGGCAATCATAAACAAAGAATATGTATTTATGTGAAAATGTCTCTGCCTCTTTAGATACAGGTGGAAAAATGCTTTTGTGGATGAAGCACCACAGACGCACACAGTACATCAGATGTACTAGGAAATAACTCAGGGGCATATATGTCTGAGCTAACAAAGGCTGCTAAGTTCTTCCCTAAATGGGTATCAAAGAGAAAGTCATCCATCGATGATGAGAAAGTTCACCCTGTGATGACTGGCCAACAAGTCTACATTTGCAACTATGTTCACAAGTGGAAAATCTAAAATTGGAAGGGCCATTCACAGTGGCATTAACCACACCCATGGTTATTAAAATGGCTGGAAGGAAACAATGACTCCACCTCAAAGATGACTCATCAATACAAGCTCTCCAACAGACACAAATGGGAAAAGAGGGAGGAAGAGATGATCACCTGTAAATCCCCCTGCCCCACCTGCTTGGATAATTTCTTTGACGCTACTAATTGACAATTATGTGTTTCAATTTTCCTTTTTACCTGGTTGTTTTAACAATATATGTTTTATATCTTTGATGTTTTCTCAGTGATATGCAAAATTTCTGCCACCGGAGAGAGGGACCCATAAATCTGGCCCCCACAAGTGTAAAAAAAGGCGACCTTCACCACATGATGCTAGGTTATATTTGGTATCAGCACCTGTTTGAGATATGAAGGAACTGAATGAATCATGTGTTGTGTGTGTTACCTTATTCCTCATGCCACTGCATCAGATAGGTTACAGTTATCATGAGAAGTGTGCCCGAACATCGCTTTTTGCTTATTACATCCCTACCTGTATGGGATGAAGGCCCAGATGCAGCTTGTAAAGATATGACTTAGCTCATTTAGTGTGAACATCACTAGATTTGATAAGGAGGCAGAATTACTATACATTCCTACAAATGAACAAACAAGTATTGAATGAGTTTGCCCACATGAAACTAGATGCATTGCACCAAGCTATATTAAGTGAACTTGTCTGCATGCACCAGAGGATTAATGGGTGGGAAGGCAGAATGTTAGCACACAGCATTTTCAGTGTCCTGAAGGAAGTGGCCCGATTCGGGTCATTAATGACCTCCTCTCAGCCTTCCATACCAAATGAAGAGTCGGTCAGAAAGAAGAGAATAGAAACCAATAACTGTTTATTAGATACACTCACAGCGGAGCCCAGTCTGCCCATTCGCTAAGAGTGCTGCAGAGGGACTGACATCAGCAAGCATAAAGATACATTATGTACATTTTGTAACTGGGCTAAAACACGCCCATAGTGGAATTTTCCAGGTGCTGCTAAGCCATAGAATACAAGAAAAAAACGGTCTCAGCTCTCATATCTAACACAAAGTTACAAAGTCCAAGGTTGTTCCAGTCGGGCCCGTCACTAGACAAGTGGGAGATGGCCTCTATCTTGTGGGAAAGGTATGTGCTTATATGAACAGTCTATTCATTAGTGAAGCAAAACCCAACCTTGGAGAAATTAAACCTAACAGAGACCTTTTCTCAGAAATAGCAAAGGATTGGTTTCGATTATGATTCAAAATGGCATCTAAACAGAAAATGGTTCTGCAAATGCTAACTTACATAGGATATTGCACAAGTATAAACATTTCTATTTTAACAGACCCTCCTTTTAGCATGAGCTAAAACATTTTCTGACAGCTACAGGGAACATATAATATTAAGCAAAACAGGAAATTGTGAACAATAATAACAATAAACCTCATGAACATTCCATATTTTCAGCATCCGGAAAAGAGACTGTAAGGAGAGAAGAAGTCTTGAAAATGCCCTTATGTATTTGCATGAGCCCACCTATCTCTTTCTGTACCATAATTGCAGCATTGTTATCATGAATTGATATTTCCTTCTTAGGAGTGAGAATGGCAGTGCAATAAGAACAACAGAAGGGGAGGCACTGAATAAGGCCACAACAAAGCACCAATATCACAATCAGGTAAATCACCTTTTCAAGAATCCAACTGCAGCCACCAAAAAGTGACCAACTCCAATTTCCACTTTCAATTCCCTTGACATTCTCATAGATGTATAATATGTGTTTGGTTATATTCTTTTCCATATTTTGATTTCCCACTACCGCGCATACACCACCACTCTTGGCTAAGATGAAATCCACTGCGTATCTAGTCTGTTCGGAATATATCCGCATACTTTCCAACTGAGTGGTGATGTCTCGTGAAGCTGCACAGTAGTATTAGATAAAATTTGTAACTTGCACCCAAAATATTCTCTAGCTTTCTCACCCTGGGCCATGGAGGTACCTCCCAAAGTAAAAATAGAAGAAAGGATTATCCAAAAGTAATCCCATTTCTATAATTATTGACCTCTATATCGTTCATTCCCTCACAAAATTCTTTGGTCAAAGTCCTCTTAACCAAACGAGCATTAGGCTTAGCATATTTACAAGGGACATCTAGAGGCAACACCATCCCAAGAGCTACATCGTTGTTACCATTATGCACATTAGAATAGATACCGTTGGACAAAAAGTAATACCCCAGGTGTGCATAAATCCGTTTTCATAATCTACTGCAGCATATCTAGTGTTCATTCCAAAGGTACTCAGATCTTTATCATTCACCAAGGGCATTGTATCTTTGCACAAAACTATTCCTGAATAATTGATATACAATGAAGTGTCAGTACTATTCACAATAGGACAAGAAGCAGGATAATAACCAGCCTCCCAGGTGACTATCAATTCTTTGTAATGCCAACCCACCAGAGTAACATTCTGTACTTCCATGTAGAAATTATCGCAGTATGTGTTGTTATCACAACCTGGATAACCCATTCACAGTGGCTTTCTATAATATAAACAAGGACCTGGATAGCCAAAACCAAAAACTCCCTTCACTTCTGTAAATTGCAGCGGCAAGTATATGTAAAATTTACAAGTGACATGGGTAGGCAGTCCATAAACTAGTACCAGATTCAGTAGGATAACAAGCTCTCCCTTCTCCAAAGAACTTCTTGTGTGTGTCTAGAAACACATTACTCAGGCTGTCCTTTTCTTACTTATTGGGGATATGATCTTACCCTTAGTACGTGAGGGCACATCCTGATCTTTTTCCAAAACCCATGACGCCCCACACAATAGCATTAACAACAACAGCACATGTTATATTTTGTGTTTGCGGGTCGATACCATACCATGGTGAGCAACCAGAATCACTGGCTGCTCTTCCTCAGCAACCATCCTACCAAAGGGATGCATAACGAATGATGAAATGGGGGCATAATTTGAAAGAAATATATATGTTCCGAGTGTCCGTCAGAGCCTCACTGGAACAGGCTCCTATTGTTCATCAATACGTTGGCGCTCTTGGGCACCGGCTGTGGAGTTTGCTCTGTCCTTTAATGTATCCCACATCGATTAAGATGGTATACCTCCATGGTATACTTTGGTCTTTCCTATCTAATGTTCAATGTTCAAACAAATAAACTAAAGTAAGAAGAAATCCTTCACCCAGCTCAAACACTCCCTGTTGGTATTATAACTCTCTTTTCTCCTTCGGTGCAATTCCCCTCAGCCGAGTGCGCAAATTATACCTGGCAGCCCCAGATACCTTAGGAGCAGGGAAAAGAGGCTCATGGATAGCTCGTATTTCTGAGGGAACAGACTCATTCAACACACTTTCATTTTCTTTATTTGTCTGCGTCCATGTTAGTTAGGCATCACTAAATGGGACAAACCGAGGCACCTGCTCGCACTCTGAGTCTCCGATGCCATCCTTGACCCACTGATCATAGGGTAGAGGTAGAGGAACCTACCGACTATGGGTGGCGTGCACCCAGGTCTTAAGGCCAGCAACCTTTACAGCAGTACAGGTCACCAGCAGAACCTGTTCAGGCCCCTTCCAGCACGGCTCCAGACTTTTCTTCCTCTGAAAATTCTTCAATAATACATAATCGCCGGGCTGGATATCATGCCCAGGTCCCTCTGGAGTGGACGGCAGGGACTCACGCACCTGTTGGTGAATAGAACATAAACTTTTGGTTAACTGGCCAAGATAATCGATCAACACAGGGCACTCAATGTCTGAAAATTTGTGAGGACGGGGGACGCCCCAGACATTAGCCTGGCGTCCAAACACGACCTCATAGGGTGACAATCCTGTTCTAGAATGAGTTGTCGTTCTTGTTGACAAAAGAGCTAACGGTAAAGCATCTGGCCACTTTAACCCTGTTGTCTCCTGTATTTTCGCCAGTTTCAGTTTAAGAGTACTATTGTACTTCTCACCAAACCCGCTGACTGTGGATGATTGGCAGCATGGAATAGCTGCTTAACATGAAGAGCCTCACAAATCAATTGAATCACTTTCGCATTAAAATGACTTCTGTTGTCACTCCAGATGACTCGGGACAAGCCGAAACAAGGAAATAACTCCTTCAGGAGTACCTTTGCAGTCGTAATGGCTGTTTTATCTTTAGTGGGTTAAGCCTCAACTCATTTACTAAATGCACAAACGACCAGCAAAACATACTTCAAATTATTACATCCCTCCAATTCGATATAGTCCATTTGAAGGACTTCAAAAGGAAAAGTGGGTGGTGCAAAATTACGTGGTGGTGTAGGGGTACAGGATTATGCATCATGCATACCATGCAGTATTTTAGTAAGTGTGCAGCTATCTTAGAGAAGTTATCATTCTGCCATACAGGATCCAGCAATTTACAAAGGCCTTTAGCACTGATTTGAGCTAGACCGTGGGCCACAGTAACCACAGGGAGAACATATGCACCTGGCAACATTCAGCTCTCTTTTGCTCATTTATCAATCCAACATCCTTCCTCATTCAACTGTGTTGCACTTTCCTGCCACACCACTAAGGGGCATATTATCAAGCACTGAGTTAAAATTATCGCCGCTTTAGCGGCAGAAAACAGCTGTTAAAGCGGCGATAATGGGCTTGATAATATACCGCAGAGGATTCCCATAGAAGCCCATGTTCACTCCAGAACATGGCCTTCTATGGGAATTCTCAAGGGCATATTATCAAGCCCATTATCGCCGCTTTAGCAGCAGTTTTCTGCCGCTAAAGCAGCGATAATTTTAACACCGTTTCTTGATGATATGCCCCTTCTATTGTAGCTTCATTTTGGATCTCCTTTAAACTTTCAAGGGTATCTTCAAACATGATAACCTCAGGAATCCACCTAGCTGGACCTGCTACAAACATTCTTTTCATTTTTGTCCGGGCCGTTTCCATAGCTATCTGATTGTGAGAAGTTGGCCTGGTATATGATGTTCACTAGTTAAAGTGACCACCTTGTACCATGCCAAGCAACCCTTATGGTGTGGTTGTAAGTCAACCTTTTCGGACTAGCTGCCCTAGTGGTAGCGTAGGCTAAGCAGTCTTTGAGGCTAAACTCGTGAAACGTGTTAAGCAGGCTGTTTTACCAAATGTAACCCCCTTTTATACCAATGAAAGGACACCACACAGATATATATTGAAAATATATATGTATTTATTTCTCAAAGTAACCCCTAGACTCTTTATGAGCACAGGAGCACAAATCGTTAAACAAGAATACGTTAGAATACACAGAAGTTGCACTTTATATGGATAGGCCCTGGTGGCCGCTCAAACCATATACTAAAATAGTGGTATAAGTACCACGAACAGAAAAGGGAAAAGGCCTAGGGCCTCTAGAATCGCTGGGCCTACAAGGAGCTAACTTCAGTTAGTGACCAGGAGGTCCCCGGGTTGCGTGTGCAGAGCAACTAGTCACACGCGAGCTCTCATAGGTTTTCAATGGGTGCGTAAAAGTTACAAAGTTACTGCAAAAAGGATCTTCCGGATGGACTATGAACTCAAGATTGGAAACACAGACACTAGGGAGTGCCAGCTTTACCTCACCCACAGGAAGCGGGTGCATAGGTCTCGAAGTGCGTCGGGTTTCTTCTATCTGTTCAATGGAGCCTGTAGTCAAAGATGCTGCAGGCGGTCGGTCCGGAAGAGATGCGGTGGATCCCAGAGTGGATCGGAGTTGTAGAAGACCTGTAAGCAGAGGGGACAGTGTTCACAGTCACTAGCCAGTGACCAGCGTGGCACCAGGTGGGTACCAGGCGATGTCGGGTGCAAACAGGAAGAAAGGTGCAGCTTGTCTCTGCAGCCACGTGGTCCCTGAAGGTCGACGACGTCCAGGAGTTGGTTCACGAGCTGTCCCACGCAGGCTCTCACTGTCGGCGGTGTCGGCGACTTGATCGAAGCAAACAAGCCTTGGCAAAAGCAATTGTTATGGAACACAAAATAAGCTGATGGTTCTGACCAGCAAGGTCAGAGGGGTTGCTCCTTTGGAGGGGAGCAAGGGACAGTCAGGAGCAACCAGACCAGTGGTGTAGTTCTTGAAGTTCGTCGCCAAGATGGCCACTAGCCAGCGGGCCAGCAACCGGTTAGGCGCGTCGAGTGGCAAAATGCAGAAGGGCCCCACGCAGATCGTGGAGATGCTGGAGGGCTCACCTTTGGTGCAGATGCTGCTCGAGGGTTGGGCTTCTCAGATCCCAAAGCACAACTTGGAGGGAGCCTCGGTTGTCGCGCTTGCAGCTTGTCGTGGTCTTTTCAAGATGGCTGGCTCCACGTGTCTCGGTGCCTCCACGGGTCTCCTCTTTTCAGGGACTGTGGATCGGGTGGTGAGAGGTCTGGAGGTCCAGGTCTTGTCAGTCTCTGGGCTCGGGCTCCGGCGGGAGGCGGCGGCAAAGCAGACGTTGATTCACTGGATGGTGCTTGCGTTAGCAAGGTGGTCACTCCCTGACCACAGGGGAGATTGGCTTCAGTCCTCTGTGCGGCAGAGCGTCGAAGTTCCCGTCTTCTTCTTGTAGTTAAGTTGATTCCAGGATGTCTGAAGTCTTAGGACACAGCTCCTACCTTTAAGCGGATTCTAGGGGCCGGACTACCTGCTAGGTCCCTCCCTAAGGGTGGGACCAGGAAGGGGGGTGGTTACACCCCCAATCCTTTGTCCAGCTCGCCCCAGGCCCAGGACTGGTGTGCCCCAGGACCGGATTGAACTGGCATATGCACCGAGGCTCCTTGTGAGCCTCAGGCATGTCTGGTTTCTTTCAAGCCCTACCTGACCAATACACAAAATCCTGTCTGGGGTGGTGCACGCACCTCCCCTGGCAGGAAACCCTTTGTCCACGTCTCCCAAGCTGGAAGGACTCCCAGCAGCAGGAGGGCAGACTTGTGTCTGTGGTGGCAGCATCCATTTTGTGGAGCTGAGGCTATGTCTGATTTTACCCGGGTTTCAGGTACTGTACATGTCGTGTCCCTCTAGAAGGGTGGAATGCTAACCCCGTCGCCAGAATTGGCGAGGGGTTAGTATTCCAATTCATATGACACCTTACTCGACATGTTTTGATAAAGCCAAACCAAAGATAGCATTTAACCGCGAGGTTCATAATGCACTTAAGAGTATATGGTATAACGATATCTGGAAACAGTAGAAGGAAGTTGTTCCGACCACTGCAGACAGGCTCAGCTCATGCCAGAGCACCATCTCACATGGAACCAAGCACTCTGCCTTCAGGATTGTTAAGGCCTGCCATAGGAGTGACTTATAGGTTAACATGTGTCCCATTTAAGGTTAGGTATAGGTATACTACACCTAAGTAAGAGGTGGTTACACCAACTTACCCCAGCTGAGTGATCAGCCAGTTGTGTCAAATTTGTTAGGCCAGGCCAGGGGTGGCATAATACATGCTTCAGCCCCTGGCAGGCCTTAGATACACCAATGCCCTGGGTACCTAGTGTACACTGGTACAGGGGCTCACAGGGTGATCTAGTTCCAATGGGTTATGCACCTAGGGTGCATGGAGTCCATTTTAAAGAGAGAGCAGATGGGCTGAGGTCCTGAATGGCAGGATCTCAGGCCAACTAAGTCGAAAAACCAGCTAGACACTAGGCAAACATTTGGGGGTAACCATAGTCAGATATCCACCTTCCTACACTGATCAACAAAAGCATTTCCCCTACCACATCATCAGTGACTTTCCTGTGGGTACTACACTTAACTATGGCCAAATTCTTGGGGAACGTCAAAGCAGACAAAAGCCTCAATATGAGATGTCCATGTTGGATTTTTGTGCCATGGGAAGTAAGGAACCCTCTCCCAGCCCAGAGTCGCCCAAAATTATGCACAACCCGAAAGCATACTGGCTGTCAGTATAGATGTTGAAAACCAGCCCCTCACTCAATTCACAAGCTCGAATAAGGGAAGCTAACTCAGCAGCTTGAGCCAACTGATAAGGGACCTGTTATGTCTCTACTACTGTGCGTAGCGTTGTAATAGCATAGGCTGCAGTGGTGGAACCATCTGGTAATTTAAAACAAGAGCCATCAACATATAGTTCCCCTTGTGGGTCAGATAAGGGAACATCAGTCAAGTCTACCCATCCTTTCATCTCTTCTTCTGTTCGAAAGATGCAGTTATGTTTATCAAGTTCATCACTCTCAGAAAAGAGAGGTAGTAACGTGGCTGGATTCAGAGTGGCACATCTTTTGATCGTGATTTGTTTAGCAAACAATGTCAATTCTTAGCCAGTAAGACGTAGACTGGTGAGGTGCTGTGTCTTCCTCCTATACAAAAGTGTATCCACAGCATGGAACACCATGACTGTGAGGTCAGTATCAAGCACAAGTCCAGGCGATTGTCTTATTGAAGTGGCCACAGACATGACCGCTCTCAGACAACTTGGAGGGCTCTCGCAACTGAATCAAGCACAGCAGAGAAATAAGCACACGGACATTGCTTATCCCCAAATTCTTGTTTTAGGACAGAAAGTACGCAACCAGCCATCTCGTGGATGTAATGCACAAATGGCTTGCCATAATTAGGATTACCAAGCACAGGAGCCAAACAAAGCCCAGGTTTCAATTGCTCAAGAGATTGCTGACATTCGGGCATGCAAGGCAAAGGCACATGCACTTCTTTTGTTGTTAATGCAAGCAAAGGTTTGATTAGTAGGGAATAGTTAGGTATTCACTAGCGACAGTAGGAAGTGATACCTATAAAAGTGCGCACATCTTTTTGAGTTTGTGGAATGGGCATTTTAACAATGATACTAATACGCTCTGGGGTCAACCTCCTACACTCCTTCGACAGTAAGTGACCTCCTGTCGACAATACTGATATTTAGAAAGAGAAACTTTAAATGGTAGCATATAATTTCTTTAACAAATTCAAACCCATCAAATGTTCACCACAATTAACCCTGGGCATAGTTTGCATAGTAGCGCTACCCATAGCTACGCGAAGTGCGTAGTGCACTGTTCGCAATGATTGCACAGTGCCGGATGCTTGTCCTTACTGTGCAATCATTGAAAACGGCATCTTGCACAGTGCGAGCTGTCGTTTTCTGCCGCTTGAGTAGAATATTACTTGAGCGACAGCTTTCTCAACACGGACTGGTAGTTTCTCATCGCGAGCGGTCGCGAGCATACGCGACCACTCGCAATGAGAAACCGCCCCCCCATTAAGAATCTCGCCGGGAGGTTTATTTTACACGCTCGCGATCGGCAACATGAATGTTGCTGATCGCGAATAAGGAAAAAGTCTCGCCGGGATGTCATTTTGCCCGCTCGCGGTCGCCAACTTGATGTTGAGGACCGCGAGCAAGCAAAAATGCCAACTATGCTACGCGATTCTGCACTGTGCTACGTGCAATTCGCGTAGCTTGAAGTAGCACAAACTACGCACACTTCGCGAGCGTAGCGTAGTTGTCCACACAATAGGATGTCAAAAAAACAGGGAAAACCACATTAAAAGGACCAACAGTCAATGCAAGGGGTCGTGAAATGGGACTTACAATCTTTACATCTCAAAAACTGACTGAAACATTATTATGGCCAGACGGAGCAGCCCCAGGGACCAAATGTCGAGAAACAGAATTCTTCATCACACCTGCATCCACCAGAAATTCCTGAGTCGAACTTTGCAAATCCGCAGTGATATAAGGACCATTCTGATCTACATGTATCGGAACTGGTCACTCACTCTATCCCTGGCTATCCTAGCTGTAAGACATCCCTGTCACCTCATCCATATCATAATCATCATGATAATACTGTCCATAGCGAGGGTCATCAAAGTAATTGTTATCAGAGCAACCCTGTGAGACCGCAGCATTCTGAGCTCTATCAGTCCCACAACCTCTCTCTTGAGAACCTCGCCCTCTAGGAACCGCAACCTTCTGTAAAGGCACAGGACACTCGCTATGCCAATGACCCTCCTCCTTACAGTATGCACACTGATTCAGCCCCAAAGATGTCATGGTCGGCTGCCTGCTAGTGTGTGGAAGCTGTCTGGGAGAACCACTGCATCCTCTACCATTTCCCCTAAACTCTTGCTGTGCCAGCACTTTTGTCTTCAAATCCTTATGTTTTTTTAATCTGTTTTCTCTTTCTGTTCCTGATCACGATGCTCATAATATTGAGCCATATTCAAAATAACGAAGGGGGACCAAGTACTCTCAGACGCCTGTAAAAAGATTGCAGTTTTGGGAAGCAGATTGGAAACAAATCTATCAACAAACAACCGAAAACCTCCCTAAACAGATATATCCTGACCACTATAATCCCAAAACTTATCTTCAAACCGAGTAAAGAAATCAGACACACTCTCATCCTTCTTCTGTCGACAAGCCGTAAACTTATCCCAAATTACCTTCTTGGGCGGAATAAGGGAGTGCATATATGTGATAATGGAGCCTGGCAAAGCAAGTATCTCGGCTCAGGGCTTATCACCTGGCTTCCTTTCCTGATCCCATCCCTTAATCTGCTCCCATGTGCCTCCCAACTCCGCAACATGATCCTGACTATGAACCTGTCTCCAAATATCAACCGGAACAAGAAGACCAAAGAACATTTCAATATCAGCCAAAGTCATTACAGTAGAAGAGGCAGCTTCAGTCAACTCTATAATAGGTAGTAGGATTTTTCCTAAGCTCATTCAAATGAGTCTTAAGGGATAGAACCTCATTTATTTTCCACAGTGTATAAACCCATTGTTCCTGAAAACGGGCCCCTACAGTCTTTCTAGGAACGTTACAATGCTGGTCCGTTATCTCAAGTATTTCTGGGTGATATATAGGATGTACCTCCCTCATCGGAAACTAAGATTCATGCTTTGGGCTGTTCTGGTACAACCTACCCATATAAGTAATTAAAGTCGTAAGATTCCCAAAAGTCCCTAGCATACACGCGATCTCTAATATCAAATACAATTTGAGGCGCATCTGTCCCAAAGTGGTGTTGCCAAAGACTAATCAATGTAGGAGACATATGCTTAAGGGAATGTTGTTGGATAAAAAGCTCAAAATCTTGTATAATTTCCTAGACATCCTCCTCACTATAAATGGCATTACGAGGCCGCTGTGCAGCCTGATCAGCTATCACCTTTTTCTCTTCATCCCCCAAACCAGATTACACTAATGGGCCCATGCGCTCCTTAAATTTCATCCAGTCTCTATCCTCAAATCCATGTGCTGGCGTCTCAACACTCAGAGAAGTCGGGGAATGAAAAACCATAAAAGGAGAAACAACAGAAGTGACAGGTACAATCATTGCTGGTGCTTGTACTGGAGGAGGGAATGAAGAGCACACAAAGATACAGTGGGCATGAGACATATGAAAATACACCAGTAACTTCTCCTGAATTACAAAAATAAGATGTCTGAGTCATTGTGGATTTTGTATAAAGAAAGCGGCCTGCGTGCTGCAAGCTGAGTCAGTTTTCAGCTTCAAGGGGTTGACTGTCTCCCGACCATTATTGTGATTGAACCTATACCATATTGCCATTGACCTGTGTCTTTGATCTTTTTCTAGTTAATAGTTTTTTAATTACATTTAATTACTGGTATAAACTCTAGAAATCCAGCCGTTGATGATGCTACGGCTTCCGGATTTCTTTTGTTCTTCTCAGTTTTAATCGCCATATACTTTTGCAATCCAGTGTAAGTCCTTAAGCCAGATTTCAAGTTTGGAGGTTACTCCAAACCATCCAGAAATATAGGGAAAAATCTCTTACAGAAAACTCCGCGCTGGGGGCAAAGTTTTCTCATACCTTGCCCCATCGTACTGGAATTCACTCCTTGTACATCTGAGTAAGTGCCCTGATCTCCTCCACTTCAGGAAACTCCTGAAAACAAAACTCTTGAGTAACTGATCTCTCAGGCCTTGCATACTCCACCTTTATCGTGGAGATACCCCTTCGGGGGCAGTTCTGGCGCTCTATAAATTCCATCATTCATTCATTCAATTGGCTGAATTGCATTCATCACAGGTATCATATTGTGAAAGAAACTAAGGGGCGTAATTACAAGAACGTAACACCTCCATAGCATACAATTTTTGACGTTGCGGCAGCTTTTTTTATCGCCTTATTTACAAGTTGCCGCTAACTGCAGTTAGCTGCAATTTTCCAGCGTAAACATGAATTTTCAAGATTGACACTTCTGTTAGCAGGACTTAAGAAAAATGAGATGCAAGGTAGGCGTTCCCATGAAAAAAATGCTGTTAAACACACTTCGCGACATTTCCAAGGAAATCCCATTACGCCGATAACACCTCCAAAACTGCCACTAAGTTGAATTAGAGGCAATTTTTTAAGCCCAGTAAATAACTGGTCTTAAAATTGGTGCACACACTTGGGCCCACATATAAGATGTCTGGGTGCTGGGCAGCGCTGCAAAGAATATTGCTGCGCTGCGCAAAAACAAAAGGTCAGGAATGTGCCCTATCAATCAGATTGGGCGCATTCTTGGGCCCCATTCATAAAAAGTGTTGCATCACTGTGATAAAACAGTGATTGGGCACTTTTCACTGCACTCTCCTTGCGACACCATGACTGCGCCTTATTTACTGTATGGCACGCCATGTCGAAATCAATGACAGATACATCTGAAATCCTGACGTATCTGTCAGCGCAAAAGTCACTCATTGCTGCAGTTGTGTCGCAAGCAAGATACAACTCCAGCAATGCATAGGGCCAGCCTATCCCTATGGCACTGCGTCACCCATACGCCTTCCATGAGGCAAGCGTAAGGTTTTTACACAGTGGCGTCCTAGAAATGTTGCTGTGAAATCCAATAGATTTCACTGTGCCACTCCTACGAGGCTTTGTTGCGTGAGAACGCACACCCTGCATATATCATACCTGATGCAGGTATAATGTGACACAGGGCTTTACAAGGTCATGCATATGCCTAGATGCGTCACTTTGTACATACGGTGCAACGTGGTGCAAATTTCCAGCTGCAAGTACGTCAAGAAAATGATGCACCGGCCGTGTTAAACTGTTAGAAAGGGCTCATGAATGAGCATCCGTGTATTTTTCACCTACGTTGACACACAAGGGCTGCCATGCGCCAATGAAGACACCCTTACGCTATGGTGCAAGGGTGACTGTGTTGCAGAGTTGATTGGTGTTGTGCAGGAAGGGACACCTACCTGTACAACATCTATCAATCCAGGTGCTGCAGAATGCTGCACACATTGAAAAACTGAAAAAAGAGTAGAAATGAAAACATTTATCCTCGTAGAGCCTCCCAAACGTCACCCTTGGGGTGGTACTAGATTCTGATGCATTCTGAAGGTTTACAGTTACTCGTAAACCTAGGAATGCTTCAGATTCCAATTGTTTGGTGTGGCTACTCCCACAGCAACACCCATTGAATGCCTCTTTCACACTGTTTAAGTAGTGAAAGGGATACATATTTACAAGTTCATGAAAAGTCACTTCGAGTGTCTTTGCGTGGCCTTATAAACATGCTGTGGCACATTGCGCATCCAGAACGTCAAACACTTGACATCACAGAGCTGCAAGAGTGCTGCTAGGGCCTTATAAATGAGGCCCTTGGATAATAGAAAGAACTCCCACAATTCATTCTTGGCAAAGTCGACAATGCCATGGACCTCCTGACATTGCAGTTTGGAGCATCGAGGAGACCACCACCACCACCCCTTACATTCATCGCTCACCTGAACAACTGCTCCATTCCCCTTTGGGTGGCAACTGAACCTGATCCCCTCTAAGTGCTGACCAATGCACACCAGAACTTCAGCAAAAGGAAGCTGGAAACCAGGAACTGCAGAAAACCAGAGACTCTCCAGAGCTGTCTCTAACAGTTGAAGAAGGAGAGACACCACCAGTCAACATTAAATTAGGTTATCTGATGTCTGAGAAGTCATATCCATGGGCTGCATGGTCTCTGTGCTGGATGACCATGTCACGGAGGAGCCCAAGCTGCTGGGGGAGCGTTCAGGGGAAGTGTCGGGATCCTGTCTCTGAGTGCGATTGCACATCGTCGCCACTGCATGCAGCGCCTTCTGCCTCACTTGTATAGCCTGCTGCAGATTGGGGGTGGCTTGTAGTTGTGGCGGGGATGCCTGCTCCTCCCAGTACGACTGGCTCCACGAATGACAGCTTGTTGCATAGACCCTTTAATCCCTGTCCACAGCACCTGGCAACCAGTAAATTGAAGCCAGGTCCAGACCTATTCAGTGACGTCAATGATTTGCATGTCAACATCTGAGATCACTTGCAGCCTTTATGGGTAGAGGAGGGAGTATTTGATGCCCAACTATATGAGGCATTGCTCAACCACTAGAGAAAAGCCCCTCTGTCTCTGCATCCCGTGGCATAGCCAGGGAAGAAAATTACGGTGGCATTCTCCACTTTCACTGCTCCCAGCTTGTGTAGCTCCCTCAGGACAGTGTCACGATCCCTGTAGGAGGCAGAAGAAGAAGAAAAAGGGTCTAGGGCCTGTCCCCGGCAGCAGGTGGCTCACTGGCACTCGATGAACCTGGTTCACAGGAAAGAATGGGGAGGGTACACCTGCTGGCAGCAGGTCATGCAACCATGTCTCAATATATGACCCTGAATCAGCCCCTTCTGCTCCCTCAGGAATGCCCAACACCCTCACATTATTACACTGGGGGTGGTCCTCCACAACCCCTTACTGTTCTTGGCAGTAACTTCACATGTGCCAACAGCTGCTACACCTCCAATGCTGTTCTCAGGGTGCTCAGGGCGATTTTGGCCACTTCTTGTGGTGGAGCAGGGTTTTCTATTTAAACCCAAACATCGGCTTATATTTTTATATGTCATAATTAAAATTACTAATGAATTAATTACTAAGTATTAAGTTTGTTAAGTTTTTTTAATTAATCAACCTTACTAATGAAAGAATTACACGTGGGAATGCAATTGCATGGCTAAATTAATAAGTGAACTAAGTTGGTGAGCAAATTAATTAAATAAGTGTGGCTAAAGTGCTATTTGTTATACATTTGCGCTTTAAAATAATATGCTTTAATGCTTATTTATGTCGCAAATGGCTAGATAAATACATACACATAAGGGTATTAGTGGGAATTAACACTGTATAATCAATACAATGTAGTAACGTTGTTTTGTGTTTCTTTTTAATTAAGTTGTCCATTTTGGCCTGTTGAGAAATGGCCGACATCTACAGCCTGCATTTGAGTAGATGAAATATGAAGAGAGGCCTCGCTGAATATGGTTGAACATGACCTCGGCCTCTGTCTGAGCTAAAAGTTATGAAAGGACGACAACTCTGGGATGTTCGCCAGATATCCTTGGAGGAGAACAATTGTCACAAATGAACATTTTTGATAAACTTCGGTGTCTTCACTGTGAGTGAAACACTTCCGGAGAAGAGCATCCATAGATGTTGCAAAACTGGATTTAGATTTCCTATTTCCGTGTTTTTATTTTTGAGATATCCGAGAGTGGAGATTGTTTATAAATGTTGCGAGCTAACATCCTTTCCTGTTCGCTCTGCTCAACGGACGTTTAGAGTTTGTTTGTAACTTTTTTAAGTTTTAAAAGGAAAGTTTATTGAAATTCAATTAGAACAAGATAAAACAATAGAACGTAATATCTGAACACATCTGAAGTGCAAAAAGAAAAGGGATAATAAGAAGGAGAAATAGAGAGAAAAGAGAGAGAAACAGAAGAGAAAGAAAAAGAAAAGATTATTTAATAAAGCAAAACATAAGTAGTATGAATGTAATTATTGGTATACAAAATTATACAAAGAGTATAAATAGATATACAAATTGTACAAGAACTCCTCGGATAACAATGCATAAAAAGAACCATAAGACAGTCAATAAAAGCATATACATGCAACCATCAGGAATATTTTCATGGAGGTTTGGGAACTTCTTCTGTACAAGGGTTATGCAAAGGTAGGGAATGGGCAGACATATTTAGAAAATTTGTGATGGGAAGCCATAGTAAATCGCGCTTAATAGCAAGTGTAATAGGATAAACATAGGCTCTGTCTAATCTGTGATGATAACAAACTCCATACCACCAAGCTTGAAATGAAATATTTGAGGTATCCTTCCAAGACTTAGTGATTTGCTGAAATGCTACGGCTATAAGTAAATCAATAATGGAAGTGTTAGTAGTGGAAGAGGACCATAAGTCTGAAAGACTGCCCAAAAAAATATGTGATAAAGTAAGAGGGAAATGGGTGGAAAAAATCGTATTAATCTGGTTCCATACATCGGTCCAAAATTTATAAATCACCGGGCATGTAAATAACATATGTTTAAGATCCGCCAGTGAAGCTGAGCAAGACCAGCAGGAGGAGGGAATAGATGGGTCAATTAAATGTAGTTTGGCGGGAGTGAACAAAAGTCTATTATATATAAAAAATAATGTTTGAGTTGTATTTGCTGCTCTAGAGGATTTCCTTATCTTAGTCCAGATTTTTTGCCACAATGAAACAGAAAATGCTTCCTCTAAATCTGATTCCCAATCTTGTTCCACTTTAGATTTATCACGACTGCTAGAGGGATCCCTTAATTTTTTATAGATTTGGGAAGCGGAGGACGAAGCAAGTAAATAGGGGAGAGAAAGAGGAGAAGAATTGGAGTGAAAGACGGTATCCGAAAGGGCATCATGACTGTTTTGTACAACCGTGCGCAATAATTTATATTTGGGTTCAAATGATTCTGGCACGGGGAAGTGGGATTGAAGAGTAGAGAAGGGAATACAAGTACCATCATCAAACAGTTGATGAGTCCAACTAATACCAAGATCTTTCCAGTCCTTCCAAAAAAGCGTCTTGTTTCTAATTTTAATAAGAGGGTTATACCACAAGGGGGATTGTAAGAAACGTGAGCGGTCATCTAAACCATCCAGAAAAAGAGGGGAAAATACTTTCCGAGAGTTTTTAAGAATAGGGAGAGAAAATTTCTTGGGGATATGGGACAATGACACAAATTCTTCAAAAGAGAAAGGGTGGAAGAAGGAAGATTCAATGTCTACCCACAAAGGCTGTGACGGGAGATCAGACACTTGTTCAGATAATAAGGAAACCGAATGTTTAAGAAAAAACGAGGTATGATATGAAGCAAAATCTGGAAAATTCACTCCACCCAACTGTTTAGGACATCTGAGTTTTGCAAAGGACATCCTAGCTTTCTTATGTTGCCATAGGAATTTTGATAGAATAGAATATATATGTTTAAAACAAGACTTAGGGACATTAACTGGAAGATTAGAAAGATAAAACAAAATTATTGGAACTAGCATCATTTTAATAGAGTCCAATCTACCCCACCATGATAAAAACAAGGGATGCCAACGAGTTGTAGAATCTTGAAGTGTTGTGGGTAGATTTTTAATATTGAGTGTTACAGTGTCTTTAACAGAGGATTTGAACCACAAACCTAAGTATTTGATCTTAATTGGGCTCCAATGAAAAGAAGAGGCCAAGAAATCTGCATGAAAACAAAATTTATTCAAAGGGAGAATCTCACATTTATCAACGTTAAGTTTATAGCCCGATACTTTCGCAAAATCAGAGACTTCCGATAAAAAGGATGGAATAGAGGACTGTGGGTTGGATATAAATAAAAGAATATCGTCCGCATACGCAGAAAGCTTCAAATGCTTATCCCCATAAGGAAAGCCGGTAATACCCTTATTCATTCGAATTTTTGTCAAAAAAGGTTCTAATGCCAAAATAAAAAGAAGAGGAGAAAGAGGACACCCCTGTCGGACACCCCTGAATAGAGGAAACGAGGAGGAAACAAGGCCATTGGCTAAGATAAAAGATCTAGGAAAAGAATACAATAAAGAAATATAAGCAAGAAATTTCTGGCCAAAACCAAACCAAACAAGAACTGCGAACATAAATTGCCAGTTAACCCTGTCAAATGCCTTTTCGGCGTCTAATGCAACAGCGGCTAAAGAATGCGGGTAGGAGGGGGACTTACTAAGTACGTTGAAAAAGAGGCGGGTGTTATCAGAAAGGTGACGGCCCTTAATAAAACCACATTGTTCTTTACCAATTATTTTAGGCAAAATTTTGTCAAGACGAAGCGCAAGAATTTTTGCAAATATCTTATAGTCTAGGTTGATCAAAGAAATAGGTCTATAATTTTTACAAAGGGTATGGTCTTTATTATCTTTAGGGAGGAGACAGATTAAGGCTTCCTGAAAAGAACCTTCAGATTTTTTGGATGCTATAAAAAATCAACTGGTGAAGTCTGGGAACAAGCAACTTAGAAAAATGTAAATAGAACTCTATCGTGAAGCCATCTGGTCCAGGAGCCTTGCCTTTTTTAAGTACTTGAATAGAGTCCAAGATATCTTTAGGACCTATATCTGCTTCTAATGGAGTAAAATCAATTTCTGGAAAGGAGGGAGAAGGGATAGATGATAGATAATGATCAATATCTGTTAACAAAGGAGGAGACTCTGGAGTATAAAGATTTTGATAAAAATTTGTGAATTCCGTCAGAATATCCTCATCTTTATAAAGAGTGGTATTAGATGAGGAGACAATAGATTTGATTTTTGTGCGTTCTCTCTTAACTTTAAGATACTTGGCAAGAAGGTTACCTGCCTTATTTTGCGCGCTGTAATATTTGGCACTTGACTTTAGTAAGATTAAATTTGCAGACTCCGTGGAAAGTTTATTAAAAGAGATTTTGGCCTTAAGAAGCTTATCTAAGTCAGATTGAGATTTAGTTAAATAATAAGAATGTTCCAGTTGTTTAATTTGTGTATTGATGTGTATTGATGGACTGTAAGGAATGAGATGCAACACGTCTTTTATGGGAAACAAACGAAATAATGAAATCTCTAGAAGCAGCCTTAAAAGTGTCCCATAGCACCTGAGGAGATATCAGAGGAGACTCATTTTCTGTAAAAAATAGGGAGGAAAATTCAAGGAAGGCTGAAGTAAATTTGGGGTCTAATAGGAGAAAATTATCAAATCTCCATCTTCTAGTACCCTTTACGGGGGAAGTAAATCTAGGCGCAAGGAAACTGGGGCATGGTCAGAAATTAAAATAGAGCCTATTTCAGAATGGGTAATGTGTTGGGTCAGGGCTTTAGAAATAAAAACGTAATCAATCCGGGACTGGGAAGAGTGAGTCGGTGAGTAATATGTGTATTCCTGAAGTGTGGGATGGCAGAGTCTCCAGGAATCAACAAGAGAGCGTTGGGATATAGTGGATGAAAATTGAGTGTGCATGTGAGATGGCGAGAAACGGGAATGGGACCTACGGTCCAAAATGGGATCCATAACCATATTGCAATCACCCCCTAGAATGAGATAGTCATCGGAGGATTGCATCAACAAAGTTAGTATCTGGGGCCAAAATAATTTATCTTGTATAGAGGGGGCATACAAATTAAAAATAGTCAAAGGGATTTTATCAATCACTACAGATACAGTAACCCATCTACCATCAGAATCTTTGGCTTGATTTACAACTTTGATATTTAAGCGCTTACGACAGAGAATAGCAACACCATTACGTTTTCCTGAACCAGGAGACGCGAAAACATGACCTACCCAATTACGGCGTAATTTGGTAATTTCAACCTCTTTTATATGAATTTCTTGTAGGAGCACAATATCCCCTTTTAGGTTCGCTAGGTGAGATAAAACTCGTTGCCGTTTAATGGGGGAACCCAAACCTTTAACATTCCAGGTAGTTATATTCAACGACATCTAAATATGCAGTTCATATGAAAAAACATTGTATAACAGATAATTAAAAACATGAGTGACCAAAAAATAAGAATAAAAAACATCATATAAAAATTCAAGAAACTGACAATATCATTAGAGGAGTAATAATAGGATAAGGTAAGGAAGTACGAAATAGGAAAAAGTCTTGAAAAAGAAAGATTATAAGACGAGAGGTATAAAGTGAAAAAGATGAGAATTAGAGATAAATAAAGAGAGAAACACCAAAGACCAATCAAAAGTTGGGAAATGAAGAGAATTGGCAAGACAGGAAGAAAAAAGAAAGCGAGAGAAAGAACGGGAACAAAAAACAAAAGAACAGTTGCCTCAATACGTATAGTATAACTGAGAGAACAGAAGAAAGAGTAGGGGAAAATAGGAGAAGATGAGCCAACAATAGAATAAAAAATACAAAATATCGCAAATATTTGAGAAGAAAAACAAAAGACAAAGAAATAAGATAGAAAGATCCAATAAAAGATATCATAAAGACATACCACAGATAAACATGGAAGATGGGGGGGGTGAAGCCGCATAGGAAAAGGCAGCATACCAAGACGGACAACTCCAGGACTGACGAGGGCACAAGGAACAACGATCTCCAGGGATAACGAAGGAATGAGAACGAAGGGATTATATGATGCGTCTACAACAAAAAGGTAGAAAAGAAAACATGGTTACCAACAAAGCCATATACGGCACAAGAGAAAAATGCAAAAATCACATATTGGACAAAAACGAAGCTAGAAACACATAATGACCAACAAATGAGACTTCAAAACAGAAATCTAAGATCGAGACATGTCCATAGATTCATCCCTGCAGGTATTCAGAAAGTGCTGGAGAAGGGCAGGATCTTCATAGTTAGTTGTTTTGTTATTATACGTCACTTTGAACAAACAGGGATGAAATAAACCATATCGAGCATTCAGACTTCGTAGAGCAGGTCTCATATCCAAAAACTTCTTCCGCCTGTCCGCTGTAGCCTTAGAATAGTCTTGGGCAAAGAACAAATTGGAGCCTTTCCAAAGAATTTTACCTTTTTGCTTAACAGCTTGAAGAACCTTGAGTAAATCAGTGTATTCCAAAAAATATAAAATAACACCTCTAGGCTTCACAGAAGAGGATGCAGTGTTAGAAGGGCCTGGACCATGACCTAAGCGATGTGCTCGTTGGATGTTGAGAGGAGGTGATTCAGGAAAACCGAGAAGCTTTGGAAGAAAAGATTGAAAAAATGACAAAGGGTCAGAACCCTCAAGGCCTTCCAAAAGACCATAAATGCGCAAGTTATTACGCCTATTCCGATTTTCCAAATTCTCAACTTGCTGTGTAAGAATTGAAATCTCCCTTCGCATACCAGGAACATGATCCGTGATGGCTTGAATAGATTCTACCTGAATCTCAAGAGCATCGACTTTCTTCTCAGTGTTAGACCAATTGTCTTCAAGGCTCTGAAGGCGAAAGTTAGTTTCTGTCATATATGGTTTAAGGGAGCGTATTTCCTCCAATATAAGCTCCATTGAGATCTCAGATGAGGTATGAGGAGGAGACGGGGGATTAACTTTTGTCCGCTTGCCCGAGGAGGAAGGGGAAGCAGAGGGAATTTTAGAGATTGACTTTGAGGAAGAGTTTGGTGTGGTAGATGACAAGGGCTTAGAATTGACAGTACTAGACTCCTCCATAGTATCCTGTAAAATACTGAAAGGATTGGAAGTTTCCACTGATGTACTCTTGGAATGCTGGGTGTTACCACGACTGGTACGAGGCATTGCCATTCAAACCAGAGAAGTATTCAAAAAGATGCCAAAAATAGAGATTCAAAATATTGTGATTCAAAATACTGTGGTCATACGAGCCACCAGGTATGAGGAGACACTCCAGTGTGGAAAATGCACTTCAAAAAGTCACAGAAGAAAGGATACTTGGCAGGAATCAAAATGTAGAGAAGACGAGCAAAAAAGCAGAGAAGACGAGTGAAAAAGGTCACAAATAATCACCTTTGATCATGTGAGCCTCCAAGTGTGAGGAGACAGTGTAGTAAATAAAAATGTACTTCAGAAAGTTCCAAGAGAAGCGACGTTCGATAGTAATTCAAAATATAGAAGAAAATAGGAGCAAAAAAGGTTGCATACGCTCACCGTTGTTCATATACGTGTCGAAACATGAGGAAACGCATCATCCGGGAAAAATGCAAAAACCGGAACACACAAAATGGCGGCCGCGACCTTCATAAAGCCGCGCGTAGATCAAAACTCCAGAAAACACCGAAGTCCGTCATCCTCGCAGCCGGTAAACAGCACTGGTGAGGCAGGCAAGATTCACGGGCATGCTCCCACCGTTGAAAAAGTCCAAAATGCAGAAATGATGACCCGGAGGGGTTCCAGTGTGCTACTCCGTCACGGAGCTCCGACGGAGAGCGGCCATTTTCCTCGGCGTTCAAGCCACGCCCCCTTGTTTGTAACTTTTAGTATGTAAATTTTAGTATAAATATTTCTAGACTAGAGAGGGTCTAAGGCCACTTCTTCCTGAACTTATGCTCAAGAGGATCGATGCTGACTGAAAGGACGGCGACTCGAGAGACTTAGCTTCTTTACTGAGAGACCTGTCCTAACTTAGAGTACAACATTTAGCCAGAATAGGTAAATATGAGAATAATGATTTTGCAATTGAATGGCTTTCCTTATGAATTAATTTAGATAAATCATTCTTGTTTGAATTTCAGTGTCGGGTCGTTATTTCTTTGTCATTTTATTGAGTTTTCAAATGTGTTTAAACTGTTTAAATCATGACTCGAGACAATTCAATTTGATTGCATTGACCTCCGATTAGGTGCAGATTGATTTAGGAGTTCTCTCTTATATTCAGTGTGGTTAGAGTAATAGAATGAATGTTGGTGTTATGGGCCCCACCAGCATATGATGAGTGTATGTGCGTGTGACTGTGGAATTACTTTGACCGTGGAAGTAGGGAGAATTTATAAGCTCTGATCTGCAGCAGTTTCCTGGTAGCAGTATGATAGTTTTGATTATTGTCTTGATCTGATAGATTGCTTGTACATAGGCTTTGGATTTATTGATTTATTGATTGATGTTGATACATGTACTAACACTAAATGTTGAAATCGTCGTATTGAGTTATATGTAGTGTGTACGGCTTCTGGGACGTAGGGAGTCGGTGACGGTTCCGTAGTAGGGCAGAGGGAAGTAAGTACTGCTCTCGGGAAAGACGGGATTGTTGGCCCTGTACGAATGCAGGGAAAAGCGTGTGACAATTGAAGTTGCGCGTCGCATTGTCTGGGTTCGATTCAGTGACATCGTCGTGTGTTACTATTAGAGACATATTTTCTGTATAAGAGAAGTGTGTATGGTAGCGAAAGATATCTGTGAAACTCTGGTCTTAAGTCCCAGGGATCCGTAAGGTTTGCCGTTAAAGCTTACCGCTGGAGAAGTAATAGGTATTCTCTGAGCTTGTTTGAAGGACTGAGCAGAGGAAAGCGCTGCTTGGTTAACGTATGTTATAATTCTGTAGCAGGACAGATTGTTCGCTGATCTCGGGTAAGGCAGGATTCTGTGTAAATGTGCTACATTTTCTGGTGTGAAAGTGCGTGAATGTATGGGCATTTAGTTAATTGTGAAACTCTTAGGAACATTCCGGGAGAAAACAGTTAATGGATGCATGTTAGAAGGGCAGAGTAGAGGGATGTGCTACTGTGTCAACGAAAGTAATAATTCCGTGATAGAGCAGAGGTAAGCGCTGTTCTAGAGAGAAGCGGGATTCTCGTGGGAAAGGTCCTTACTATTCTATGGTTAGCGGAGCAGACAATGGAGATGTTTATATGTTGTAACTAATAGATTTGTAGAATCTGAAACAAAGTCTACTGAGAAGGTTTTGTAAAGGAGGGGTAGACGAGTGACAGGAGACAGGAGTAGAAGCGACTGCAGCGACTACTGACGGCAGAAAGACCGCGCTGTGATTGGACAGTGGGTTAGAACAGCGAAAGCGCTGTGATTGGTGCGTTGGTGTGAGCCGCGCAGGGATTGGAAGAAGTACAGGGTGACGTAGACGCTCCGGGATTGGTGCGTTAGTGTGAGTCGCGCTGTTATTGGACAAAAGATCGTACAGTTGTAGAAGGAACTAGAGGGTTGTGGTAAACGCAAAAATGTATTACCAAACAGAGGAAAAGAAAAAGAAATCCTTGTTCAGTAAAATTAAAAAATGGTTTGACAAGGATAAGGACATAATAACTAGAGAAGGTGAGTTACTACCTCCGACAAGAACTCCTGCATCCTTCATGGTTGCGAAATATGGGTATCATACCTGTATTTGGTTAGACAATTGGGCTAAGTACACTAGAGAAGATGGTGTTTTAGCATTCCCGGAACATGGTTCATTTAATCTGGCCGTGTTGAGAAATTTAAGGGAAAAGATGATGTGTCTAGAGCCCAGACCAAGGCCGACACAGTTCGAGGCATTGGTAGAATGGGAAGATGAGGTGCATGAGCGAGAAAAGCAGAGGAGTGGAGGCAATTATAGGTACATGTTCGGGAGGAAATATAATCGTGAAACTCATCATGATCGAATGAGGAGATGGCGAGATGCTAGTATGTCAGAGGGACTATATCCGATGAGAACTGTTGAGGAAGCAGAAGGGAGGAAAGGTACGGAAAAAGCACATGATGCAGAGTTGAGAAGGTATGGGGCTAATGATTATGAGGATGAAGTCTTGGATGACAATTGGGCTAAGTACACTAGAGAAGATGGTGTTTTAGCATTCCCGGAACATGGTTCATTTAATCTGGCCGTGTTGAGAAATTTAAGGGAAAAGATGATGTGTCTAGAGCCCAGACCAAGGCCGACACAGTTCGAGGCATTGGTAGAATGGGAAGATGAGGTGCATGAGCGAGAAAAGCAGAGGAGTGGAGGCAATTATAGGTACATGTTCGGGAGGAAATATAATCGTGAAACTCATCATGATCGAATGAGGAGATGGCGAGATGCTAGTATGTCAGAGGGACTATATCCGATGAGAACTGTTGAGGAAGCAGAAGGGAGGAAAGGTACGGAAAAAGCACATGATGCAGAGTTGAGAAGGTATGGGGCTAATGATTATGAGGATGAAGTCTTGGATGACATGATTTACAAGAGACCACCTCCATATAGACCAGAACCAGAAGTGAAAACACCAGTTGCTACTCCAATGAGAGATACTTTGCAAATGATTAAAACAGAAGTTGTAACACCTGATCTGAAAAGTGGTAGCTCTTTCGCGGAAAGGGAAAGAGAGAGAGAGCGAGAGAGAGGAAGAGAGAATGAAAGCGAGGATGAGAAAACAAGAGAATTAGCAAGAACCACATCTGAGTTGACAGAGAAAATAAGAGAATTAACCAAGAATCTAGAAGCTGTTACAGTGCCTGTAACCGTAGGTCCGGTTATGCCTATTTTTGATAAGCAAAGAATGGGTGAAAGTGGTTTAACAGTTCCATATATAGGGAATGGACTAGTTGGTTCTTCGGGAGAGTCAGGAATGAGGACGCAAGAAAATCATATGAGACAGTTGAGACATGACACATGTGGTGGAGAGTTAAATGTACAGCCTAATTCAGGATTGAATACTGGTAGGGTGGAAAGAAATGTTGTCATGGGAGGATCAATTTTGGAACCACAGAGGATGGCAGAACAAGTGAGTGCAGGGAAGAAAACTACAGAAATAACGGCTGAGGATTTGAATGATTGGATGAGAGTTCTCCAAAGGAGGGATAAAGATTCTCAGGCAATTGATGTAGCCTGGTTGCGTATAGAACTGGAGGAGCTTATAGCAGGGACAATTCCTACAGAAATGTTAAAAGATCATCATGATGGAGAGTTGCTATTCATGTGCAAGAGCATCACATGGAGGGCTAGGAATACACATGACAGGTTAAAAGGAATAGCGAGTGAAATGGGAATTGACATGGATAAGGTGAAGGCTTTACAGAAGCCTTACCGAGTGGATTTTACGGACAAGGACATTGAGAATCTAAATGATGTTGGCCGAACAGGGCAGATTAAGGAAATGATTGGATTATTGCGCAAAATGGGGTGATGTGGAAAAGTGGAAGGATAGATGGTACAAGAAAAGAGGAGATACAGTGGACAGGACTTACTCAGCATTTCCCATGAGAGAAAAAGAAAAAACAGTGGATGCCTATCCTATGAGAGAGATTCCTGGAGGAGGATATGTACATGTCCCATGGACTAGACAGGATATTTTGTCATTTAAAAATGATTTTCCTCGACTGAGAGAGAAGCCCGTCGAGTGGTATAGGCAGGTAGATAGGTTTGTGAAATTGTCAAAAGTGCTGTGGATTGACCTGAATAGTCTGTTTGATATAATTGTTCCAGCAGACTTGTGGGCAGAATGCAAAATAGTGATAGATTGGCCTGCTAAAGAGTACCCGAGAGATCAAAGAACAGGAGCTCCAGACCCGGAGGTTATGAGAAAGTATGAGCAGGTTATAGTGTTCCTGAAGAATAAGGTACCCCCTAAAGAGACGGATTGGGTTAAGATAGATCGAACACATCAGGAAGCAAAAGAATCAGTTCATGCTTTTTATGAAAGGTTGATACTGGCTTTTAAACAGTTCAGTGGAGATGAACATCTGGGTGATAAGGATTTGAGTCATTTTGTATACAGATTTGTATATGGCTTGAGACCTGAAATCAGTGATTCGTGAGCACACAATTGATTGGCAGAGTAAGAAGATTGATGAGATCTTGAGACATGCAAAGTATTTCAGTGATGAAATTGAGGCAAAACAAAGAAAGCTGAAGGAGAAAGCGATGTGGGCACAGGTGAAGGTTGCAGAAAGACAAGAAGCACAGCTGGTTGAACAAGCAAATAATCCAGGAAATAGGCCCAGGTATGGTACAGGAAAAGGAAAGGGGAACATAGAAGAGGCGAAGAAGAAGTTTCCGTGCCACAACTGCGGAAAATTAGGGCACTGGAGATCCGAGTGTACGAATCCACCATTAGTGAATAATGACAATCAATCCTTGAATCAACAGGTGCAGAACGAGGGGTGTAATCATCAGCAGCAACAGCAGAAGGTTGTCAAGCAGCAGAATCAGGAGCCAAAACCGCCCTTGCCACAGAACAGAGGATCTCAGAAATACAATCAAGACTCGGGATTCTACAATGATGAACAGGTAAACAAACCGAGACGTACAAATCCAGTACAACAATACTGGTTAAAGAATGAGGGGAGTGAGTCTGAAGGGGACTACTGACGGTGCCGAAGAGAGGAGGAAGGGTGCATACTTGGAGCAGCTCTAGAAATAGACCAGGCAGGACCATTTGTAGATGGGAAAATAAATGGGAAGAGTGTTACTTTTTTAGTAGACACAGGAGCGACAAGATCAACTGTCAGGTCAGCAGATATAAGAAATCTTCCTCTCTCGGATGAAGCAATCCAAGTAGTTGGTGTGTCTAATACACAGATTAAGACTCGTCTTACTGAACCAGTAAGGTAAGGATAGGGAAATTTTCAGATATGCACAGGTTTGTAGTGTGCGACACTAGTCCAGTGAACTTGTTAGGTAGGGACTTATTGTGTAAAATGAATTGCACAATTTTTTGTACTCCGGATGGAATTGCCTTTGAGACACCGGACGAGGATGTCTTATACAGGATGACTCTGGATAATAGGGAAACTGAGATTGTTGGAACATATGCTGTATTTAATCCAGAGGATTTACCTCAAGAGTTGAGACACACAGTAAAAGCAGCAGTTTGGGATTTTACTGGAGAAGATGTGGGATTGATGAATAGTGTAGATCCAGTAAAGATTACAGTGAAAGAGGGAATCTCTTATCCTAATATCCCACAATACAGATTGACACCAGAGATAATTGAAGGAATAACACCTATAATTGACACAATGATTCAGCAAGGTGTTTTGAGAGAGTTACTGAGTAGCCCATGTAATTCACCCATAATGGGGTTGAAGAAACCTAATGGGAAGTTCAGAATAGTGCAAGATTTGAGAAAGATTAACAAAATTGTGGTATCATGCTTTCCCATTGTGCCAAATCCGTCAGTGATTTTGTATCAGATTCCTCATGATGCTGAATGGTACACAGTAATTGATTTGTGTCATGCTTTCTTTTCAATCCCATTGCATCATGACAGCCAGACGATTTTTGCATTTCGGGTTGGACAGCGTATTTTGGCATGGTGCCGAATCCCACAGGGGTATACAGAGAGCCCTTCAATATTCAATCAGTTGCTGAAGAAATCATTGGAAAGTCTGATCATGCCTGAAAGCTCAGTACTAGTACAATATATCGATGACCTACTTGTGGCATCGAAGACACGTGAAGCATGTGAAGTAGATACCATAGCTTTACTGAATCATCTGGCAGATGGAGGATTAAAGGTATCTCCAGCCAAGTTGCAATTTTGCAAGAAAGAAGTACATTATCTTGGACACAATATTGAAAAATGTCTGAGAAAGGTGACCATCGACAGAATCAAAATTATCAGAGGAATGAGAGCCCCAATGACCCAGAGAGAAGTAAGAATGTTTCTGGGAATGGTGGGTATTGTCGTCAGTGGAGAAAATTCCCTGATAGCAAAGCCACTGATTAAATTGACTAAAAGTGAGGTGAAAGACCCATTGGAATTGAATGCAGAACAAATGGCAGCATTCGAAGAGTTAAAAAGCAGATTGTGTGAAGCTCCTGCTCTGGGAATGCCAGACTATGAGAAGGAGTTTGAACTGTACTGTAGTGAGAGGAATGGATGTGCACTTTCAGTGTTAATCCAGAAACATGGACGACTGAGAAGGCCAATTGCGTACTTCTCAACAACACTAGACCCAGTAGCTATGGGTTTACCAGGTTGCCTGAAAGCAGTAGCTGCTACATGCAGAAGCTTGGAACAGAGTGAGGGTATAATAATGGGATATCCTGTAAGGGTGTTCGTACCTCATGATGTGGCAATTCTTTTGACAAGAAGCAGAACTCAATATATGTCACATAGTCGGCTGACTAAATATGAGAAAATCATTCTGGGAGCATCAAATGTGACTATTGAAAGATGTGTGAATGTGAATCCAGCGACATTGTTGCCAGATGCTGAAAACGTGAGTGTGAGAGATGATGTTGATCATGATTGCCTGGATGTGCTTGATTACTGTACAAAACCGAGACCAGACATAAGAGATCTGCCACTGCCTGAGAGAGATCATGTGCTGTTTGTGGATGGATCATGTCTGAGAACAGAAGAAGGTGTGCTGAGTGCAGCATATGCAGTGTGTAAAGTTTCAGAAGTTATGGAAGCTTCACCTTTGAAAGGAGTTAAGTCTGCTCAAGTAGCTGAATTGGTGGCGTTGACAAAAGCTTGCAAGATTGGAAGAAATGTGAGAGTGACTGTAATGACTGATAGTCAGTACGGATTTGGAGTGGTTCATGATTTTGGCCAGCTTTGGCTACAGAGAGGTTTCCTGACCTCAAGTGGAACTCCTATAAAGAATGGTGAAAGTGATTGGGAAGTTGCTTGAGGCGATACAGCTGCCTAAAGAACTAGCAGTTGTAAAATGTGCTGCTCATGGACAGGGTGATGATTTTGTTACTCTTGGTAATCGGTTTGCAAATGACATAGCACAGTATTGTGAAAAGAACAATCACTCTATTAACAGGGGAAAGGAGAAGGAGATGTCTTTTTGCTCTGTGATGTTTACTAATGTTCTGGAAACATGGGATGAGGTGAGGCAGTTGCAGGATGAAGCAGGAGATGAGGAAATGAAAGATTGGATCAAGGCAGGTTGTGCACCACGGGAAAAAGATCATGTGTGGATCTATAGGGATGGAAGACCAGTAATGCCAAATTCTATGTTGTCAACAATGGCAAGAATGTATCATGGCCAGGGACACCTGGGAAGGGATGCTATGATTAGGTCCTTTAAACAGACCTGGTATAATGCAAAGTTCAGGCTGATAGCAGAGAGCATCTGTCAAAGATGTTTGATTTGTCAGCAGTTCAATACTGGAAAGAAAACAGTGGTGAGCCTAGGAACAATAGGCAGAGAAGGAGGTCCTTTTACCAGAATGCAAATAGATTTCACTGAAATGGCCCAAGTCAATAGATTGAGGTATGTTCTAGTGGTAGTCTGTTTGTTCTCAAGGTGGGTGGAAGCATATCCGACTAGGAGAAATGATGGAATAACAGTGGCCAAGTTGCTGTTAAGAGAGTTGATTCCTAGGTACGGGTTCCCAGTGACAATTGAGTCAGACAGAGGAGGACACTTCTACAATGAACTCATGAGTTTAATTTGTGAAGCTTTGAGTATACAGCAGAAGCTACATTGTGCATACAGGCCAGAGGCTTCTGGTGTTGTTGAGCAAATGAACGGTACAATCAAAAACAGAATTGGCAAGATGTGCTTAGCCACTGGAATGAAATGGCCTGATGTCTTGCCTCTAGTGCTGATGACTATTAGGTCTACTCCAGATAGAACTACAGGGTTGAGTCCACATGAAATATTAATGGGACGTGCAATGAGACATGCATTCGTGCCCTGTAACAAGCTGATGACTATTACTGATGACATGATTTTGGATTACTGTAAAGGCCTGGCTGACGCAGTACATTCTGTGTTTCACCAGGTTGGAGAAGACGCCACCACACTTGAAAAGAAGCAAGCCCATGATCTGAGCCCAGGGGACTGGGTGAGAATAAAAGTGCACAGACGAAGAAATTGCTTGGTTCCAAGGTGGGGAAGGCCAAGACAAGTCATTCTGACTACGACGACTGCTGTGAAGTGTGCTGGAGTGAAGAACTGGATTCATGCAAGTCATACTCTGAGAGTTCCAAATCCAAAGGATGGGACTGTGAAAGAGTACTTTGAAGAGTCAGATTCCAGTGATGATGCAGACACTGAAACAGTGAGAAGAAAAAAGAATCCTGAAAGGGGGGAAAGAGAGTCAGAAAGAGAGTCAGGTGATTCTTTTTTCTTACCAGAAGAAGTTTCAAGAGTTACAAGAGGAACATTGCGAACCTCAGAGGAGAGTTCAGATTCTGTAAGAGTGCCTGAAGTTCTAACAAGCAGTGGAGAAAATAAAGAGAAAGAAAGAAAAGAAAAGAGCAATTCCACAGAGACTACACCTGAGTCAAATGAAGAGATTGAGAGTTAATCTGAGATAACTTCTGAAGAAGTAGGGTCAGAAGAAGATAGAGAGGGACAGATTGCGGAAGACCCCCGAGGAGGTGTAGGGAACATTCCTGATAAGCTAGGTGAAGGGAAAAGTAGACAGCAAGAAGATTGCGTGTCGGAGACCCGAGGGGGGACAGTAGGAGGGAAATCTCAATTGGTGGAGAAGAAGACTGTGGAAAAAGGGAAAATTGTTGATGAACAAGAGGCAAATGAGACAGAATCAGATGAGAGTGAGAATGAGAAACCAGAGGGTCGAGTTCTGAGAAAGAGAACTTGGATTGGAGAAAGAAACAATAGAGAAGTGAAACAGAAAAGAAGTGTGAAAGGAGATCTTTGGCCTAACAAGATAAAGAGGCTGAGGTATCGACTGACACGAGTGAATTCATCAAAAGCTGAACAGGTGAATGAAGTGTCAAGCCAAAATCAAGCGAGAGAAGAAGAACCAAAAGAACCAAAGGAACCGGAGGCGATCAAAAGAATTAGAAAGCCTAACCAGAAGTACAGGTCACCGGAATGGACGTATGTGGCATTGCCTGAGGAAGAAGAAGAGGCAGAAAGTCAAGGAAATCCAGAGGAGATCTTACTGAAAGTGGTTGAGGAGAAGGAAACTGTCAGAATCCTGAAAGTTATCTTGTCTGACATTGGAGAAGAGACAGATGTTCAGGATCTGATACAATTTGATGTTGCCGAAGAGGAAGTGAAAAGTGATGAAAATCCAAATTGAGTGAGCTAAAGGAGTCACTTGGAGAAGAGTGAAGAAGAAGAAATCTAAAAATTAACAGATTGTAATAATCTAGTGATCTAGAGATTCAGTTGTGGAGTAGTAGAGGCTAAGTCAAAAGACACAGTCAAAGTAATAAGATGGCTAACACAGAAAATAATCAAAGTAGATGTACCTTCCTGAAAAGATGGTGTAAAATGTGCTGCTGCTGTACGGGATTATTAATGCTACTATGGAGTGTGCTTGCTTTATTAGTTACTTTTAGAGTTACAATAGACACTTTGGGAATACATACTGAGAATATGACTAACATAGGGAAGAGTTCACAGAAAGTAGTACCAACTAGAATTAGCAATATATATATACACAAAGATAGGTCAATTAATGATTTTTCTAGCAATGTTTTTTCAAAATTGTTGTACGAATATGTGAAGACAATGGAAGTAAGGGATTGCTACGTCTGTATGCAATTGCCTGCATCCGTTTCAGAGGGAGTGACTTATCATCATCTTCCAGCTACGTATGGAATTTCATGTAGTGTGTTGATTAGTATTTTTTATCTTTTAGGAAAAATAGATTATGATATGTCTAATAAGGATAACATTTTTGGGCAATTGCCTATGAATAAAAAACTGAATCCTGCTAAAGAAGCTAATATTTTTGGTGACATTTTTATTGAAACAGAAGAATTAACATTAGATTACATTTTTAGTAACAATTTAAGTTGTAGTTTGAAAGAAGAAGAAAAAGCTTTTCTAGATATGGTAGAGAAAAGGAGAATGAACATGCATGAAAAGGCAGGAGGATATAAAATGAGTGAGACAATGAGGGACATTGAGATGGGAAAGGAGTTGAGGAATGGGGCCAGTCCAACTTTGGCTTTAGATGCACCACAGAAGGGTAAACTATGCATTACCAGAAGGAAATCCCAATATGATAATTATTTTGTTGGGACTAGTGAGTGCCATGATACATACTTTATTGCAACGGGATGGGGATTCAAAGGAGGAGAAGATCCAGTTTTCCCGGGAGTGTATTATATTTGCGGGAATAAGGCTTATTACAGGTTGCCTGACCATTGGTATGGCACATGTTATGTTGGCCTGCTCTTTCCAAAGATTTTTCATATGGATAGAATAGAAGATGCGGAACAAATTAATCTACTAACACGTTTTAAGAGAGAAACTTGGACAGAAATTGTAGGAGATATTTTTGGAGCTTTAATTCCGGCAGTGGGAATTTCATTAAATGCATATGGAATTCGGAAACTGTCAACAGTGGTGGATCGCTTATCGACAAGCACCGCTGGAGGGTTTCTATTGGTAAATACAGAGATGGTTGCCTTACGCGCCATGTCTATGCAGAATCGACTTGCCCTTGATATTCTATTGGCCAAAGAGGGTGGAGTCTGTGGAATGCTGACAGTTCAACATTGTTGCACTTACATTCCTGATGAAAGCAAAGATCTAAAAGTTTATATCAAAAATATTACTGATTTGCATGAAGAATTAGTACCACTGGAAGCTGAAAGTATCTGGACTAAAATGGCTAATAAGATGATTGCTGTTAAGAATTTTATTGCTAAGATAGGTAGTACCATTTTTGGTAAGATATTATTTCCTTTGACATGTGTGATTGTTGCTTTATTGATTCTTAGATTAGGGTGTTTATGTTGTAGATACAGGAGAGGTAAAAAGAAAATAATAAAAGAAAATATTGAAAAGAGACAAAAGAGGTCAAAAAGAGAGCCACAAGAAATTGAATTAGAAGAATTTAGGGAGAGCATGTACTTAGAAACGAAAAGAGATGATGAAAGAGAAACTGGAGTGTAATGTAAAAGCAAAAAGACATTTGAATTTCTCCTAAGAAAAGGGGACTAAATTTTTTGGGTTGGATTTTTGTGGTGATGATATATCACCAAAGGGGGGATTGCTGGAGCAGGGTTTTCTATTCAAACCCAAACATCAGCTTACATTTTTATATGTCATAATTAAAATTACTAATGAATTAATTACTAAGTATTAAGTTTGTTAAGTTTTTTTAATTAATCAACCTTACTAATGAAAGAATTACACGTGGGAATGCAATTGCATGGCTAAATTAATAAGTGAACTAAGTTGGTGAGCAAATTAATTAAATAAGTGTGGCTAAAGTGCTATTTGTTATACGTTTGCGCTTTAAAATAATATGCTTTAATGCTTATTTATGTCGCAAATGGCTAGATAAATACATACACATAAGGGTATTAGTGGGAATTAACACTGTATAATCAATAAAATGTAGTAACGTTGTTTTGTGTTTCTTTTTAATTAAGTTGTCCATTTTGGCCTGTTGAGAAATGGCCGACATCTACAGCCTGCATTTGAGTAGATGAAATATGAAGAGAGGCCTCGCTGAATATGGTTGAACATGACCTCGGCCTCTGTCTGAGCTAAAAGTTATGAAAGGACGACAACTCTGGGATGTTCGCCAGATATCCTTGGAGGAGAACAATTGTCACAAATGAACATTTTTGATAAACTTGCGGTGTCTTCACTGCGAGTGAAACAATTCCAGAGAAGAGCATCGATAGATGTTGCAAAACTGGATTTAGATTTCCTATTTCCGTGTTTTTATTTTTGAGATATCCGAGAGTGGAGATTTTTCTAAATGTTGCGAGCTAACATCCTTTCCTGTTCGCTCTGCTCAACGGACGTTTAGAGTTTGTTTGTAACTTTTAGTATGTAAATTTTAGTATAAATATTTCTAGACTAGAGAGGGTCTAAGGCCACTTCTTCCTGAACTTATGCTCAAGAGGATCGATGCTGACTGAAAGGACGGCGACTCGAGAGACTTTGATTCTTTACTGAGAGACCTGTACTAACTTAGAGTACGACATTTAGCCAGAATAGGTAAATATGAGAATAATGATTTTGCAATTGAATGGCTTTCCTTATGAATTAATTTAGATAAATCATTCTTGTTTGAATTTCAGTGTCGGGTGGTTATTTCTTTGTCATTTTATTGAGTTTTCAAATGTGTTTAAACTGTTTAAATCATGACTCGAGACAATTCAATTTGATTGCATTGACCTCCGATTAGGTGCAGATTGATTTAGGAGTTCTCTCTTATATTCAGTGTGGTTAGAGTAATAGAATGAATGTTGGTGCTATGGGCCCCACCAGCGTATGATGAGTGTATGTGCGTGTGACTGTGGAATTACTCTGACCGTGGAAGTAGGGAGAATTTATAAGTTCTGATCTGCAGCACTTGCTCAATGCCATGTACCTTGTAAGTCAGCTTGTGATGATCTGCATGCTCCTGGATGAAGTTGACAGTGATTTTGTCTATGCTGCCCTCAAAGGAAGTGCCAGTTTGTTTGAGGGAGGTACTCACTGTGAATACAGAGTTTAGTTTACGCCAGTAATTACAAGCCGCTCGGTTCACCGACACGGGGGAGCGACCAAATGTCGACACTGCCCCTGTCTGCAGGCAGGCCATCACTGTGCCAGATGCTCAGGCACTATGTATGACATGTGGAGCAGTGCAGTGTGGCTAGCTGGCCCCTCTCCTCCAGTCAGGTGTATGATAACCAGGATTCTTCATTCCGGCAGCACCAATGGAAATTCCCCGTACACCCAAGCGCTCACTACCAGGGAGTAAGGAAAGGCAGCACCTCATGGTCGCATCCTCCCATCTAACAGTAGTAACCGAATTCTGTGTTCCCCAGTAAGTGACGGGAGATCAAGCTGTGCGTCCAAGGGCCTGGGCCTTATGACCCCCATGCCCCTGCCACCCGCAGCCACCAACGGCTGATATCAGTGACTAGAGACAGTTAGCGGTGTCCCCCTCCAGTCTTGTGCGGTGCCTTCGGTGATGTAGGTCAACCGCAGCACAGAGATTGCACAGGGCAGAGTGTGCACCACCTACATGCACTAGGCCTGGGCCTGACTCGACTCCCAGGCCTCCTCCGCTCTGCGTCCCACCTTTTCCACACCTGGACATTGACACCGGGGCGCAATCCATGGCGCTCTCTTCAAATCTGTGGCTCAGCCAGCAGGAGCCTCAGCCAGGCTGGATTCCACTAGCCTGGGTACAGCAGTCATTGCCAAGTCCACTGGGAACCTCTTGATGCAGTTGATGCAACAGGGCCCCCTTAGGCATGAAGTTGCAGCGCGCCCACCACACAAGTTTGACGCAGTTAAGGGGCCTCACTCTTTACATCATCTGATGCCATGCGGTCTTCTCACCATGTCAGCAATGTTTCTCCATGCGACCTGCCAGACTTCACCACCATGTAAGGGCGATTGCCGATGCCTCAATGTCTGCCACCACAGCCCACAGGCTTGGGCGTGACTCAGCCCACCTCCGTCAGGCCGCCGCAACTCCACAGCACTGCTGCCTCTCACTTCGGGTTTCAGACGCAGGCCCAGCGAGGCCTCCAGGCCCCAGAGACTGTCCACGCTTCCAGGCATTGGCTGCTATGGTGTCGCAAGGATGGCGATATGCAAAGTGCTACATCACTGTTTTCCCCATCGATGCGCTTCTTTTCATAAATGAGGCACTGGGACTCTGGCTGGTCATCCTGGCTGTGGGGGGGGTTTGGTGGGGTTGTTGACCTGGGCTGAACTTGGCTTTGGCTGCTCAAGTCAGCATTCCATTGTTTTTATTCTATTTTTTCCATTAGAGGTGTATTTATAGGCTTCTTTTACCTCTAGAAGCTGAAAAGTGACGTTGGTCTGACTAACGTGAATTTTCTTGCCACTAATTGGCATTTTGTTACTTTTCTCTCGCTAATGTCAAATTTGTCATTGCTTTGACGCTAGTGTTAGCAGCAGTTTTTGCCATGGCTAGCTGATACTATTGCCATGTAGTGATGTATTGTAAATACGTCGATAACAGGGCGATCGTTTTCTACGATAGACAGTGTTAAGAAAATTGCTGCTAACTAACACAAACAATGGTTGGAGGCAATTCTTCTAAATACACCCCTATGCCTGTGAATTCTATTCCATATTTTAAGCTGCCAATACTGAGTTACCACAGAATTCTAAATCAGCCCGTTAATCTCTTTTTTTAAACATATAGCATGCTTAGTGTTCGATGAAAGCTGTGCTTTTGTTTGAGTCTACATTGCCTGAGGAATAAACTTCCTACCAAATACTACAGTAAGCCTTGATTTACATAACTCAGTTAACTGCAAGAGTTAAGTTTAGAAATGGAATAACATGTGTATCAAGTTTTGGGGGCAACAGTACCCAGGGCCATAGGTGTAAGCATGCACAATAAATACTGCCCAATGATTACCGGTTCCCTCAAGGGACATGAGAAATGTTTCTAATATAGTTAGCTAAATATGACAGTAGATTTGTTCCCAACATGTACTTTCATTCGGTTGCAGTTTGCTATATTTTCCACATATTGTAGTTTTATTTGTAGTGTATATAGCATTGTGAAATGTAATATTTGAGCCATAGATGTCTTGCAACTGAATGCTCAGCCGCACTAATAGTTGGGCACAATGCAAGATCAGCAAGATTAGTCGGAACCAAAGCTTGTTATTGGACAACCATATACTGAATCCAGCAGTAGTGGCCTTCCATGTTCAGACTGATGTCTAAGAAGGATGGAAGCAGAACACCTTGTGCGGAAGATGGCACTGCAGCCAAACATTGACAACATGTGACATTCATTGAGGAGTAAAAAGGAAGCACATTTATCTTGAAGAATATTCAAAAGTTGGAATCATGATACAAACAATATATTTAACCTTAATGGTGAGGATCATTTAATACATGCAATAAATCAGCTTTTGGAACATGATGAATGTTCACTGTATTTGAATAACTCAGATGACCTTCGGATAGTATTAATATAAACCTAATGAAAGAAAGCATAATGTGACTCATTTCCATAAATAGTTCACCTGGATGCTACTTATAAAGTAAACAACAGGGATTGCCTTATATTACTAATGTTAATTCCTAATGGAATGGAACATAGCCGCACTGTTGGTTTTGCTTTTGTAAGGGATGAGACCAAAGACATCATAAATACGATAATTATGTATTTCAAAACATTGTGGACAAACAACCTCTTACATTTGTCTGATTGCAAAAATGCTTTCCACTCTCAATTTATGTCAAGTCTGGTCTCTGCCTGAGGAGAGACGTGAAACTCGATGTTGGTCCACTGCCAGACACTACCAGCTCTGACTGTGTCACAACATTGATCTAGAGTGGCCAGATAAAGGTAAGGGTGGGTAAAATGGTGACTAGAATGGAGACTTTAAATGATAAAGCAAGACGGTTATAAAGATAATCTGGCTAACGTCTAGCAGTATTCTCAATATGAGTTTATTTAATTGTATTAATACCTTAGGTATCCTGCATTCCCTTGACCTTCTCAGAAGAGGATACATGGGAGGGATAATGTTTACTTCTGGTTCTGTCAAACATAAAGTTTTAGCAATGGTAATTTCGAGTGACACCCAGCAGTATGCACATTGACCAAGACAATCACTTACTACAATCTTTCAGTGTGCCATACCTTGACATACCTTGACAAGACTAATGGAAGGGAAGGTGTCCTTCACACTGTTTGTGTCACTTCACCTTGGATGTTATTTCCATTAAGAGAATAAAATGTTTCTTCCGTTTTCTGTTTATAATCATAATCAAACACTCCTTAGAGGTTTTAAGAAACATCTTTCTGAGATCACAGGAAAGCAACATCTAAAATCACCCTCAATATCTTTTACACAGTGTGCAGAATAAATAAATAGCACTAGGAGGCTCCTACCCCAAGGCTGAAGTTGTGGACTGGACTCGTCTCCCTTCTCATTCTGCAGCACACAGAGAAAAAGGAAAAAACGAGGAGAAAAGAAAACATGTCACCTCTTTGTGCCTCCCTAAAACCAAACGTCACCCCTAGGGTGGCGTTAGATTCTGACGTATTCCCAGGTTTACGATTTCTCGTAAAACTGGGAATGCTTTAGATTCCATGCGTGTTGCGTGGGAACACTCACAGCAACGCTCATGGAACGCCACTTTCACGCACTGTTCTGTGTGAAAGGAGCAGATATTGACAAGGCCATGACAAGCCACGTAAAGTGGCTTTACGTGGCCTTGTAAATATTCTAGGGCACACTGCGAACTGGTACGTCCAAAAGGTGACATTCCGGTGCCGCAGGGGACCTCATAAATCGGGGGTCCTCTGAATCTTGGAGAACAAATCTAAAAATCAATATCTTTCAATGAAACATGAGTGCTCCTGTTTGAAAACTTCACAAGCAACTACAAAGTGTTTTTTCTGAAGCTTTGATGCAGCAATACTCTGTCGAATTAGATAAAAGGTGAGACAGAGGACGGCTTCAAGTCCTGACAAATATTGTTCTTTGCAGCTTTCAGGTTATTCTCATGTTCAGAAAGGAGATCAATAAACTTTTTGTAACCACAGCACAGAAATGTGCTCTTTTGAAAATGGTTAAGAAAATGGTGCACTGTTTAAAGGAGGAATAAACACTATTTTCCAACTGCCAAAAATACATCCATGTTTCAGTAAGTACTTTATGCATAAGTGGAATCGTTTTTTTCCAGCTGTGCCCTAAGCTCAAAATCTCTCACTAGCTGTTTTGGAAATCTATGCTAGTAACTGAGCCGAAAGTGAAAACCAGAAGCTGAAAACTATTCTTCCAAGGCATGCATTTGTAGTCAATGGTGTGGTGGTTTAGAAGATTAACTAAGAACAAGAAAAAAGCAAAGCTTGCAAATTATATTGAAAATTCATTTTCCACACCGAAATTCGCGAAACCAGTGTAGCCATCAACTACAGTTGCTCATAGGCTCACCAAGTATGCATCAGGGTTAGTGGTAGAAGAAATAGTACGTGTTCCAGAGCTATCAGAAGCACAAGTCAATACAACCAACAGTGATTTTCTTGACACTTACAGAAATAAATTCAAATTTATTCAAGACAGCAGAATTTGTGCTTGTGACTTCACTAGGACATATGTACTGCATTGTCACCATGTGATTTGTTTATGAGAATCATCACTGCTGGCGGAGTAGTCGACGCTTACCAACATCAAGAGGATGCAATTTCTGGCTTTCCCCCTCCGACTCAGAAAGGACATCAAATATAGCCTGCTGGAGCCAGCTACCATTACCTTCCAAGTCAGCATGCCATGACCAGAGGGAGCTGGAATCATTTTAGGATGCGCTAGATGACACCACCATGGACACCGCTCAGGTCAAGAACAATTCTGTACAACCATCAACAGGTCACCGTGACAACTTAAGCAGACACACCTACACAAGACAAACTACAGCGATGGGACTCAGTCATGCAAAAGTGTTCCCAACTTGCCAGACCACGGTCTGGAAACTCTTCCAAGCCTAGAGACAAATCAAGGTCACTCCTCAAATCCTGTTGAAAACAAACCTTCCTGTGCCCACTTCATAATGTATAACTGTGTGATTATATAAATGTGCTCTCACCCTTCCCTCTCCCCCCCTATTTGTACTGAAATTTGGGGATTGTTGGGTGAAGTGTGGTTTGTTGTTGGAGGTACAGGGTGAGGAAGGAGAAAGTCCAGACTATCATTATATGCCCACTTGCAATTGTGACCCTCACACAAACCGTACCCTGGGCCGACTCCTTTCCCTCCCATTACATCTAACCTCTCCAGACTTGGCATTTTACCTCTTGGCTGGATACCCACTCTCACTCTTGTGTCGGCAGGTGGACCCCCTTCCTTCAAGTACTGGTGCCCCTTCTCTTGAACCACACCTACAGGCTTAGACCATAAGTTTATCGAAGTCCTCTGAACGGCCCCAATACAAATCCCCCAGCATAAAATTCCCAGATCCAACCTGGTGGCCCTGGTAGCTGGTCCTTCTAATCTCCTCCTCCCACACCAGATGTACATTCACTCACCCCCCCCCCCCCCCCCTATTTCCTGCCTGGCAACCACTCACTGGTCTGATCCCACCAGAACCACCTGTTTCTGATGCCCCTGGTCCCCAAGAGTATCCTTCCCTGGTTCGACATTTACTATACCAACAACGACACCCCACACAATGACACAGAGATCCCTCATAGTGGGGTCCCTCAATGGCAAATGAATGAAGCACTTTGTCAACCGGAAGAAAATCCTTACCGTTCTGGCCCAAACAAAGTTCAACATAGCCCTCCTCCAGGTTACCCATCTTTTTTCTGTGGAATGTGACAGACTCCACAGAGACTGGGTGGGACACGTCATCCATGCAAGCATCCCACTTCTACCACGGGGTCATAAAGGGTAGACTTTTCAACCAGAAAGCGTGGGGTCACTCATATAACAGTGAGCTCCATCTATGTCCCATTGGATGCTAAGATGGGTTTCCTTTCCTGAATCAGCAGACTACTCACATCCTTTGGCACCTCTCGGGTAATCATTGGCGGAGACTGGAATGTGACATTAGCCACAATTGTATACAGAGGGTGTAGACCAGAGGTACAGCATGACCATGACAGAACTGCATTGAGAGACCTGGTGCAGGACCATGCCCGACACAAATCCTGGAGACTATTACATCTCCGGGATAAAATCACACTTTCACCTCATGGTCTCATAGCATCTGAACTCAAATTGCCTATTTTCTCTGCACCCCTCTCATGACTTAGCATTCGTCTGATGTGACCGTAATCCCTTGAGAGATTTCAAATCTCGACCTCGTAGACCTACAGCTAGACCAGGGGCTGTGGCAGCCCCCGTGAAGCCCCAGGCACTTAAACACCTCTCACAACAAAAACCAGAGGCAACACGCTGCCTCGTGGGACATGTGGATGAATATAAGAATATATTCTTTGGATGTGTCAGGGACAGAAAAAGAACATTCATTATCAATTGATGTTTTTCTATTGTTATATTAAATAATTTAACCTCTGGAGAGTAACAAATATCCACAAAATACTTACTCCACACTTACTGTATCCCTTTGGTTTACTGTTTGTTTATGATTGCATTCTATAGCAATACATAGCCTCGAATACAAGACCTGAACTTATGTTCAATCAGTCCATTGCCTTCCTCCCTTTCTTTCCACTTCAGAGTGCTACTAATGGACCCTGTTAATTACTTTTCATATGATGCATTTCAAACGTACTCTGACTATAGCTAAATCACTCTTTCTTCCCATTTATATTTACACCCTACTTCTTTTTTTTATGGTTGCTAAAACATAATAAAATGATTTCGAGATAGAAAGGTAGACCAAGAGGCATGTCAAAATGCTTTTCTCTTTTCCAAAGTCCCCCTCAAAAAAGGGTTAAATTTCTGACGCAGGGGATGCTAAAATCTGGCAGCAATTATCTGGATAGAGAGACCATTTTCTCTAACGTTCAACCATAGGAGCAACATTGACTCACAAAACTAGTAAACACTGAGCACGTAAACATCCTTTACAACAACTGCGTTACAACGCAAGTCATTACCACGCAATTTTTACTCCACTAAATCTTTTACAACGCAGGGCTTCACACCGCAAACCATTACAGTGCATTCCCCATTACAACACCCCGGTGGAGTTAGAATAGTAGATTACGTTGTAATGGACTATGCGTTGTAATTGATTGCGTTGTAAAGCCCTGCATTGTAAAAGATTATGCAGATAAATAAAAGCAGGGTAATGGCACGCGTTGTATAGTGTCATATTCACTGAACAGTATTCATGCTGCTCGGTTGCTTTCTTAATCTCACTTTCCAGAGGTTAAGTGTTTCAGCTTGTAGGTCTATCAATTCAAAGGAGCAGTTCTGTTTGTCACTGATTCTGGACCCGTACCTCACATTTTGCGAAATACAACCAGTTCAATTTCTAGTGAAGTAGTTTCTTGCAAGGTTCAATAAAAAATAAGAGCATAACTTAAGTGTCTGCAATGTTTAGCTATAACGATTTACTGTTACAATGAGATCTGGTCTTTGTGGACCAGCAACTCAAAATTCCATGATTGTTGCTTTTGCTGCAATTACCGGCACCACCTTGCTCAGCCAAAGAAAAGATCAAGGTAAAAAAGAAGAATGTGATATAATTAGGTGCCTGGAATGTGGACATAGGTATCATTTCCCATCAAAGGAAAGAAGGGTATATTCTAAGAATGCTTCTCATATCCATTGGTGTATTGTGTCCTCAGGCAAATTCAAAGAGGCAAATGATGCAGTGTGGGACATGTGGGTGGTTTCACAAACATTGCATTTTCAGTAAATATAGCGCTTGCAATTCCAGCACTAAACCATGGTTCTGTCACAAGTGCAAAGCCAACCTGGCCTTGTAGTCTTAAGTCAGTCCATACTGCACGTATATGGCTGAATAGAAAATGAACCTGAGTGATGCTAACACACTGCGTCGTCTTTACTGTGTTTAGGGCACCTCAAAACGCAAACATATTTCAAAACAGCTAGACGTACGTGATGGTTCTAACTTCTTATTCCTTTCTCCATAACCACGACTTTGCTGCCTTAACAGAATCCCAGTGCAACTGTGAGGTTTTCTGTCCTATAAATGAACCGGTCCACCTGCTGAGGCATCTTGGAGATCTTATGTATGAAGGGCCCGATTCACAGAACTAACTTAAGACAAAATCCTAAACTTTCTACCATTTTCGTATTCACAGAAGGCACTTACTCATTTTGGTATTCACAGAAGACACTTACTTCGGTATTCACAGAAGTCAGGATTGCTAACTTTAGGACTCCTTAATGTCTTCTGTGAATACCGAAAGTCTTAAAATTAGGATTTTTCTCAGTTTAGGAGTCCTAAAGTAAGGACTCCTAACTTTACTACTACTAAACTGAGAAAAATCCTAATTTTAAGGCTTTTAGTATTCACAGAAAGCATTTAGGAGTCCTAAAGTTAGGAGTCCTAACTTTACTACTACTAAATTGAGAAAAATCCTTACTTTAAGACTTTCGGTATTCACAGAAGGCATTTAGGAGTCCTACAGTTAGTAGTCCTAACTATACTACTACTAAACTGAGAAAAATCCTAATTTTAAGACTTTCGGTATTCACAGAAGACATTTAGGAGTCCTAAAGTTAGGACTCCTAACTTCTGTGAATACCGAAATGAGTAAGTGCCTTCTGTGAATACCAAAATGAGTAAGTGCCTTCTGTGAATACCAAAATGGTAGTAAGTTTAGGATTTTGTCTTAAGTTAGTTCTGTGTATCGGGCCCAAACTCTTTTGTACATACTAGATATAGGGCAGCCATTTTGTTTTCACTGCCCTTGACTATATGGCACATCCTAAAACATTTTTCTACGTTGCTGATCATTTTTCTGTATACATCATTGTATCTACATGTTGTGCCACTAAACAGGCTCCCACGAATTTGCGAAGGTATTAAAATGTAAATGCCAGATTCACTTAAACCTGCTAACCAGATAATTTGTAAATAGATTGCCTATACCTCTTCTTGCTTATTATTTGGCTTTGATTTTGCAGGTGTACGATATTGCAATATGCTTGTATAAAATGTTAGCTGCACTAAAAGATTCAAATAATGTCTTTTTTTTAAACCGTAGATCCCTTTCCACTCTTGAGGCACACCATTTCTCCTATGCCACCTTCCCGACAGAAAATGATAGAAAAGAGCCCAAATCGTATATGTACTCTTGTTCACCCATATCCCTAAAACAATTCTTCCCCCTTCTTTAGATGTTCCATGAACAAACAATCATAAATGAATCAGATCGTCTAGAAATGGTCCAGTCCAGACATCAGTACTGATACAAATCACAGTAGCCATAGGACAAGTCCTTATCCTTACTCCACACTCAAAAATGAACATTACCATAATTACCCTTCCTTAGAACGTCAAATCCCAATTTCGCAGCGGCCATCATGGTATAGTTTCTAATGTTGTTGTAAATAAAATGTGGAAACATGGTGGCGCTTAGGCATGGTCAAAGGGTAAGCATTGATTGTGCATTGAATTTACATTGAAACATTCCACATTGCGCAATCCAGATGTACCTGGGTAAGAGGTTGAACAATGCAGTCTCTTTCTCTGATTCTCTCACTCTGTCTCTCCCTGTCTCTTTCTCTCTGGCAGCCTTGTTCTGTCTCCCTGTGTATCTCTGTATCGCTCCCTACTTCTCTTTGTTCTCTCTCTTTCGCTGTGTCTTCCTGTGTTTCTCCTTCCCTTTCACTGCCTCATCTTGTGTTTCTGTATATCTCTCTTTCTCTGTCTTTCTTTGACTCCATATTCCTGTTTTTCATAGTTTTTCCAGTCTTTCTCTCTTCTTCTTTGTCCCATCTTTAATTGCCTTTTTCCCTCTCTGATTCTCAACCCCTCCATGTTTTCCTTGGTCTTTCTTTCTTTCTCTGCCTCACTATTTTTTTAAGTCTCTCTTTCACGTCTACCTCTGTCTTTGCTCTCACTCTGAATCCCCTGTCTTTACAAGTCTTTCTCTTTCCCTGACTTTATAATTTCATGACTTTTTCATTCTTCCTGTTTTCCAGTCTTTCATTGTCTCAGCTCTTTTCTTTCTCTCTTCTACCACCTTTCCTTGTTGTTCATTGTCCCTCTGACTGACCTGTCTTTCTCTCTCTTTCCCTGGATGTCCTCTGACTTCCTAACTTTATCAGTCATCCCTGTCTTGCTTTGTCTCTCTATTTAACTGTCTCTCCTAATCTTTCACAGTTTTTCTCCTCTTTCTCTTTTTTTCTGTTTTCCTGTCTCTCTATGCCTTGCTTTTTCTGTCGCACATTCTTTCTCTGTCTCTTCCAGTCTGTTTGTTCTTTTCTTTGCATAAGCTTAAGTGTCACAATCTTTTCGAGCAATTGTGGTGCTGTAGTTCTATGTGGTCACAATCAGTCCAAGCATAGGTGGGGACAGAAAGTAGTTTTGGGCACAATCTGTCCTCACGTGTGTGGTCAGAAGTCTTTTTGGACCACAATCTGTCCAAGCTTGTGTGGTGAAAGGCCCAATCTGGGCCAACATCTCTGTGGTCAGAAGGGTTTTATAGCCACAATCTGTTTCAGTATGTGCGCGGTCAGATGTATACTGTAGGTCCATTCTTTTTCACCACCTGCTGTTCCACCTTCTGCTGCGACAGAATTGTGTTGAGGCAACAATCTGTAACCAAAGCCGCCAGAAAAGAAATGGGTAATGGAACCAATATGTCCAAAATCTGCAGGGTCAGAATTCTGTTCCGGGAACTCTCTGTCCCACCATGTTCGGGGACAGAAGAGTGTTACATTCACAATCTGTTCCCACGTCTCTGGGGACGGAAGTGCATTGTGGGTCCATTTTGTCTCTGCATTTTTATGGGAAAAAGTGCACATTTGTCATGGTCTGTCCTTGCATTTGCAAGGAAATAGTGGATTGTAGACTCATTCTGTCCACAAATACGTAAAGACAGTAATCTCAGCCTTTGAAATTTAATTATGAACACATTTGTGAAAGTAAGTTTATAGAGTATACTACAGTGGGGTAGAAAACGTTCTCAGCTGCCACTACAGGCTTCACTACCTAAAACATCTTTAATTCATACAATTCGCAGAATAACCACATTTTTTTACAACATTTTTAAAAAGGGACATTTTTGAAAATGTTTGTGGTAGAAGTTGTAAAAATAACCGCAAACCCACAAATATGTGGTATCCATACGTTGACCATCTTGTGTGAAAATAGGAAAAGATTATAAAGGGTTAAAAGCAAAGGAAGTCAAATGGTTACATTGTAGTAGTATGAGCCCTCATTATTTAAAGGGTGAAATGCATCAAGACAGTGTTATAAGTAAAAACGTAGCCGATTGCAAAGTCTATGGGGCAAATTTACAAGCCCCTTGCACCGCCGGTGCATCGCGTTTTGTGACGCACCGGTGGCGCAGCCTGCTAAGTGATATTTACAAGAACAGGTAAAGTCACCCTGTGTGACTTAACCTGTGCTTGTAAATATCGCCCCTGTTCACGAAACACTTTGCGTGTTAGGGGCGTGACATGGCTGTTGCTGTGGGTGTTCCCACGCAACACCCATGTCCACTGATGCATTTCCAGATTTACGAGAAATCGTAAATCTGGAAATGCGTCAGAATGCTACGCCACCCTAGGGGTGGCGTAGCGAGGTGCAACGAGCAGAAATGTTTTAATTTCTCCTCATTTGTTTCCTCTTTCAATGCATGCTGCATTCTACAGCACACATTGGAAGAGAAAATCACCTCAATTGATTGTTTTTGTGCAGGAAGGTGCCCTTCCTGCAAAAAACAATCTCCCACGACGTAGGCATCCTTGCACAATGGTGCAAGGTTGCCGACGCAGGCGCATGGCAGCAGTTTGTGCGCCAGTGCAGGGGGAAGCACCGAGATGCGACATATTGTTGTAAATATGTCGCATCCCTGTGCTGCAAAACTAACACAGCACGGCGCCGCAAAATTACTTGCGGCACCGCGCTGCGTTGGTTTTTGTAAATCTGCCTCCATAATTTTAAACTCATTGTCTGCTTTGAAATCAGAGTTGATGACAGCATCGTTAAATTACACGTTATTCTGATTGATCTTTAATGCATCACTCCAACCTCGCACTGGCCGAAACCCCGCGCATCCACAGACCCAGCGCAGGTGGAAGATCATTCTCTCACATTGCAGCCAAGACCTGGAACGAACTACCGGTAGAAATCAGACTCTCCCCCTCCCTAAACACCTTCAAGAAGACCCTCAAGAAGACTTGGCTCTTTCGCTGAACAGATCTGAGCCCCCCCCCCCCCCCCCCCCAGTGCCTTGAGACCCTCACTGGTGAGTAGCGCGCTTTAAACACCCCTCATTGATTGATTGATTGACTCCTTAAAACAGCAAAGCCAAAATGTCAGCCTTATGAGTGAAAATGCAAGTTACCCCAATGACTTTGCCAGTGTTTGTTTGAAAATATTGGAGGAACCATTATGGGTCCGTGGGGAGTCTACATTGCTCCCAATAGCCCACTGGACCATCACCACACTTTTAGTGGTGCCCCTGCCTTCCTGTGGAACCACAACAGCAAATATGCACACTTCCTATCCTCCCAAAGGCTCCTGCTGCACCTCTGTGTCCATCAGGAGCCTAGGACACCCTAGTCTAGAGTACTAACAACTGGGAACCGTCAACAGACATTCAAAGGGGGGCCCTTTCCTTCAGGATCCCCAATAAGCCTACAGTCTACTGTCCTTAAAGAGGAGGCGGGGAGCTACTGACATTAACTTTGGAGTTAGAGTCCAATAAGTCTCCCAGAAATGCAAGTCCAGACACGTCGTCCACTCCAGATGTGGGTTCAACCACAGTGCATGTCTTTCCTTCTTCTTCTGTTTCTCATCTATTTTCAATGGCTCCACCCTGGGTAAGGGTTTCTACATGGAGGTTGTGAGGAAAATGGTTTATTTTATGGTGTGGTTGTGCAACCTCGCCATGTATAAATGTCTCTATTCCATATCAGGTCCAGTCAGGTTCATTTGAAAGACCTTAGCTCAGTCCTGGGTAGCTGTGGCTCAGAGCAGTCAGGCTTTATCAAAGGAAAAAGTGTAAGGCATTAAAAATTACCTAAATATTTGAGTGAGATGAAAACGCAATGCAATAAAAATCAAACTCCAGTTTATAAAAATATGATATTTTTTTTTGTTAAATAGACACCTCAATGACAAAAATCCACTGAAGGATTCCAGAGATATGATTTTCAAAAGAAACAATAAATCACAGATTTTTACTCAATGCAATAAATTATTTAAATCTACTGCAAGTTGCAATTTAGAGTTAGCCACACCATATAACTTGAAAACTCTCTGATAAGGAGCCAGTTACAGGGACCAGTCAGGTGCAATTGAACAGTTACCTCGAAGTTTAAGCAGTCTCCAATACAGTCTAGGTTCTATGGATGTACCGCCATTGAATTTAATGGTGTGGCCTTCATGCAAAGGATTCAGGATGCTGAAGATGCTCAAGTATGCTGACGATTCGGTGCCTCTGTGGGCAGTCTTCCTGAGGCCACCACTTGGTCCACGAACATGTAGGAGTGACTTTGGCCTCAGGAGTCAATGTGTCAGGCCGCCTGGGTGAAGCCCAGCACAAAACTGCTGCCACTGTTCTACTTGTCTCCTGTTATAGTGTAAATGGCAGTTGCCTTTATATAACTGTAACTTCTGTGCTGGACGACCAAACAGTACACCAACAACTGTCCCGGTTCCAGCAGACTCAGGTGCAACATGTGAGGGTTGGGACTTTGTCTTCCAGGCTGCACCTTGGCTTCCAGTGACAGTCAGAATTCTTGGTGCTGGGCTTTCAAAGGAGCATATATCTCAGCTTTTATAGCTCACTGGCTGTAACAGGGAGACAGCCAATGGACTCTTGGAGTTATGTTCTCTGTTTGAGCCTAAGGGTTGACTTTTCCTCGAGTGGGACACACAGGCACAGTCCCTTCTTTGCTTACCCATGGAGCCGCAGGTGCAGTCCAGCCTTTGTTGCAGCTCCTCTTTGCTGAGTCCAAGGAACAGTAGGAAAGTCCTTCTTGAGTCCTCTCTCCAGTACATATATAATCTGAGGTCTGGGTGCCGAGGTGCCACTTTTATGCCCCCCTAAAAAACTTAAGGGGATGTGGTGACTAACTAGCCAATGTGATACTAGATCCCCTCCTGCCTGATGATGAATTCTTGCAAAGTTTGGCATCTAGCCCAGAATGCACTATTCTGCCTGCTCCCAACATGGCAGACCCTTCTCTTGGTGTGTGCAGTTCCCTATTCCAACCCAGAGGTGTGGCTACATGTCTTCTGAAATCCTGGTTTGTCAATTGCTTCTCCCTTTCTACCCAAGATGTCAGCCCGTCTTCTAAAACAAAAGAACAGTCTCTGCATGTGTGACTACCTTTCAAAGGCAGCTCCCCCTTTGAAGCTCGCCTATTGGGCTTACACCTCCTATGGACATCCTGCCAGGAAGAGGTCACTTCTCTTCCCCCTGCATTTCTTTCTTATCCTTCCTGAGATCTGTTCACACCTCTCACCAGGGGAGAAGAAGGTTGTCTCAAGGGTAGCAACTTGTGTGCATCTATAAACTGCTACTGGAAGCTTTTGGCAACAAAGTGGCAACTTTCTAAAGTTGTCATTTGTGTAAACGTTACGTCAAATTCAACTTGAGCAGCAAGGTTCAATGGAATTTGTTTGATACCTTGAAGTACCATATTTAGTGGTCCCATCTGGAAGTTAGCATTGCTTAGTTGTCAGTGTGAAACTCCATACTCACACCAATAGAGCTACTAGCCATTCCACACCAAAAGCAACAAGGCAGGGTTTTTACTGTCAGAACATGTAAAGTTAAGAAAACATAGGTTCATGTTTTTAATATAATGCACTCTGCCTTTAGGGCTTGGAAGTTATGTTTTATTCCTGACTTATAAATATTAAAAAGAAAGGTTTGGGCTTTGTAATTGGTTTAAATAGCAAAGATGAGTAGGCAGTTTAAAAACTGCTCTGCCAGCCTACAATGGCAGACTGGGAATCCTGCTTTGCCACCCTTGTGGTGATACTGTAAGTGCTGCTGCCCATAAGGGACACTTTACTTAGCGAACTTGGCTACCCTTGGTACCCTATACTAGGGACCTATAAGTAAGTGAACTTATGCCAATTTCAGGTAAGCTAATGAAACATACACTTTAAAGGGTTAGAGCACATGTACAGAGGCCTGGACCGGCCGGCCCAGTGCACTACAGAGTCATTACACCAGCATGTAATAGTTAAAAAGTGGGGGTAAAAAACATGAGTTATCCTGCGAAAAACCATCTCCTCACAGAGGTGGAGAGTTCTAGAAGGTGGGGTCCATACCCAATCCAAAGATATCTTACCATTCCTGCCCCCTTAGACGGTGACTGAAACTGCCCACTGGATGTTCAGACCCCCTGCACAATATTTTTGAAAGAAAAGGCAGTTTGAAAGGCATTAGGACTGACCTCTCATTTTGAGTCAGGCTCTGCCCACCTAGGGTATGCTCCTGCACCTCAAGATTGAAGAAACCCCCCTGTTGTGAGTGACTGGAGCAAGAGGTCTCCCTGCTTTCGCCTTCACCAATGTGAACATCCTGCCAGGGCTTGTAAAGAAAATGCAGTTAATTACATAATGGAGATTTCACCTCTGTTCTTTCCTCTCCCAGGAGAAGGATAATCTTTCAGAATGTATTGAGCTTTCACTGGGAGTGCTGAGCCTCCAGGAAGCCAACAGAGTAACTAATCATGACCTAGAATTGTAGCTCAACGCATGAGTTCTTGTAAGGCTAGTTCGGGGAATTATGTCCATTTTACAAACACATAAATGAACACATCTAGATTAAAAACTAACTCTCAATATGCATTTGTGACCCACAATGTGATAGGAAAATACATGTAAAAAATGTATCATCCTCATGCCTGAATTGTAGTTAAAATTATATTATTTGTCTCTTTTTGTAATGATTTAAGCTAACACATGTTCCTTCATTTTGAAATGTTTTGAGACATGTGATCATATTTAACTTAAAAGTTTATATTTTTTAAATTCTTCTATTACTTTTTTTTCTATTGCTGTTTTTATTGTCATTTGCTAGTATTTTTAGTATGTATAGATTTTTTACATATATTGGTTTAATAAAGTTCACATCAGGTTTTATTTTTTTAATTATTAGTAAGTGTACAAGTTTACATTGATATTTACTTGTTAATATAATTTAACAATACTATATTTTCTGCTATATTTTTATTTAATACGTATGTTGATGTGAGTAATAATGCAATTATTTTTTATGATTTATTATATAATGTTTTATTTAATTGATGAATATCTTAACGTTTTATGTGCTTTAATATAAGTTGGTAAATTAATTTGTATATGTTGTTATGTTATATACAGTTTTTAAATATGTTGCTTTTTTTAAGAATATTGTTTTGGATATCACAATAATGTAATTAGGATGCATTACATATACATAACAATGTGATGGCAATAATTTGGGTCAGGATATTTTGTAAATTGATATTTTTGTACTTTACATTTTAAATATTTTTGTTGTCAATATTTTGATAATATGTTTGTCTTCATCATCATCAAACTTTATTTGTTTTTTTGGTAAACCTTAAAATTCACAGACATAAAAAAAACATAAAATACATGAAAAGCATAAAACTAACAGAGAGCATCTTAATGAACGGACGATTCATGAAAGAGAACACGTCGTAACCATCCAGGTAAGGTCAGAAAAGTTCCTTATCAGTTTTCACCCTCAAATGGGCCATTTTTCTTTTTCAAGCACAGCGCCAGACCCCACAGGTTCATTCCTAAAAGTGCATAATGCCTTTTGTTAATGCAATACTTTCCTTATTAACAAAAATGCTTAAACAAAGCATATTGACATTTAAAAAAGTGCATGGTAGCTTTTCAGAACGACGTGCAAGTTTCAATCAAAATAAATCCATTATCCTATTTTCATTTATTTACAACAAAATTTGGGTTTCAGCTAAAACATACTATTTTTTAAACGGTCATTATTAAAGTGCATAATGCTTTTTTGACCTCAGAGGTAAGACGGTTGTTCTTAAAAGGCATAATGCCTTTAATTAATACAGAAACTTTCCTAATTAACAGAAATATTTAAACAAAGCACATAGACATTTAAGAAAGTGCATAGTGGCTTTTCAAAGTGGCGGGCAGGTTTCAATAAAATATAATCCATTATCCTGTTTTCATTTACTTTCAAATAAAATTTGGGTTCCAGCCAAGATATACTATCTTGTGAACAATCATTATTAAAGTGCACAGTGCTTTTTTGACAGTACCAAAAAACAAATTGAAAATATAAAAACTTCCACAAATTGCAGGTAATTGTTTTAAACATACTCTGAGGGAAAAATACAACACAACGTCTTGAAGAAAGAAGGGCAACTATTTTTCAATGAACCTCCTTAAGTGAATAGCAGCAGAAATAAATCTATATATCATTTCACAAATATATTCTGATTGAAGTAGTCGGAGATAGAACAAAGCTGGCCTACATTTTCTGATGTTCAAAACCCTCAGGAGTGGTAAAATGAATTCCCTGCGTGGTTTATTGCATAACTCACAAAAAAAATGCAACATGTTCTGGCTTGAATTACAGTCACAGGGATAAGGGTCTAAATGGGCATTGTGATATGTATGGCTAGGATATGACACCAGTAAATGAGTGATGCCAAATCTGAACCTAGTGAGATAAAAAAAAAAAAATGGCTAAAAGGATACAAAAGATGGGGCTCAAATCCTTTGGTGGTAACCAGGGGTAATTCAACTACCTGCTTTTACTGCGCTCCACATATTCTCTGTGGTCACTTACATTTTTTTTAAAATCTCTTTTTAATTGGAGTTTTGTGACAGAGGTAATGAGAGAAGGGTTTGTAAAAATATCCTACCTCCCCATGCAAGCCAACTGGGTCTTCACATTACTGAGCCATGGTATATTGTATGCATGGTCACAGTTTAAACAATCTTGAATTATTTCTCTGTTGAGGGCCGGTTCTCCATTTACACAGATCGAGCACCATAACATAAATGGGGCACTTTGTATTCGATCCGCAAAGGGGGTTAGCCCCAGTTCCCAATGGCATATGATAGAAGGCAAGCTGGGGGGGCATACAATAGTCTTCTGAGGAATACATTTTCCGTGGTTTGTAAGAGAGATGAGTTACAAAAACCCCACACACCAGCTCTGTGCAGAATCACAGCACAGCATCAGGCAGTAAAGATGTTAATAAGGGACTTGGTTGGTGTGCAAGCAAGTTTCCTGGAGAACCTGAATAGAGCTTCAAGTGTTTTATCAAAGCTCCTTTTCTTGACCACGACGAGATGGGCCCAAGAGCCCTTTTGGCCAAATGGGATACCTAAATAGCAAAAATTTGAAACCTGTGATAATTTTTCATTTTTGATGAAACAAGGTCTCATTTTGCGATAAACTTTCCCCACCATCATGACCTTTGATTTGACAATATTAGTCTTTAGACCCAAATCACTCATGAATTCATTAAATCTGTTTACAAGTGTTTGTACTACAACATTTTTGTGATTGATATTTTGTCATAAAACCATGAGAAACTGGGAGCAGGGACTTCTTTTGCATTTCTTCTACAATCATTATGACATTTTTCCTTGCCCAATGCTGTCTACCTTATTGTTTTGTTTTTTTAGACATGTACACAGGGATGCCATATCTGATGTCCTGGCAGTACCACTAATATAATATCAATGCACACAATATCAAAAAACAAAAATATCAGTGAATAAATATTGTTAACAAAAATATTGCCTTCCCATACCAAACTAATAAAACCACAAATATCGAGAACACAACTATCGTTGTTAAAAATATTGATTTTTGCTTATATCTAAAACACAAATATTTTGTGGATAAAAATATTGTTACTTTTAAATAAACATAGGATATGTCCAAAATATCACCTTATACAATATTGAATGAAATAATATCTCCAAAACAATGCCATTATTGTTAATAAACATAAAAATATTTTATATTAAATAAATATTTACCATACACATTAAAAAATATACTAACATGCTTGAATAAACAAATGATATTACATCACCAAAATAATTATAATTCACCCCAATAAAACTAAACACATAATAATTTAAGCAAAAAAATATTTAGATAAACTACAAAATGTATACAACAATTTAAATATTAAACAATATATAAATAAAATATTAATCAAACTTTCGAAATACATATTAAATACTATAAATAAAGCCTAAAATACCAATTACCATAGAAGGACATATCTGATAAAAAAAAGTTGAAATTAAACTAAACTAGCCAATAAAATCAAACTATAAGTGAACCTAACCAATAAAAAAAAACACAGAAAGGCACACAAATTGCATCAATTGAATATCTCAAAAACAACTAAAGCTGCCAGAGGAGGAAACACTTCCGGAATCTCTAATGAGACCCTTAAAAAAGAAATATATACACGTTGACAATTACCTTGCAAAGTAAGTAAAACTTATATTTAGACTAAAATTTACTTGTAATTAAAATTAAAGTTGTAAAATAGCAAATATTTAGCAAAGCACGCCAACTTCTATCGCTTTGCATGTACTTACTAAAATAAAGTTCTACAACTTTGAAAAGTGCTAGTCTGCCAATAAACAACACCAATCACAAACCAGAAAATAGACATATGAAAGTAAGTATATATAAATCAATATAAAATGGAAACTCACCTCAAAAGCAATAAAAACAAAAATGAATGACTGCTATCGCTACAAACTACCAAAAACATAAACATTTTAAATGAAACTGATGCAGTTTTTTTCTTCCAGCAGAAAAGAAAGCACCTGCTCCACATTAGAACACCCCGAACAGCAAAGCTGTAAAAAAAGTGTGAAACATCTAAGAAAAACATACATGCAACTATAAACCATAAAAATAGTTACGTAATTTTATATGTGAATAACAAACTGATAAACATTTTTAGAACTAATAAGTAAATGTTTATACTATTACACTACTTTTAGACAAAATGACAGAAAGAGCAAGTTACATAACATCCCAGAAAGGAAAGCAATTACTAAGAGCTTGATTTAGATCGTGGTGGTTTGGTATCTCATCCTCCAAGATCTAAATCAGGCCCTATGTCACATGGGCAACTGAGAAAGTATATCAATGGAATATGTGAATTGGAAATGTACCAATTATTAATCTAATAGTTTGCTATGGGAGGGCTACTAAAATAGTTGATGTTGAAATTAATGTAACCATCACCCAAACTGACAGAAATAGAACTAACGGAGGATATAAGAGAGGCAAGCACTAGCTCCTAAGAACCCACAACTAAAAACTTAAAAAATATACTCGCTAAAGTCCAATAACTCTTCACAGGTCAAATACAGCCTATTCCCACTTTAAAACATTTAGGGGTATATAAGAACGTGTGATAACTACCGCAAGAGTAGCTTAACGCAACTCTCAACATCGCAGCCTATTGGGGAAAATTAAGCTGTGTTAACCAAGTATTCACAACGTGGCGGTACCATGCGATAGTCACCAGATAACACGTCAAATGGCCATGCAAAAATCAACGCCATTCCGCAAAAATGCGAAACACGAATGCCAAAAAAGCTGCGATGAGGCCAATCGCAATACAAAAAGCCGCGAAAACCAGCAGAAGGCCTGCAAACGCTACGCGTCTGGCGGGAAAATGCACTATAAATCATCAAAAACAACACACCAGAAAGAACCCCAAAGTGCGTAGCAACATGGATGCACCTTGACCCAGCACAGAGGCCAACGCGAACCCCACAAGCCCCACAGACCACCAGCAAGGAATAACAGGGTCGGGGAAGGCCAAGGAGAAGAAGGAGAGGAAGACAGGGTGCAGACCGCAGGAAAACAGAGGTGACAGAACACTACCAGCAACTGACCCACAATCTAGAATGCAGACGGAGTGTCGAGGAGGCCAATGGAGGAGGCCAAGAGGCGCTGGCATGATGTGGAAACCTAAACCAGGCCCAAAGCCAGTGCCAACAGGAATGCAGCAACGGTGACATGAGGTGGGAGTCCTGCGCCACAGGAGGAGATGGAGGAAATGGAGGCCAGTCATCAGTGTGGAGATGGTGCAAGGAGTTGGGAGTCCGGACACAGCTCGATAGGACCTGACACAACACCAACAGAGTGAGGATATAAAAGGGACTGAGGGGACAGGGGGAGATGGTCACAATGGCACACATGCGTAATGATGTGTAGCACACTGCACAACCACAAATACCCAGGGACATGTCTCCCATCCCCGTGGCACACTGCATCACACACACACATAGCAATCACAGCACATCCCATGACAATGTGGCACAAAGTGCAACACCAACACTGCAGAACAGGGGACACAATTGGGTCCGCCCATGTGCAGAAACAGGCCAATCACATTGGACAGAGCAGGGAACTGTGAGATGCATTTGTAGGGTACAACCTCACATCATTCATGTAGTCCAAATGTCCACTGTCCCAACTCAAATTGCCAGCAACGCCCAAACAGTCATGATGTACATTGTCACACAGTCTGCACGTCTACAAGAACAATGCGCCAACACAAATGTCAACATGCATCTCCCCTTCACATTGCAGAGGGACCAACAACACCTCCAGATGGTCACACCAGACAACCCATCTGTGATGCCGGAGACGACCACCACACCTTCGACACCGACGCTCTACAACAGCCCATGGACATTCCACGCAACCCACCACCAGGACCAGGACAGACAAACTACTTAGAGGAGAACCCAGCCCCTGCAACAGACCACACAGCATGAAGCACCCGCAAGCACGGCTGGCACACAACACTTCACCCACACATGGCACACCAATGCCAGGTGTCAGAATGCCAAAAGGAGGTGGCCCAACAGGTGAGGGTGTGGTCCGAACCCATGGAAGGCGAAACAGAACACATACGTGGGTGTCTATTACCCTTCAGGGATCACCTACACCCCACAAAGGAGAACCACACTGTCATAGAGACACATACAGATGCACATTCCCAGTACAGAACCACACCCTAGGGGCACGCTCATATCAGTCACACACCCACGTTGGCTCTGCGTACGACGGCACAGTCCACTTCCCTTACGAATTGAGTGGGTGACTACAAAGCTACATGTCCAAGCTCTAACCCGCTGCCTGCGGTGACATGTCTGCGTCCGCTGTACAAAGCACAATGTAATGTCGTAGGGCCCAGGGTCCTCATGCATACAACAGGACCACAGGGACACAAGCAGATATTATGTCGAACTGGCTACGGGCACGTGCACCCTGCCCCTTTATTGGCAGGGCCACATGTACAGTGACGCCTGTGCTGGATGTGTGTGGGGTGGGTGCAAGCCAGACGTCAGGGAGTTGTTGGTGCTGGCAACAAATACAACAGTGAACACAATGAATACGGAAACAGACAACACTAGCATTACAGGGACAACTGTGGGGCATCATGGAGGTAGCCTGAGCAAGTCCAGAGGGCACACAATGAGCAAACAGAAGTGTCCATGAGCTGCAGTGCGCTGAGTCTTGGGCACCAGAGCTGGGCGCGCTCATGTGAAGAGAATATCTAGGATTCTGTCCCTTTGGGACCTCAATGATGCAGCTGCAGTGGGGGGGGGTGTCACACCTGCATCATCTTCCTCATCGTCGTCCCAAGTCTCCCAGACCGTCTGAGGTGACATTGCTGTGTGAACTCACCACAGTACATAACCAAGACAGTAATGGACGATGATTCGTGGTGCACTTTGTCAGTGGCACCTGGAGTGCTGAGCAGGGGATCAGGCAGAAGATGGCATCCACGACATGTCGAAGCAACTCCGTCAGTCTGCCAGTACAACCATTTCGACACAGGCATTTTGCGGTTGGATTCGGTCCTTGCGGTGGTGGCGTGTGCCACCTGCGGTGATGCGACTTCCAGGCCGGTCAGGTCTCGATTTGATGTGTGAGCCCTGGTGGGCCGCAGTTGAAGCCAAAGGCTGCGGACAGCGCACGGCCACAGACACATGGCATTGATGACCCCAAGGCCATCGCTTCAGAGGCCATCCAATATCTTAGAAGAAGGGGTGCTGGACCTGACCAGCACAGAGTTAGTGGCCCCGGATACACTGCGGCCAGCACAGGCACCCAGCCAAGGGACAGTGACTTGCAGTGCAGTCAGATGGGCCATGTGACGTGAGCGAGTCCTCATCAATGTCCGAGGTGTATGTTGCGGAGGGTTGCGGGGGACAGTGGAAGGTGTCCTCCAGGGCAAAATGCAGAGGGTGGAAGCTGTCCGGAAGCAGCAAATGGAGGAGTGGAATGCCACAGCCTCGTTTTCGCCTCAAAGTCAGTATCACCGCCATGATGACGACGACAACCCCAAGTCCAGGGACTCAGTCACCACCAAAGGCCAACCAGAAAGTTTCCATGGGTCTCGGGGAATAGACATAGTGGCACCGGGGCTGAAAGGGGATGCAGTCTGCATTGAGGCCTGTACAATGACATCAAGTCAGCCATAAATAAATCAAGGCTGAATTCAAAGTTGTGTGTGACCTATTCGACCGCAGTGTAGGCCAGGGGCAGCGGTCAGTAAGGGCCCACAGCCACGTGTCGTTGTCTTGCGATGCACAGAGTTAGTGACACCAGGGCAGTTGTCAGTAGTGATCGATCACCTCCGTAACGATGATCCTTTTTTCCTCCTGCCTGAACCGCATCTTCCTCTTACGTCTCTCCTTGCATGCAATGATTCTTACTCTGCCTTTGAATGATCGATGTTCATTTCCAATTATGTGGCCTACTCGAGTGCAGCGTAAGCCGGGAGCAGTAGTCCGTGTGGGCCCACAGCCACATGTCGTTGGGATGCTATGCACATGGTTACTGCCACCTGATCAAAGGGAGTACAGTGAAGTAGTATCTTCATTATTGTGTGTACACGGACAATGTATGATAAAGACTCAGTTCCAAATGTGTGACCTACTTGTCTGTAGTGTAGGCCGAAGGCAGTGGTCAGCAGGCGACAACAGATATGTGTCGTAAGAATGCCATGCACAGAGTTGGTGGCACCAAATCGAAGGGAGTACACTGATATAAAATCTGCCGGGGTAAGGCAGGTGCACAGGATCGCAGGCAACTCCACTCACAAGGATGGTGTCGGCCTCATGGTGGGGTGAGAGGCGCTACCCTGGCCGAGACGTTGGGCTTTCCAGAAGAGGACCACGCCCAGGGCTACATGCTTTTTATTCACACCCCTATGCTGGCCTGGCATACGCCAGGCCATCCCATGCTGCTCACGCTTACGGGGGGGACGTAACAGGCAACATTTCCACAAACTCCCCCACTGGCTGGGGTGACATGGTTGCGTCCACTGTCCACTACACTCCATACCCCAGCGGTATATGTCACCATGGATATGGGTGTGTTCTGCATACTGCAGTCTGTCCAGCTCTTGGCATTGTGTACTTTCCCAATCATGGTTCTCCTGCATCCTACACACATGCCTGGTTGCCACCTCTCCCCACATTCGGCTAGTGTGTGACTGAGGTGCCATGCCGTTGATGGCTCATGTTCACAGCTTGCCCAGGTTACCATTGTAAGTTGTTCTGTCGTGTCTAGTCGGTGGGCATGTTGTTTTGCATGTTGGTTGTGATTTTGTGACGTGTGCATTGCTAGAGTTGTGAGTTGCATGGTTGTGGAGTTGAAGTGAGTGGGGTGTTCATTTGGAACTTGCCAGGGGGCTGTGCATTTCCCTTGGTGCCATCCTGGAAGCGCTGGTTGATGATGGACTGTTGGAGGATGAAGGAATCATGCACACTGGCTGGGTATTTGGAGGCGACATTGGTGGAGGTTCCACGGTGTTCGGATGTTGCCTGCACATTGATGTGAGACGTGTGCTTTCTGTTGCGGTGATTGTGTGCTGTGTCACCAGGGGGCACGGGTAGGACATGTGTGCTGTGGATTGCCCTCAACACGTGTGTGCATCCAGCTCTGGGATATGGTCCTTGCTTGGTCTCCAACGGATCCGGCGCATTGTGTTGGACGTATAGGGACTGGGGTACCAGGCTGATGGTGACGACACATATACTACTTTAGCGCCACCCACCACACACCAGAGAACAGGTCTACCAGAATCAGAAACAATTCCATTCAATCAAAGTGCAAGTTGTCTGCATACCAGATTTGAACATAGCAAGCGTGTGTGCGTGTTGTTCTATGGAATAGCTCCATTCCCCTTCAAATGCCACAACTTGGACCTGAGAGGGCCTGGCTTGTTGGTCAGGACAATCTTTCAGAATATTGTTTGGGCAATTTCTAATTTAATAATCTGAAATTGTGTTCCATTTTTGTGCATTTTCTGTGTCTTTCATCTATGAGACTCACCCTGTCCTAACTGACCATAGTTGTTGGCACCACTGAGGAATCCAACAACACCAGGGCAAGTCTGCTTCAATGAGGCCAATTAAAGAACATAGTGACCAGTGGAGTGGGCTTTTGGGCTCATAAAGGCAAGATTTTTTTGTATGGACAAAACTGGTGGAGCCCTCCTCTACTCTCAATATGGTGTGCCAAATCACTGTGGCCTACAGCATGTTCCAGAACATAACCATGCAATGGAACATCCCTTACATCGCAGAGGATGGAGACCATGAAGAGCCACCGAAATGCCAAATGAAGATGATAGTGGTGAAGGGAAAGGAGTTGACTTACGCCAAGATGTCATTGACAACTTCTTCTCATGATTGTAAGTATATATTTACATGTTGTAAGTTTCACTGTTACACCAACTATTGATATAATGATGAGAGAAGTATGTGGTGGTCATTTATAAAGAAGGGCAAGTTCAGGGAATTTCAGGCCAAAGGTGTTTGTTGAGCAAAGTTATGACACGTGTACTACTGTGTTCAGTTACACTTTTTTTTATCTCTGATTGTCTGTGAAACTGTGTTCTCCAAATGTTGAGTTTATAGTGTGTCAATTATGTTACGTTTGATTGGTAATCGTTTTGTTTGGATCTGTATTAGGTTCCTTCACCATGTCATCTTCATTTGGACATTTCAGAGTTGTGACATTCACAGGCATATGGTGCACTTTCATAGTATATCAAAAACAGAAGAAGGGGGAACAGGGAGCCAATTAATTGTCCAGTGTCCATGCTCCCAAAATTACATACCAACAAAAAGAGGACACTGTTCCAAGGCAGGGTCAAAAAAGTTACCCATATACCTAGTAATAAAAAGAAAAAAAAAAGAGCATCATAAAAAGAAGTCCTAAGTTAGGTGTGCCCATAAAGTGAGGGAAAGAACATGTCTTGCCTCTTGTTGCCCTCACACACCCCAAAAGGTGTCATGCTTCATCATCGGGCATGTGCTCTTCGTTGGGCCGGCGGTGCAATTCCCAACGCGTCCCCCGAAGGGTCACTTTGTCGGAGGTCTTTTGAGGCATGCCGGATGGTGCATGAGGGTGTGCGGGGTGGGTCCTATATAGGGGTAACAAAATATTGCGTGCATAGTGAGTTAAAACTGACAAGGGGTAACCTCCTAGAGGTTGTAGTGATCTGATGACCCTCTTGGGAGTATAAAAACTCTCAATAAGAGTATCATCCCAAATGGCACAATATGCCTAAGTATCATAAAAACGGCCAACATGTTTCGCGCCTCTGTCGCCGCTAAGGTCATTGGCGCTTCTTCAGGACCAGGATATAGAAAAAATAGTGAAGTGCACGTGAAATAAAAAGAATCAAAGATAAATACCCAGAATGCATTTCAGGGCGGGCCATTATGCTGCTCCTGATCAATACCTAGGACAAGAAAATGAAATAAATTATAAAAAGAGTACATAGGACGAGCATTAGACTATCTTAATGCAACGTAGTGTGCCACAATCGTGTGCACAACATACCAATGTTAAAGAGAAAGAAAAAGAAAAAGAACGAGACACAGTAAGGAATAGGGAACTCCCTCATTAAACTAAGCACAGGAGTGTGTATAGTGGCGGTTCTACTCATCATAAAGATTGTATTATAGACAGGGTGTAATACACCCCTATTAGTAAAAATGCTACACAACCACGTGTGAGGAACCCCTGTACTCACTATAAATCAGAAGGATCAGGGTCCAACGTATTAAACGTAAAAGTAGATTTCCAGCGTGGTGTTCTTGCCTCCCGTGAAAGCGAGGGTAGCTCCAATGGTAATTAGCGTTAAACGCCCACACCTTATCGGGCTAATGGAGAGAACAACCATTACCAAAGTGAACACAGTTAAAAGCTGGAAGCAGTCATTACATAAAATGCAGAAAAGTCCCGTTACCTACTCCTCATTATCCGTAAAGTACTCACTCTTAAAAGAGATGACATTGCCCTTCCGCCCGCCGTGTCCAACTGCCAAGCCAGAGTTGAAATAGAGGCAGCGGGACGGCGGCTTAAAATAGACATGCTCGTAGGTGCCTGAGACAGTCCTCCTTCCAGGGCTTGCCAAATGATACAGTGCAAACGCACATGCTTGCAAAGACTGACAGCAAACGCGCATGCGCCAAACGGGGACAACTAATCCCCAGCGCATGGGCGTCCCGTATAGTCAGTCATAGAGCTGGAACTTTATAGAGTGAAACAGAACCTAAGTCCAATTTGGTGTCCACCCGTCATCATAGGGATGACATGTTCTGTTTGAAAGCGAGATCACTGATCTTCATCAAGAGATCCCTCTGTTGACAACTACATTTCAACTACCAATGTCGAGCAACAGGGGCAGCACAAGTGTGGCTTGTGGATTACAATTGAGGTATTATGCCTATGTCAACATGTATATAAAGCATTAAAGTTACTGTGTTCTGTTGTAAATACAGAAAAAGGGGTAGGAAGTGAGGGACAGAGAAACGGGGGGCTGCCACCACCTTCGACCCATGCACAGGGGGGGGGAGAGGAAAAAGGGGGTCGATAACCATAATACATGTCCCTAAAAAACTCCCATGATGGATAGATGCAGGTCTCATATAGAAAGAAAAAGAAGAAAATGAGGATCAGAAGGGATAGAACTATATCTACTACTATATCAAAAACAGAAGAATGGGGACCAGGGAGCCAATTAATGGTCCAGTGTCCATGCTCCCACAATTACATACCAACAAAAAGAGGACACTGTTCCAAGGCAGGGTCAAAAAAGTTACCCATATACCTAGTCATAAAAAGAAAAAAAGAGCATCATAAAAAGAAGTCCTAAGTTAGGTGGGCCCATAAAGTGAGGGAAAGAACATGTCTTGCCTCTTGTTGCCCTCACACACCCCGAAAGGTGTCATGCTTCATCATCGGGCATGTGCTCCTCGTTGGGCCGGCGCTGCAATTCCCAACGGGTCCCCCGAAGGGTTACTTTGTTGGAGGTCTTTTGAGGCATGCCGGATGGTGCATGAGGGTGTGCGGGGGGGGGTCCTATATAGGGGTAACAAACAATTGCGTGCATACTGAGTTAAAACTGACAAGGGGTAACCTCCTAGAGGTTGTAGTGATCTGATGACCCTCTTGGCAGTATAAAAACTCTCAATAAGAGTATCATCCCAAATGGCACAATATGCCTAAGTATCATAAAAACGGCCAACATGTTTCGCGCCTCTGTCGCCGCTAAGGTCATTGGCGCTTCTTCAGGACCAGGATATAGAAAAAATAGTGAAGTGCACGTGAAATAAAAAGAATCAAAGATAAATACCCAGAATGCATTTCAGGGCGGGCCATTATGCTGCTCCTGATCAATACCTAGGACAAGAAAATGAAATAAATGATAAAAAGTACATAGGACGAGCATTAGACTAGCTTAATGCAACGTAGTGTGCCACAATTGTGCGGACAGCATACCAACACGATGCTGGAAATCTACTTTTACGTTTAATACGTTGGACCCTGATCCTTCTGATTTACAGTGAGTACAGGGGTTCCTCACACGTGGTTGTGTAGCATTTTTACTAATAGGGGTGTATTACACCCTGTCTATAATACAATCTTTATGATGAGTAGAACCGCCACTATAAACACTCCTGTGCTTAGTTTAATGAGGGAGTTCCCTATTCCTTACTGTGTCTTGTTCTTTTTCTTTTTCTTTTTCTTTAACATTGGAGATGTGAAATGTATAATTGACAATTCCAAGGCATAGCTGACTTCAAAACAGATATTTAGACAACTTGAATGGATGTTTGGCATTAGTCATCATGTGAACAGTGCAGAGCCAATTTTTGCAAGTACCACTTATATTCAGCATTGTTTCATACCTTACAGTTTTTGTCTCAACACAGTTCGATTTGTTATAGTCATGAGATCAATTCAATTTGTTGAGAAGAACAGGACAACATTCAGAAAACAACACAAACCATTTTCAGAAGACAGCATTTAATCCGGAACGGTACTAGACACTTTACCATATGTAGAAATATGTTACACAAGAGAGAATAAGCAATATAACATAGCAATATTCCCTTAACAAAACCAAAACAGGGCATCATGCTAGTTGTATTCATTTCAAAGAAAACTTCTCAACACTTGCAAAATTGTTAGTGGAACATACCTGTGGAAAATATGCAGTTGAAATGGGACAGACACACTATGATACACACATGGCTAATCTCTTTTTTGGTGTTCTAAAACTTATAGGCAACATACCGTCATGTGTCATGTGATGGAGATTGACACCTGTAATCTTAGACGCAACACAATACATTCACACAACTATCCAAAATTATCTGATACTGATACTTGATGATGGACAGAATGTTGCACATTGGCAAAACATTCACCCCCAGTCAAAGATCTGGGTTTAATCCATCGTTATCTTGCTCACCTTCGGTTCGGGCTGGACTGTTCCCATTGGGCACAGGCTCAGGACTGATTTGCATATGGCTGGGTCCAAACTGGAATGGCATGGTGAGCAAAAAAACTATGGCTTTAGGCCCAGATCTCTGTACTGGGGTGAATGTATGACATTGTTCTGCATTCTGTCCATCAATAGTTCTTTTTGCATTTGTCACCCCGAGTGGGACGGGTATGCACAGACGTGAGTCCCGTGCTCTCCATGCCACTGGAATCAAGCTATCCTGGCTGAAGAGGGGTGAAACCCCGAAACCGGTCCTAGGATGCTTGTTTCCAGTCCAGGGAGGACCTGGCCTGGCAGTTCGAGCTGGACTGTTCCCATTGGGCACAGGGTCAAGACTGATTTGCATATGTCTGGGTCCAAACTTGAATGGCATGGTGAGCAATAAAATGATGGATTTAGACCCAGATCTCTGTTCTGGGGTGAATGTATGACATTGTTCTGCATTCTGTCCATCAATAGTTCTTTTTGCATTTGTCACCCCGAGTGGGACGGGCATGCTCAGACGTGAGTCCCATGCTCTCCATGCACTGGAATCAAGCTATCCTGGCTGAAAAGGGGTGAAACTCCGAAACCGGTCCTAGGATGCTTGTTTCCAGTCCAGGAAGGACCTGGCCTGGCAGTTCGGGTTGGACTGTTCCCATTGGGCACAGGGTCAAGACTGATTTGCATATGGCTGGGTCCAAACTGGAATGGTATGGTGAGCAGAAAAACGATGGATTTAGGCCCAGATCTCTGTACTGGGGTGAATGTATGACATTGTTCTGTATTCTGTCCATCAATAGTTCTTTTTGCATTTGTCACCCCGAGTGGGACGGGTATGCTCAGACATGAGTTCCGTGCTCTCCATGCCACTGGAATCAAGCTATCCTGGCTGAAGAGGGGTGAAACCCCGAAACCGGTCCTAGGATGCTTGTTTCCAGTCCAGGGAGGACCTGGCCTGGCAGTTCAGGCTGGACTGTTCCCATTGGGCACAGGGTCAAGACTGATTTGCATATGGCTCGGTCCAAACTGGAATGGCATGGTGAGCAAAAAAACGATGGATTTAGGCCCAGATCTCTATACTGGGGTGAATGTATGACATTGTTCTGCATTCTGTCCATCAATAGTTCTTTTTACAACTGATACTTTGAGGGTTGTATGTTAGGAAAATATGTGCACAGCACATTGGCAACGGCTGAGTTAAGACAAACAGGAAATTGAGGTTCAGTGGGGCATTGTAAAGTGAAACTTACTAGGCTCCACTCCACTAGGTATTCCTGTCAAGCCTTCAGGATGTAGGATCTGCATGATCTTCTCCTCCCAGGGCATGAGTTATAAGGAGGGGCTTGGAAGAATCACCACCAGTCCTTTTGTGACTCCATTTGCTGAATGGAGGCTAGGGAACTCACCCTCGTCTACAGGTCATTCCACCTGTTCCAAATATCCCCCTGAGTGCGCAGGTTGTTAGCTACATCATTCACTCTGTCGAATATTCTGGCCCATATTTGCCTTTTCTGTGACAGGGCTGTATTTTGGACTTGGACCCTAAACAATTGTTGTTCTACTCTTATGATTTCATCCACCATGACTGACAATTCTCCTTCAGGACAATGTGGATTTTTGGAGCCTGGCATTGTGCAAAGAAATATGATGAACTCGAATAAATTAACAAGGAAATACATGAAGTAAGATAAAGGGACAAGAAAAAGGGAAAAGCAAAAAACCCTCACTTGACTGACAAAGGTTCTGAAAGTAAATGTTGTGGTGGAGCTGGAATGGCAAAGGATCATGGTCTGAAATGGGGTGCGTTTTATAGTGTGGTATGCAGGTGTTTCCATTTGGCCAATTGGCATCAGGCGTGTTCTACTAGCATCCATCTAATGGCCACAGCGATGGTGCATTGTTGAGCGTGTACTGTGATGGACTCCCTCCATTAGGGAGCCGCCGCTAGGAGACCACCAGCACAACTGTGAGATCTAAATTTGCTTGGCAGGAACATGGTGCCCTAACGGCGATGGAGTACTATTTGCCAGAATTACAGTCTGCCGCGTAGGCAGCAGCGAGTTGCGACCACGACAGGAAACACTTCGTCGATGCAGACAGCGAGTCAGCGTGCATACATCTAAATGCAGCAGGCGGAAGACTGTTGGCTTGACGGAGTACTTGGTACCGCTGCCATGGTAGGATGATGGGTAAGACCATCAAGATCAAAATCAGGCCCTAAGTCATTGCCAAACCTGGATTATGGATGGGACCTTCAAAATAGATTCTAAATCTTTCACTCATCTATACACCTTACATGCTGAATATCAAAATATAAATATCTTTTATATATGCCCTACTACCAACTAAACAAAATGGCACTTACTAAGCATTCTTAAACCACATTAAACATAAAACAAATTACTACTACCCACATAAAAATCATAGGGCCATATTCTCAAGGAGCTATCTCCGAGTTAACGGCCCATTCACAAGCCAGTGCAAACAGCCGACAGCACCACTTTTCCGGCATAAGCATCCGCAACAAACATCGCCACGGATGACCCCGGCAACTATCGCTAATGAGATGCAAAGTAGGCATTCCTGAGCAAAAAGCAGCAAAAACATCACTCCACAACATTCTCAACGACCAGCCAGATCTGCGATAAGAACACAAAACATGTGATAAGGCGCGTTAGCACCAGGAAATTAACACCTGCTCTAACCTGGTGCAAAGTCAGATCACAACCCACACCAGACAAGGGAGCACAGCCCATAGCCACACATGAAGAACAACAGATGCCCCGAGCAACTGTCAATGCAGCACAGCCACCCAAGAGGGCCACAACACCCACTGACACCAGACCCAGGCTCACAACCGCCCCCTGGGCCCCCCCAACCCCAGACAAAGAGACTGCACACCAACACCACGAATCCCAAAACAAAAGAAAATTGCCTGATGTCACACAAGCAGGAAAATCAACATACATGCGTGACCAGAAAATGGAGAATCAGTCATACAGCAATGCAATCACCAACACAAAACACCATTCAAACAAAAGCAAAACAACCATTCGGATGAGTCCTAGCGGGTCCTCTCTGGACAATCTGTAGGACACAGCCTGGAAGACAAAATCCAAGAGAAGAAGGTGTGCCATGCGCCCAACAAAGGAAAGAGAGGGAGAGAGGGAGGGAAAGAGCGAGGAAGAGAGATGGAGTGAGATTGCACAAGCAGCGCAAGGCCTCTCATGCACCTGGCTCCACATGCCAACTTGTGTGTGTGTATCTCCATCAGTACACCATGAGCCCAAGGCCTTGTCTCAATCTCAGCACCAAAGCCATATCACATTCCGAAAACGCAAGTAGTAGTCAGGCAAACCTTAGGGATGAAAGCTCCTTTGTTCCAATGCAGAAGGTGGGAGGACACCTGCACCTCTGACCTTGGTCCTGAACGTGGCTGGAACACCCTGCGAGAGATGCCATGGCATGGCAGATGGGGATGTCTCCCACACCAAGCATTGTGCAAATGAACTATCCAACTTATCCACACCCCACACACAGAAGACCCTGCCAGAGGTACCCCCGCATGCCCTTGACACTCACGGAAACAGCAACCCATTCGCCTCAATGTTGCACACACATTAGAATCATTGCTCAGAGCTGTGGCATATCCTCCACACAACTGCCGCCGTTCAGAAGAGTGCCAGTTCCACGAAATGCACCAACGCAATGGCAGGCCATACCGGGCACATGCCCAACCCCTGTCATGTAGAACAATAATGTGCACGTATAGTTACCGGCTGAGCTTCAGCCTTGCATACGTCACCTGCGTCCAGCCCTGGTTCCACTGCCGAACATGCACATTTGAGTGTCCCATGGATGTCTGCCTATCCAACACAACCATAGATGAATTGGACAATGACTTGTGTGTGCGCTCCCTGTTGGATCACGAACAGGAGAGTAACGAGTCAGCCATTCATGGGATGCCTTGACATACTGCGTATGTGTTGGCAGTTGTACATGGGAGATTGCACAATTCCTCGTGTGCAGTGACCACATTGAGGCGCTCCCCTATTGGGCTGTGTTGCGGATTGGTGAAACGGCGTGGGCTGAGCACATCTGCCTGGACCAGTTAATGGATTGGCTCACCCTGGTGTTCCTTGAACATGACAACGACGTACTATTGGAACACATTTCACGTGAAGCTGCGTGGGCATTCATGGACGAGTGACTACATTCCTGCAGCCACATCGGATTGTCACCCACATCACAGGTCCCAACACCTTGTTGCATCGTGGGGAATGCTCACATATCCCACCACAACAGCGGACATGTGTGCCTTCGTCAGGACTCTGGATGCATGTGTGTGGAACTACACATGTGTACACACACCTGTGCAAGGTGATGCAGGTCCATGGTTGGAGCAACACAGCGTTGTTTGGCAATGTTACCAATTCGGACACCCTGCTGGGGGGAGAGTACATGCAAAGTAGCACGACATGTGAACCTGTCGGACCCTTTCACCTGATCACTGACAGCAGAGCAGACAGTCGGTGCACTCCAGTGGCAGAGCACTATGCAGACCCCATAAGCAGTGAGTCGTACCCCCTCACACAGGACAATGGGCAGACGCCATACAACACATGACTCGTCCAGCAAGGCAAGGTGGGCCGAGACTGTTGCCATCCGTGATGATTGTTGTCCATTTTTGCCTCACCATGTCCTGCACCTCGACATGTTCACATGCTGCGTGTAAGTGTCTTAAGCATGTACCTGCCTGTTGTGGACTTTGCCTCATCCATACTGACACGCACATGACAATAAAGTCTATGCAACTCCAGTGGTGTGTACCTGTGATGAGTGTTGATTAGATTGTACACTCGTGTGCCACAATGAGCATCCTACTTACACAGGGAGGAACTGACTGATGCATGTACAATGGGGGTGGCTCCCTTTTGCAAGCTCCATCTCTGTGAGCCAGACATTGTTTTGGGATAGTTGCTGGCCGACCTGTGCACTTACGTGACTTCAGCAATATGAGTATGGTGTCCAAGCTCAGACCATGTGGAGCAATGTTATGAATAATAACAGCACGTGTCCACACAGATGTGTGTGGGTAGGTATGCAACGTGAAGTTCGGTTGAAACATCTGATGTAGGACACCACCTCTGGCCTGCTACCGATTTGGTCATTCTACACACAGCCTTATTCAATACATGGACGTGTGCCTACGTTGGGGGTTGTGAGATTGTTGTTGATGTGCAATGGGGACACAGCAAGCACTCACCTTCACAGTCATCCAATTGGCCATGTGTCTCAGGGATAAACATGCGCATAGATGTCAGTTACCAAGGTGTACCTTCATGTGCAATCATTGTCCTTACATCCAGCCATACTTCCATACGTGAGTGAACATAGTCATGACACCTCTGTGTGATTTAGAATGTTTTATTCACATTCTGGTGATTGACGGAACTGGAGCTGTACATGGCCATCCAAGCCACATTACATGGAAGCCCAGTGGTGGGCCAACCAGAGTCCTTTGGGGATTGAAAAGTGATTTGGAAGAGGGGGAGTGCAGTCGGCAGCAGGATTGCTGTGTAATTGTCCAGCAGTGAAGATATGGCAGTCCGTGTCGGGGTCCGGGTGAATGTCGCAGATTGTTCCGGGGGTCAGTGGAAGGTATTGTCCCAGGGCATGATGCATAGGTCAGAACTCAGAACCAGGCAGGGACAGGGCCATATGGCGGTGATGAATTCTACTGACTCCTTCCTCACACAGTAATTACATCCCTATCTTACTCCCCTGATACGGCTTCTGTGTCCGGTGTGTCCAGTGTGTGTGGCAGGATAATGTCTGCATCACTGTGTGCCACTGACACATCAGACTGCGAAGGTGATGGGGCTGCATCACAGTGTGCTATTCACACAGCAGGGGTCGGAGCTGTGTGTGTCGATGTTCCCGCTGCAGTCATCTGGGACAGGCTCAGTGGCAGCAATGGCAAAATGATGAACTGCAGGGCATTGAAGTTCCCAGCTACTACTCGCTGGTGTCCAGCCGTGGCAGCCATACTTCCAGCCTGCATCTGCACCATGGTCTCCATTGACCTGCGCATCTGTGCCAACTCTGTGCTGTCATCGCTGGAGCCTGTCTGACCAGACAGTTCTTGTATCCGATTAATGGCCCCAGCGAGGTCAGTCAAGGTCTGTGGGGGAGCATGGTGCGGACAGGGGGTGTCCGAGAGGGACTGTACATGGCCCCTGATGGGACTCAGACACCCACGTATGGCATCCAGTTTGGCTGCCACGAGCTCAAAACCCACCAGTAGCTGATCAGCCAACTCCACCTGGCAACATCTATGGTGGTGTGAGTTTCCTGCTATTTCGTCTGTGCAGGTGGTGGGGTTACCTCGAGGCAGCTGGTCTGCCCTGCTCCTGGGGATGGGGTGCGGAGGCTGTCCATTATCCATTGGAGGGTGTCTTGACATATGTGTAGGTTGTCCTCTTCATTATCACTGATGAGAAGTGTGGTGTGCTCTGCAGGAAGTGTTGCTTGTCCCTCTGCGACATAAAGGGAAGATGCAGGTTAACAGAGTTTCACATGTATGTTGAAGAGTTGCAGATGTTTACATTCAGACTGCATGCCAATGTATTTTGGTGGAGCTGGCTATTTGATGGCAGTCCGTGTGTTTTTCAACTACATGACGGATGTGTGGTAGTACCCGTACATTATCATCACACAGTGTCAGGCAATGCCAGATGTGAGTTGGCAGTTACTAAACACAAGCTGAACTTGTTGTGAGCTCTGTCCTGTGGTGTTGGTGTTGCACTTTGTACCACATTGCCATCATTGCTGATGTTCTGTGATTGCTATGAGTGTGTGCTGAATTGTGGGGGATTTGCCCCTGCAGCTCTGATTTCGAGTACCCTTCTCCCCTTGAGGCGGGGTGCCTTTAAATTGTGTGCTTTTTAGGGGCTGAATTGTTTGCGACTTGGGTCATATGTGCTCTTGGACAGATTTTGTGGCCAGGTGCATTGTTCGTCTGCTGCGTGTATTGTACGGCATGGGTTGTGGGTGCACGTGGATATGTCAGAGTGTGACCTGCTCCTTTACGGATGTGATCCGCACTGAGCCACCTCCATGTCAATTTGCAAACCATGTCATGATTTTGGGCTGCTTTGGATGCAATTGAAAGATGCACAATCACGGTAGTGACCGCCTGGCCCCTGCAGTGTGTCACCGCCAATGACCAAGCCCTTACCGCCAATGGGAACCGCAAGCGCGGTAGCCTAATGCAATTTAGAAAATTAGGTAGGCGTGCTCCGCTACCGTGGGGCCAGTCATTGGATGCAATTGAAAGATGCACGATCCCGGTAGTGACTGCCTGGCCCCTGCGGTGTGTCACTGTCACTGCCCAAGCTCTTACAGCCAATGGGAACCGCACTCACGGTAGCCTAATGCAATTTTGAAAATTGCAGTAGGAGTGCTCCGCTACCGCGGGCCGGTCATTGGATGCAATTGAAAGATGCACAATCGGGGTAGTGACCGCCTGGCCCCTGTGGTGTATCACCGCCAATGCCCAAGCCCTTACAGCCAATGGGAACCACAATCGCAGTAGCCTAATGCAATTTTGAAAATTGCGGTAGGCGTGCTCCACCGCCGCAGAGTGGGTCATTGGATGCATTTGACAAAAGCGGACCTGGAACACCAATTGCAGCAGCTTATTACCACTGAAACTACCCCACGGGGTCTATATATGTGTGGGAGAGAACCTCACATTTCCACTGCTTCCAGACACTGCTGCCTGACGCTCCTCAGCACCAACTGCTGCTGCTCCTGTCTCCAGACACTGCTGCCTGACACTCCTCACCACCAACTGCTGCTGCTCCTGTCTCCAGACACTGCTGCCTGACACCCCTCACCACCAACTGCTGCTGCTCCTGTCTCCTGGAGCCAGTGATGGTGAGGACTGAGAAGATCAGGGCCCGTCCCTTCACCACCGAGGAGCTGGAGGTCCTGGTGGACAAGGTGCTCACACAATATGGGAGGCTATATGGTGCTCCAGATGTCATGATAGGTGTTTCACAGTGGAAGTGAGAGTGCAGGGAGTGCTCACATGAAGTTTATTTGCTGCAGTTATGTGCCTGAGAGTGTGGGGTTGTGTCATACACTGCATAGCATGCTGACTCCAAGGAAAAAGGGTGTGTGGCCTGTATTACACATTTCCCTGGCTGCACATCAGAATGGGAGGAACATGTATCGTTTTGTCAACCATACAGTGACACAGCAAGTTGGTTAAGCAGGAGTCAGGGCAGAAATGGCCTGTGTGAATGGATGTGTGGGTCCATGATGTTCTTCACAGGCTCATCTGTGACAATACCAAGGGTTTAAGTCCAGAGGGTACTGATGGAAGTGTGTCTGACTCAAAATTGCCATCATGTATAGGTCAGCACTATGCACAGGACTTAAATGCCAGAGGGTGACACTCTTGGTGGTAATTCACCTATGACACAGCAGATTATTGTACTTTTGTACAGAGCACCTTCCATTTTCACCCGCATGTGTACTGACTCGCATGTGTAGGCACTGTTTATGCTCTCATATTGTCCCTTCATGTGACATTTCTGATGCCGCACGTTGGACCTCAGTGTGCGCCCACCTGGCCTGCATAGTCACTGCCCAATCTGATAAGGACACATCACTGAATATACAGAGTAACACATATGGGTTGTCTGCTAGACTATCCATCAAGGAGCTATCTCAGCCCTGTAGATTGCACACAACAGACCTTGTGAGAAGGGTGTGAGATTGTTAAATCATGTTCCTAAATGTTACCTCCATGACACAGTAAGCCATTCACAGGGGAAGGACATTGAGGGCTGCACAGTGTTGGACACAGTGAGTCTGCCCTAAAACATAATTTCCAATGTAATGTATGTCTTGCTCACCCACAAACTGGATGACAGATGTGGGCCCCCCACACATAGCTTTCTGTGCTGGCACACTGCATGTGTATGAGATGGGCAGGTACTGTGTCTGCCCTTATACTTGCATGCATTTTTATATGATTCTCCCATGCTAATGTACTATGTGAGCTGCTGTATTGTCTCTGCTAGACATATCTGTGAAGTAGTGCTGAGTTAGTATCATGCTCCTGTACTGAGAGATAGTGGAACGTAACCCTGTGTCACTGATTTTTCCCACTCTTGTCTCCCATGCCTGCAGCTCAAAGTCGACCAGCGTAAGGCCGTGTCGAGGGCCATTGCATGCAAGGTGCGGGCTCTGGGTTTCTCCAATCGACGGCGCACACACTGTCACAAGAGGTGGAATGACATTTACCAGCTGAGCAAAAATATAGCAGAGATGTCACTGCGGCTGCTCCCTCAGACTGGAAGGTTGGCGCGCCGGAGTATGAAACCACTAATAGCCTGCATCTTAGCTGTGACACAGCCTGAGCTGGATGCACGTTTGAAGGACCATCAGCAGCAAGCAGGTGGTGAGTATTCTGGGAAGAGTGACCTTGGTTTTGAGTGGCTGCATTTGTTCCAAGCCTGGGCCAGTGCTGAGCTCTGTGATGTTGCTACTGTTATGGAATGGCTTGTAAGTAGGCCTGGGTGGTAAATTCCGTTCCGTTCACGTAATTTGCGGAATTTGGGTAATTTTGCGTTCCGCGGAGAATGCAGAATTGCCCAAAATGCTCCATTTTGTGGCTTCACGGAATTTTTCGCTTGTTCGCGTTCTCCAAATGCATGTTTGTGAGATATTTCCCCTTGAGCACGCAAACAGTGATCGCGAACAGGAAAAAAGTATCGCGAACAAGCAATTCCGCGTGTTCGTGGAATTTCTGAGTGTTCGTGGAGATTTTTTACCGTTTCGCAGAGCTTTGCGTAGCGCGACTACGCAAATTCAGCTCACCCCTACTTGTAAGTGGCCTCTGTGTTGGGTGCAGCTGTCATGCATGTTCCCTACCTGTACTTTCTCATGTCATTGAAGTAATGGCCCTTGACATTGCATTCTGAGTTTTGGCCTTCTGGTATCGTCTGCATTGGTGAAGTCAGGGACATCCCATGGACGGGGACGGCAGTGTGCCTCATCTGAGTGTACTTTCATCAATGTGTGCATTGCCTGATGTCAGAATTGTGAGGGCTACACATCTGACACCAATGTGCAACTGTAGTTGTGCCCCAAAGTATGACATGGTGGATGGCATGAGCTCATGGCCATTGTGGACTGATATCTTGGAGTCTGTATCTGTGTTTTCCTCTTCTGCTGCTTCCAGATGTGACTGTAGCAACATGTTGGGAGGTACATCTTTTCCCCCCTCAGGGTCCTAGGTATGCTCAGAGGGATCTGTATGTCTGGTTACATGGAGCCACGGGCAGGCTATTTGGCTGTGTGGTCATCACATGGTTCACTTATTCCAAGTTAGCATGATGACACGCAAAATTCGAGTTTTGAATTGAGGTTGCACAATGTTACTGCACAGGGTGGTGTGCAACATGGGGATATCATCATCTTGTTTAGTGCTTTTCTTGCATACGATGTTTGTGTTAATGCCACTGAACTGACCCTACGTCTCTTTCTCTTGCAGCATCTACCATGGGCACAGAAGGACAGGGGATGGACACCAGTGGTGAGGCATCAAGCACAACTGCTACACACAAGCACACTGACACTGATGTGACCAGCGCCTCAGAGGGGGACAAAGGTCTGCTTGAGGAATCACAGCCAGAGACACCAACCTCAACGTCATCTGACGCCAGCGGTGACACATCTATGTTGGCAGGCACAGGGAGCGGGAACTCTGCCTCCTCTTCCACCACACAGCGTCCAGTGCCCACCCTCCCAGCTACTTCCACTAGTGCTGCATGTGCTCGCATCAGTAAGAAGGGAAGAGTGTCCTTTACCCCAGGCACCGCTGCCCCTGCCCCTGTCTCCCCTGCTGCCATCAGTGTTGAGTCTGCGGACCTTTTGCACCTGCTGTGTGTGGGTCAGACAACTCTCCTCAATGCCTTCCTAGACCACGACAAAAAGTTGGCACAGGTAGTTGCCTTCAAGGAGGGAATTCATTCAGATGTGGGTGGCCTACACCGGACTGTCCAGTCTTTGTCCTCCACAGTGACGGCAGCCATTCAGCTGTCACAGGCTCAGAGTCCAGCTCCAGTCCCTTTGGCAATCCCCCTGCCAGTGGCTACATCGGACGATAGTGACCACACACCACAGACCTCAGGCTCAAGATACAGCACACACAGCACACAACAGCAGCAGCCGAAGCAGGCAAAAGCTCAGACACCATACCCCAAAAAAACAAAATTCATCCCAGAGCGCAAAGGCAAAAGTCCTTCAGGTGACACACAGAGGCATGAAGCGAAGAAGCAAGCCTAAGGCTCACATGCCTCAGAGGCATCCCCAGCCAAGGACTCTCCTGTCCCAAAAGCGTCTCGCAAAGAAAAGCAGTCAGTTCCCATTCCTGCCGTGAAGCTGGTGCCTGCTAAGGCTCAACAGAAAAAGGCCGCTAAGGCAGATTCACCCACAACCTCTACTCCCAATGTGACCTCTGTGAAGCAGGGAAAGGAGGTCAATGTAGGGGTTCACCTGCTCAACAGGTGATGGAGGGGAAAAGGCAAGGCCAGGCCAAGCATACCTCCAGATCCAGGAGGTCCCCAGAGGGTGGCCCACTGGCTGCACCTGATGCAGCTTTGGTGGAGAGTGTGCCTGTAGTGCCCGTCCCACTTACTACTCCGCCCAAGACAATACTTCCCTATCAAGTCCCCAAGAAGTGGAAAGTCGCCCCTCTACATTCTCCTTCCCATACTGTGTCTCACAGCAGCATGACTCCACCTCCACGTGCCACCACACCACCGGCTCCCAAAGCCACTGATGCGTCTACCTCAGCTGGTCCTGTCTCTCCCAGGTCCAGTCCTCCAACTGGCCCCGACACGCAGCCTCCTCCCAGTCCGACTGACAGCCAAGTCTGAGCCAAAGTCCCCCTCGCACACCTGTCTCTCCCACAGCGGTGACTGGACTGCCCATTGGTATCCCTCTAACTGTGTTGCTGACCATGGCAGTGTACAGTCTCACCCATTCCCTGTGCAGGTTCTCATGCATACATGTGCCTACTTTGCACTGGTCACTGGCCTTGCTGTTCATTACTGTGTTTGCCCATTCCCTGTGCAGAATCTCATGTACCTATTCTGCACTTTGGACTGACCACTAGCCTTGCTGTTTATGACTGTGTTTGCCCATTCCCTGTGCAGGTTCTCACATGCCTACTCTGCACTTTGGACTGGCCACTGGCCTTGCTGTTCATAACTGTGTTTGCCCATTCCCTGAGCAGGATCTCATGTACCTACTCTGCTTTGGACTGGCCAGTTGCCCTGTTGTTTATTACTGTGTTTGCCCATTCCCTGTGCAGGATCTCATGTGCATAGTCTGCACTTTGGACTGGCCACTGGCCTTGCTGTTTATTACTGTGTTTGCCCATTCCCTGTGCAGGTTCTAATGTGCCTACTTTGCACTTTGTACTGGCCACAGGCCTTGCTATTTATTACTGTGTTTGCCCATTCCCTGTGCAGGTCTTCATGCGCCTACTCTGCACTTTGGACTGGCCACTGGCCTTGCTGTTCATTACTGTGTTTGCCCATTCCCTGTGCAGGCTCTCAAGCACACATGTGCCTACTTTGCACTTTGGACTGGCCACTGGCCTTGCTGTTCATTACTGTGTTTTCCCATTCCCTGTGCAGGATCTCATGCACACATGTGCCTACTTTGCACTTTGTACTGGCCACTGGCATTGCTGTTCATTACTGAGTTTTCCCATTCCCTGTGCAGGATCTCATGCGCTCATGTGCCTACTCTGCACTTTGGACCGGCCACTGGCCTTGCTGTTCATTACTGTGTTTGCCCATTCCCTGTGCAGGCTCTCAAGCACACATGTGCCTACTTTGCACTTTGGACTGGTCACTGGCCTTGCTGTTCATTACTGTATTTTCCCATTCCCTGTGCAGGATCTCATGCGCTCATGTGCCTACTCTGCACTTTGGACCGGCCACTGGCCTTGCTGTTCATTACTGTGTTTGCTCATTCCCTGTGCAGGATCTCAAGCAAACATGTGCCTACTTTGCACTTTGGACTGGCCACTGGCCTTGCTGTTCATTACTGTGTTTGCCCATTCCCTGTACAGGATCTCATGCACACATGTGCCTACTTTGCACTTTGTACTGGCCACTGGCATTGCTTTTCATTACTGTGTTTTCCCATTCCCTGTGCAGGATCTCATGCACACATGTGCCTACTTTGCACTTTGGACTGACCACTGGCCTTGCTGTTCATTACTGTGTTTGCCCATTCCCTGTGCAGGATCTCATGCACACGTGTGCCTACTTTGCACTTTGTACTGGCCACTGGCATTGCTGTTCATTACTGTGTTTTCCCAATCCCTGTGCAGGATCTCATGTACCTACTCTGCACTTTGGACTGGCTACTGGCCTTGCTGTTTATTACTATGTTTGCCCATTCCCTGTGCAGGATCTCATGTACCTAGTCTGCACTTTGGACAGGCCACTGGCCTTGCTGTTGTCTACTTTTGATGCCTATCTGTGTAATATGTAAAAAAAGACAATTACTTCTGTTGTCTGCTTTGTCAGTGTCCTTGCTAAATTAAGGGTTTATGTGTGGGTATGCTCTAATGTGACACATGCTCAGTATGCCACTTTAAAATTGCCAATGGCTGATCTCACTTTTTCAGGTTTTTGCAGAGCTGACAGGAGCTTCAGTTCTTCTTGACTCTGAGGCTTGGGAGTTCAATGATGTTTTTTGTGATTAACTACTGTTATCATACTCAATCTATGCTGATGTTAGCAAAATTGTACACATGTCATGTTTGAATGCACTGCCAGCACAGAGTGGGATTCTATCCATAGGACTGCAGGCAGACTGGCCAGGGTCCATCATGTCTGTGTGATCTTTCTTGATGTGTGAACAGCAGTGTTGGTGTATGCTCATTTTGTGATGGCCAGTCATCCTAGTCACATGGGTAAATGTCAATGTATGCAATTGTGTGGTCATGAAGTGTGCAGTGTGAAGGGTGTGACTTTGTCAGTAGTGTTGATGTGTGTGTGCCCCTGTGATGGCAACTGCACACATGTGTCAACCTGGATTTGAGTGCCTGTTAGTTGGATTGGTCAAGCCTGTGCTTGTGATTGTGTGCACATGTGGGAGTTGTAGGCTGTGCACTGTGCAGTGTTTTGGTGTGTCCTTGCACTTCTGGGCGACACCTACTTGTTGTTGGAACCAATTGTGAGTGTGCAGAGTGTGTGACTGGCACGTCAGTGTTTTGTTTTGTTGATCAACCATGTGTCTTGATACTGTTTGTGCTCACTGTGCAGACCTGCACAGCCACACTGACATTGTGGGTGTGTTTTCTCATGCATTGCTGTCACTCGAGCCATTGTTCTACCTGATGCCACCGAACAACAAACCACAACTTCCAGAACTCTCCAGTTACTCATTCTATGTGTCACTGTATCCTTTCTTGGATATTAAGCTTTTAAGTTGCTGCAGCCAGGATCTTGCTCCATGGATTTGTGATTCTAGTATTTTTTATGAAGTATTGTTTACTCAGGGATCACTGAAAGACTTTCTGGGTTTTCAGAGAAATATTTTGGAACATCGAGTCAGTTAAAAATGAACTTTAAACTATTATAATTTAGTGGTCAAATACTTTGGAAATATTGCATTAATTAGTGGATTTGAATTATTTTGTGAATGAAGGATTTCTATTGTTAGTCTGCATGGTTATGGTAGCTATATATAATGAGCATTTAAGGTACTAGTGGTAGTAGGGAAGTGACACAAAAAGGTGCCGATTCCGATCTGTTAAAAAAACTTACCGTACGACTCGTATCCGTATTTTTTTACGTACGAATCGTACAAGTACCGTACAAACTGCGAAGTACGATTCGTACATGAAAAATACATACGAATTGCGTCGCGAAAATGGTCGGAGAGGGAGCCGTACATTTTTACATCCGAATAGCGTCGGGAAAAGTGTCCAATTGGGAGCCGGACATTTTTACGTGCAGATCGGAAAACAGAAGTCCAAGCGCGCAAGTACGATCCGTACCGCCCGTCCGAATACACAACCGCATGTAAAAGGCCCCGTACGGTGAGAAGGCTGTAGCACACATGTACACGGGTAAACTTGTACCCGGATACGAGTCGTACAGCCCCCCTCACCCCGCACATGTCAGCACCGTACCCCCGTATGTCAGCACCGTACCCCCCCTCCGCACCGTACCCCAACACCGTAGCACAGCCCCGCACCTGTACGCGCCGCACCCCAGGCCCGTCTCCCAGCCCTGCACCTGTACGCCCCGTACCCCAGGACCCTACCCCAGCCCCCCACCTGTACACGCCGCACCCCAGGCCCGTCTCCCAGCCCCGTACCTGTACGCACCGTACCCCTACATCATAGCCCAGCCCCGTACCTGTACGCACCGTACCCCAATACCGTAGCCCAGCCCCGTACCTGTACGCACTGTACCCCAACACCGTAGCCCAGCCCCGTACCTGTACGCACCGTACCCCAACACCGTAGCCCAGCACCACACCTGTACGCACCGTACCTGAACACCAAAGCACATCCTCACACCTGTACGCACCGTACCCCAGGCTCGTACCCCAGCCCCGTACCTGTACGCACCGTACCCCAACACCGTACCCCAGCACCCTCACCCAGCATCGCGTATGTACGGACCTTCCCTACACGAAAAATACTCGTACAGAACCAGGACACTGTAAAACAGCACAAGGAGGGTCAATTCGACTCGCACAACACCACAAAACACGTCAACATGACAAAATACATCTCTATGACTGACCTGGCACATCCAAACAGGCAAACAGAGGCCCTAAATCACAACCACCTCTTATAACACACCCACCACAAATTCAAACACAGCCACACCAACAAATGGACCAATAAAAAAGGCCCACACACACAACCCATGAGCCTTTGCAACAGACCCACTGCTGACAGACCCCACAGACAAACAGCTGCACCTTACTTACACCTTAACTACACCTTAACTTACACACCTTCACACAACCTCATTCACAAACACCCCCTCTTCACATTCACACACACACCATCACATTCACACCCACACACCCACAACCATCCACACCCACATCCCACACCATGCCCACAGACAAGAATCCAAAGTTCACAAGGGCGGAGCTGGACCTCCTCGTCAACGAAGTCATCAGAGTCGAGCCACAGCTGTTTGGAACATTGGTCAGACAGACCAGCATAGCCCAAAAAACAAGCCTGTGGCAGAGGATTGTCGATAAGGTGAATGCTGTTGCGCCCATCCGAAGGACCAGGCATGAATGCCAAGCCAGGTGGTACGATCTGCGCAGGGCAGTCAAGAGGAAAATGAACGAGGAATAAGCCCAGAGTAACATCACTGGAGGCGGGCTGCCCCGCAGACCCGTACATTACCATCCCTGGGAGGAGAAGGTGATGGCCATGCTTCCGCCAGTGGGAGTACACGGAGTCGAAGGAGTTGCAGAGCCTGGTGAGTACACAAACAACTCACGTAACATGGGGGGAATGCCATCCACACCACAAATACACAAAATGCACGCAACTTCCCCAAGCCCTCACCGCACACAACCACACTCAAAAACCATGCTCATGTCACTAACTTCTCCATGCCCCATTCACAAAAAAAGGCAATGCCATGTCCCAGGCCACACCAACCACAAACCCAAGACTGGATGTCCGGGATGCTGGGAGGGTGGGGCACACACAACACATTGTGCAACTCCGAAGCAGACACCAATGCCCTCAGCCCATATGGCCTAGGTACATACCCATGCACCATGCCCAATGCACAGGGACTGGCAAAGTACTGACAAGGTAGCTGACACTTGGCCCTGCTGTATGCAGCACAAGGCCCTCCTGTGACCACTGTACACTCAAACACCAACTACACAAGCTCAGATATCTAGCACAGGCACTCAAACTCACTGTCATGCCAGCATGCACCATGAGGGGACAGACACATCACCTGGGAGACCCAATGACAAATCACACTACACCCAACAGCAGGCCCGGTCACACACCCCCCTCACACAAGCACACACCCCCGGGGCAGGCAACGGATTTACCCACTCTCACTGTGGACATGTGACACAACAAGACCGATCCAGAGCCAAATAAGCATCAGAGCAAACAATCTACAGGTCAAACACTCAGGAGAACATACCAATCTGTCCCTCGCTACATACCCATCCCCAAGTGTACATTGAGAGGAATGCTAGGCACATCCAACTACCTGGAGGATCTGTGACAACTTGAATATGTATGAAACATGGATGTGGCATGAAACAGCATTAACATTGTCTCTCTCTCACACACAGGGCAACGTCATCGACCTCCCCCCAACAATGGGGGGGAACAATCACAGTCCCAAGCTCAGCGTGAAGATGATCCCACCGGCAGCGACGACTCTCACCACTCCGTGGATGACCACAACCAACCTTGCCCCTCTGGTGCCCAAGCCCCTGCAGCACCTGCGTCAGGTACATCTGTGCCAACCCCCACCTCCATTCCTGCCACATCCCAGGAGACACCCAGGAGCCCTGCTCGCACTGAACAACACAGCCAGTCTGACCAGGAGGGACAAGGTACTCCGGGCACCCAGGAGGAGGCAGATGACCATGCTAATGCCATCCCTCAGGGGTCCCGTAGACCTGATGTCCCCAAAACGGCAGGCCAGGCTCGTGTGGGCAGGGGTTGTGGGAGTGGAGGCCGGCGGAGGCGCGAACCTGACCAGCCAGCTCAGGACACCGGTATGTCACACATACGCAACATCCTGGACACATACCGGCGTGACACCAGAGGCATCAAGCAGGTCGTGTCGAGACTCTCAGAGATGCAGGGGACCCACGATGAGATAAAGACCCTGCAGGTCGAGTATCATGCCAGTCATCAACAACACCAAGGACGGATGGAGGCAAGACTGGCTGAGCTCCTGGCGGTGCAAACGGACATGAGCCGTTCACTCCTTCGGATTGCCGACAACATGGGCAACCCTCCCTGTGACACCAGGCGAAGACCAGCACCAGCCACAGGGAGGGAGGAGGAGGAGGATATGGCTACCTACCTGTAAGTTTGTTTGGTGTACTGCAATGACTTCCAACTGCTTTGGGTGGGGTGGGGTTAGGGCTCCATCCTGTTGAGGTGTGGGCCAGGGGGCATGGTGGGAGTAGTGGTACAGGCCTCCCACCCACACACACCCTCATTGTGAAGATAGTTACCTACCTGTTAGTTTGTTTGGTGTACTGCAATGGCTTCCAACTGCTTTGGGTGGGGTGGGGGAGGGATCCATCCTGCTCAGGTGTGGGACAGGGGGCATTGTGGGAGTAGTAGTGCAGGCCCTCCACCCCCAGACGCCCTCATTGTAAAGATGGCTACCCACCCGTAAGTTTGTTTGTTGTACTGCAATGGCTTCCAACTGCTCCTGGGTGGGGTGTGGGAGGGATCCATCTTGCTCGGCTGTGGGACAGGGGGCATGGTGGGAGTAGTGGTGCAGGCCCCACCAGACACCCTTATTGTGAAGATGGCTACCTACCTGTAAGTTTGTTTGTTGTACTGCAATGGCTTCCAACTGCTCCTGGGTGGGGTGGGGGAGGGATCCATCCTGCTGAGGTGTGGGACCCAGGGAATGTTGGGAGTAGTAGTGCAGCACTACCAGCCACAAACATCCTCCCAGGGAAGAGGGCTACCTACCTGTAAGTTTGATGAGGGTTGTGAAATGGCTGACACATGCTTCTGGGTGGGGTGGGGGAGGGATCCATCCTGCTCAGGTGTGGGACAGGGGGCATGGTAGAAGTAGTAGTGCAGGACCTCCACCCCAGACACCCTCATTGTAAAGATGGCTACCTACCTGTAAGTTTGTTTGTTGTACTGAAATGGCTTCCAACTTCTCCTTGGTGGGGTGGGGGAGGGATCCATCCTGCTGAGGTGTGGACACAGGGAATGTTAGGAGTAGTAGTGCAGCACTCCCAGCCACAAACACCCTCCTAGGGAGGATGGCTACTTACCTGTAAGTTTGATGAGGGTTGTGTAATGGCTGACACATGCTTCTGGGTGGGGTGTGGGAGGGATCCATCCTCCTCAGGTGTGGGACAGGGGGCATGGTGGGTGTTGTAGTGCAGGCCCTCCACCCCCAGACACCCTCATTGTGAAGATGGCTACCTACCTTTATGTTTGTTTGTTGTACTGCAATGGCTTCCAACTGTTCCTGGGTGGGGTGGGGGAGGGATCCATCTTGCTAAGCTGTGGGACAGGGGGCATGGTGGGAGTAGTGGTGCAGGCCCCCCATCCCCAGACACCCTCATTGTGAAGATGGCTACCTACCTGTAAGTTTGTTTGTTGCACTGCAATGGCTTCCAACTGCTCCTGGGTGGAGTGGGGGAGGGATCCATCCTGCTGAGGTGTGGGACACAGGGAATGTTGGGAGTAGTAGTGCAGCACTCCCAGCCACAAACACCATCCTAGGGAAGATGGCTACCTACCTGTAAGTTTGATGAGGGTTGTGTAATGGCTGACACATGCTTCTGGGTGGGGTGGGGAGGTATCCATCCTGCTCAGGTGTGGGACAGGGGGCATGGTGTGAGTATTAGTGCAGGCCCCCCACCCCAGACGCCCTCATTGTAAAGATGGCTACCTACCTATCAGTTTGTTTATTGTACTGCAATGGCTTCCAACTGCTCCTGGGTGGGGTGGGAGAGGGATCCATCCTGCTGAGGTGTGGGACACAGGGAATGTTGGGAGTAGTAGTGCAGCACTCCCAGCCAGAAACAACCTCCCAGGGAAGATGGCTACCTACCTGTAAGTTTGATGAGGGTTGTGTAATGGATGACACATGCTTCTGGGTGGGGTGGGGGAGGGATCCATCCTGCTCAGGTGTGGGACAGGGGGCATGGTAGGAGTAGTAGTGCAGGCCCTCCACCCCCAGACACACTCATTGTAAAGATGGCTACCTACCTGTAAGTTTGTTTGTTGTACTGCAATGGCTTCCAACTGCTCCTGGGTGGGGTGGGGGTTGGATTCATCCTGCTGAGGTGTGGGACACAGGGAATGTTAGGAGTAGTAGTGCAGCACTCCCAGCCACAAACACCCTCCTAGGGAAGATGGCTACCTACCTGTAAGTTTGATGAGGGTTGTGTAATGGCTGACACATGCTTCTGGGTGGACATGAGCCATTCACTCCGACGGATTGCCGACAACATGGGCAACCCTACCTGTGACACCAGGCGAAGACCAGCACCAGCCACAGGGAGGGAGGAGGAGGAGGAGATGGCTACCTACATGTAAGTTTGTTTGGTGTACTGCAATGGCTTCCAACTGCTTTGGGTGGGGTGGGGTTAGGGCTCCATCCTGCTGAGGTGTGGGCCAGGGGGCATGGTGGGAGTAGTGGTACAGGCCTCCCACCCACACACACCCTCATTGTGAAAATAGCTACCTACCTGTAAGTTTGTTTGGTGTTCTGCAATGGCTTCCAACTGCTTTGGGTGGGGTGGGGGAGGGATCCATCCTGCTCAGGTGTGGGACAGGGGGCATTGTGGGAGTAGTAGTGCAGGCCCTCCACCCCCAGACACCCTCATTGTAAAGATGGCTACCTACCCGTAAGTTTGTTTGTTGTACTGCAATGGCTTCCAACTGCTCCCGGGTGGGGTGTGGGAGGGATCCATCTTGCTCGGCTGTGGGACAGGGGGCATGGTGGGAGTAGTGGTGCAGGCCCCCCATCCCCAGACACCCTCATTGTAAAGGTGGCTACCTACCTGTAAGTTTGTTTGTTGCACTGCAATGGCTTCCAACTGCTCCTGGGTGGGGTGGGGGAGGGATCCATCCTGCTGAGGTGTGGGACACAGGGAATGTTGGGAGTAGTAGTGCAGCACTCCCAGCCACAAACACCCTCCTAGGGAAGATGGCTACCCACCTGTAGGTTTGATGAGGGTTGTGTAATGGCTGACACATGCTTCTGGGTGGGGTGGGGAGGTATCCATCCTGCTCAGGTGTGGGACAGGGGGCATGGTGTGAGTAGTAGTGCAGGCCCCCCACCTCCAGACGCCCTCATTGTAAAGATGGCTACCTACCTATCAGTTTGTTTATTGTACTGCAATGGCTTCCAACTGCTCCTAGATGGGTGGGGGAGGGATCCATCCTGCTCAGGTGTGGGCCAGGGGACTGGTAGTTGTTGTAGTGCTGTCTGCCTGTACATATGTCCCCATGGTTATGTTGTTAGCTATGTTTGTGGTGAATGGGAGTGGGTGTATGTTGGATCTGTGATCCATGTTTCTGTGTGTGTGGGGTGCAGATGGATGGTGTGTATCCTAGGTGGTGTAGCTTGGTAGTTGTGTAAGTCAGAACATAGCAGAGTGGCAGTAGTCATTTGTTTTTACTTACCAGCCTCCACTCCCCCGGCTACTCCTGTGAGAATCTCTGGATGCAGTATGGCAAGCACCTTCTCCTCCCATTGTGTGAATGTTTTTAGTGGAATGGGAGGGCCACCGCCAGTCCTCTGAGCCAGCTCACGGTTCTTGCTCCTCCTCTCCTTGACCAACCTCTTCAGGTCATGCCACTGCTTCATGTTCTCCTTTTTTGATCTTGGGGTGGTCCCTAGTGCATTGACCCTTTGGACTACCCTAGCCCACATTTTTGTCCTTGTGGCTAATGATGTTTGTTGGACCAGGCTACCAAAAAGCTGTGGTTCCACTCTGACAATCTCATCTACCATGGCTTTCAACTCACTCTCAGTGAATTTGGGCATTTTCTGTGTGGCCATGGTGTGTGGTGTGCAAAGTGATTGTGGGTGCAGGGGTGTGAGTGGTGGTTGTGGTTGTACTGTGTATGGTGTGTGTTGTGCAGGGTGGTTATTTGTGCGGGTTTGGAGGTGGTGGTGGTGCTGTGTGTGGTGTGGCTGGTGATGTGTCTTTTGCCTCTCCTGTCAGCTGGGGTATGTGTCCCTTCTCTCCTGGAGTTTTGCAAGGGATTGTGGTCAGTGAAGGGGCTGTTTTTTTTTTACACAGCTATGTGGGTGTGTCCAATTGGGGTGTTGCTGACAGTTGTGTTGTCCTGGGATTTGTAGTTTTTTGTTTTGCCATGTGGTTGTGTCATTGGGGTGTGTTTTGTGTATTTGGGAGGCATGTCTAGTTTTCTGTGTGCACTTTTTGGCGTTCTTGTGGGGTTTTGGCTTTGTCCGCCATATTTTTGACGGTTCGTCCGCCGCAGTGGCTGTGCTTCAGCTCTTCCGCTGGCTCTCCCATTCATTCCATTGTGCGACCGCGGCGGTCGGAGACGGCGGTACGTACCGCGGGACTGTCAGGGATATACTAATTTCCGGGGCGGTGTCTCCGCTATATTTGCGGCGGGTTGTTGTTTTTCCGCCACGATTCTGACCGCCGCGGACGGATTTTGGCCATCTCTGCCTGCTACGGGCGGTTATTCTGGGCCAAGTACCGCCGCGGTCGTTTTTTTGGGCGGTTAATGCTAATTTGTCCGCTGGTTTTCCCACGGGGCCCGCGGGCGGTTGTTTTCCCCTTCAATGGCGGTCAGGGTGTTTTTCCGCCCTACATCCTAATAGACCTCTAGGTTTTGAAGGAATGTAAAGCAGCTTGTTATACCAGTCTATAATCACTTGAATAACCAAATGAAAGGAGAACCACACCAGGTATATATATATAAAATATATTTATTTATTTCTAAACACACCCTACTGGTCTTTTTAGGAGGCTACAGGTAAAAGCACATATGTTACACTTCAAACATTACAGTAAATTAGCATAATACACGTTAGGCCCTAGGGGCGGACCAAACAATATACTAAGAAAGTGGTAGAAGAACCACGATTTAACTAGACACAAGGCCTAGAGCCTGTAGAATCGCTGGGACCCCAAGGAACCACCCAATGTAGTGACACAGGGGACCCACGGGGGATGTGTGCAGTGTGAGAACACAGCCGCGAACTCCCGTTAGCTTCTATGGGGAAAGTCACGGTTAGAATTTTAAAGTATAAGGACACTTAGGAGCGGACTAGGAACAAACCCTTTTGGACTTAGATGGTTCTGGGGCCAACACCCATGGGAGCACCGGAGTACTAGTGTTACCTCACCCAGGGAAGCCGGGTGCATAGGTGTCAAATGGTGTCGGGTCGCGTCGACGTTTTCAGTGGCAGGAGACTGAAAAGTGCTGATGCCGGGAAGAGGAGAAGTGTCCGAAGAGATGCAAGCCTGGATCAAAGATGTGAAGAACCTGAAAGCAGAGGGGACAGAGTCTGGGTCACTTTCCAGTGATGAATGCCCACCGATGTCGGGTACTTCAGGTGACTCTTCAGCCATGAGGACCAGGAGGCGTTGAGGACAACCAGGAGCTGGATTTGAGCTGTCCCACAAAGGATGTCGAGTGCTGCAGCATTGGTGCCTGGATTGGACACAACAAGCCTTGGCAACAGCAACCCACGCAGAAAGAGAAAAAATGCTTCGGTGCGGACCAGCAAGATCCTGGGGACTACCCATGCAATGGAGAGTCAGGGCACATCTGGAGCAACCAGAAAAGCCCAATTAAAGTCAGAGTAGCCTTCACAGGGACCCACCAGTCAACGGACCAGGGATCGCGAAGGAGCTTCAAGCAAAAACACAAAGAGCGGGCTCACGGAACACTCGTGGAGTGTAGGCCAGCAATCTTTGTGTGGCGGGGTAGCAGGGACAGATTCAACAACCAGGCCGGTACGATGTAATGAGGGTTTTATTTTAGGTAACAGAGTCTTTTGATGATGTTCTCGTCGCCTCGTAGTCAATGAATGGGAGAGCGGTCTGCTCCTTCTGCTGGGCTCCAGATTGAGGGGGGGGGAACCTTCGTCTTGGCAACTCTGGGACTCGTCTCGTTCCGTGGAAGGGCTCCGGGGTGTTCGTCCCGATGAGGTAAGAAAAACAACAAGAAACCAAGAATTAGGACGATGGTCCTTCTCTGCTACCAACAGGGGCCGGGAGTGAGGGAAACCGAGTGCTCCAGTGCTCTTTGGGGCGCTGACCGGTGAGAGTGACTTGGTGGTTCGTGAGGGCAGGGGAAGGTTTTTAACACTAGTACGGTAGCGCTCTCAGCTCAGTATGGGGGCTCACAGTGTAGGCTACGTCTTTCTGCCCACCCAGCCCGCTACTTTCCCCCGTACCTGTTCGAGCCACGCTCCTCCCGTGGGAACGTGGCGGGGCGCCTCGAGGGATCGTTGGCCTCCTGGCTTGTAGCGCTCGTCTCCACCCTGCTCTGCTCTTGGTCCTTCGCTCTCTTCTCCTCGTCGCTCCTCTTCCCAGCTCCTCGTCTTTCTCCACTGCAACACACCTTCTGCCTCCAGGGAAACGCCGTCCGTCGTCTTCCGGGTTTCCTCCGTCTTTATTCCGCCCTCCACCACGACGTCATCAGGGGGTGGGGATTCGTCCAAGGGAAAGGCCGAATTAAAGGAGCCCCGTTCCGGCTCCAGTGTCCAGTCCCGTGATGGAAAAGGATACCAGACCCCATCTGTTGATCGTTCCGGTGTCTGCTGTAGGGAAAGAGAAGGCGGTGATGTCCACCAATTCAAGTCTGTTGAGGAGGCATTCTCGTCCCCGTCACATACCTCCCCCCCTGGATTCTCCCGATCGGGGAGAGGAAAGACCCTGGACAGATAGTCTGCATTCCCGTTATCTTTCCCCTTCCTGTGCTGTATTGAAAAGACGTATGGCTGGAGGGAGAGGAACCACCGGAGTATCCGAGGATTCTGAGACCTGTTCTGACACATCCACCGAAGGGGTGCGTGGTCGATATAAAGAATGAACGGTTTGCCCTCTAGATAATATTGTAATTTGTCAACGGCCCACTTTATGGCTAAACACTCCCGTTCTATTGTGGGATATTTAGACTCCCTCGGGAACAACTTGCGGCTGAGGTACAGTATCGGGTGTTCTAACCCGTCATCCCCTGTTTGGGACAAAACCGCCCCTATACCTAGGTCGGATGCATCCGTGGCCAGTATAAAGGGTTTGGAGAAGTTGGGGGTTATCAAAACCGGATGAGTGGTAATAGCCGTTTTTAGGCTTCTAAATGCATTCAGGGCCTCCATACTTGGATGCTGTATCTCCCGGGGTTTTGCTCCTTTACGCAGGAGATCCGTGAGGGGGGCTGCTAGGTCGGCAAATCTGGGGATGAAGCGGCGGTAGTATCCTATCAGACCCAGGAATGCCCTTACTTCCCTCTTGGTACTAGGAAAAGGGGTCCCCTCGATTGCTCGAACCTTGTTGTATTGGGGCGTGATGGTGCCTTCTCCTAATACGAAGCCTAAGTAGTCCACGCGGTGAAAAGCCGCTCGGGACTTTTTGGCGTTGATATGCAGACCCGCCTGTTGTTGTGCGGTGAGAATGGTCTGCAGATGTTGTAAGTGTTCGGCCCAGGTTTTGCTGTAGATGACAATATCATCCAGATAGGCGGAACAGAAGGTGTGATGTGGTCGTAGTATGGTGTTCATGAGGCGCTGAAACGTGGCAGGTGCCCCGTGAAGTCCAAAGGGCAGAACCGTGAATTCGAATAGTCCTTCGTCCGTTATAAAGGCCGTTTTCTTCCGGTCTGATTCTCTGAGGGGCACCTGCCAGTAGCCCTTTGTGAGGTCCAACGTTGTGATATAAGCTGCTTCTCCCAATTTTTCGATCAGCTCGTCTACCCTTGGAATAGGGTAGGCATCAAAGGAGGATATGGCGTTCAGTGCCCTGAAGTCCATGGAGAACCGTCTCGAGCCATCCGGTTTAGGGACCATCACAATGGGCGAGGCCCAGTCACTCTTCGAGGGGCGGATAACCCCCAGTCGTAGCATATCATCCACTTCCGCTTTAATGGCTTTTCTTCGGGCCGCGGGAATGCAATACGGTCTTAGCTTTACCCATTTGCCCGGTTGAGTATCAATGCTATGTTCCACTAGTGTCGTTTTTCCGGGAAGGTCAGAGAATATATCCCGGTAGGGTAGTAGCGCCTCTTCCAGTTCTTTCTTTTGCTGCTGTGACACCTCTTCATTGATGACCAACTCATTCAAGGTGCTCTTCTTGTCGGTAGTGGGAAGGAGCAGGTTCAAGCTTTTTGGTGGGGGCCCAATCCATTTCTTTAATAAGTTGATGTGGTACGACTGTACCTTGTTTGCTGTCACTTTCAGTCGGTAGGTTGTGTCCCCTATGGTATCGACTACTTCGTACGGGCCCTTCCACTCGTGTTTTCCTTTGCATGCGAGGGGAGGGAGTAGGAGTAAGGCCCAATCCCCTATTTTTAGTCGGCGCAGCTTGGTCCCATGATCATAGTGTTTTCTTTGCCTTTCCCTTTTCTGCTCTAGGTTAGAATATGCCAGGTTTCTCAATTTTCCTAGCTTGGACCTGAGCTGCTGCATATAGTCCAACAGAGACCTCTGTTCTTGTTCCTCTTCCTTCTCCCAGGCGTCTTTTGTGATTTCCAATAAAGACCTCGGTTGTCGCCCGTATAACAGCTCGAAGGCAGAGCAACCTAAACTGCTCTGCTTCTGGGCTCGCAGGACATAGAGGGCCAGCGGCAATAGTCGGTCCCAGTCGGATCCTTCCGTAGCGAGCATCTTTTTCAGGGTGGTTTTCAACGTTTGATTGTACCTCTCGACCAAACCGTCCGTTTGGGGGTGGTACACTGAGGTACGTAGGTGGTGTATGTCTAATGTTTTGCAGACTTCCTTCATTAACTTCGATGTGAAGGGAGTGCCCTGGTCGGTGAGGACCTCTTTTGGGAAGCCAACTCGGGAACAGAGTTCAACAAATTTCTCGGCAATAAGTGCCGTTGTTGGTGTTCGCAGCGGAAATGCCTCGATGAACCGGGTGGCGTAGTCCACGATTACCAGCACATAAACGTGGCCTCTTGTCGACTTGGGCAAAGGGCCTATCAGATCCATACCGATCCTTTCAAATGGTCGTCCTATGGTGGGTAAAGGTCGAAGTGGCGCGGCTGGTGGTCTGTGTACGTTCTGTCTCTGACATATTTCACATCGAGCGCAGTACTCTTGAACGTCCTTGTAGATTCCGGGCCAATAGAAATGTCGCAGGATGGTATCTGTGGTTTTCTCTTTCCCACTGTGTCCGGCGGTGAGGTGAGTGTGGGCAAAGAACAACACTTGTTCCCTGAAGGACCCTGGTACTAACAACTGGGCCTCCTCTCCCTCCCCACCTTCCCTATACAGGAGGTCTTTAGCTATCTTAAACCTGGGATAAGTTATTGGCTCCTGGTCCTGGGTGACATGTGCGCTCTCCCACGCATTACACAGAGTGGGATCACTGGCCTGCGCAAACCGAAAGCTACGGTCTAATACCCAAGGGTCCGGGGACAGTAGAGCTGCCACGGACTCGGAATGAGAGGAAGGGGGAAGAGACAGTGATCGTTTGAATAGAGACAAAAAACCCGGGTTATCCACCCCCAGTATCACGTCTTCGGGAAGGGAATCCACCACCCCCACCTTCACGGTATATGGCTCTTTCTCTAGGTGAGTCAGGGTCACTTGGGCGAGGGGGTAGGGCCTGACATCCCCGTGTACACATCTTATGTGGACTTGTGCTCCCGGGACGTACTGCGTGGGGAGAACCAGCCTCTTGCGAACTACGGATTGTCTGCAACCCGAATCTAGCAGGGCCTGAACCGTCAAACCGTTCATTCTTAAACTCACGTAATATGATGTTCCCAGTTCGGCTGAGTACAGGACGGTCCGGGGGAGGTATCTGACCTCCATTGGTTCATCGGGGGGTTTTCTTCGTGGACAAAGTCTCGCAATATGGCCCCATTCACCACATTCAAAACATTGGGGGCCCCGTGTCGGCGGTCCCTCTATTCTCAGAGGCCGGGGTCGGGGAGGTTCAGGTGTTGGTTTCTGTTTTCGCTCTGGTTTTATAGTTGGTTGCCCTTTCAGATTCTTCTCGGTGTCCCACCCGAGCGTCTTTGGTTGGGCCCGAGCATAATTCGCTGCCATTTCGATGGCTTGGTCCAGAGTGAGTCCTGGGTGCTGTTTTAGCCATTGTTGTGATGTGTATGGCAGGGATTCCATGAACTGCTCCATATATATGCGGTTCATAATCTCCTCCTTCGTGCTGGAGGCCGGTCGTAACCATTTATCGGCGGCCATCTTCAGCCGAAAGAACAAAGTCTTTGGGTTCTCACCTGGGGTACCCCGTTCCCTCCTGAACCAAAGCCGATATGCTTCCCCGTCCAGCCCCAGGTGATCCAAGATGACCTCCTTAATGGTTGTATAAGGCGTATTCCCCGTGGGGTTGGACACCTGGTAGGCAAACTGTGCCTCCCCCGATAATAGTGGGGCCAAAAAGAAATGCCATTTCTCCTCAGGCCAGCCCAAGGCCCTGGCGGCCCTCTCAAAGTTCATGAGGAAGACGTCGGGATCCTCCCCTGATACATACTTTTGTAATGCGATCCCAGACGGGTTTGGTCCGGTTAGGGGTCGAGCCTCCCCAGGGTTAGAGACTGTAGCGACCGGGCCTATTTTCTGTAGACTCTCGATCTGTGCCGTGATGGTGGTGTGAAACTGGTCGCGATCTGCTTGGGCCGATGTCATCTGCCTCTGCACTGCCCATTCCAGTTTTTCTTGCCCCTTGATGAGGTGTTGAATGAGCGCGTCCATCTCGGTACTACAGACGGACTGTGATGGCAATCCCACTTCTGACACCAGATGTGGCGGGGTAGCAGGGACAGATTCAACAACCAGGCCGGTACGATGTAATGAGGGTTTTATTTTAGGTAACAGATTCTTTTGATGATGTTCTCGTCGCCTCGTAGTCAATGAATGGGAGAGCGGTCTGCTCCTTCTGCTGGGCTCCAGATTGAGGGGGGGGGGACCTTCGTCTTGGCAACTCTGGGACTCGTCTCGTTCCGTGGAAGGGTTCCGGGGTGTTCGTCCCGATGAGGTAAGAAAAACAACAAGAAACCAAGAATTAGGACGATGGTCCTTCTCTGCTACCAACAGGGGCCGGGAGTGAGGGAAACCGAGTGCTCCAGTGCTCTTTGGGGCGCTGACCGGTGAGAGTGACTTGGTGCTTCGTGAGGGCAGGGGAAGGTTTTTAACACTAGTACGGTAGCGCTCTCAGCTCGGTATGGGGGCTCACAGTGTAGGCTACGTCTTTCTGCCCACCCAGCCCGCTACTTTCCCCCATACCTGTTCGAGCCACGCTCCTCCCGTGGGAACGTGGCGGGGCGCCTCGAGGGATCGTTGGCCTCCTGGCTTGTAGCGGTCGTCTCCACTCTGCTCTGCTCTCGGTCCTTCGCTCTCTTCTCCTCGTCGCTCCTCTTCCCAGCTCCTCGTCTTTCTCCACTGCAACACACCTTCTGCCTCCAGGGAAACGGCGTCTGTCGTCTTCCGGGTTTCCTCCGTCTTTATTCCGCCCTCCACCACGACGTCATCAGGGGGTGGGGATTCGTCCAAGGGAAAGGCCGAATTAAAGGAGCCCCGTTCCGGCTCCAGTGTCCAGTCCCGTGATGGAAAAGGATACCAGACCCCATCTGTTGATCGTTCCGGTGTCTGCTGTAGGGAAAGAGAAGACGGTGATGTCCACCAATTCAAGTCTGTTGAGGAGGCAATCTCGTCCCCGTCACACTTTGGTATAAAAGGTGCTTGGGGTCTGGGTTACAAGTAACCCAATGCACAGCCTCAAGGGACGTCGAGAAGCTGATGCACTTGCAAATGTGCACGGTGTCCAGGGGTTCCGGTTCCACAGTACCCACAAGGGCTACGGGTCTCAGCTTTGCTGAGGACTCGTGTCAGCCTCTGGGAAGCCTGGAAACCCACCTCCTGTGTTGCAAATTCTTCGGCGTCTGGCGGGAGCTTCGGAGATGCAGACCGGACAGATGTGTCTTTGGTGCTTGCCAAACAGGGGAGTAACTCCTTCACTCCAAGGGAGATTCTTCAGTCATCTAGTCGTGTAGATTGTCTAAGTTCTGGGATTTCTGTACCAGAGTTTCGTCCAGGTGTAATCTGAAGTCCTGTAGCCAGGGGTTCCTTTCTTATACCCCAGGAAGGGATTGGACATACTCTGGGGACCCACCTATGGGAGGGTCAGGAAAGAGGGGTGGCTACACCCATTTCCTTTGTCCTGTTTTGCACCAGAGCAGGGGCTGGTAGCCCCTGCAACCGGTTTGAGCTGGAAGATACACACAGGGACACCAAATGTGCCCCCAGTGCATACTTCAAAGTACTCCTGGAGAGCACCCACTCAGCCCTAATCCACTATGGCCTGTCTGGGAGGTGGTAACACCTCCATGTGACAGGAAACCTATTGTCCAGGCCTCCCCTGCTAGAGTTTCGGTCAGCAGCTGGAGGCCAGACCCGTGTCTGTGGCTGTCAGCATCCATTTTGTGATGTCAGGGCTCTGTTAGCTGGTACCGGGTATACCGATGCTGGCATGTCTCTCCCTCTAGAAGGGTTACTGGTGTGGGGGTATGATTCCAAAGTGTTTGACACCAAACACGACATGTTTCCGTGCAGCCAGTCCAAAGTTAGCATTTACCATTTAGTTATAATGCACTTAAGAGTATATGGTCAGGCTGCATCACAGACAACCCTGGAGAAGAGATTCTGAAGGCTGCAGCGGGACTCTGCTCATGCATGGGCACCTTCTCACACAAAACCAAGCACCCTGCCTTCAGGATTGATACGGCCTGCCATAGGGGTGACTGCAGTGATAGGGTGAAATATAGTGAACCTATATCTCAGTAAGGGGTGCATGCACCACCTTACCCAGGCTTCAGTAGCAGACCTGTGGTGTCATTTTGGAGGGCTTCCCAGGGGTGGCATAATATATGCTGCAGTCCCTGGTAGGCCTCTTGGGTACCTATGCCCTGGGTACATATTATACCATATACTAGGGACTTATAAGGGCACTCCAGAATCCAATCTGTGGTGTCCCTAAGGTACATGGAATCAATTTATAAGAGAAAGCAGATAAGCTGGGGACCGGAGTAGCAGGTTCCCAGCCAAACTAAGTAAAAAATCATAAAAGCACAAGAAAAAAAGTGGGTGCAACCATGTAGTCAGATTCCACCTTCCTACACCCCCCTAGTGTTTTCCATTGTTTTTTTCTATTTTAATGCTTGGTTCAACTCCTGCTGTGGTATATTTAACACAACATTCAACACAAGGGCTACGGGTCTCAGCTTTGCTGGGACTCGGATCAGTCTCTGGGAATCCTGGAAACCCACCTCCTGTGTTGCAAATTCTTCGGCGTCTGGCGGGAGATTCGGAGATGCAGACTGGACAGATGTGTCTTTGGTGCTTGCCAAACAGGGGAGTAACTCCTTCACTCCAAGGGAGATTCTTCAGTCATCTAGTCGTGTAGATTGTCTAAGTTCTGGGATTTCTGCACCAGAGTTTCATCCAGGTGTAATCTAAAGTCCTGTAGCCAGGGGTTCCTTTCTTATACCCAAGGAAGGGGTTGGACATACTCTGGGGACCCACCTATGGGAGGGTCAGGAAAGAGGGGTGGCTACACCCATTTCCTTTGTCCTGTTTTGCACCAGAGCAGGGCTTTGAGCTGGAATATACGCACAGGGACACCAAATGTGCCCCCAGTGCATACTTCAAAGTACTCCTGGAGAGCACCCGCCCAGCCCTAATCCACTAAGGCCTGTCTGGGAGGTGGTAACACCTCCATGTAACAGGAAACCTATTGTCCAGGCCTCCCCTGCCAGAGTTTTGGTCAGCAGCTGGAGGCCAGACCCGTGTCTGTGGCTGTCAGCATCCACTTTTTTGATGTCAGGGCTCTGTTAGCTGGTACCGGGTATACCGATGCTGGCATGTCTCTCCCTCTAGAAGGGTTACTGGTGTGGGGGTATGATTCCAAGGTGTTTGACACCAAACACGACATGTTTCCGTGCAGCCAGTCCAAAGTTAGCATTTACCATTTAGTTATAATGCACTTAAGAGTATATGGTCAGGCTGCATCACAGACAACCCCGGAGAAGAGATTCCGAAGGTTGCAGCGGGGCTCTGCTCATGCATGGGCACCCTCTCACACAAAACCAAGCACCCTGCCTTCAAGATTGATACGGCCTGCCATAGGGGTGACTCATAGGTTTATATGTGCAGCGATATGGTGAAATATAGTGAACCTATATCTCAGTAAGGGGTGCATGCACCACCTTACCCAGGCTGCAGTAGCAGACCTGTGGTGTCATTTTGGAGGCCTTCCCAGGGGTGGCATAATATATGCTGCAGTCCCTGGTAGGCCTCTGGGGTACCTATGCCCTGGGTTCATAGTATACCATATACTAGGGACTTATAAGGGCACTTCCGAATCCAATCTGTGGTGTACCTAAGGTACATGGAATCAATTTATAAAAGAAAGCAGATAGGCTGGGGACCTGAATAGCAGGTTCCCAGCCAAACTAAGTAAAAAACCATCAACACACAAGGAAAAAGGTGGGGGCAACCATGTAGTCAGATTCCACCTTCCTACACCCCCCTAGTGTTTTCCATTGTTTTTGCTATTTTAATGCTTGGTTCAACTCCTGCTGTGGTATATTCAACACAACATTCAACTTGCATGCCAATAAAAAGATGCATATACTGATACCACCAGTCTCTTTTCATACTATTGATTCTTTAAAAATAAGGAGAAAATTAAACTTTCCTGGTTCCAGGGTCACATGAACATTCCCGGTATCCTTAGAACCCTGTACCCTAAATGAGCACCATCAGGGTGGAGTAAAACATTGTGTGACTCATTACCAATAGACTAGTGGCTGTCAGTGGCATATCTAGTGAGAAACCCAATCGGAAGAATAATCGAGTGATCGATGAATTATGAATATTTTAACAACACACAACAAATATGCACACAGACAGAAACAAAAGACACACCACGTACATATGTAATATTCAGCAAATGCTTCATAGTTCATCTTGCAGAGACTGAAGTCTGTAGTCACATTCTGTTGGAAAAAACATATAAAAGTTATCTAGGAAAAGCCCTACGTTTCCATAATGTCGGATAAACTGAGAGCAAGATTCGTATTGTGCCGCAGGAACGGGATACTATAAGGACCTGTAGTCATCGTTTTCTGGTTCAAATCAGTAAGCGTTTACCTCGTTAAGCTTCACTCTGCTTCTCTCACCTATTGGGAGCCGCTCAGGAACCATATTTTGCCGGTATTCCGGGCTCGGACGGATTAAGACGGCGCAAGGACGTACGCATGTAAAGTCCTCGCCTAACAAGTAGACCGCCAACTAATCAAGAGGGCGTTCGCATAGTGGAGTCAGTTAATCAACATAAGAATATTCAATGTTACAGTTCATTTTGGATGGGTCTCTGTTCAAGAAGGGATCTGGTGAGGTTATTGATCAGGAGCATGTTTCATGAAGGTCATGTATACGATCTGTATTAGTAATGTGTGGATAACAATCTCATCGTGCAAGCTCATTTTTAAACCAATATGGGGTTTCTTAAAAATGGAATACATCTCAGATATTCCTTGTGATACCCCTATGGGGCATATTGTGAGTAAAGATAGGCAGTACTGTGAAGAAATAATACCGTATGGTTCCTAATTACCATTATGGGGCATGTTATCGATATAAGAAGACTGGCATAGTTTTTTTGTTGCCGCATATGAGGTCCATCTATTCATTATCAGATTGGTATGTTGTCTGTAATATGATTTCTTTAAAGGCAACTCTTGTAATGGCATCTTTTTTGTGCATACCATTACAGGGTTCATGTGAAAGGACTTGTGACATGTCCTATGAGACGAGCTGGTGGACTGCATGAGGTTGTAAAAAAAAGGGGGGGGTTCCTCTGTTGATCATTTTACAAAGCTGCCTCATGGGAAATTATTTTTCAAACCCTCAAAATGAGTCTTGAGCTTAAAAAGCCACCGTTCTTCTTTCTCAAATATTTTTTTCTCAACAGGACCCAAGCTCTCTATGGATTCTAAAAGGATCCATTTGAAATCCTGTACTGTATGCATCTTTTCAATATAGTGAGCTGACATTTTTGATGTTGTATGTTTGCAGCGTAAGTTGCTGCGATGCTCTCAGATTCTGGTCTTAGCATTTCTTGTTGTCATCCCGATGTAATTAAGACCACAGGGACACGTAATCATGTATACTACCTTCTCAGTCTTACAATTCTAAGCTGCCAGGACATGTCGTTACTGAATGTCAGTGTTTGGTTGGTTTTGTCAGATGGGAAACACAAGGTTAATGGCCCATAATTAGTGCCAAAGTTCCTTGGGTGGTCAATCGACTACTGAGGTTCTTATGAGGGCGTGTGTGTACCAGTTTGTCTTTAGGCTCATGCCTTTCCAGTGAGAGAACATGTGGCATGGTATTGACAGGGTGCCACTGTTAAGAATGCGCCAATGCTTGTTGATGATTTTGGATACTGCATTTGCTGCAATGTTGCAGGTTTTTATGCAGATAGGTCTATTTCCCTTCTCTTCCACAAAAGTTAGTTCCAGAAGGGACTCCCTGTAATTTTTCTGTGCCCTTTTCTTTGCGTGCAAAACCATTTTCCTCTGATATTTTCTTGCATCAGCTTGGCTGACAAGTGGGGATACTGTGACACACTCACACACATGCTGTGTCAGATGTGCGGTGTGAGGTTGCCTGTTTGTGTTTGTGCATCTGCACCAGTGCATTGGTATTGCTGTTGTGGGCCTTTGTCTGGATGGTTTTTCTGTGATTTTGCCTGCTGTCCCTGTGAGTGATATCACATCATTGTGCACATTCATCCGGGTTGTTAGGTGCCATTGCTGGCATGGAATGTGTGTTTGTGAGCTGACACCTACAGTCTACACATGTTGTTTTGATTGGTGTGTCTATCTTCGAGATGTGTGCATGCTTGGTGATGGTCACTTCTGCTCTTGTGCTATTGTACACTGTATGCATTGTCAGCCCCCATGTGTGGTGCTTGTCTGCACATGGCCGAGAGTGTGTTATGTTTTCACAGCACTGTTAGCCTCACCACATCTCTGTGGGAAGGGGACACAACCACTAGTTTGCCCCAGAAGTGTTTAATGTGTCGGGAGCAGGGATCATACATGCTGTTTGTTATTTGCAGCTTTGACCATGATGACACTTACCTTTTGGTCACTGTGATGAGGGGGGTTTAGTCCCCATCACCACAATGCTCAACATCTGCTGCATTTTGGAAGCCCACGCTTAACTTCTGTTCTACACAGTGAGGGGGTGTTCTTTTTTCATTGCCACAGTGCTATGGTGATGCTTGCCTTGTGTATGTCACACTCATGTGTTGGTCACACATGTGCTGTTACTTACATTGTATGTTCGTAGTCATAATCACTGTTGTGGGCATTTGTCACAAACTACACACTGTTGTCATGATGTTAGGGGGGATGTATTTTGCTGACATACCTGATGTTGGAGTATGCTAGATGTGTTGCACATCACCCTTCCTATGGCTGGGGGTGGCAGTAGTGATGGGCAACATGAGCCCTATGGCTGGGGGTGGCAGGGCTGAATGGCAACAGGTCCCCTATGGATGTGGGTGGCATGGGTGATGGGTAACATAAGCCCTATGGCTGGGGATGGCAGGGGTGATGGGCAACAGGTCCCCTATGGGTGTGGGTGGCAGGGGTGATGGGCAACAAAAGCCCTATGGCTGGGGGTAGCAGTAGTGATGGGCAACATACCCCCTATGGGTGGGGTGGCAGTAGTGATGGGCAACATATGCCCTATGGGTGGGGGTGGCAGGAGTGATGGGCATCATAAGCCTTATGGGTGGGGGTGGCAGTAGTGATGGGCAACATATGCCCTATGGGTGGGGGTGGCAGTAGTGATGGGCAACATAGTCCCTATGGGTGGGGGTGGCAGTAGTGATGGGCAACAGGTCCCCTATGGGTGTGGGTGACAGAGGTGGTGGGCAACCTAAGCCCTATGGGTGGGGGTGGCAGTAGTGATGGGCAACAGGTCCCCTATGGGTGTGGGTGGCAGGGGTGATGGGCAACATAAGCCCTATGGCTGGGGGTAGCAGTAGTGATGGGCAACATACCCCCTATGGGTGGGGGTGGCAGTAGTGATGGCCAACATATGCCCTATGGGTGGGGGTGGCAGGAGTGATGGGCATCATAAGCCTTATCGGTGGGGGTGGCAGTAGTGATGGGCAACATATGCCCTATGGGTGGGGGTGGCAGTAGTGATGGGCAACATAGTCCCTATGGGTGGGGGTGGCAGTAGTGATGGGCAACAGGTCCCCTATGGATGTGGGTGACAGAGGTGGTGGGCAACCTAAGCCCTATGGGTGGGGGTGGCAGTAGTGATGGGCAACATACCCCTATGGGTGGGGGTGGCAGTAGTGATGGGCAACATAAGCCCTATGGCTGGGGGTGGCAGGGGTGATGGGCAACATAGTCCCTATGGGTGGGGGTGGCAGGGGTGATGGGCAACAGGTCCCCTATGGGTGTGGGTGGCAGGGGTGATGGGAAACATACACCCTATCGCTGGGGATGGCAGGGGGGATGGGCAACATAGTCCCTATGGCTGGGGGTGGCAGGGGTGAATGGCAACAGGTCCCCTATGGGTGTGGGTGGCGGGGGTGATGGGCAACATAGTCCCTATGGCTGGGGGTGGCAGTAGTGATGGGCAACTTAATCCCTATGGGTGGGGGTGGCAGTAGTGATGGGCAACATACCCCCTATGGGTGGGGGTGGCAGTAGTGACGGGCAACATAAACCTTATGGTTGGGGGTGGCAGGGGTGATGGGCAACATAGTCCCTATGGCTGGGGGTGGCAGGGGTGATGGGCAACAGGTCCCCTATGGGTGTGGGTGGCAGGGGTGATGGGCAACATAGTCCCTATGGCTGGGGGTGGCAGTAGTGATGGGCAACATAAGCCCTATGGCTGGGGGTGGCAGTAGTGATGGACAACATAAGCCCTATGGGTGGGGGTGGCAGTAGTGATGGGCAACATACCCCCTATGGGTGGGGGTGGCTGGGGTGATGGGCAACATAAACCTATGGCTGGGGGTGTTAGTGGTGCTGGCCATCCAACCTCTATGGTGGCCTGTTGTTAGTGGCCAAATGTGGATCCCCTGTGTGTGTGTGCCATTTTGCGGGTACATGTCGTTTGTTTATGTGATAGGTGTCTGACTTACCACCTGCGCCGTCGGCGTTGGTTCCTGAGCCGGTCATAGATGTAGAGTACTGGTATGACCTGCGCGATGGGATTCATGATGTGTTCGTGTCGTACACGCTGCTTGTTGCTCCATCTCGTACCCGCTGCAAGCTGGTCCATCTCGTAGCCGTGTATTGAGTTGTGGCGCGAATCGTAGCTGATATGCTTGTTTTCCGGATGCTGTGACGTGCCGTACGTGGCGACCCGTCCGGTGCGTAGGAAGTAAGCATCGTACTTGTCATGCCAGAAACTGCTATGGATACTGCTTCCGGGCTACTCGGTTCAGCGTTTGGAGTTATGGCTCGGACGGAGAATGGAGCTTCAATCACAGCCTACGTGTAGGTCGGGTTTTTGGCAGTTATGCGCATCGTACTTACTCTACAGGACGGACCGGCTCTGGGTATGTGTCGGTCGCATGGTAAGGCTACGGACAGCTGTCCGACCGGCTATCGGAATCGACCCCTATATGTTTTACATCGATATTTTTGATTCTATAGTTTTGTACTTACCTGTGTAGGTATGGGAGTCGATATTTTTGTGTTCTATATTTTTTTTCGATATTTTTAACATCAATGATTTTGGCATCGATATTCTATCAGTGAACCTACGTTGTCAATGTACCTTTTCCATAGTTTAACATGGTTCAGAAAAGGGTTTGGAGGTCCAAGTATCCTGAGTGTTTCCACATGGAGGCCTGCCACACTTGCAGCACAGGTGCTGTCCATACTGGTCCCATGTCGTTGGAGGTATAAAGTGTCCTCAAATTGAAAAAGCTCTGGTGAGAGCCCACTCGCAGAATTCCATGACCAGGTTCCATGGTGTCTGGTAGATCCAATCCTTCTCAAAAAGTACTTCCTCAATTATGTTGAGCATTTCTGTATGTGGAAGACTGGTATAGAGGCTCTCGGCATCTTGACCGATCAAAAGGTGTATTCCTGGGTTGTACTGCACACCCTTTATTAGTTTCAACACTGTCTCGGTATCCTTCAAATAAATCACGCAAATCTGGATAGTGATTCCGGGATAGAGCGGATCCCTGATACAATTGGGCATCCTGGGGGATTTTACAGATTTGAATGGATTTTTGGAATAGTATAGAAAAGGGATTAATAGGGTTCTTATTGTTCAGGAACTCCCCTTCCTTGCCTGAGATCCAGTCATGTGATAAGGCTTCCTCTATCATGCTGGTGATTCTAATCCTGAGGAACTCAGTGGGATCGGTGGTAAGGGGTGTGTAATTCCTCCTATCCCCTAATAATCGAAGGCATTCCTTCCTGTATGCTTCCATTGTTTGTATGGCTGTTTCACCCCCTTTATCTGCCGGCTTGATGACTGTACTGTTGTCTCTGGACAGTTTCTGTATGGCTTTTTCCTCTCCACTCGTGGTGATATGGAAAACCTGTATGGTTCTAGGTTCAATGTCCTCAATATCTTTCAAAACTGCCTTCTCAAAGGCTAGAATCTCAATTGGAATGGTCGTGGGAGGAGGGGTGAAAAACAATTTTACTTGAAGTCCAGTGTCACCCTTATCTTTTTCTTGTGTTGGTTTCCTTTCGAAGAAGGCCCTTAGTTTGATTTTCATGATGAATTCATTGATTTCACTGCAAAGTCGGAATATGTCTAGACTAGCCGTCAGACAAAAACCAGTCCTTATTCAAGTACATCAATTTGGGTGCTGTTTAAATCTTTTTCGGTAAGGTTCACAACTAGACTGCTCGATTCGCTCCCTCCTTGCTCATGCTCCTTGTAGTCATTCTCGCTTTTTCCGCTGCTAAAGTCATATGTACCTGGGCGCCTATCTTCATTTTCGCTCTTGGGCGTCCCTGGCCCTGTCCTAAAAAAAGTTTTTGTTGGTGTGTGTGTAGTTATGGTATTGGCCTTGCGGGGGTCCCAAAACTCGGATGGTTGCTGATGCATTTGTGGGGGAGGTGGGCCATAATAATAAGGCATGGGGTATGTAGCTGGGCCATTGTACGGTGTCCAACTCTGTAACCTTGTCCTTGATTTCTCATAAAATTCCTTTACCCCAACGGTATTAATGTGTACCTGAACCTGAGTCTGAGCTATTTGATCCAGTGTCTGAACCATCAGTATCTGTGTTATACCTGGGATTCCTGCCTGACATCACATACTCATCCATAAGGTAAGGGTATACTCATTCATGAGAGAATTTACTTGAATCGTTCTAAAATTTCTGGAACTTGGTTTGTTTGAGTGTCGCTTCAAAGTCATTCATTGTCTGGTTTAACTAATCTAGTCTCTTCTTTAGGCTTGCTGCGGATTGGTATGTTTTCAGACGCACCTCAATTGTGTAAATTTCTGTCTTTAATTTCTGTGATAGGCGTGCTGCTGTTTTAATAATCAGAGCCAACCAGTCTCTAGTGCAGTGCTTGAAAGCTTTGTAATTTTGAAATATGAAGGGCTCATTATATCAGTCCGCGTGGAGCTGAATTTACCCGCAGGTTCTCGGTCATCATTAGACCGTGTGCATTGTTTTTATCTGGGTTCTTTTCAATTTGGTTAACTCATCCCAATTTGTGTTGTCTGTGCCCGTTTCAGGAGTATGTACCCCTTCAAATGGTGAGAGGTAGCTAAAATCCCACCTACTTCCTCATCGGAGAAGGTTAGACCTGTGATTTCTGCCATTCTTGGTTGTGGGAAGGCTGGTTGCTTGGAATAATCAATAGAATGTGGTGTATCTAAGAGTAGCTCTGTCTGTGGAGTAAATGTTAGTATTAAAACTCCCACAGCATGAGCTGCCTTATCTTGAACACATAAAAAAGAGGGAGTTAGAGGATAAAAGCTGGGGCTGCCCCCCAAACATGAATCATGACACAGAAAAAAAGGCACCCAACTGAATTGTAGGAAAGTCTAGTTTGTACTAAGGGTGGGCGTAGTGGGCGTAGTGGGGCTACGTGAAGCAGCACGTAGTGTGCCCAAATCTACGCACACTACGCGCTTCGCGTAGCCCCACTACGTGCCACCCACCTCCCGCCCGCCCTCCTTTTAAATAATATCAGCAATGTAAAATAAATTAAAGTAAAGCGACTTACCGTAAGCGCGGCGTCTCCGGGGCTCCCTCTTCTTCGTTTCTAATTTCTTATGCGCATGCGCATAAGAAAATGCGCATATTTCAAATGCGCATGCGCGGACGCCCGCGCATGCGCATTTCTCGCAAGAAATGCGCATGCGCGGGTGTCCGCGCATGCGCATTTGCCAGAAGAAATTAGAAACGAGAAAGAGGGAGCCCCGGAGACGCCGCGCTTACGGTAAGTCGCTTTACTTTAATTTATTTTTCATTGCTGATATTATTAAAAGGAGGGCAGGCGGGAGGTGGGTGGCGGGTGGCAAGCAGCTACGCTTCGCCCTCGGCGTGTGCGTATCGCTGCCCTGCTTCGCCTACTTCGGAAAGTGCGAAGCAGGCAGCGCTACGTACACTACGTGGGCGAAGCGTAGTGCTACGCCCGGGGTTAGTTTGTACCCAGGAGAAAACACAACTTTTCTGTGAAACCCTCACGGTTGCCCCTTGGTGGCATGCTTCATCATAGGGCCCTTCCCGTTCCGCTGCAGAATGGGGCGTGCTGCGACCGACGAGTTACGTGGAAGCACTTTTGTTGACTATGAGAGACAAAATGATCTATGAGGGAGGAGTGGGTGAAAGGGGAAAGAAAGGATCATTAAAAACACCTGGCTAGTGGTTTATGATTATTTTATTCTGACTCCTAGTTGATATGGTTAAAAAACTGGGGAAATATTAGGAAAAGGGGAATTATGTTCCTATCTCCTAATGGTCGACATGTTTATAGCCTACCCCTATTGGCTATTCTTCAGGACCTAGCGTATTTCATTGTTTTTATCTATTTTAATGCTTGGTTCCACTCCTGGTTCCACTCCTGCTATGGTATATTTAAAACAATATTCAACTTGAAGGAACAGGTTGGTGGAGTGGTGCACTGCTTATTGTTACGAAAATGGTGGTCAATGAATCAATGAGCCTTGGTAAGTGATAAGTCTTGTTTATTTCCCAAGACATAGATTGCCAGACAACGCGTTTCGTTCATTTAATGAACTTCTACAGGGCTGTAAATTATAATGAAAACAAATAAATGGTGTGCACCAAACAAACAAATATGTACACGTCTGTTATTGCGTACAAAATGGTGACACAGAAGTGAGTATGGAAAAGGATAAAAGTGATGTGAGAAGGGAAGAAGGTGTGTTGGATGGGGGAAGGGGTGATCTTCTGAGCAAGTGACAAGTATATACTGAAAGTGTAGTGGGTTGGGGGAGAGGAAGGGGAATGAAGGAGGTAACCAAGAGGGGGCTAAAACCAAAAAAGTGACACACTGGAGTGTGTAGTTACCAAAAATCCTAAATACAAGATGATCCTAAAATACAATTAAGTATTAAATATTTGCCCAAATCACTAAAAACAAGAGAGCAAAGAAAGACACACAAAGGAGTGTGTTGTTACAAAGAATCTTAAATCCAAGATGATCTTAAAAGACAATTAAGGGTTGAGCATTTAACCAAATCCCTAAAAACACAAATACTATAAATACAAAGCATACTACATATTGTACTGTTAGTGGTATACAGACATCAGAAAAGCACAAAAAAGTGAAAAATATGCATCAGTGCTCCCTGTCCACATAATACATGATATGAAAACATTTAACATACAAGTGTAATGTATACATTGCCGCGATAATGAGAAACGGTTGTGAATCAAAACAATAAAAATCATAACCATCCAGTTCAGTTCCCCCTCTTATTCTTATCATGATTATGCATAGAAATCGACCCATTTCTGTTGCGCCCGAGACTACATGTAGATGTATTATATACATAACTGAAACAATAAAAATTAGATGAAAACAAGACAATACAGTCATATCCAAGAAGGTCAATTGACCCCCTCACCCCTTAACATCATTTGACAAAGAAGTCGACCCATTGTTGCTGTGCCCGAAAGGATAGAAAAAGTGCATGTACATACCAAGTGTGGGCGCTCTTGTAAAATCCCAATAAACAAATATAGGTAGACACAGTACAGCGCGAGGGCCACCTTGATAAGGGCCTGGGTGCGCAATGTTCTGTAGAGGAAGAGGGCAAGGAAACAATGAGATCGCTCAAAAATAGCGGGAAGCAAAGTGGCGCAGAAGAGCGTGTAAAGGGGCAAGTGTGCAGCGAGAATATGAAAGGAGGGACAAAGACGTGACTAAAATGAAGCATGTCACGTGAGTCAACTCGGTCTCGAATTAAGGGGGTATACGGTGTGTTCAGATCTGACTAGAAAGCATGTGTGGCTTATATAAATGTGAGAAAATAAATAATAAAATAGAATAAAAGTGACGAACACATGATTGTGCGGAAAGTAGAGGAAGGAGAGAACGGGCCTAGGCATAGCGTGGATATCGAAGAAAAAAGTGAACGGCCGATAGTACACTGAAATAAAATAAAGGAAAAAAAAGGACAAAAACAAACGAAAGGACAAACGAAAGCATAGGTCTAAGTCGAGCGTAGGGACGCAGCAGAGAGATAGGGCAAGAATATAGGAGAATAGGTATCTGGCTATGTTGCATGTGAGTCTAAGCCTAGGTTGAGAGCAGGGTGTGGGGTAGACAGGTGCGTCAAAAAAACAGAAATTCGGAGCGGGACATACCTGTAAGACGGGATCTGAAAGACTCGTTCCCTCACGAAAATAACATGTAGTGTCTGGAAAGTAGAACGCGGGAGAATAAGTAGATAAGAAATAGAAAGGAAACGAGCACGTTAGCACGTCTCTATGTGGACCGGGTCGAAGGTGCACTAGGTAGTGCAGTTGCACATGGAGATACTGATGCATCCAGATCTCTGAGTTTCGCAGCCAAAGGGGGCAGAGTCAGCACTGGTTCAAGCGCTGTGTAGAGAAAATCGCCAGCATCCAGTTTACTTAGTTATGCAGCCAAGGGGGGCAGAGTCAGCACTGGTTCAAGCGTTGTGTAGGAACAGTCGCCGACACAGACAAGTGTAAAATAATGTAAGCATATAAGGTAAAGCGAGTAAGGGAAATCATTCAAAAGAATAAAATACTAAAGGTAAAAAAGCATCAGGAAAAGATGTCTCATGAAGAAATGTAATTATGTCATACAACAATCAAGGTTCTGTCATAAGGGAACACACAGCGAGCATAACTATAAAACAAAGTGGCTGGATTAAAGAAAATAGTGATACTCATGGTCAGAATTATGTCCCCTGTTCACCGCATCAAGTCTACATATCCATTTACATTCTGTTCTTCTGAGTGACAGTTCTCTATTGCCACCCCTGTTATTTGGTGGGATGTGGTCTATCCCTAGAAAACCAAATTTAATGGGTCCTGTATGTGTGGTGCGGTAGTGTTCTGTCATGGGGTACCTGTCATCATTGTTGATGAGTGCTCTACGGTGTTCCTGAATTATGGTCTTGAGGTTGCGGGCTGTACTTCCTACATAAATAATACCACATGGGCATTCTAGAATGTATACAACAAATTGCGTGTTACAGGTAATGTGGTGCCTGATTCTGTGTATGCGACTCGAGTTGTATTTAAAGTGTTTGCTTTTATTTAATCCCAGGCAACAGACATTGCAGTTGGTACATGTGAAGAACCCCTCTGGTGGATGTGGCAACCAGGTGGAGGTTTTGGCATTCTTTGTGGTGACATAGCTTGGGCATAGTGAGTTTCTTAGAGTGCGCCCTCTCCTGAAAATCAAAGATGGATGGTCGCTAATGAGGGTGCGTAGGGTGGGAATTTCAACCAACAGATGCCAGTGTTTCCTAAATGCCTTGAATATTTTGTCACTATGCGATGTGTAGTTGGTGAAAAAGGATACCCTTTCTTTCATAGATTTGTTGCCATGTGCAGGTGCCCTGGTAGTTAGTGTCTCTGCCCTGGGTAATGCAAGTACTCTCTGTTCAGCCTTATCAACAGTTTTTTTTGTCATAACCTCTGGATGTAAAACGTGCCTTAATGTCAGCAATGTTGTTAATGAAGCTCCCTTCCTCGCTGCATATGCGACACGCCCGTACCATTTCCCCATAGGGGATGCTGGCAATTACAGATTTGGCATGAGCACTGTCTGCGTGTAGGATGCTATTGCATGATGTGGGTTTGCGATACAGGGAGCTATGGATTACACCTTCTTTTATGAAGAAATGGATATCTAGAAACTCAATTTGCGTAGGGTGGTTCTGCATAGTGAGTTGAATATTGAAGGGGTTCTCGTTCAGGTAATGTAAGTAATCATGCAAAAGTGTCTCAGTCCCTGGCCAGATACAGATGATGTCTATGTACCTCCCCCAGAAAACAATGTGTTGGGTCCAGGGGGAGGCACATCTTGCCCATGCGTGTTCTTTCTCGTACCAACCCATAAATAGCCCGGCATACGAGGGTGCAAATCTAGAACCCATCGCGGTCCCTCGTAATTGGTGGTACCACCTCTCATTGTGTTTGAAAAAATTGTTGGTGAGAATTAACTCAATCATCTCCATGATCATTAAACAAAATGGTCGCACACTGCTGACCTACCTACGTGTTACCCCAATGAACTGTGGTCCCTGTAGTCAGCGTCGGCGGGTACGCCTATGCTCAGTGGTGCGTGCAAGTCAGAGTAGCGTTAGCCATCCCTGGACACGTGTTTCGAGGTAGTTGCCTCTCGTCAGCAGGGAGTAGGAAGAGTGTAGGGTTGCTAGTGTAGGCTGCTAAAATCATATCAGGTCTGGTACCTCTCGTAGCAACGCAGGTGCGTAACCTAGAGCCCGTCGGCTCTCGGGGCTCAGGGAGCCACTAAATAACTAAACAAAATGGTCGCACACTGCTGACCTACCTACGTGTTACCCCAATGAACTGTGGTCCCTGTAGTCAGCGTCGGCGGGTACGCCTATGCTCAGTGGTGCGTGCAAGTCAGAGTAGCGTTAGCCATCCCTGGACACATTTTTCGAGGTAGTTGCCTCTCGTCAGCAGGGAGTAGGAAGAGTGTAGGGTTGCTAGTGTAGGCTGCTAAAATCATATCAGGTCTGGTACCTCTCGTAGCAACGCAGGTGCGTAACCTAGAGCCCGTTGGCTCTCGGGGCTCAGGGAGCCACTAAATGACTAAACAAAATGGTCGCACACTGCTGACCTACCTACGTGTTACCCCAATGAACTGTGGTCCCTGTAGTCAGCAACCCTACACTCTTTCCTACTCCCTGCTGACGAGAGGCAACTACCTCGAAACACGTGTCCAGGGATGGCTAACGCTATTCACACTTGCACTCATGACACAAGCATAGGTGTATCCGCCGACGCTGACTACAGGGACCACAGTTCTTTGGGGTAACACGCAGGTAGGTCAGCAGTGTGCGACCATTTGGATTTAGTTATTTAGTGGCTCTTTGAGCCGGGGAGTCGACGGGCTCAGGTTACGCACCTGCGTTGCTACGAGAGGTACTTTACCTGATAATGATTTTAGCAGCCTACACAGCAACCCTACACTCTTTCCTACTCCCTGCTGACGAGAGGCAACTACCTCGAAACACGTGTTCAGGGATGGCTAACGCTATTCACACTTGCACTCACGACACGAGCATAGGTGTATCCGCCGACGCTGACTACAGGGACCACAGTTCTTTGGGGTAACACGCAGGTAGGTCAGCAGTGTGCGACCATTTGGATTTAGTTATTTAGTGGCTCTTTGAGCCGGGGAGTCGACGGGCTCAGGTTACGCACCTGCGTTGCTACGAGAGGTACTTTACCTGATAATGATTTTAGCAGCCTACACAGCAACCCTACACTCTTTCCTACTCCCTGCTGACGAGAGGCAACTACCTCGAAACACGTGTCCAGGGATGGCTAACGCTATTCACACATGCACTCACGACACAAGCATAGGTGTATCTGCCGACGCTGACTACAGGGACCACAGTTCTTTGGGGTAACACGCAGGTAGGTCAGCAGTGTGCGACCATTTGTATTTAGTTATCTCCATGATCATGTTGTTGTACGAAAAAATTTCTGCCCCTTCAGGATAATGGCGAGTGGCAAGCATGCCGTACTGTTTTTCAATGCATGTGTATAGTCCAACTACATCCAGAGTGGCTAAACTGAGTTCCACAGACCAAGTGAAACCATCCAGTTTACCCAGGACATCATTGCTATCTTTGAGATATGAAGGCAGGTTGGTTACATGTTTTTGAAGTGTAAGATCAACAAACTGGGATAGCTTCTCTGTCGGGGAGCCCACCCCGGAAATAATGGGTCTGCCGGGTGGGAAAGGACCCCCTTTGTGTACCTTGGGCAGGATGTAAATGCAAGGGAAGCGTGCATTGTTGACATGAAGGTATCTATATTCATGATCTGTCAGTAAGCACTCTTCTTTCCATACCAAGAGTTTCCAGTTGATGGTGGTTTGTAGTGTGTCTGTGGGATTGTGTGAGATAGATTCATAGCACAGGGGGTCATTGAGCTGTCTTGAAATTTCCCCCATGTAGTCTTTTATATTCATGACTACAACATTGCCCCCCTTATCTGCCTCTCTAATGACGATGTTTGTGTCCTTTTGTAGTCTCAGGAGTGCCTCTCTCTCTTCTCGTGGCAGGTTAGGGGATGGATGTTGTGCATATTTGTCAGGAGTTTCTAATTTCCTGAGTTCCTGTGTGATCAAGTTGCTGAATTTATCAATGTTTGCATAAGAACCCCCAGGGGGGGATGAACTTGGATTTACACCTTAGGCCTGTGTCCCTATTGTAGTCTTCTTGAATATTCATGTCATCAAGGATGTCCTGTATGTTGCCTGTTTCCTCCGATTCTATGGCCAAAAGTGTTTGTACCCCTCGTATGTCTCCAATTGTGCGATCTGATGGTGTGGTGGGTGCAATATTAACAACACGTCTGTTTTGTTGCTGTGAGAAAAATTATTTTAATTTAAGTGTTCTAATAAACTTGTACAGATCAATGTGCACATCGACAAGGTCACCCGGTTGGGTGGGACAAAAACCTAAGCCCATTTTCAAAACATTGCATTCATGCTCGTCAAGCGGTCTGTTGGAAAGGTTGATGATCTGTAACTCCGAGTTGGAAGGGCTCACAGGTGTGAGTCCTGTGGTTCCCCCCGTGGTGGGAGCCTCAGGTTGCCCTGTGGCGTGGGTGATCACTTGGTTTTCTTGGAGCGGAGGGACATTGTATGATTGTCGATTCTTCCTCCCTGTCCTCCCACCTCGTCTGTTTGTTTGTATTCCTTGTGTACTGTCTCTCGCCTATGCGTAATCTTTCCATTTCCCTTTGGAAGTTGAATGTACCCTCCTCTAAAGGGATGGATTGTTGTCCTGTACTGGATGTGGTGCTATCATTGGATGCCAGTGAACTGCTACTGACAGATTTAGTTTCCAGGCTTGCTTCTCTGGTTCTTTTTCTGTCATCGCTGTTTGTGGGGTTATCGTATTTTTTGGCAAAAGTATACATTCTGCCATCCCTGTAATCACGGTCATCCCTCTTGATTTTTCCCATTTTCTTATCCCTGAGATATTGCTGGTGTTCATCAATAACTTTATTTAGTATGGCATAATTTTTCTCAACTAAGTCATGACAGTTCATGGAGGCAATTTGTTTCTCAATCTCCTCAATTTCCGCCTGTAATTTCTGGCCTTTCTCGTTAGCGTTTTTCACGAGGATTTTTATCATGGTGAAAGATGATTCCTTGAGATTGTGTTCCCATTCTTCCAACAGGCCTCCGCTGAGGTCCTCAAATGTTGGAAAAATGAGGATTCTGAGGCCTCTGGGGATTTTATCATTGTCCATGTACTGCTGGAGGGTCCTTCCGTCCCACCAGCAGGCCAGTTCTTGTTTTTTGATTCTTTCCAGACGAATGAAACACGATTTTAATCCGGAGTTGGGTTGTTCTGTAGGTTGTGCAGATGTCGCTGCACTGAACCCCTTCCCAAAGAGGTCTTGCGCTATTTCCTCTCGTCGGTCGATCAGTTTTGACATCTTCTTTGTGGGATAATCGGGTGTGCTGGTCGGTCCAAAAAGTATAAGTTTGTAGTTCCAGACAACGGCGGACACAGAGACCGCACTACCGTATATAGTTCCCTTCGTGTGACCTAGTAATTAGATGTAGAGTGAGCGTGCACAAAACAAACTCCAGCACTCGCCGTTGAGGAGTGCCAACTGCTTAGCAGAAAACTGAAGGAACAGGTTGGTGGAGTGGTGCACTGCTTATTGTTACGAAAAGGTGCATATACCTATACCACCAGTTTCATGTTCATACTATTGATTCTGTAAAAATAAGGAGAATATTCAACTTTCCTGGTTCCAGGGTCACAGTAGCAAATGAACACCCCAGGTATCCTTAGAACCCTGTACCCTCAGTGAGCCCCATCAGGGTGGAGTAAAACATTGCGTAACTCATTATGAATAGACTAGTGACTGTCAGTGGCACATCTAGTAAGAAACCCAATCAGAAGAATAATCCAGTGATCGATAAATTATGAATATTTTAACAACACACAAAAATATGCACACAGACAGACAAAAGACACACCACATACATATGTAATATTCAGCAAATACTTCATGGTTCATCCTGCGGAGAGTGAAGTCTGTAGTCACACTCTGTTGGAGAGAACATATCAAAGTTATCTAGAAATATCCCTACAAAGTTCCATAATGTTGAATAAACTGAGCGAAAGATTCGTATTGTGCCTCAGGAACAAGGTACTATAAGGACCCGTAGCCATCGTTTTCTGGTTCGAATCAGCGAGTGCTTACCTCGTCAAGACTTCATTCTGCTTCTCTCACCTACTTGCCTACTTGAGAGTTGCTCGGGAACAACATCTTGCTGATATCCAATGGATTAAGATGGCGCAAGGACGTACACACATAACATCCTCGCATAACAAATAGACCGTCAACTAATCAAGATGGCGGTCGTGTAGTGGAGTCAGACAATCACCATAAGAGTATTCAACGTTACAGTTCATTTTGAATGGATCTATGTTCAAGAAGGGACCCATTGGGGTTATTCATCAGGAGCGTGTTTCATGGAGGTCATGTATATAATGTGTATTAGTAATGCGTGGATACCAATATCATCGTGCAAGCTCATTTTACACCATTATGGGGTTTCTTAAAGATGGTATATGTCTCAGATATTCCTTTTGATATCAGTATGGGGTATATTGTGGGCAAAGATAGCCAGTATTGTGAAGTAATCATACTGTATGGCTCCTACTTACCATTGTGGGGCATAATATTGATGAAAAAAGACTGGTATAGGTTTATTATTGCATATGGGGTACATCTATTCTTTATGAGAGCGGTATGTTGTCAGTAATATGATTTCTTTAAAGGCAACTCTTTTAATGTTATATCTCTTTTATGCATCCCATTGTGGGGTTAATGTGAAAGGACCTTCAACATGTCCTATGAGATGAGCTGGTGGACTGCATGCGCTTGTAAAAAATGGGGGGTGGGGGGGGGGTTTCCTCTGTTGATCATTTTACAAAGCTGCCCCATGGGATATTATCGTTCAAACCCTCAATATGAGCCTTGAGGTTAAAAACCCACCGTTCTTCTTTCTCAAATATTTTGTTCTCAACAGGACGCAAGCCCTCCATTGATTCTAAAAGGATCCGTTTGAAATCCTGTACTGTATGCTTCTTTTCAATAGAGTGAGCTGACATTTTTGTTCTTGTACCTTCGCAGCGTAAGTTGCTGCGATGCTCGCAGATTCTGGTCTTAGCCTTTCTTGTTGTCATCCCAATGTAATTAAGGCCACAGGGACACGTAATCATGTATACTACTTTCTCACTGTTCGTACATTGTTTAAGTTGCCAGGACCATTAGTATGAAAATAAACATTTTAACTGGAAGCAGGTTTGAAAATATGTCAATTGCATGACGAAGGTAACACAGCTCTGCTTTATTTTTAAACTTTTATTAATAGTTCAGCCATGGCTTATTACATTTAGTTCAATTTCCAAACTCCACCAACCAGCCAATTTGTGGCACCAATATCTTATCATGCAATGTCTTGTTAATCGTTTCTGCCTTGTCAGGAATTCAATTACTTTTCTTAGCATTATCTAGATGGCTAATCACAACTGAATAAAAAAGATAATGTGCCAGGTTAATAGAAATGCAAACGTACAGCTGCTAGGCACATTTAGTTCCCGCAAATGCCCCAGTGATTTTTTCCTGCATCCAGGTACCACTGGTTAGCAGGGAAAAAGTGTACAAGTTCTTAAAAGGCAACAAAAACGAATTCAGCAAAGGAACATCAAGGAAGGCAAAAATCTGGGGTAACCCTGAAGAAAGGGCCAGGTCCGACAAAGATTTTATAGGGTCTGAAAATAATGTGATATAATATAGGTTGAGAAAACCAGATTATAAAAAGCTTTATGAAAACAACTTATTTTAAGAAGGTTTTTGTATATACATTTTTCGAGTAGTTTTGATAAAAAATAGATGTTTTTAATATGTTTCTGTGCTCTTCATTCGTGTAGAAGTGGGATTTAGAGACGAACACCAAACAGCCTTGACCTCATTTGCCACTGGCCTTTTTCATCTGATCATGATATTTTCTTTGACTGAAGGATATGTTTCTTCATCTGAATTTTCCGCCTTTGAACACTCCGAAGCGCTGCCATGTATTTCCAAAGCTTTTAACCTCGCTGATCCAGATATAACGCTCTGCCTGGTGTAGCCAACAATTGCGACAGAAAGCGACCTCCCTTGGAACTTAAATGCCTTGCTTAACCAATTATCAATCCCTGAGTGGTTTACGACTGAAACATCTGTAACCTGCATGTCCAGATCATTGTTTTGCTCCATTGAAATGGACAAGCCTTTGGCTCTGTGCCACGTGTTGCTATGTCTTCTATTGAAACAAGCTGATTGCTAAAGTGAGAGGCAGAATTTCTTGGAGTCTAACAAAAAATCAAAATGTCAATCTAAATTAAAGCCTGACTGTTTAGTTGAATTTACTGAATTGATTTGGCATTATGTTTCCTGTGCACTATTTGCTTTAAAACATGTCCAGGACCTAACTTATGCCTATGTATTTAAAAACTTGATATTTTTTTACCTCTTTCATACAATTGTTTAAAAGTCATTTTTTTCACTTCCATTTGAATATACTTGAACTTATTGTGTTTCTGATCTCATACTTCTCAATCTGTATTTACAATATGGGACTGTTGTTCCTTAGTGCATATGGTGGGTAAATTATGGTTTTCATAATAGGGCATGAGCTATGGTTTTTGTAGCTAGACAAACCTGTCCAGTTTTAGGTTCGTTTTAGGATTTATTTTGGAATTATAAATGCACATTGACTGTGATTTTTTATAGGGAATTGCAGATGTATTTAAGCACGTATTAAGGTATTGTGGCCGAACATTCCATATCTTCCCTTTACCAAATATCTATATTTTTGTGGATGATGAACTACATTCTTCTTTTATGAGTACAGTCCCTGCTCTGCATGGCTTAGGCTGTAGACATTGCTTACTGGCTGCAGGACATATCTTACATCAAAGTCTACGCCTAATGCTTTGAGGGTGGCCAAACCCTGCTGCCTAGAGTGGAAGGCCGTGCACACTGAGGTTGTCCACAAGATCTGGTCTTCAGTTACACTCTGCACCGAATCCTTCTCCAAGAGACCAAAACCGGTGCACTTGGCTTTACTTAAGGGCAGGAGGAGTTGGCTGCGTGACCTTCCCTGTGGCAACACCCGGACCCCAACTCTCTGTGGACTGTGAGACCTTCTCAGGCACTGTGCCAGTCCAGAATCCACAGTATGCACTCTGCATGGTCTTTGCCATGAATATTTGCACCTGATATTTTTTTAAACAACCATAATTATTTTTCCAAAAAGTTGTGGATCAACCTGTGAATTGGTGGATCTAAGATTGGATTGATGTTTCATCAGAAAAATGGGACACTTGTTATAATTGTGGGTACAACATCTGCTCCACTAGGATGCCCACACCATTCCTGTGGCCAGGTAATTCTCCCCCAGAGCCATCTCCCTTTTACCCTCTCTGTTAGTTTCTTACACCATACCGGCTTCGTGCTTAGCATTTTGCAATGGCCTTACTCACAAAAATTGCGATTGAAGCCAGCCAATCAGATTGCTCGCATCTTTGCAACATACCTCTTCATGCAGTCGCAAGCTTACTTTCTCACACACCATCACTTCTTGGAACTCCATTAATCAGATTTTCTCAGCAGTAACAGGTGAATTCAAGTTCATTAATCATCTACTGCTGGCCCTCCATCCTTTTTCTTTCCTTTCCTTGTTATTCTAAAACCAATGTAAATTAGATTTCTTTTTTATCTACTCTATTTGTCCATTTTTAAGTGCTTCAGTACCTGAATTTGACAACACTACAAATGTAATATATGAATGAAAGAAAATAAAAGAATTACAACACACTGTTCACAATAGGTTTTTACGAGTCTAGAAGAAGTAACCCAGATGATAATATTAAAAGGATTTCAAAATAGTTGCTTCGAATTAGTGTCTCTCTACTCAGGGCTGAATGCTGCTTGCATTAGGTAGGTCTCTGCTGAGTCACTGTAGGTAGGGTCAGATGGTGCAAGCCGTCTCTGAATCAGTGGAGGCAATAGAAGGGATTACTCATCAGTCAGCAACATTGTAAACAGTTTTCAGTAGGTAGGAGGTGAGCAGACTCATAAACTCAAACTTCTAAAGCTGTACTCTGAATCAGAACTGCCTACAGAACTTGCATTTGTTTCTATCTTTAGAAGACAGAACCAAATCACTAAGCAAATTTGCCATTTTAGGAATTCACTTCTACTCCTAATGACCAAGGAAAATCATGGCAGTAGCTTGAAGCAGGATTTAAACTTAAACAAGACTGCTAGCCTTCTAACTCACTCATGTAAAGTACATGGGGGGGTGGGCAGGCTGCGACATGGCCAGAACGGTGCATGCCTCGAGAAACCACAACTCATTTATGGACAGTAGACTACTAGAGTTGCTAAATAGCCTGTTATTTTCACTGCTTACATGATCTGGTCTTCACCAATTAGTAATGGTTTCCTGGGCTATATATTTGTGATTGACTATGGGGGAGACAATCAAAATGGCCAAATGACATCTACCAGGACTATTTTTCACACCAGGAACCAAACATAATTGATTTTCTCACGTTGGCACAGAATTTACCTGTCGTGTACACCAACTCCTCAGGATCGGTATGATGCTAAAATATGGTCCACCCCTCGATAGCTTCAAGTCTGTTTGCTATTATAGCAGAGATCAGTGAAGCGATCAAGCGAGGGAAGTAAAGGGTGGGGACAGCGGGGAAGGAGACCTAAAACAACAATGAAAAGCAGAGGCCATAAACACCCAGCAATACTCTCCTGGACTTATTACGATAATCTCTAAAGTTTAGGCAAACTACCTGTAAAGAAAGAAAAGACCTGTTCAGGTGAGCACACAAACTGTGCGCCTTTTTGACCCAGGTAGTCAAGAATCCTTGGGCACTCTTGGTAGTGCTAGAATAAAGAAATGCAATAGAAACTAGAAACCAAAACAAACAATAAACAGTAATGTGTAAGACTCTACTTGTAAGTGATCTTGCACCAAGTAGGTATGTATCAATATGTTAAACCTTCTAACCCACCTAGATAATCTAGTGCCATGCGCCACAGAGGATGTAAGAGTCTGCCGTTTATTGCTCTACCACAATCCCCTGTTCAATAGGGCAAGAGAAAAAACATAAGCGGAATAACAGCAATAAATCATGCCTTATGGTTTCAGCAAATGTTAGTGCCTTAGCTTTAAAGGCTGCTAACTTCAGCGTTATTGGCGACTTAAATCTTCATCTAGATGCTTTCCACTCTCCTGCGGTAAGCAGCATCCTTGCCGATATGGAAGCTCTTCAGCTATCCCAGTTGGTTAAACACAGTTCTCATATTGGTGGGCACATTTTAGACCCTTTTTTCACCACTATATCTATGGTGAAAGTGTTGCCCCCCAGGCCTATGGCTTGGACTGACCATCATCTTATAGAACTCCACCTTCGGATTGAGGACTCTCCCCTTAGAGCTGCTGCGCCTGCGTCTCTCAGACGCCCATGGAAAAAACTAAAGTTAGCCGATTTTCATCGGCATCTTAGTCTATATCCTATATATCCTATACATCGGCCACATTGCTGCGAGCGCGCTGGACTAGCGCTGTGTGTTTTTAACCCCCCAGCGTTTTTCATTTATGTTACTGCTTTTGTTGTACTTACCCTGTTTTTAGACTTGGCTGTCTCCAGCCTGCGCCCCCTCCCCTCACTGCATTTAAAAAGGGCACCTCTGTGCCTTCAAGCACCACCACTTAGGTGGGTCCGGGTCCTGGGCATCCACTGCGGGCGCCATCTTGGTTTGGGGATCGGGATTCGGTGGCGGCCGCCATCTTTAACCCCTTCAGTGCCCGCCCCTTTCCCCGCCCTGTGCCGGCCGTTGCATTAGCGGGCGGGGTCTATGATGAGCTGGACTCGTCATGGGCACAGCGCCACCGCGGCCCATGACGAGTCCAGCTCGTCATGGGCACTGAAGGGGTTAAGCGGACTCGCGCGCCAAGGACTCACTGGAGAGTCTACTTAAAGTCGCTCCTCCACGCGCAGCGTGACGCGCAGGTGGACGCCCTCGCTTAGCCTGAGTCGTGCCGGAGTCCTGCCCGTCTGCGCCCGTCAGCGTCCCGGAGGCGCCGGGGCGACGGTGGACTGCGGCTCGGGCAGTTGAGGGGGAGGATGATCACCTATACTTCTCCGGTGCTGCGCGCCATGCAGACTCATTCTTGCTCCTGTCGCTCGGTTTTTCCGGGTCGCATTAAGGGTAAGCACCGCTGTCCAGCCTGTGGCTGGACGCCCACGTGGACTGTGGTTAATGTCGGCAGGCCCGTAGAGGCTCGGGTTAGGCACCTATGTCTGCTCCTGAATACGAGGTCGCTGGGATGTCATGCCTTGCATCTTTATGATCTCCTCGTGAGGGAAAACCCCCTGTGTCTTCTCCTAACCGAAACCTGGCTGGGTGAAGCGTCGAATCCGGATATCTTTTCCGCTATTCCCCCAGCCTATAACATCTTTCGGCAGGATAGAGAGAAAGGCAGGGGGGGTGGTGTAGCTGTGGTGGTGAGGAAGAATGTTTCCTGCTCTGTTCTCCCTCTTAATCCTATTGGGGGGTCGGAGTCCATTGCTTTTACACTCAGACTGTCCTCGATCCAAGCATTTAAGGGGCTGTTGGTCTATAGGTCACCAGGCCCGATGGGCTCCTTCTTGGAGGATTTGCAGATAGCAATTTCCGAACTGGCGCTCACGACACAGCACTGTGTAGTGGCGGGCGATTTCAACTTCCATCTAGATGTCATAAGCGACCCGGACACTATCAAACTGCTGGACATTACATCTCCTCTGGGTCTATTACCGTGCGTGTCAGGTCCTACGCATGAGAGAGGGCATACCCTCGATCAAGTCTTTTCTTCAGTTCCGCTTGCCGATGTAGAGACTCTGTCTGTGCTCTGGACGGATCATAGGCTGATCAGGTTCTCTGTGTGTGAGAATGGGCGGCCGGATAACATCGCCCCCATGCTACCTAGATCGGCCTCGAGAGCGCTCCATAGAGTGACACCTGATTTGCTGGAGCAGGCGCTCGCGGAACATCCCTGTGAGCTCTCGGGTGATCTGGAAAGAGACACGGAGGCTTTGCAGTCATGGCTGAATGAAAGGCTTGACGATCTTGCCCCACTGTCAGCCCCTCGGCCCACGGCTGTACGGCAATCTGCGCCGTGGTTCACTGAGGCGCTGCGGCTGGCCCGCAGCCAATGCAAGGTTGCTGAGCGGGCCTGGCGCCTTCAGTACAACGAGGTGGACAAACTCGCCTACAGGGCGGCTATTAAGGCCTATCATCGGGACATCTTACATGCCAAAAAAGAATACCTTGCTAAGAGGATTGAGGTGGCGGCGAACTCCTGCAAGGAGATCTTCACGGTGGTGAAGGAGTTCACGACCCCCAGTTCCTACCCAGCTCCACCAGTGCCATCGGAGGCGTGGGCGTGTAATCTCGCCAGCTTTTTCACTAATAAGATCAAGGCAATTCAGGCCTCCTTCTCGGAAAGCGCTGAGGATGGTGGATGTGGCCCCGGAGCGGAACGTGAGCTACCGCCCTTGCCTACCGCAGTGTTGACAGATTTTCCAGCAGTCACCTGCGAGGCATCACGGGCGCTGCTTTCCAGCCTTAAATCTGGCTTGCCACTTGACCCATGCCCTGCCAAATTTCTGGCCGGGATGGCGGCGGAGGTGAATCCCCTGGTTAACCCTACCTCAATGCCTCCCTGAGGGAGGGAAGGGTGCCTTCCACCTGGAAGAGGGCGATGGTGATCCCCCTCTTGAAAAAGCCGGGCCTTGATGCCGAGGTTTTGGCCAATTATAGGCCAATTTCACTTCTCCCGGCTCTGGCCAAGATTACCGAAAAACATGTTCATGGCGTCTTGTCGAGCTTTCTTGAGTCTAACCATCTGCTCCATCCTTCCCAATCCGGCTTCCGTCCCAACTTCAGTATGGAAACGGCATTGTTGGAGGTCTCCGAGATTATCAGAGAGACCTTGGATGTTGGTGGCAAGGCCATGTTAGTCATGTTGGACCTGTCGGCGGCCTTTGATACCGTCCCCCATGCGGCGCTCCTCGCTAGGCTCCACGACATCGGCATTAGGGGGACGGTGCTCAAATGGTTTACGTCTTTCCTGGAAGGCCGCCGCCAGACGATCTGGGTCTCCCAGAGCTCCGCCGAGATGCCGCCTCTGGGGGTTGGGGTTCCATAGGGCTCTGTGTTGAGCCCATCACTGTTTAACATCTTTATGTCCCCCTTGGCGGCGGCGGTGGAGGCTTTCGGGGCCCAGATCGTGTCCTACGCCGACGACACGCAACTCCTCTTCACTTGTGGTAAAGACCAACCATTTGATGGAGAGAGTATTCGGGGTTGTTTGGGCAGGGTATTCGATTGGTTCCATCATAACAACCTGAAGGCCAACTCCAGTAAGTCGGAGGTCCTATTTTTCGGCTGTGTCACCGACCCTGAGTGGCGGCAATGGTGGCCATCTGAAATGAGCCCTCCGATACAATCATCTGCGGTCGCTAAAAATCTTGGCGTCAAACTTGATAATAAGTTATCATTGAGAGCGCACATCTTGGGTCTGGCCGGAACCTGCTTTGGTATTCTGAAGATGCTCCGCAAGTTTCTTCCACTGCTTTCTGCGGAGCATAGGCGGATTACAGTGCAGGCGCTCATCGGGTCCCGGCTCGACTATGCCAATGCCCTCTTTCTTGGCCTCCCGGACTACCTGGTCCAACGCCTGCAGGAGGCACAAAACTCTGCTGCCCGTGCCATCTTTGGCCTGCATAGGCGGTCACGAGCCTCTGGGCTGTTGCAAAGGCTTCATTGGCTGCCTATCCGTAAGCGGATTATGTTCAAATCCCTTACGTTGATGCATAAAGCCTTGTTTGGCTCAGGGGCTGGGTACCTACGGCGTAGACTGAACTTCTATCGTCCTGCCCGCTCACTGCGGTCCGAATCTCTTTTTACTGCCGTGGTGCCACGTGTGCGGAAGGCGCGGACTGGGGGCCGTTCCTTCAGCTTTAAGGCACCCCAGTTGTGGAACTCTCTGCCATTGGCGCTACGCAGCACCTCGAATCTGCTTCAATTCAGGAAGAGCCTGAAGACTTGGCTTTTTAATGTTTAACTGTTTTCTTTGCGGGGTTCTTTCTTTTTCTTCTTTTCAGTATTAGTTTTCTTTTCTTGTTATGTTATTACACACGGAGCCGCCTGTGGAAAGCGCCGGGACACTCTTTTAGAGTAGCTGTGCGCTATATAAGTTTATTTTAACATAACATAACATAACATATCCTTTGGGCCCTTTTACTGATACTGAGGCGGGCTACGATCATTTCTGCAGTTGGCTGACGGGAGCTTTAGACTGCCTGATTCCTATGACTGAGTGTAAGCGCCGATGCGCCGGACCCAGCCCCTGGTATGATGACTCACTTCGGCTCCAAAGGAAATCTTGTAAACAAGCGGAAAGAGCCTGGCGTAAGTCATATCTGCCTGATAAAAAACTATTGGATCTTGCTAAAATAAAAACTTATCATAGGGCGGTCTGTAAAGCCAGCGCCGCTTATTTTTCTCGTGAAATTAATTCAAGCACCAATCCCACTAAATTAATATTTAAGGTGCTTAAGGATCTTACAGCCAGTAGAGCTCCAGTCGCTGATATATGTTCGGCTACTCACTGTGAGGGTTTGGCAGCCTTTTTCGTGGAAAAGGTGGAGGCCATCTACCGCTCTTTCCCTGGTTCATCTGTATCTTTGGAGAAACTGGATTCTGGCCCAAAAACTAGTATGTCTTTGCGCTCCTTTCCTGAGCTCTTGATGGAGGAATTTAATAAAATCGCAGTGAAAGTCAAATCAGGTTCTCCTATGGATCCTCTTCGACCCGCTCAATTCAGAGAATCTGCTACATTTTGCTTTCCTCCACTATGCGATCTTGTCAATTTATCCTTGAAGTCGGGCTCTGTTCCTGACAGTTGGAAACAAGCGCGGGTGATGCCTATTCTGAAAAAACCTGCTCTCGATCCTCTAAAATTTGAGAATTATCGCCCTATTTCTCTCCTTCCTTGGGTGGCAAAACTGACTGAGGCCTATGTTAATACTATTCTATGTAATCATATCCATTCTGCTAATATTTTAGATCCTTCTCAGAATGGCTTTCGACCTGGCCATAGCACTGAGACCGCGCTTCTTTCTATGGTTGAGTACCTGCGAACTTTGGTGGACTCTGGTCAAACGGCGGCTCTAGTGCTTTTAGATCTTAGTGCCGCGTTCAACATCGTCTCCCACGCAATTTTACTACAGCGTTTGGTTGAGGCTGGTGTCGATCACGTGGCACTTGAATGGTTCCGATCGTTCTTATCAGGCCGGACTTTTAGGGTCGTTACCCCTCCTTACCAGTCTGAACCCCATTCCATCACACAGGGTGTTCCACAGGGGTCAGCTCTTAGCCCCACACTTTTTAATATCTATGTTCAGCCGCTGGCTGCTGTCGTCAAGCGCTGTAATCTGACCATGGTGTCTTATGCTGATGACACGCAGCTCGCGGTTGCTATAAGTGGGGCATCTGACCTAGAGGCCACCAAGTTCTGCGAGGGAATCAGGTCAGTGGCCTGTTGGTTGACTGATAACTGTTTGCAACTGAACGCAAAAAAAAACGAGTTACTGATTGTCGGCAATCAGAGCCACTTATGGGGTGATCATTGGTGGCCATCTGAGCTTGGCCCTACCCCTCTTCCTGCCACCGAGGTAAAAAATCTTGGCATCTGGCTAGACTCCAAACTTAGCTTTGTCTCTCATACTAAGACAATCGCCGCCATTTGCTTCGGGATTCTTCGTAGGCTCAGACCTATTTTTAAATTCTTTGACGCTCCAACCAGACAGCTCATTGTACAAGCTACCATTCTGTCTCGGTTGGATTATGCAAGTTCCCTCCTGCTTGGAGCTAATCAGGCTGAACTTTGTAGACTCCGAGTTCAAAACGCTGCCGCCAGGGCTCTGGTTGGCTTGCCGAGATTTTGCTCGGCCAAAAAATCTATTTCTGGACTTCATTGGCTCCCTGTTTCTCAGAGAATTAAGTTTAAGTCTCTCTGCCTTTCGTTCAAAATTCTCAAGCATTCTTCCCCCCAGATTCTGGAGCATCTTATTTCGCCGTATGTACCATCGCGGTGCCTAAGATCTTCAGGGTTACATCTGGTTACAGTTCCACGTTTCAAAAGGGTTAGGGCTGGGGGCCGCTCTTTTAGTGTGCTCGCTGCCAAGCTCTGGAACTCACTTCCTGTCCATATTCGCGCCATTGATGAACTTCTGACTTTCAGGAAGGCCGTTAAGACCTTCCTGTTTTCTTTGGATGCCTAGCACTGTCATGTCCTGTTCATTGGGTTGGTTGTGTGCCGGTCCCTTGTTCTAGAAGCGCCGGGACGCCCCTTTGCTGGGGCAGCTGTGCGCTATACAAATCCGGTTAACATAACATAACATAACATAACATAACAAATATCGTCAGCACCTCTTCTGCACCTCCAGAGAGGATTGAACAACTGAGCATCCAAGTAAACCTACACAGGTTTATATCATAAAGTTTGCAACCTGCTTTGTTCCACCACACACCTTCAAGAACCATAAACGTTAGGCCCGTAGGGATAAGACTAAAACAAAACAGCACACACAGATAGGACGACAACTGGAAACACAAATGTCATTCGCCTCCTGGCATCATATCAATATATGTATATGTTAAATCTTTCCAAAGTCATACTTTGGAGCAGGTAAGTATACCTCCTTCAACTCTCCTACGCATTAAGTCGTGGAATAACAAGATCACCAACAGAGGAAGAATATATGCATAAAAGAATTGCGGAGCGCTTGTTTCGCATGAGCTCCTCTATAGCCAAGAGAGACTTGCCAATGGAACAAATGCTAGTTAGAGTTAGGTGCCCCCCAAAACCCGTTTAGGTATTCCTACCACCCGCAAAAAACAACAAAAGTGTGTCTCGCCAACGGGGAGGAGCACCTCATGCTAGGCTTAAGGATGATTCGGTAAAGACTTTAGTGGTGCAACCGCACCCTTACTGGAGCGGAATCAAACGCAGCTCTTTCAGCCTCCGGGCTGCTTAACAGAATAATCAGCATTGTCACAGGAAGCGTAAGTCTCGGTAGCGTTTTTCCAATGTACAAGTGTCCAGAGGGGCAAGACAGGGTTCAGGTTTGAGCTCATGACATTACCCTAATTTCTAAAGCAACTACCTAGCAGACTTTGGGCCAGATTACAAGTTTGACGGTGTGGGAGCGGGCCGCCACGCCAGCCCCCACTCCCACACCACCAAACTCGACTGCCGACCGCACGTCAGATTAGGAGTTTTTTCCTGGTCTGGCGGGCGGTACTCTGTCAGTTCCAGGTAGTGAGCCTTAGAAAGGCACCACAAGGGGAACATCAAAAACTGTTCGTGCACGGCATAGGCTGGCACAATCCACACCGTGCAGGAACTAGGGGGCATGCACACAGGGGGGCACACCATGTACCCCCATGCATGCACCCCATGGCCCTGAGCAACAAGGGGCCCTGTAGGGCACCCTAAGTTTCCTCACGCCACATTTTTATGGTGGGCTCATCGCATGAAAACTGCAGCAGTGAGGAAACTCTTAATATTTCGCAGTAGTACTGCCAGCATATTGCGGGCCTCAAGTCAGCCAGGGATTGTGGATCCCTGGCAGTCGCAGCAGTCTCATGGTGGTCTGACCGCCCAACTCAGAATATGGCAGTCGCACCACCGGTGTGGCGTAGCTGCATCCCCACTGAGGGTTTGGCGGTCCATCGGATGCCAAACTCATAATTAGACATTTTGACTTTTTAGCAAACACCAATTACCAAGAACCAGAAAAACTGCGATTTACACCATATTAATTTTCCCCTTACCTCTCCTGAGAAGCATCTAATGTGATTTTGGCAATATGGGTGTGTCAATCAGAGGCACTAGCACAACTGCCTACTAGTTCTGTTTTAGTCATATATCTAGAAGAAATATAAGTAGAGATTGTTTTGGAATTCAGATGTCCATGTTATACAAACTCATTCCCTCTCGAACAAGGTGGGATGTCACTAGAGGAACTTAAAGGCACCAGCCATCTTCCCCAGATAGGCTCATGCTGCTAATTACATTTATGGTTTGAAAGGCTCAGTAGAATTGAGGTAAAGTATACACATCAATCCACAGTAATTTGTCAGGGGGAAAAATCCCTTGAATACGGGGAAAGTTCATGAAGTGACATATTGGAAGGCGGTCTGTCAGACCACTCTTCAGAGCAGATAGGCTGATCTGGGACATATTTTTCCTCTGCTGAATAAATAAATAATGACTTCCAGCAGCCAATGACACTCTTCAGTCCTATGTACAAAGGTTTAGAAAAGAAAATGAAACATCGCCTCCACTGCACAGCTGAGTGGACAAAATATCAAGCTGCAAATAATGTAAAATCTTAATTTTGCATCAAGAATACCATTAAAACAAAAATATTGTGTAAGAGAATATCGCCAAGAATATTGTTTTTAGGTATTTATGGTTTACTTTAATATAGTTGTTGATATCATTTTTGCATTCTTTTACTATATGCTAGTTAAAATATGTATTTAAGTTGTTAATATTTTTAACGTAATTTTTAATATTTTTCAATTAAAAGTTGATTTATTGTCTGTTGTTTCAGTGTCCAGGATTGGAATGTATTAACATTTAGGTGCCGATTCCGATCCGTTAAAAATAATTTGCGTACGACCCGTATCCGTATTTTTTTAGATACGAGTCATACAAGTACCCTACAAACGTCAAAGTACGATTCGTACGTGAAAAATAACTACGAATAGCGTCAGGAAAAGTGTATGAGAGTGCGTCGGAAAGTTTTTACGTCCGAATATCGTCGGGAAAAGTGTACGAGAGTGAACCGGACATTTTTACGTGCAAATCGTAAAACACAAGTCCGAGCGCGCAAGTACGATCCCGACCGTCCGTCCGAATACACAATCGCACGTAAAATGGCCGGTACGGAGCCAACGCAGTAGCACACATGTACACGGGTAAACTTATGCCCGTGTACGAGCCGTACAGCCCCCCACCCCCCAATATGTTAGCAGCGTACACCACCCTGTCCACACTGTACCCCGGCCCCACAACTGTACGCGCCGTACCCCCCCATGTACGCGCCGTACCCCCCATGTACGCGCCGTACCTCCACATGTACATGCCGTAACCCCGCATGTACTCGCCGTACCCCCCATGTACGCGCCTAACCCCCCCCTGTCCGCACTGTACCCCAGCCCCGCAACTGTACACGCCGTACCCCCATGTATGCGCCGTACCCCCCATGTATGCGCCGTACCTCCGCATGTATGCGCCGTACCCCCGCATGTATGCGCCATACCCCCCATGTACGCGCATTACCCCCGTCCGCACTGTACCCCAGCCTGCACCTGTACGCGCCGTACCCCCATGTACGTGCCGTACCTCCGCATGTATGTGCCGTACCCCCGCATGTAAGCGCCATACCACCATGTACATGCCTTACCCCCCCTGTCCACACTGGACCCCAACCCCGCACCTGTACGCGCCGTACCCCCCATGTACGCGCCATACCTCCGCATGTACGTGCCGTACCCCAGGCCCGCACCTGAACACGCCGTACCCCCCCTATGTATACGCCTTACCCCTCCGCATGTACGCGCCGTACCTCCGCATGTACGTGCCATACCCCAGGCCTGGACCTGTACACACCGTACCCCCACCGCATGTACGCACCGCACTCCAACACCGTACCCCAGCACCCTCACCCAGCCTCGCGTATGTACGGACGTACCTACACGAAAAAGACTCTTACAGAACCAGGACACTGTAAAACAGCACAAGGAGGGTCAATTCGACTCGCACAACACCACAAAACACGTCTACATGACAAAATACATCTCAATGACTGACCTGGCACATCCAAACAGTCAAACAGAGGACCAAATCACAACCACCTCTTATAACACACCCACCAAAATTCAAACACAGCCACACCCAAAAATGGACCAATAAAAAGGGCCCATAAACACAACCCATGAGCCTTTGCAACAGACCCACTGCTGCCAGACCCCACAGAGAAACAACTCTACATTACTCATACCTTCACTACACCTTCACTCACACACCTTCACACAACCTCCTTCACAAACATCCCCCTCTTCACATTCACACACACACCGTCACATTCACACCCACACACCCACAACCATCCACACCCACACCCACACCCCACACCATGCCCACAGACAAGAATCCAAAGTTCACAACGGCGGAGCTGGACCTCCTTGTCAACGAAGTCATCAGAGTCGAGCCACAGCTGTTTGGAAAATTGGTCAGACAGACCAGCATAGCGGAAAAATCTGCCATGTGGCAGAGGATTGTCGATAAGGTGAATGCTGTTGCGCCCATCCGAAGGACCAGGCATGAATGCCAAGCCAGGTGGCACGATCTGCGCAGGGCGGTCAAGAGGAAAATGAACGAAGAATATGCCCAGAGTAACATCACTGGAGGTGGGCCGCCCCACAGACCCGTACACTACCATCCCTGGGAGGAGAAGTTGATGGCCCTGCTACCGCCGGTGGGAGTACACGGAGTCGAAGGAGTCGCAGAGCCTGGTGAGTACACAAACAACTTACGTAACATGGGGGCAATGGGGTCCACACCACATATACACCAAATGCACGCAACTTCCCCCAAGCACTCACCGCACACAACCACACTCAAAAACCACGCTCATGCCACTAACGTCTCCATGCACCCTTCACAAATCAAGGCAAGGCCATGTCCAAGGCTACAACAACCAAAAACACAAGACTGGATGTCCGGGATGCTGGGACGGTGGGCCCCACACCACACATTGTGAAAATGAGACGCAGACACCAATGCCCTCAGCCCATATGGCATAGGTACATACCCATGCACAATGCACAGGGACTGGCAAAGTACTGACAAGGTAGCTGACACTTGGCCCTGCTGTATGCAGCACAAGGCCCTCCTTGGACCACTGTATACTCAAACACCAACTCCACAAGCACAGGTATCTAGCACAGGAACTCACACTCACTGTCATGCCAGCATGCACCATGAGGGGACAGACACATCACCTGGGAGACCCAATGACAACTCACACTACACACAACAGCACGCCCGGTCACACCCCTCCCCCTAACACAAGCACACACCCCCGGGGCAGGCAACGGATTTACACACTCCCACAATGGACATGTGACACAACAAGACCAATCCATAGCCAAATAAGCATCATAGCCAACAATCTACAGGTCAAACACTCAGGAGAACATCCCAATCTGTCCCCCGCAACATACCCATCCCCAAGTGGACATTGAGAGGAATGCTAGGCACATCCAACTAACTGGAGGAACTGTGTCAACTTGAATATGTATGAAACATAGATGTCGCATGAAACACCATTAACATTGTCTCTCTCTCACACACAGGGCAACGTCGTCAATCTCCCCCCAACACTGGGGGGAAAGAATCACAGTCCCAGGCTCCGCGTGAAGATGATCCCACCGGCAGCGACGACTCTCACCACTCCGTGGATGACCCCGACCAACCTGGACCCTCTGGGGCCCAAGCCCCTGCAGCACCTGCGTCAGGTACATCTGTGCCAACCCCCCCCCCCCCCCATTCCTGCCACATCCCAGGACACACCCAGGAGCCCTGCTCGCACTGAACAACAGAGCCAGTCTGACCAGGAGGGACAAGGTTCTCCGGGCACCCAGGAGGAGGCAGGCAACCCTGCAAATGCCATCCCTCAGGGGTCCCGTAGACCCTATGTTCCCACAAGGGCAGGCCAGGCTCAAGTGGGCAGGGGTGGGGGGAGTGGAGGCAGGCGGAGGCGCGAACCTGACCAGCCAGCTCAGGACACCGGTATGTCACACATACGCAACATCCTGGACACATACCGGTGTGACACCAGAGGCATCAAGCAGGTCGTGCCGAGACTCTCAGAGATGCAGGGGACCCTCGATGAGATAAAGAACCTGCAGGTCGAGCATCATGCCAGTCATCAACAACACCAAGGACGGATGGAGGCAAGACTGGCTGAGCTCCTGGTGGTGCACAGGGACATGAGCCAATCACTCCGTCAGATCGCCCAAAGCATGGGCAACCCTCCCTGTGCCACCAGGCGTAGACCAACACCAGACACAGGGAGGGAGGAGGAGGAGGAGGATTCGTCTGACGGAGCGTCCCAAACATCGTCAAGGCCTGCATCTGAGGGTCCCCGGAGGAAGGTGGGTCGTCCACGAAAAAGACCGTGAGAGTCAGCGGACCATCCACATCTCCCAGGTCACCTGGCCAGGCACCTGGCCCTCTGGCGCAACAGCAGCACCTCATCCAATGACATTCTCTGCCACATGGACTTGCTGGTCACAGTCTGACCAATGATGACCAACACTGTGCCCTGGACTCTGATGACTTCCAATGCCAAGGATACCATCTCCCCCTGTGAACTTTGGATTCTATTCCCCCGGTAGAGCACCTAATTTCATCTACCAAAACATGTACACCACTGCAAATAAATATATTACTTTGGTCATGAGACGTTCCTGTCATTTTGCATTATTAAACAACATATGTGTGTGGAAATGTCAAACTATGCCTGAGTGTTGAACTAACTCCGGCCATCCATACCCTGGGATCAGAGTCTGGTACAGGACACACATGGGTCACAAGGTATCATTCAATGTAGGCATGGAGCACAACACTCACCTGTGATGGCCTCTGGCTGCTGAGGGGGGGCTTGCTAAACTGTGCGGACAGACCTATTTGGGAGATTATCATCAAGGCGTAGAGCTCATGTGGAGGTTCCCGGGGAGGGAGTCCCAGGTATGTGTGGCCAGGTGGGAGAACAATGTCCTGTATGCTGGAGTACGGTGGCCAGGGCAAAGTTGGATGCACGGAGATGGCCCAACGGGATCTAGGATGACAGACGTACAAGGTTGGTTTGGGGTCGGGGTTGTGGACTGCCTCTTGTGTGGTGGGGGAGTGTGGAGGTCATCCTGCAGCAGACAGTGATCCATTGCAGCTATCTATGGTGGACGGTGAGGTGGCTGGGGTGCAGGGTGTTGAAGCTGAGGTGTGCAGATGCACCCTGGATGTGGACAAGTTTCCTGGGAGTTTGGATGTACTTGCTCCGTAGAGGGAAGGGCAGTATTTGAAACGGATGTTGTCATGGACCTGGGGGATGATCTGTCTTTTCTTGGAGTGGATCTATCTGTGGATCATGTGCATAATGCAGAGGGAGTTGCAGCATGAGGTACAGATGCTGTGGACTAGCATGGCAAATGTGAGCGAGCCAAACATGATGCACACCATCTTGTGTGTGTGGCCACTGGGTGCTTGTGCAGGGCTCTTGCGGGTGGGACACAAGCACTTGACCCAGCTGGAAGGGGACAATCCTCAGATGATCACCTCAGTCCTGTACAAGTCCAGCCTCAGGTGGCTCGTGTTCAGCTATTCATCAATGGATCTCATGCATACTTGAATGATGGAACTGCCAATGTCTGTGTCTTTGTTGAGGGTGAGGAGCACCTGGCTGTCAATGGCATACAAGCTGATGATGAGGTGCTGTGCGCATGTGATGGTGGAGAGGGGGGTCCTGGACACTCTGTAGATTGACATGCTGAGAGATGATACCTGTGCCATGTCCCAGACGATGACACCATACTACATGCTGAAGCCTTGAGTCCCACTTCCATGCCCTTGCTGGGCTACAGAGCCGGTGGGGAGTATTAGGGACGTGACCTGGATGGTGTGACAGGGCCTGGAAGACGGGGCAGCGCAGTGTAGGCAGTTGGAGTTGCACACTCAGCATGCAAAGGTGTTGTGTGTGTGCCCAGGGTATGTCTGACAGCAGGTGTTAGAAGTGCGGTTGGACATAGCTCGGAGTGTGGCTGCTACATCAGACTGTAGTGTGATGTGGGTTATGCAAGGACAGGATGGTGGTGCAATGTGCATTGCACATTGCACATCCTTGCATGTGCTGATGGTCCAGTCATTGGCACCGCGTGGCGGCAACAGTGGCTTAGACAAGCTGAGGACAGCCAAATGAATGGGTGGAGGGAGGAAGTGAGGAGCATCTTGGAGGCGTGTGTGTTGCCAAATCTGGATACTCTGTGGGCCCTTGCTGCAGGGGCCGCAGCAGCAGGCGGCACCTCCTTGCCAAATGCCAGAATTTGCACACAAAGACTAGGATGTCAGAAGGACAACTGCAACAGGCGCGTGTGTAAAGTAAGGAGTGTCCAGTGTCACATGGCACACCCAGAGACAATGCATGCCCAATCACCAAAGAAGCATGACACCGGATCAGGAAACTGAAGGCCGACCTGCGCACAGGAGACACACCCTCAGCAGGTGTTGATGGCCCATTGTGTGGACCAACATGCCAAAAAACATACACGACCATGTACTTCATGCCCAATAGGGAGCCTAATCCATGAGCAACTGCATGCATGTTGCTAAACTACACATGGACTCTTATGCATAATCTTCCACAACTATGCCAGATATGCAGCATGCAAAGTGGCAAGAGACCTACATTGACAGAGATGAGGCACCTTGGAGTGTGACGAACACCTTTATTACTCAGCCTCACACTAAGGGAAATGCATCAATTGGAACAGACTCACAGGTCATTTGGCTGACCATGTGTGACCTACACTGGACACCCCCTTCAACACACAGATGTGGTAAATCCTACTGCGCTGGCACACAAGTGAAGGGGTTGAGCCTAACACCCCTTGCTGCACACGGAGAGTCTGCAATTCCCCATTGAGCCTCATATGGGGATGTCCCACACTATGTCCACCATTAGCATCCCGTATGTTCCTGAGGGACGTTATACACACATTGATGCCTTCATCAGAATCCACAAACCATTACAGATGACTGTCAGGAAGGGTGACTATCAATTCATGGGAGCCATGCAACACGTCATGTGCCCCATGGTGAGTCGACATGTATGCATGGTAACACAACATGCACAGGAGCAGTCCCCACATATCACAAACACGTACCACCCACAAAATGCCTTGCTGCACTCCTTACCCAAAATGACTTTTCACCATGTCTGTGCATGTAACTCTGATCCAGCACACGTTGCAATACTCATGAGGAATAGCAGGAGGGCAGTGATGACATGAGCAGACGACAGCCGCAAGAACCTGGGGAGGAGAGACACACAACAAGTCAGCGAAGAGCTAGTAACCCGCAGACATGTACATGTACTCTACAGGAATGATGTTGTCACCATGCTCTTAAAAAATGTAGTGTCCCAGCTAAAATGTGTGGAATGACATCATCACTTGAATGACACATCAGAACACACCTCCAAGTCACTTAGCACACAGTCAGCTGGACACACACATTGCAACACATGCCACACAAGGCTCAAAACGTGCACACTCAGACACAGGGACTCACCATTATGAGAAGAAGTTGCGGATACGCTGACTCCGGATGTCCTCATCCTCATCCTCATCCTCACTTGCCCCGTACCCAAGCCCTTCATCCTCCACGGGTGGATGATCCTGCTCATCCGGATCAAGGATGAGTGGCACGGCCTTCTCCACTGCCATGTTGTGCAGCATGCAGCACACAATGAAGATTTTGCAGACCTTCACTGGGGCATATGGAGGGCGCCGCCGGTCTTGTGGAGGCACCGGAATCTGCTCTTCAGGAGTCCAAACGTCCTCTCAATCACGCGCCTCGTCTGCCCATGGGTGTCGTTGTACCGGTGTTCTGCGGCTGTTCTGGGGTTGCGGAGAGGCATCATCAGCCATGGCATGTTGGGATAGCCAGAGTCCCCTACATGGAAACATCATGTGAAGAAGTGGGTCAGGAGATGCCGTAAGATACAAAGATAGCGCGAAACACAGGACTAACAGAGTATACCAACCAACAAGACATGCTCGTTCCGCGTGCAGCTGCAGCATCATTTCTGGCACCCTGCTACGCCTCATGATGTAGGCATCGTGTGCGGACCCTGGAAAACGGGCACAGACATGGGAAATCAGCATGTTAGCAAGATACACCACAAGGGCATTGATAGAGTGATAATGTTTGCGGTTCCGAAAGGCTACCTCCTGTGTCTGTGGTGGCACCAAAGCCACATGTGTCCCATCGATGGCCCCAATTACGTGAGGCATCCCTCCCAGGGCATAGAACTCACCCTTGATACCTGTCAACTGCTCACGAGTGGGAAAATGGATGAATTCATCCAGGTGCACCAACATGGCTTCTAAAACATCATGCAGGACATGGCTGAACATTGTCTGGGACATGCCACCGACATCAGCTATGGTCAATTGAAACGTACCGGTGGCAAAAAAATGTAGGGCTGCCATCACCTTCATCTTGGGGGTCAGAGCTGTAGGATACCTGTGTTGTGGTTGGAGGTGTGGTTCAAGCCGGCGGGTCAAGTCCTCTATCAACTCTTGCAAGAAGCGGTATCTGCGTATGCAGTCATGTTCACGCATGGCATCCAGGTCTGGCATTCGTCTGGGGAGAGGCGGTGCCCTGCAGAGATTTGGAAGGAATAACGAAGAGTGAGTACATTACCACACCAATGTCACTGAGGTGAGCACATGTTCAACAGCTAATACACATCTGCTTAATACAGAGTCTGGTCTGTGCAATACATCCAGGACACGTAGGCCAGCCAGGTGATACTCGTACGAAGAGCCAGCCACAATAGTTGCATGGCAATGTTGACGTGACATGCCATTAAAATAGCTGTGGGCCAGTGTAAGTGACCAGCCAGACACATTACATGATTGACAGACATCCACATATCAGCATTTGAAGGATGTTATCTCATACAGACAGCTGGCGGGAGTCTAGACGCACAGGTCACATGTCATCTGAAAAAGGACAGATAACACACATTTCCATGAAGGGGTACATGTCAAAATCTGATGACACAGACATTGAGACAACGCAGATATTGCCTCATGTCAGGAAGTCATCTTCGAACCATCATGACACATGTAACGTGTGAGTCCACATGTGGCATGGTGTGCCTATATGTGTGTCATGCACATATGCACACAGACACATGTTGGATGCTGCAACAGCAGATGGAGTTGACGGGACACCAACGGGAAGCTCATGGGAACACATGACACACACATGACATAGTCACATCATGGCACGCTGGTAGTCACATGTCAGGTGTAATTATCCATGTACCTGGCATCAGGGGACAGTTGCGGGTGTTGGTGACTGTGCCATACCAGTGATGCAGTGCTTGACACGTGTGTCCTACATGCACACATGTGCAAAGTGTGAAGGGGAAGTGTGCCACGTAGTGCCCCATCACACATGACATATGTAAAAAGCTCATCACACATCTATTGTGCCACAACATGATGAGACATGTGCCACATCACTGCCTGACACACCTAGGCCCAGCACATGAAGGACTGCACTGACAATGACTTGATGTCCAGCCTTGTGCGAGTCTCACACCTCCATTCCTTTCGTGTGCTCCTCCTATTACCAGTGTAAGCTGTGAAACGCAGTACACACGCACTGAGGGCGTGTGTATGGGCCGTACTCACGCGTGAGTACGTGCCGTACACGCGTGAGTACGTGCCTATCACTATAGTTGTGTTACCGTAGGCCCTAGTGATACGGCACGTACTCACGCGTGTACGGCCCGTACATGCGTGAATACGTGCCTATCACTATAGTTGGGGTACCGTAGGCCCTAGTGATACGGCACATACTCACGCGTGTACGGCCCGTACATGCGTGAATACGTGCCTATCACTATAGTTGGGGTACCGTAGGCCCTAGTGATACGGCACATACTCACGCGTGTACAGCCCGTACACGCGTGAGTACGTGCCTATCACTATAGTTGGGGTACCGTAGGCCCTAGTGATACGGCCCGTACTCACGCATGTACGGGCCGTACACGCGTGAGTACGTGCCTATCACTATAGTTGGGGTACCGTAGGCCCTAGTGATACGGCATGTACTCACGCATGTACGGCCCGTACATGCGTGAATACGTGCCTATCACTATAGTTGGGGTACCGTAGGCCCTAGTGATACGGCACATACTCACGCGTGTACGGCCCGTACACGCGTGAGTACGTGCCTATCACTATAGTTGGGGTACCGTAGGCCCTAGTGATACGGCCCGTACTCACGCATGTACGGGCCGTACACGCATGAGTACGTGCCTATCACTATAGTTGGGGTACCGTAGGCCCTAGTGATACGGCATGTACTCACGCGTGTACGGCCCGTACACGCGTGAGTACGTGCCTATCACTATAGTTTTGTTACCGTAGGCCCTAGTGATACGGCACGTACTCACGCGTGTACGGGCCGTACACGTGTGAGTACGGGCCGTATCACTCTGACCTACAGTAACACAACTATAGTGATAGGCACGTACTCACTATAGTGACTTGCTGAGCTAGCCCCACACCTGTGACCCCCCCTGGCAAATGGCACATGTGCAGAGTGAGGTTTGCATCTGCTGTTGCCAATGGCAGGTGATTGATGTGTGCCTGTGTGTGTCTGTGTACTCTGCTGAGGTTTCGTCAGTGGCCTGGGGCATGTGACTGCTTTGCGGTGCTGTCCATCAGCCTTCTGTTGCTTGGGATGCACAGTGTGTGCCATGATCAGGGATTGTTTCGCACCCCTCATGCCACCTGTGTACTTACTATGCCATGTAGTGCATTGGTGCGTCCACAGTGGAAAAAGTCCCTATGACTAAGGTGCTATTACTTGCCAGCATACTATGCCCTGTTCAACAAATCTAAGATGTTCAAATGTGTGACATGGTGCAGGTGTAGTGATGTTGTCCCACTTTGTCATCCACACAGGTAACCGCCTACCACAAGGGGAATATCTGGAAGGATGCCGTCAAGGCCGTGCAATCGGTGGAGGGTCGCAGCCGGCGCCTGCCACAAGTGAGGAAGAGATGGCAGGACATCTGGTGCTGGACTCGGAGGATCACCCAGGTCATGCTGAAGGAGGAGGCTCCTCGCAAGCATGGCGGGCGCCAGCGCCTGACCCACCAGATGAAGCATGTCCTGGCAGTGGTCTTCCCTGACCTGGATAGGCGGATACAGGAGTTACAGCAGCAGGAAGGGGGTAGGTACATGTGTGTTTGTTGTGTGTCGCCAGCTTTTGTAGCTGCCCAGTCGCCTGGATACACTGCCAGGGTATATATGTGCAGTGCATATCCTGTTCCCCCAAGTCAACCTGTGCTGTTCTTCCTCCCTTCCCCTCCTTGACATGTGTTACCTGGTCCGTGTGTTATTACTATTGCACATGATCATCTAGGCTGCCAGTTAATCAAGGTGCACACTGCTTTCAGCATCATGTGTGGGGGTGGTCTGCCTGTGCCCTGTCCTGTTCAATAATTTGGGGGTGCATAATTGTTGGCACTGATGCTGAGGGTCAACATAGGAGTGTGAGGTTTCAAATGAACAGACTTGCAGCATGCATTACCAATATTGTGGCCTCAGACATGATGTGCATGAGTGGGATATATGCATAGTGCCGGGACGGTTGCTCCTGTTACAGTCAGCTCATTCCAGGACCATGGAGCAGTGTGCCCACTACAGTCCCCTGACACAGCCTGCCCTCCTACTCATGTGTGTCATCCAACACTGTGCACATTCACTGTGGGTTCAGCATGGATCTGCCTCCATGGCATTGTTCCCTGGCCTAGGTAGTATTTTTCACATGTGTGATACATTTGTCCACTGGACAGGGATACACCAGTTTGCTTGTGCATACTCACACTGGGCAGTCCCTGTGTGGCTATTCACAACAATCTGTTGATGTTTGTTTGTGACCAATATGTTTTGGCAGCCCTACAAGGTGATGTTGTGTTAATGAAGCTAGTTTTCAAGCACAGTTATTGTAACCCTGAATAAGAGGTGTCACTTCTTGATCGGTATCAGTCACATTGACTCAGGTAAGGGTGTGTGTGTGCGGGAGGGGCGTACATGTTCAACCCTGATGTTTCATTGCCAGTTCTGACTTGTGTGTGATGATTCGCAGTACAGAAAGTCATCATGCAGTGCCCCCGTGATGTTGGCCAGTGCTTAATGTTCGTGCTTCGTAGCCTGTGTCAGTTTTTGACAATCATGTATCCTTCTTGTACATTTTTGGCACCTGTGTGTGGTTCAGATGCTACACAGTTGTAACTTTGTATCTGTGGGTACATTCTGGCTTGCCATGAGGGGGAACCCACAGTACAGCTAGGCTATTTTGCTAAACAATTGGAGGCCCATTAGCTTATGGATTGTCCTGGGTGTGGACATGTGTGCCACTCCAGATGACAGTCAGTAGGTCATATGTGTAGCCAACTGTGTGATCAGGTGACGGATAGCCATGTGACAAATGACATTATTCAAGTTGTTTCTCAGAGAAAATGTCCATTGGCACTCACTACACCTGTCAACATGTCTCAATGTTTCATATGCTTGACCTTGTTGTTTTGTTGTGAAGGACAATGATGTGCCTGCATGACAGATGTCTCCCAAGGAAGTGCACAAGACACCACCTTTACACTTTCCAGGGACATGCTGGCACATTTTAAAGTAACATACAGTTTGAACAAAACTTGTTTGGAGTTCATACATATACATGTTCTCACAGTGTGGTAGCATTTGGGTTACTCCTTGGTTGTTGCTGATACCAACTTACGAGTGTCAAGTCACCCAGACCACCGTGGTGGCATGTATATGTACTTACTGATACGCCATTTCTGCCTAACAGTGGCTGATTTGAATGAGTCTGGCAGCTCAGACAATGACTGTGCACATGCAGTTTGGTGTGTACCTCCTTGTGTGACTTCTGCTATACAGACACATGTGTGTTGTGTTCACAGAGTGCCACATTCACACATTCTAGACATGTCCATTGTGTAAAGGGTTGTGATTCTCCAGGAGTCACAATGTATTTATTTGGGGTATCAAAAGTACTCACAGGTCTCTGAGTGTGGGGACAACTTCTGCATTGGCATGTGGTATTTGGCCTTGGGTGCGACAATACTGTTTGGTTCACAGTGAACAAGAGGTGGCATGCCTTCATAGTCTTGCTGTGCTCAACTGATCCCAGACACTAGCTTCTCATGATCTTGTGATTTCAAGTTATTTGCAGGCCTAATTTTCATTGTTTCCAAGTGGCATGGTGGGTCAACCAACTGGGGAGTGCAGGGCTTACATATGTGGGGAGTATTCTAGATGTTACTCATGATGCCTTTCCTGATATGCACTGCTGCCTATTTTGTTTGGGCTCATGTGTCAGATGTATACAGGTGACTGATTTTTTCCTGTCTCTTCACCTTGCCCACAGCATCATCGGAGGACACCGAGGGAGACACCGGCACGGATGTGGAGGAGGGATTGAGCAGTGGTGCCACCACTGCTGAGGAGTCGGCGGACTCAATTGGCACCGAGGGCGAGGGGAGTGAGGCGGAGGACCTGCCCAGTACCAACACTGACTATGAGGCTGACGGGTCCGAGGCTGAACTCCCTGAGGGGGCGGAGGCTGCTCCAACAGCTGGCAGCAGCACAACATCCGTACCCGCCCCCTTCATTCCCATCACCACCCTCCCACTTGCTCAGGTCCCTTCTGTCCGTGCTAGGCCACACCGTGTCTCCTTCGTGCCAGGCACAGCACCCCCTGCCCCTGTCCCCCCTGCTGCCCTCACTGCCGAGTCTGTGGACATTCAGCGGCAGTTGCAAGTTGGGCAGACATCGATCCTGACTGTTCTCCATGACCACACCAGACTGCTGACCCGGATGGTGTCGTACATGGAGGGCATGTCATCAGCGATGTCTGACCAACGGATGTTGGTGAGGTCCCTGGACTCGTCACTGACGGCAGTAGTGAGTCACCTGCAGCGCTACCCCTGCCCCATCCACAAGTCCCACACCCATGCCTGTCCCAAGCACACCAAGACATCCACACACACGCAACCCACCAGACACAAGCAGCACACCACCACGTAAGGGCAAGCGCACACCTCCTGACACGCACACTCAGGGGGAAGCAGACACACCCACTGGGTCTGGGGCACACAGGCAGGCACGCAGCCACAGTCCTCGTCCACATGACTCACTCCCCAGTCCCTCCGATGTCACTCCCCTTGGCTCCCCTGCCCCAGATTCGGAGAAGGAGGCCTACTTTGCTGGGCTGGGCCTCAGCCCCACTAGTTCACCTGTCCGGAAACGGTCAAGGCACTCCACAGGTAGGGGAGTTAAGTCCCCCAGCCTGTCCACCACCTCCCCCAGTAGCGCTGCAACCCATCCCTCCGACCCCCCCCCCTCCTTGGGGCCTGTTGTTTTTCCGGGTGCAGGGGAGACGCTTGAAGAACTGGCAGAAGTGTGCAGCGCCGAGCTCACCTCCACCTTTGGCGCTGCCCCATCCCCTGTGGTGGAGTCGTCCGTCCCTGCACCCACCACACCTACCCTTCCCCCTCCTGTCCCTGCAGTGCCTGGTCCTTCCCCACATTATGCCCCCCCCCCAGTCGACGACACAGAATCTTCTGATGTGCAGACAAGCTAGGGGAGACGCATGGCCATGTGTCCCCCCCCCAAGGACTGATGATATGGACTGGTCATTGGCCTTTGTGAATAGTCTCGTTTACACATTATTATTTTCATGCTGAATAAAGCATTTTCTATTTTCATTAGAAAAGTCTTGCATTTCAGGTATTGATGTTGATGCTGATGCTACAGGAGTTGGGGTTGTGGGCATGTGTTATGTTTCAGGGAAATCTTGTAGTCTGCTGCTCATGGCGTGGAACCTGGTATCTGCGTGCCATCACAAGGTCTCTGCAAAGATTCTTTGTCATGTATGCTCTTTGTGTTTGGAGACATTGTCCCAAGGAGTGTTCCTTCCTCTGTGGCACCTGACATCTTCCCTGCAGAGAGTTGCACAATTGTTGTGTTGACCTGTGTCTACATTTCCTTTGTTGTTGATGGATCCCTTCAACTCTGGCCATGCCTGCTCAGCAATGTCTCCGGCTGCATCATCTGTGCCATCCTTGGTACTCACTGTACTTGTGTATAGAGTATTTTGCCATGCCTTCATGGAGAAACTGTCCCTTTTACGCACAATGCATGTGTGTAATCCCAGCCTAGCACACATATGGTACTTGTTCTGCTGGGTATTTGAACACCTAACTCACAATTGTGGGCATTGTATCTGTGGGAACTCCACCCTATTCCTTCCATGACAGACAACATCTTGGTGGCTGGGCCAGCACCTGAACATTCCTATCAGTCCTTGGATGTGCGTGACAGTGTGTGTTCTCTTTGGCTCTCTTCGTTTAGTAGGCGGTGACATGACAATACAGTCTTGTGGCATGATCTCAGTGTGTGTATTGTGCTGCATCTGCCAGGGGTGGGTATGCATGTGTTATTTGTCCTCACACCCACATGTGGTGTGTCATGCAGTGGGGGAAAGAAATCCATCCTCCTGGAAGTGGGACACTGCTGTCAGTGATGTGTTGTTATGGCACTATCATCATTGTCCAAAGTTAGGGATGCGTACATACACCCATGGAGTTGTGGTCATCTGATAATGATGTATACCCCCCCATGTCTCTGTCCACTGCTGGGAGTCCTCTGCACCCACTCATATATGTCTGTCCACTGCTGGGAGTCCTCTGCACCCACCCCCATGTCTCTGTCCACTGCTGGGAGTCCTCTGCCCCCACCCCCATGTATCTGTCCACTGCTGGTGTTGATATGCACCCACCCCCATGTCTCTGTCCACTGTTGGGAGTCCTCTGCACCCGCTCCCATGTCTCTGTCCACTGCTGGGAGTCCTCTGCACCCACCCCCATGTCTCTGTCCACTGCTGGGAGTCCTCTGCACCCACCCCCATGTCTCTGTCCACTTCTGGGAGACCTCTGCACCCACCCCCATGTCTCTGTCCACTGCTGGGAGTCCTCTGCACCCACACACATGTCTCTGGCCACTGCCAGTGTTGATATGCACCCACCCCCATGTCTCTGTCCACTGTTGGGAGTCCTCTGCACCCACCCCCATGTCTCTGTCCACTGCTGGGAGTCCTCTGCACCCACCCCCATGTCTCTGTCCACTGCTGGTGTTGATATGCACCCACCCCCATGTCTCTGTCCACTGTTGGGAGTCCTCTGCACCCACCCCCATGTCTCTGTCCACTGCTGGGAGTCCTCTGCACCCACCCCCATGTCTCTGTCCACTGCTGGGAGTCCTCTGCACGCACCCCCATGTATCTGTCCACTGCTGGTGTTGATATGCACCCACCCCCATGTCTCTGTCCACTGCTGGGAGTCCTCTGCACCCACCCCCATGTCTCTGTCCACTTCTGGGAGTTCTCTGCACCCACCCCCATGTCTCTGTCCACTGCTGGGAGTCCTCTGCACCCACCCCCATGTCTCTGTCCACTGCTGGTGTTGATATGCACCCACCCCATGTCTCTGTCCACTGCTGGGAGTCCTCTGCACCCACCCCCGTGTCTCTGTCCACTTCTGGGAGTCCTCTGCACCCACCCCATGTCTCTGTCCACTGCTGGGAGTCCTCTGCACCCACCCCCATGTCTCTGTCCACTGCTGGAGTTGATATGCACCCACCCCCATGTCTATGTCCACTGCTGGGAGTCCTCTGCACCCACCCCCATGTCTGTGTCCACTGCTGGTATTCCTCTGCACCCACCCCCATGTCTCTGTCCACTGCTGGGAGTGATGGGCACCCACCCCTCACATGTCCCTGTCCACTGCTGGTATTCCTCTGCACCCACCCCCATGTCTGTGTCCACTGCTGGTATTCCTCTGCACCCACCCCATGTCTCTGTCCACTGCTGGTATTCCTCTGCACCCACCTCATGTCTGTGTCCACTGCTGGTATTCCTCTGCACCCACCCCCATGTCCCTGTCCACTGCTGGTATTCCTCTGCACCCACCCACTTGCGCCCATGCTGTGGTACACTGCTGTCCTGGGCATACACCACCCCCAATTTACAGCTGATGTGCTGCACCAAGCCGTACACCTACATCCGTGGCGTGTGTATGCCTTGTATCCATCATGTAATGGGGCTGTAGGGTTACAGTGGTATGGCCCGTACCCATGCTCTGGGGGCGTGGGTACGGGCTGTACCACCATTGTGGCGGTGCCGTAGGGGTTCGCGTGGTACGACCCGTACCCATGCTCTGGGGGCGTGGGTACGGGCCATACCAACATTGTGGAGGTGCCGTAGGGGTACGCGTGGTACGGCCCATACCCACGCCCCCCAGAGCCTGGGTACGGGCCGTACCACCATTGTGGCGGTGACGTAGGGGTACGCGTGTTACAGCCCGTACCCATGCTCTGGGGGCGTGGGTACGGGCCGTACCACCATTGTAGTGGTGACGGGTACAAGTCAACGTCCACTTCCGTTGTGGAGGTAGGTAGGGATTGGTGGACACGCCCCCCCAGTGACCAGAGCCTGGAGGTCATTTCTGTGCAGGACATATGTATATTTGTAATTGGGTGGGGGTAATGTTTCCTGCCCCAGCCCCCCCCCTTTGCCCCTGGGTGTTGTTCTGACCTTCTGTGGCATCTGCGTCGGTTTCTGAACACAAGGTCGTAGGCTATGAGGGCCGGGATGACGCGTAGGTTGGGGTCCATCGCTGTCCGTCGCGTACCGGTGCTCCTTCTTTGCGTCGTCCTCAATTTCCCGGGAGTTTTTGGCTGCCGTAAAAAAATAGCGGTGCGGAGTTACCTAGGCATGGATCGTACTTGCTGGTCCGTAAAACGCTGCCTGACTCCGTCCGGACGTCGCGTACGCGCTGTCCAGATTCAGATTTGTATGTATTTTTTTGCCGGTCGATCTTTTGTACGACTCGTACGGAAATGGTATTTCTGTGCGAATCGTACTTGCGAGTTTATAAGGTGTTTTTCCCGGGTACGAGTCGGACAGAGAAAACGCTCCTTACGACCATTTGTACCCGGGTTTTACAGGATCGGAATCGGCACCTTAGAGTTTTCTTTATCAATGGTTAATAATATTTAATTAAGTAAGTGTTAATTACATATAGTATTGAATGTTAAAGATTTTTTATTTCAAATGTCTTACTTTTGGATATATCTTAAATTTACTGTTAAGTGTTTTTAATAATAATTTATTTTAAATGTATATTGTATATATATTGTGTTAAATAGTTTTTTTATTATTCAATGTAAAAATATTTGTTTAGGTAGGGAAGTAGTTTATATTTCAATTGTTTTAATTTTTACAGGTCTTAACTTTATTATTAAATAATTATTTTTGAATTATATATATAATATTTCTTATTTTAAAGTATGAGTACATTTTGTATGTAGTTGTTATTTCTTTAAAAAAATATTTTGTATAATTTATCTGTAGCTCATTCAAAGGCCAACATTTTCCCTAATGTTGTGTAGATTGTATTAGGAATAGTAAATCTAACCCTTGCAGGGCCAAAGTTTTCCATACTGTTACTTTCTTTTAGTGGGAATAGTACATCTAACCCCTCCAGAGTCCAACACTTTCTCTACAGTTGCTTAAACTGGAGTGGGAATTGTAAGATTAACCCCTCCGGAGTCCAACATTGTTCCTAGTGTTGCTTAGAATGGACCTTTTCCAAAGGCAAGAGGCGATGGAACTAAACCGGAATTAAGTTCCAAGATATATATGGCTGTGTAGTACCTGACTGAGCAAGTTAATTTCACCGATTCAAGCCTCTGAGGATCTGGAAAGTATAAATGTCTGTAGGCCCAGTGGAATCTTTTCTTGATACTAATTAGGCATTACTGACTCTCACTAGACCAAATGTTTCACTTCCTACTTTTATGTCTGTGATTTGCTCTGTCTGTCTCCTGACTCATCTTTTTCTTGCTATAGGATACATTATATTCTATTCTCTGCACTTCTAAAGCAAATGGCTACCCAATGGGTCTCCCAGCACTCTGGGTCTGGTGCGAAATATGAAGCATTGACCAATTTACTATCTGCAACTTAACAATCTGTGCAGTTATGGCATGAGGTTGGTCCCCAATGAACTTGAGTAGTTTGCGATCCTGATCAAAAAGGGAGTAAAGAAGATAATGCATGATAATCTAAATCATTTGAGTGCTTGAATGCAAAATGTATTTTCAAAATGGATGCATCTCCTCTGCTAGAAATTGGGTTTCTGGTTGACAAAGGTCTGAATCCTATCCAAGTAGGAACCACAATCCAAGTCAGGGTAAATCAAAATACACCCTAAATTATCCTGTGCTCACCCTCTGGTAGCTTGGCATAGAGTACTTATGAAACAATATATAGGAAACTTATACAAATACAGTGTGAGTATACAAAGAAAATGCCCTCAAAATATATAGACAAATGTACATAAAGTATTTTTTACAACTGTGCATAGAATTTTTCTCTTTCATTAACCAAAATAGGACTCAAGCAATAATAGATTATTTCCATTCATTTATTAGTTATTTTTTTAGAAAATATCTTTTTACATTTATTTATGCACATACATCTAGTAAACCATTTCATATTCCACAATGTCTTTTGTTTACGATGTCTTTTTTATATAAGCAATTCCTATTCTGGATACTGCATTAATGCCTGTTTGGTCAAATAATTGTATTTCAATTTATATTCAAGCACAGAAAAGGAAATTGTTATAAAACATGGCTCTATTCGATTTCAGTCTATGCGCGTTTTGGCGTTCAGCCTTCCTCAGGCAGCCATGATTTCTTAGCTCCTATAATACAGTACAAAGAGAGCAAAAACAACACACTATAATTGTTCATGTACACAAAATTGCGCTCATCATTTGTACAGTGTATCAACAGAAAAAAGGAAAAAGAGAGACTATATACATCTACTATTTATATACATTATTTACACAATTATAATACATATTAACACAATCTATCTCCAGTATGGGTGTCTAATTCATCTGGTTCTTAAGTCTTGGTGTGACACATACAAAGTGTAGTATCAAGATTTTCAGTATTAAGCCTTCTATCTTAACCCTTTGGGATTCCAAGGTGAATTTGTTACAATGTAAAGGGCCTTATTAGTTGCGGTATACCAAATCACCATTATCTACTTGTGGACTAAACAACCTAAGCTGTGACTATTACTTCTCTGAAGAAGCCGTGAAGTTGTATATTGTCTATGTGGCATCTCTGACATAAAACACATCCCAATATACTTTCCCTTTAAATGGTGGTTATTCCTAATATGATGAAGAGAATCAACAGTTAAGAGTGTCCTGATCTTAAAGACAATGCTGTCTGGTCACATATTAAGTGTCCATGTGTGGACTTATTACTGCATTTTATAGATGAGATTCATAGGACTGCCTACCTTCTTTCTATTGGTCTAATGTTCAAGGTCCGGACTCTTGCCATTGAACTACAGATCTAGAGTGCGGTTTATCTGTGGCTGCGGGTTAGCCAGATTCCATATCTCTGTAAATAGAAACAAGCCATCCACGCTTAGATAAACCGCACTCTAGATCTGTAATTCAATGGCAAGAGTCCTGACCTTGAACATTAGACCAATAGAAAGAAGGTAGGCAGTCCTATGAATCTCATCTATAAAATGCAGTATTAAGTCCACACATGGACACTTAATATGTGACCAGACAGCATTGTCTTTAAGATCAGGACACTCTTAACTGTTGATTCTCTTCATCATATTAGGAATAACCACCATTTAAAGGGAAAGTATATTGGGATGTGTTTTATGTCAGAGATGCCACATAGACAATATACAACTTCACGGCTTCTTCAGAGAAGTAATAGTCACAGCTTAGGTTGTTTAGTCCACAAGTAGATAATGGTGATTTGGTATACCGCAACTAATAAGGCCCTTTACATTGTAACAAATTCACCTTGGAATCCCAAAGGGTTAAGATAGAAGGCTTAATACTGAAAATCTTGGTACTACACTTTGTATGTATCACACCAAGACTTAAGAACCAGATGAATTAGACACCCATACTGGAGATAGATTGTGTTAATATGTATTATAATTGTGTAAATAATGTATATAAATAGTAGATGTATATAGTCTCTCTTTTTCCTTTTTTCTGTTGATACACTGTACATATGATGAGCGCAATTTTGTATACATGAACAATTATAGTGTGTTGTTTTTGCTCTCTTTGTACTGTATTATAGGAGCTAAGAAATCATGGCTGCCTGAGGAAGGCTGAACGCCGAAACGCGCATAGACTGAAATCGAATAGAGCCATGTTTTATAACAATTTCCTTTTCTGTGCTTGAATATAAATTGAAATACAATTATTTGACCAAACAGGCATTAATGCAGTATCCAGAATAGGAATTGCTTATATATAAAAAAGACATTGTAAACAAAAGACATTGTGGAATATGAAATGGTTTACTAGATGTATGTCCATAAATAAATGTAAAATGATATTTTCTAAAAAAATAACTAATAAATGAATGGAAATAATCTATTATTGCTTGAGTCCTATTTTGGTTAATGAAAGAGAAAAATTCAATGCACAGTTGTAAAAAATACTTTCTTTATGTACATTTGTCTAAATATTTTGAGGGCATTTTCTTTGTATACTCACACTATATTTGTATAAGTTTCCTATATATTGTTTCATAAGTATTTGCTTTAAACCCTGAGATAGGAAACTAGATTAGGGGTACCCTTGTTATATCACACCAGCTTGGCATAGAGTAGTCAGGCTCAACTTACGAGGGATTGTGTAAAGTATTTGTGCAAAACATCAAACAGTAACATATTGAAAACACCACAAAACAACTCCACACCAATAGAACAATAGAGAATAATGTTATAAATAAAACAAGACCAAAACGACAAAAATCCAATCAGTGGAAGTCAAGATATTAATGTTTAAAGATTAAATCCCAAAATAGCTTTAGAAGCAGTAATCACTTAAAGAGTTAATTGGTCGCGCTGGACCGGGACACAATGAAAGAGTTCAGGCTGACCACAGTGAAGTGAGGGCTGGATACAGGACCCACGCAGGGCCCGCAGAGCAAAAGTACCTTGATACTGGTCATAAATAACGATATGCGGGGTGCAGCTGAGCGATGCAGTGGTGATCCTCATGCGGTAGGGGTGATGCGCTGGATTTCTCCATGCAACAGCGGTGATGCATCAATTCCATAAGTGATGCGCCTGTTCCAAGGTGTGGCAGTTCCAAATGTAATGCGCCAGGTTTCTTCACACTGTAGAGGTGATACCTTAATCTACTCCACGCAGTGCCAGCAAAGCAGCGGTTCTGGATGCAATGCATTGGCTTCCATGTGCGATGTGTTGATTTAGATCCCACATCGGCGGCGCTGCGCCGGTTCCGATCAGTGCAACGATGTTGATTCAACAGTTATGGCAGGTGCAGCACTTTACACTCACTTCTAAGGGCCCAGGACTGGGTTGGCACCACTTGACAGAGCAAGGCTTGCAGAAAGCAAAGTCCAAGTGCTGTTTGTAGGTTGAAGAGAAATCTTTGCTATCCCTGAGACGTCAGAGCAGGAGGCAAGCCAACAAGCCATTGGAAATACTGACGTTCTGGGATGTAGAGATGCGGGTCCAGTCTTTTTCACTCCCAGCGCAACAAAGCAGTCCAGCAGGGTGGCAGCCCCTCCAGTGGCACAGCAGTCCTTCCTGGTAGAATGTACTCAGTTCCAGAAGTGCTCTGAGTTGGTGGTGTCAGACATTCAGTACGTGTATACCCAGTTGAGCCTTTGAAGAGGGGGACACTTCAAAGAGATGCCTTTCCTGCTATGGCTCCAGACCTACTACAGGGGGGTATACAGACATTTGTGTGGGGACATGACACAGCAATTTCAGGTGTGTTCACTCCTCCCTTCCATCCTGCCCAGGATGGCTCATCAGGATGTGGCTGTCCCATCTGTCACAACTAAGCTCCCTTTCTGTGTTGCTGTCTAGAGGGAATGCACAAAGCCAGCTGTCACCAAACAGTTACAGCAAGAAAATGGCAACTTGCTAAAAGTGGCATTTTCAGAATTGCAATTTAAAATTCAACTTCACCATAAAATGTGTTTTTAATTTGTGATTCCAGAGACGCCAAATTTGGGGTCCTGTCTATTCCCAATTGAAAATTACACTTATAAAATGTAATAAGGCTTCCCAATGTTGTCCTATGGGAGAGATAGTCCTTACAGTAGTGAAAAACACATTTTAGGACATGTGAAACTTAAAATTGCATGTCCTACTTTTTAAATACACTGCATCCTGTTCATGGGGTGTCCAGGGCCTACTTAGAGGTTATCTATATGTACTAGAAAAGGAAGGTTTGGGACTGGCAAGCAGGTTACCCGGCCATGTCAACATGGCCATTTAAAACTGCACACACATGGTCTGCAGTGGCAGGCCTGGGATTTGTTTTAAAGGGCTACTGGGTGGGTGGCACAATCAGTGTTGCAGGCCCACTAGTAGCCTTTCATTTACAGGCCCTGAACAGGTAGTGCACTTTACTAGAGACTTGAAAGTAAATTAGATAAGGCAATTGTGGATAAGCCAATGTTACCATGTTTTAAGGATAGGCACATGCACTTTAGTGCTGATTTGGAGTTTAAAGTGCCCAGATTCCTAAAACCAGCAAAAATGAAGTCAGCAAAAACAGTAAAAAGAGGAGGTATGAAGGCAAAAAGTCATGGGAAACCACGCCAAGGATGCCAGGTCTAACATTCACCTATTTATGTGTGGTAGATTTCAGATAATGAAAATTGTGGTAGTATAGCTATTTATTTTAAATGTGACTTTTATTAATTCACATTCCATGCTATCGCTGATCAATGCTGCTATTAAAACATATGTGTGGGGTAGGGGACGTTTTAGCCTGAAATCATATAAACTCACTGCAGGCCAATATGGGGTCTCATGGTTTATGCCTACTGCACATATGCATTCATAGTATCTGGCTCTTCACTTTTCATAATTGATACATTTATAACCATAGATGGTGCCACCGCCTACCAAGTTAATACTAGAGCAAGACATACTGAATTGTTACTTGGGTGACAGATATGTTCAAGCCCTTTCTATACTGTGTGTTCAAACCAACACCTCATACATTGGACAGCATTGTGATTTGAACCATGCTTGTCAATTGTAGCTTGACACATAGGAAATGCAAGAAATGCCATTTATTACATGTTATAACTCCCATCTGGAAAAATGCTGGAATTCCCATTGAGGACTTGATCATACACTTGAGCAGCTGGGTCACTAACAGGATTTGCCTGATGGACTAAATGCTTCATAAAGGGTTGCCTAAGACATTTCCCTTCCTATGGACCTCATTCCTGTAATAATTAAACATATTAGACTGTTTGTGGAGTTGTTTGTGTCTTTTCCCTGCTGTTCTAGTAAAATCTCCAGTTCATTAGTACCTCAAAGTATGTGATATCAGGGTTACATGCATATTTATTAGCAGTGTGCTCTCTAAGATTGCTCACTCTTATTCTAGTCTATATTGAAAATTGATAATGGAAGGTGATTACTTTGAGTATTGGTCATCGCTAATTAAATCTCAGGACAATTGTATCAAAAAAGCAAGGGTGAAATTCTTTTACTTAAAAATCCTGTGACATTGGTACTGACCACAAGGTGAGTCTTATCTATAATTCAACTGTGGATGGGTGACCAGGTGTAGTGCGCTCTACCAGGGGGCACTCAGGAGGTGATAGGGATCTTGTGGGACCTAGAGGTGCCCATGTGAACTAACTTGTGTCAGTTTAATTGGATCGAAGAGAAGCAGGAAAGGATATTGCCAGTGCCCCCTATTCAAGACTTCAGGGTGTCAAACAAGGTGGGACCTTCAGGGGACTTTGAAGGCATCTAAAGGCTCCAGCCATGCCAGGAGGCTGGGTCATCTTTATCAGCAGTCAAAAGGGTGCTAGCTATGATAAAAACATGTAGCTGTTTCAGTGATGCTGTATGATCTGAAGGTGGACTGGTAGTTGTGCAGAAGATGTCTGCCAATTATCTGATCTTGAAGTTGTGCATAGACTTCTTGTCTGATGTTCTTGCCAAAGTAGAGTAGGTGAATAATATGCTTGGAGTTGGTGACGGAGTCAGGATTTGGTGTTGGTTTGTTCAAGTGTAGGATAATCTGGCATGTCTTCAGAGTGTCAATGAAGAAGCCTTGAGTGAACAAGGCATTGACAATGGTGAATATGTGTTAAATAGCTTCTCTAGAGAGGACATAAAGATCAAGATCGGAACATCATATTCTTAGGTGGTGGTTCTTAGAGGGAGCTGAGGATAATGAAGAGGTCTGCGAGGAACAGGGGTCTGAAGTATACCAATTTTGAGATGAAACACAGAGATGTTGGCAGAGGAGAAGCACCTTTAATGTTGCCAATGTTCCATCTGATTTTCTGTTTGGTTGATGTCATCATACTATTCTCTATATTGTGGAATAGAAGGAACAGGCTAGGAGTTGATTGTCTAGGAGACTGTTCTGGTGTTAGTATAGTACTTGGCTTTGACTGATCTGATTAGTTCACTGAGTGTTAGAGGGAGTACTTAAGGAACATGGAGATATCGGGGATTGGGAGTTTGTTGTTAGTGGGGTCTTTGGAGTGTGAGGGTGTTAAAGGGTTCAGCTTGCACACGCCTGTTTTGTTGAGCATGGGTGTTAACATGATTTTTCAGCAATGTGTTAAAGTAATTTAGGAGTATGTTGATGTCAGCGGTAGAGGCGGAAGGCTAAGAGATGAGATGCAGCTTTAAGTTTTTCAGTGAAGAGGTGTTTAAAGTATCTGAAAGTTTTGCAGTTGTCTCTTGGGATGACCTTGGAGTATTGGATGGAGACTGAGAAGGGTGATGCGGATGGTTAGGTGTTCAATCTAGACCACATGTACTGGAGGCTTCAATCGGATTGGCCTTTGGAGTATGTTGGTTGGGTGGTGTGCAACACCATTTTGAATGCGTTAATGAGGTTGAGGAGGGGAATCTCAAGTTTTTTAAATGTGCACTCCGGGAGGTTTACGTCACCTGGGATGGTGGTGTGGGTATACCATACGGGCAAGGTGGTGAGGAGGTAAGTGACTTTGTCTGAAACTCCCTCTACCTAGGAGCCCCCAAAGCAACAATAAGGAAGCTCCAAGTCGCACAGAACTGCACTGCCAGGCTGCTGCTGGGGATCCCGAAACACCAGTTGGCCAAACCAGCTCTGAAGACCTTACACTGGCTACCTGTCTAGAAAAGAATAAAGTTTAAGGCACTGTGCATAGCTCATAAGACATATGGGGAAAGGGTCCAGCTATTAACAACTCTTTCATCACCCTCTATCACCCTGAGAAATGCCTGTGCTCTGCCAATCTCAACCTTGCAGTTATCTCCAAAATCAGAAGAGCAAGAAGCGGTGGAAGAGCCTTTGCCCACAATGTTGCCAGACTCTGGAACACAATGCCCTTACACCGCCGTACATAACTTCGCCATCTTCCCTTCTGAAAACTCCTCAAGACTTGACTTTTCCGACACTCCTCTCTATAATCCAGCACATACCCTCCATACTTCATTTACCCTTTGATTAGCCGCTAGTGCTGGGATGCCTCTTGGTAGTTACGCACTCTACAAATGCTAAATAATAATAATAATAATAAAATTAAAAGTCCTTTTTAAATTTATGGGGCCTGTAGATGATGCTGAATGTGGCAGACTGCCTCATAGAGAGAGGAAAGTGGCATATGAACTACTCCATGGAGTTGAGTGTTTCTTTTTAGCCTATGGTACAGGACCAAGAGAACTTATGAATGACATCAAGGCCTTCTTCCTTCCTAATCCTGCAGTCCTCATGCTGGATGCTGTAGTTTCTGAAAACAAGGAAATATGAGATGTACAAAGATCGGGTAAGGCATGTTTCTGTGTGGAGGACTGCTTCAATGTTGTGATAGGTGATGAGATCTTCTATGTCTGGAGCGTGAACTACTGCAGAATGTACATTAATAAGCAAGTGTTGGAGTGTGTGCTCCATACTTTAAGGTTACATGGTGGTTAGTATGATGTGTATGAGTTTGGATCTATGCCTTGAGAGGATGCTCTGTAGGTGGATAATATGATGAAAATCTAGATGTGATTGTAGGGATGAGTACTGTGGGGTGCTGAGTAGGGCCGCAGATGAGATCTCTATGGTTGCAGAGGAGCATGGTTTATGGCCCAAAGCCCTTCCAGACCTTCACAGGCACCCTCATCTGTGTTTGCCTGTAGCAGGGGATGCATTCGTGGTAGGAGACACTCAGACGTTTATTGAAGTAGGAAGGATCATGAGGTGATGCCACTTTCTGTATAGTTGGATGTTGGTAAATGCAAGAATATGACTTTCTTTGGAGAAGGATGCTGGTAAATGAGGTCTGCTAATCTGGCATCTTCATTAAAGATCATTGTTGTAATAAACCTGTTATTTCCTATAGGAATGGATTCTGGGAAATTCAGTCACAAACAAACGAACAACTTTAATCATCAGTAAGTGGAAACATCAATTGGAACAGTGCCATGGCATTATGGCGACAAAGCCACAATCAATCCAGGATCTTATTTCAAAAGCAATATAGATAAAATGATGGGTGAATGAATCTTCACAATAAAAATGGATATGGTTTGATAAATATATGCAGAGGTTAAAATAAAAGAATCTGTCAGGATGAATGAACACAACAGGAATTAAATTGCAGCATGAATAGACCCAAGGAGATATGTACCCAAACCCAAATCACGGAGGCCTGAAAAGAACTAAACATTTCTAAACTCACATTTGGAAGAGAAAGAAATTATGATTGCAGCCCTGCAGAAAACATGGGAAACAGAGAATGTGTTGCTGAAAGATTATTTTGCCTATACTGTGAGAAATCAGGAGGTTTGTTATTATTATTGACAATAAAAGCAGAGCTTAAGAGTTGGGGAATTCTTTGGGAATTTTATAACCATTGCAATATCAAGAGCTAAGCATCCCAAAGGATGCTCTACACACAACTCACTAAATATCTAATAGAGTGAATACATATTTTCCACCAAATAACCTTCAAGAAAAGTTATTAAAAAATCTAGGCCAAGATTTACTATTATTTTGCATTGAGGTTATGTCACTTTTGTGGCTCAGCCCACACGTAAAATCATTTTTGGCATTTACTAAGCCATGCAAAGCCACTTTGTGTGGCTTTGCATGGGTTATACAATACACAATGATGTAATGCAGTCCATTGCACTGCCATGTGTTATTCTGTGTCAGGTAGGCATTACATGGGTGAGGCATGGTAATTCCCATGCATCCATCCATGTATTTTGATGCAAACCTAGATTTACAAAGACTTGTAAACCTGGATTTGTGCCGAAAGTTTGTGCCTACCTGACAGAGGCAAATCAGGAGACATATCTTTATTTTTCTTTCTTACTTCTTCCCAAATGTGCTGCCCTGTGTTACAAGGGTTCCTCCATTGGCGCGGGATATCACACAGTGTGCCAGTGCAAGGAAAGAGCAGAAATGGTGCACGTGTTAGTAAAAATGGAGCATTTCTGCTCTCTCCCTTTTATGCAGCCTAGAGCAGCAAGTTCCCTGGCTGCACTGTGCTGTATGAAATAATAGTAAATGTGCCCCTCAGTTCTTCTAACTGAGGACAACGGCTCTAAATTTCCTTCCGTTCTTATATTCCTTTTGGTGGATTTCAATGACAAAATCTCGTACTTTGAGAGTATTGAAGAATCACAATTAGAGCTGGAAAAAGGTCTAGGCATCCCACAACAAATTTTGGGAAAAAAATGTAAAGGCAACCAAAAGTCGAATAAATGAATAAAAAAATATAAGTGCCTTAACTGTTGATAATAAATGGGAGAAAGAAAAATGATCAGCCTGCTAGACTTACATACCTCATCAATTATTGTGTAATTCCATTTGAAAATTTCTTCCTGGTGAGAGAATTGGAAGTCAGGGCTAGATTTGGGAATTATCATAGACATCTCATGTCGACAATGCTCTATCCCATAAGAGTGAGAGAAATCTGGTACAACAGTCATCAGATATGATGCAAGAATGAGAGAAGGGTGATATGGTGATCACAACTGAAACAAGCATTGGCATAGCCAATAGGTCTCGCCTTTGGGACCTTATAAGTGTTTAGCCATGCAACAGTTAATGTTACTGCACCAAGGATATTGTGCTGGATAACTAAACACTTAAACGGTCCCAAAGGAGAGATCTATTGGCTATGCCAATGCTTGTTAGCATTTGAGTGTGATTATAGAGGTATGGGCGAAACCGTTTAGGGCCATTCCGTCCAGAATTTGATGGCCTGTGGTGTTGAAAGCACTGCTAGATAACAAGGGTATAAGAAGTCGGGAATGGGCACAAGTGAAGGGTATGACATGAAATTCCAAATGTCAAAATCATAAAATGTGTGATTTAAGATATAGATGTCGTTTAAGAACAAATGTGTTATTTTCTTGAAAGTTAAAAACAACCAATAACTGCATTGTAAATAGAGACATGAGTTTTCCATTTTTACTATAAATGCTTCCCTCTCTTTATTTTAAAAATCACAAAGAAGTAGAGGTTAAGGGTCTGATTTACAAAGGGACTTACGTGCAGTAAAGGTACAAGTGTGGAGTCTCTGCACTCTGGGCAGCCTCTCTGTCCAGCGCACTTCAGTGAGTGCAGTGCGGAGATTCTGCCATGAGTGAAGAGACACGTAACTTTGTTGCATATTAGTCCCTTTGTGATTTGAGCCCTAAGCCTTCATTTAAGGGTCTCACCATATGTTCAATCATGTCTGCTAGATCAAACGTTATGCATATAATCAGAAGCCCTAGTATTAAAACATGCCATCTTGTAATGTGCCATACATTGTCATTACCTTTGCTGTTTGCGAAAGGCACCAGTTATCGAAAGTAGTAAAATAAATTTTTACTAAACTCACCTTGGTGAAACTGCAACGATTACTGCTGCTTATTGAGGAGCATAAGGGCTGGTACCCAGCTAATGCCCCGTGCGCTCATTGAGAAAAGTGTGGGGTGACCAGCAATATCAAAGGGGAGGCAGAACGATCTAAGAGTATGAGCATAGACAAGAACAGAGGAGAGGAGAGGATAGTGGTATGAAGGGTCCCGAACACAGGAGAGGGTTGAGTAGTCGGTTACAGGACAGGCAGTCAGTGCGAAGGGAAACGCAGGGGAAACTGATGGATGAAAGAGGCAAAGATTTGATGAAGGGAGGACGAAATGGTTACGGGGGGGACACGGTGGATTAGCTACTTTGTTAGGAGGATGTTGTGTTAAATCGTAATAATGTAACTGCGCAGGGTTGAGGCGAGTGAGGACTTGAACACTGTGGACTAATTATAGTGTTAATCTTGGAGCAGATGTAGCAGGGTGAAGTCATGAGCAGGTAAGGATGGACAATAGAATACTGATAATTGAAGATGATGGAGAGAGTAAAGAGCTGAAGGTTTGCACAGAGCACTTGTGGATGGTGAGGTAATGAGGTCCTGGAAATAGATAGATTTGACACCTCCTAGATCATTATGCAGTGTATGAAGGGCTTGCTTATTAACCAAGAAGTTAGCAGTGAATATGTGCTTTCGCCATTTATGTACTGCTGCCCTCATTTACTGTCATGCACTCTTATTTCAAGTGTAATTCATGGCTGAGGCCTATCTTTGGTACAAGGTGGATAATGAAGCAGTTGTATGAGCTGTAGTGCAAGACTGAAGTGAGGTCTTTATGAAGATCACGTGGAAAGCAGTGAGAGCAGTGGGGTCCTGTTTTCTACAGCAGATGGGTACATGAGAGAGCGATCTACAAGGAGGCGAACTGATTTGCATGTGAAATGTGTGATGTCAGATGGAGCGATGATGGGTTTAGATTTAGATAAAGTGTTTGAAATTAGCATAAACTTGAGTGGCTTACCTTGCTTGTGGGTGGGATTAAGGAAGGTGTCATTTGAGGAGTGATCAGACAGAAGTGGAGACACTGCCGAAAGCATCAGTAAAATATTTTGGCAAGTTATGGTCACACCAGTGAAAGCAGAATCGTTTGGTGAAGGCAATAAATAGGTGTGTAGCATAATTTCTGCCAGCTGTAACTGAAAGTCATTACTATATAGTTACAGAGACGAATGCGTTTCCAGATGTTTGGAATGAAAGAGGCTTATGGTGCGAGTCCTAATGAGAAAACATCTTGTCATCCATAATAAAACACTGACCAAGGAGAGTAAGATCACATAGGTATGCTTTACTAAGGTAATACCTAAAACAAAACAAATGTTAGATTGGTTTTGAAATAACAGTAAAATCATGAGTCTGAGTCTTAGGACCTGGAAGGCCAGTGCAATCAGGAGTAAAATACGGACAGTATTGGAGCATGCTAGTATAAACTATGTTTAGGATCATTTGAGACACCTTTAAAAATGCATTTTAATACAAGTAAAAGGGATAGCTCCTTTCCGCTCCTAAAGCGTCTTTTTTTTAACGCAGAACAAAATGCTGTATGGTGCTCTGTAAAACACGTTAGCGCCACCTGGTGTATTTCATGCAATACGGCCCCAGAAATGTTCTGCCAAATGCAATGGATCTCCGTCACATAAACAAAGGTAATAAAAATCAAACATCAAAGCGGCGAAAGTGAAAGTAATCGAGCAGAGCATCAAAGGGCTGGGTGAGAAGGGAGGGGGAATGCAACGGTCAAAGCGGCTAAAGTGAAAGAAAGCTATAGAGAAGGGAGGGGGGAGTGGGAGCAGCTGTGCACGTGCATGTGATCGTGCACTCAAGGTTTAGGCCAGCCAAAAGACTGTGGGTAGCACTTTGAAAATCCCACATACAAAATGTCTCTTCGAGCCTTTGGCTCAGCGTGACCTAAAAAACAAAGTGTTAGATTGATCTTAGAGTTGTTGCAAGTATATATAGAGCAGAAACTACAAGGTTAAATTGAGGAATATGAAAATATAATATGTGCTAAAAGATCTTGTGCAAACAACAAAGGAAATAACTTTAAAAAAAAGTAAACAATACTCCCCCCAAAAATAGGAAAAAGTCAACCTACACAAGAAAATATGAGAACCTTTTAAATCCGATCATGCCACTAGAAAGTTCTTAATAAAACAACACAGAAAATATTATAGAAATGAGATTAGAAGAGTGATTATGTATGAACAAGAAATTAAATGGACAGAAGTGATATCGGCACTACGGGAAGGGAGAGTGAAGTCCTTTTGGGACCTTATATGTAAAACGCTTGAATGCTTAAACAAATGAGGAGGTATGGATTAAATATATCTCAGAGATCTATAACGAGAAACAAAATGAACCCAAAAGATTATGCTAATTGCATAAACAAAAGCAATTGGAGATATAATCAAGAATCAAAAAAAAATATGGGCTCAATGCCCAGTTGTGTATTCACTGATATACTTAAATTAAATCCCAATCTGTTGACGCACTTTTTTATCCCAGTGTTAGAGGCAGTGATTAACGGAAATCAAATTCTGGATACATGGAAGAGCAGTATAAAGGTCCAAATTTTCAAAAAGGCCACTGAGAGTTCTCAAAGAATGACCAAATAAGTGCCTTGTTAAACATTTCAAGCAATATATATTTGAAACCCCTGCTACAAGCTCTAGAAGAATGGGTACAAAATGAGGCAGTTCTCAAGAAGAGGCAGCTGGAATTTAGGACGGCTATTCAGCCACAGATGGATGTTTTGCACTACTGACTGAGGATTACTCTCTAAAAAGAAAGTAGCCTCTTATGTGGCATTTGTTGATTCAACTACTGTGTTCAATAGAACCAATCGGCCAATCTGTGGGGAAAAATGGAAAATTGGAAGATACGATTGTGTTTATTGAAATTAATACTCCAACTGCATGAAGAGACTTAGACAAGAATAGAACTGAGCACCAACGGGGCACTGTCAAGAAAAATAAGTGGACTAAATGAACTAAGGCAAGGATGCATCTTAGCGCCCCTCTTTATTTCATACATATAGCAAATGCCCCAATAATATTGAGGTTGACCTCTTTGTTCCCACGAAAACATGGGGATGAAACCATCCTGCATACATTTTATGTAGATGACACAATTTTAATGGATCTTGTAAGAGTAGACAATTACATGAATTTGCAACATTTTGTGCTGGAAACAAATTGATTATAAATGTTTTTTTAACACTAAAGCCATGGTCTTATCTAATAAACTCAGCCAGAAAATAAGTTAGAGCTTTTGTCTGAATGAGGAACAACTTGACAAGGTTAACAAGTATGTGTACTTAGAAATGGTTTTATAAGCAACCCAAATTTTAAGCCCTACATTGATGGTTTAGAACAGATAGGGAGCTGCAGCGGCGCTATGAAGGATGGATTCTGCTTTGGGACTCAAGTCTGTAGAGGTCTCGAAGGAGACTTATAATCTAAAAATAATAAACATGTTGCTATAAGGGATTAAGGTATTGCACAAGAGACATATAAGTCGCCTGCAGTAGTGAAAATTACCATTTGGAAGAACTGGTTCGGCCGCCTGAGGGACAAAGTCAATAGAGTGGTAAGGCTTGAACTAGGTTTCTTAAGTATTAAATTCAAGTTTTGTTGGAGGGTCATGTTTTACTATCTAAATTCCAAACCAAGCATTTTTGCTCGACCCATGTAGAATGAAGGTCCTTGCATACCCCCTGCAAGCTAAAATGTTGAAATGTGCAATTTTAACCATTTTCTCCATACACAGTCAGTAAGTGATATCCCACACATCCCTTGAACCCCCTGCATATAGGCCTAAGCCAAAGCCCACTGCCTCAGGTTACCATCTTTGATAATGAAATCTACTAGGCCACAATGTTCTTGAACATGCATTTCTTTTGTGCTGAACACGACGAGGCAGCTTGGGCAACCACAGAACTAAAATAACTTTCCACAGTTGCAAGACCAGCGCATCACCCACACACACGGGACCACCAGGTACACCCTTGACATTTCATAAGTCTCATTTTGCTTTATTTTTATTATGAAAGTTCCCAAGCTTCCTCAAATGAAACCCATGATGACATCTTGCAACAATAACACCTGTTTTTTAGTTCTGCTCTCTCATATATTTTTCAAGATATCTATGCTACCAATGTTCTTTGTTTATAAATTGCGGTCAAGCATGGTCGACCACCCGCTCAAACACCTGACACAATGGGTCACCACTTCTGCGTCCTTAGGGTTTAGCAATACCACTGTAGGCATGCGGTCAACCACCTGAGCCAGTATGACTCCAGTACCAACGTCAATGCGGTTGAACCATTCTGCATTAACCAGGTATATATGTCCTGCACCCCACTTAGGAGCCCTGAACTCTCCTGCAAGTGCCTATCACAAGTGTGGGTTCTCCGGCCGGCCGTTTATCTAATTTGGGACTTCTATGCCTTCTCTCAGGTGGTACATCCCAATTTAGATAACCCTTATTACCTTTTGATCTCTTCATTTATTCTCAGTTCTCACCCAATTCACTGCATTTAATGAGCCTTTAAATTGTAATTCTTGGATGGTCAGTTTTCTCATTTCAGGATTGCCTTCCAGGCACCTACACATTTATTGATAAGTATTTTGTGATTGATATTTCTGACTGATTGAACTATGATCATATTATTCTCTCTAAGCTAATGAATAGATAAATATATTTCTTTTGCTGTTTTAATGACTTGTTGAATAAAAGTGTCACTTCAACTTTATTTCTTCATTTCACATATGTGTTCATTATTCTCAGATAAGCAGTGTTTCGGTGCCTTGTGACACACCAGAAGGGCAACTTATTACCCTTTAACAGCTGGCGACCGGGGATACTCAGCGGACTGCCCACGGACCCCCCCTTCTCGCCCCAGTGCCGGCCACTGGGTGAGTCAGGGATATTTTTCATTTTTTCCCTTGAGTTACTTCAGTTGGTCCTTGGTATGTGGTTGTGAGGTGGGGGCTTTGGGCTCTCTCTCTGTCCGACTCCTCGATCCTCTGTAGCGGTCTGTCTTGCCACGATTCGCACCCTCTGTGTCTCTGTGTGTGGTCACGGCTGCATACGTACTTCTCATTGTATTGTGTAAAGTTCTAGATTTTATTGTGTATTTTGGTTCCTTCGAGGTTAGAGTCCTCGAATGTGGTTCTAGATTTTGGATGTGGTTCTAGATTTTATTGTGTATTTTGGTTTCTTTGAGGTCAGAGTCCTCGAATGTGGTTCTAGATTTTGGATGTGGTTCTAGATTTTATTGTGCATTTTGGTTCCTTCAAGGTTAGAGTCCTCGGATGTAGTTCTAGATTGTATTACGTATTTTATTTCGAGGTTAGAGTCCTCGGATGTGGTTCTAGATTTTGCTGTGTATTTTGGTTCGAGGTTACAGTCCTCTGGTTCGAGGTTTCGGGGTTAGAGCCCTTAATTGTGGTTCGAGGTTTTGAGTCCTCGTTGTGTTTTTTTTAAATATATTGACTTTGCATTTCATTGTTGCCTTCTACGTGTTATCTACAGTGTGGTTTTCTCTTCTGTAGGGTCAGTTTTTCAATGCGTGCTTCCCTTCTTTGCCCGTTTTGTCCTTTTGGGTCACATTATTTCACGGGTCTCTCTCTCTCTCCTGTCTTCATCTCTTCCCTTGACGACCTCATTCTGCATGAATTGGGTACAACATTCTTCTCTTTTATTACACTGTTTCTTCTGTGTAAATGTCGGGTCTTTGCCTGACGGTCCATTTTTGCTGCGCAGCTCACTGCCTCGGAAAAGGGGTAGTCACTTGTGGTCACTGCAGACTTCACCCTCCTTCTTCCCCCTTTGTGGGTTTTCAGCACGGCTGGCTCAGCTGCGCTGTCATTCGATTATAACTTTCTCCTTTTCTCTTCTGCTTTTCTCTTTTATTTCTAAACTCCTCTCATCCCTTATCCTCCTCTTCTCCTCTTCCCCCCCTCTCCCTCTTTCTGTACACACTACAATATACGCTGCTATCATCTTCCCCTCTCCCTTTTTTTTTGCTCACTCTCTTCTCCTCGGCTTCAGATCTCTGCTCTCCCTGCACCTTCTTTGGCCTCTCTCTCTCCTCGGTACTGTTCACACCTCTCTCTCTCTCTCCCTTTTTTTTTTGAACTCGTGTTCTCTCGCACTGCGCTCCCATTTCTAGGCCTCTAGCAAGATTTAATATCTAGGTCTATTTACAGTACTTCCTTCTATTTTTCACGATGCATCTTCTATATTACATCGTAATTTATTTTCGAATAATATGTCATGTTTAATGTTTGTTTTTTATGCTTCATGGTTTCTTGTCTTTGGCCTTGTTATTTGCCAATTGTGCTTGTTATTTGCCTATTGTGCTTCTAATAACATAGCGCCTACTTGCCCTTGTCCTACCCCAGTACCCGCCACTCCTTGGTCCGGCACCTTCCCACAGTAGCCGAGTGTCTTGACCACCATTTCATTTAGCTGGTGCCTGGGTTGCACTCACACGCCTCTCACCCTTATCTAATTGCAACACCACTAGGTAGTTAAAATAACCCCCGCAATCCCCTACACCACCCTTCCTCATGCCGTACCTTTAACATCAGCACATTCATTCATGATATTTTTTGTCTATCATTTGCCTCTGCAACTGCAAGACAATAGGGTGAAAAAGTATTCCTCCCTCTCTCCCTGCCACCCTCGATATCAACTATGACCAACCCCCCCCACGTATTATCAATTGCACAATCCATTTGGTTCACAACATTGCTATCGCTGTCCATAACACCACTTTTAACGAACTAACTACCCTCCTCCTAGACAGCTAGCTATAGAGAATGCAGCTGCAGAGCTGGTGCAGCAGAAGCTTAATAAGAAAAAGGACACCCCATATACAGTCATGTTAGCTGCACCTGTCACTCAGATGACGGCAGTCACCACATTTCCCCAGACTGCCGTGAATGCACTCGCAGCCAACACTCAGCCTGCCCCACAATGGATGCAACAACAGCCCCCGTGCAATACATGTCAGCACAACCTGCTTACAGCAATGACCAACAACATTATTACAACAACAACAGAAAGAATGCCAATGGTAACACAGGTATGCAGGGAAGAGGGAATGGAATGGGACAACAGAGATTACAACTGCAGTCAGGACAGCACACCTGTTTTTATTGTCACAAGGTAGGCCATATGAAAAGAGAGTGCCGTACTAGACTTCAAGATCAGAACAAACAATCCATGGGTCCCGCCCAACAAGCACCACACCAATTCCAATGACAGCAAATACACCCACAGCGCCTCCAGCCCTAAATATTGTACTCTCGCGCTCAACCTACCCAGCCACTGCTCCTGCAAATACAGGTTCCCATGCAACAGCAGCAGCAGGCACCTGCATACCAGTATTACAGGCGGACCTCTGCCCATTTCAGATCAGATAGCGGACAGACAGGAATATCTCATGGGCCATAAGCCCATTGCCTACTGCAGCGGCATGTTAGACTCTGTCATGAAAGGTCCTTACCAATGCGAGCATTCGCTGTTGAGAAAAGTACCCCCATTGTCATGGGATCCCCGTTAACACTGTACACTGAGCATGCCGTCTTTGCCATAATTCAGAAAGTTAAGACAACATTAACAACATAAAGAGTGTCAGGTTATGAAGTGATACTGTCATTTGCCTTCCTTGAAAGTTGTCAAATGTCACACAGTCAACGCTGCCACATTCTTTGCACATCCCATTCGAGCCTCAGATGATGACACCCTTGATTGTGCCACATTCTCTCCAGATGAGTCAGGAGCAGCAAAAGAGGACCCCTTGCCAGATAGCACTGTATATTTTGTTGATGGGTCCTCCACCATTGACCAAGAAAAAGGGGTCAGGTACACAGGAGCCGCAGTGGTTAGGGCCCAACAGCATGAGTCTTCTGATTCCCTAGACATTCTACAGCAGATTGCATTACCTCCACATTATTCAGCCCAAGCAGCGGAGTTAGTGGCACTTATTGCCGCTTTAAATAATGGGGCTGACAACTGCATCACTGGTTATTCAGACTCTGCATATGTCACGACAGCAACACACTACAGCATCTTGCGCTGGAAAAGGCGTGGATTTCTTAAATAAGATGGGACACCTGTGAATCACAAACAGTTATTAGAAGAACTTAGATCTGTGAATTTTTTTTTTTATATATTCTTGTATTTGAAGCCTGTCTAGCAGATGCTGATCTATTGATTTATTAGTGAGACCATAATATCTAGGTGCATCTTGATTGTCATGTTGATTCTTTTTTAATATATGCAGATATTGACTGTATGAGCAAATTTTGTCAATTTAAAGTTGACTGGCCTTATACCAATTCCGCCATTTAAGGGAAAAAGCTCGCTAGTTAATGTTGCTGTCATCTGTATCACACCAGTCATTAGCCTTACAGATCGCCGTTAGTTATTTGATGCTGTGGTCTGTAGTACACCGCAACACTCCTCCCCCTCATCTGGGTACGTGCCCAGCACACCCACTTTGACTGAGGCAGGTTCAATTTGAGACCACTCAACTGGTTTGTGGTGCATCCAGAGTATACTGTGTCTAGCTACCAAGTAGCTGCCTTCAAGACTGTTAAATGGAGTACCTTCAGTTCCTTGACCATCACACCGCACACTTCTCATCTCATCTTTCTGGCATGCTTGGACGCTTAATAACGGCTCCTCCCACTTGAATATTGAGTCAAGTGGTAGTAAGAGGGGGAGGAGTGTTTTCGCAGGCATTAATTGACCACGTCACACAGCAACCTTTTTATGTTTTCTGGTTGCTATTATGCCCTAGACTTGGCCCAGCAGCAAATGATAGGCCAGCCAAGCAAAGGTAGATGACATAATAGGTTGATCTCAAGGACTGCAATCCCTTACCGCCCAGAGCCCAATTATAGAAGAGGTAATACCAGGTAAAATGAAGCTATTCCCTTTGATATCTTTGGATCCTCATTCTATTCAACATGCCCCTCAACATCTAGATTATTGACACCAATAGAACAATGAACAAAGATTGTAAAAATGAGTAAAGTGCCTTGCTGGTAACAATCAAAAATCTCCTTCATTATTGGAAATAGATCTTTACACAATAATGTTCTATGGCCCACAATGTTAGAAGACTAAAAATGCCATCAATATAAGTAATATAGTTTCCTGGCAGAAAGGAAAATACTTTCAGTTTCAAATGCTTATGAATATCTCTCTGTTTAGATGACCAATTATAAAGTCATAAAATAATTTTTCATTATAGTCCTGATGAATATCTTTAGGCATCAATACTTCAATGAACAAAATGCAGGGGCCTACCTGGTCAGCTAGATGCTAGATTAACATAGTAAGATTACACAAAATACTGCAGCCCGAGATACTAAGTACAGAATGATTTACTCCTACCTGCATCCGAATTCAGCAGCAGCCAAGGCAGGCACAGGCAATGGCTCAAATGCAAGAACCGATCTGGGAATATGTCGCAACAGAGCACACACAGTTGATGTTTGCTATTACAAAATGAGGTTTCGAAATTGTGGCTCATGTTCAAGTTGGTTGGTGCCACTGGCCTTAGAGCAACGAAGATGTCGGAGCGGATGTTGAACATTAAACAAAGGAATGAAATGCACGCCAGCTACGCCCCATTTTCGTTTTGGGTCAAAATATAGGTCCAATATATTATTGTAGGCCCTTAGGAGCAAAAGACTAGAATATACGGCGTTTACACAACGTGCATGACATACAGAGAACGTGAGCCTGTGTTTGACTTGATGGTCACAGGTTCATATGCTACTAGGTCTATTGAGCATTTCATCCTTCTATAGTGGATAGATGCGGGGTCTGATCAGCCCTTCATCATTCTGAGGTGGATGAATGGAGTACCATTGGGTTGAAGGAACAATAAGGATCTGGTATCTAGCGCCAAAATACCATTCTGAGTAAAAGTGTGCTTTACAAAAAAGACATGTGATATTAAATATTTTATTCAGCATAGCGTACAATTAAACACAACACATGTTTTTAGATGTTAGGAGGTAACAAAAGAGTTAATAGGCTTTCTCTTGGGCTGCCATTGAGAGTAGCACTCTTGGCCGACCACAGATTATGGGCGTTGAGCCAGGCAGGAAAGAGACTTCCTGTGGTTTGTAACGATCGGGAGATTGAGGCCACCTTCATGTAAAGATATGTATGTATACAGTTAGAACACAGAGAGCTGTGTAAAGAGAAATAAATTGCCTAAGATTACACTATTTGGTAAAAGGGGGCAGCCGTGATTAAATACAGTGTTTTAGGTTTCACATTATGCAGTTTAGCGACTGGTTATGCGTGTATTTATATATATACATGCATGCTTCGATCCCTTGTGACAATTGTACTGTTTAAGATAAAGTAAGCTAAGTGTACGCACGTCCATCAGATATTAAAGCAGCATTGCTAGGTTCTTTAGAGCTGAAGAAAATATTGTTGTAACAAATTAGATTGTAAGGTGGAATCTGCTAAAATGCATTTTAATGCAGTGCATTCGCCAGGGACTACAAAAGATAAATAATATATAGTAATATCATATTTATGTTTTGAGGTTAGTAATGAAAACATGAGTATATGTAAATACAGGAGGACAGTGTGCATTGAATAACTGTGCTTCATAATATATTGTATATAAATATGAAATATATGAGAAATTGTATGAGAAACACGCACAGCAAAGTTTCTTTCAAACTCAGGTTTCCAGGTGGAGGAAAGAAGGGCCCGATCAGTACTGAGCTTCGACATAGCAATAATGGAACACGGATTTTTGGCCCAAAGATTTTTTTTAAATAATAATAGACTACTCACAAACAGCTGTCCCCATTGCCAAAACGAAAGGATTAACAGAACAGACTTCAGGGTCGACCATGCACCCCCTCATCTCTGGACAACGAACTAGAGGAGGTTAACTTGTTCACATTGACTGTTCAAGAGGAAGAAGACGGTGACAGCTTGGTCATTTATGGATTCAGACGTAGCTTCAACAACCGCCGTACAGAAGTGTCTTATGCAAAGTCATGTATTTGTATTTTAATACTTTGCAGTATTATCAGAGTGGCACTAGGAAGATGTATTAGTTCACTGTTATATCTCATTGTGCTATTAGAAAGGCTTGTATTGCTCAAAATATTGAAGTTGCAAATACCACTGTGCACCCCAAGTCACCTCCAATATACCTGCCAGCACTTGGAGAAAATGGCCCTTGTAAGAATGCAAAAGGGTTCACCATCCTCTGCCAGTACCGTCAGCACCCCAAATATTTATGCACACCCTGTGTCCTAATACCCTTCCCCTGTTGGAAGTAATAATGTATTAATGCAATAATGTGAATAGTGCCGAAGCAGTTAGAAAGCATACTGATGATTCCCTTCACAGCAACATGTGGTACATTCAGATGACAACAATAGGTAGACAGAAGACTAAGGAGTACTGTTATATAACTCATAGACTACGCATGCAGTAGGCACAGATAGACTGATTTTACCTAGGGAGGTACTACCACATACGGTAGAATATTTCCTACACCTGTTCCTCTACAGAATACACAACCAAATGTCAGATTATTGAGGCTACCTTCTCCGAAGTGGTTGTAACTAGAAATATAAGGGACCACATCCCAATGATGCATGATGTTGTCACTGACAGTTCCAGAACAGAAGGGAAGGCAACAAGGATATTTTAGATAAGTGTTCCTGATATAGACCTTAGTGTAGTCTTTTGTAGGAACTATGGGTTTATGATAACAGGATCTCTATCAGACTACCATGGCTCGTTGCCCCACACCCTACCGTGCCCATGCAACAATAGAACTGCTTTATTGTTATTTGCACTAATTTACGTCCATGGCAAATTGAGTGCCACAGGTTACTTGAGGCATAGAGCAGCGTCCTTAGGGCACCATAGGGTAGACTAGGATCATGAAGATGAGATAGACAGGTAGTGTAATTGGGGTGGGGAGAAAAATGTCAAAAATTATAAAATGATTTCAAATTAAAGGCACCTCTTCTCTGTTTTCTAGGATGGCATGTTACCTGTGGGTCGGGACACAAATTGCAAACAGCACTGTTTTTAATTCGGACATTAAATGTGGCACCTCCAGCCTAATGAACTTTTTACTTTTACTGAGCCTGCAGAGAACGGCTCTATCTCCAACAGCCCTCACGAAGGAGCAGCCTGTGCTCACTAGAAGTATCCATTATAGTTCCAGCAGCAAATATCTCCCACATCGATGCCCATCTCTGGCTCTGTTATCTGGCTCGACTGACAGTGGCAGTATGCTGAGTAATAAGGGAGGACAGCTTTCAAAGACTTACGAAAGGAGGTTTGCCTATTGAACAGAGTGCAGCTCTTTTTCCAACACCATCATTGTGATGTTCCAGGTCAAGGCAAAAGCACTCTGACTTTGAAATATAAAGAGGAGGGTATGCCTTTGGATAAGGAATTGTGCTGCACATTACCAACATTGAAGAAAATGGCTCCATCACCAATGCCATCAACGACTTGAACAAGATAGAAAAGAAATGGATTTCTGAAGGAGGTGCCATAGCAGACAGCCACTGATTGGTTGAACTTTGACTGGATATCTTTGTGGCTGTTCTAAAAAGTATTTTTTCCTGTTGCTCTTTGTGTTGCGGCCCGCAGATAAATGTCATTGTGTGAAAAGAATGAGTACTAAAGTAATAGAAATTAACAATGCCAAGATAGGGATCTACAGGAAGTTCATACGTAGGGTCAGTAGACCAAGGAATAGAAGTATATTAGCAATGTTAGAGGTATCTGAGCTCACACCGACTGGCTCACGTTTGCAGATGACCCCTCCCGACATCAACTACTAAGTACATACTGCTCCCCCGCTTCCTCCAGGTACACCTTTTGCAGGGATAGACTATGCCATAGCTCCTTATGACGCTCTGGTTAAAAACACAGATGGGGAAATACGTTGAGCTAAGAGCCCAAATAAATAGGGAGTGCCCGTGCCACTATGCTAATGACACCCCTTGGAACATAGGCTGAGATAAAGAACAAGCTATATATACAGTTAGACGTGTGTTCAAAAATGAACAAGAGGAGGGAAATGTTGGAGGGTCACGTTTTACTATCTAAATTCCCAACCTAGCCTTTTTGCTCGACCCATGTAGAATGAAGGTCCTTGCATACCCCCTGCAAGCTAAAATCTGGAAATGTGCTATTTTGACCATTTTCACCATACACAGTCAGTAAGTGATAGCCCACACATCCCTTGAACCCCCTGCATATAGGCCTAAGCCAAAGCCCACTGCCTCAGGTTACCAACTTTGATAATGAAATCTACTAGGCCCCAATGTTCTTGAACATGCATTTCTTTTGTGCTGAACACGACGAGGCAGCTTGGGCAACAACAGAAGTGAAATATCTTTCCACAGTTGCAAGACCAGCACATCACCCACACACACGAGACCAGCTGGTACACTCTTGACATTTCATAAGTCTCATTTTGCTTCATTTTTATTATGAAAGTTCCCAAGCTTGCTCAAATGAAACCCACGATGACATCTTGCAACAATAACACCTGTTTTTAGTTCCGCTTTCTCATATATTTTTCAAGATATCTATGCTACCAATGTTCTTTGTTTATAAATTGCGGCCAAGCATGGCCGACCACCCGCTCAAACACCTGACACAATGGGTCACCACTTCTGCGTCCTTAGGGTTCAGCAATACCACGGTAGGCGTGCGGTCAACCACCTGAGCCAGTATGACTCCAGTACCAACGTCAATGCGGTTTAACCATTCTGCATTAACCAGATATATATGTCCTGCACCCCACTTAGGAGCCCAGAACTCTCCTGCAAGTGCCTAGCACAAGTGTGGGTTCTCCGGCCGGCCGTTTATCTAATTTGGGACTTCTATGACTTCTCTCAGGTGGTACATCCCAATTTAGATAACCCTTATTACCTTTTGATCTCTTCATTTTTTCTCAGTTCTCACCCATTTCATTGCATTTAATGAGCCTTTAAATTGTAATTCTTGGATGGTCAGTTTTCTCATTTCAGGATTGCCTTCCAGGCACCTACACATTTATTGATAAGTATTTTGTGATTGATATTTCTGACTGATTGAACTATGATCATATTATTCTCTCAAAGCTAATGAATAGATGAATATATTTGTTTGGCTGTTTTAATGACTTGTTGAATAAAAGTGTCACTTCAACTTTATTTCTTCATTTCACATATGTGTTCATTATTCTCAGATAAGCAGTGTTTTGGTGCCTTGTGACTACACCAGATGGGTAACGTATTACCCTTTAACCAGTTTTATCAAAGAATACTGAAATAGTAGTTTAGCATCCTCAATACTGTTGAAGGCGGACACGTTACCCTATCACAATGGTGATGGATATCCCATCCATCGAAATATAAATCCCACAGGATATAATGGTATTTATATTTCAGCAGACGGGATATCCATCACCGTTCCCATGGAATGACCAATCTGTAAAGATTTAAATCAGGCCCTACGTGTTTTTTGTAGGTATAGATAGGTAAAGAGTGAATTGCAAAATTAATTAATGTTTGAAGGTTTCTAGGGTATGGAATGATTATATGTAATGTGTTTTTTTATAAATTGGTCAAATAGAATTGTTTGTGTATGGGTTTTAATTTTTGTATTGACAAGTTGAGATAATATCAAACATAAATTAATACATTTAAATTGAATTGAAGACCATTGATATCCCTCATGATGAAACAGCAATATACAATTGATTGTGCAATATTTATTATGGTGTAATCATTTGAATATGGCAAAAATGAGGCTAATAGTATTACACAATATGTTCATTTTAGTAATCCCTTCTACAGCATATAAACACAACAATAATGAGACTAATATTTCTGATGCACATATTTACAATATAATGTACATTACTTCACATGACAATGTTGATATTGTAATCATAAGCCTTTATTTGTAAAAAAAAGGGGCCCTTCACTCATCCAGATCTTGACAAAAGCAGTTTTTGTAGAGTTTAGGGATTCATGAATCAGAGTAAAGTAATTTTGGGATGACATCATCTAATGCTGAATTAATCCAAGTGTTTACCGAGGTCCAATCTTGCTCAATTTGGTTAGTCAAAACACAATAAGAGTTTTTCCATTGTTGACTATAAGCAATTCTGTCTAGATTTAGTCTGTGGTTTTCTCCAAGGTTTATGCTATGATATACCGTTAACAGACTTCAAAGAGGTCACTAAAGAAATTAATGCTACTTTCTGACCTCTCCGAGAGAGCTCTGAAAATGAAGAAAATATCAATGTGGATAGTTTGTAGAAATTAAATAATATACGTGCAACATCAGTGCACACATTACATAAACTTTATCGTTTCAAGTAGTATCATATTCGACATATATGAGGATGGTTTTAATCACAGTTTCAAGCCATTATGTGTCAATCATATGTTATAGTACACGTTTAGGACAGTCGGGTTTCTTCTTCAGAGTAAATATATATATATATTCTTTATTGCCCGATTAATTAAAATCATTACAATAAAACAACACAGTTCATAAAACAAGGCAATTTCTTACATTCCTTAAAGATAATGAGAAAGTGTTAACATATCTTTATAACTGTTAGAAATACATAAAATATCATAAAAAGGTATTTTGTTCATAATCGAATATAGACATTACATTTCATTATTATTCACCATACATATTAGTAAACCCATCCATACAGATAATCTTTGAGTCCCCTCTCAGTTTTTTAACAGCCCCTAAAAAGAAGCAGAGCATTCAATAACACGTTTGGTCCAGTTGTGATCTTAGTACTTAATATATAAAGTACATTCACATTTCTTAAAATTACCCCGAATCTCAGATACTTTATGAAATGTAACAAGTTACATTGTCAGTATAGGGGAAAACAATACAGTTGGAGTCATAGCCGCTTTCTATTCTTATTATATGACCACAACATTCTTCAGAGTAAGTACATTATCTATTGAGCGAGGATGGTTTTATAGTCATTAAAACTTCATTACAACATCTTAATTAGCATGGTTAAACACTCTATTGTGAGTAGATTCTCTAATTCTACTATAAAGGCACTCTTTAATAGAAATGTCGAATGAAACATTTCCATTTATCATTAAATCAAATAAGAAACATGTGCTAAGTGCACATTCATGTCATGCATCTATTAACATTTTTTGTTGCAATTTGTGACATGTAAAGAGTGGGCATCTTTGCGCTGCACCACGACTTATAGATAAACATTCTCTGTCCAACTCAGTAATTAAGAATTTCTTTCTAGGGCATTGGATTGTTGCAGCAGGGCATACAATCCAAATAACCGATTATGGTATCTTTATAATTTAGATGGACAGTGCAGAACCTTTTGCGGCTGTGGTGGCAGAATGTTTTCTTAGCTTTTTTTTCTCTCACTTAGTGAGACAGTTTTTTTTCCTTGTATGAGAATACAGTCACTGGGTCTCTCACGTTCGTTAAAATTGACTAAAATGCATTTTCAGCCCTGTTATAGGTCACAGTCATGGATGTCACTCAGGAATACCTAGGTGTGGTAGATGCCACCCCTGGATTGCTCTGATGTACTCATGGCACTGCCATTCCTACACTTGGTCCAGGTGTCATGAAAGCAATGACAGGAACAGAAAGTGAATAGGAATATAAACGTCCTTCTTATTTTCTACAGCTTGCACTCATTTGTCTTTTTCTAGGCCTTCATCAGCAAATAGAAGGCAGCCACAGGTCAAATCTATGATGTCATTGGAATGTCAAAGTGATGGTCCTTCAGTTACTTATGGTATTTTGGTAAATTGAAACGCATGGTCCAAGTGGCGCATACATGCCAGAATAACCAAGTTCAACAACCACAGGTATAGGCCTGCTGGACATCGGATGTTTGTGACATCTAGAATTTCAGCCAAACCCTAAATGCTAATTAACTATTCTTAAATCTTGTCAAAAGTGAAGCTGCTGTATGCAACTAGGGCCTTTCCAGAAACATGGGCGGTTCTCAGACTGTTGTGTGTGTCTTTCCTTCTTCAAAGTCACTCAGTGACCATCTGACATGGAACTGACAGCCATTCCAAACTCTGGTTCAATTTTAAGGACTCAAATAAAGTAGAATAACTTGCAGTACGTTACCTGCAGGAATTTTAGTCCGAAGAATTTATAAGTGAAATGTTTCCTCTGTGATATACATCCTAAAAATGTCTCTTCCTTTCACTCCTTCAAAAACGTGTAACAGATCTCATTGCCACCTTGTCATCATGCACTACCAATTACCTGGAGTTTCGGCTCCTATGATAAGAAGCCTTTAGTATGTGCAGACATTTAAATATCATCCCTTTCTTTTTATTAATAGATGGTGCTATGTGACATTATTCACGCGGCTCCTTTTCCCCCCAATGCATGTTAGCAGGAATGTCTATTTTCAAACGATGTTCGTGTTCGACAAGGCAGTGCTTCAGGCAGGGCAAGAATTCTACCTTTTACACATTAGCACATGCTCTGCATTTGGCAAACATTGACTTTCTATTTGTCCCTAAGAGATAAACTCCGATTATTAGGCTCACACAATCGTCATTTTTTTTTGCTTTCTTGCATCGACACGGACCATGGTGCAAGGGTGCCTGTGTTGTAGGCAGGATTGTTTTTGTGCAGGAAGGGGTACATTCCTGCACAAAAGCAATCCTTAGAGGCATTTCCTTCTTTCTATGTGTGCTGCAGAATGCAGCACTAGAAAGAGGAAAAAATGATGAGAAATAAACATATTTCTCGTCGTTAAGCCTACTCTGGTAAGGCATAAGATTTTGGTGCAATCACAGGTTCACAGGTCCTTGTAAATCCGTTAATGCCTCAAAATCCATTAAAGTTGTGTGGGAACACCCTCCGCAACGCCCATGGAATGCCTACCCAGAGCAGAGTAAGGCAATGCAGCGATTTGCAGTGCGTTGCCATACTCCATATTTATAAAGCTTTGCGTGGCTCATCAGAGCTGTGATCACCCATGGAAAGATGTAGCCTCCAGGCTGGGAGCTGCCGGTGCAACACACATCATATAACTAGAAAGTTGCAATAAATTAGAGCCAAAGATAATAAAGATCACTCAATATTGGGTGTAAAATAGTATACAATAATCCGTGACTGCTAAACATATTTAGAAAGGTATTACAATAACAATAAACCTAGATAGTAGAATGACTTTGTGCTCTAGGGTGATCAATTAAACTGTGACAAGGACTAGATGTCTGAGTGATCTCTTAAGAGCTGATCAGTTTGTTCCTATTGCCCACCCGATTCACGCATTGTTTTAAGTTCACCATCTGGTGTGTAGACCTAAGACTCCCATCCCAGAAATCACTTTAATAGGTCCTACTCACCAGAGTTCAGAGTTCAACATGACCCTGATTCTCACTCTGTTAGATATGCTACATGTGGCCCTCAAAGCAAGGCCATTGTCGGTGCTATGAGAACTTTAAACTATTACCACCCTCTGCAGTAGTAAACAAGTCACTGCTGCTGAGCAGTGCTCTCCTAGTGATAGAGAGTGAGTTTTCTCATGCGTCCTGTACAGTCCCGCAACTTGTCCTCATTATGAGGCATAGACAGCATGGATGCTTTTATCTGCATGACTGCATCACCATGGATCAATTAATGTTGGTACAGAAAAGCATGATGTCATAGCCCGGCTGTGGTTGTGGTACAATTGCGGGATGGGGCAGTAATCAAATCCATGCAAATTTTCACTCTTTTGCATCCTGCCCGAGAAACCACATGGCATGCAATTTATTGAAAATCATTTACTTTTTGTTTCCAGTAAAGAATTCAAAATATATATACTGTTTTCTATCACTAACCTATGGGATAGCAGTCATACCCCCAAAATCTGGTTAGTATAAACCTATAACATTCATGTTCCTACTGATAAAAGAAACTCACGGGTAGCCCATAATGTTATGAAACAGTTGTTCAGTACATTGACAACAAAGGGCTATCTGTACGACCATTCTAAATTGCAACTCGCAATTTGCACTCAATTGTGAGTCACAAATTGTGAGTCGCAATTTAGAATGTACAACTGTGTCAGAGACACTATTTGCGATTCCCAATGGGGTCGCAAAATGCGAGGCTCATGAATATTAATGAGCCACTCGCAATTTGCGACCCCATTGCGAATGGCTGCCCTCCCACGGAAGGTGGCCTGCTAAGCCCAGCAGAACTCCATGTCTGGGACTGCTTTTTAATAAAGCAGTTTTTTTTAATGCAGCCCGTTTTCCTTGAAGAAAACGAGGTGCATTTTTTAAAAAAATGAATCATCTTCGTTTCTTTTTTTAAGGGCAGATAGTGGTCCTAAGACCACTGCCTGCCCCTAAAAAGTATTTTACCCTGCATTTGCAAAGGGGAAGGGGTCCCCTCGGACTCCTTTCCCATTTGCAACTGCATTACCACCCTCTTGAAGAGGGCGGTAATTTGTGAGTGGTCGCAAAACATTTGTACATGGCTTGTGCGTCGCTATTAGGAAGGGAACACCCCTTCCTAATAGCGAGTCGCAAATCACTATTTTGTGAGTCACAATTTTTTTTAACTCGCAAAATAGTGTATGTACATGGCCCTATCAGATTTAGCATGCGCAAACGGGTCGCAAACCTTTTTGCACATGCTAAATCTCGTCGTACATCTGGCCCAAGGGTGTCTTGGAGTTCAGTGACTGGAATAGGATAACAAGTAAGATGTGATTAGATTTCAGTTTAGGGCTATGTCTTTAATTGCACGACATGTGGGCCCTAGCAACTTCAGGTCAATGACACCCCACTCCAATGGCCTGACCTTGATAACGAAGACAGGCTAAATGGCACTCTGATGCATGGGGATCATCACGTGTGAGCCCACTGACATCAAAGAAGGCACCGGGCTAAATCAGGTCCTTTCTCTGGACTTTCATTTCAGCAAGAGCTGGATCTCACACAAAAGGACAACGTCAGGGCATTCAATAAGAGAGGAATTGCACTTCCTAGGATGAGTAAGTACTTAGCTGTCTTTCACAACTACATGAGTGTGCTAATGAGTTTCTAATGAGGGATGGGAAGGTTGGGCTCTGTAACCAAGTCTTAGGACTCCTTTGGTTGGGGACTTCCACAAAGGGAAGGTCAGATGCAGGGCAGGCCAGCAGAACATCAGAAGGTCTTCAGGATTGTTTCTAGTCTCTGAGAAATGGGCAGGCCCCAGCTCTTAGCTCTAGAAGCACACTGCAAGATCCACACACATCTGTATCAAAGGCTGTCTTCAGCCTCAATCAACAGTGAAAGTCCAGATTTTTTTTCCAGCCCTTGGCAGTTGGGCATTCGCGCTTTGTGAATCAGTGGCAGTGCATTTTTATAATTTGTATTTCCATGATATCAAGTTGTGACAAGTTTGCCCTCAGACATTTTTTGGGAAGGCTAGGACTTGTTTCCAAACCTGAGCGTGCTTTGGGCCTGGTCTCTACATAAGACAAGACATATATAATCTCCACACTCTGGCAGGAGCCCTTGTGTAATCTCCTAAGGGAGGACCTGGTACAAAAGAGCAAAGGGCCAGATGTATGAAGCATTTTACCTCTTGCAAACGGACCGGTAAAATGCTTTTTGGCATATACTATCCCTATTCAGTAACCTATTACCGATGTGCAAAATAGGGTTTCCAAGTTGCTATTAGGAAAGGGCGTGTTAAGGGTGTCCCTACCTAATAGCAAGTTGCACTGGTATGTAGGAATGTTTTGCGACCTGAATGCGCTCACAAAATATTTGAAGCTACCACCGACTTAAATTTGGTGGCAACCAATCTGCAAACGGGAAGGGGTCCCCAAGGGACCTCTTCCCCTCTGTGAATGTAGGCACCAACATTTTTAAGAGCAGGCGTGGCCCCACAGACCACTGCCTGCTCTTAAAAAAGGAAAAGGTAGATTTTCATTTTTCTTTTTGAAATGCATACTGTTTTCCTTTAAGGAAAACCATGTGCATTACAAAAAATGCTTTATTTATAAAGCAAAATGAAGATGCAAAAAGCGCGTAATTGACGCACAAGATTGGCGCACTGCTATGAGTGGGACCTTTTCCCTTTCCAATCCATTACATTCATTCATGTTTCGTCCAAAGCTTGACCATTTAATCACCATTTTAATCCATTTCTTGCTTGTAAATATCACGGAGACAGCGAAATTCCATTTAAATGTTTATTGAACATTTTCAAATGCAGCTGCTTTCCATTCCAGGCTTCTACACAGCGGCACGTGTAATTTAATAAACACCAATGTCAGCCCTTTATCTGTAACCCAATGCATTTCGAGCCAAAGGCTCTTCGTCAGGGGTTTCTGCAAAATACAACACAATCAGCTATAACAACTGCACCAAACGAATATATGAATTAAACATCAACAAAAAAACAAAAAAAGAGAAAAACAAAGAAAAACCCTCTATGCTCCCAGTTCCCTCGTGATGTCCTGATGAAAACGTAAAATATTAATATCACGCTCACCCCTACAACAGTCAACCACCAGATGCCAGCCCACGATTATCCCTCACACCATCCCAAGTAAAATAAACACTTCCCGATCGTTCCCGCTTTTTACCTGTAAAGCACAAGCCTCTCAACCGATGTTCTCCTCTCTAACTCTCGCAAAGACTGCTCTCGCAATCACCCTCCCACACAAACTGATATAAAGGATAATACTCCGGCTCAGGTGCCATCCATCAGCCTAAACTATCCAACCACGTGGTTCAATACCTCCATCCCTAATACTACAACACCCATAATACACTCACTAACCAAAAGAAAAATCATCCTGACTCTTTGACCCTCTAAATCACACATCACATTCAAAACACACTCAACGCCCAATCAAAAACATAAAATTAACACACAACCTCCCTCTCCCTTCACCATAACCACCGAAACTTATATCCCAAACAGACACAAAACTCGACACAAACCACACTACTCACTCAACACTCATTACAAACCTCTATCATTTATCTCACAAATGTTTCCCCACAACATAACTGAAAAAACATGCCTGAGGAGAACATCAGTTGAGAGGCTTGTGCTTTACAGGTAAAAAGCGGGAACGATCAGGGAAGTGTTTATTTTACTTGGGATGGTGTGAGGGATAATCGTGGGCTGGCAACTGGTGGTTGACTGTTGTAGGGGTGAGCGTGATATTAATATTTTACGTTTTCATCAGGACATCACGAGGGAACTGGGAGCATAGAGGGTTTTTCTTTGTTTTTCTCTTTTTTTTGTTTTTTTGTTGATGTTTAATTCATATATTCGTTTGGTGCAGTTGTTATAGCTGATTGTGTTGTATTTTGCAGAAACCCCTGGCGAAGAGCATTTGGCTCGAAATGCATTGGGTTACAGATACAGGGCTGACATTGGTGTTTATTAAATTACACGTGCCGCTGTGTAGAAGCCTGGAATGGAAAGCAGCTGCATTTGAAAATGTTCAATAAACATTTAAATGGAATTTCGCTGTCTCCGTGATATTTACAAGCAAGAAATGGATTAAAATGGTGATTAAATGGTCAAGCTTTGGACGAAACATGAATGAATGTAATGGATTGGAAAGGGAAAAGGTCCCACTCATAGCAGTGCGCCAATCTTGTGCGTCAATTACGCGCTTTTTGCATCTTCATTTTGAATATAGTGACTTGGGATGGGTCACTAAGTGGAGCGCACGCAAGTCAGAATATGCATCAATTAAGGATTACGTGAAAGGGAAGGAGTGCACTCTAATGCAGATACTTTTATTTATAAAGCAATCACAGACATGGTGGTCTGCTGTCTCCAGCAGGCTACCATCCATCAGCAGGCTACCATCCATGTGAGTGCAGATCATTCCCAATGGGTCGCAAAGCGATACCTACCTCGTAAATATTAAAAAGGCATGACTATTTGTGACCCACTGGCAATCGCCAAATGTACATGGGTGTCCGCGATTTCCAAATTGCAGATCTCAAAAATTCACAATTAGGAAATTGCAAGCTCACTTTTTTGTACATCTGACCCCAAGCGAGGAAGAAGTGGAAATTGATGCTGTCATAGCTATTTTCCTGTGGGCAGCAAACATCCTCTATCTTGCATCCAATTTTTCATATCAAAAAGTTGTTAGTGGTCAGATAAAGGTAAGCATAATGACGGGAACTCATGATGGCTACCTCCCATGTGGCTCACTATAGTATTTATCTGGTGCTCCTCTCTCCGATCCCTGCCGCCTTCACAAATGCCTGCCTTGTTTCCCCCAACTATCACCCTCCTGTAAATCTCTCAAACCCTGCATCCCTAGAGCACTCCTTGTTCCCTCTTCTGCACTTTCCTGCAAGCAGCTTCTCATAACTGCCACTGTGATGGGGTATTATTTTGTTCCATTTTATAGAAATGAAAGTTGGGCTGTGCTGAAGGGTCCCTTGCAGTCAATACACTCCTCTTTTTGTTTCGATATCAAAAGAAGGTCAGGGGAGCCTTCATTATAGTTCCTTTTAATGGCATACCTTACTTCCTTTGTCATAGAAATTAGAAATTAAAGAAGGATTGCCATCCAATCTTAATTGGAAATAGAAACAAAAAAGAGGACTGTGTTGAAGGCAAAGGAGCTTTCCATACAGTTCTCCTTTCATTTCCTACCAAGATTTTAATGTACTCAAGCAGCATGTGTTAGTACATTAAACACATACCTAGGATGTGAGACAGAATATTGATTGCAAAAATAATGTGTGCACAGAATATTGTTTCAAAATGTTTGAGGCCTAAAATATCGAGAAGGTAAGTGCAAACAGGTAAGTATAGATGTACTATTCTTAACTACACATTTATGTACCTTCTATATATATTTGTGTGTGTGTGTGTGAATATATATATATATATGGTAGTCTCCAGTAGGTAGTTAAAGTTAGAACCTAGTTTCCATAGGAAAAGTGTTTTTTGATTTGCCAATATCTTTGGTGCCGTTTGAACTATCTTCGCGAAATTTTCAAAACTAATGGGTGGGCCCTCTCAGCTCCTCTATTGAAAATTTCAGGGTGATTCCTGAAGCGGGGGCTGACAAAAAAGGGGTGTCCCAAAGCGCGTTTTCTCCATGTTAATTTCAACAGGAAATTTTGGAACAGGCTACAGCCCGAACTGCTGAAAGGAATTACACCAAACTTGGCAAAAAGTTAGCTCTTGATTCAGGAAGCTTCCTTTTTTAAATGGTGTAAATACATTCTGGAATTTTTGAAATAATAAAGGAAAAAGAAATATAGATATCTGGGTGGAGCCTATCAACACATCCCCTCCCGAGCATGAGCTTAATTCTAATTGGCTGCCAACCCTCCAAACCAGGAAGTGTTGGCAGTCATCTTGTGCCTCGCATCGAGTGAAAATCAAAAAGGTGAGACATACATTGCAAACAAGAAAAGGGGGCAGGGTAAAAAGACCCTGACCCCCCAGGCCTGCTCAGGGGGTCCCACAGGGACCCCAGGCCCCAGAAAAGCCTATTTTCTTTTAATTTTCAGGCCAGATCGTGGGGTCAATTTGATTTATGTAGCAGGGGCCCGCTGGGACCACATAGCCCCGGGGACCGCCACCTCCCTGGGGCTTCTAATCAACAAGGGCCAGGTGCCTTGCAGGCCCCCCCAAGGCCCTTGGACCCCCACCTCCCTGGTGAGAGATGAGGTCCCCTGGCCAGAAGTGGCCTGGGAGGGGGGCCACACGGCCCCCCCTCACCTTTATTTATTTATTTTTTAAATGTCCGGACCCCGGGTATGGGGTCCCCGGGGCAATGGTGGTCTGAGGAGGGGGGCCATACGGCCCCCATCTAAAATTAAAAATAAAGGGTGGCCAGGCCCGGGGGGATGGGTATACCGGGACCAGAAGTGGCCTAGGGAAGGGGGGCCACGCTGCCCCCTCCCGTAATTAAATATAAAAGACCACGTGTTCTAGGGCTCAGCTTTTCATCTTTTAGGAGCAGGCAACAATACTGCTACATCAGTTTGGCAATTTTAGACTTTAAACTACTGCTTAATTTGAGCAGGGGTCTACCAGTGCGCACATGGGCACTTAATCATTAGCACTTACTCTTTGGGCGTGCTGTGTAAAAGACTTGTTAGGGAATATGCTGTTTCTCTTTTGTAACACACAACACACATACCGGGGAGTGTGATGATGCTAAGGCACAAGCCCACATGGATGGACAGCTCAGTGTGAAGATATCCTGCTGCAGAGACCACGTGTTCTAGCGCTCAACCTTTCATCTTTTAGGAGCAGGCAACCATGCTGCTTCATCAGTTTGGCAATTTTAGACTTTAAACTACTACTTAATTTGCGCCGGGGTCTACCAGTGCACACATGGGTCCTTAATCATTAGCACTTGCTCTTTGGGCGTGCTGTGTCACAGACTCATTAGGGAATATGCTGTTTCTCTTTTATAACACACAACACACATACCGGCGAGTGTAATGATGCTAAGGCACAAGCCCGCATGGACGGAAGCTCAGTGTGAAGATATCCTGCTGCAGAGACCACGTGTTCTTGCGCTCAACCTTTCATCTTTTAGGAGCAGGCAACCATGCTGCTTCATCAGTTTGGCAATTTTAGACTTTAAACTACTGTTTAATTTGCGCCGGGGTATACCAGTGAGCACATGGGCACTTAATCATTAGCACTTGCTCTTTGGGCATGCTGTGTAACAGACTTGTTAGAGAATATGCTGTTTCTCTTTTATAACACACAACACACAAATCAGTGAGTGTGATGATGCTAAGGCACAAGCCCACATGGACTAACAGTTCAGTGTGAAGAGAGCCTGCTGCAGAGACCACTTGTTCTAGCGCTCAGCCTTTCATCTTTTAGGAGCAGGCAACCATGCTGCTACATCAGTTTGGCAATTTTAGACTTTAAACTACTGCTTAATTTGCACCGGGGTCTACCAGTACGCACATGGGCACTTAATCATTAGCACTTGCTCTTTGGGTGTGCTGTTTAACATACTCATTAGGGAATATGCTGTTTCTGTTTTATAACACACAACACACAAACCGGTGAGTGTAATGATGCTAAGGCACAAGCCCACATGGATGGACAGCTCAGTGTGAAGATATCCTGCTGCAGAGACCACGTGTTCTAGCGCTCAGTCGTTCATCTTTTAGGAGCAGGCAACCATGCTGCTTCATCAGTTTGGCAATTTTAGACTTTAAACTACTGCTTAATTTGCGCCTGGGTCTACCAGTGCGCACATGGGTCCTTAATCATTAGCACTTGCTCTTTGGGCGTGCTGTGTAACAGACTTGTTAGGGAATATGCTGTTTCTCTTTTATAACACACAACACACATACCGGCGAGTGTAATGATGCTAAGGCACAAGCCCACATGGACGCACAGCTCAGTGTGAAGATACCCTGCTGCAGAGACCACGTGTTCTAACGCTCAGCCTTTCATCTTTTAGGAGCCGGCAACCATGCTGCTTCATCAGTTTGGCAATTTTAGACTTTAAACTACTGCTTAATTTGCTCTGGGGTCTACCAGTGCGCACATTGGGCACTTAATCATTAGCACTTGCTCTTTGGGCATGCTGTGTAACAGATTTGTTAGAGAATATGCTGTTTCTCTTTTATAACACACAACACACAAATCAGTGAGTGTGATGATGCTAAGGCACAAGCCCACATGGACTAACAGTTCAGTGTGAAGAGAGCCTGCTGCAGAGACCACTTGTTCTAGCGCTCAGCCTTTCATCTTTTAGGAGCAGGCAACCATGCTGCTACATCAGTTTGGCAATTTTAGACTTTAGACTACTGCTTAATTTGCACCAGGGTCTACCAGTACGCACATGGGCACTTAATCATTAGCACTTGCTCTTTGGGCGTGCTGTGTAATAGACTTGTTAGGGAATATGCTGTTTCTGTTTTATAACACACAGCACACAAACCAGGGAGTGTAATTATGCTAAGGCACAAGCACACATGGATGGACAGCTCAGTGTGAAGAGAGCCTCCAGCATAGACCATGTGTTCTAGTGCTCAGCCTTTCATCTTTTCGATGCACGCATCCATGCTGCTACATCAGTTTGGCAATTTTATACTTTAAACTACTGCTTATTTTGCACCGGGGTCTACCAGTACACACATGGGCACTTAATCATTAGCACTTGCTCTTTGGGCGTGCTGTGTAACAGGCTCGTTAGAGAATATGCTGTTTCTGTTTTATAACACACAAACCGGCGAGTGTAATGATGCTAAGGCACAAGCCCACATGGACGGACAGCTCAGGGAAGAGAGCCTGCTGCAGAGGCCACGTGTTCTAGCGCTCAGCTTTTCATCTTTTAAGAGCAGGCAACCATGCTGCTTCATCAGTTTGGCAACTTTAGACTTTAAACTACTGCTTAATTTGCACTGGGGTCTACCAGTGCGCACATTGGCACTTAATCATTAGCACTTGCTCTTTGGGTGTGCTGTTTAACATACTCATTAGGGAATATGCAGTTTCTGTTTTATAACACACAACACACAAACCGACGAGTGTAATGATGCTAAGGCACAAGCCCACATGGGCGGACAGCTCAGTGTGAAGAGAGCCTGCTGCAGAGACCACATGTTCTAGCGCTCAGATAGCAATCAATAGCTATGCACTTTTCCAATCACTCTGTGAATACTCATGCAGTTATAACATCACCACACACTATCCTTGTACTTCTCCAATGACTCAGGTAGTACTCATGCACTCCTACAATCACCCGGATACTAACCATGCACTCATACAATAATCCAGTCATCATCCACAAACTAATGCAATCAGTCAAGCATTAGCAATGTAGTCTTCCAGTCACCCAGACATTACCCATGCACTCATGCAATCACCCATGCAGTACCCATGCAATCCTCTAATCACCCAGTTACTACCCATGCACTCATGCAATCACTCTGCCACTTCCCAAGCACTTTTAAAATCACCCAGGCAGTACCCATGCACTCCTCCAATCACCCAGGCACTAACCATGCATTCATTCAATCACCCAGGTACTACTTATACACTCATCCAATCATCCAGGTATTACCTATAAACTCATGCAATCACCCAAGCATTACACATGCACTTACAAAATTAACGAGGCATTAGAAAGCACTCTTCCAATCACCCAGTCAACACTCATTCACTGATACAATTACGCAGGCACTACCTATGCACTGCTGCAATAACCCATGCACTACCCATGCACACCTGCAATCGACCAGCTAGTAACCATAGACTTATCCAAGCTTTCCACCAATACCTAAGCACTTATAAAATCACCACACACTACTCTTCCACTCTTGCAATCACCTTGACACAACCCATGTACTCATGCAATCATCCAGACATTACCCATAAACTAATGCAATCAGTCAAGCATTACTCATGTACTCTTACAATCTTCTATACATTACCTCCATACTCATGCAATCACCGAGACATTAACCAAGCAGTTACGAAATCACCCAAGCACTACCCATGCACTCCTTCGATCACTCAGGCACTACTCATCCACTCATGCAATAATTAAGGCACTACTCATGCACTGCTCCAATCAACCAGGCACTAGTCATGTATTCTTCTAATCACCCAGACACTACTCATTTATTCCTTCAATTAACCAGCCAGTAGACATGCACACCTCCAATCACCCGGCATGCACTTATGCAATCACCCAGTCATTACCTATGCACTCATGCAATCACTCAGGCACTACCCATGCACTCATGCAATCATCCAGGTACTACCCATACACTCATGCAATCATCCAGGTATTACCCATAAACTCATGCAATCACCCAGGCATTACCCATGCACTTACAAAATCCCTCAAGCAATACCCATGCACTTACAAAAACACCCAGGCATTACAAATGCACTGATGTATTATCTCAGGGACTACCCATTCAGTGCTATATTCACCTGTGCACTACCCATGCACTCCCCCGATCAGCCAGCTATTAGTCATACCATTATCCAAACACTCCACCAATACTGAAGCACTTATAAAATCACGATACACTACCCTTGCACTCTTACAATCATCTAGGCGCTACCCATCCACTCATGCAATCATCCAGGCATTACTCATAAACTAATATAATCAAGCAAGCATTATCCATGCAGTCTTCCAATCACGCATACATTACCTCTGCACTCATGCAATCACCCAAGCAGTAACTAAGCATTTCCAAAATCACCCAGGCACTACCCATGCACTCTTCCAATCATCCAGGCTGTACTCATTGACTCATGGAATAACCCAGGCACTATCCATTCACTGCTCCAATCACCCATGTACTACCCATGCACTCCTGTAATCAGCTATGAATCAGTGAGTGGGTATGTAGTGACTGGTATTGGTGTGTCTATGCTTTCGAGAATGGCAGTCTGTATTTTAGAGTGGATGTACTAAACGTTATATTAGGGTGTGAGGAGGTGCATCAGATTTTTATGTGGATGATGTCATCAGTGATGTCATCAGTGATGTTTGAGATGTCATCAGTGATGTCATCAGTTATGTCACTGACCATGTCATGAGAGATGTAATATGTGACGTCATCAGCAGTGCATTGCGGGGGCACAAGTTATAGTTAGCTCAAATAACAATAATTTCTCTGGTTTTGTACGAGTGAAATGTCCAACTAACTATAACGTCTTTTCAGTGAATTTCTAAGGTTTTTTTAAATGCTAATTTCTAACTATGACGTCCCTGAAACCTATGGACTTTTCAGTGAATTTCAAAAATGTTTGAAATGCTAATTTCTAACTATAACGTCCCTGAAACCTGGGGTTTTTTCAGTGAATTTCAAAGGTTTTTTAAATGATAATTTCTAACTATAGCGTCCCTCAAACCTATGTTTTTTCAGTGAAAAAAATAATTATATATATATATATATATATATAAATATTCACTGAAAAAAATATAGGTTTCAGGGACTTTATAGTTAGTTAGACATTTCTCTTGTACAAAACCATAGAAACTCCCCCATTATAGTTAGTTCAGCTAACTATAACTCACGCACCCGCAATGTACTGCTGATGACGTCACATATTACATCATTCATGACATGGTCAGTGTCATCACTGATGACATCACTGATGACATCTCAAATCACATCACCCGACTAGCCCACCAGGTACCTCCAGTAAGCGCCACAGGGCTGCGTTGCAGAGAGGTGGTCCAAGGCCATGCCCCTTTTTACACCTCTCTGCAACACAGCTCTGTGTTGCATACTGGAGATACCTGGTGAGCTACTTCGACCCCAGGGACCCTCAGGATTCAAGGGGAATTAGTCCCCAACTTGAAATTTGCCACGGGGTGCGTTTGCACAGTGGTGAAGGCAGGGGGCGGGCCCTGGTGTGACAAGTGTTCAAACGCGCTCCGTAGTGCCTTTTAAGTTGGGGGATTAAGTCCCCTTGAATCCTGAGGGTCCTTGGGGGCGAACTAGCCCACTAGGTACCTCCAGTAAGCGCAACAGAGTTGCATTGCAGAGAGGTGTACAAAGGGGCATGGCCTCAAACCTCCTCTCTGCAACGCAGCTGTGTGGCGCTTACTGGAGGTACCTGGTGGGCTAGTTGAACCCCAGGGACCCTCAGGATTCAAGAGGACTTAATCCCCAAACTTAAAACGTGCCACGGGGCACATTTGCACACTTGCCACATCAGGCCCAACCCCGTCCCTTCACCACTGTGCAATCAGGCCCTCTGGCACATTGACAAGTGATTCTATAAGAGAGTAATTATGTGTTAGCATCTGTATTAATAAGTGAGGTGGTGTCTCTATAACTGTATAAGTGAATAAATGGACGTATGATTGATTCTTTCCATGAGTGACTAGGTGTGTGAGTAACTCTGGATATGTGGCAGTGTGTGAGTGTCTGTATAGGTGTATGAGTGCATAAGATAGTGTTGTATTGATGAGTGACTGCATGTATGAGTGACTGTATGGGTGAATGAGTGGATGTGTGTGTAGACCTAGGAATCAGTCAGTGCATATTTAGTAACTGGTATTGATGTCTATTGTTTCGAAAATGGTAGTCTGTATTTTAGAGTGGGTGTATCAAAGGTTACTTTCAGGTGTGAGGAGGTGCATCAGATTTTCACGTGGATGATGACATCAGTGATGTCATTTGAGATGTCATCAGTGATGTCATCAGTGATGTCACTGACCATGTCATGAATGATGTAATATGTGATGTCTTCAGCAGTACATTGCGGGGACGTGAGTTATAGTTAGCTGAACTAACTATAACGCCGGATTTTCTATGGTTTTGTGCGAGTGAAATGTCCAACTAACTATAACGTTCCTGAAACATATGGTTTTTTCAGCAAATTTCAAAGGTTTTTTAAAAGAAAATGTGTACGTCTAGTGTACCTGAATGCAAAGTTTTTTATTTTCTATATTTATACATATATATATGTATTTTATATAAATTGTGAATAATTTTTAGTTACGAAAACTATATTCATTCTTTTTTTTTGTGATATTACATAGCAGTCGCGCACCCTTCGCGCATCCTACACGATGGCTAAGCGCATTGAAAAGTCACGCTGGGGTCGCGACTTTGCCGTAATTTATAAGGTATGAAATATGTTTAAATTAATTATAAATAAAGGTTTTCCTTTAAGTGTTTGTCTTAAATGTATTTATAAAATTACTTTTGAAGTATTATTTTTAATATTATTTCGACGAAAGTAAAGTTACGAAATCCGCGGTGTAGCCGTTTACTGGGCTCAACCTCTCCCGCACATAGTTCCGGGGTCGCCCCACAATCGCGCTGACGTCGCGACCTTGGCGTATTATTAAAGTTGAAAAAATGACTATACAAAGTTAGAATATGATATTACACTGAACAGTTTTGCTAATATACTTATTAAAAGTTTATAGAAATTTCCATTTATAGTATATAAGGATATATATGATTTTCGCAGGTGCGCGAAGGGTGCCTGACGGGTGCGCGCAATCTAAGCGACTTCATGTCAGCAAAAGAAAAAAGAAATCTGATTGGTTCAAATCAATTTAATTATGATAGAGGGAGGATCCAGCCTTCTGATATTTTCCTTATTCTTTGACCTTCATAGAGAGAAGACCTGTTTCTTTATTCTCTTGCTTGTAATAGTTTTTTTGTGTATTTCTTTATTTTGAATCCAACTATGGCTTCAGATTTTGCTGAAGTGGATGCACTTGCAGTAGAGGAGGAACAACAGAGAGTGCAGCAGAAAAAGAAGAGAAAGGAGAGCATTGTTTGGGCCTTTTTTAGTGTACCGGAGGGAGAAAAAAAGGTGAATGCTAGAAAAGTAACATGCATCATCCGTAAAAAAGTGCTGTCCAGAGGGTCCGATAAGAAGCACTCTTGTGGAACAAGTAGCATGAAAAAATATATGGAAACCATCCACCCTGCACACCTCGCAAGAGAGGAAAGGAAGAGACACTTGGATGCTGCTACTCAACAGGCCCCAGTACACCTTCAACTTCTGCGATTCCATCTGCACCAACGCATCATATCATACCTGAATTTTTAAATGCATCTGTTAGCTGCATTAAGTGCGCCACCGAGCTCTGTGTTGGTGAACAGTGCATAGATGTGATCTCTGCCGCTCTTAAAGCGCACAAATGTTAACTTTGTTTTTTATATCGCGCTTTTCTTTTTCTTCACAAGATCATTTTCTGATCTTCGTTTTTTCTGTTGTTTTTAAACTAAAAAAATTAAAATGATTCTAAAAAAAATGGTTCTTATGGAACCACATCTACTGGTTAAAAAGCAGAAAAATTACCAGAGTGATTGCATGAGAGTATGGACAGTATGTGGGTGATTGTAGAAATGCAAGTGTAGTACATGGTTATTTTACGAATGTTTAGAAGTGGCAACATGATTGAATGAGTTCTTGGATAATAGCAGGATAATTGAAGGAATGCATGGGTACTGTGCAAGGGATTAGATGAGTGCATGTGTAGTGAACATGTGATTGTAGTAGTGGTCAGTTATTGCCTCGGGCATTGCATGAGTATATGGCTACTGACTGGATGATTAGAGTGTTGTAATCAGAGTTCATGGTGAATTTATAAGTGTTTGGGTATTGGTGGAGTGATTGGATAAGTACATGGTGCTGGATGGGTGATTGGAGGAGTGCATGGGAAGTGAGAGGTGAATTGCTGGAGTGCATAGGTACTAGCTGAGTAATTGAGGAGTGAATCAGTAGTGTGTAGGTGGTTAGAGGTCTGTGTGAGTAGAGTATGGAGGATTGTAGCAGTGCATGAGTTATTGCCTAGGTCATTGTATGAGTCCGTGGGTAGTGACTGGATGATTAGAGTACTGCAAGGAGAGTGTTTGGTGAATTTATAGGTGCTTGGGTATTGGCTGAGAGATTGGATTAGTATATGGTACTGGCTGGGTGATTAGAGGTGGGCATGGGGATTGACAGTGTGTTTGCAGGACTGCATGGGTATTACCTGGGAAAATTAAGGTGTGAATGAGTAGCGTGTAGGTGGTTAGAAGACTGCATGGATAGTGCACATGTTATTGTAGCAGTGCATGTGTTAGTGCCTGGGTCATTGCAGGACTACATGGGTAGTGACTGGATGATTAGAGTACTGCAAGGAGAGTGTACGGTGAATTTGCAAGTGCTTGTGTATTAATGGAGTGATTGGATTAGTATATGGTACTGGCTGGGTGACTGGGGGAGTGCATGGAGAATGAAAGTGTGGCTGCTAGACTGCATGGGTAGTGCCTGGGAAAGCGAAGGTGTGAATGAGTAGCGTGTAGGTGGTTATAGGACTACATGGATAGTGCACATGTGATTGTAGCACTGCATGTGTCTGGGTCATTCCATGAATACTGCAAGGAGAGTGTATGGTGAATTTATAAGTGCTTGGGTATTGGCGGAGTGATTGGATTAGTATATGGTATTGCCTGGGTGACTGGAGGTGTGCACGGGGAGTGATAGTGTGATTGCTGGACTGCATGGGTAGTACCTGGGAAAATGAAGGTGTGAATGAGTAGGGTGTAGGTGGTTGAGGGCTACATGGATAGTGCACATGTTATTTTAGAACTGCGTGTGTTAGTGTCTGGGTCATTGCATGAGTACATGGGTAGTGACTGGATGATTAAAGTACTGCAAGGAGAGTGTATGGTGAATTTATAAGTGCTTGGGTATTGGCGGAGTGATTGGATAAGCACATGGCACTGGCTGGGAGACTGGCGGAGTGCATGGGGAGTGACAGAGTGATTGCTGGACTGCATGGTTACTACGTGGGAAAATAAAGCTGTGAATGACCAGTGTATATGTGGTTAGAATACTGCATGGATAGTGCACATGTTATTGTAGCACTGCATGTGTTACTACCTGGGTCATTTCATGAATACATGGGTAGTGACTGGATGATTAGAATACTGCAAAGAGAGTGTATGGAGAATTTATAAGTGCTTGGGTATTGGCGGAGAGATTGGATTAGTATGTGGTACTGGCTAGGTGACCGGAGGTGTGCATGGGGAGTGACAGTGTGTTTGCTGGACTGCATGGGTAGTACCTGGGAAATTGAAGGTGTGAATGAGTAGCGTGTAGGCTGTTAGAGGACTGCATGGATATTTTACATGTTATTGTAGCAGTGCATGTGTTAGTGCCTGGTCATTCCATAAGTACATGGGTAGAGACTGGATGATTAGAGTACTGCAAAGAGAATGTATGGTGAATTTGCAAGTGCTTGTGTATTAATGGAGTGATTGGATTAGTATATGGTACTGGCTGGGTGACTGGAGGAGTGCATGGGGAGTGACAGAGTGATTGCTGGACTGCATGGGTACTACCTGGGAAAATAAAGCTGTGAATGACCAGCGTATAAGGGGTTAGAAGACTGCATGGATACTGCACATGTTATTGTAGCACTGCATGTGTTAGTACCTGGGTCATTTCATGAATACATGGGTAGTGACTGGATAATTAGAGCATTGCAAGGGGAGTGCATGGTAAATTTATAAGTGTTTGAGTATTGGTAAAGTGGTTGGATAAGTACATTATGCTGGATGGGTAATAGTAGGAGTACATTGGGAGTGACAGTGTTTTTACTGGACTGCATGGGTACTACCTGAGTAACTGAAGGTGTAAATAAGTAGTGTTAAGGTGGTTAGAGTATTGTTGTATAGATAATGCACAGGTGATTGTACCAGTGCATGGGTAGTGCTTGGGTGAGTTAATCTTACCTGTTTTCAAGTAGATATGAAATTAATTGAAATATTTTTTCACTTCTTTTTTTTGTTATGTAAATTTAAATATTTTAAAGTTTAGTATTAGGGTCTGTAAGAGAGAAGAAACAAATTATTACATATAATTTTATAGTTTTAAGAACACAACCTAATTATACAATTCCGTCACATATTCAATTTGCCTTATTTTCAGCCTTCAGATTCAATTGAATTTCACCATACACAGTGATTTCAATTTTGATCATAGAGGTGACAGCGGGCAAAAAAATACTATCAATAAGATTGTTAAATAAAACATATTTGTCTCCAAAATATCTACAAAAACTCAACTCTGTATTTACATTTTCACAAATGAACATCCTTAGTAACATAGTATATAATACAAAGATCAAATATATGACCACCTTCTTTCGAACACATTTTTTCAAATGCAATATCAATTAAAGAATCAATAATTCAAACCGTAATTATCAACATCCTCCCAATAGGCCGAATGATGTTTCTGAAAACATTTCATTGAGGATATCCAAGATAGACTTCTAAATTCATATTTACATCTTTCCAGTAGGCCGAATGATGTTTCTGAAAACATTTGCATTGATGATATCCAAGATAAACTTCTAAATTCATATTGACATCTTCCCAATAGGCCGAATTATGTTTCTGAAATTATTTGTAGTGAAAAAATCCAAAATATACTAATTCATTTATGTTGACATCTTCTCAGAATTTTGGCATCAAAAATAATTGATATGAATTTGGTAATTCATTACGCAAACAATATTTGAACTCTGAATGTGCATCATTGCATAGTGTTCTATCTTTATTGCATTTTAAATACGCAGTATAGTGTCCAGATGTTAAAGTAGGGCCATCTGGGAAACAATAGCCACTGTTTTAAAAGTTCTTCCTGAAATTGACACTTAACCTGCCACAAAATTTTTAATTTTGGTTTCCAATTTTGTTCCATCTGCTCTACAACGTTGCAGCATTAAAATGATATATTGTCCAAATCTTTCTATAAATAATGTTGACAACATTTCCGATTTGCATTGGCTACACTCCATGTTTTGATTAGCTGCTGTCACTAATTCGTTAAAAGACACTGTTTTGCAATCTGATATTGTTAAATATAAGAATCGTTCAGTGTCTATTTTAGTGGTAGATGAAAATGAACATCTGTAACATGTATGATCCCATTTGTAATGTAGTCCAAACAGATTTTCGATTTGTATTCCTTCATCTTCCAATACTGCAAGCATAAACTTAAGAAATTCTTGAGCATCTTGCTGTACATTAAGTGTGAATTATGAAGAACCAGTACATATATCTAAAAGATGCTGCACGCCAGAAGCGGTATGGATTTTTGTTTTATCAGTTTTCAACTTTTCAAAAATTTAATGTAACAAAGAACAAAGTCTTTTGTCTCGATTTTCCATAATTGCATGCTGTAGATTTTCTAAAAAACACACAACGTTCACGATAACATTATCATAGCAGTTGACACCTGAACTATTTTCTAACTGATATCCTACAATATTAGCAACCGTGTCTACTTCCATTTTCTTTTCAGACTTATCATTTTTTTCAATTACTTTCTTCTTTGCAACCTCACTAAAATGTTTCTAATATTTTCATTTTGGATGCATCAAACATTTTTCATAAATAGGATATTCACCTAAGCTAGGAGCATGGAGTCTTTTTAACCTATTGTACTCTTTTACACAATTTACATCAGCACTAACCTTTTGCTCATCAAAATCAATCAAATACAATCCGGATAATGTTCTTACTCAAGACAATGCAACATATGCCATACCCTCTTTAAACACATAACTTACAATATTTACCAAAGCACTGTCTACACTTAAACCTTGAGATTTATGGATGGTCACTGCATATGCTAAATAAACAGGAAACTGTCTTCTACGAACATACAAATCTTTTACAAGCAAGAAACAAACAGAACAACGTGCAATCTGTTTCACCTCTTCAATCCGATCAAATTTAATCTTCAAAAATTAAATTCCATCTTTAATTGCATAACTAACAAGGTCAACAACTTTCTCCATTGCTCCATTTACTAAACCTTTCTCAACATCTAAATTATGCCGTAATATTACCCGACAGTTTACAGATATATACAAGGTATTTTCCAAACCAGCAGTCTTAGATATAGATTTTTCTAAAGAGTCTAATTTTAACTGTAATTTCTCTGACAGAAGAATAGTTACTCCTTCATGTTTTTTATCAGTGGCTACCGTTTTTATTATCGGTTCATTCGCCTGTTTCAAGAGTTCTTCATTGAATGTAGAGCATTCTTTCAGTGTTGGCATAAGGCAAATTATAGATTTCTTTTCTGCAATTTTTCTGTAGATTGTTTCAGGTGCAATATTTTCTTTTGGAAAAAATGTCTTTGTAGCCGACTTTCTAAAGCAATTTTTCCATCCTTTGTTAAGACACCAATTCTAATATTTTGAAGAATGTTTCCATAATCTTCGTCATTTGCTTGTAGCATGTTCTTAATAGGTTCTTTATATTCAAAATAAGTCCAAATGTTCACATTTCCAATACTTCCCAATGATTTTTTAGTGTCTTCATGAAGAAGGGTCTTAAAAACTGGTTGGCCTTTCACAGGTGTGAGTTGTAGTAGATCACCAAATACAATTACATGTTTTCCTCCAAATATCGTAATCGTAATTTCTTTTTAAAATCTGCTGCATCCTCAATGTACAAACGCAAGCATTACGTTTGAAACCATGCTTACTTCATCAATTATCAGAAGTTTAGTTTTCTTCAGTACTCTTGAAACTTCTAAACAAGCTTCTCCAGATAGCTTGTGATATTCCAACTTATTTTCATGTTCTACTGGTAACATAATTAGACGATGTAATGTAATCCCTTTAATGTTGTGTGCTGCTAACCCAGTTGGAGCTGTTACAACACAAGACAAATGTGAATCTGTTGTTTTATGTAGGTAACTTGACAAACATTTAATCAAGAAACTTTTCCCCGTTCTAGCTTGTCCACTGATGTACATAAGAATAGGTCTAAATGATGTATATTGGCAATCATTCTTATCATGCAGTAATCCATGTTCTATCTGTTGTGTAACTTGGTGATATATTTCTTTCTGTTCAATATTCAGATGTTCTTCTAAGTTTTTCAAATCAATATTCTCCTGTTGTGCTTGTTGTATCACCGTTTCTACTTCACTCATTGGTATTGCCGCTTTATTTTGAAGTATGGCTTCTCCTAGTGGATCTTGACTTTGTGCAGCAGAACTCTGACTATCTTGAGAACTATCTCTAGCTATTTCAGCTGCAATAGTACTTTCTTGAATAATCTCTTCGTTCAACATTTGGAGATAATTTGGAAATATTGTACATTCAATGCTATATTTACATGCATTGAAAGAATCTTCATAGCAGTCAAAATCTCCAAGTAATTCCATTTCAGTCCGACAATGTTTGAAGAGTTGCAGAAAAGCTAAATAGAAAACCCCCCTTTTATCTAGAGTATCGCAACTTAGTTTCCTGTGATTAATCAGATTTCATTTGGCATGCTTTACCAAATATCCTTCAGATCCAATTACAGCATATTTTCCTTCATTTATATTTTCTGTAACATTTTTTTTAAAACTATAATGTTGCAGTATTTGATATAGACATATCTTTTCCAGGTGTGGACTTCTATTTGGATAGTACGTATCCAACATATTTGTTTTAAGAATATCTGTACTTTCCGGATCATTCAATGATAAGTATTCAATTTCTTGTACAGATTCACAACTTAATTTCTTGTTGCAGCAAGACCTAAACTTATCCAGAGGATTCCTCTCGACTTTGAATATAAACTTGCATATGTCAATCGATCTGAACATTCGTAGGATCCAATTTATCGATGTGAAAGCATCTTCAAGCTGAAGCTGTACAATTTTTTGCTAAATGTCTTCTCCTGTGAAATTTCCTCCCACATTTCTTTCAATTTTGTCTTCTCAGATTTGGTAATATATGACGTGACATAGCGAGCAACAGCAATTGAGTTATCTGCAACATACTGTATGTCAATATTTGCATTCCACATCGTCAAAATCACTGATTGTAATCATTAATATACCTTGATTCTTCTGTTCTTTTTATATTATAATTAATTTTTGGTGATTGTTGAGTGATAGTATGCCTCACTGCTGACATAAAACTGTTCACTCTTCCTTTGGAAATTACTGGACGTGGAAATCCAAATCGACATTTTGTGTAAAAGTTTTCCTTTGACTTGTATTTCCATCAACAATATTTTCCACATCGATGTTTTTCAAACCGTAAAACTTGCTTTCTCAAGTTGTTTCCTGCTTTTTCTTTTGGAATGGTGCAGGTAGCATGTTGTTCAAGTGACGACAAAACAGTCTCATCAATGTCGCTTCCAAATTTAATTGCATTCTTGATCCAAAACAGCATATGAATATGAGGTGCACCTCTAGCTTGGTATTCCTTTCTCCAAAATAAATCAATAACTTTGCTGATAGGTGGATTCTTTTCATTGTAGATGAAAGACATCATAGCTTCAAACCTATGATTAAAATATCTGCAGACATTTACAGGATCCAGGGAACACAGTTCTCCAGCTGTCTTCAATTCAATATTTTCTATATTTGAATTTGCTTGTCGTAGAAAATAAAGTAAATCATCCCATGCGTACTCAGCACAGCTAAGTGTAACCAACCACGGAGGGGTTCCTAAGTTCCTTAACATATATTTCAGTTCCCACATGATGTCGATACCAATATTCATTAGTGCCACGTTGACATGCCATCAAATTAATTAACTGTGATTCTATAAGTTTGTCTCTTTCTTCAACTTTGTCCATGAATTCCTTTCCAGAAACATGTAAAAAATGAGTTCCTGTTTTTAATATGTGGTTGACTGCATATAAAAGTGCAGACAGGTCACTTTCAAATAAAGGATGAAACAAATATGGAATACAATGGTGAAATCTTGGTTCTTATGAATATAGTCGTAAAGTACGATATTCTGAAGGTAGAATCTGAACTGGTCGTTCATCATATCGTCCACCTTTTCCAGTAGGGAACAGCTGTGGATAAAAACGAGCATCCAAACTTTTTTCTCATACACTCATGGGAGATCCTTTTGATTTTTTCATCTGGAACAATTCAATAGTATCTCCTATCAGTTAAAATAACGTAGAGGGTGGATAGTATAAAGTTCATAAATTTCTTCTTTTCTGGAGTTTTCCACTTTTTCTATTTGTCCACTTGAAATGTCTGATTCATCTTCTAAACTCATTTCTTGTTCTTCTACATTTACAGTTTTGTAGTAAATATTGTTTGGCACCAGATATAATGTAGCCTTTTGGACTTTCGAGACATCAACTAACTCTTGCCATATTTTCCTACTCTTTGTAGGTACACCATTAACAAGAATAACTACAGGTTCAGTATCCTCTCTTTCTACACCAACAGTTTCAACATTTTTCTTAAAATCTAAAGGTAAATACACAACTCTTCCTTTTAAACCTCTTTGTAGATCTGTTGGAGGCAGCTTACCTGTTTTAGGCTCCATACGAGTTATAGCCTGAAACGGGTGCACAGATTGAATAAGGATGGACTCATATGTATTTAAATCTTTAAGTTCTGGAGGTATAGCTGCTAATTCTAGGTCATTATGGACAGCTCTAGCTGGCATTTTGTTCTCTTCTAATATATTGTAACAATATTTACAAATTCATTGTACAGTACTTAACTCAAAACAACCTTCCACAAACAAATAAGCAGCAAATTCCCTCCATTTCTCATTGTTTTCCTTTTCACTTTTTAAAAACACATCTACATTCCTAGTTTGAATTTTATAGTGAGGACGTCGACAACAAATACAAATATAGTTGGGATTTTCACCAGAAACTACTTTAAACTGTATTTCTTATTCAAACTTCACATCAGTAGTATCTTCCATCTCTTCTTCAACACCTACACTTATCAAACTCTCAATTTCTCTACACTCCTCTTGACCAGCAAAGAAACGTAACTCTATATCATCACAAACTTTTTTTTACATCCAACACTGAACCATGCAAAAGAGCTGTGTTAATTTCATTTAGACATAATGCAGGACTTTTCACATAGTATAATCTTCTTACTAACTTCCACATTTCGGAATGATGTACTGCTAACATTCTTAAATGATGAAAACGACTATGACACTTTCTTAGAAAGACAAGCCAGAGAATGACCTTGCAGCCCTGTATTTTTTCTCACTTTGCAAGGATCCAGTCCTTGTAATATCTTAATCTTCGTTTCACAGTTTTTCTTCCATATTCTCTCAAGAAATTTAGTAAGATATCAATAGATTCCTGACGAATACTACAAATACTACTACAATCCCATGTAAACACTGGAGCCTGGGTACATCTCCCTTGAACTTCCTCAGCTAATATTTCTTCCATATTCCTAGGAACCATCTTTTCTTTTTCAATTGGACAACCATTTTTTAGTTCGTTACAACGACCACAGGTATCAACTGCATGAACTAATGTATTTTGTTGAAAATAGCTTTCTTCATTAAAAAAAGGTTCAGTACTAGAAGTATGCTTCCATTCCCCAGAAAATATTTTACAAACATTAGTTCTATTTATAATTACTTTTCGTTTACATTTGTCCTTCATAGACAGCATTATTGTATTTAAAGTTTTCAATCTCTTTTTCAATTCAAATGCTTTTTCAATGACACTTAGAATCTCCTTTTTTTGTTTGTAAATGCTGATCTCCTTTTATATTTTTTACATTTTTTTAGTACATTTTGGAGTACTCTAATTTTATACAATCTTTTTCGAATTTCTGAAAATTATTTCTTCCTGCTTCCAACATAATTCTTTTTCTGATAATCCAATTTTGCACTCTTTTGTAAATGTTTCTTTTCCTTTCATTTCACTGTACTTGTTCTATCTCTCTCTTCTTTATTTTCTGAATTTGAAACACTCTTTAAAAGTTTTTTTTAAAAATCTTTACTTCTCTTATCAGAAGGCTTTTTCTTTAAGGATCCATGTTGTACTTGATCTAATTGCTCTTTTGCTATTTTCTATACATAGGCCTATTTTTTTCGTTCTTTTTTTCTTTGCTGTTTTCTTGTCATTGTAACTATGTCTTAATAATTATGCAAAATATCTGTAAAAAAAGAAAAGTTTTGAAAACAATTTAAAATAATTAAAATAAATATATAAAAATATTCACATGTATAACTATAAAATACATACAAAGATTCTACATCAATGATTAGAGCAGTGGAACAGTGCTACCTGCATAATTGGAGGAATGTATGCGTAGTGTGTAAGATATTAGAGCACAGCATTAGTAGTACACATGTGATTGTGGAACTGCATGGTTAGTACCTATATAATTGCATGAGTACATGGCTAGTGACTAATAGATTACAATACTGCAAGGAGAGTGTGTGAGTGCATTTATAAGTGCTTGGATATTGGCGGAATGATTGGATAAGTAGATAGTCCTGGATGGGTGATTGGAGAAGTGCATGGGACTGACAGTGGGATTCCTACACTGCATGGGTACTACCAGGGTAATTAGAGGAGTGAATCAATAGTATGTAGCTGGTTAGAGGTCTGCATGGATAGAGCACAAAGTATTGTAGCAGTGCTTGTATTAGTGTATGGGCATTGCATGAGTATGTGGCTAGTAACTGGATGATTACAGTGCTGCAAAGAGAGTGCATGGTGAATTTATAAGTGCTTCGGTATTGGTAGAGTGATTGGATAAGTAGATAGTTCCCAATGGGTGATTGGAGAAGTGCAAGGGGATTAACAGGGGGATTCCTAGACTGCATGGGTACTACCCGGGTAATTAGAGGAGTGAATCAATAGTATGTAGCTGGTTAGAGGTCTGCATGGATAGTGCATGGCGTATTGTAGCACTGTTTGTGTTAGTGTCTGAGCCATTGCATGAGTACATGACTAGTAACTGGATGATTACAGTGCTGCAAAGAGAGTGCATGGTGAATTTATAAGTGCTTCGGTATTGGTGGAGTGATTGGATAAGTAGATAGTGCCCGATGGGTGATTGGAGAAGTGCATGGAGACTGACAAGGGGATCCCAAGACTGCATGGGTTCTACCTGGGTAATTAGAGGAGTGAATCAATAGTATGTAGCTGGTTAGAGGTCTGCATGGATAGTGCACTGAGTATTGTAGCAGTGTTTGTGTTAGTATCTGAGCCATTGCATGAGTACATGACTAGTAACTGGATGATTACAGTGCTGCAAAGAGAGTGCATGGTGAATTTATATGTGCTTTGGTATTGGTAGAATGATTGGATAAGTAGATAGTGCCCGATGGGTGATTGGAGAAGTGCATGGAGACTGACAAGGGTCTTCAGAACAAATCAAGTCAAAAACCCGCGATGGGAAAAAGATGGTTTGACAAGGAATGCACGAAAGCACATGGAGTCCTATTAAAGGCTCTTAAAGCGACCCCTACGATTCGTGCTGATATAACCAGTGCAAGGGCTGCGTATAAAAAAACCATCTTAGAAAGAAAGAGGGTCTTGAAAGAAAATGCGCTGACTCAACTCCTCGAACCAGAAATGTTAAAAAATAGCAGCTTATTCTGGAAAATAATAAATCAGCCATTTCTCTGTGATGATTCTAATAGCCCCTTGGAGGCAAATATCCCAGATGAAGACTGGATCAAATATTTTAGCCAGATATATTCAGCAACAATGAGTGTGGCTGTAAATGATGGGATCCAGGAAACTGATGTAGGGGCACCCTCTATTGGCGACACTGTTGTCACCTTTGATATTGTAGATGTTGAAAGGGCGATAGGTCTAACTCAAAAAAATAAAGCCCCAGGACCCGATGGGGTGCCGGGGGATGTCTATAAAAGTGAGCCGAAATTTTGGGCAAAAATTTTATGTAATGTTTTTAATGCTCGCTCTAATGCAAGAATCCCAGAATCCTGGAAAAAATCCATTATTATTCCTGTATTTAAAAAGGGTAATAGACAAGATCCCTCTTGTTACAGACCTATTTCCCTGATTGATACATCAGTGAAAATATTGGGACGGGTTATTTTAACAAAATTGAATGAGTGGCTCACGGAGAAAGGGATATTGTCAAATGCCCAGTATGGCTTTAGACCAAAAAGAAGCACAATAGACCAAGGGCTTAATTTGTATTTACTAGTGGAAAAATATACAAGGGCTAAAGAGGGTTCTATGTACCTGGCGTTCATGGACCTCTCGTCAGCGTTTGACCTGGTAAATCGCTCTAAACTATGGGAAATTTTGCTAGATATTGGTCTAGATAGGGCCCTTGTCAATCTACTAGCAGACCTACATACTGACTTAACAACCTCGATCAGAGTAACCTCTGAAGGGCGCTGTACAAGTCACTTTAAGTCGGACAGGGGCGTGCGGCAGGGGTGCATCCTGGCGCCGCTATTATTTACCATTTACATAAACGCCCTGGACTCTATTCTCAAAGATGCAACCTTAGACATCCCACGAGTAGGAGATCTTGGTATTCCAGTTCTCTTATATGCCGATGATGCTGTTTTGCTCTCACGCACTGGGGTGGGTTTACAAAGATTACTGGATGTATTTGAGAAATTTATGGGATCATTGGACTTAAAGATTAATGCCAAAAAGTCCCAAATCATGATAATGGGCAAGAATAAAAAGAGTAAGATCGCAAAGACATTTGTCTGTGGGAAGCAAGAGCTGAGTAAGGTAGCTACTTTTCCTTACCTGGGGATCACATTTGATGAAAGAGGTACTTGGGGCCCCCAGATAAAAAACAGAAACATTGCCCTAGCAAGATCATCTTCAGCCCTACAGGGATTTGGTAAAAAACTAGGTGCTAGGCCAATAGCGTCGCTACTCAAAATCTATAAGGCAAAATGTCTTGCTGTTGCCACATATGGAAGTGCTATATGGGGCAATTGCAACTCTGATAGTATACAGACTACCGAAAACAAATTTTTGAGATCGATACTCTCTGTACCGCAGTCTTCTCCAACATATATTGTCCATACAGAACTGGGAATGGGCTACATTTCAGACCTGATTAGAGTGGCTCCGGTCGTGGCCTGGTTAAAAATATGGTTGAATCAAGAAATTCCCCTCAATCACATTATTTTAAAAGACTGTTTGCAGTTGGATAGAGCCACAAAAATACCGTGGCTAGTCTATATTAAAAATTGTTTTGTTAAATTGGGGAGAGAGGAACTTTTTTCAGCACCGGAAAAGATCACTTCGAAAGACATTGGTCTTATAAAGAGGATGATGGGCGAGTTATTAAGCTCAGAAAGAGAAAGAGTTGAACTGGAGAAACCCTTGGTTCGGGGTAGCATCATTTTGAGTACCCACATAGGTACCGAACCATATTTAACTACAGTAAATCTTCCTTTTCACCGGTTCCTTTTAACTCGTTTCAGGTTTAATTTGATTCACCTAATACTTGGACACTTCCCATCCTGGTGTATCCCAGAAAACGCCAGTCCGTGTAAATGTGATAATTTTTCGATTCAGGACACCACACATTTCTTGATGTTTTGTGACTTGTACACTGCCCCAAGAAAGAAATACTTGCTTCCTATTTTAAGGGAGGCTGGGTTTATCCAAGTCAAGCCTGCTATCCTTTTTTTACAGCTTTTACAAACCCCCAGGATTATGTATCATGTAGCTAGTTTCCTGGTGGGGGCTATTAGGATTAAGAAAAGCAAGTCACCCAATAATTAGATAAATATCATCCCATAATGGTCTTATTAACACTGTCATCTGGATCTTGTTTCTTGGGGGATTCATGCATGTAAATGTAATTTTTAGATGGATGTAAATAGATGGTTTTATTTGACTGACCTCTTTTAATATTTTAATATTTTTAATGATCGAATTGTCTAATGAAATAATGTGTTTTTTTTTTAATGAATGTGCATTGTATTGTTCCTATGTCTTTTTATGATATTTATTTATCGAAATAAAGTACTTTGACTGACTGACTGACTGACAAGGGGATCCCAAGACTGCATGGGTTCTACCTGGGTAATTAGAGGAGTGAATCAGTAGTATGTAGCTGGTTAGAGGTCTGCATGGATAGTGCACAGAAGATTGTAGCAGTGCATATGTTAGTGCCTGGATCATTGCAGGACTATGTGTGTAGTGCTTGGATGATTACAGTGCTTCAAAGAGAGTGCATGGTGAATTTATAAGTGGTTGAGTATTGGCGGAGTGATTGGATAAGTATATGGTGCTGGATGGGTGATTGGAGGAGTGTATGAGTACTGACAGGGTGATGGCTGCACTGCACGGATAGTGCTTATGGGATTGAAGCAGTGCATGAATTTCTGCTGCTACTTTATCATTTTACAACTTATTTAATGTTACACCTAGCCAAATACAAAGCAGAAACCGTCCACATTTCTCTGCTATACGTCTCACCATATTCCTGAAAACATGAATGGATATCTCTCTACCACAACACTATGTACACCTCATAAATTCACAGAACAAACTTCAATTTTAAACCAAACACCAAAGATTATGTGGGATATTTACACTGTACCTCTCTAGAGACTTATAAAAACTAGTCTAATCAGAAATACCTTAACTCAACATATGCAAGTACAGAAATACTTCACACACAAGTCCATGCACATTTTAAAACTTGACAGACTGCACATCTATTTTGAAATGTGTGGTTACTCTCTGGGTAATTTTTTGATTACACACATACTGACTGGATGATTGGAGTACTGTTAGGAGAGTACATGGTGAATTTATAGGTGCTTGTGTTTTGGCAGAGTGATTGGATAAGTACCTGGTCCTGGCTGGGTGATTGCTGAAGTGCATGGGTACTGACAGGGTGATGGCTGCACTGCAAGGATAGTCCTCAGGAGATTTTAACACTGCATGAGTTAGTACTTGGTTCATTACATGAGTATGTGGATACTAACTGCATGATTAAGGGAGTGCAAAGAGAGTTCATGGTAAGTATATAACTGCTTGTGTATTGGCGGAGTGATTACATAAGTACATAGTGCTGGATGGGTCATTGTAAGAGTGAATGTGCCGTGACAGGGGTATTGCTGGACTGCATAGGTACTACCTGGGTAATTGGATAAGTGAATCAGTAGTATGTAGGTGATTAGAGGTCTGCATGTATAGTACACAGAGGATTTGTAGCAGTGCATATGTTAGTGCCTGGGCCATTGCATGAGTACGTGTGTAGTGACTGAATGATTACAGTGCTTCAAAGAGACTGGATGGTGAATTTATAAGTGCGTGAATATTGGCGGACTGATTGGATAAGTGTATGGTGTTGGATGGGTGATTGGAGGAGTGTATGATTAATGACAGGGCAGTGGCTGCACTGCAAGGATAGTGCTTATGGGATTGAAGTAGTGCATGAATCTCTGCTGCTACTTTACCATTTTACAACTACTTTTAATGTTACACCTAGCCAAATGCAGACCAGGAACCCTTCACATTTCTCTGCTATACGTTTCACCATATTCCTGAAAACATGAATGGATATCTCTCTACCACAACACTATGTACACCTCATAAATTCACAGAACACACTTCAATTTTAAACCAAACACCCAAAATGATGTGGCATATTTCAACTCTACCTCTCTAGAGACTTATAAAAAGTAGTCTCATCACTAATACCTTAACTCAACATATGCACTTCCAATTTGAAAGTAATACCTAAAATAATGCAGTATAATACAAATGTACATATCCACACACTGAAACAAACTACCATAATCCGCAATCCCTGTTCCAAAATACACATAATACTACACAGAATCTATATTCAACAACATTTAAATACGCTACAACAAACTGCAATAAAAATTTCTACATTTCAAAATATATCTCAAAGTTAAAATGTAATGATTTATAGTTTATCTTTAAAAACAAAGGCACCACATAGTACACCTCACAAATGTATAAATCACCTTTCAAATTGATTTGTAGATTATGAAGTATCAGAAACTCAGAACAGATTTTCTATGCACACAATCAATATAATGCTCTGCTCTCAGCAAAACCAGTAATGGCAAACGTTCCCTCTCTTTCTCTACACATATAGATGTAAATAACAAATCACATTGCTTCCCAGATTATTTCAAATTCTAAAACACATTTCTATTGGTTACACATATCAACATATCAACCCTTGCCAATTGACTTCTAACTGAACCCAAAATGCTTCTGGAAATTTCTGGAGTCGCGCCTGCACCGTGCACCGTAAGCGAAGGCACCGCAAATCCATACAGGAGTTCAAAAATATATTACAAATTATTTTACCACTTTTTTTTTTATAATACACTACTTCTAAAGATAGCACTGACTCGGGAAATATCACTGTAATAACATATTACTTTAATATTTATAACAAATTCACATTTTAATGCCACAGTTAACTTTAAAACCTACCCCTAATCTCCTTAATGCCTGTTTCCATAACAACAGTTCATGGAACACTCAACTGAACTCACAGGTCGCAAGTTCAGCACACAATGTTGCAAATACAAATAGCCAGTGTGCTTGACCTTTCAAAATATGCGCTTATCCTATCTAATGTACCTTTCAAACATGTTTTACTATGAAATATGCTTTTTAAATACAGAAACATGCACCCTATTTTTGACTATATAATGTTCTTAAACAGCCAATCATTTCTCTTCTTTTTTTAAAACTGCATCTTGTTCGCCATTTTAGATACCTCTCATTCTACCAACTGCCTACTTCACCTACAGACATCTTTTCAGTGCATCCAGACTTCCCTTCAAGATGCTTAGAGTGTGGATTGTGGGACACAGCTATGTTTTCTGTTGCAAAAGGTATGCTGAACACAGAGGTATTGACAAAGATCTAGCTTTGCAAAATGTGGACATTAAATGGATTGGACAAAGAAGATTAAAGTGGCACCAATTGATGCGTTTGGTTAAAACCTTTTTACATCTCCAAATCCCTGACCTCATGATTGTCCACTGTGGAGGCAATGACCTAGGCATATTGACTGGGGTAGGGCTGGAGATGTTAATGAAGGACACCTTTGCAGAATTGATGTTGCTTTTCCCCCAAACTGTCTTTGAATACTCTAACATATGCCAATGACAGAAATGAAAGTGGTCCAATCAATTCTGTCCACAAATTGAGAAAGCTAGAAAAAATGTCAATAAAGCTGTTTCTGCTTTTCTCAGAGACCATAGGATGGTCTCCATATACAACAACAATCTGCGTTTTGATATGGATGGCATCTACAGGAGTAATGGAGTACATTTCACAGTCCTTTTCAACAACCTAAGGCTCTGCATCGGAACTATTGACCTCCTGAGGCGGAAGCCGGGAGAGTCGCCCTAGCGAATTTTAAAAATACTTGTGTAATTGATGTGATTTTAAAACTGATTTTACCATTTTTTGAGTGTACTTTTGTGAAACAATACAATCCTACCTCGATTCCCCGGGCTCTTCCGTGCAGCTGCAGGAACGCTGCCACAAGATACTTCCTGGTGTGGACGCCCTCCCCTGGGACACGCAGGCCACGCCCACCACCTGTCAGGCCACGCCCCTTTCTCGCCGAGCACTTACTTAGCGTGCCAAATCGAGCGCGAGGCAGAACCTATTGACCTCCTGAGGCGGAAGCCGGGAGAGTCGCCCTAGCGAATTTTAAAAATACTTGTGTAATTGATGTGATTTTAAAACTGATTTTACCATTTTTTGAGTGTACTTTTGTGAAACAATACAATCCTACCTTGATTCCTTGGGCTCTCCCGTGCAGCTGCAGGAACGCTGCCACGAGATACTTCCTGGTGTGGACGCCCTCCCCTGGGACACGCAGGCCACGCCCACCACCTGTCAGGCCACGCCCCTTTCTCGCCGAGCACTTAAATAGTGCGCCAAATCGAGCGCGAGGCAGAACCTATTGACCTCCTGAGGCGGAAGCCGGGAGAGTCGCCCTAGCGAATTTTAAAAATACTTGTGTAATTGATGTGATTTTAAAACTGATTTTACCATTTTTTGAGTGTACTTTTGTGAAACAATACAATCCTACCTCGATTCCCTGGGCTCTCCCGTGCAGCTGCAGGAACGCTGCCACGAGATACTTCCTGGTGTGGACGCCCTCCCCTGGGACACGCAGGCCACGCCCACCACCTGTCAGGCCACGCCCCTTTCTCGCCGAGCACTTAAATAGCGCTCCAAATCGAGCGCGAGGCAGAACCTATTGACCTCCTGAGGCGGAAGCCGGGAGAGTCGCCCTAGCGAATTTTAAAAATACTTGTGTAATTGATGTGATTTCAAAACTGATTTTACCATTTTTTGAGTGTACTTTTGTGAAACAATACAATCCTACCTCGATTCCCTGGGCTCTCCCGTGCAGCTGCAGGAACGCTGCCACGAGATACTTCCTGGTGTGGACGCCCTCCCCTGGGACACGCAGGCCACGCCCACCACCTGTCAGGCCACGCCCCTTTCTCGCCGAGCACTTAAATAGCGCGCCAAATCGAGCGCGAGGCAGAACCTATTGACCTCCTGAGGCGGAAGCCGGGAGAGTCGCCCTAGCGAATTTTAAAAATACTTGTGTAATTGATGTGATTTTAAAACTGATTTTACCATTTTTTGAGTGTACTTTTGTGAAACAATACAATCCTACCTCGATTCCCTGGGCTCTCCCGTGCAGCTGCAGGAACGCTGCCACGAGATACTTCCTGGTGTGGACGCCCTCCCCTGGGACACGCAGGCCACGCCCACCACCTGTCAGGCCACGCCCCTTTCTCGCCGAGCACTTAAATAGCGCTCCAAATCGAGCGCGAGGCAGAACCTATTGACCTCCTGAGGCAGAAGCCGGGAGAGTCGCCCTAGCGAATTTTAAAAATACTTGTGTAATTGATGTGATTTCAAAACTGATTTTACCATTTTTTGAGTGTACTTTTGTGAAACAATACAATCCTACCTCGATTCCCTGGGCTCTCCCGTGCAGCTGCAGGAACGCTGCCACGAGATACTTCCTGGTGTGGACGCCCTCCCCTGGGACACGCAGGCCACGCCCACCACCTGTCAGGCCACGCCCCTTTCTCGCCGAGCACTTAAATAGCGCGCCAAATCGAGCGCGAGGCAGAACCTATTGACCTCCTGAGGCGGAAGCCGGGAGAGTCGCCCTAGCGAATTTTAAAAATACTTGTGTAATTGATGTGATTTTAAAACTGATTTTACCATTTTTTGAGTGTACTTTTGTGAAACAATACAATCCTACCTCGATTCCCTGGGCTCTCCCGTGCAGCTGCAGGAACGCTGCCACGAGATACTTCCTGGTGTGGACGCCCTCCCCTGGGACACGCAGGCCACGCCCACCACCTGTCAGGCCACACCCCTTCCTCCACCCCTACTTAATATGTGCTTCCACCGGAAGCGCAGCGGACGAGCGCAGCGGGAACGCCGTTTGCGCGCCGAAGGAGCGCCTAAGGCAAGCCCGTCTGCGCCCGTCCGCGACCAGACCGCGGCCGGGGCCAGTTATGCTGCCGGTAATGGAACACAAGGTGGAAGGATAGTGTGGTCAGGTGAGGACTTAAGGGCTCTTGATCCCCCATCTGACTGTTGCTCTCATACTACAGATCCTCAGACTTTCAACCCCCCTCAGATCTGTGGCAATTGTGGGATAGTTTTTGGCATTGAAGACTCTGTGAGGCTCCCCAATCCCAAACCTCCAACTCAGATAGGCCTTAGAGCTGGCCTACTGAACTGCAGATCCCTAGCCAAACATGCAGACGATGTTTGGTTATTACTAGAAGAGCAGGAGTGGGATGTACGGTTTTTAACAGAAACTTGGATCAAGGAGGACAACTTGACCTCTTTTGCACTAGCAGTCCCTCTGGGATTTAAAATATGTCTCGCCAACTGCCCTGGCGCAAAAAGAGGCGGAGGTGTAGCTATTATCTTTAAAGAGCAGCTAATATTAACATCTTCGGCTCCCACTACTATTCAGGAAATTGAAGGCCTTCACTTCTGCTTTCAGGTTAGCCCTCAGTTATCACTAGCAGGATTGGTGATTTATCGCCCTCCGGGCGGCGTAGACCCCAACTTACTCACCCTACTAGACACGATTGTTCAGAGCTCTCTCCTCCACCCCCAAATCATTGTGGTAGGAGACTTCAACATCCACATGGATAAACCCGACTGTGCCATGGCAGAGCTGCTCAGAGCAACGTTAAATACGGCCAGTCTTAGACTGATCAATGAGGGCCCTACACATTCAGGGGGCCACACGATCGATCTCATTTTCTCTAATATCAAGGATGTGCTGCCTGAGGCACCACTCCCTCTGACATGGTCAGACCACTCATTGGTCCCATTTAAACTGAACATGGTATATGACATTCCAGCTTCAAGTAAATGTTATTTCCTGAAGAGACAATGGAAAAGGCTGACCCCCGATACTATGGGCTCTGTCTTGGCACAAACTACCCCATCTTTGACCGACAATGCCAATATAGATGCACAGCTCCTCAATGAGTGGGTCAGAAAGATGGTCTCTTCCATTGCTCCGGCCTCACGAGCATTATCAAAGAGAGACTCCCCCTCAGCTCCCTGGTTTTCGCAGGACCTGAGGAAAGAGAAAGCAGCCTGCAAAAAGCTGGAAAGACTATGGAGAGCAAACTACGGCCTGGAAGAAAGAACTATATATAAGGAAGCTTCCAAAAAACTACGGAAAGCAATTAGAAAAAGTAAAAAACAATTTTATGCGGACACTATTCTACAGGCAGAACAGTCAAGCAAACAGATTTTCAAGGTGGTACAGTCGTTTTTTAAACCCAAGTGCATTGAGAGGGAGGTTTCGCCGACATCTACTCTATGCGAGCACATCTCTGAGTTCTTTGACCAAAAGATCAAAAAGGTGTATGAATCTTTTAGACCAGAAATAAAAACGTTGAAACAGGACCTCGCGATTAAAGATGAGCCAGGTGAGACCTTCACCCAGTTCATGAATATTTCCCTGAGTGAGGTAAGACAAGAACTTATCCGATGCAAATCCGGCTCCCCAGACGACCCGTGCCCAGCTAAATTATGGAGCTCTCTAGCTGAGTTTGTAGCCCCCACACTACAACACATTTGGAACTCATCCATCACTTCGGGTATATTCCCGGACGTCTGGAAACATGCTACTCTCCTCCCACTAAAGAAAAAACCTAATGGGGATCCAGAAGACCTTAGTAATCTCCGCCCAATATCACTGTTAGCCGCCTCGGGGAAAATGTTGGAGAAAGTCATACAGCGCCAACTGAGCAAATTTATAGAAGTAAATAAGGTACTACATGAGACACAGTCAGGCTTCCGACCCGGCTTTAGTACGGAAACAGCGCTTATTGAGGTAGCCGAGTCAGTAAGGTGGTCGATGGATGCAGGTAACTCAGCAATGCTGGTACTCCTGGATCTGTCGGCCGCCTTCGACACGGTGGACCATGCCAGACTACTCAGCCGCCTGGCCGAGATAGGTATCCAGGATAAGGCACTGGGATGGATACACTCCTATCTGTCCCAGAGAACTCAAAAGGTGGCACTAGGGACGGTCTTTTCAGCACCCAAGGTCCTCAGCTGCGGAGTCCCGCAAGGGTCGGCTCTCAGCCCCCTTTTGTTCAACATCTACCTCGCTCCTCTTTTTACATTGATTGCCAACTGGGGTGTCAAGGCAATTTCCTATGCCGACGACACCCAGTTGGTATTTCCGTACTCAGAGATGACGCAGGAGTCCTTTTCGAACTTCAAAGGCTGTCTCCAAGATATAGCCCATTGGATGAACACGAATAAATTAAAGTTAAACGCCAATAAGACCGAAGTATTCTTCTTTGGCAGAGGCCCCACCCCCGCCGCAGAACTTTGGTGGCCGACGGAGATGGGCCTAGCCCCCTCACCCAGCCGCACGGCAAAAAATCTTGGAGTGAGGTGGGACGATAGCATGTCCTTCACCTCCCACATCCAACAAGTCACCGGCTGCTGCTTGAGCAAACTGAGAAATCTCCGTAAAATCCTGAGACTCCTCCCGGAGAGCTGCCGGAAAACGGTTATCCATGCCACTGTTACATCACGGCTGGATTACGCCAATGGACTCTACCTAGGCCTACCAAAATACCTGATGCAAAAACTTCAGGTAGTTCAAAATGCGGCTGCGAGACTGCTACTGCGAATCCCTCTCAAGCAGTCAGTCTCTACGCATCTTCGATCACTGCACTGGCTGCCAGTTGCCAGCAGAATAAAATTTAAAGCACTTACGCTGGCGTTCAGATCTCTGCATGGCTCCTGCCCAGAGTACTTGAAAAACCGCCTCCCGAGATACTCCCAAACCCGCGCACGGCGGTCCAATTGCCGCGTTCAACTGGCCGTCCCGCGTACGATAAAGGCTCGACTAGGCGGACGGACTTTTTCAGCAAACGTTACCTCTCTATGGAACACTTTACCACAAGAAATCCAGCAGGCCCCTTCTGAACCTTGCTTTAAGAAACTGCTGAAAACGTGGCTCTTCACCCAACCCCGCTAGCTCTCCTTCTCTGGCCTCCAGGTCAACTGTGTTCTCCTAGCACCAGGACACCTCCTAGCGAGGTAGCTGTTCGCGCTTTATAAAATGCAGTATTATTTAACTTACATGTAGCTATAAAATTCTCCCAATAAACACAAGGGCTCTTTTTAGAGCCACCTAATAACCCAACATATAATTTAGTTTTTGAAAAAATATATATATATTTTTTGTTGCTTGGGGTCACGCACCCACCGTGACTTCCAGAGCTGCGCAACCATCACATTCACACTAGGGGGCCACGCTGAGAGCTGTGCACCCTTCGTGTTCACACTAGGGGGCCGGGCTGAGAGCCACGCACACTTCATGCTCACACTAGGGGCCGCATAGAGACCCAGCGCAAGGGTCACGACTCAAAATTTTTGAAAAAATTTCATTTTCATTAATTTACATTCCCCTCTGGAACCCCATCCCCCGAGGCATGCCCACATCTCCATATTTTTTATTTATTTTTTAAAAGAGGAGGGGGGCCATGTAGCCCCTCTCGGAGGCCACTTCTGGCCCCGAGAACCCCATCCCCTGGGGCCTGGCCTCTTTGTTGGGGACCATAGGGGGAGCCCCAATGCCCCCATGGTCCCTGCCGGCTCCCTGCCGTCTGCGGGAGCCGACATTGCTTTTCCACACGGGGAGCTGCTGACATGCAGCTCCCCATGTGGAAAAGCAATTCTGCTTTGGATTTCCCTGCTCCTGCTTCCAAAGCAGAGTTTGTTGTGGTAGAGTGGGAGCCGTGCTCCCGCCGTACCATAGCAAACAACAGTGTCCCGGGGTAGGGCACCCCAGAACACTGCAGGAGCCGGCCATGGGGGGTGGCCATCAAGAGCTCCAGGAGGGGGGCCGTGCGGCCCCCCTCCAAAATATCTGAAGCCCCAGGGAGGTGGTGGCCCCCGGGGCACAGTGGTCCATAATGGACACCCAAATTTAAATATTAGGTGCCCCCCACACATTTTTATTTATAGCCCCTGTGAGGTGGTGGTCCCCGGGGCTTGGGGGGTCCTGCAAGACCCCCCCCACTAATTTCAATTTGTGCCCCGGGGAGGTGGCGGTCCCCGGGGCTGTGGGGGCCCTGAGGGCCCCTGCAAAATATTTTGAAAGTACTCCCGGGACCTGACCCACTCGTGGGCTTTTTCAAATGAAGTGCCTCATTTTTTAGTTTCTCGGCAGAATCCGCGACCCCAGCGCGACCTCTGCGTTTAAAAAAAAATGCTCTTTTTGCCCAGTGGGGCCTTGCGGGACCCCCTGAACAGGCCAAGGGGGGTAGGGTGTTTGTACCCTTCCCCCTTTTCTTCATTTTCATCTTTAATTTTACGTAATTTCTTCTGACTGGGTTACCGAGTCTGAAAATGGCTGCCAACACATTCTGGTTTGGAGTGTTGGCGGCCAATTAAAATGAAGCGTGTGGTCGGAAGGGGTCGCGAACCCACCGCTGCCATAGATATCGAAACTTTTATTTTTTGAATATCTTGCAACTACTGATTTACACCATTTAAAAAAAAGTTCACTTTCTGAACCAAGCACTACCTTTTTACCAAATTTAGGGCAATTCCGTTCAGCAGTTTGGGCTGTAGCCTTGCCTAAATATTTCTATGGGAAAATGATTTTGTTACTCTTATTTTTTGAATTCCACAGCAAATACTGAACGGATTTACACCATATGAAAAAAAGGTCGCTTTCTGAACCAAGAGCTACCTTTCTACCAAATTTGGTGTAATATGGTGTAATTCCGTTCAGCAGTTCGGGTTGTAGCCTATCTCAAAATTTCCTATAGAAATTAACACATGAAAAACACGTTTTGGGACCCCCCCTTTTTTCTCAGCCCCGCTTGACGAATCACCCCCAAACTTTCAGGATAGAAGCTGACCTGGATAGACTTTTTTGGGGGAGAATTTTGCGAGGATTGGTCAAACGACGCCAAGGTATTAACAAATCAAAAAATGCTTTTCCTATGGAAACTAGATTCTAACTATAAGTAGGTAACATATATATATATATATAATGCCTGGAGATATGGTAGGAACTGGAATAGTCTGAAATCGTTTTTTAACAATACAATTAAGATCAAAGGAAACCTTATATGTAGATCAGATTTTGTGGTCTATATACTGGAATGCACCTGCCACAAATCATATATGGGCAGGACCACCTTGTCCGTACACAAGCAAATCCTCCAACACCTCTGGTCTATTGTTAACAATGTTCGCAGCTTCCCTGTAGCTAGACACTTTGAAAAAACCCATAAAAGTGATCATACAGCTCTAACGTGTAACTGTGTTGCCCAAGCCCACAAATGGAAGAGAGGGGGGTAGGGAAAAGGATCTATGCAAACTTTAAACTTTCTTCATCCTGGAATTGAATGGCAAAGAGCCTATGGGCTTCAATATGGATGAAGAATTATATACATGCCTGACTTTAACAAGCTCACCTATACCTATACTTTCCTGAGAGCTGTATCAAGTATAGAATTTTTTTAGCTTAATCACTCAGGGGAAATGGGTAATTTAGATGGAATCTTGAATCAAGTAGATGACGTTGACAGCTATGGTAATTATTTGTAAAGAACATAGATGCTTAGTACACATATATATCTCTCTTAAAAAAGGTCTGTGGTCAGATATGTAAAGGAGGCTAGTCTTTTATAAGATTTTGAATATAGCACCATAAGAAAATTGCCACTTGCAATTTATAATGTTGTCAATCTATGAATGATGGCCTGCATATACATTTTAAAATATGTATATTCCAATTATGTTGACCTTTGGAACAAAGATATATGTAGATGAATCCCTCAAAAAGAAGGCGGTTCATATATACATGTAATAATACATATGTCTATATATAAATGTAATGTGTTTTAAGGACCAAACAATACTATTGCACACCTTGATTCAAATTATTACCTTTATAGGAATAGTATTTATTTTTGATGGGTTTTAATTAGGATGCCTGCTGCTAGGTCGATATAATATGACACTTGCCAAATAAAATTATTTAAGTAAATACTAGTGACTTTAAACTTAATGCTTTTTATTACTGCACTGCGCACTTTATAGTGTATTCTCAAGAACTCAAATGTATGAAATAACATGCACTAATTGAAAGTTTTTTTTAAAATTGAGATGTTCAAAGATGGCGACCACGGTAGTGAGACTCCTTAGACATAACTTTAAGTTTCCTTTCTTTATCTCCAGTGTGTAAACAAAAATACAAAATGTTATTGTAAAATGGCGCTCAAAGTCGTAAAGAAGGCTGTGTAAGGCAGCCGGAACGTGTGGAAGTTTTAATTCCATTCTGCTTTGAATAAACCTTTGGATAAAGGATTGGAGTGCTTGCATTGTTTTTGTGCACCTACGAACAAGTTACGATATTTATATATATGCTAAATACCCACTTGTGCTCAATCTTGTTATAATCACTGAATGTTTATTCCAATGGTGTACCTTAGTAATAGACATGGTTTTATTGACTTATCAATTGAACATGTGATTTGCCATGAAAATGGATAACTGTTCTGTTTGCTCACTTTGAGCTCAATTTTGCATCCATGTCAAAAATAATCCTGGTATTTATTCAGCAAGTGTTTGGTTTTCATTGTAAAAATACGCACATGAAGAATGCATTTTGTACAGGATCAATTACATCCAATGTTATTTGAATACTGGCACAGACACACATATGTGATTAATCATGTAGTTTTATTTAATAATGCTTGTATTTGCTTATTTCACTCCTTTTTATTTCTTTGCGTTTTTCAATGCATATTATATGCTGGATGAATTGATGACTGCTTACACTGTATTTATTTCCCCTGGGAGATCAGGTGTTAATGAAATGGTGTGAATAAAAATGATGCAAGTAGTCTTTCATTATGTTTGATGTCACATGGGCACTATAAAGCTGTAATTTATACTGGCGTGGCACGTATGTGAACAAGATCACTATGTGACCGAAACGCATGATAGCCGTTCTTTGCTAAATAAATCAACTTCTAAGGAGATAATTGGTGCCTGCTCCTGGTCCTTGATGTTTGTTTCCGAAAACAAGCGGTGGATATATATTTCTTACTCGCGCTCATGTGTAGATAGTTATAGTTGGGACCTAGTTTCCATAGGAAAGATGTTTTTTGTTCTGCTAATAACTTTGGCACCATTTTATGTATCTTCACAAAAACTTCAAAACAAGTTTGCCTCTCAGTTTCAGCTGTTGAGGGAAAAATGTCGGGGTGATTCATCAAGCAGTTATTGAGAAAAAGTGGGGTCCCAAAATACTTTATCTCAATGTAATTTCTCATAGGGATTTTGAACACAACTAAAGCCCGAACCGCTGGAAGAAATTACACAAAATGTGTCAGACTGCTAGCTTTAGATCCAGAAAGGGCCCTTTTTGTAATTTGGCAGAAATCCCTTCAGTAGTTTTGGAGTTATTTAAGAAAAAATACATTTGTATCTTTTAGAGATGGGGGTTTCTAGATGGTAATGGTTTGCACCTTTGTCCAAATTGCAACTCTTTTTTCTAGTCAGGATAAGGGGGATACACTACTAAAATAACCCCTGCTCACTCACTTGGTAGCTTAGCACGAGCAGTCAGGCTTATCTCAGAGGCAGTGTGTAAAGCAGATGCACATAACCAACAGTAACACAGTGAAAACACTACAAAAGGACACCACACCAGTTTTAGAAAAATAACCAATATTTACCTATGCAAACAAGACCAAAATGATAAAAGACCAATATACAGTAATCAAAAATAGGCACTTTGCAGAAATAACTTTAAAATGCAGTTCCTTGAAACCGGTAGCCGGAGCTACTGCGGTGCTGAAAACAACAGAATCCAACAGTTCCAGCTGACCGCATGAGTGCGGACCAGCTTTAGTGTCAGCTGACTTGTAAACAGTACCTTTGGTTCCTGCCGACTGCATTGGTGCTGCCTGGTTGTGGCAACCGTCTTGGTTGCGATGTGAAGCATATCGGTGCGGCATGCTGTGCCCTCAAGTTGTGCTGCAGGCAGCGGCTCGGTGAGGGTCGTCCAGCGGCATCATGAGACCAGGGCTGCGGTGCAGAGTGAGGCAGTTCTCCTTGCAGTGCTGACAGGTCACGGTGCAAGCGACAGTGCCGGTTGATGGGAGCTGGTGTCAGTCACCTCAGACTGCGGTGTGGGAAGGGTTGAAGCATTGTGAGCCTTACGAGCGGTGCTCCCAAACAATGTTGCGGTCACGGGTTTAGAGGTCTGCGTGCAGCGACGTCGTTGATGAGACCGGAGCGGTGCAGTGAAGCGAGGCCATGCAGAGTAAGGTGCCCACAGGTCGCGATGCAAGCAGCGGCTCAGTTGCGATCATCGTCAATGGTGAGGCCAGGGTTGCAGTGCTAAGTGCGGTGGTGCCCTCTGCGGTTCCTTCAGGACACGGAGCCAGCGGTGGTGTCATAGATGGTGTTGGCTGCTTTCCCCTTCCGTGGCAAATGAAACCCACGGTTCCAGAGGCTGTACCCAAAGGTAAGTGAAGTATTTGCTATCCCTGATGCTTCGTGAACAGGAGGCAAGTTCTAATTCAAGCCCTTGGAGATATTCAGTCCAGTCCTTTCACTGTCCAAGGCGGAAGCAGCAACTGCAAGCCAACCCAGCAAATCAACAGCACAGCAAAGGGGCAGTACTCCTCCTGGCAGTTCTTGCAGCTCTTCTTCTTGGCAGGTTCCTTCATCCAAGTGAGTGCTCTGAAGTTTTTTATCTCCCTGAGACTTCAAACAGGAAGCAAGCTCTACTTCGAACTCTTGGAGAAAACTTTAACAGCAGGATGATGAAAGTACAATCCAGTATGGTGAAATAAATTGCTAGGCAATCTTAATATAATGATTACAAATTCTATCCTATTACGTTATAGGGAAACAAGAAAGAAATTCATAAAGCTACTATGCAGTTTCAGAATTAATTTTTTTCATCATTTGTATTGTGAAAAAAAGGTATTTTATATAACACATTACATTCAATTTTGTTTAAAAACAGACGAATCAACAATTATAAAAGCTGATACAGCATACAATATAAAAAGTGGCAGCTTTTGAATAATCGACGCGCGTTTCGGCGTTCACAACGCCTTCATCAGGAGTAGCCACAAAAGAATCTACAATGATAAAAAGACATATAAACAATTACAATTGACATTATAATACTTATACCTCATCAATATATTCGTAAAAAATTATTTTCATGTATTACACACAAATCCAATTAGATTTTATTCTTAGATTCCCTATATAAGAGCAGCTTAATTCATTTTATAATACAATGACTGCAACAATCAAGTGTTTATTTAAGCTAATATATTCAAAACCAGAAACCAATCTCTTGAAGGTTAAACTGGAGAGAAAGAAGAAGAAAAGGCAAAAGATAGAAATGGAAAACGTATAGAACGAGGTAAGCAGTATTCCAAATTGACTCACTTCACGTTATGTTAATTGATCACTTGAAAGAAGACTGCACTTCAGATTTGTCTTTCCGCTTTTAACAATTGCTGTAAGTACGAAAATAACGCTATTAGCTTATATATATCTATGTGTACAGCTGGTGATAACTATTCTTTGTACAGCTAATTCCACAATACATATGTGGAACAATGTTATTGTCTATGTTACAGCAGAAGGACTTACTTCCACGAATAATGCGATCCCGAATTCTTCTAAAAAGCAGCCTGTTTCTGCTGCAAATTTAATAGGGATTCTAAAAATAAAACATCGTATTTTTATAATACTAATAGCGTCTATAGATAGTAATATTAATGTTAATAATTATGAACATCATAGATAGAGTACCTTTTTTAGATTGAAAAAGATCGCTGGTCAGAACTGGAAATTGACTAGTATATTTATATGTTTCAGTTCTCTGATAGCTAGAACTGATGGAAGCAAGGTTTCTAAAAAGGAAGAAAGGAGTTACCATAAAAATGAGATAACTAACCTTCGTTCACATAAACGAGTATAAGAAAAAATATAAATTAGCCGACAGTACCTCAGATGCGCCGTTAGTAGAAATACACGCTGTAACTATGATGTATTTGAATTTGAGGGTGCATTTCAAAAGGCGGCTTTGTCACGTGAATTAACATCTAGAAAGAGAGGTTTGACATGTGATCCGTCACATGACATACCATAGAGTATTTATCCACATGGCTAGTCTGGATGCGCTGTTATCCTGTTTTTATTTTGTGCTTGAAACGCCGGAGGCCATTTTCAGCCTGACACGAACAGAACCAGGTATCTTGAACATTTAATCTAATTTACACGAATTATTTAGCGGAGAGGACTAATATGAATTTTGTCCTTCAGACATATATTTTATTGTTTCAGAAAAGCCGCCTTTTGAAATGCACCCTCAAATTCAAATACATCATAGTTACAGTGTGTATTTCTACTAACGGCGCATCTGAGGTACTGTCGGCTAATTTATATTTTTTCTTATACTCGTTTATGTGAACGAAGGTTAGTTATCTCATTTTTATGGTAACTCCTTTCTTCCTTTTTTGAAACCTTGCTTCAATCAGTTCTAGCTATCAGAGAACTGAAACATATAAATATACTAGTCAATTTCCAGTTCTGACCAGCGATCTTTTTCAATCTAAAAAAGGTACTCTATCTATGATGTTCATAATTATTAACATTAATATTACTATCTATAGACGTTATTAGTATTATAAAAATACGATGTTTTATTTTTAGAATCCTTATTAAATTTGCAGCAGAAACAGGCTGCTTTTTAGAAGAATTCGGGATCGCATTATTCGTGGAAGTAAGTCCTTCTGCTGTAACATATACAATAACATTGTTCCACATATGTATTGTGGAATTAGCTGTACAAAGAATAGTTATCACCAGCTGTACACATAGATATATATAAGCTAATAGCGTTATTTTCGTACTTACAGCAATTGTTAAAAGCGGAAAGACAAATCTGAAGTGCAGTCTTCTTTCAAGTGATCAATTAACATAACGTGAAGTGAGTCAATTTGGAATACTGCTTACCTCGTTCTATACGTTTTCCATTCCTATCTTTTGCCTTTTCTTCTTCTTTATCTCCAGTTTAACCTTCAAGAGATTGGTTTCTGGTTTTGAATATATTAGCTTAAATAAACACTCGATTATTGCAGTCATTGTATTATAAAATGAATTAAGCTGCTCTTATATAGGGAATCTAAGAATAAAATCTAATTGGATTTGTGTGTAATACATGAAAATAATTTTTTACGAATATATTGATGAGGTATAAGTATTATAATGTCAATTGTAATTGTTTATATGTCTTTTTATTATTGTAGATTCTTTTGTGGCTACTCCTGATGAAGGCGTTGTGAACGCCGAAACGCGCGTCGATTATTCAAAAGCTGCCACTTTTTATATTTTATGCTGTATCAGCTTTTATAATTGTTGATTCGTCTGTTTTTAAACAAAATTGAATGTAATGTGTTATATAAAATACCTTTTTTTCACAATACAAATGATGAAAAAAATAAATTCTGAAACTGCATAGTAGCTTTATGAATTTCTTTCTTGTTTCCCTATAACGTAATAACGGATAGAATTTGTAATCATTATATTAAGATTGCCTAGGAATTTATTTCACCATACTATTATTACCCTGTCCTAGGAATTGAACTATTTGCTGTTCAGGGGGTCCTTGTTTTTTCCTTCTGAAAGTACAATCTAGTCCTTTCCATGCCCAAGACAGATGCAGCAAGCAGCAGGCCAACACAGCAGAGCATGCAGCAAAGTGGCAGTTTCTCCTGACAGCTTCTCCAGTTGTTCTTCCAGGCAGGTTCATTAGTTCAGCAGTAATCTAAAGTTCTGGATTCTGGGCCCCAATATTTATACTAAGTTTCTCTTTGTTCTTTTGGGCAGAGAGTGTCTGTGCTCAGCCCAAACTCGTTCTGTCCTCTCTGGTCCAGCTTGCCGGCAGGAAGTGGAGACAGCATTGTCCAAAGCAGACCAGGTCGATTCAGGTGCAATGGAAATCTCCTCTAAATTCAGAGCAGGCCTATTCAGATGATAGGGAAATCTCCTCCCACTACTCTAAATGCAGACCAGGCCTATTCAGCCCAGCCCTGACTCATCCGGGAAAGGCAGAACACCACTAGACCACCCCAGTGCCTGTCTACGGTGAATGCACATCCCCAGCCCATGTTACACCAAATCCAGTCAGTCAATCCACAACCCAGCATGGGCACAAAGGATGGCTAAGCAAGAAAATACCCACTATCTAAAAGTGGAATTTTCAAACACACAACTTAAAAATCATCTTTAGTAAAAGATGCATTTTTACATTCTTAGCGGTGGGGCGGTAGGGCCTTGTAAGGGAGGATTCCAAGGGTCGATGCTGAGGGAAAATTAATTATTTATTTAATTCTCCCTCAGCATCATCCCTCAAAATCCTCCCTTACACAGCCCCACCACCCCACCACTGTTACCTGCACAAACCACGGCTGATTCTGAGTTCAGGCATACAAAACTCAATTTCTCTATCTCGTCCCAATGGGAAGTTATAATTGTAAGATGTTACAAAGTACCTCCCATTCTATCCTATAGGACAGATAGCCTTCTTTCCATAGTGAACATGAAATAAACTGTATTTCACTATCAGGACATGTCACACACATCAGTTCATGTCCTACCTTTCACGTACACTGCATCCTGCCGACAAGGGTACCTTGAGCCTACCTGAGGGGTGTCTTACATGTAAGAAAAGAGAGGAGAACCCTTTGAAAGGCTGCTTGTGGGGGTGGCACAATCAGTGCTGCAGGCCCACTAGCAGCATTTGATTTACAGGCCCTCGGCCCACACAGTGCACTGGACTAGGAACTTAAAAGTAAATCAAATAAGCCAATCATGGAAACAACAATCCATAATAATAATTTACACAGAGAGCGCATGCACTTTAGCTCTGAATAGCAGTGGTAAAGTACCCAGATTTCTAAAAACAACAAAAATAAGGTCAAAAACAGGATGCCAAAAAGCAAAAAGTCTGGGGGTACACCCACTGAAAAAGCCAGGTCTAACAGTATCTCTAGGGACGCAAATCCTCCATGGATCTGACAGGTCGCATGCTGTGATCTGATTGGCTGCAAACACTTCAGCCAGGAAGAGTTAGCAGCCATCCGAGTCCCAAGAAAAAATGCAAAATACAACAAAAAACCCCTAAGGGGCAGGATAGGAATACCCTGACCCCCTAGGCCTGTTGGTGGGGTCCCAAAGGGACCCCTATGGGGGAGAAAACATTTTTTTTAAATGTTGTCATGATATCACAGTGGATCTGTGAATCTGTGGCAAAACTGAGAACCAAAAAACAAGCGTGGTCTCCGCACTTGTTTCCTATGTGCCCCCGGGGACCTGCTTCCTGTGGGGTATATTTTTTAATAAAATAGGGAGCATGCATGGCCCCCCTCCACAGGCCGATTTCGGCTCTGGAGACCGCCACCCGCATGGGCCCAGCTGAATCAATTAAGCAGAAGGGGGATTGCACAGCCCCCTCCTTAGGCCATTTTTGGCACCTGGGACCACCACCTCCCGGGGCCAGCTCCTGCTATGTCCAGACGTGCCCACCATCAGGACATAGTGGTTTCTGTGGACACACTGGAGTGGCAGGGAAACGTCTGTTTGCTCATGCTTTGCAGGAGCAATTTAAAGCCCGATTCAAGTGGGAGAAATCAGTAAATCCGCTCCGAGTAGGTTGGGAGCATTAAAAATGTGGTCAAGTGGGCAGGGAAACAGATGAAAAAGATGTTTCCACATGCAGGGAGCAGCATTTTTGCTGCTCCCTCTGTGCTGGAGAAATTCAGGCTCCCAATGGAGGCAAGGAACCGGCAGAGACAGCAGGGGCATTGGGGACCTCTCCGCAGCTCCCAACAATAATGTAACTGATGAGCACTTAAAGCACTCCAATACCATCAACTGGGGTTAGCAGTATATCAAGATTGTGGACAGAACAAGTGCTCAAATACCATTCAATCATGGGGAAAAGAAAATTAAAGCAGCAGCGACGAGGGAGGTAGTGGGTGACGGGTCAAGCAGGGAAGCCGAAGGAGATGGGCAGATGGGCAAGCAAAGAGAGGAGAAGGCGGGAGGAAGCAAGAATGAAGGGGGGAAAATACCTTAATTGAAGCAGTGGTATATGTGTATGTGTACAAGGGAGACTATGGCAAGACGGAGGATGAAATAAGCGATTCAAGGGAGGCAGTGGGGTTGGGTCAAGCAGAGAAGCAGGAGACAATGGGGAGATGGGCAAGCATTAATGGGTTAGGGCGGGAGGAAGCAACAATGAACAGGGAAAGAATCCTAAATTGACGTTGGATCAGCAACAAAAATTAATATGTCATTGTGGACTGTAACTGGTGGACACTTAAAGAGCTCCAATACCATCGGCTCATGTTAACACTATGGCAAGACTGAGGATGGAACGAGTGCTGCAATACAATTGGATCATGCAAAATAAAAATAAAGAAGTGCTGTTCATATTTTAACAGCTTTTCAAGAAATGAATTTGTTTATGTACAAGCTCATGCATTTTATGGGTATGTCTGTATGTGTACAAAGGAAACACCCTAAAAATACAAGTACTTCTAATAAGTGCTTGAAAACAAAGAAAAATTAGCTGCAGAAACCGGAAGCAATGTAAGGAGACATGTACTTGGTCAATGCGCTATCGAAGGGCCAAACACAAGAGGGCATGACGCTTGCATGCCATGATAAATGGCATCAAAGACAATGAAAGTCACACTGAATTTTACCAATGGTAGGAGATGGGAGGCCTGGAAGCCTGGGAGCCCAGAGATAGAAAACAACAAGACTCTTCGAGACAGTGCATTTGCTGCCTATCCAAGCAGTGCATGCCAATGCTCATTGCATAGAGAAAAAGGGAGATTAAATGACTTATCCGTAATCCCAAAATGAGAAACTGAGGCCAAGGTTAGGGAGATGATATTGCGTCCATTCGGGAGAGGACGTGACGTTTGGGGCAGAGCTGTCGACTATGGAGCTGGTAAACCGAGTTCATGTTTTGACGTTGGCTTAACAGTCTTGGTTTTGAGCAAATCACTTATTCTTGCTGTGCCTACAAAAATAATGTGTTGTGTAAAGTAACTGGTGCTAATGTAAGGTGCTCAAATACCTTCGGGTGGTTTTGGTGCTGTATAGAACTGCACAAAACGAAGTAACTGGTGCTAATGTAAAGCTCTCCAAACCCTTTGGTGGTGTTGTTACTATATAAAACTATGCAAAGGAAAGTAACTAATGCTATTGTAAAGCACTCCAATACCTTCGTATGGTGTTGGCGCTACATAAAACTGCACAAAAAAAGTAACTGCTGCTTATGTAAAGCACTCCAATCAATACATTCGGGTGGTGTTGGCGCTACATAAAAATGCACAACAAAATGTGAACAACAGAGTCGGTAAAGGAGATCTGTGCAATGGAGTTAAGCAGGGCAAGTAGCGACAGGTGGAGGGTGGACGAGCAACCAACAGCAAATGTGGGCAGCCACGAGGAGATTCAATTATTTGACACCATCACAAAATGAGGAAATGAAGCTAAGGTTGCGTAGACTGTGTGGGGTCCTCTTGGGAGATGATGTGGCGTAAGGGCCAGAGCTGCCGACTATGGAACAGCAAAACTGGGTTTGGGTTTCGGCGCCGCCTTAACATACTTAACTCTAGGCAAATCACTTAATATCCTTGTGCCTGCAAAAAAGAATGTGTCCTTGTGTAAAGTAACTGCTGCTAATGTAAAGCACTCTAATAGCTTTGGGTGGTGTTTTGCACTATAAAAAACTGCACCAAAATAAAGTAACTGGTGCTTATGTAAAGTGCTCCAATACCTTTGGGTGGTGTTGGCGCTATGTAAAACTGAGCACAAAAAAAGTATGATAGGGTCTAAGGGAAAGTTTAATGACCTGCCTCAGTTCTAATCCCCTAATCCTATAATTGAAAAACAAATAAAGGAACTGGGGGTCTAGCAAAATCCTGCAAATTGAGCAGAAATATGAAATAGAGGGCTAATTAGTCCCACATAGCAGAGGAGGGAGTAAAAGAAAAAGAAAGAGACAACCAAATGCAATCTATGAGGACCTCAGAGCAAAATTTTGGATACCCATCAATTGTCTGTGTGATCAATCTTATCATCTGGTCATCCAATCCAAAATAAGATGCTTCTCCTAATCATAGAGAGCATCTAAATGGGAGTGATTTCACTCAAGGGTGGTCCAAGATTGTCAACGGATTGGAGTAAGAAGACCAACCATAGTCAGAGATAGAACAATCGAAAGGAGTGCAGTGCTAACAAAAGAAAATAGAGTGGTGTGTTAAAATAGAATTGTGAGAAAACACTACTAGTTTAATATGTGTCTCACATTCTAAGTAAAACAACAGTGCAAAAAGCAGTGTTAAACAAATAACTGCTATATAGAGAGGTCGACATGTTTCAGCCTAATGAGATACATATATCCCTGCGGCTTTCTTCAGGACCTTTGTTGTTAGATTTTCGCTACTGCAAACATGTGAAGAATAAAATGTATAGTGGAGAAAAGGAAAAAAGAAAAAGTAAATTTATCTCACTATCATATAAAGGTGGCACAATGTACAACCTTAAGTAGATCCTCCGCCTCAAAAGGATGCAGCGTGCATCTGTCAAGAGAACAAATGGAAAGTGTCTCAGTCTTTAAAAATAAGAGTACTCCCAATATTGTATTCGTACCCAGCCGTGTGTTAGGGGGCTTACCCGTAATGATCGAGGAACGGACCTCACCTCGCCTGGATCCTGGCTCAGGATTAGGAGGCCCCGCTCTGTATGGAAGAAAACTTAAACTCCCAACATCCAAAGAATAATCATAAAAAACTTAATACATCTTCATAGGTGTGCTAGTGTAGTTAACTACTAGCGACTGTGTACCAAGTATTTGTAAATAAAACCACACATATGTCAACCCAAGGGAAGAAACCCTTGCCCATATACTCTGATAAAGTGCTGTAAGACGAGGAAAGAGGCTGTGTGAAAAACCCATCTTTTTTCCTTTTGCTTACCCATGATGCTAGACGTCAAGTTTACACTATGAAAGTTCCTACAGAGTGTAAAAGTTATTAGGTAATACTACAAATAAATGTTGTTAGAAAAAGGAGGGTGTTCTCTATAATGTTAAAGGCATAGTGGGAATGACAAACTATATGTGCCAAATATTCTAAGGTTTTAAATAAGCTCCTATATAAAGTATCCACCAGAAGGGGGTTGCATATAAAACTGCAGGCACAATGACAATGTTACCTATGATAAACCTTGTAAGGGTAGGGAGAGTGCTCACCTATCCGTCGTTGCCTCGTTGTGGCTGCAGAGTCAGGAGAGAGGTAACCCGAGCATTCAACCAGGCATGTTTATGAAGCCGGGGAAAACCTCATCAATTGCAAACGCGGGAGCCTATGATGTGCGTCATCAACTGTTGCCGGAAAACATCAAGGACTACAAAGTGACGTCACGATGGAGGCGTCTGTAGTCCGTATATGTAATTTACGCGCTAGAGATGTAGCTCGCGCCTTGCGGTTTGAAAGGGAATCTCTGTACATGTACACTGTAGCATTAACTGTGTATTGTCTGGTTTTTATTTTTTATATTTTAAAGCCACTATTATAGGCACCAGATTAAAGCGCTCGAAACCTCAATGTTGAAAAATAGAAGCAGAGACCATGGGAACGTAAACACGTGACCGCTAATGTGTAGTAACTGGCTACAAAAGTATGGCATATGTAGTTCTTGAGGAGATGTGTAGGTACTGATTATACCTCTTGAGTGCTTGTATACAACTCACTCGTTACTGTGTGGGAGAGCCATGTAAAAACAACGTGAGTGCATAATCCCTAATGGGTAGTCATTACTAAAGAGGACTACAGGAAGATGTCAACAAAAATAATAGTATATGTTGGCATCTGTAGTTGATAAAGATGCACTACCTGGCCTAGTATACGATGTAAAGATGTCATGGGACACTTGGCTATAATGCAACATCCTAAACCTTATGTGCATACTATGGTGTCGTGGTGTCAGAACGTACCCAACGCCAAATGCCATGCCTTGGAACTGTAATGTAACTTCAAAGACCTCATGAGGGTTCCAAAGCGACAGGGCATCCTAAATGAAAGAAACCAAAACCGCATAAGGGAGATATATAAAAACCATGAATTTCACAAACCCTATTAAAGGGTGGTCCAAGGGATGTCGTCGTTAAGACCCCTGACATCACTATGTAATCTAAACACCCATTTCTGCTCCTTTGTAAAAAGGTATTTAGTGATGTCACAGATATGTGACGGTATCATAAGCTTTTCAAGCACTAGTGGTTGATTTCTTACATCTGAATGAAGAGTTCATTCAGATGTAAGAAATCAACCACTAGATTAACCAGACATTTCATTGAAAACAATCACAAGGCAGAAGACTTTTCGTGGACAGTGCTTGAAAAGCCTATGATACCGTCACATATCTGCGGTTTTGGTTTCTTTCTTTCAGGCCAGGTAGTGCATCTTTATCAACTACAGATGCCAACATATACTATTATTTTTGTTGACATCTTCCTGTAGTCCTCTTTAGTAATGACTACCCATTAGGGATTATGCACTCACGTTGATTTTACATGGCTCTCCCACACAGTAACGAGTGAGTTGTATACAAGCACTCAAGAGGTATAATCAGTACCTACACATCTCCTCAAGAACTACATATGCCATCCTTTTGTAGCCAGTTACTACACATTAGCGGTCACGTGTTTACGTTCCCATGGTCTCTGCTTCTATTTTTCAACATTGAGGTTTCGAGCGCTTTAATCTGGTGCCTATAATAGTGGCTTTAAAATATAAAAAATAAAAACCAGACAATACACAGTTAATGCTACAGTGTACATGTACAGCGATTCCCTTTCAAACCGCAAGGCGCGAGCTACATCTCTAGCGCGTAAATTACATATACGGACTACAGACGCCTCCATTGTGACGTCACTTTGTAGTCCTTGCTGTTTTTCCGGCAACAGTCGATGACGCACATCATAGGCTCCCGCGTTTGCAATTGACAAAGTTTTTCCCGGCTTCATAAACATGCCTGGTTGAATGCTTGGGTTACCTCTCTCCTGACTCTGCAGCCACAACGAGGCAACGACGGATAGGTGAGCACTCTCCCTACCCTTACGAGGTCTATCATAGGTAACATTGTCATTGTGCCTGCAGTTTTATATGCAACCCCCTTCTGGTGGATACTTTATATAGGAGCTTATTTAAAACCTTAGACTGTTTGGCACATATAGTTTGTCATTCCCACTATGCCTTTAACATTATAGAGAACACCCTCCTTTTTCTAACAACATTTATTTGTAGTATTACCTAATAACTTTTACACTCTGTAGGAACTTTCATAGTGTAAACTTGACGTCTAGCATCATGGGTAAGCAAAAGGAAAAAAGATGGGTTTTTCACACAGCCACTTTCCTCGTCTTACGGCACTTTATCAGAGTATATGGGCAAGGGTTTCTTCCCTTGGGTTGACATATGTGTGGTTTTATTTACAAATACTTGGTACACAGTCGCTAGTAGTTAACTACACTAGCACACCTATGAAGATGTATTAAGTTTTTTATGATTATTCTTTGGATGTTGGGAGTTAAATTTTTCTTCCATACAGAGCGGGGCCTCCTAGTCCTGAGCCAGGATCCAGGCGAGGTGAGGTCCGTTCCTCGATCATTACGGGTAAGCCCCCTAACACAAGGCTGGGTACGAATACAATATTGGGAGTATTCTTATTTTTAAAGACTGAGACACTTTCCATTTGTTCTCTTGACAGATGCACGCTGCATCCTTTTGAGGCGGAGGATCTACTTAAGGTTGTACATTGTGCCACCTTTATATGATAGTGAGATAAATTTACTTTTTCTTTTTTCCTTTTCTCCACTATACATTTTATTCTTCACATGTTTGCAGTAGCGAAAATCTAACAACAAAGGTCCTGAAGAAAGCCGCAGGGATATATGTATCTCATTAGGCTGAAACATGTCGACCTCTCTATATAGCAGTTATTTGTTTAACACTGCTTTTTGCACTGTTGTTTTACTTAGAATGTGAGACACATATTAAACTAGTAGTGTTTTCTCACAATTCTATTTTAACACACCACTCTATTTTCTTTTGTTAGCACTGCACTCTTTTCGATTGTTCTATCTCTGACTATGGTTGGTCTTCTTACTCCAATCCGTTGACAATCTTGGACCACCCTTGAGTGAAATCACTCCCATTTAGATGCTCTCTATGATCAGGAGAAGCATCTTATTTTGGATTGGATGACCAGATGATAAGATTGATCACACAGACAATTGATGGGTATCCAAAATTTTGCTCTGAGGTCCTCATAGATTGCATTTGGTTGTCTCTTTCTTTTTCTTTTACTCCCTCCTCTGCTATGTGGGACTAATTAGCCCTCTATTTCATATTTCTGCTATGTAAAACTACACAAAAAAAACAAATGTAAAAAGCAGAGTCGGGGAGGAGGGGATCTGGGGGAAGAGGGGATCTGTGCAATGGGAGTTCAGCATGGGTAAGCAGCAACGGGCGGGCGGCTGATGTGCAACCATCAGCAGCCCGCATAAGGGTCACAGCACTGACAATGAAGCAGGGAAACTGGGTTTGAGTTTTGGCGTCAGCTTATCATCCTTGATTCTGGGAAAATCACTTCATATCCCCGTGCCTACAAAAATGAATGTGTCCTTGTGCAAAGGAACTGGTGGTAATGTAAAGTGCTCCAATACTTTGGATGGTGTTGGCACTATATAAAACTTCACAAAAAAGTAACTGGTGCTAATGTAAAGCGCTCCACTTCCTTCTGGTGATGTTGGTGCTATATAAATCTGCACCCAAAAAAATGAAAGAATCACTGGTTTACAGTAATGAACACGAGGAAATACATTGCATTGGCAACCACATTAAAGGACTACTTTTGCTATGCACAATGAGTGGCAGGCAGACCTTGATGACATCAAGACACAGCCTGGCTCCTTTGAAGATAATTCAAGTTAAGAAACAATGGTTCACCAAAACACTTCACCAGTGATTGAGGAAAAAGTAAGAAAGCGTCCTGATAGGAGATATTTGAAGAAATAGCATCCCACCCTATAAAATGAGAAGCAACAAGGTGAGACATGAACCATTCAATCATTTTGCACAGGAGAAGCATGGCTATGCAACTACAGCAGAAGACACAAATACTTTAAAAGCGCTGACATGCCCTGTGATAACGCATATCTGATTCACTGGAGGTCTCATTTTCTAGCTATGAACACGATTGCCGAATGACCACATATGGTGTAAACACCCACAAACATCTAGTACCCACATGTTCAGAAAATAAACAGAGGAAAGTATTAGCAGCCGTGCACACATGCTTCACCCAGCAAGTCACCAATATATGAACAGTACATTACAAGGCAGAACACCACCACTCACTAGAATTAAACAGACTACAATGGGAGTTTTAAGCAGTGACAGGTTAAGGAAGGGAGTGATTTGTGGCAATGGCAAGCACCGAGAGGTGCAGGGAGAAAGCAGAGATGGGAGGGAGGAGGTGGGGGAAACAGAAAGCAGCAACAAAGGAAAAAGCAGGGAAGGGGTGATCTGTGGACAGGGCATGAGGGTAAGTGGGAGGAGATGGAGCTGGTAAAAGCATGAGCACTGTGTAGAGTGCTGAAAAAGAAATTAGCTCCTAAAATGGTCTTAAAAACTGGAGAAGTGGATATTTACAAGTACTTGGTCCATGATCTGGGGGAGGGCTAAAGACAAGAAGAAGCCTGAACATGCATGCCAGGAACAAATGGTGACAAAGAATATGAGACAGATGATGGAGGGAGCAAATTGGAAGCCTGAGAGCGGGCTAAACCCACAGATTAAACCCAACATGTCTCTTTGAGACAGTGCACGCACAGTCTAGCTGACTTAAAAGCAATCTGAAATCCTTGATGGAGGTGACTGCATCATCGATCTATGAGAACACAATCTGTTGTGACTTTGACAAGTGGATTCTTTCTAGCCGTCTCCTGGTGAGCACAGAATACATAGTTCTCCTTTTAAATTACTACAAGTATGCAAATGTGCATAATCACCTGGAAGCTCTGCCCATTTAGACACCCCTGTCCACCTCAGTAGTATGCAAAGGTCTTCCTGCCTTTTCCCAGGTTGATGGACAGCTTACCATAAGGCCCCCTGAGCATGTTTCGTGCCAATTTTGATGACACGTTTTTGATGCCAGGAAATATGAGGACATCTCCACCAAAGAAAGATGTTATTACTTCATATAGTTAAGAGGAAGTACACTTGTTTGGTTGAGATTCACCTCTTTGTAGTCTCTTTATCTTCTCCATACAAGGATTCATGTTATCACAAATTTCTGAAAGAAGACACTTGAGGAACAATCACATTGCTGAATTTAAATGCACACAAGGTCACTGCAGACATTTCCTTGTGGTCTATTTTGCAGCTATAGTGTAGAATACGGACTAGACATTTATCCAACAAGGTTGCATTTACTCATTACCCAGCAGACAGTACAGCAGTTGGGAAGACATTTAAAGCAAAACTGAGGACTTTTGTTGGAATATTGGGCAGGTGAGGTTCCGTTCTAGCCCTGATGCTCATTTCAAAGAAATGAAACCTCAACAGGAAAGTCTTACAAATATAAACATAGCAAGTGCCCCAGTTGAAGCTCCTTGAGCACCTCACGGGTGAGTAGCTGCACCAATCAAGCCCCTTGATTGATTGATTAATTTATTGAATGATTGATTGAAGCTCCACTTCTGTCAAGGACAAATGATCTTAAATTCTTTGGCTTAGTGAAGGCAAAGCAAGTGTGTTTTCTCAGCAATTCTACATTAAGAAAAATCTGAAATCGTTGATGGAGTTGATGGAGGTGAATGCATTGTTGATCTGTCAAAACACAATCAGAAATGACTGTGAGGAATAGGCTCTTTCTTGTCATCTCTTAGTGGGAGCAAAGTGCATGGTTCCCTTTTTAAATTACTATGAGTATGCAAATGCAAAAAAATCACTTGTAAGCTCCACTCATTTGGCTCCACACCATCCTCCCTAGTAGTAGGCAACGGTCTTCTCGCCCATGTTGATTGACAGGATACTAAAAGGCCTCGTGATAGCATTTTCCACCGATGTTGGTGATGCGTTCTCTATGCGGAGGAGTATAAGGACATCTCCACCAAACAAAGAGGCACTTACTTCATAGACTTAAGAGTCCCTCTCTTTGGTGGAGATTCACCTCTTTGTAGTTTGATCATCTTCTCTATAGGAGGAGTCATGTTATCACAGATTTCTGAAAGAAGAGGTTTGAGGAACAATCACATTGCCAAAATTGCAAGGCAACTGGAGACATCCTTATGGTCCATTATGCAGCTGCGTGTAGAATATAAAGTATACATTTACTCGAGTTAGCACTTACTAATTAACAATCAGAAAGTACTTCAATTGTGGACTCTTTTTGGATAAAGTGGTAGGTGAGGTTCCGTTCTGGCCCAGCCTCTCACTCAGCTACTGACACACCCACAGAGGCACTTAGACACCCACTCACACACCCATACAGCCACTCACATATCCACTCACAGGCCAACACACCCACTCACACAGCCAATCACAAATCCATACTGCCCGTCACACATCTGCTCACGCAACCCACAAAACCACTCACAAACCTATACAGGCACTCACACACCCACATAACCACTCAAATTCCCACTTTCAGACCAATACTGTCACTCCCACACCCACTCACAGACCCATAAGGACACTCTCACCTCCACTCACAGACCTATACAGACACTCACATACCCACTCAAAGGCCTATACAGCTACTCACACACCCACTCACTGACATATACAGCCACTCACACACCCACAAAACCACTCACATACTCACTCACAGACCCATACAGCCACTCATACACCCACTCACAGACCCATACAGCCACTGACTGATCTATATAGACACTTATACACCCATTCTCAAAGGTTACAGGTTACAGTCAGGAAATACAATTTTAAAAAACGTAGAAATTCAATAAAAAAGCAAAGGTTACAGGGATGTTATAGTTAAGAAATAGAATTAAAAAAACCTTAGAAATTCACTGAAAAAAGCAAAGGTTATATGGATTGTATAGTTAGTCTCAGAGTTCACATGCATAACACCATATAAATTCAGCAGTCATAGTTGCCTGAGCTAAATATAACTTACACCCCCACAATGCACCACTTATGACATTACATATTACATCACTCAGGACTTGGTCAGTGATATCACTGATGACATCACTGATGACGTCTTCCACACACCCACACAACCACTCCAACACCCACTCACACACCCATACAACCACTCACAAACCCACTCACACACCCACTCACAGATCCATATAACCCCTCACATACCCATACAACCACTCAAACACCCACTTACAGACCAATACAGCTACTCACACACCCACTCACATACCCACACACCACTCATATACCCCAAAACACACCGACACAACCATTTCCACACCACTCACAGACCCATACAACTACTCACAAACCCATGGAACCACTCACACACCCATTCATACATCCATACAACCACTCACACACACACTCACAATACCCATGCATACACTCACACACTGATACAACCACTCACACACCCACACAATCACTTATACACACACCACCAGTCACACACCCATACAAACATTCACACACCCATGCAACCACTCATACCCCCACTCACACATCCATACAACCACTCACACAGCCACTTACACACCAAGAACACCACTCACAACCCCAATCACTGACCTGTACAGCCACTTTCATAGCCGCTGCAGACCTATACAGCCACTTACATACCCATACAGTCACTCATACACCCACTCACACACTGCTACACAGTCACACAGCCACTCAGATGTATATGTTAGAAACCGTTTCACTTATTAGTAGTATAGAAAGAATAGTAATTTAACATATGCAGTAGCTTTAAGCAGCAGAAATGTTTATGAAACACTTCTACTCACTGGATGAAGTAATCAGTGATGTCATTTGAGATGTCATCAGTGATGTCACTGACCATGTAATGAATTATGTAATATGTGAGGTCATAAGCAGGGCATTAAGGGGCATAAGTTACAGATAGCTCAGGTGACTATATGCTGCATTTCTATCATTTTTTGTGTGTGAAATCTAAGCCTAACTATAGTGTCCTTTGGTTTTTCAGTTACTTAATTATGTATTTTATCTTTTTTTAGCCGATTCTTTGTCAATGGACCAGATCAATGTTTCTTTCATTTTAACCCTTCCCTCTACTCCACTTCTTTTGCTCTGTCTGCATAATTTATAACTGTATTGTATAGAGAAAAATATTTCTTTTAAACTGTTGCATCGCTTTATGGAGGTTGCATTATCTAAGCTCCTGTTGTATTTCTTCTGTCCTTCCACTATTTTATTGGTCAGTCCCTCATGTATATTATCTTTATTAGGTCTCTTCACAGTTTATAAAATAGCAGTGTTTAATATCACATATTAATACACCCCAACCTCCAACGTTTTTATCAACTCTGCTGTTTGATTACTATTTACTAATTTCCTTTCTTCTGACATTATTTTCTTTTCTATGGAATCTTGTGTGCCTTGCCACTGCATTATCATGTTTTATTTTACTTTTCTGTGCTGTCTGTGCCCTTATTGCATCATTAGCCCTGTTAGATTTCCTCTAGACTGCAGCCTTTCCTTTACCAGTTTGAGCCTCATCTATAAACTTCTGATGAGAACTCTAAAATGTATACAGGAAAAAAATATTTATAATAAGAATGAGGCTAGAGGGAAAGGAGGAAATGACTTGAGTTTGAAGGGCTTGTAGGCTTAGGAGTAACATGTTATTTCTTCCCAGATGGTCCCAGTGTGTGCCTTTGTAGCAGACCCCTAATGGAAGCAGAAAGGCAAATAAATATCACAAGTGGAAAATGTAGTGAGTGCCAAAGTTGTGGAGGGAAATACAATGAACATAAAGGGTCTGTATAAAGGAACGTTGTATGAATTGGATGTACACTCGATAGACCCATTGCTCTTTAATTGATTTTGTCAGTATTCCTTTTTAAGTATTACTCTGACAATATTGCATATCCTAATAGAAGCAGCTTGCTTTCGTTTCTGGTCGATAGCATTGCTTTTGTATCATGTCAGGAAAACACTTCATTTATTTAGCAAATGTTTGCATGCTTATGTAGCTAATGTGGCATGAGAGATACATTTATGCTATTGTCAAAATGACTTTGAAAGAAGAAAGACAAAACTTAGCATATTTCATATATAGCCAATTTTCAACTCAAACATTCTGATTAATAAGAAGTAATTGCTGAGGAAACTTCAATGCTAGAAGATCAAGACAGCAAAAGAAAATTGCTTGCTGGCATGCTGTTACCTCCAGTGAAGTTTAATCGTAACCCAAGTTCCAGAATCGCATGAACCACAAACTACGACTAAATGTAAACCATGCCCATCGAACACCCACACCTCAGTGAAGTACCTGGGACTACCCATTAATGACACATTCTTTCTATCACTCCTACAACTCTTTTTTTTTGCACAATGAAAATCAACTACCTCCTGACCCCAAGCAACAGATGAATTGATCATATAAATTGGTAATGCAGTTTTAACTGACATCCGACAGTCATCACTTATTCTAATCAAAACTGTTCTCCACATATTTCTAACTATGAAAGACTTGCACTGGCTCCCAATTAAGGTGCAGAACACATTTAAAATAGGCTGTCCAACCTACAAGTAGCTTGATTTATGTAACCTGCCCCCCCTTTCCAAAAGTCTGTCTCTCTCTGGGGAACATTAAGGTCTGAGGAAAGAAATGCTAAAACTCAAAACGGCATTGGCTTGAACCAGTACTTAACTAGTGTGGCAATCTACCTTTGGAATTAATTTCCTATTTCTTCATGAACTCAAACTTCAGAATAATGCTGAAAACACCTCTTTGTGGTCACCATTCATGTGTAATCCCCAAGACTACCTAGTTCCTTATACTCTACTATGTAATTTCTATTGTTGATTGTAAAGTGCTGTAATACTGTATATTTGAATACCTAATTAGACAGCAATATCTAATTCTTAGAATTTTTATAGCAGTCTTGCAATCTTCAGCTGTTTATAATGGTATTGCTTGCAATTAAACATTCATCGCTTGCCTCTACTTTACAAAACATGAACGTTAGCATGTCCTCTCAAATCTTTCCTGAATGGCACAGCCAGACCTTAATCCTCATCAAAGCAATTCATCCATATCTCTCCAATTCTAATTGATCCACACTGGCTTTCTATTCAGGACAGAATCAACTTTAAGCTGGCTTTTCTAGCCTACAAAGCTATCTACACAAGATCTCCCCCTTACATGGCCAATCAACTTAAGATTTCTTGTGGTTCATGAATGTCCAGGAGCAATGACAACATTCTTCTCAGTAAAGAACTGAGAGTTTTGTATAGTAATTAATGAAAAATTAAGTGGCATGGGATCAAGAATATAAAGTAGATCTTAAGAAATACAATCACAGTTTTACATGACATTTCACTTAAGCACTTTTGAATTTTAAAAATGGTAAAACATGCGTTGCACTTGCACCTTAGTAAGGTGAAATTGGGCAACTGACTTGTTTTAATTGTTTAACCGCAATATTCAAAAGGTTTTTAAATTACTATTTTAGAAACATTCACATGTCATTTTTGAACGACTAATTAGAACATGTGGTATTGTTTTGTAATGGGTTTTATTAACTATACCATAAACATTACTTTCCTACTTAAAAACTTTTTGAAAATGCTATTATTAAGAAAATCACATCTGGGCCACTTAGAAACATAATCTATCAGCACAATGGAATACCTGCCATCTAAGCCCTGACAACCGAAACATTCACAGATGTGGCCCACAGATGTCAACAGTCAGTATTTACCAAGATCTTCAAGGGTATTTATTACATGCAACTAATCCCTACACATGAAAGCTACGCATTACACACATATCTCTCTATCTCTCGTCCTTACTGGGACAACAAAAATCAACACTGGCCTTCCTCTTCTTGACCCTCGTGCAACACATTCAAGAACCTTACTGGCAACTCAGTTGGAAAATAAACCCATCACGTTGTCTTACCACTTCATCCACACCTGACAATTGAGACCAAACCACTTGAAACCATTTAGGTTTAATACACCACACAATCCTTCATCTCCCTTATTAGTTAGGTGTTCCGTGAGGAGCTGCATAGTTTCACAACTCCTGTTTCCAGTCATCTTCAGAAATTTGCAAATTACAAGACTGGTTCATGTCTACTACCATCCATTTATTATCCTCCATGGACCCTCGCCCCTAATGCCAGCCTCGACAAACAATCCACATTCATGTTCTTCACTTTACAGTATATATATTAGGGGTGGGCGGAATTTGCGAAATTCACTTTTGCAAATTATCGCGAAAATGTTAAAAATCTCCGCAAACACGCGGAAATATCGCGAAGATGCGGAAGTTTTTTTCCCGCCCGTTCGCGGTATTTTCTGCGTGGTCGCAGCTCGCCAACTTACCCATGCGGTTGCTCGCGAGTGCGGCCATCTTATATTCACTTGTCTCGCGGTGCATGATCGCGAGAAGAAAGACGTGATCACGCGACGAATGTCGTTACTGCGGGCGCGAACTGTCGCAAGACAGCGCAAATGGCTACCAACAATCCAACATCTCGTGGAGAACGCGACCGGATCGGGAAAACTTGCCGGCGAACGGGGGGATTCAGGTAAGGCGATCGCGCGCATGCGAGAATGTATTATTTTACAGTGCCAGCAAGCAAAAAATTTCCGGTAAAATGCGGATTGCAGAAATTTTGACATTTTCGCGCTCTCCGCGCAATGCGAAAATGTCAAATTATCGCAATTTCCGCGAGCGGAACGGAATTTTAGCCCAGGCCTAATATATATCTACTTTGCAATACAGGACTTAGCTCTGCTTGCATCTTTGTCAAAAAACAATATACCAAATATTTGTGGGTGATATTCACTTCCAAGTTCCCCACACATATACCCTAAAGTGTTGTACACCCTAGCAACAAACCAACGCTTCTAACTTGATGGTGGAGTATGTACTCCCAGCACCATGCAAGCACTCTTTCTCATCCATACCTAACCAGCATCAAGAGAGCTTCCACATCATGCATACTGGCATCCATAAGCATTATCGTTCTACTTTGCAGATCGTAGAGCTTAAGAAAAAATAACTCAGCAATATATTTATCTCCGCAAATACATGTTGACACTCTTCTGACCAGTCAAAGCTTACTCCTTTCCTCTTCAGTACCCACAAAGGATGACCATGTCAGAGAAATTATCTGCGAAAGTATGAGGAAATCCTGAAAAAGAAAGAGAAACAGTAACACTTTGGTGAATACCAAGTGGGCATAGCACACAACAATTATAGTTACAATTTTGACTATAACATTGAAAAGCGCGGTTCTCAATTGAGCATAGCACACCAATTACATTACAATTTTGAATGTAACATTGTAAAAGTGCTGTTGTCAAGTGGGAATCGCACACAATAATTACAGGTACAATTTTGCATGTAACATTGTAAAAGTGCTGTTGACAAGAGGTACAATAGACACTTTGTTATTAGACTAATCGCACCTTGGAGGTGCAGTGAACATTTAGGGAATGTTTGCTTCCAAATGTAAAGAGTAAAAGCCAAAAAGAGAACCTCATAGTGAATTGAACTCTCTAACTCATAGGCTGCATGGTGAAAGTTTATATGGAGAAAAAATGAGCAGGCTAAGTCATTCTATATTAGACTGTGAAGAGAAAATAGGTTACACTAGAAGTAGGTAAATTCAGAATCTGCACTGCCCAAGAATGGGTTTAAGATTATGCTCCTGGTTCCTGTTTTCTAATTAGAAGATTAAAAGAGAAAGAATAAAACATGGGGCAAGTGCTGGGGAAAGCTGGGATGCTGAGAGAAAGACATTGGCCACCCACAGTAAGACAAGACAACAGAGAGGCCTGACAGGAAAGTATCTCTGATATTTACACTTCTATTCACAGAAACCATCTGCACACCTGGTTGATTAGCCAAGAGCTGTGAGTCACAGACAGAGACCATAACACAACCAGACAGATAAAGTCACCATGTGCAGCACACATGCTACCTCATGTCTTTATTCTCTCACTTATACCCCCTTCCCCTGGCATCCTGGTACTCACCTCTGCATAATTATTCCAAAGTCAGGCTAGGCTGATAGTGTAGTTAGGGCTAGCAACTGGGAATACCCATGTCACTGCCTCAGGAGGGAGCACCAGGTTAGTGCTCAAGTTGCTCAAGCATCTAACACAAACCTCCTTACAATCTCTGTATTAAATGTTGGAAGACCACAGAAGTAAAGGTTAGACCAATGGGCATCCATGCAAACTATAAAGCTCCCTCATGTGTCGAAAACGATTTCTAATGCCAAGGCACCAGGTACAGTTGCCCTTGATAGTGTGCACTCAATAAATCCAAAAAGGAACAATACCCTACAACTCTCACACTCAGTAACATTTCATTAATATGTAGAGGAGGGTGGCAATTGACCAAGGTACTGCCATTCTGGCAATTGACCCAGGTACTGTCATTCAGATCCTTTAGATTGACACATATGCAGATCTTACCATTCGTCTTCCTTGCTAAAACAACAGGGCTAAGCCAATCTGAAGATTTTATAGGTTATATGATCTTGTAGCACACAATCTATCTAGCTCCTTGCTCAATGCTTCCACAAGAGCGAACAGGACACTTCTACCTTTGTCCACTTCCCGAACAGCACCTTTCTTGGATCTGGATCTGATGTTCAAGCTTCTTCAGCCTACAATAATTCAAAGCTCTCAAACTTTTCCCAAATGAATATATCTATCAGGGTATATGGTGAGCAAGAGTCTGCCCACATCAATTCTTTCTCACCTCCAGTCCTTACCAGACACTTTGGAGCACTATACGTCTTGCATACATTATTTGCTCTCAACTTTGGTAAGGTGTAACTACATGCCACCAAGACTTCTACTTCATTCTTGTCACTCATTTTTGTTGTCTTCACTAACAGGCTTCCCTCAATGCCCAACAGCACCTATGTTCTTCTCCTTTGCACACTCAAGAAAAAAGCCCCAGTTTTTTACACTTGAAACATCTTGCTTAGGCAGCAGGACAATCATCAGAAAATGCCATATCCTTTGCATTTCCACACCTATACCATTGATGTTTCTCACCCTCACTCTCTAGCTTGCTCCCACTCATATCCATACCACCTCCCTTATCCTTATTTTTCGAAGATGACTCCATGACATTTGTATTCTCATTACCCCATTCACATCTCCTTTCGCGTTGTCTACAACCTAGTTTCTTAATAAATCAAGATGTGACCTTGATACAAGTCCTTTAACAGTTTCTCTTGGATTTTAGGTTATCTGGGGCCAAATGTGCGTAGCTTTGGGTTTGTGATTACCAAATAGCGAATTTGTGCAATTCACTATGTGGTAATCACCAACATCGATGTACAAATGTGTATATAACACATTTAGCGATTCCCAGTGGGTCGCAAATAGACCTACCTCATTAATATTCATGAGGTAGTTCTCAGTTTGCGACCCGTTGTGAATCCCAAAAATCAAAGGGATGGTGGCCTACCAGGGTCAGCTGACCACCACGTCATTGACTGCTTTTAAATTAAGCAATTCTTTAAAAATGTAGCTCTTAAAGGAAAATGTGATGTATTTCAAAATGTAAAATGCAAAGTTTTCTTTTCAAAGTTTAAGAGTAGGCAGTGGTCCTTGGGACCACTGCCTACCCTTAAAAAATGTTTTCCTCAACATTCAGAAAGAGGAAGGGGTCCCAAGGAGACCCCTTCCTATTTGCGAATGAGTTACCACCAACTCAGAGTAAGGCGCAAAATGCAAATGTTTTGCAACCTCAATTCTCACATACCACTGCACGTCGCTATTAAGAAGGGACACACTAAAAAGACCCCTTCCTAATACAAAGTTGCAAACTCACATTGCAAATCGGAAGTAGGTTAATGAACCGCAAATTATGCATTTTTACATAACAAAAGGCTTTTTGCAATTCTGCAATTCTGGCTTCAGCAGCCTCAAAAAAGCTTCGTACATCTGGCCCTAGGTCTGTTAATTAAACTAGCCCCTTATTATCTCTCTGGAAATATTTTTACATTTGTACTTTGCTGCTAGTGTGCGAATCAGAGCCACAGAATGCTCAATAGATTCCAATAGTAATTGTAAAAAAAAAACTTGTACATCTCTTGTGCTGATTTGTTTGCCACAATTTTACCTAAGACTCTTATTGAACACTCATATTCATTGTCAGAACCTTACTCCATATCTGATATGTTAATTTTCCTTGGTATGTCTGTTTGGAATAAGTGAGCTCTTTAAAATGTTCCAATCCTCTACCACCCCAAATTATACTTGAGGATGGCCATTTACCATTTGGCCAAAAACAAATCCCCAACTACTGACTCAAAAGACTTAAGCAGATCTAACCACAGAGTTGATGATTTCCATGGGTTTTCAAAAACATAGGAGGAACTACCACCATCTGCACGCCCATTTCACACTGAAATTCGTACACTAATTGTTATAGCGTAGTAATAGAATATGGCAAACAGAGTTTTGGAGAAGGGTTTACTTGGTCCAATGGTTTAGAACAACATTATTTCAAAATAAAATGATCAAACAAGGCTGTCACCATTTTCAAGTTTAGAAGATAAATAAATAACTAAAATAAGAAAGGTAGTCACCAGTGTCTTGGTCTGTATCCAAGATTCAATTTTTTACTAATAGTAGTCCTTTGTTTCTGTTGTTACTGACTGAAAATCAGTAGTCATTTCTCAATGATGTACTACATTGACACATCCAAAGAACGCAACTGAGATTGCCCTGGGCCGGTGCTTCCAATTCGACTCTGGTCAAGTTTCCTTTTTAGTAGCATGAGAGGAAAAGGGTTTAATGACAATTTAAATTTTAAGGTAAAGTGTGATCTTTAGGACCACGCAACAAAAATCGAAATCAGTAACTTGAAGCTATAAGGTTTGTTACAATCTCAAAGCCAGACTAATATAAATTAATCTCAAGAACATACTATAAAAATGTAAGAAATAGTTTTGATCCTTCTCCCCATACATGGAAAAGATTTGCAACATCTACTAAACCCTGCACTAAACTAAGGATATGGGAAACCTTATATTGTTAAGGAAACAGGAAAGGTGTCAGCATCAGAACCTCTGTAAAAGTTCTATGTTTAAACAGTCATGCATAGCATGAAGTCACACAATCAGAGATGACAAGAGAGCTCTGTACCTTTACAAGTCTGAAGTGAATCTGACTAAACCCAAGGTGGGTTCACTAAATAAAACGTACAAAGAAAATTTGAAGAAGTATGACCTTGTATGCATCATACTACTTTTCCAGTTCCCAAGAAAGACCTTGGTGCCTTAAACACTACTCCTATATTCCAGTCTCTGCTTCCAAAGCGTCCCTGTATTCCTTTGATAGTACCAGCTGGTCACACTCCCTTTGTTCTTTGGTGAAATTATTTGACCTTGCCAGTTATTCCTCGCCTCACTATGTCTGAAATACAATGTGCTTTTCACTATCTAATGAATGCCTTTGACCTGCACCTGCAGAGTAGAGAATATGCAAAAACTTTCACGCTGGTATTGAATGTCTGGACTGCAACCTTAAGGCTCACATTCATGCTAACTTAACAGTTTTTTAAAATGTATATTAGTTCCACAATCTACATCTAATCCAATAAATTAAATCTTTAGTAAAGGAATTAAACTATTTCGCACTGCACTTTTATATGTGGCACCGTAAACTAATACATATTCTATTAAATAAAAACAACTACTGGTCACAATTAATTACAAAGGCATTGAGAACATATAAATCATTTTCACTAACCCCTGGCAAAAGCAATACATTAAATGCATTTTAGTGCACCACCTTGCAATCTAAACCTAAAGAATCCAGCAATCCAGATATTTCTGAAAAGGAAAAACATTAATATGCACACACATATATGTCAGAATATATGACTGATGCACTTTATATACCTTCGGTGTGCCTTATCTCATTGGTTCTGTGTTAACACTGAACGAGCGTAGGCCTCTCTTTCACTGCAGAAAAGCAAAAATGCTTTGTTGTAATCAGACGTTCCTAGTACCGGGCATGGCAGAGGTTTTCTCTCAACTCTAGGAATGCAACTAAACAGTCATTGTCCCAAAGCATTGGATCAGACACCTCCTTGTGTGTCAGACTCTGTAAAGGCTTGGCCACTACGCAAAAGTTGGGTATCCACTGACGACAGTACCGCACCATTCCCAAAAACATCCTGACTTCTTTCTTTCTGTTTTGTTGGTGGGTTAATTTGCATGATTGCCGTAATTCTCTCTTGTGACACCCTTCTAGCACTTTTCTTGATATGATGAACAAGATATAGGACTTCTTGAGTATTTGACACAACCAGCAGGTCATAAATATATTGGAATAAGACATAGTTACAGGGCATGACGAGAGTCTCCAAATTCTTCCCGAATTTTCATCTTCATCCCTGGAGGTCTCATATGATATATGTCCTGATCATTAAAAGAGAGTTGGTTGCTTTTCCTAAAGCTTTTATCATCTCCAAATCTACCTAATATTTTGGAGCTAATCCAGATAATTTATCATGAGCTTATCTTGCTCTCCTAGTAACATCTTTACTCATGAACAAAAATTCACTCTCTTGATAAGTTTCTATTTAATTCAGTGCAAGACACCCACTTATCATTTCATCCAGTTCCAACTTTAATTTTCCCACATCCACCAAATTTACTTTCAAAGTAGACTGAAGAGTTTCCTGACTCACTTCTGTACTCCCACTCTCATTCAATGCAGCATTAAGAACTTTCAAAAAGTCTTGAAATTCCTGAACATTAACACCAGGATTTACCTCAGGGGCTCTAGATTCTACCTTTACTTTTGGTGTGCTACTCTCATATTTATAGGTGGTTCCCAGGATTTGGGACATCAGAGTTTTGAATCCCATTTTCCCCAGAACCAGATTTAGATATGGAAAACACTGGTCCAATAGTATCAGAAACTGTCCGTGCATCTGTACTGTACAAACAGTGGATGACCCAGGAACACAAGCCCCTTCATTTCCTCCTATCATGTTTTGATTCACTGTGATAGTCCCCATCATGGTCTACTCCTTCTGCACAGGAGGAATCCCTATCAGACCGGGCCTCATACTTACTGGTGCAATAGGCCATCTGGTTTTCCCACCTGCAGCCTTGCTCCCACCTCTCCCAAAACAAATCTCTCATTATATGGAGGCGGTCACTCAGGCATTAATATGTCTAAAAGACTGTCACTAGTATCACTGTCACTATTTTCTTCTCTCTCTCCGGATTCTCTTTTTGGTCCCTTTTTCCACTTCTCCGTTTTGTAATATTGGGCATATTTTTGCTCCTTCCATCATGTCAATTTTCCACTTTTTCTGCTCTGCATCCAACCTTGCACCTGCATAAGTACGCACTGCCTTTTTCACTCATCCCTGATATCTCTCTTTTTCCCTGGCTTGAGCTGCACACTCCCAAGCATTAAGCGCTTTAAATTGTGTGGTTCCAGGTTGTGGTTTCATCTCATATGGAATTCTCCTCAAATTTTCAATAATTCTCAGATTAAATGTACCACAAAGTAAAAACAAGAGTGCACCTTCTTTCCCAGTGACCTTGTGCCATTGTTCTAGCCAAAGTCATGTGTGTAACCCTAAATGTATTGCCATATAATCACTTGCAGTATCTTTGGGTGTGGCTTCTTCCCCCATATAAGAGGTATCTGAACATCTCCTCAAAACAAATCTCGTACAACTTTAAAACATGTAATTTAAATTGTTTCAACACAAAATCAATAGTTTACTCCAAGGTCTTGACCAAATCATCAACTAATCCCAGCGCAGCATCTCATGACACAACCACCAACTGACCTATCTGAGCGTGGCACACTGTGACGACAATCTGATTCCTCGCAACAGCTCACCCTCCTTTACAAGTTTTTCACAAATGCACTGTTTTCAGCAATATGCTTGCAACTAAATACAATGCAAAAGCAACAAATAACAATTGTCAGCTATACTAAAGAATCAACAGAAATCAATCATACAAAATGTACACCAACACACATTCAAATGACACCTCTTTCTGCAGACAATCACTCTGATCAGTGCATCTTTCCTTTGTGCAAAAGGTCCGCCATACTAATCATAGCTCACTGTCACACAAAAGATAAACATCCCTATCTCGATGGGGCTATCAATGACATCTCATGACAAACCCCAAAAAGCATCAGCGGACAATTGCAATATAGTGCCTTCTACACTTTTTAATATCATCCCAGGATCTTAGGCTATGTCAGACCCAATATCAAATTCACCACAATAAGAGCTACACTTACATGATCATCTAAAACATTGTTACATCATATCTCACAATCTACGAAAGACACAACACGATTGCCACAAAAACCACAAGCTCAGTATAAGCTGCTTATACACAACCCTGTTGATACTCCTCTGTTGTTACAACTCGCTCTCAACCCATTGGAACATCACCAATTCTCCAAGTTGGAACATGGACATTAGGGCCTGAGATTGGATCTGGACTGATGTAAAGTAACAGTTTCCTAACCCTGCTACTTCAGGTACTAACCATCCTAGGTATACTACCATCTGAGAACTCTCTGGGCCACTTCTTCTTATTCGACTCTGGTCAATAGACCTTTTTATTAGCCTGAGAGGAAAAGTAGTAAACAACAATTCAAATCTTAAGGTACAGTGTGATCTTTAGGACCACACAACAAAAGTCTGACTCAGTAACTTGAAGTCAAAAGGTTTATTACAAACTCAAAGCCAGACAAATATTAATCAATCTCAAGAACATACTATAAAAATATCAAACAATTTACAAAAAGAGGCGTACACTCTAAATATCGCACCTATCAAGCTGTTGGTACATTATGACTGGGTGGTGCTTTGATCAGAGAAAAACAGTCTGTTTCCCCATAAAGTGATATAATCCACACACTTGTACACCAGATAGATCAGCACTCACAATTTGTCGTTGCTTCAAATGTTGTCTTTTCTAGTCAAAGCAAAGTTAGTCAATTACGACTTTCAATTCTTTAGTAACATTGTTTCCATATAGCCTAAGTTAAATCAAGATCATTCAGGCTTGTCATGTATTGATGAATTATTTTTTTGAAAGGATGCAAGGTATTCACATCAGGGCAGCCAATGGATTCATCCCTTCTCCCAAGACTTCTTCAGGGCTACAAAACACAAATAACATATTCACTCAATTTAAGAACATATTTACACAACAAGCTTAAAAAGCCTCGGAGCAAAAAGCTCTAAAGTATTATTGTGATACAATTCACTTATTTATGCATATTATATAAAAAAAACATAACCCAAAGACATATATGTATTTACTAGTCCTTTTTGATTTCGTCATAGATTAGTTATCCATTCAATATTCTTTGTTTCTCGCAAGGATTGCATTATTACATTTCAAATTTATTCATGGTAATTTTCATTGCATCAGCAGATACAGAGTCCTCTAAGTAAAGAATAGATAAGCACCATGCTAAGACATTCATTAGCAATAATGGAGTTAAATAGCACTGTTTCTTGCACCATTCAAATTTTGACGTTATACAAAGCCAGTTCATGGTTACATTTTCCATGAACCAATTTTCTTTGACTCTGCATTACATCTCCTAATGGTAGAAACCAGGGAAGAGAAAAACCAGATCATAACTATCACATTTCTAAAATTAACTCACAATCTTCCATTTAAGTGGACAGATATGATCACTGTTTCTAAATCAAAGTGAGGAGGGGTGTGTCCGTTGAGCAATGTGCTTTGCTCACTTTGCCCTCTTGGACATAAAGGTTAAGTACCAACATACAGGGGCATACAATATTACCTTAAGTTCCAGATGTTGTTACGTTATACGTCCCCCTTAGATGATCCGCAGTCATCCATTCACATTGAGTAATCCGAAGGATCCTAAAAGGGGTTTTACAAATTTAGTATCACAACTCTATTTTCATGAGTTAGAGTCTACTTTCAAAAGAGATTTTATTTATCACTGATTTGCCCCAAAAAACCTCAAATAAAAATATTTGTTCTTATTGTGGTTAAAGTTTATTTGATTCAGCAGTTTTTCTAGTTTTAGCCCAAGTCGGCAAATAAACCTAATATGATCATGGACAAAAAATCGATGTGTACGACTTAACAATGCTATATGATAGTCTAAAGCCCACAGATGCCTGGTAGCACTAAGTTATCCTAGACATAAATATTACTGTATTTACAACAGCATTAAAGTTTTAAATGTCACCCTAGTAAACGCTTCCTATATCTGATCTCATCACAAAGTATTGTACCCAAATGTGGCCATTAATCATTATATATCCATGAGCCCAATGGCAGTTATACCAAAGGTCTGTAGGGTTTTTAATTATGACCATGTGGCATCATAGGGAATAAGATCTTATAGTTTAAATGTTCAAAGATCGTTAAAATGGCATAATGAATCTACTCCCAAGTAAATCAATATAACTGCAAGAAACCAAACAGTCTGTGTCTAAGGGGGAGCCATATTTTATTGTTGCCTCCAACATTACAATTGCCAAAGTTCACTGCATTAACAGCAGTTTAAAGCAAGGCCCTTAATCCATGTTGTTTAAAAATGATATTAGTATATATCAACAGTAATTCCCCCAAACCGGTAATGTTTTCAAACAGTTTGCTCTAGTTATTATAAAGCTCTTCAAAGATTTAACATTTCCCATCTGCCACATGGCATAACCTATTCATTATGCACAAAGCCACAATCATCCCTCCTGCTCCTCACCTCACTAGTGATTTGCTGAGCGTATTCTCAGTCTCCGGGCTATAAGCTCAAACCCATTCTCTAGCGGACTCCCATTTCTAACGTTCAACATCATCAAAGAGCTAGTATATAGTGTGGCAGCCATCTATGAATGGCTATTATTAGCTAGTTTGTTCGAAAATACTGTACGCCCATAACAGGATTCTTTTAACTAGATTTTTTTTAAACTATCCAGAGTGGCTAAAACCAGGTTTCTAAAATTGCTAAAATATAATATATTTTTGAAGGAAGATCAATGCAGCATACAATATTGGTCCTCAACGTCAAAGAGCATATAAGAATTTCTCTGGCAGGAATGCAAAAAATAAGGAAAAGAATTTGATTAAACTAATAGTTCCGATCCTTCTCCCTATACATGGAAAAGATTTGCTGCACCTGCTAAACCCTACACTAAATTAAGGATGGGGTACACCTTATTGATCAAGGAAGCAAAAAAGGTTTCAGCATCAGAACTTCTGTAGAAGTTCTATAGGTAAAGAGTCATGTATAGCATGAAGCCACACAATCAGAGATAAGAGATGTCTATACATCTCCATGTCTAAATGGAATCTGATTAAACCCAAGGTGGGTTCACTAATTAAAATGCACAAAGAACATTTAAGAAATATGACCTCATATGCATCATATGTATTATAGTACTTATCCAATTCCCAAGATAGAACTTGGTGCCTTGAACACTACTCAAAGGCGTCCTTTGATTCCTCCCTCGATCTGATAGTACCGACTGGTAACACTCCTTTTTCTTCATTAAAATTAATTGACCTTGCCAGTTCTTCCTCACTTCACTATCTTTGAAATACAATTTGCTTTTCACTAACTAATGCTGTCTCGACGGCAAGCTTAAGGTTCACAATCACGTTAACTCAACAGTTTCCTTTAAATGCATATTAATTCCACAATCTACATAATCCTATAAATGAATCTTTAATAAAGGAATCAAATTGTTTTATACTGTACTCTTATATGTGGCATAGTAAACTAATATATATTTTATTAAACAAAAATGACAACTGGTCACAATTTATATAGAAAGCATACATATGATTCATTCTTTTTAATCCCTGGCAGATGCACTGCTTTAAATGCATTTTAATGCACCTCCTTACAATCTAAACCTATAAAAGATTAACATCAGCAACCCAGATGTTACTGAAAAGGAAAATCGTTAATATGCACACACACACACATATATGTCAGAACGCACAATAGATGCACCTATTATAACTTAGGTGTACCTTATCTCATTAGTATTATTGCATCACACGAGTACATAATGCCAAAGGTAAATGTAGCCTAGCCAAACATAAAGGGATGGAGCCAAAACTATGCTCTTCCATAATGCTGTCATTCCTCAAAATGTCTTCATTCATTCGAAAACATCAGTCTCTCGGCAGCGCTCAAAAGGAGCATGCTTTTAGATGTTGGCAATTAGCAGAACATGCTGTAAATGTGCACATGTGGAGCAACATTGCTACTTTCAAGATCTAACTACCGCTGTTTACTGAAGATAATTGTGCAGCACAAGCCTCAATGCCTGGCACAGGTTGCATGGATGTTTCTGTGGGCACCACGGGTGCCCCCCTGGGCCCACAGCAGAGGCCCAAGGGGGACATGGGCCCTGCTAGGTGCCCCCAAAGTCCCTTTCCGACAGACTTACTATGGCGGTCGGACCGCCATGAAAAAGCTGTTGGAAAGAGGACATCATAATCCTTATGGCCCCTATTGCAGAGTATGATGCTCCGAGTGACGGTCTGACAGTCTTCTGGACCCCTTCGGAAGCGTAAGTTGGTCCCTCAGCCCGCTGCCTCCAACCGGCTACATCATAATGTGGCAGCCAGACTGTGGCACTAGACGACGGACAGACCGCCACCGACAGGCAGTCAGTGGTGGTCCATCCGACATCGTAATTGGGCCCTTTGCATCTTGATTTAGTCTGCGGCAGGGCCGAGGTCTGTCTGCAGGCTAAAATTTTCAAAAGAAATGGCACCCATTGCATCCATTTTGCATACAACCTTTGTGGCAAACACCCACTTACAATGTTTTTAATTTATTTTCTATCAACGGAACTTTTGATAATGTTAATCCATCGTCTCATCATCTATACAGCAATTGTGCTTGCTTCACCATATATTCACCTTACAGCTCATGCAATACAATAGGAAGACTCTCAGGTGCAGAATTATTTTGTCCTATTGCTTACTCAGAATAGCTTGAGGCAAACTCAGCAATAAATATATGAAGTATACTCTAGTTTATGTAAAAACATTCTTTATGTTATTTTATGTTATATGCATTTTATATAGCGCAAAATCACCTTCAGGTCTCTAAGCGCTTGTAGAGAAAAGTGACCAAGTCACTAACGGCAGATGGAAACATAAGCAGCGAACCAGAAATTACAGTGTGGTTAGCACCTCACTAATTAGGAGCATTTTTAGTTGTCTCCTAAAAGTGAGGATAACCGGTTCCCTGCAGAGGTACTCAGGTAAGTTATACCAAATTTATGGAAGCAGGACGGAGAATGCTCTAGCCTCTTTGGATTTAGCAATATATCGGGGGAGAGCTAAACGACAGACCTCAGATGATCGCAGTGTTCCGCTGGGAACATATTTCTCTTATATACACTGGTGCTTGGCCATAGATTGCCTTGTGGGCAATGCATAAGGCTTTGAATTGAGCTCTCTGTTTGATGGGGAGCCAGTGCAATTTGTGTAGCAAGGGAGTAGCGCGGGTCTTTCTGGCAAGTCTGAGAATGAGCCTAGCCACATCATTCTGCACCACCTGCAGTCTCTTGATAAGTTTCTGGGGGAGGCCGATGTAAAGGGCATTGCCATAGTCTAACCTAGAGATGAGAGTGGCGGAGACAATTGTCTGTAATGAGGACATTGATAGAAGAGGATCTAGCTTCCGTAGCTGCATCAGCAGTCCTATACAGGTTCCTACCACCGCGGTGACCTTGCTGGACAGGGACAGCTCGGAGTCAATTTTCAAACCCATGCTTTTTACAGCCAGGACTGGTACCGGGGCAACACCCTGTTCCGGTGGCCAAAAAAGGTCACACCAAGGGCTATTATTTGTTGGAATTACGAGCACTTCGGTCTTATCAGGGTTTATTTTCAGTGAATTGGCCGTCATTCAGTTTACTGTAAATCTAAGCAGCTTTTTGGCCGATGCCTGGGCCTGACAGGAGTTGCTAATCCGGATGAGGAGTTGTGTGTCATCAGCATAATTGAAGACATGGCCATCCATGTGAGCCAGGGTCTCCACTAGGGGTTGCAAGTAAATATTAAAAAGGAGTGGAGATAGCGCGGATACCCTGGGGTACACCGCAGGCAAGAGTACCCAAATCCGATGTATGCTCACCCCACTGAACCCTCTGAGTCCGGTCAGATAGAAATGATTTTAGCCATTGATGTGCTAGCCCGCTGATGCCCAGATCGGAGAGACGAGTCAGCAGCTTTTTATGGCTGTCCATATCGAATGCCGCTGATAGGTCTAATAAAATCAGGGCACTCGGCTGTTTATTGTCAGCCATAACTCTGAGCTCATCAAGAACGGACAGCATCACTAGCTCACTGCTATGGTGGACTCTAAAGCCTGCCTGTTTAGCTTGTAATAGCTGGTGGTCCTCCAAGTAATTTGAGAGTGTCTTTAGTACATGTTGGTCTAACACTTTAGCCAGGAAGGGGAGTTGTGAAATGGGCCTATAATTCTTTAGAGTGGCGGTATCTGCACCCGGTTTCTTCAACAGGGGGGGTGACCCTGGCTTCTTTTAAGTTGGTCGGTAAGTAGCCAGTTTCCATGGAGTTGTTTAGTAACGCAAGGATCAGTTTTTCCAGCCCTGGAAGGGCCATTTGAAAAATCCTCAAAGGGAAAGGGTCTGCCCAGGAGCCTGATTTGGTACGATTCATTAGTAGAGATAAAGTGGCTGAATCGATTTTAGGAAAATTTGTGAGTTGGCTACCAGAGGAGGGCGGGGGCTGGGTCTGGAAGGAGGAACCGAGGTTAGTCGGGGTGCTCGCAATTTCTGAAATGATGTCTTTGACTTTATGAAGAAAGAATGCCTGGAAGAAATTACAGTCGAGGGATGCGACTGTGGATTTCTTCTCAGCCATTTGGCTTAGTTCTTTCAAAATTATGAAAGTCTCTTTCTGTATGTTAGCTGCCTCAGCAATCCTTCCCTTATAATACTCTGCTTTCCTAGTTATAATGGCTGATTTACAGGAGGTAAGGAGGGCTTTGTAAGCATGCAATTCCGCTGGGTCATAGATTTTACGCCACTGCCTCTCAGTTTGGCAGAGGTTTTTTTTTCTCCCCTCAATGGTTCATTAAACCATGGGGCCCCCTTTCCTTTGTCTCTGAATTTCTCCTTCCGTTCTGGTGCTACTACATCTATGGCTATGCGCAAATTAGCCAGCAAGGCTTCACTCTCCTGGTCAATATTCACTATCTTAGTCCTAGGGGGCGGGAGTGAGTGCAGGGTAGCTATTAGACGATCTGCCTTGATATTTCTCCAGTTTCTCACCTTTCTCCACACGGGTGGAGATTTCAGCAGCTGACTTTCACTCGGGACCCAACATCTAAGTAGCGAATGATCGGACCAGGCACAGTGGCTAATATCTGTTATGTCCGCCCAAGGCTGTGATGTCCAAATGAGGTCATGAGTATGGCCCTTTTCATGGGTGGGACTATTGACCAGTTGGCAAAGGTCCATTGAGAGCATAGCGTTCTCAAGTTGGCCAGCCGGTGGCTCTCTCTGCGCTTTATCCCAGTGATAGTTAAAATCGCCGACTACTAGGAGACGTTTATATCTAGAGCATAGATCAGTAATGAGCTCCAGGAAAAGGTCATTAAAGCTGGGGGTGGTCCGAGAGGGACGCTAAACTACCAAGAGTATAATGCAGGATGATTTAAAGGAGATTTTAACCACTAGAATGTCTGCATTATCACTAACCCTGGGCGTTACACTACGCTTCGCCCATGTAGTGTACGTAGCGCTGCCTGCTTCGCAGTTTTCGAAGTAGGCGAAGCAGGCAAGCGCTACGCACACGCCAGGGCGAAGCGTAGCTGCCTGCCGCCCGCTAGCCGCCTCCCGCCCACCCTCCTTTTAAATCATATCTTGCATGTTAAATAATTAAAAGTAAAGAGACTTACCTGAAGCGCGACGTCTCCGGGGCTCCCTCTTCCTCGTTTTCAACTTCTTGTGACAAATGCGCATGCGCGGACGCCCGTGCATATGCATTTCATGAAATTAGAATTTAAAAAACAGTCTTGAGTTGGGCATGAAGAGATTACATTTTAGACATATATGGACCGTTAATTCACTATGTTCCATAATATTGAGCTCGCAGAGCTGCGCAAATCTGAAAATGTATAAAGACTCCCAAAAATCGCAGTGCCTAAGAGAGATTTTTTTCCTGTCATCCATTTTGGTGCTACGAACCCAGAGTCAGGTTGGCAGGGCTGAAGGCCCCTGCTTGCCTTAATTAATAAATATATCATATTTATGCATATTTTTAACATTACCTTATATTTGTTATTATTATTATTACTAATATGTAATTATATTAAATAATAAATATGTGCATTTTTTAAATATATTTTAGCATTCATTTACATGCATTTATATTTCTGACTATTTAAAAAAATTAAATGTAATTATACATTATTTTCTATTGAGTTTTATTGTAAGTCTCTATTTTAAGTCTCTAACTCCATTATGTCTTATTGTAGTGCTGAACTTACTATAAAAGTGTAAGTTACTACAAAAGTGTATATTACTACAAAAGGGCAGTTTGAGAATACCAAAAGTAGTAAACCTACTCAAAAGTCCAGTTTGTGAATCAGACCCTGTGCTGGTAGTTACACCAGTCTGCTGGGAGGAGCAATTAAATGTAATATTAAACTGTCAAAAAACTTCGCCACTGAAAGAGTCTTTGTTAGACGTAATGCTACTACTAATACTAATGCTAATACTAGAACTAATACGAATATTACTACTACTAGTGGTAGGAGCAACTATTACTAAAGTTACTATTACTACTACTAATAGTCGTGATCACCATCATCACAAACATTATACAGAATTTCAGAATACCATAATCTTCCTAAAAAAGCAAAGTAAGCCTGGAAAAGAAGTAAATGATTAAATGTTTATGAAGCTTTGTTTTGGTATTTATATACGTGGAACCTAGCTGGGGAGCAATGTAGTGCTGAAAATACAATATTAGCCCTCTCCCCTCTAGCAATTGAACATTTAAAACATGATTTACTGAAAACTGCTGATGGAACTTAGCCAAATAAAATTCTAGTCTGGAAATTCCTTATATCTCGATGGTAGTTATAAATATATTTCAGCACAAGATTGCTCGCAGCACACATTTATGATGTCTACTTCTCAGAGCGTTCTAACTACCATAGTGCAAAAAGTTATTATTTTTCAAAAATATTTGATTCACGACACTGTTTGTCCAATTCAGTTGCCTGTCATTTTCATGGATAAAAGACATGCAGAAAGATCCACTCAGCTTCTCTGCACATCTCTCATGTCAAATAAATTCTGAAGAGTGTTTGTTTCTCTTGTAAATCACATGCACAACAATTCGACAAAGTCCATCATCCATAGCTTGCTGGCAGACACTGGGAATTGAATAGTGAATACATCTGTCAATTTCAATGTTAAATCACCCTGGTCAACATATGCTGTGCAAGGTACTTAATCTTCACTGATAGTCTATGAACTCATAGCCTTCCTTCTATTTTTATTCTTGTTCGAAATCTCCTTTTCACATTTCAAAATGCTTCCTACACTCAGTACTTGGTACCGATGCATGAAGGCCGTCCGGCAAATGAGTCAGAGTTTTTGGCACAGGACACTTTTGTGATTCGTCCTGTGTGCCAAATAGTCTTCTAGTAAAATGCCTATGTAATATTAATATATAATTCAATATTATTGATGCAGGAGTCCTTTTGAACTCCCTTCAAATGGCTGCTTTTGGAGTGAAGGAGGCTTTGATTTCACTGTTTCAGAAACACTCCAATCAGGTATAATCTGAGAATCTAAATCAGCCGATGTCTAATGTACCATCCTTTCAGGACAGGAACATTCCTGAGAAAGGTGTCATGGGTATTGGCTACTTTCATTAGGTATTCATCCTGCTTGGGTTGCTATTTTGGCACTTGTGTCTATCAATGTATTCACTAAGGACCTCATTACAACAAGTTCCCTGTATTTTTGACCTGGTGCTACTAGGGGCCGGATGGTGGCCAATATCGCAGCACCAAACACAGGGATTACTAGTTCTTCATATTTACCCCCATATTTAGAATGATATGTGGACCCAGGAATACCACTCCAAATCTGTGTTTTTCCCCAATTGAAATGAAAATAACAGGTCCAAATCCACATCCATATCCATTTACTACCTGGTTGGAGAAGAAGGTACATTTATGTAGGGATTTCTTTGGCCCATTGCATTGGTGGGACGGGTGGAATGTGGCAAGGAGAGGGCAGAGTGAGGGAAGCACTTGCAGTTCAAGAGTAGGATGCATTAGCACGAGGAACAACAGCTACCCGCAACCAATGCAACACCGCACAATGTTCCGACTCCGGTGTTTCTGGTTCTGGTCTTACTGAGCCGGGAATTTTTGACCTAGATAATCTCAGGTCCAGAAACAATAGGCTACTCAGAATGTCCAAGAGCTGTATCCTCAATGGCATACACTCTTGGCCACTTGAATGAGGCCCTCAATGCCTTTCAAATGCCTAAACACCTTGTTATTCTGACATGGAGACCAGCTTCATTAGTGTCCTCTTTTGTCACATATTCAGGCAAATGTATTTCTTCAGATTTTTTTATAGTATGGAATTGTAAATGTAATTTGCCAGCAATTTTATCAGAGCTTCTTCATAGTATGTTTATTTATCTTTCTAGCAGATATTTTAAAGTGTTCTAAACAGTAGCTTTTGAAGTTTCTGGATCGATCTATTCTACCAGCAAGCTCTAAATTGGCGACATGCTCTCTTTTCTGGTCGATTTATGGAGATGTATTGCTCAAGTAGTTTTGATAATGTGCACAAGATTTAGTTGTTTTTTTCTTGCAACTATTATCTTGCTTCTTTTATTCCAAAGGACTTCCTCTCTCAGATTCCTTAGTACTGTGGTTGAACAGATGTGTAAGGAAGTAGCTGTATTTGTAGAGCGTGAACCAAGAAAAAGTGCTACAGAGGAACAAAGCTCTGAACATGGTTGAAACCCCGAATTAAGATTCAAGATCACATGCAATGAGATAGGGTGTTCAAAGGTGTAAATCCTCTTGACCAAAGGTGTTGTTTTCTCTAAAGAGATGAGTCTTTATATACTTTTTGCAATTATAGGAGAGCTGGTGCAAACTTTGTGTAGATAAGGGCATTGTGTCATATCCCTGAAGCATAGGTGTTGACGCCATATCTTTAGTACTTCCTTTTTCAGTTTTTGTTTTGAGTCTGGTAATGTCCCCTCTTCTAAATGTGGCTCTGTCACCCTGAGGCAATTATCTTCTAAGCCAGACAAGTGGAGGTGCATATTCTGGTAACCTTATTTGTGACACAGTTGGCCTTGGAGTTGATGCAGAGCTAAAGGGAGAGCTAGATTGACTCTTTCACTGTTGGGTCCACAGGGTTGAACTTTTTCGGGCTATTGATGAGAAGTGCTATGGTGTGATGGGTATTGGAATGTGTCAGAATTGTACGCCTTCCTGATAGTGGTGCAACAAGGAGAACTAGCTGTAATAAGACTCTTAAGGATTGTTTTAGTGCCCCTACTACACAGAACGCTTGCCAATGGGGTGCAGCAGTGTTGTCAGGGAGCCAGTAGGGTAGGGTAGTGCATCTGCCTAGATGGGAGAGGTTGTGTCTTGTTGCTCCTGGGAATGTTTTATTTCATGGAAAGCTCTCTGTCCAGCACATATCTAAGTGAGTTAGGATTCGACGTAAACTGGGAGAGAAGCTGTCCATGTTCATTTGGGGACTCATGCTTGAATTTTAGATTGTTTGCTAGTGGAATTATGTTTTGTTCAGATCTATTTTGGACATTCAGTCTTGATTTAGGACGAGGAAGGTGTTGAATCACTAGATATCATGAGCAGTGAACATTTTCAAGTAGAGTTGTGTGCCATCTATTCACTGGGTTATCTTGATGCTGGTATTGTTGAGCATAGTTCTGAGGGCTTCCATGTAGGTGTAGAAGATAATGGTGAAGTGGCCCTGCGTGGCATGGTAAATCTGGAGTAACACAAGGTAGTGCAAGTAGCTGCCTTGTGTTATTCTGGGCTGGGAATGCATGGGTGGAAAGTGGGCGTTTCCACGCATCCACTCCTGCTTTGTGCTATATTCCCAGATTTGCTATGAGTAGTAAACCTTGGAAAGTGACAGAATTATCTGCCTTCCTAATAGTGGTGCAATGAGGAGAACTAGTTATAAAAAGCATCTAAGGATTGTTTTTGTGTCCTTCCTACACAAAAACAATCCGGCCTGAAATGCAGGCACCCTTGCAGCATAGTGAAAGGGTGACTGTTTTGGTACTAGGCAGCACACAGCGTGCCCACGCAGAGAGAGATCGGGAATGAGCCATAACTTACTAAATATGGTGCATTCCTGCCCTCTCCAGTTGACGCAGTGCAGCAAGTTGCCTTGTTGTGTTGCACCATGTCACATATTTACAAATCTGGCCCTTGGGTTCTGGAGTGCCAGCATGTCACAGCTATACAACCCAGATGTCCACATCCAATAGTTGTTTTGTTGCTAAGTGTACGTTACTGTAAGCAACAACCAAACAATAAAGTGGACCCTATGGGGGAAGTGTACCTTTGACTTCCGCGGCAATAGTGTTATACTAGGGATAATAGAAAAAGCCTCTCAAATGTGTAAGGTATAATTATGTGTTTTGTGCATTTATTTATACATATTTTATTTAGGAATATATAAATCAATTCAAACAGTACAGCATGTTTGTACAAAGTGAAAGTGATATATAGCGAATAAAAAGTGCATTTGGGCTATATACAAAGATATAAGTGAAAAGATGATAGACTGACTTATCCATGTTTACTGGCCTGATCCCCCTGGTAGGTTCTAGGACCACTTTACAGATTTGAAAGCTAACAAGCGCATGAAATCATATATTAGGCTTTCTTTATTTTCATTTTTAGTGTGTGTAAATCTCATTCTTGAAGAAGTACTTGGGATTAATTTGTGTCACTTCCACATACATGGGAGTCTTCTTGCCATGATCCTAGGTTATGTAACACAGGTGAATTAAACCTGTCATCACAACTTGTAATGCGTGCTTTCTCTTTTGGGTAATTAATACCTGTGTTATTTCCTTACAGCAAGCCAATATACACTTTGAAGTTCATCCTGGATATATTGTCTGACATTTTCTTGATTGTGGGAATTTCTGCCCCAATCCTGTGGAATCTAATAATGTCTTACAATACTTGGTGTTGTAAAGGTTTTTGGGCCATATGTAGGTAATTTCTATTTACCGATTCCTAAATACCGAATTTTACCAATTCGGTATTTAAGAATCGGTTATTAGAATGTAGGTAAAAAATCGGTAAACTTTACCGATTCGGTAATATTCGTTATTACCGATTCGGTATTTACCGAATCGGTAATAGTGAATACCTTCCCATTCATTCCTATGGGCCTGGAGGCCCATAGGAATGAAAGGGAAGCCATTCACTATTACAGATTCGGTAAATACCGATTTGGTAATAGGGGGAGAATATTCAAGGGTGGCAGGGTGTCACATTGACACCCTGTTGCACCCCTGAATCGTGCATGTGTGCACATGTGGCGCACATGTCTGCCACATGGCACTTTTAAAAAAGCACAACATTGCTTTTTAAAAGGTATTCGGTATTTATCACCAACCTGTAGTTGGTGGTAAATAACAAATCCTTAAACCAAAAATGCACTCACTTGAGTGCTCCCTACATAGGATTTAAGGATTCGGTAATTTACCGATTCCATAAATTAAGGAATCTGTATTTTACCGATTCCTTAAAATAACAAATCGGTAAATTACCGAATCCTTAAATCCAGCCTCCTACATCGCAAAGGGCTAAATACCGGTCGGTATCGGGAAATTTACCGATTTTTGGCCGTTACCAACCGGTATTAGCCCACCTACATATGGCCCTTTGTCACTTAAAGGATTTTTACATGTTCTGATACAAGCCTCTTTTATTTTTAGGTGTCTACGTTTTTGCATCATGATTATGACCCTACTCTAAATAACTCTGCTCAAGGGTTGAAACAACTACAAACAGGCATATGTGGACTGTGTGTTTAAAGAATTTGATGGTAGATGGTAGATGTCAACACTCATTCCACGGGTGTTGACTTCAAACATTCTATTGTCCCTATCTGCCAAATGTATATACCTTTGTACATAGCACAAATGCACTTTTTATTCACCATATATCACTTTCGCTGTGCTGTCACCTGTTAAGGAGCACCGTGTATAAATCAGCTGTACTGTTTGGACTGATTTATTTATCCCTATAATTATATATATATATATAGATAAATGCACTAAATGCATAATTATAACATACTCATTTGAGAGTTTTTTTTTCCTTTTATCCCTGATGTAAGACTGTTGCTGCGGAAGTCAAAGGTTACATTTCCTCCATAGGGACCACTTTATCATTTAGTAAGTGTCCAGCCCAGGTCCCTGGGTTGCTAGAGACTGTAATGACTGTAAGAAACAAGGCAGGAGACAGAGGGGGCCAGTGCCGTAGCTGGAGGCCAGACTTTTCACCATCATCATTTGGTATATGTACTGCGAGACCTGCTCAGCTTTCTGCGGCCAATTCTTTACCATCACTCTACTTATAAATACTACCACTTACTGAGCCTTTCAGAGAAACTTAGGGGCAGATTTACGTTTTGTGGCGCATCCCTGCAAATCAGCAGGAATGCGCCAGTAAAGATGCGTGACGCAAGTTTACCCTTGCGCCACCACAGTTGTGCCGCATTTAAAATGCGGCGCATCATGGCGCAAGGATAAACAGATGTGTGTCGCATCTGCTGGTGTAAGGTTGGCGCAGTGCTGAAGTTGTGTCGCGAGTGCGACGCCATTGCAGCACTGTTCAAAACTTGCCTATCCTCAACATGGTGCGTCACGCCTTACACCTGCTTCAAGCAGGCGCAAGGTTTTGACGCAGTGGCGTCGGAAAAGTGACTGAGTGAAATCTTGTAGATTTCACTCAGGCATTCTTCCGAGGCGTTCCTGCGACGGAACGCCCCCCCCCTGCGCCGGAACGCCCACATGAAACCTGACGCAGGTTTCATGTGGGGCAGGGCTTTACAACGTGACGCATCTCCCTAGATACGTCACGTTGTAAATAGGGCGCAACATGGCCCATGGTTTACGCCGCCGCTGCGTCACAGAAGTGACGCAACGGCGGTGCAAAAGTGGCGAACGGGGCTCGTAAATCTGCCCCTCGGTGCGTATTTAGCCTGATTAACATTCTATATTGGCACGTAAACACATCCGTGTTAGTGTTTGAGAAGAAAAACTCACGTATAGAAAATCGATATGTTTAACTTTTAGCTTGGTAATACTAAGAAAGTATTAACATCGTGTCATATATTTGAAAATGGTTAGGTACTTCTAAAAAATAGAGAATTGAAGAGAATGAATCTTGGGCTGATACGGAGGAGATAATTATTCTCTGTGTCTATTAAACAGGGCTGGGCGCTGTCTGTTTACGAGCAGGTAAAGGGTAGGAAAAAGCACGTCATGTTTTTAGATACATTTGTCGCCGCGGCAGAGGTCGACCCTCTTGGAAAAGTGGAATCCAAACGCATGGCATAAATGCACCTGATTATTTGGTTTTAGGTGCCTGACTTTAGCCATCTGTCCCGATGTTATCATTAGCCCGATCATTTATTTAAACCAATCATGTTTCGATAGAGAACCACCCTGATGACCCCATGATGGCCGATATCTTCTGATTTGCCTGCCGACCCTTATACTACTGTAAAATCAACAAGCACCCCAACATGGAATAGGTTTCATTAATATTTTGATAAAGTTTAAAGTATTCAAGTGAGACTAGGATATCACACTGTTTTGGTAGATACGTGTATACTTAATTGTCTGAATGTATGTGACACCTAACTATTCATATAGGAAATTAAGTGAATTATTTGTAAAAAAGATATGATTTCAATAATGAAAGTTTCAGTTGCCTCTTAGGAGTACATAATAAAAAAAAGTTTGTCTGTGCTTAAGTAACCATTGCATTAAAGAAGTATAAAAAACTCCAATAAGTAATACAAACTACATTTTTGGATATTAAGTTTGCTATATAACCCCCAAACATGCTTTAAGGACATGGTGTGGGGGTAGTAAATGTTTTTTATTTTCTACAGTGCACTGTTGCAAAATGTTATCTAGTCTTGGGAGGAGGAGAGAAACACATGATCCAGAGAGAGCACACAAGCATGAAACAGAGCAACAAAGAGTTGGAGGTAGGAGAGAATCACATGTACAAGACTCATGGATGAGAGAGAGCAACACTGAGTGGGAGGGGGACAGATTTATGTGGGTGAGACAGAGGAGCATGGAGAGAGAGGCGTATAAAGGTGAGAGAGAGGATTATGAAGCAGGAGAGAACTGGAAAACACATGCAGTCTCATGGAGTGCTTGAGCAAAAAGTAGTTACCGAAAAGTAAGCAGTTGAAGATCACATGTAAAAGGGCTATGCTCTAGGAGAGGAAAAAACAAGACGGATAAGGAAGGTCACTGAATAAAACGCAAGCGAATGAGCGTGGCACTAAAACCAAGAAATGGTAAACAATGGCCAGGCTTTTAGCATACTGGAAGATCTTGGTAAGCTAACCATAGGTCTTTTACTGGTGGACTCGACATAAAACAGCTAAATAGGATTTTCCAGGGAGTTACAAACATTGTAGTTGCTCATATGCAAACCCAAGCTGCTCTTTGTCTATCAAAAATCCAATAATAAATCGTCAAGGAAATATACCTTCTGAATAGGAAATGACTGTTTAGTTATGTGTGCAGGAAAGCCCTCGAAAAACCTCAAACATTGTTCATTCTATGCTTATGTTCAGGCATTCTCTGTGGTACGTCACCTGCAAGCTCCATGTGTTTAACGTCAATGTCTCACCAGTAACTGCCGAAAATATTTGTTAAGTTTCATATGTACGACACTTGTGTCATTCATGCCAAAGATATTGTATTCTATTCTGAGGATAAGGCTCTTTGGGTCAGCATCCTTCAAACAAGAGCTTATTTTGCTCATAAACCTTCAGCTGTTAGCTTGAGACATTGTTACTAACATCCTGGATCAGTCCAAGGAATATTTTGGTCTCATTGTTTTTCTATTTTATGTTTGTCAGTGTTCTTCCACTGCCACTGAACTATTTAACATGTGTGAATGTATGAGGGAGCAGCTTGTTAGTATGGGGAGCAATAGGTGACAAACACATCTGAAAAATGAAGGCAACAGAAAATAGGGTTGCCTTATTGGCTGTGGCATCTATTTTTCACATGCTTTTCCCTGCAAAATTACTGAAATAGGTTTAATGTTTGTACGAGTTGCGTACACCCTATAGCACATCTAACAAGCATCACACCTATTGTTGTTTCCAGTGCTTATTTATTTTAGCATGAAAAACCGAAATGACTGGCTTCACATGTAGCTTGACCACCTATGGATAATATTTTTAAAGAAGCATTTCAATTTCTAAAAAATCTGTCAATTGATGTCTGTTGCAGATCTAGACGAGGAGAGCGGTTTGAAAACAAATTTGGTGAGTTTCAGTCGTGTAAGATAATCTCAACTCCATTCATGAAGTGAGATGTACAAAGAAAGTTTGTTTTCTGTTTAAAGCATTAACATATTTGCATCATCATTTCATCATTTCCAACAACTGAGTAAAACTCTATGAGCCTAACGTACATCATGTGGATAGAAGTGTAAAGTACACCAATTTCCAATACAAATAATCCACAATATCTGGGATGACCAACTGTGAATTACCACTGGCAGAATTACAATGATCTTGTTACAGTATAGAAGCATCAACAGCACAAGCAAGCACGTTTATACCTCCCACTGGAAATTTGCAAATGTCGGCTTTCAATGAATCAGGTGATACTAAAGGGGATGATGGACGGAGCGCTTGAACAAATAAAACACTCACCCCCGTCAACTGATCTGGGTTTAATCCATCATCGTTCTTTAGCTCACTCCACCACCCCAGTTCAGACATGGCCATATGCAAATCAGTCTGACCCTGTGCCTCATGGGAACAGTCCAGCCCGAACTGCCAAGCCATGTCTTCCCTGGAACGGAAACAAGCATCTTGGGATTAGTTTCAGGTTCATAACCCTCATCTGCTAGGCTATCTTGAATCCAGTGGCAAAGTGAGCAAGGGACCCACGTCTGGGCATACCCTGCCAACTTAAGGCGAACAAAGCGATACCAAAGGGGGTGATGGACGGAGCGCTTGAGCAAATCAAACACTCACCCCCAGTCAACTGATCTGGGTTTACTACATCATCATTCTTTAGCTCACTCCACCACCCCAGTTCAGACATGGCCATATGCAAATCAGTCTGACCCTGTGCCTCATGATGGGAACAGTCCAGCCCTATCTGCCCGAATCAGGCATTACCCTATAGGCAGCATTCATTATTGAAAATAGAAGAAAACACACTAAGAAAAATTGACAGTTCTTAGATTAAAAGAGTGACGCGCATGAAAATATGTGTTTTACACAATTATTGTGAGCCTAATTCACAAGCCATTCATGTCTGCAAACCTACATTTATGGCTGTACATTGCTTCAATTATGCCTTACAGCTACCCTCAAAAGGATAGCTGCCTTGTTCAAATGGTTTTACAAGTGCATAACTCTTCATTATAAATGCATAAAATTATACAGTAATGAATGCCGCATGAGGTGTGAGGGTTTTGTGGAACACAGTGTGGATTGTCTTTTCATTTTACCTGCTTGCCTGTGCGCATTTCAGTTATGCAGATATTCATAAACTCCTGCCCTATCCTATACTAGTTATTTGGACAAAATATCGAGTTTTAAATAACGGGAGACAGAATAGGTATTTGGACAGAAATATCGGAAAAAAATATTGTGAATCAAAAATATCATGATGCAGAAATATTATTTTTTAAGGTAAGTAATATTGTTATTAGGAATAGCATTGTTCTTAATCTCGTTTTCAATGATATAGGTGTAAATATTATTTAGTTTTTCATTATTTTATTGTGTTTCAGTATATACATTACTTTTGTGTTATTATTGTTTGTATAATTGTTATTATTTTTTTTAATATAGTTTGTAATTTTAAGTGATTTTGAATTTTTCATTAAATTGCTAATAGCAATTTATAATGCCGTAGCAGGTTGTTGGTTTTGTATGGAGATAAAGAGGGAAGTTAGTTAAATAATAGCTAATTATTAATTTAGCAATCATTTTTAAGCACGTTTATGATTGATATTAATTATGTATATTATGTAATACTGATTTCATTTATCTATATTTTAGGTGTGGGTTGATATGTTTGTAGGGGTATAGGGTGGGAAGCTAATGAGGTAATAATTAATTAACAATTTATTTTGAATGTACCAATAATTATTTAATTGATTAATAATTATGTATATTATGCAATGATAATTTATTTGAGTTAAATTGTAGGTCTGGGCTGCTGGGCTTGTAGGGGTATAAGGTGGGAAGTGAATTAAGTAATGATTAATTAAGAAATAATTAATAATTATTTACACATCATTGGAGTCATTATGAATTATGTACATTATGTACAATTACTAGTTTGGAAAATGACAAGTTATTAAAATGTGACATGACCTCTCCAGCAGTAGGTCATGAAACATGTACTTGAGTAATTTTCCATTGCACTTGATTAGTGCAGAGCTGAGACCCTATTTAAGTGTATTCGTTCCACTTGAGTGTTACCACATTAGACCTTAATTTGGAGATGGCACAGAACAGAAACAGTGAGCAAAGTTTGCGCTTTCTGTTTCGAGTGCTGCTCGCCAAAATCTTGCACACACTCTGAGAAATATCGGGTCAAAGGAATGCACTTCAGGCAGTATAAGCGCCTAAAAATACGTGCTTGACTCTGCTCTGGGCAACAGTTTATGATGTGGCATGTGGTGTACTATGGAGAATGTTTTGAAGTTTAAAAATGCATAAAAGTATGTGCACACAGAGATGTAAATCTTCACAGGCGCTTTTACACTTTTTTCTGACTCAGGTTATATTTGTATAATTTGTGAAATTCTTAAATTTTTGCCAGAAAATCACTATATATATTGGGGCATATTAACAAAGAATTGGGGTAGGGCAGTGCCGCAAGTCATTTTGCTGTGCTGCCCGATGCCAATTCGAAAAGGCATGATTGCACAATTAGCAGCAGTGTGCCAACGTGTCTGTATTGTTGGCATGATTGTTTTTGTGCAGGAAGGGATACCTGACTGAAAAAAAACAATCATTGGAGGTGTTTTTCTGTTTCTATGTGTGCTGCAGAATTCAACACACATGGAAAGAGGAAGAAACTAGGAGAAATAATGTTATTTCCCCTCATTACGCTACCCCTGAGGAGGTGCACAGTTTTAACGCATTCCCAGATTCATGCCATGTTGTAAATCTGGGAATGAGTCAAAACCTATGGGCGTTGCATGGGAATACCCACTGCAACGCACATGGCATGCCCCCCCCATGAATGGGGTTGAAACCCAGCGACGTGCGCTGCATTACCTCACTCCATATCTACAAGGCTGTGAAATGCCATGCAGAGTGGCTTTACGTGGTCTTGTAGATATGATTAAGCCCTGTGTGTCACCAGAATTTCAAAAAAAGTGACATTCCAGGGGTCACAGGATTGTAAATAAGCCCCATTGCGTGCATATAAAAATAAACAGAGTTTGACCATATATAACACCATGTGTCTATAAAAAGAGATTCTGAGGTATATTTTGTTTCCTGGAAAACATAGGGTTCTTATAATTAAGGTTAACCTTAACAGGAGTGAAAAATGCAATGCCTTCTTCAGATAGTAACATTATATGTTTGAATATGGATATGCAGACATATGGAGGTTCTGGCACATTAGCAACACGCATTTTATCAATCTGTCACTTCTGTGAAGTGTCATCAATTTCCGACGGCTCAATCTATTTTTCAACCCTAGCTTCTGGAGTGAAACTTTGTTAATGACAACTACGGCAGGGATTCTAAAGCAATGGCTGTGCAGAGTATACATAATTCATCAATGTGTCATGGGTTTACTTTGTTATGCTCTCAAGAAAAAAAGAGGGGCTTCCATGCATTACTGCTGTGAATCAAGATGAGCCTTGTGTGTCAATAAATGACGTTAGCAGGATTTGTTGATAAGTGCTTGTTGAAAAACACAGTTTCAGATGAAGCTTCAGTACACTCCCTTTAGATTCAAATAAGCTTATATTCCACTTTTAAGACATTAGCACCAAACCTAAAAAAAGCAAAAAAGCAAAAAAACCATATTTTTTTCAAACTTGTTACCTTTTTTCCTAATAAACTGGGATACACCTGGTACAAAGTACTTAGTGTATGTAAATGCATTGTTCGCATTGACTTTAACGAAAGCTGTTATTTGAAACCAGGAATTCCAGAGGGCAGCAAATAATTTTCTGACATAGCGCAGTTCCTAATTGCTGTGATTTGTAAATAAAGTTTTCAGGCCCCTTGTGATGGGCTTTGCGGGACAGTGCAGAGTCAGGTTCCTGTTTTATGCACCTGCTGTAAAATGAATTGTTAGTGCTTTATTTTTAGACAGCACAGATCAGAAACAGCAAGCGACACTGACCACGGTTTCTGAGCTGTACTATCTAAAAATAAAGCAACAGATCACCTAATTTTATGCTAATAAACTCTTGCACCCTTTCCTGCGTTGCCCACCTTGGTGTTGTAGTAGGGTTGCTACCTTTCCCAGAGAAAAATACCCCCCATCTGTTCATGTTTTAGTTTCCTGAAAAGACTCAGACACGATGCATAAATTGAACTTTAAATAAAATCATCTGGTTTCATTTTTAACATGGCCTTTCTGTCTTTGTTTACTTTAACTACCAGCCAGGGATCACGGAGGCAGTGCTTAATTTGTAAAATATGACGTCCAGGTGGTCAAATATTTTCAGAGGCTCCACCCACTTCTGCTCTGGCTCCACCCACTTCCTCCACCCAATTACTCTATTGGCTCCGCCCACATCCTCAAATGGCACTGCTGAAAGTCAGATGTAATAGCTGATCTGAATTTCAGCAAGGGAAACTTCCCGCAAGTAAGCATACGATTGGAGGTTCTCCTGTCCTGTGGAAATTGAAAAAAAGATTACATCAAAAGTGCATTTAAAAACACAATTTTGGAATAAATGAGTTAAAACGACAAATGCATTGAAAAGGGTCACGTGAAACATTCCAGCACTCTATGTGCCTATTTGGTGAAAGGAAAATACTTGGGCATACCATTTTTAACAGCGTCTAATACTAGCCATGGGCTGAGATAATACATATGTTGCTGTCTGTGTATGTAAACCAGTATATAACAACTCCCACCCAATCTTATGTCAGGACTGACGGCGAGAATAATGCTCATCTTTCTCCCTTTATTTTGACCGCAGATGCTTCAACATTTAACAAAAAACTATCTTTCCCATGAATCACCGGGAATTGGAGTCGAACACAGCTTCAACCAATCGGAACACAATGTGCCATAAGAGTCCTTGTCTCTCATCTATGCTCCTCTTTCTTGCCCCAGCAGAGCACAGATAAGACATGAGAGTCTCTTAGTCGACTTATCCTGTAGACGCACTGTTCATATTTGTGCTTATTCATCTGTCATTGCTTTATGTTAATGTTGTGTCCACAGGTTGGCCAGTGTTTGGGATTTTTACTTAGGGTGCGCACTCCAGTGGTCTAGTTGAGCTGAGGTGTATACTTTTAAGTCGTCGGGACAGCGTGAGCACGGTATTGACATACTCCCAGCAAAGGGAGCTCCAGGGCCCCAAATAACATTGTGAGCACAAGAAGCACGTCTCGCTACTCCGGGCATCCTAACTTGTGGGCCTGTATCACTTGTGCATGGCATCCTATAACACACACATATACAAACATGCACAACAAATGTTGCATTCAGGATTCCAGATTCATCATGAGCAGCAGAACTTCATATGACTGAGCTTCTAAGTGTGTATTCACGCCTCGCAGGTACAAGCCTGCCACTGTAATTTACCAATCATGGTATGCTGCCATCACCGCGCTCCAGGCATGAAACCCACATTAGGGACAGTACGCTTGGTGCACTCCTCCTGGTTCAGGACCAGGTCCAGAGCCTATTATTATCAAAAGATTGTTCCTCAGACAATTTACACACATGGAATTAGTGTGTGTCATGACAAAAGTCAGAAACCCAGGATCACAGGAATGCAGTTCAGGCATGCAGGGCTGACAAGGCACACGGGTATACATCATGCACATGACATTTTTCTCCTAACAAAACCATTTTTTAAACTTAATTAGTGTATTTGATTCATATATCTTTTTCACTGGGTTGAATTTTGTGTGCTTTAAAAGTAGTCCATGTGTAAATCAAAAACAGTAGCAAAATACCGTTAAGTTAACACATATTTATTTTCCCTGTGCAAAGCAATTTAAAATCCTAAACTTTGCCACAAAGATTCATGAACATACGAAGGTCAGAGGCACACCGCCTGCTTTAGCTGCCCAGGAGCTAATGGAAGTGAAGCAGCGGACCCTGTCTTTTCTAGAATTCCAAACGAAAACAGTTCCACTGATAACAGTTGTTTTTGTACCCGAATTTTAGGAAGTGAAAATGAGCAGGGAAAGAATGTAATCATTTCACTGCTTCTTTTCACGAGGGCAGGCTTCTCAAGCCCCCCCTTCCTGCATGTTGGCGATAAAGGCGTTTGCATTCTCTAAATAATTACACTGGAAAGGGAGCCCGTGAAAATGTGCTTCCTCCCTCTGTTTGCAAAGCTTAGCCTCTCCTGTGTAAACTTTGACCTCGTGTCTTCTGTATACTCATTCTTCTGTTTTTAACAACGTAAAATACTTATACAGGCTTTCAGCGAGCCCCTACCCTATTCTGCTGGGTCTTATTGTGTCATTCACATTCGTTAGTCTGTCTACTCCGTGCTCCCGATCGGCGCACTGGTACTCGGGCCAAAGGATTTCCAGTGCAGAGTTGTTTTATTACTTACTGCGGTACGTCTGGTTGTCAGTTACTGCTGGACTGGTGGCACTGCCTTTGTCAATACTGTCCTTTATTAAGAGGCCTGCTGCGCTTCTGCATAAAAGTGCCCGCCTTGACGTCGTGCTAACTGCTGCTAGTCGTCCACTGCAGTGTGTGTGGGGGGCGTGGTCCACCATCCATGTAAGGAAAAAAAGTTTACGCACGGCACATGCTGCCCGACGTAACCCCCTACGGTATCCCCATGGAACCAAATGCAGCCAAATTAGTGGCCCCAACCCCGGCAACACTGCAACTGAAAGCAAAATAACCTTCATAATTCCATGGATTTATCGAGCTCGCTGCGCTCTTACAGTAGCAGCACCACACGTCATCACTACTCTTCTTCACCGAAGGACTACTGCTGGAGACTGTCCGAGACTGTAACGGAGTGTGAACAACACTGCAGTAAGGCGATAATTGTATTTAATTTACTTTAGCACATGACGTGCAGACTGCAGTGATGTAAGTTGGCAGTGGCAGTGTAGACCCGGCCTTGATAAAAAGGTGCCGGTGCTAAGCACCGGAAAACACAGGCACAAATTAAGCACTGCACTGAGGACTGCTCTAGAACACATTTTAAAGTGCTTTCTTCTTCTAAATATTTATTTTTATTTATTTTACCATTTTATATAGCGCTAGCTTGACCCGTAGGTATCAGAGCGCTTTACATACATACTGTAAAGAAAAACTGACGGAAATTGCATTACAAAGTAGGCAGGCAGTAAGGAAAAAGTGGTTAACACTGTCTGGTCACCAACTATCCTTGATTGTCAAGAGAGAGGAGTAAACTCGGATATTGAAGTCTAGGTTAGTTGACGTTGGTCAGGAAAGTATTTGGTAAGGAGATGGATTTTCAGGTCCCTTTTGAAACAGGAGAAGGAGGGGTTGCATCTGAGGACTCTAGGGAGAGCGTTCCACATCCTGGGAGCGTTGCCAGAGAAGGATCGGTATTGTGTGGTTTTCTTTTTCAGTTTCGGAGGAATAAGGAGTGAGTTGGAGCTTCTCAGCGTTCTGGATTGACCTGCTCTTACCAGTTTGTTGTTCAGGTAGTTAGGGGCCGGAGAGTGAAGGGTTTTGAATGTGATGCAGGACAGTTTGTAAATACACCTCCCTTCCATGGGGAGCCAGTTGAGGGAGTTGAGAGCTGGAGTGATGTGTTCAAATCTTTTTACTCCGGAAACGAGTCGGTCAGCCATGTTCAACACTGCCCTTAGAGGGGCTAGGTGAGCTTTTGGAGTCCCTTTAAGGATGGCGTTCCTGTAGTCGATTTTAGAGAGAACTAGAGATTGGACTACTGTCTTGAAGTCATCATGGGGAAGAAAAGGTTTCAATTTCTTGAGGTGTTTTAGAGAGAAAAGCGCACTTTTTGCAGAGTTTTTGATGTGGACCTCCATAGATAAGTTCTTGTCAATGGTGATGCCTAGAGACTTAACTGAGTTGGATAGGACGATGGGGCAGTTTAGGGCGACCAGATTCTTGAGCCACTCTTGGATTGGACGATGGTTGCTTTTTGGAGAGAATAGGATTAGATCTGTTTTATCTGGGTTGAGCTTTAAGTGGTTAGCGTTGAACCAAGTTTGGATCTTGGTTAGAGTGGCATTGAGTTGTTGGATGTTGCTGGGAGACTTGATTTTGAAATAGATTTGGGTGTCATCAGCGTAAAGGTGGTAGTTCACTCCAGCTTTTTTCAAGATGATTGTGAGAGGCTCCATGAAAAGATTAAAGAGGGCCGGGGAGAGGATCGAGCCTTGCGGGACCCCAAGTGTGACTTTTGTTGGCTTCAAGAGACGGGAGTTGATTTTAATTTGTTGCGAGCGGTGTTGAAGGAAGGAGGTGAACCATTTTAGTACTGTGCCATTGATGCCGGAGCGCTTCGACAAGGTCTCCAGAAGCGCTGGATGATTTAATGTGTCGAATGCCGCAGATAGGTTAATAAGGATGAGTAGGCAGGCATCACTTTCATCTAAAGCCTTGTGAGTATCGTCAGACGTTGAGCATAGCTGTTTCCGTGCTATAGCCTTTCCTGAATCCTGATCGAAAGGTGTCGAGGAGATCGAACTCATCAATGTGATTGTTGAGTTGGTGGAGAACGTATTTCTCCAATGTTTTTGCCAGGAATGGGAGGTTGGAGATAGGTCTGAGGTTGTTGAGATCATAAGGGTCGGCCCCTGGTTTTTTGAGATTGGATGTGATTTGTTCATGTTGAAGGGAGTCTGGGACACAGCCTGAGGTGAGGGAGGCATTGATGATTTTTGTCCAGAAAGGGGAAACGGTGTGGTTATGATCTTTTATGATTGTGGATGGGGTGGAGTCCTTAGTGTGGGAGGAAGGTTTTAGGTTAGAAATTATTCTGAAAACCTCATTTTCCGACATTAGCTCAACGTCGGACCAATGCGCATTGTTTTTTAGCTGGAGGCAGACCTGATTGTCCTTGGTAGGAACTCTTTCTGAATGATCAGGGGTGGTTAGAGTGGGGCAGGTTAAGAGGGAAGGAGGGTTAGAGGTTTGGATGAAGGATTGATCAATTTTCTAGACTTTATTAGTGAAGAAGCTGGCAATTTTTTCACAACGCTCATTGTTGGCTTTGATTTCTTGAGAGGGAGTGCAGTTAGTTTGGCTTTTGACAATGTTGAAGAGTTCTCTTGGTCTGTTTTTCGCCAGATCAAGTTGGCTGCGCAAGAAAGACGCCTTTTCACTAAAAATGTGTTTTTAGTATGCTTGCCGAGCAGATCTAAGTTGCGCTAGGTGTAAGGTCGAAGGGTTTAGTCTCCAAGACCTTTCCGTTTGAGTTGACGCCTTTCCTCATTCAGATCCACGTTGAACCAAGGTTTAGATTCGGTTCGCCTCAATTGTTTGAGTTTGAGAGGAGCTACTTGGTCTAGAACCTCTGTCATTTTTTACTTAAAGTGTGTAGGGAGGTCATCAGCCGTCGATGATGAGGGTTGGAGTTGAAGATGGGCATGAATCCTGGATTCAAGTTCGGATAAAGGGATTGCTTTGATATTTCTGGTCCAGTGTTTAGGTTTGTCATCACGAATAGGTTGGTGGAAGACAAGTGCATCAATCTTGAACAGAATGAGGTGGTGGTACTATTTTAAGTATGTTCTCATAACGGGACAAATAGGCTTTGGAGCTGGCTAGGACATTAAAAGACTGGTCATAACTGTAAAAAAAACTGGTGTGGCAGCCCTAGTTTATAGCCCTACAATATTCTGTGAAAAACACTCTTTTAAAAGTCCCGTACAATGAATGGGGCCAGCCTCAATGGCAAGATATGACTATATTACAAGGTAACCTGCTACACATATATATGGCCATATGAACCAGCATTAACAAGCAATCAAGATAGGGGGATTTTTGTTTATCATATAAAGTAAAGTGTCATAGCACAATATTTTAAACTTTGATAAAATAGAAAACATTGAAAAACGTGTAATCAGGCCTTATCTTGCCATTGAGAAGTTGAGTAGCCCAAACATGGCAATGGAAGGCCATATTACATATGTTATTCATGATGTGATTTTTTATGTTACATTTTGATTTTGGTAAGGTTAATATTTCTGTTTAACAAAGAGAAATGTTTATAAAAACATCAAAGAAAATACTGGATGTTTGCTTGTCTGCAGTACATGGAGGAGAGCAATGTTTCCTTAATGGGCTTAGAAGTTAGTGTGTTATTAAATACACATTTTCTTGTTAAAAACAATGTTTTCATGCAACACAGCGCGGCAAGACACTTCGCTGCATGCACTATGCAAAAGGGAGAGGGCAGAAATGGGCAATACCTATCAAGAAATTGATATTATTGCTCTCTTACTTGGCTGGCACACATACTGTTGCTTTGTGTCAATGTAGGCACCCTGCACCATGGTGCATGGGTGCCTGCATTACACGCAGGATTGTATTCATACAGGAAGGGACACCTTCCTGCACAAAAACAATCATTTCAGGCTATTAGATTTGGCCCTTTATTCAGGGTTATCCCCAAACCTTTTGCCATCTTCCTCCTATTCTGACCTTCTTTTCGTTGGCTTTAGTACTCTGGACACTTTACCATTGCTAATCAGTACTAAAATGCATGTGCTTTCTCCTTTAAAGATGGTATGATTGGTTTGCACCAGTTTGACATATTTAGTTTACTTGTAAGTCCTTTATACAGTGGTAGCCCATAGACCAAGGCCCGCAAATTAAATGGTACTAGTGGGCCTGCAGCACTGCTTGTGCCACCCAAAGAAGTAGTCTTTCAAACCTGTCTAAAGTATGCCACTGCAGAGCCCACGTATGCACTTTACTGCCACATTGACTTGGGATTTAAAAGTATTTTCCAGGTCTTAAACTCCCCTTTTGATACAAATAGGTCACCTTAAGGTAAGCCCTAGGTAGCCCTATCGTCAGGGTTCTGTGTAAGTAAAAGGTGAGACATGTGCATTTACTGTTTGGCATGCCCTGGTAGTGACAAAGATTCTATTTTGTGTCTCACTACTGTGAGGCCTACTCCTTTCATAGGCTAGCTTTTGGAATTGCCTTATATATGTTTGTGTGGTATTTCCTGATCTGAAAGGAGTTGCGCTGCCATGTTTAGAATGGTAGTGATACAATAAGCTTACTGGTGTAGGTGGATTTTACCTTACTATTTTAGTAATGCCACTTTTAGAAAGTGAGCATCTCTTTGTGCTTATAACTCTATGGGCTTTGCTGCCTGACTCCAATCCTCATCTGACCTGACTGACAGCTTCACCATGAGCATATTTTTCAGACAGCCATCACACAGGAGGGGCTTGGTGCATCTGCATTCTTATAGTCTTCCTGGGCTGTGAGAGAGGAAGGTGGTACACCCTTACAATTGTATAGGCTGTGACCTACCCTCACAGAAAAGGCTTGTTTACCCCCTACTGTACGTCTAGAGCCAGGGCTGGTATTGAAACAGAGAGTTACGCACTTGTAAGGTTTTTTTTGAAGTGCCCCATAGATCAAAGACATTTGGAGTATAAGTACAGGGGCTCTGACCTCAAGATGTTAGACCACTTATGGAACTGGGACTGAACCTCTGTCAAAAGGATTGCTGTGCTACATAAAAGACTCACCTGGACCGCTCGTCTGCTTGTTGCCCTGCTGCCAGCTGCTCCCTGGCTCTTTTCTGCAAGGACAGTGTGGTGCTACAAGGAGAGATCACCCTTAAGACTGCAATTCTGGTTGTGCTGGTCTGCCTACCTAGTGTTTTCCACACCAAGTATTCTCCCAGGAACCCAGTGCAGCAGAGGATGGTGGAGGCTGAAAGGGCATTTGGTAACCCTGCTTGTGCAGAGTATAGTGCATCGGGAGCGCTTCATTTTGTCAAACGCGTGGTAAGTGCTTTGTTGAGTGCCAGCCCGAGAGCATGTTGAATTGCTCTACTCTCATGAATTGGCACATGTTTTCGTGTGACAAGCTGCTCGGGACACCAAGAGAAATCCTAGCTTCAAAAGCGTGATGTCGCCTAGCAATGCTGATGGAGACTGCGCTCCCGAGCCTACAGAGAAGAAGAGAGATCATCCTGCGCTGCGACTCTTGGCAGCCTGTGGTGTACATGCCCTGGGGTTGGCCCAACACTGGTGAGGAACACATAGGTGAAGGAGTGGGCTGCTCAACCTCAGAAATGTGTGTTCCCCCTGCATGGTCGCACTACAGCTCGTGGATGACATTCTGCATTTGTCTCCCCGGCCCAAAGGGGCCTCTATCAACTTACCCCATCTTCTGAGCATTGGCTGCATTGTCCTCCCAGGGAAATGATGCAATACCCCGCATACTTTGTTTTACTTACTGGAGGTAAACTTCTGCTGCACTCTGGTCCTCTCCTTTCAGACAATGGATGCAACTGTTGGGCTGAGTCGAGGACTACTTTAACTCCCAATTTTGGTGCCTAAAGTACAGATGCTATTGGGGCACACCACTTTCTTTCAAACAAAGTGTGCAGTGGCAACACATCTCACCCCACAATGGAAGAGATCAGAGACACACTTGGCCAGAGAGATAAAACAGCTCTTATTCAACTTAACCTGTCAGCAGCTTTTGATATGGTTAGCCATGAGCTGCTGACAGGCCGATTATTTGACATTGGAATTAGAGGAGTAGCTCTTGCCCTCCTTAAATCTTTTTAGGTCGGATGACAACAATATGTTTCCTTAAATGAGTTTACTTTGGATCCCTTCTCTTTGCCTTGCACAGTGCCGCAAGGCTCGTCATTGAGCCCACATCTGTTTAATAATTATGTGCCAAACTTGGCAGATTTGTTTAGATAGTTTGAATACTCGCTCACGTTATATGTTGATGACACACAAATTGTTTCTCTCCCTAACGCAGAGTGATGCTGACACAGATTTCATGACTGTATGCAGGCAGTCAATGTGTGGATGACCAACAACTGCCTAAAGCTCAACTCAGGTAAAACTGAGGTCACCGTATTTGGGAGCTTATCTTCTTTTTGGTCCCACACCTGGTGACCACACGTCAGGAAGGCCCGTAATCTTGGAGTGATTCTTGATAATAGACTTACCTACAGTGATCAGGAAAACTCGGTTTCTTCTTCCATTTTTTACACCATCGGTATGCGAAAAAAGATCTTACCTTTCCTCCTGACCACTCTGCAAGAAACAGTAGTCACCTCAATGGTGCTTTCAAAACTTGACTACTGTATTGATTTATATTCAAATATGAAGCAACAACATCTTAATAAAGTACAGGTCCTGAAGAATGCACCTGCACAGATCCTTATGACCTTCCTATATTAAAATCTGCCTGTGTGGCACTAAAGCAGTTACACTGGTTGCCAAAAGGAAAGAGAATAGTATTCTAGGTCCTCTGCACTGCCTTTAAAGGATTGCATAATATCGGACCTAAAGAAGAAATGTAATTGGTACAGCCCATCGAGAACCTTTGGGTCCTCAGCAGCCAATAACGTTGTAGTCCACAAATTCAGACTTGCCTCATGGGGGGGAAGACATTTTGTGACCAGTGCAACATGATCTTGGAATGCCCTTCCACTCCATCTAATGACCATGAATAATCTGCTTGTCTGAAGGGAAGCCTTGAAAACCTGGTTATTCAGTTCTCTGTGAGCACCGATTTAAGCCCTGCACTCCTCCTACTTTAGTCAGTTTTCTGATTTTGGGTTAGTTTTCCATTCGAGCCAGCACCAAGACACCTGGGGTAATCGTGCGCTCTATAAGTAAATTTAACATAACATTACAAAACAGCTCATCATACTTTTTGGTTGACTGGCGGTACCGAGTGGTCCCAACATTCCTGCACTGCAGGGATTGCCAGCAATACCCTAGTTACTGGATCCAAAGCACACCAGCAATCTTGCTGACTGAAGGGAGGTTTTTAAGGCCTGTACCTAGATAAGAAATTACTGGATGAAGTCTAGTAGAAGCTCAGATGCTTCTGGGGCTGTGAGGTGTTGTATATGCGTTGATCAAGATTCACATTGGAATACCGCATATCCCAAAAAGTATTTAGGATTTTCTGGTAATATTATTGTTGTTATTTCAGAACCTGCTGCATTTCATGCCCTAATGCTCAGGTGTATACCATCTTGATTCTTGCACTGACAGGATAACGAGTGTTACTTCAGGGTTTGCATACATTGCACTGTATCATTGATTCATGTATCTTTTCAGAACTTACTGCATTTCTTGCCCTGATGTTAGGATGTATGTAATTTTAATTCTTGCATTGTCAGGATGAGTACTGACTAGGGATTGTCGTAGTATGCACAGATCTCATGATTATGTCATTATGGTCTATGATTTACTTACAATATTTCCAATGTTTTTAATATAATCCTGGAGACTACTCATAAATGCCCTTTGTACATACTGAAAGTCGTAAAGTTCGATGTTCGGTATTCACAAAGGGCATTTACGAGTAGGAAATGTCCTTTGTGAATACTGAAATCATCTCCTGTGGGCAGAGGGAGAGACGGCTCAAACCTATAATGGATAATCGGTGATTCATGTAGAGGACCCTCTTCCATGGGCCCTCGGATGCAACAACTTGTAAATTTCAGAATGAATTGCACTTATTATAGAACTACACAAGTGTTCAATGTTATCTTAAAAGGAATCAGATGTTTGCACCCAAATTAAATTAGAAGGCATCTTCTTTATGTCATCATGGGTCTACTATAGAGAGCCTAATGAATTACTACGATAGCAGTGAAATATTTTTGGGCAATTGTAATTTGTTACAAGTAGCATACTTTTTTGCATACAGCATCAATGTGTAGTATCTTCCTGATGTTTTTATAATGTTCCCTGTTACCTGGTTCCTAGCTATTTAGCCAGTGTGAGTGTTCTGTATGGAATGTTGGTGTGATGGACATGAGTGGAATGCTTGTGTGCCTGGTGTGAGTGTTGATAGTTGAAGATGGGCTGGGCAGCAGGGAGGCTACTCCTTGCGGGGGCTGCTACCATTGATGTTATGGACTTAATAAATAACTTACAAAGATACTACTCGGCTACGTCTACTACTTCACCTCTATGCCTGGAACCCCATTACTACATTTCGGCGACGATCTGGATGTGGTGCAACTAGTCCAAGAGGTTTGCGCAACTGAAGAAACAAATCAAATTGGGAAACCAAAAGAAACAAGGGAAACCTTGAAAGGACATAAGTTTACAGACAAGGTATCTCAGCTTTAAAGAACACCCGGCAGCCCCACCAGTGTCCTTTTCACCGGATAGTCCTAGCCTGGGTGTCCTTCTCTTAACGACATCCCTGAGTGTTTGAAGACAACCTTCTTTACAACTAGCAGTATTTCCACAGATTGACCTAGAAAATATTCTCTGCAGCGTTTTGGGGATCAGCATTATTCTTGACTCTTGTGGAATTGAATGGTCTAAATGTGAGGCATGACATTGTTACAAATCTATGTTGATTCTTGCTTTATACTATCTGTGCTGGGTCTTTCAACCTTAATGTCAGGTGCCTGGTCCCTGTGTTATGGATTCAACACTATGGGAACCCAGCATCTGTATGCACTTTAATCTTGAAGTGTTTGACCTGGCCTATGAATTGGTGTGAATTCAGCTTTTATACTGATGGCAGGAGCGAGTCATTTGCGGTGAGGCAATTTTGGTCTTTCATTTGTTTTTTGTCAATTGAGGCCCTTTCTCCTGGAGTGATGGCAGTTAAGCCGCTGTAATGTGGTTTAAATACAGTCACGAGTAGCGCGCGCGCACCTACCTGCATTATTCAGACGTGCGGAGACCTTTTCCTCGAGGTCTTCATTACTATGCAGTCTGGAATGCTGCTGTTGGACGCTTTGCAGCATGAACGCGCCGGGAGTCACCCTGCGAGCGCCACCACTGTGTGCCCCCATCTTTTGTTTCCTGGCTCCACATTAGCTCCGAGATTGAGGCAGCGCACAAATGTCTCCATTTTCACAAGATTCTGTGTGGTAATGCACTCTTGGTGAGGACTTCACTTTCGTGGGGGTTGTGGAGCCAACATGCAAGCCTTTGGGTTACGCTGTTACCCATTTTCCAAGCAACCAGCATGTTGAGGTGAGCCACGGAGTCTTATGGCATTTTCTGGTGAGCCGGTCTACTCTGCTGAAGCATCCATGCAGGTTTGAAAAATTCATCTGCACACGTAAGGATGAGGTACAGGCTGACAGGAAGCACATCAGCAGTGCTTGGGGGGAGATGTCCTGTAAGTCTGATGGTGAGATGAGGCCTGTGGCATTGCTTCTCTGCCACTAATGCTGACAGCAGGAAACACCTTTCTTCTGTAAATGGATACCGGTTTCTACAATTACGATGTGAGCTGTCTGGTGCCTTTAAGTTCATCACCTGAAGAGATTTTCACTTTTGCTGAACGCTACTGGCATTTTTGCCTCATAATTAACTGGACTGATTCTGGTCACGTTGCCCTTTGTTCTAAAGTATTTGTGGGCAGTGCTTTCTTTTGCAGGGTTTCAATGCATCACTTGCCTTTTGTTTGTGACATGCTTTTGCTGTGCATTACTTATTTCACCTGCTTACAACGCCTATGGTGTTTCATTTTGTGTGTTCTGTTGGGTCTTACAGGAGGGTGTTCTTTTTGGTTCATGGGTGGTTGTCACTCATTTGGGTGTTTAGTTATATCGCAATCTTATTAGGTAATGTTTTATGTGCTCTTGCCTGTTTTTAATTTCAGGTTTGTATCCCTTTCTTAGGGGATGGGAATGGGTTTTAGTCCCATTTCCACACTGGAAGCCACTATTCCCTCACATGATGGGTGGCTTAAGGGGTGTCTCTCCCTCTTTCGCTACGTCTACTACTTCACCTCTACACCTGGAACCTCATCACTACACAATGTTTAGAAATATGCATTTCTGCATTCTTTTAAGAAAATTTGGAAGTTATTTGGAGTATGATGGATGGTCCACAATGATATCCAGTAGATTTAGGTACTTTCGGTTCATCTGCCTCATACTGCTCCCTGCCTCACTTGGATCGCTATGCCTTCAGTTCAGCTGCACCAAAGGCACTAATGAATGCTGAGTAGGCGCCAAGGTTGTTCCACCTGGCTTAGCATTCATTTTTTTGCTTTTCTGGAACAAATTACCAAAGTGGGTAATTGATTTCGGAAAAAAATGGCATCTCACTTAGCATGATTGCCATTGATGGGCTTCCCTGCACCGAAACACCATGGATTGCATGATAATCCCAGGCAGGGTCAATTAATTATGTTCCCTCTTCCCCATTATGTATATTATACATTGTCTCTCGGTGATATTAAATAAATAAACAAGTATAAAGTTTGCACTAGTGACAGAAAGGATGTGAAACATCATTTTTGAATGCAAAAGGCTTCTCTATGCATGAGAACCGGCAGGTCTCAGTGTGTCATTAGAGTTCACCATAGTCCACGAAGGGCACTGTAATACAAAAATATTAATTACGACTGGTGATAACCTGATGGGCTACTTACAGAGAAGCTTTTTGCATAAACAAACGGGGCTTCACAGCATTATTTTCACAAGTGAAAACGTTTTCTCTTGTTTATTTTTTAACGGGATATTTGGCATAGAGATGCAACGTCACTATGTGTTTGCTGGCGTTAAATTCACGTTACACCAAGAATTTAGCCTAAAAGCATCATAATTTTGACCTTATACAAAAACAATTTTTGTAGCAGGTGCATTATCCAGCAAATTATTTTGCTGGCATTGTAAACCATGTACTTGGAGGTTACACAGGTCACTGCAGCAAAACTCAACCCCGTGAACAATTGCTTAGAGAATGATGCCTATAACCTGCAGTTGACTGTTTCTGTGGGATGTGTTAAACTCAACTGACACATTTCTGAAGCTCTTTTCTTTTAACACTGCATACTTCAAAGCATGGATATGTATCATGGGCTTGAAGAATGTTGTTTAATTATCATAATGTCATCCTCCTGCCTACTGGCACTAAACTCTTAAAACCCTTCACCACTACATCGCACCACCACTGACAAATAAAACCTGCTCTGTATATTCTATATTTTTCTGTTTATATAAATATATACAGAAAAGGAAACAGTATGGTTTCTGTCTGTATTTATCTGTGAAAATACATAAAAACGGGAAACCGGGAGCCTTAGCCATATTGCACTTGGTATATAGCAGACGGGATAACTGCCCCTTATGTGCACTGTTCTCTTAACCTGCTGCATAAAATGTCATTTTCACAAGGCCTATTAAAGAGAGGCGGGGCTTGGCAAGAAGCAAGATGGTCCTCAGTGAAGCATTCCTGCAAACTGATTCCCTACTGGGACGACCACAGTCCTGGGTGGCCAGAAAATGGCAATACAATAGGGCCATGAAAGCCGAGCAACACCACCAGCCAGGAGAAACACAGTAACAGATGCACTGGGCACCGAACAAGCCTGTGGATGAAATAGACTGCTGCCCCACTATGTAAAAACAAGCAGCAGTGTCACATGGGCATGAGTGCCGTGTTGCAGAGTCTCTTCTCTTTGCTCCTGTCATCCATGCCCAATAAGGTGACACTGATGATTCCTTCTCAGGATTTGAAGCAGACTGGGAAGGGACACAGAGCCATACATAGACGCTGGGGGCATGAGGCAATTGCATCCTCGAATGACGCCGAAACATATTGTTTGCGTACCTCAAGCCTGCCTGACCGAGTTGCCACTTCACATATTGAATCAGAGTCGAAAGCTAAGCTCCTCCTAAACAGACCTGCTACATTGACCACAATGCAGATGGATGAACAGGGAACAAAAGAGAACTCTGCACTGATGAAGGCCCCTCTGCATGAGACCAGGGAAACTGTTTGTGAACAGTATATCCAATAGATGGTTGGAACTATGACACTTCTCCAGTGAAGGTTTTATTTGCTCTTCCATTGTTCTGGGCATAAATGCTGTGGCCACATACCTGGACCAAGAACCAGACTGAACACAAGCCTTTGGAAGAATGCACATAGGGATTTAGGAGTCTCTCGCTTTTGTCTGTTCAAGAGCCATTTGTTCTGTTGAGCCATCCATGATGACTTTATGGATATTGTAAGGAGTGCAACCTCATAAAAGAAACTTTGTCATAACCCAATGTCACACAGTATGACCAAAGTGCAATACCACCACAACCGAGCTACACTTGTGATCTGAATGACTGGACTACACGGGTGGCCTCAGTGACATAGACCATCGTGCGCTGATAGGGCCATCTTGAGCTGATGGGATAAAACCGAAGTGGACTTCACCTGTTTGCAAACGCATTTACTTAATTGGACCACTTCAGAGGCCACACCGACTCTCAACGTGATGATTCACAAATGAAACAGACTATATTCTGGGAGATAACATGACTAATTCATCTGGATTACACGAATGCCCAGCCTTTCTTTTAGTACAGGCACTGAGCATCATCCTTATACTATATTGGCACCTGAAGACTAGACCAAGACTAAGTGAAACACTGCAAATGACTGTGAGAGAAATGAGATCCTGCTTGACTACCTTCTAATCAAGGATAAACGTAAGAGAGTAAAGGAGCTGAAGGATCATTTGAATAGGATTGACCATGGTCCTGACCTTAGCCTGTAATTCTGGCAAGTGAACAGAAAACTGGTAAATGTGGAGGATTGAAACTGCCCCCTAAAATGTTCACTTTCTGGGTGCACAATAGAGTGCGGGAGCAGAAGACATGCTTGATTTCCTGGCATTGTTTATCCCAGACCTAATGGACGAGAAAGGAATTCCTCATGTGGAGTTCCAAAGAGTTCACAGAATCTATCCCAAGAATGGTAAAATCCATATCACCTAAAGACCAGTCATTGCATGCTTCCCTTGTCACCAACAGGCCAGACAAGTGTTTAATGCAGCTGAAAAGCACGATGGCCACTTCTAATATGTGGTGTTGAAAATGTAAATAGCAGCAGATTTTTCGCAGAACACCATGAATAAATGGAAACAAATCTTTGGTATTATGAACACGATTCTAGAAATGGGACTTCCTCTAAGGACATATGGAACCATCCATGGTGTTGATCACAGTGGATGGAAAACTCTAGGAATTTACAGAACTGGGAAATCTGGCCAATTGATTGAATCACTGGAACCTTCTGTAATGGATATCTTATAGCCCCTATAAAGTTTGGCCAGCAGCAGTGGATCTGACAATGACACAGAATGCCGGTGACATAGAATGTTCAGAGGCATCTACTTCAGAATGCCTGCAGATGGAAACAATCACTAAGAAATGGACGACAGAGACAAATGAAAGATGGCAATTTTCTAAAAAGAGACAAAGACATATCATGATCTACCTTGATAGTATGATTGAAAACTTCAGGGTGGTTGTATGACAGCTACGCAAAAAAACACTCCAAGACAACATTGTAAGATTCAAGCTGTGACAGATCATGCATAGCTCTGTGTGAAAGGCTATTACACATTTTGATCTAAAATTACACCATACTTTAACTTTTTAAGCATAGATTTGGGGCTAATTTCCCCCCATGTTGTGTAACGAAAGAAGGGATGCCAGGGAAACAACTGGCCACATAGTTCTAATGTGTATTGGTGCTGGGCAGACTGGGCTATGGGAGGATAACTGTAGGAAATTGCCATCTTTTGCATGTTTTTTTCGTTTGTCTTTTTGCTGAATATTATCATTACTGACTATTCAGCTCTGTGCCCCTTACCCCTTCTAACCAATGGTAATTTGCTTGTGTTTCTCATTTCAACATGATTAAATTGGCATATACCTGACTGGCATATTTAGCTTACCAGTAAGTCCCTAGTATATGGTACCAAAGTGTATTCAAGGCCTGTATGTTGAATGTCACAAGTGGACTTGTGACATTTACTACAGTGACAATATAAAATGACTCGATCTGTCTAAATAACCTCCTTTAATAGGCCTAAACCTTCCTTTTAAATATTTGTAAGTCACCTCTAAGTAGACTTTTCAGCCCATAAGGCAGGATACAGCTTTTTCTCTGTAGCAATGCTAGCTGTTTCATGGGAAAACTCTGGGAGGCAATATTAAATACTATTTCTACATCTCGGTAATGGGACTAGCTAGAAAAATAATAAAAAAATTATTTCTGATAGTTATCAAAAATCAATTCCATGGTGATGTCTGATTTTTTTCTAAGGATTGCGGAAAAGTAACTTTAAGAAAGTTACCTTTGCCCCGCTTGAAGTTCCTTGAAGCCAAATCTGCGTTTAGCTCTCCCACTTAGGCCAGCCAGTAATTAGCATTTTAAAGATGACGAGTGTGAACTTGCTCCCAAGAGCAAACAATTGGCTCATTTGAATGGGAAGGGATGACCCATCTGAAACTAACTGAATATGCGGGGGAGCCTGGGAGGATCGCCATTGAGATTAAAGTGTCAAGTACTGCTTGAATATCACATCCTGCTTGACGGGTCTGCTGACAATTTGCATATGGCACTTCAAAGAGGCATCCCTTGTCACAGGCAAATGATAGCTGACACTTGTGCAAAGGCCTTCTTGTGTCTCCCCCAGTGAGTCAGGCTCTAATCACAGATGGCCTCTTTTTAACATTACAGTGGCACAGCCTGTTTGACAGGTCTGCTGGGTTTACATATAACTTTTGGAATGCACTTCAAAGGAGGGACACAGAAGGCCAAAACAATTTGTGTATATCCACTGTCTGGTTGATTAAGACTCAGTATTACACTATCAGACTTCTGTCTCTGAATTTGTTTAGGGTACATAGACTGTCTAAAACTGGTGTTAGTGTTGGATTTGGGAGGGCACAAGAATTACCATAGTCCATTGCCAACACTTACCTTCAGTCCAAAGAGCCCAAGTGTAGTGTGGCCATAGACGTTGGCCATCTTGAAAATGCCCAAATTGGGTAGGTGTAGCTCCAGGAACCTTTATCGTATTGGGTAGGTCATCCCCAGGGGTCATTTCCATTTACTAGTTCTTGCCTGGCATAAATGTGGCAATTTCAGGCACCCACTTCAGAACACATCTGGACCAGTGAAGGATCAGAAGAGAACTGAACCTGTATAAGACATGAGAAGACTAGACTTGCTTCCCCACTTGTACCCAGGGCAAAGAATTGAACTACAAGAGTCATAAGACTCACCACCTGTTAAGGTTACAGGGACACAAGTTACAAGACGCCTTTTTGGCAAGGACCTGGACCTGGAATGGACCATCCTGTGGCCCTCTGCCTTCCCCATATGAGCCTCTATGTATCTCCTGTGAGGTCCTGGGGGTGAGTTAGAAGTTCACTCTTATGCTAGGTTGAGATGCAAAGGACTAATGTCCGAAGGTAAAATATTTAGACGAGGTCGGGCCTGGTTATTTTGACTGTCAGTGTCAAATTGTGCCTAGGATTTATCTACTATGACCATTGACCATCTTTAGCACTTTGTCCTTCATGGCGCTATTTCTACATTAACTTTAAAAAGTCATATCTCCAGTTCCTCTTATTGTTTGTTTTGTTATTTTGTTTATTTAACTTTTCTCTATTTTTCTAATTCATTTTGGGATTTTTATTGTTTTGCATCTTGACTCTATTATTGTTTTAGTACTGCATAAATAACGTACACATTACCTCTAAGTTACACCTTTTGCCACAGCTACCAGGGTTTTAGCTAAGATTTACTTAGTGACTTAAGTGGTTCACCCTGAGAAAGATTATGATTATTACTTGAGGTAGGTAGTCCCCTCTCCCCACCTAGCAACGACATTTCTTACATGCCCTATCAGGTTTTGCTGGCTCTGTGCACTTTACACCTTCTAACTAGCTGTAAAGTGCCTGTGCTCCTCCTTTTAACAGGACTGTGTTGTAGTTCTCCTAATTGGCATATTTAACTTGCCTATACATCCCTAGTATATGTACAAGGTTTACACAGGTCCTAGTGGACTGCAGCACCTATTGTGCCATCGACTAGAGTGGGAGGGTAAACATGGCATCAGGCCTACTATTCTAACCAGACTATAGCAGTGTAAAAACTGCTGTTTGACCTGTCAAAATACACCTTTTGAGTGGGCCAATTCTCCCTTTTAAATAGGTAGGCTTTATATCCCATAATCAGGTAGCATAGTATTTAATATTAGGGCATGTGCAAATGTAATGTTAACATGTCCTTAAAGTGACTAGCATCTAAAAGCTATTTTTACTGTAGGAAGGCTGACAGACCCATGGAGAAAGGACAAAAACTGAGAAGCAATATTAAATATAATTTTTACTATCGCAGGGCCCAGCTAGCAGAATGATTAACCTTTTATCTTAATATTTATTAAAAGTTCAATTGAATGGTAAAGTAAAATTTTTAATAAATATTAAGATAAGTTACTTTTAGAAAGTTGCCATTTCCCTTCCTAAAACCTCCAGAGGCTAATTTGCATTAGCATCCAGCTGTAGCTTTCTGAGTGCACAAGCTGTGAAAGAGGCGTGGACATGACTCCCAGAGCAAAGAAAAAGGCCTGGGTATGGGAAAGGTGTTTTTTTTTTACTTTGGCAGAATGACCATTTGGCTGAGTCCAGGAACTTAATATACTTCAAAGGGGCATTTCACAGGCAGATGACTAAATTCACAACTGGGGATGTGCCTGCCTTCTGCAACAGGAACACAGTATAAACATTTAATACACAGGAAGAATTGTTAGGGGCAAAAGAAAAAATATGTTCTTAATATTTCTGCCAAATCGTTTTAATATGTATTTCACTACGGAAAACACTTCCTCGGGGCCTATTCACCAATTCCAGAAGTCCAGTAAACCACTTAATTCATATTTTCAAAGAAGGTTATTAGCAGTGATGTACTCAAGGTTCAAATTAAAGGCAGTTCTAGTATAACAAGAAGAGTAACCAGCATAGTTCCATTCCATGATCAGTCAGGACCTCTGAAGGACTTGACCTATTCTCTTGTGAACCCAGGACAAAGAATTGAACTTAAAGGGTAATCTGCCGGGGAGGAAGGGGGCTTTAGGTCCAGTGGGTCGGCACATGTCTTACTACCCCCTTTTCTTTTGTGTGCGGAACATTAGGGGAATGCATATTATGGTGCGACGCCACAAGATTCATGACTATCTTAGGAGGAGAGGGGTGCAGGTTGCGTTATTGTAGGAGACACACTTATCTAAGTAAGAGGGGTTGGCATTGCAGCGGAGGTGGCGGGGACAGGTGTTTTGCACAACATACTCAGCTTTTGCACGGGGCGCACTGATTTGGATTAGGGCAGGGGTGCCATTCCAGAGCACTGGGCAGCTGATTGACCCTGACGGTAGATATGTTGTGGTGACGGGGCACCTGGATGGGAAGAACATTGTACTGGGGAGTATCTATGCTCCTAACACCGATCAAGCCTCATTTGTATGCACACCTATCAGTGAAGTTGGTGCCTATGTTGACAGGGTCCGTGCTCCTGGGGGGTGACTTCAACTGCATCACTGATGTTTCTCTGGACCGCTCCCATCCTCCACTGGTAGATGCCCCGGAACATAGACTGGCTGCGGCGCGGAGGGCTTGGCAGCAACAATGGGGACTGACTGATACATGGCAGGTTCATCATCCCACTGACAAAGACTACTCCATATTCGGTTAGACTCGATCCTTTGCTCTCCAGACGTACATGGGGGAATAGGGCATAGCGAATACTTAGCTAGAACATCATCTGATCCTAACCCACTGCTAGTAATTCTAAATTGGGTACGGGATCGTCCTGCTATTCCCACGTGGCGACTCAGACCAGATACATTAGAAGATCCGGTGTTCCGGGATACCATAGGATTGGCCATAGAAGAATATTTTAGGGTTAATGCTAATACAGCGTCTTCTTTGTTGGTTGAATGGGATGCTTTTAAGTCGGTGAATAGGGGGCGCTGCATAGAGGAAGTGGTGGGAGTGTGTAAAGTGTTGCTACAAGACGTGCTGCAAGCAGAACAGAGGCTGCGCGCCTCGGAGAAGGAGCGCCCAGAGCGCCCGGACAGGCATGATGCGCTGCTTGAGGCCCGGGAGGGGATAGCGGTACAATTGGAGAGATTACGCTGCTTTGATTATAAGGCCTACACTGACAAGACACATGCGGAGCGTGACAAATCTGGGGCACTGATGGCCTGGCTGGCCAATCCGGCGTGTAGGGGGATGGTGATCTTAAAACTGAGAGGACAGGGTGATGAGGTGTTTTACACCCAACGAGGTATCAATGACCAATTCTTACAGTATTACACCGGCTATATAGGAGTAGGCTGGGCCCTGGACTCCCTGGTGATGAGGGGTTCTTGTCGGGAGCAGATCTTCCTGAAATTGAAGCCGAGGAGGCTGCTGCTCTCGGTAGGGACATTGAGGCGGGTGAAGTGCGCAGCGCTATAAAGCACATGGCCAGGAACAAAACGCCGGGCACAGACGGGCTACCAGTGGAATTTTACGTGGCCTATGCCGATGTTCTGGTTCCCTGCCTGGTGGCACTGTATAATAGAGTGCATCACGAGGGTACCCTCCCTGCTACCATGCGTGAAGACATTATAGTCCCCCTTCTCAAACCAGGCAAACCCGCTTGGGATCGCTCCTCGTACAGACCCCTCGCGATGCTTAACCTGGACTATAAGATCTTAAGTCGGGTACTGGCTAGTCGTCTGATGCCACATATGATGAAGCTGGTTCACAGGGATCAAGCCGGATTTATACCATTGCGGAATACAGCGGTGAATGTTCGTAGACTCATGTGTATTTTGGGATGCGACACCTATGATAAAGAGGAGGCCTGCATTTTTGCGATCGATATTGAAAAGGCCTTTGATAGCCTGGAGTGGTCCTACCTTTTTCAAGTCTTGCGGGAATTTGGCTTAGGAGAGCGCGTTATACGATGGACAGCGCGGTTGTACAGTGCTTCCACTGCCAGAGTCAGGACAGGGGGCTTGAACTCTGCTGCCTGCGAGGTCGCTCGGGGGACGAGGCAAGGATGCCCATTATCCCTTCTATTGTTTGCTCTGGCGATGGAGCCCATGGCTGCCCACACAAGGACGGGGAGATATTATTCTGGACTATTGGTGGGTGGACAGATACAGCACATAGCGTTATATGCGGACGATCTGCTCATGTTCCTGCTAGACTCTGGGGATGCATTTAGAGGAGCAAAGGATTTGCTGGAAATCTATGGGAGAATAGCGAGATTGCGGGTGAACTGGACCAAGTCATATCTGTTCCCCACCAACTCGGGGAGGGTGGACCAACAGGGGGTTGGAGGAGTCCCATTGGAGCCCCGTTGCTTGGCATACCTAGGGACCCGGATATATCACGACGACCTTTTGGAAGGCAAGGTGGGACGAGCCTTGCGCTGTGCCAAAACCTGTTTTGACTTTTGGGGAACTCTTCCGTTGTCTGTTGCGGGTAGAGTTGCTCTGGTGAAGATTGTCACTCTACCCAGGTTCCTCTATTACTTTCGGACGCTCCCCATCTGGGTCACCAGTAAGTTTTTTGCCAAGCTTAATACTTTATTAAGGGATTCCTGTGCGGAACTGGGAGAAGGAGGGTTGCCCTGATTACTATGCAGCGGCCCAGGGTGGAGGGAGGCCTTGCGCTGCCAGACCTCGAGGCCTATTATCATGCCGCACCAATCCAATGGTTTACGAAATGGGTGGCGGGCCACATCCGGAATCCGGAAACCATGGACGGGTCGTATCTGAGTTGGCGGCTTTTGTCTTGTGTGCTGCTGGGAGTCCCACTTAGGGATGGGTTAGTGCCGCCAGATTTACGGGTGGTGCATCAGTGTTGGGCACGCAGGGTCAGGAGGGTGCATTTTGGGACCCCGTAGGCGCCTGAGAAACCGCTGGGGATGTGTGAGGTGCTACCCCATGGGGGTGACTGGAGTAAGCTGCAGACCTGGGAATAGGCCGGGATCACCGCATTAGGCGACCTTTATGAGGATGGCAACCTCCTCCCCTTTAATGATCTCCGGGAGCCCCATGACCTACTGGGAGGGGACTTTCTATTTCACGCGGCCCTGACAGCAGCTGTCAGAAGTCATTGGCGGAGGGGTCTGGGGGAGCCTGACACGTTTCTTTCCTGTCAGTATGTAGTGATCGCAGCGGGAACCTTTAAAGCGTGACCTGTCTCTATCGGCAGATTACTCAAAATTTGCGTCAACCCTTAACAGCGCTGCAACTCAAAAGGGAGGCAGATCTGGGGGAACCCATTGAGGAAAAGCCTTGGGAGGCGGTTGTCGAGAGGGTGTGGAAAAGTTCGCGCGCTTCCAACTGATCCAATTTTATGTCTTACATATGGCGTATTTAACACCGGGCAAAGTTAATGACTATTTTGGGGCGTCATCCGCTTGCCCCCGTTGTAATCTTGAAGGGGCGAGGTTTCTACACATGTTTTGGACTTGCCCACAGCTGGGGGACTATTGGCAAGGGGTGACGACTGCTTTGGCGACTGTGACAGAGAGGGAGATAGCCATGACGCCACAAGTTTGCTTGTTGGTTTCCACACACTGCTAAGAACAAAATCACCAGCAAGTTCATTGATTTGGGATTAGTCCTGGCAAAAAGAGAACTTACTGCCCACTGGAAGGCGAGACATGGGCCTTCTCTAGCACGCTGGCGTAGGGAACTTGTAAAGTGGGCAGAGAATGAAGGGAACTACAGACTATGCATGGCCAGGTGCAATGGGAGCGAGAAAACAATGGAAATGGCTCGGGCGTGGGTGGCGCTCATAGAACTGATTAACCACCCAGCTGTAGATGATAAGACTCTACTTGATGAGGTGGAGGGCACTCAGGCTGAATGCGTGGCAACCAATTGATGATAGAGAGGCATGGTATGACCGATAGGGACCTGACAGGGACCTTCCCCCGGTGTTCCAGAGCTGCCCTGAATAGAGACCACCGAGGCAGAGATTCTGGTGGGTGGTCCAGGGGATCTGGTCGATTCCCTGGGTATTTTAATGGTTAGCGGCATGCTTGGAGGGGTGGGTGGGTTTGGGGGGCTTGCTCGGGAGTTTAAGGGTCGGGAGGGTGGGATGGGTATTGGGAGTTTCTTATTTGACTTTATATTATTGGATTGTAACGTACCTGGAGACAAATCGAACTGTACGCTGGTCTGACTATGGGAAGGTGCCGGGGAATTGGTGAAGCACTCCTGATGGCCCCTTGGAGAACTTTTGGCTTGCAACCAGCTCTGGGACAACTGCAAGAATACTGATGTGTATAATTGTACTCTGTGTCCGCTTCCCAGCTATATTTCTATGATGCCCATGGGGCCGCTTGTATAGTTTTTTTTGGGAAATGTGTTTAAAAAAAAATAAGGCTGAATGTCTGTTCATTCTACAGTGACACGTCCTTTCCTGCAACTCCCCAACTGACCAGTTATAACTGTACCTGTCCTTGACCCTGCTGTTGGCCTCTGCTGGATTGAGTCCTGAGCCCTAAATGCTGTTACTGAGGTCCTGGAATGCTTGTATGTGTCTAGGTAGACATCCTCTACCCACCCCTATAAATGTGGAACTTTTAAACCTTTTTGCTCAAAGTTTTAAAATGGCTATAGCCCCAAATCAGTTTCAATGTGTTTAAATTACCTCAAACAGTAAATCTCTGCCTACTATCCTTAAATGTGAATGGAATGACAAATTACATTTAATGAAAAAGGTCCTTTCATACATTGCCACAAAATCCCAGGAAATAGCAATGACACAAGAGATACACCTCTCAAAACTAGAGTCTGAAAACCTGAGGATGGGATTTGGTGGGAAAGGTCATTAGTAGAAGTAAGCTCAGAACCTGGAAAGACCTTAATGAAACATCGCCACTGTTTTCGAAGGAATGGTGCTGTGCCTTTGATAAAAAAAAATCTGAATGTACAATTCAGAAAACGTGGCTAAATCCCATGAGTAGATATGATTTTGCCAAACTTAAAAATAAGGACACTTCAAGGCTTCCTGCGTAGTGTTCTCTGATTTAGTCAACATCTTAAAGTCAACAAAGAAGATCCCATTTTTGTAGAAAAGAAATAACTCAGTGTGAGGGTTGTGGTGTATTATATGGCATGGTTGTAGACCTTACCGTTTAATATATTCAAACAACTGTCTTGGTCCAGTCAGGCTCATTTGTAAAACCTTTAGCTCAACCCTGGGTAGCTGTGACATCGAGCAACAAGGCTTTAACAAAGGAACTAGTGTAAAGCATGTAGAAGAACCATACAACAAAATAGGAAAGTCACACAACATGAAAGAAATCCAACATTAGATTATAAAAATATATCATACTTTTACACATTTTTAGAGTCCAAAATGAGCAAAATCCACCAGAGTGTTTCAGAGATATAGATTTTTGAATAAAACGTCAATCTTAGCTATTTATTCCAAAGTGCAAATACGCATTGGTGACTGTAAAGTTCAGAACATTTTAAAAAGTTTAAAAGAGTTACATTCAGCTACTCAAGCCCGAGTTGGGAGACTAAATCCTCAGTGAGAAGGTCAGGGTGGACTACCAGTATCCCTCCCACCCTGTGACAACTTCCGGCTATGTGTGGCTTCTAGCAATCCCAGAGTGCAGTATTCTGCTCACTCCCAAGATGTGTGAACCCATCCTTGCATGGTAGAAGCTTGGTTGCTCAGCCTAGAGGTGTAGCCACCTGTGGGCTGCATGCTCACAGGAAAATAGATTTGGGCACTGTTTCCCTCTCAGTTCCAGCTGCCAGCCTGTCTACCTGAACAAAGGGGCAACCCTTCAGGAGTGTGATTACCATTTGCCCATTAAGGGCTGCTTCACATTTAAAGTGCACCTTCTGGGACAACACTCTGAGTGGCTTTCTGCAAGGGGTTAGGTAACACCTCTTCCTGTAGCAGGCTTTTATTGTTCCTGAGCCTGGGAGTCATACACACAACTCACCAGGAGGGCAACAGGCTGTCTGATGGCCAGCAACTATGCAAGGGCACTGGACAAACTTGGCAACAGACTGGCAACTTTATAAAAGTTGCCTTTCCTTAAAAGTTAAATAAAATTTGACTTGGGTATCAAATTTGGTTTTAGTGCTATGACTAATTTGATACTTTAAAGTACCCATTTTAGTAGTCCCATTCAGAGGTTAGCCGGGCAGAGAAGTCATCCAGTAACTCTGTCTTAGCCAATAGCGCTGCTAACGTTCCCATAGCAAAAATGACAATTTTGAAGTTTTACTGATAGAACATATTAAAAGTACATGTCCTGCTTAGTAATATGCAGCTCCCTGTCTTATGGCTTAATAGGCTTTCCTTAGGGGAGAACTGAGGGTTGTGCCATTGGTTTAAATGGCAAAGTTGATCTAGGAGTTTTAACATTTCTCTTCCAGGCTGCAGGGGCAGGCTGGGAGCCATTTTGTACATTGTCACACTTAGGGTGGCATAATCAGAACTGCAGCTATGGGTGCACGCTCTAACTTCCAGACCCTGGGTACCCTTGGTACCGTATACTAGGGATTTATAAGCAAGGCAGCTTATGCTAATTGGGGAAGCCAATTCAACTTGCATTTTGTGATGAGTTAGAACACTTGCACTGAGGTCTGGGTAGTAGGCTTTAGTTCACTTTTAGAGTTGAAAACACCAGCAGCATCAGACTAAAACTTTGAGAGTGATCAAGCGAAAAGAGGCATTTCCTTACACCCAGCAGCTTCATCTGCCAACTGAACAGAAGAAGTGATGCAAGCTAAGTTGGACTATGCAGTAGAGGGAATGAATACCAGGGGAGAGACTGTGAGGGTATAAAAAACACCATCCCTACAATGCCCACGGATAGAAAGCCAATTTATCAACTACAACTAAATCACCAGCCTCATCTGACATGCAGTTAGATATCAAAGAAACATATATTCTGGAGAATCGTGCAAGTGTGGACTGCATTTGGCTCATGCATCGCCTTGGCAGGAAAACTGACACATTCCACAGGGCCACATACACATGTGGCAAAGTGCAATATATCATAGGAGTGAAAAAGTGCAGTGGTAGAGAATGAGTGAGAAGATGTTACGATCTACTAATACAGGGTATCTTAAAAAACTTAAAATCCTGAGTGCCAGGAAGACGTAATGAATAATAAAAACATTTGCAGCTTATTTCTGAAATAATACAGTGGCACAAAACAAGCGTGCTGTGTATAAGGTGTGCAAAGCAAATCAGCCTACAATGTGTGCAGTTAGGCTACCATAGGGGAGAACTACAAGTAGGCTCTAAAGGGGACTTATAACAAGTTCTCATCCGTTATGAAAAGCTATGACAAGGACCTTAGGTCTGTCGTTTTTATTGTTAAAAGTATTGATTAAAGCTAATAGGTGTTTAACAGTGGATTGTCAGCACACTGTGTTACAGGCTGTAGATAGGTATTGTGGATGGACAGACACAAAGGAGAGTGGTATTTTGTTACATGAAATCTCACAGATGACTGTAGTAGGCAAGGGTTCTCATGTTTATCATTCCCTCTGACAAAACATTGAGGTAGAAGATTATTACTGTAATAGTCTTTTTCTATGCTCCTTTTTGCCCCGTGTAATCATGGGTATAGCAGATTTGCACTATGATAATCCTATTAGGCCCACTTATGAAGGACAGAAGTTATATTGTTTTGGCCATTTATTTAGAGTAAAAAAAATCTCATGCTCAATACAGTCCATCTTATTTGTTTATGGTGACAAGCATATAGTCCAGATTTGTTGCCTGGCAAAAATTATTTCAGATGCCCCGGCTCTTATTTGTTTATTATGAAAAGTTCAGAGAAATGCACTAGGCCAGCTTTATTTTAACGGAAAGCATAGGTTAAAGCCACTGTAAACAAATATTTTGTTACCTTTTTTTAGAAGTAAAGTTGTTTGCCGCAATCTTGTAAAAACAAATTCATAAAATAAACCCCAACACATATGTGTAGATGCACATACATAGAGAAGGTTTGGTTTAGCCATCAGTCTGTATGAGTGTCATTTGCATCTATTATTCCATAGATGAAAGCATGGTCACTTGAGTCATTAGTTCTCTTGCCCTGTGAGTGCTGGCATTTGTCTTATCACATGTGAACATCCACCTGAACAAGAATGTGCTGCAGTGCAGGGCGTAGTTTTCCATCTTCTCCTTTGTAGGTCCCCTTTCATTGCTTAACGTTCTCCTGTTTTTATTTGCATTTGTTAGAGCATAGTATAGCTCCAAATACAGTGATAACGAGCTGTCTGCTTGCCGCTCATTTAATCTGCAGTGTGTTGCATTCCACACAACCATGGCAATCATCAATGTATTTTCCAAATAATGTTAAAAACTTTAAAACAATGATTTACTAGGTACAATACTAGGGCACATTCCTCACTGCTCCTGTGTTTCATTTTATTGGTTATTCGCACCTGTATCTGCCATGTTTAGGGAACATATTTTTCCCTAATTTTATCCTTTTAATTTATCTTTCATTGTTGAGTTCGTCGTATGCGAGTTTTATAGTGATTGTATAAGTGGGTAAATACAAGAATTATTCAATGGGTGTATGTATGGGTCCATGTGTGCTACACGAGCAACAGAGAGCTAGTATGATGACTTATTTGGGGCATATTAACAACAGACATATCGCCGTGATTATAAATTCGCGATATTTACAATGCGCTGCTAACATGCATTAGCGCATGTTAGCAGCAGTTTTCCTAAAGCCTCGCCTTGCATCGCTGATTAGATGCAAGGTAGGCATTCCTGAGGAAAACAGCATTGAAATACGCGCTAACACGGCTTCGCCATATTAACAAGCCGGCAGCGGACCCGCAAAGTGAAGTCTAAACTCTCGCTAAGCCCCCATTTTGCCGATTCTAACGTTTGCAAAAAAGCAGACTTAGCCTTATGACATATGGGAGGTGGATTACACAGTTGAAACCACACTTCAGTTTCAACGAGCTCTACTCTTATCACCGACAATTCATCTCCGAATTTCTAGAGTTAATGGGGTTATTAGCCGCTATCACTGGATTTCTTATTGCCATTGAGATAAGCGTTGATGATACAGCGCTATCACGGCGATGAAATCCATTGATAGCCCGCGATAAGATAAACATCGCTAAACGCGCTTAGCGATGTTTATCGCTATTCGTTGTTAATATGCCCCTTAGAGCTTAAAACATCAATTTCTGCAGAGGCGTTTTCATTTAATAACTAGACCTACTGGCATTGCCAACATTATTGGGACATTGGTGTCATTTCTTTAGTGGCATGAATACTGAGGCTACAGGAAAGCCATAGCTGCATGATCCCATCATGGTGGCTTAACATTGGCTAAAGGAGGACGTTGAGGATCCGGCTCCTTCCCTGGGGGCCGTTGAACACCTGCTGCTGGAGCTGCAAGCCCGGAGCTGTGAGTTTGGAGACAGTTTAGAGAGGCAAAGGAATCAGAGCAGAGTGGCGCAGATCCAGCAGATTGATGGTGTGAGGCACAGGTCCGTCGGGACATCAGATGAGACCGCTAAGTACTATTGGGCAGTAGGAGGATGCATTGACAACTTTTGTGCATCCACTGCTGGGCTGTAACTGAAGAGACCCTCCAAGCCCCCCCAACTGTAGGAGGCAGCAAGGTAGCAGTGAAATATGACGCAGCGAATGAGAGGTTAGAGCAAACCTGCGCAGGGAGTTGGGGCAGGTCCTGCACACAGCTTGAAGTAGCTGCCTGGCACCCTATTATGGTGAAACATTTGAAATATTTGCCTCCACTTTTTCCAGCCTGCCTGAGTTGTAGAGGGGGAGAAGGACTAAAGCTTGCTGGCTCACCGGAGGGAGAGATAGTACCTAGATCAGGGCTGCAAGCTTCAGTAGAGCCGGAAAGTTGAGGCCTTCACAGGGACCTTATTATGAACAATCTAGAAGAGGCTCTATAAGGACTGTAAAAACACTTTAGAGCATTACCAAACTAACCACCTCCCCAGGAGTGTGGAACTTTGATGGACTTTTTCTTTTAAAATATGAAATCCCTGCTCTGGGAGAAAAGTCAGAGGACTTTGCAGTCTGAAATATCACACAGACCAGCACACTAAACCTAGCGAGAAGAGACTAGAGGGTATATTCACAAGAACGTGTGATAACTACCGCAAGAGTAGCGTAACGCAACTTTCAATATCGCAGCCTATCGCTGGAAAATAACCCTGTGACAACGTGGGATTCTCAACAAGGCGGTAGCATGCGATAGTCACCAGATAACACGCCAAATGTCCGCATCAAAATCAACGCCATGCCGCATAAATGCGATACGCAAACACAAGAAAAATGCGATGAGGCCAACCGCGGTACAAAAAGTAGCGAAACCCAGCCACAGGCCTGCAAATCCCACACGTCTGGAGGAACAATGCACAATAAAAAACAAAGAAAAATACACCAGAAACAATCCAAAGTAGGTAGCAACATGGATGCACCCTGACACAGCGCAGGGACCAACCTGAAACCCATAACTCCCACAGACTACGAGCAAGGAACAGCGGGGCCGGGGAGGGCCAAGGAGAAGAGGGAGAGGAAGACGGGGTGCAGACCGCAGGAAAACATGACCAGCTTCACGGAGGTGACAGAACACTACCAGCAACTGACCCACAAGCAGACCACCTGGCTTGCAGGCGGAGTGCCGAGGAGGCAAATCCAGGAGGCCAATAGGTGCCGGCATTACCTGACTACCTATACCAGGCACAAACCCACTGCCAACAGAAAGGGAGCAACGGCGACATGAGGTGGCAGTCCAGCGCCAGCGGAGGAGCTGAAGGAATCCCAGGCCACAGTCATCAGTGTGAAGACGGTGCAAGGAGCAGGGAGTACGGACACAGCTCAAAAGGACCGTACACAACATCAACACGGGAGTGCAACGAGCAGGGACTGGGGGAAGGGGGTGTGGGCACAATGGCATACATGCACAACGAGGTGTACCACACTGCACACCCACAATCACCCAGATCCATGGCCCAGATCCCCTTGGCACACTGCAGCACACACACATAGCACGAACAGCAAACCCACATTGACGACAACGAGGAACAACGCACATAGCCGACACTGCAGAACAGAGGACACAACTGGCTCCGCACATGCACAGAAACATGCCTACTACATCTGGCTGAGCCGGAAACTGTGAAATGGAAATGTACGCGTATGACCTCACATCCGCCATGTAGACCAAATGTACACTGTCCCACAGAAGAATCCTGCACCCCGCCAAACAGTCACAATGTACATTGCCATACAGTCTGCATGCAAACCTTCACAATGCGCCAACATATATGTCAACACAAAGTCAATACGCACCTCCCCTTCACATCGCAGAGGGGCACACAACACATTCAGCAGAGCACAGAATACAATACATCAGTGATGCTCGAGAGGACCACCACACCGTTGACACCAACGCCCCACAACAGCACATGGATATCCCACGCGACCCGCCACCAGGACCCGGGCAGCCAAGCTACTCAGAGGAGAACACCTAGCCTGCAACAGACCACACAGCAGGAAGCACTCACAAGCACAGCTGGCTCATGACACTTCACCCACCCACACATCGCTCCCCAATGCCATGTGTCTGTACGCCAAAAGGAGGTGGCCCAACAGGTGTGGGTGGGGTCCAAAACCATGGACAGCAAACCAGAACACATACTTAGGTGTCTATCACCCTTCAGGGGCCACCAACACCCCCCCACTAAGGAGACCCACACTGCCATAGAGACACATGCAGATGCACATTCCCAGTACAGAACCATGGCCAGGGGCGCTCAAATAGCAGTCAAACACCCATGTTGGGTCTGAGTACGACGGCCCTGGACACTCCCCTTACAAATTGAGTGGGTGACGACAAAGCTACATGTCCAAACTACAACTCACTGCCTGCAGAGACACTTCTGCATCCGATGTACACAGCACAATGTAATGTCGTAGGGCCCAGGGCCCTCATGCATACAAGACCACAGGGACACATGCCAATATCATGTTGAACTGGCTACGGGCACAAGCGCCTGGCCCCTTTATTGGCAGGGCCACATGTACAATGACGCCTGTGCTGGATGTGTGTGGGGTGAGTATAAGCCAGCCGCACGGAATGCTTGGTGCTGGCCACCACTTGAACATTGGACACCAGTGCAACGGAAACAGCATGCATAACAGAGTCAACTGCACAGCAATATGGAGGAAGCCGGAGTAAGGACAGAGGTCACCCAAGATTCAGTCAGGAGGTTCCGTGACTTGCAGTGCACTGAGGTAGGGGCACTAGAGATGAGCGCGCTCATGTGAAGGAAATGCTAGGATTGTGTTCCTTAGTGTAAGTCCTGATGCAGATGCAGTGGGGTGTGTTACACCTGCATCAACTTCCTCATCAACGTCCCAGGTCTCCCACACTCTCTGAGGTGACAGTTGTGTGGGCAGTCCACAGCGCAATACCCAGTAATGGTTCCGGGTGTGTAGCTTGACTACCACCTCCAGTCTGCATTCCTGCCTTGGGGATGTTGCCTCCTGCCCTCCGATTGTCTGTGCATCTCCCGTCCGCACACTTGACACATCTTCCTCATCATAGTCCCAGGTCTTCCCCACTGCATAATGTGACATTGCTGCGCAACATCTCCACAGCACAAAAGTCAATCAGTAACGGACAATGGCTTGCGGTGCACTGAGTCACTGGCACCTGGAGTGCTGAGCAGGGTATCAGGCCGATGATGGCATCCACAACAGGTCTGAGCAACTCCGTAAGTCTGTCAGGACCACCGTGTCGACTGTGGCAGATGGCTGTTGGAGGTGATCCTTGCGGTAGTGGCGTGTGCCTCCTGTGGTGATGCCACGTCCAGGTTGGTCAGGACTCGATTTGGTGTGTGAGGACTGCTGGGACGCTCTTGGGCCCGGAGGCTGCGTACTGCGCAGGGCCACAGAGAAATGGCATGGATGAGGCCAACGCTTCAGGAGCCATCCAATTTCTCAGAAGAAGGGGTCCTGGACCTGACTAGTACAGAGTTAGTGGCCCTGGATGCACTGCTGCCAGCACAGGCACCCAGCCACGGGACGGTGACTTGCGGTGCAGTCAGATGGGCCATGTGACCTGAGCAGGTCAACATCAATGTCTGAGGTGTATGTTGCGGAGGGTTTCGGGGGACAGTGGAAGGTGTCCTCCAGGGCATGATGCCAAAAGGTTTGATTTTATCCGGAAGCAGCAAATGGAGGAGTGGAATGTGACAGCCTCGTTGCCACCACCAATTCGGTAGTAGCTACATGAGGATGAAAACTGCCCCCTGGTCCATAGACTCGGGCGCCACCAAAGTTAGACCAGAGAGTGTCCATGATTGTCGGGAAACAGACTTAGTGGCACCGGGGCTGAGAGGTGATGCAGTCTGCGATGATGCAGGTACGCTGATATGATCTCAGCCATAGCAAAAAGGAAGAGTCTGTGACCGACTGGACTGCAGTGTAGGCCGGAGGCAGCGGTCAGCACATGCCATTCACCGAGTTTTGCCGGCATGGGTTGGATGGCCCCACCGGTCTGCATAGTTCAGGTTCAGTGGCACCACGTGTTCGCTCACTTCCATGACTGTGACCCAGCTTTCGTCCGGACTGAGCCGCATCTTCCTCTTACTCCTCTCTGTGTGACCACTGGTGTGGACTCTGCCATTTGTGATTTGTGCCAAGATACTGGATTTGGGACCTACTGGTCCGCAGGGTAGTCCTGGTCCCTCATCCACGTGTCGCAGACTGGCATTGAACAGGGTTAGTGGCACCACGTGTCGCAAATAACCCATATTGAACTATGCCTCACTGATTGGGGTAGGTCTGGTGCTGTGGCCGCTGGCCCATAATTGGGGTCACTGTCATTCATAAAACTGGACACATTTTCGCCCATCTGACCAACTGGGCCGAAGAGTAGTCCGAAGGCGGCAGTACAGTACGTCAACGTATAAGGAATAAAGCGGGCCTGTGTCGTGGAGGCCGTTATGGTTTGAGGAGGCTGCCAAGGTCTCGGCCCTTGGGCTTGGTGATTGCGCCGGCATGTGGTGGGCCCTCCTTGACACATGCCAGTGTCGGCAGGTGATCAGTGTGGCCTGGCTGCGCAGGGGCGGGCCTTACGGGTTTGTGGTCCAGCGTGCTGGGGTCCAGCAGGCGCACAGCATCGCAGGCAACTCCGCTCACAAGGATGGCGTTGGCATCGTGGCGGGGTGAGAGGTGCTGCCCTGGCAGAGATGTTGTGCTTTCCGGAAGAGGACCACGCCCAGGGCTACGTGCTTTTTGTTCACACCCCTACTCTGGCGTGGTGTATGCCGGGCCATCCCACTCCGGTCATGCTTGGGGGGGCATAACAGGTAACATTTCCGCAAGGTCCCCCACTGGCTGGGGTGAAATGGTTGCATCCACTGTCCACTAGACTCCATACACCAGAGGTGTGTGTCGCCATGGATATGGTTTTGTTCTGCATACTGCTGTCTGTCCAGCACATCTTCGCCACTCTTGGCATTGTGTATTTTCTCAATCATGGTTCTACTGCATCCTTCACACATGCCTGGTTGCCACCTCTCCCCACATTCGGATGTTGTGTGGCTGAGGTGCCATGCCGTTGATGGAACATGTACAGGGCTTGCCCAGGTTAGCATTGTTAGTTGTTCTGTCATGTCTGGTGGGTGGGCATGTTGTTGTGCATGTTGGCAGTAATTTTGTGACGTGAGCATTGCCAGAGTTGTGAGTTGCATGGTTGTAGAGTTGAGGTGAGTAGGGTGTCCATTTGAAACTTGCCAAGGGGCTGTGCATTTCCATTGTTGCCATCATGGGTAGGCTGGTTGATGATGGACTGTCGGAGGGTGAAGGAATGATGCACACTGGCTGTGTATTTGGAGGCGACATTGTTGGAGGTTCCACAGTGTTCTGATGTTGCCTGCACATTGATGTGAGATGTGTGCTTCCTGTTGCGGTGGTTGTGTGCTGTGTCACCAGGGGGCACAGGTGGGACATGTGTGCTGTGGATTGCCCCCAACACGTGCGTGCATCCTGCTATGGCGTATGGTCCTTGTTTGATCTCCAGTGGATTCTGCGCATTGTGTTGGACGTATGGGGACTGGGGTACCAGGGTGATGATGATGTCCAGGACAGGTGTGGGGGACTTGGATGTGGCTGGCTGTGAGACTCCTCTGACTCTGGTGGGTGTTGTTTGGGGGGTGCAAGGGGCCAACAGGTGCAGCCAAGCCAGCAGCTTGGTGTGGGGTGGGATGTTGGTTGTCCGCTATGTTGGTGCCATAGGCCTGTTAGGCGATGATGGTCAGGATGCGTAGGATGGTTGTCCCTTTCAGCCTGTAGTGGACGGTGACATTATCAGATGTTGGGTCTGTGAGGCTGGTGCGTTTCCTGGAGGTCTGCTGTCTTTGCCTGCGCTGCCTCTGTGGTTGTCCGGGGGGGGGATGTTCCGGGTATGGGGTGGGGTTCTTGGGTGGTGTCGGTGGGTGTTGTGGCCTTCTTGGGTGTCTGGGCCGCATGCTGAGTTGCTCCTTGACATCTGTTGCACTTCCGATGTGGCCCTGGGCTGTGCTCCCTTTTGTGGTGCTGGCTGCCGTCCGTCTTAACAACAGGTCAGAGCAGGTGTAGATTTCCTGGTGCTAACGCGCTTTATTGCCTGTTTTGTGTTTTTAAAGCCGATCTGTCTGGTCGTTGAGAATGGTGAGAAGTGGTGTGGTCGCGGCTTTTGGCATGGGAACGCCCACTCTGCATCTCATTAGCGATAGTTGCGGGGGTCCTCTGTGGTGATGTTTTTTGCGGCTGCTATCACGGGTAAACTGTTGCTGTGGGCTGTTAGCACCAGCTTGAGAATGAGGAGGTAAATTTATCACGACTTTGGCTGCGATAAAGTGCCGTTAATTCAGCGATAGATCCTTGCGAATATGGCCCTCAAACTTTAGTCAGCAAGGGAAAAATTGATTTATGTGGTTGTGGTAAGGGGAGCTCACTTGTCTGATCAATCCCCTATGTCTGTCATATCTCAGAAAGTGCAGAATGTTCAGGTGCTGATAGAGGAAACAGAGGAACATCATGCACCAAATGGAGTGAGGAGCTACTGTGGAAGAGCTGTATGATGACTTTCCAAGAGTATTATCACAGGGGATAACGGGACACCCCTGAAAAGTGATAGAAATTGAAGAAACTGGGGGGTAAAGATTACGCAGCCTGCATACCCTTAAGATGCTGTGAGATCAGCTTCTTTGCAATTTGAGCCAGATATGGAGAACACACAAGAGGGCGCTGCTAAGGATAGCATATTGAAAATGTACCTAGGTGTAATCACTGCCCTCCAATATCACAGCTTTAAGTGCTCTATGATCAGTTTGCCACAATAGTCAATTTTCAGCAGGCACCCGCCTCGAGATGCACAAGATGAGAATACATTAACTGCTAATTCCATAGAGTAGACTGATATAATGGCAGTTAATAGAACACAGCCACCACTTGGGCAAGTCAACTCCCCAATCTAATTGAGCAATCATGAGAATGACTCTCATAACCAGAGGCCGCTCACTGTTGGTCAGCACGAAGATCAGAATCCAGCTAAGGAGGAAGCTCCTAACAGCTGGATGGGAACCATATTGAGATAGAAGCAGTGAAGGGAGCGATAGAATAAACTTCAGAAGAATCAAGTATTTCACTAAGTGCCGTCCTTATACAGCTGCTAATGGAGATCCAAGGATTGAATATGGTTAACAAGGAAATTAGGGAAAAATATGGAGAAAGAAGAATTTGATAGATAAAGGTCTGCAAAACCTGAGCACTAGATGTATGGAAGCCGAGCAAAGGATATTCAACCTGGAGGATGCGAAGCAGCTCCTTTCTGAAACCACATCTCGACTGCGTAAAGATATGCAGCAAGTGAAAGATAAAGTACATGACATAGAAAACAGATCAAAGCAATCTAATACAAGACTTTTGGGAATTCTAGAAACTTTAGGCCAGAACTTGGACTTTTAAGTTGCTGAGCTATTATCTAAATAGATTTCGGCTGATTTGCGTATGGATCTCTCAATCACAAGGGCCCATAGGGTCCTCTCGACAGCCCCAAAGGATAGCGCCAAACCATGAATTATCCTGGTCTGTTTCTGAGATTTCAGAATTGGAGAGGAGATTCTTAAAAAAGCTATCCAGTTGAAATCTGCAAAATTAGGAAGCAATCTTTCTTTTAAGGTTCTTCTTGATATGGTTCATAAAACTTTGAGGAAGCGATTGGAAATGAAACACTTATCTGAGACTTTAAGAGCTAAATTAAATTTTCAGTCCTCTGTCGGTGCAGGTAGAATGCACCACAAATTATAACTTTCGGCCGCCACAGGTGCAGGGAGAATGCACCACATGAACACAGAGTTTGCTGCTCTTAACCTCTGGGGGTTAATAGCTAGGGGAAGGGATGGGAGGAATGGGGATGGTGGTGGGTTTTAGTCAAGGGACCTAGTGGAAGGGGGTGTTGGGTGGGACGGGTCACTGCATGGGGAAAAAACTTGCTTGGGAACAGCCCAAAGATACAGCGATTGCAAAAGAAGTGAAGATGAGATTTTTACTTTCTGCTTTGAAAGTGTTCTGCTTTATTTTATTTAGGAAAGGAAAAAAAAGGGAACATAAGGGGCTAAGTGGCATGGAATTAGCAATAGTTAGCAGTAAAGAAAGTGACTTGAATAACAGATGTAAAAGAGATGCTGTCCTTCTGAGCTTGCAACAACATGATCCATAAATTCTTCTTCTTCAAGAAAGTTTTACCAGGGGAAAATACGGAAACAAATTAAAGAACCTCATTGTTAAACAATGCTTTTTTTAATCATTTGAAAGCATCACATATAGGCGATGGTTATTTGTAAGAAAGCACCAATTATTTTCTTACCTCCAGTGAAAGATGAAGGGGAGTTCTGGTTTATAGTCCTCATGGTGGCTAATAATGTGAGATATAAAGTTGCTTATTTTTCCGGCCCTATCCATGATAATGTCAAACCACTCCAATTACTGCAATGGGCGTTAAGCAACTTCCCAGGGATACCCATCCTGAGAAGAGATTTTAGTTTTCTTCCATCTCCAGGTATGGATTCTTCTAACCCTTGGTGTGTGCATGATAAAAAGCACATGGAACACATTTTTAATGATGTATGCACTAGATTAGGCGTACAAGACATATAGCGTAAATTAAACCCATTGATTAGAGAGTATTCCTGCTATTAAAAAAAAATAGAGTTCAGTCTCAAGTATAGATTTATTTTTAGCACCTCTAACTGGTTCTAAAATGTCTTCTAAATAATTAACTGGGGCTTTTTCCAATCACTCTGCAGTTGTCTTAAAATTTTCCCAATCTCACCCAAGAGTAGTTTACAGGTGGATTATGGATAAAACTGTGCTTGATCAAAAAAGGCATGTCAAATTACTGTTGAATACTTTTTTTTCTACCAATGATGATACAGCGGAGGAGGTAATATTATGGGAGGCATTTAAAACTACATTTTGAGCTTCATGGTATCAGTCACTGCTTTTAGGAAAAAAAGATACTGAAGAACAAGAAAACCTACAGAAAGCTGCAGACGCAGCTTATTATATGGTTCAGGGAGATCAATCGGACCAAGCCCTACATGAGTGTCAGGACAAGAAAGGAGCCTTAACATTTTTTAGGGGAAAAGGGAAGTCCTTAGCAACCACATATATAAAAGTCAGGTAACTGAAGATGGTGAAAAGATGGGGCATTTTTTGCCTGGGTATCCAAAGAAAAAAGGAAACAGAATCAAATTACTTGGATTAGGAAACCCCACATGAACAAAACTAAAAGGTAGCAACAGCAGCCACAAGAACAAAGACTTGTCTAGGGCATCCCTCCCTAACAGTGGCGCAGCGGCCAGCGTTGACTTTTTTCCAATGAGTAATCATTGCAGCCTGCACGGATGAGCAACGGGCACATTTTTGTGTGATACTCTTTAACATTGTGCGAATGATGTGTATTTCATGATCTTCGCAAGTTGGGTAACTGGCGTGGCGTTGCCATACCCCAAGTGTGGATCACTTTGAGTTTGCTTTAAATTGGTGAAATGTATCTAGTTCTGCTCCTTCTTGAGTTACCAGGGTGTTTACATGATGCATGGCTCCACATGTTCATAGGGGATGTTCCCTGCGGAAGGGCACGCAGGGATGAGTGGGGGGAGGTGGGGGTAACGTTAGTTTTGTTGGGTTATCATTGGTTCTAATCTTGTTTATTCACTGCAGCACTGTATGTTTTAATTGCAATGCACAAGCCAAGTCATCACTAGTATGCTGGGATGTCGGAGCAGGGTAGGTTGGCACCCTTTTCAGATCTTACATTGATCACCTGGAATGTTCGGGGGCTTAACAATGTTAGGAAATGAAAGCATGTCTTGTATTATTTACAGAAACATACCTGCCCAAAGTTGCCACCACCACTTTCGCTTCAGGCTGGGGTCCACATCGCTACTTTGCAGGCTAGAGTACATATGGGCAGGACACAGCTGTTATGATTCACAAACTTCTTCCCTTCCAATTCTCAAAAGCACACATTGATAGAGAGGGGCAGTATACTATGGTGGAGGGGCACTTGATGGGACATCGGATTGCGTTCATTTGCGTATATGCACCTAATGTTGAGAGTCCAGATTTCTTACAAGGACTCCAAGCACAGCTCCTGCAACTAGATGCAGACTATGTATGCATGGGTGGAGATTTCAATGTCCTGATAGATCCTGCGTGGGATAGTACGTCCAAATCCCTGGATACTAAACCCCGCGCACGCCACGTCTTGCTGGAAATGTGGGACTCGATTGGTCTGGTAGATGTGTGGCATCAGCGCAACCCGGTGGATGCTGCGTACACCCATTATGCTGCGCAATATGGCACTTGGACCAGATTAGATTTCTGGCTCGTCTACCCCAACTTAGCAACATGGTATAAGGCATCCCAGCATCTTACCAGCACATATTCTGACCATTCCCCAGTGGTATTGCAAGTACGTGTTCCTAGACCAGAGGGATGTGAGAGGATATGGAGATTCCCCTGTTAGGCATTGATGGATGAAGTGTTTAGATCAGAACTTCGGAAGGCTATAGTAGAATACTTTGAATTGAATAAAGGCTTATTCAGCTTGTGGGCAATACTCTGGGAAACATGTATAGCAGGGTCTGGTGGCTCAGTGGACTAATGCATCCACTGCAGGGACCTGCGTTTGACCTCAAGGACACAGGTTTAACTCCTGGTGGGTCCACTTAGTCTTTCATCCATCTGAGGTCGATAAAAGGAGTACAATTGAGTTGAATAACAATAAACATCTGTTATTCAGCGCCAAGAGACCATATTGGGCTGAACGTGTGCTTTACAAATACACGTTATGTTCAAGCTTATATGCACTGCATATGCATTTCTAAGCACTCTGGGGTCCTTAAAGACTTGTGGGGTACAATTGTGCATACTGAGAAGCAATTAAACGAATTGGACAGAGAGCAGATTGTGAGACCATATCCCTCGCTGCTTATCCGCCAACTAACGCTCCTGAAGGAGTTCAGAGTAGCGGCGGAGCGTGAGAGTTGTTTTTTAAGCCAGTATGCCATTGAAAGGCATTATGGTAAAGGTGACAGTCCTGGCCACACATTTGCGCAGCTACTGAGAACCTAGGTTGGGCGATCATACATCACTTGCATACGCTCTTCAACCGGGCAGACCCTAAATAGTACCCCAGATATCGGGGATGAATTCTTAACTTACTATTCCACTTTATATGCCACTTGAGTGACGCATAGCGAGGGTGATCGAAATTAATATCTTGAGGAGATTGCAATCGTGTGGCTCGAGAAGTTTATGCAGCAGATTTTGGCAGCACCATTTCCGTCGAGAAAATTAGTAGCACCATAGAGGCCATAAATGGCTCGACGGCCCCGGGTCCCGACGGTTTTACAGGTTTCTTTTACAAAACCTATAAGGACTTATTATCACCCTACTTGTTAGAGGTTTATAACAAGGCACTTGAACGTAAGGAACTCCCCCACACTTTGTGTGAGGCTGCAATAATTCTGCTGCCAAAAGCTAAGAAGGGTCCGCTTTTATGCAGTTCTTATAGGCCATTATCACTTTTAAACCTCGATTATAAAATCTTGGCTATAATGATTGCGCTGAGATTGGCCTTATTACTGGACCATATTAACTCCCTGACTCAATCGGGCTTTGTCCCCCATAGGTTGACGGCTTTAAACCTGCGCACATTATTTGCGGTAATAAATAGGATCGTTCCTGAGGTCCCAGTGGCTGCAGTCCTACTTGATACTGAAAAGGCCTTTGACTCCTTGGAGTTACCCTTTTTCTTGGCAGTGATGAGAAAGTTGGGTATTCCTAAGGGATTCACTGATCTTACTGCACTACTATACACCGCTCCCACTGCTAGGCATCGCCCAAATGGCACACTGCCCCCATCGTTCAATCTTAACTGTGGCACTAGACAGGGCTGCCAGCTCTCCCCGCTGCTCTTCATATTAGCGTTGTACCCTCTGGTCCGCCACTTCTAGGAAAGCCACCTTCACAGAGGTCTCCAGTTTAAAACAGGTCCTCTTTTAATTTCCCTTTATGCAGGTGATATGATCCTCTATGTCCGTAACCCTCAGGAGAATTTAGAACCGCTCATCAGAGAGATAATTAGGTTTGGCGTATTCTCTGGGTTGGGCATAAATAGGGGAAAATCCTAAATTTTCCCCCTGACGCTGAGCACTGTTCGTTAGGAGTGCGAATTCCCACTTACATGGTGTGAGGAGTTGGCTAAATATTTGGGTATTCGGATCCACAGAGAGACTGAGCAAATAATCAGGCTAAACTATGGCCCTGCGATGCATAATCTGGAACAGCAGGTTGAGTGCTGGTTGAGACTCCCGCTATCCCTTGCTGGCCGAGTGGCACTGGTGAAGATGATTGTCCTTCCAAGGTTCTTGTACCTGTTTCATAACATTCCCATCCCTTTCCCCAACACTTTTTTCCACACGTTGAGATCTCATCTCATCAGACTGGTCGGGGGGGAGGGGGTGGAAGACCCAGAGTTAGGTGGGACACCATGTCCTTACCGTATGAGAGAGGTGGGTTCGGGGTTCCCAATTTTCAGGTCTACTATTTGGTTTCTCAGTGCAGTTTTGCACACTCCTGGTATCACCCGGATGCACGGATTCCCTACTCTAGACCTGAGGCTAATCTAGTGCTCCAAGCGCCACTTTGTACTGTGCTTCTGCGGGGATTCCCCAGAGATCCCCAGGATATTCAAACAGTATCCACCACTAGCTGAACCTGGCGTAAATTGACTAAAGCGACGGGAGGAGGCGCTCTATATTCATCGGAGATTCCTGTAATTAATAACTATTGGCTCCCATTATGGAGGAAAAACTGTTACAGCGTACACTCACAGCATATTCAATGAATAAGATTGGTGATTTGTTCCCAGGGGGGCATGTCTTTTCTAGTACAGAGGATGGGCAGTTCAGTGAGGCCACGTTTATGGATCAATTTGTATTTAGTCAAATATGGAGGGCGCTCCGAGCTAAGATTCCGGAGTACCTTTTGGAGCCTGACTCCTTCCGTCCGCTTACTCTCCTAATTACAAGTCCCGGCAGTGGCGTCTGGTGATATTTGAAAGTGGTTAGGCGTAAAATAATTATTGTACTGCACTGCAGCAAGCGAGCGTAGCGAGCGAGCCCGAACAACATACGGGGGTCGGAAAATTTTGAAAAAAAAGTGGACAAATGGTGTATTTCAAGCAAATTATTAGTGACTACGTAGCACACACTATTCAAATTGTCTGTAGATGCTCGACTGAAGCGTATTCAACCTCAAAAGTCAAAGGGCCAAATATGTTAATCATAATTAGTGAATGCCCAAAACAGAATGGCAAATTGCAAATGTAGTACAGTTGTGTGAAAAATATATTCTGAATTTAAAAAAAGGAAACTGAAACAACAATACTTGGGTGACAAAGCTTGGTGTGCAGTCGCCAGCCATGCCTGTTGCAGCTTTCTTAGCAACCCTCATGTTTAGAAAGCCTGTTTCACTACCCTCATATGCCTGGCTTCTTCAAACACTGGGATTACACATTTTTAGCTGCTGCTTTCGTTTTGTCTGTAGGCAGCCAAACAACTAACCTCAAGAACTTCTGCCAGCATCATGCCCTAACACAAAAATATGAATTTTGATATACGATACTGATTCAGTAAACCAATTAGTCTCATAATAATTGTGAATAAACACCACTTAGCCCACCATTCCACCTTAGAACCAAAGACAGCCCATCACAGACCTAAAAATAACAAATACCAAGTGCATTCCATGCAATAAAGTCACATCCTTCCCTACAAGTAGCTGTTTCACCGATTTCTTTCTGCGAACATTTCCCTTTAAAAAAACACAGTGTGTCCCTTTCTTGATTGAGGGATGCAGGAGAGGGGGACCAAAGGAACAAACTGAAAAGGAGCATCAAACTGCTGTTCAGTCACCGCCTCCCACTGATTACCAATTTAACAGCATCTGCCAGACATGCATTTTGATTCCTGTTCATAAACAAATGGTACCGAATCCAGCACCACAGCTACGCACTACCCAGGTCTGTGGGACGCGCAATGTAGTACGCAACCCGGCTCCCTGCTGCAAGAGGTGTAATATATCGTGACAGATAATCCTTGCCACCTCTGCCAGGCGATGAGTTAAGCAGTGCTTCCCGACAACAGGTTGGTCACGAGTTAGCACTCAAGGCAAGTATCAGGTAACAGGACACTTTGTTGTGTGTATACGCCTGTCCTCCTGCACCACGAACACAAATTATTGCGTAACGCAGCTCTGTTAAACGTCACGCTGCTCCTTGTGTGTGCTAAGCCATAGGGTGCTGCCCAGGGGTTATAGCCACGAAGGAACTCGTTATAGCCACAAAGAAACAAATGTGGGAAGTGGAAAGTGATTTGCGGACTGAAAATGTGTGGGGTAAAAGACAGATGGGAGGGGCGAAATAGAGTGGACAACTAGTGGGACAAAGGGGTGACAAGCTAAGACAACAGGCAGAGGGGGGTTTAAGGTGTACGCGGTCAGAAAGAGAAGGATATAGGGGCAGATTTATGTTTCCTGGCGCATCCCTGCAAATCAGCAGGGATGCGCCAGGAAAGATGCGTCACGTAAGTTTACACTTGCGCCACCGCAGATGTGCCGCATTTACAATGCAGGGCATCATGGCGCAAGGATAAACAGATGCGTGACGCATCTGATGGCATAAGGGTGGCGCATTGCTGGAGTCGTGTGGCAAGCACAACTCAACTCCAGCAATGCTCAGGGGCTGCCCATACCGAACATGCTGCGTCATGCCTTACGCCTGCTTCAAGCAGGCGCTGGGTTTTGACGCAGCAGCGTCGGAAATGTGACGCAGTGAAATCTTGTAGATTTCACTGCGTCACTTTTCCGAGGCTTTTTCCGACAGAACGCCCACCCTGCATACATTAAACCTGACGCAGGTTTAATGTAGTGCAGGGCTTTACAACGTGATGCATCTCCCTAGATGCGTCACGTTGTAAATAAGGCGCAACATGGCGCATGGTTTACACCGCCACTGCGTCACAGAAGTGACGCAACGGCAGCGTAAATGTTTCACAAGGGGCTTGTAAATCTGCCCCTGAGTGTGTGACAGGCTGATGGGGGTACTGTAGAGGGAGGGGGTTCACTCGAAGCAGGGGATATAATACAGGCAGGAAGAAGAGGTTACTATCTGAAATTAGAGGGTGAATGAATGAAAGCAGGGTGGGATTCTTATATGACGAGAATGAGGGTGCAAGGTGCAACAGGCTGATGAAGGGGGAGAGATTACATGCTGGGAGTGTGGATGGCACAGAGAAAAGGCAATTAGGGCCTGCAAGGCTGAGAAAGTGATAGTGGTTACAACCTCCGAGAGTTGTAGATGTGGGGTGACAAACAGAGTGGGGAGTAAAAAGCGGTATGAACCTGAGAGGGAGGGGTGACATGCTAAAAGATGGTAAAATGGATGATCTACAAATAAAGTGCACAGGGTGGGCATGCTGACACTGAGAGAAGGGGGGAAAGTGGTGACAAAACGAGAGGGGGTTTAGAAACACCGAGAATGGTAAAGGGAGACAAGCAAAGAAGAGTAAGGGAAACTGGAATTGAAGTTACCTACGCTCAGATGCTCAGCAGTGGAAGACCATCTGCAAATGAAGTCACAGCTAGTCTGTTATTACAGGGGGTCTACCTTCCACAGGAACACAAGGCCAGCCTCGGCAGACACCACACAAGTCACTTTTCACCATTATCTACGCGCCCCCAGCAGGTAGCGCCTTACCTCTAGGAGTTGCTTGCAGCTGCAGATGGACCCCCGCGAGAGCGGAGCTTCATCCCACACCACATCCGTCCTGAGACTGACGCAGCAGCGCTTCTCTGACCGCATCGCCTGCCCAGGGGCTTCTTTTCTGTAGAAGACACTACAGAGCCCGGCTCTTGTCATGCCTCCTCCTGCCGAGTCGGTAAAGCACAGTGTTCTAGGGCCTAGGCTATAGCCAGGCTTGTGTTTTTTGCACCGAGGTAGCCCCATCGCCTGCAGACAATGCGGCCTCGTACCGAGGACTCGGCAGGCAGCCACGGCTAATTTATCGCACACTAAACTAGTGGCTTGTTCCTGCTGCTCCACCGTGGGAAGGACAATTTTGAGTGACAGAACACCCAAAGCTCTTCGAGTGTGGTCTAAGTAAAGAAGCCTTCGTTAAAACACAACATATAGTAGGCACTCGTGTGTAACGCGCAGTCTGCTGCGATGACGTCACGATTATGTCTCACTGACTGACTGCGCGGTGAATGCGTACCTCTCACCCAATCCAGATGCTGCTCCAGCAGCGTCTGGATTGGCTTGGGCAGGGATGCTCCCCCGCCCATTAGGAGACCGGGGGCTGCGGCATGAAGCAACCCTCGCTCTCCTAATGTGCAGGCTAGTGCGCATGCTCGGGCTGTTCGTAAAAATGACCAGCCCAAGACCGAACATGCGCACTATTGCTGCCTGCTGCGGTTAGCGCGCTAGACCCGACGTCACCAGTCACCACCCTTGCTTGTTGTCACTGTGTCAGCCACTCGAACCCTGAGTGCTGCCCCACCCCCTTCAGCGTCCTGATTGCTCGGGCATCACATGGCCCGGTGACCGGCCGGCCGGAATTTAACTTAGAACGAAGATGTTTGTTAATGTTTTGTTTAATGTTTATTACGATGTGAATGGGGCCATGTGGTTAGTGGGGCAACGCCCCAGTGCCCCAATGGATGCACCGCCACTTTAAATATTTGTGGAGAGTCTACATGACCCCGGCTAAGGTCCACGCCATTGACTCTAATCGACCGCACTCCTGCCTGAAGTGTGGTGGCCCGCAAGCCGACTTTGCCCATCTGACATGGAATTGTACTAAAATTGGGGACTTCTGGAGATCCATCTGCAGATTAATAGCAGAAATGACACAACTTGAAATAGCCCCCATGCCTAAAGTCACCTTGCTGGGATATGTGGGGGGGGTCTCCTGAAGAAGCTGCAGTAATGCACTGCCATTGTCCTTTTCCTTGCAAAGAGGGAAATATCACTCAAATGGGTTAGTAGGGCCTCCCCCACAGTGAAAGACTGGCTCCATAGCCTCACATACTGCAACACAAACTGTGAACTGTGTGCCAAGACCCAACCCCTGGCCTCCCAACCAAAAGATATCTGGGAGCCTCTTAAAGATTACTTACTAGAGATCAGTGCAGCCCCTCCTTCACAACAGCCTCCTGGGATAGTCTCCACTGGGGTGGGATAGTTCAGGACTCATTCAACTTGCTCAAATTGTTGTTTTTATTGAATCACTGAAAGTGTGGACCTGACACCTGGGAGAGCCGGCGGTTCCGGGTTGGTCAGATTGGGACATCTCAAGGTATGATGTGCATGTTACCCTGAGACAATGGTCTGTTGTATGCTTGTGCACAATTGATCTGCACATTATGCTTGTTTTATTTTTACAACAGTTTATGATAGCAGTGAATCACCATACTATGTTGTATGCAATAGGAAAATGAAAACAAAGTATTAAAAAAAAAAAAAGATTTTGATTCATTATTAATGGCCACGGTAACTAAGTTAATTTGGCCATATTTATCATTCTTGTCATGGCTGAAAACATCCCTGCAGCTGGGATGGGGTGGGTGGGGTGAGGGATTGGCATGTGAGGGTGGGGATTGGGCTTGGGTTAAGATTTATGTTCCTTTCTGTTGTTGTTGGTTTCTTTGTTTTATTCTCTGCTCTTCTCTTAGTTATTATTTCTTCTGTTCCTCTTGTGCTCTCCTTTGACTCGCACCTGACCGACCATCCAGACTGTACCTTGGTTTTACAGACCTCCTGGGTTGACCTGCTTTTCTCATGCGACACTGCGCTTTCCTGCGAACACAGAGTCACGTGTTGGTATAAGACTCTTGCCACGCCAGTCTTAGTGATCACCCAAACAGTTTTCGATCACTCGCTTTGCGACACATTCATGCACCACCTCTGCACAGGTTGTCACCTTCAGTACAAACAAACACCCAGTTTACATAAATCTGAAAATTGTGTCACTAAATGTTCGGGGTCTCAACCATCCGGTTGAAAGGAAAAAACTACGAGGACTACCTCAACAAACTCAGAGCAGAGCAGATGAGATTCTTCTTCAAGAAACAAAAGTTTCCCATAGAGAAGTGGCCTCCTTCAGGAGTAGCTGGCTCTTGAACATCCTCTGCTCCTGGGCAAAACAATAAAAAAGGGTGGAGTACTGACGCTAATCTCTAAATACTCTGGCCTCACCGTTGACTCTCATGCCACAGATAACAATGATAGATGGATCCTTACAAAACTATCCAAAAATAACAACTGCCTTCACATTCTCAATGTATACAGCCCAAATGGCGAAGAATCAGATTTGTGGGACTCCTTAGTCACTCCGTTGAATCAGATCCCCACTGATGATCTTATTAACCTGGATGGTGATCCTAATCTCCCCATTGACCTGCACCAGATTCAATCTTCTTAACCCTTGGAGACTACAGCACCCAGATATTAGGGACTATACTTTTTACTCCAATCCCCATAATTCTTACTCTAGAATTGACTCTCTTCTGATTACTAATTTCCATACACATCTAATATACCAGACAGACATCTCAGATCATTCGGCAATTACCCTGTCGCTCACGGCACCAATACATGACCCATTAAAAAGATCTGGAGATTCAATGAGGAGTCAATCAAAAATGCTGCATCTAGGGCCTCAATTGAGTCTACAATTAAAAACAATCTGAAAGAAAACATGATCTCTGGTACTTCCCTGACTAACCACTGGGATGCTCTCAAGGCCACTATTAGGGTTACCTTAATAGAAATTCAATCTAAATTAAACAAATCCCACTGCAGGAATATCGACTCCTAGGAGAAAGAATTTAAAGTTTGGAAACAGTATACATCTCCCATCCGGATCCCCAAACCTTCTTTACTCTCTCCAACAAAAAATACAAATACAATAGAATTCTGAGTGAAAGGGCGGGGATTTGGATCACTAAATCCAAGTCCCTAAAACTCTGTGAAGCCAATAAGGTAGGGAAACTTCTGGCCTCATACTTAAAACATAAACACAACCATAGGGGCATTAACTCTCTCAAAGATAATTTTAATGTCTCTCACTCAAACCCTGATAAAATCATAGAGATTCTTAGGGACTTATATGTATCTCTTTACAGGGAAGACTTTGCTCCCACAGTAGAGGAGTGCCAGAAGTATCTCGAGGAGTCTACACTCCCGTTCATCACTGTCCAGGAAAAAATGCTGCTTAGTAAACCAATAACGCTGGAGGAAGTGTTTAAAGCAGTCGACTCCCTCAAACTTAATGAGGCTCTGGGCCCTGGTGGCCTTACAGAGAAATTCTATAAATCGTTTGCCTCTGTACTTAATCCTACTCTACTGGACTTACTCCAACACTTCTCAGTCTCAGGTTCCATACCAGGCTCGACCAGCGAAGCCACTATAGTGATTATGCCAAAAGAGGGTAAAGATCCCCTACTGCTAACAAACTACAGGCCTGTTTCTTTAGTTAATCTAGATGCAAAAATCCATGCCAAAATCCTCTGTAAAAGACTAGAACCGCTGTTGCCATCCCTAATTAATCATTCCCAGGTAGGATTCATGAAAAACAGACTATCCAGCGACAATACTTGTTAGACTTGGCACCATTGGCGTAGGTCTCCCTTCCATTTTTGTCATTTATGTCTCCTTCATGGTTGTTGACGTTAGATGTTCTGGGCGCTGTGCCACTGCCATTCAGTGACACAGCGCGAATGCTCCTTATTATAAAATAACTGATGAACCGGTGTAGTCCTAGTAGTACCAAGGAACATGCCAGGGAGGTCGAATTTGGTATGCTTCCGCTCCAAATATTAACATGCATCTGGTAGTAGTGATTGTCTTTATGTTCTGCGTGTGCAATTGGAGCTTTTGAAAGTAGGTATCTTTTTGTCTAAGTCTTTTTGTGTGTTTTTCTGGTATGTGTATTGGTTGCCTGGTTTAGAGGGCCAGGGCAGGCCAGGGCTGACCTGGGTCGAGTAGAGCAATCTGCTGTTGAAGTATGGGGAGGGGTGACCCCTTTGGTCTGAGCAGGGCTGTGCCTGGCAAGGGGAATGATGGCTCCACCTCCCACGGGGTGACTGATGGTGGGACCCTCTCCCGGGGAGGGAGGATGCAGCCTCGTAAATAAAGTGACCCAAGTCGACACCAAACTGATTCTGGCCGGGTTGAGTGATTTGTGACTTTCTCAAGAACAAAGACTTTGGGGGTATAAAGATCTGGGATGAAACCCCTTTGTGATGTGTAACTTCGGGATTCCAAGACGAACCTCTGGCCGTGTAAACAAGAGAGAGAGGACTTTGTAACTTTCATCCATCCAATGAAGCAACTACCCAAGTGCCTGAATTGAGCTTGCCCCCTGCCGAAGTCTCAGGGACATTAGACTTCATTCCTCAACAGCCCAGATTCCTATTGAGAGAAATCCTACTCGCAGGTGAGGCCTCTGTCGAGAAATTCAAGGCCTTTGGATCTACTGTGGGGAACGGCGCTTTTGCTTGTCTACGGAAACTATTGCTATCGCCATTTGTGGTCCGCTACAGTTGAGAAGCTGTGCCGCTGAGTGCCCGCATTTGCCTTGTCTACAGAAACTATTGCCATCGCCATTGTGGGCCGCTGCAGCTCAGGAGCTGTGCCGCTGAGTGCCTGCATTTGCCTTGTCTACGGAAACTATTGCTATCACCAGTGGGGGCCTCTGCAGCCGAAGAGCTGTGCCGCTGAGTGCCTGCATAGGCCTTGCTACGAGATCCATTGTTGACGCCATTGTGGGCCGCGGCAGCTGAGGAGCTGTGCCGCTGAATGCCTTTCTTGGCCTTGCTACGAAAAACCTTTCTGTCGCTATTGTGGGCTGCTGCCACTGAGAAGCTGTGCCGCTGGGTGCCTGCATTTGCCCTACTACGAGAATCAGAACTACCGCCACTGTGGGCCGCTGCAGTTGAGGAGATGTGTCACTGAAGGCCCGCATTGGCTTTGCTACAAGAGTCCTTGCTATCATTGTTTTGGGTCGCCGCCATCGAGAAGCTGTGCCGCTGAGTGCCCATCCTTACTTTACCACAAGAATCATCGCTATCGCTATCGTGGGCCGCTGCAGCTAAAGAGCTGAGCCGCTGATTGCCCACGCTAGTCCCACATCGGGAGCCTTGTCAACTTCCACATTCGCCGCTGGGTGCCGCCTCCACGCCTGTCCCAGGATTATCATGAGTGCACACTGCGGAAAGCCACTGCCCAAGAACTGTGCCCGCTGTGGGTCCACCTGCTATCCCGCATCTTCCCTGAGGAGCTGTGCACCGTGTCCCTTTACCCTAAGTACCTTGTACATTGTGCACCACCGGGTCGCATAGATCCCGGCCCGAACCAAATTCATTCCACCCGCACGCACAAGTGCTTTCATCGCTCTTGAGACAAATCTGTAACTATGTGCATTGTGGTTCTTTGAGCATTTCTCAGTTTCGTGTTTAATCTATATAAAGATAACTATTGTAAATAACTACTTGTGGTGTCTATTTTGTAGCGTCTTTCCTGCGCTATTGTGTATGGTCCCAAATGCTTCACACACTGCCTCTGAGATAGGCCTGTCTGCTCATGCTACGTTACCACAGGGTTGAGCAGGGGCTGTCAAAGGGTGTAGCCCCCTTACTCTGACTTAGGAAGAAGGGTCACTATTTGACATCGGCGCCAGCCACTGTCGACTAGAGGCCCCCATTTCTAACATTGGTGGTCAGCGGTGAGGATCAGGACTTGCATTTATGATCCACATACAATAACCAGTGTACGCTACTAGTGAGGATAAACCACGTACGGTTTGATTTTGGTTCTATTGCTGACTGTGATTGCCAGTCAAGTATTTTTGCTGTTCTGCGCTGACTGTGATTCCCAGCCAGGTGATTTTGGTTCTATTGCTGACTGTGATTGCCAGCCAAGTATTTTTGTTGTTCTGCGCTGACTGTGATTGCCAGCCAGGCGATTTTGGTTCTATTGCTGACTGTGATTGCCAGCCAAGTATTTTATTTTTTTTGTTCTGCGCTGACTGTGATTGCCAGCCAGGTGATTTTGGTTCTTTTGCTGACTGTGATTGCCAGCCAAGTATTGTTGTTGTTCTGTGCGGACTGTGATTGTCAGCCAGGTAATTTTTGGGTTCTGTTCTATTGTTGACTGTAGTTACCAGCCATGTCTACACTGGGTAGGCCAACCTCCAATGCTTCGGAGGATCTCCTCTTTGCGGAAGATAGGTTAGAAACATACACTGCCAAACAGCTAAAGTCGTTTTGCAAGCGATTCACCTTCCCTGTTGCGGGCCTCTCTAGGAAGGAGGAATATCAGAAGGCCCTTAAGGCCTAGATGAAGGCGAGAGAGTACGCCAAGAATGAGGAAGAGAACGCTGGAGGGCAGCAGGATGAGGAAGTGGGTTTAGTGGGATGTAAGGCACTTTCCAACCCAGGTACTAGTGTGTCCTCAAAGAGCATGTCTCCAGAAGAGATGGAGGACCGAGAGAGAGAAAGGAGGCATAGTTTGGAGATGGCCAAATTGGAAGGTCAGAAGGACCTAGAGAGCAAAAAATTGGACATTGAGAATAAAAGGTTGCCATTTGAACTGGAGAAAATGAAACTTGAGCATTAAAGAATATTGAGGGAGTTGGAGATCAAAGCTAAGAGTTTGGAGATCTCCCCCTCTGGTGGCAGCATACCTTTAGTACCTACCGAGAGTAGAGTGTACATACCCAAGGATGTCATCAAGGATTTCCATAAGAGTGAGGATATTGGGCAATGGTTTTCCGCCTACGAGATAGCCATGGTGTCCCACCGGGTCTCTGAGAAGAATTGGGGAGCGGGGTTGTGGGAACGCTTTGTGAGTGATGGGAGGGATACCCTGTTAGACCTGCCTGAGCAGAGCAGGATGGTGTATGCCCATATGAAATAGGCCTTGATGACGCATTATGGTTTGACCCCAGAAATGTACAAGCAGAGATTTATGACCTGTAAGAAGTTGAAGGGTGCCACTTGGGTTGAATATGTGTCTTTCTTTTGCAGAGCAATGGATCGCTGGGTAAAAGGTAGTAAAGTGGAAACCTTTGAGCAATTGTATGACTTGTTTTCATGGGAGCATTTATCCAGTAACTGTTTTCCAGAGCTACGCCAGCACCTTGTTGATAGGAAGCTCACTAACCCTAGGAAGCTTGCTGAGGAGGCGGACCGCTGGGTGAGCACCCGGGTTCGCTAAGGTCTTGGGGGAGACTTCGCCAAAGGTTGGCAGGGTACCCAGCTGAGGAGTGGGGGGTACAGGGGTAAAAAAAGAGAGTTCCAGAGAGGGCACCAAAATAATTCCCCAGGGAACCAAGGAGTGGTGTCCCAGCCTCCCCCTGAAAAGAAGCCAGTGCCCCCGACAGGTAGGCCTGTTCAGAGGGGGCCCCTTACTTGCTTTAAGTGTGGTCAAGTGGGCCACAGGTATCATGATCCTCAGTGTCCCCTGAAGGACACCAATGCACCACCCCTTGGACCCCCGCCAGATTGCCAGTGTAGCCCTGGGAGGGGAAGAGAGGGGTGTCCAAAGTGGGTGGGATCCCGTAGAATTGACCCTTGTCTCACTAGGAGACTTTGAGAAGGTCCCTAACCTCGCACTGCCTGCTAACACTAAGAAGTACAGACAGTGGGTAACAATCAATGGCCATAGGGGGGAGGCTCTGAGGGACACAGGGGATAGTGTGACTTCTGTCAGCTCTCGGTTGGTGTCCAAAGAGCAGATTGTCCCCATGCATTCTGCCCAGTAGTGTCAGCAGACAACTCTGAGAGCCAGTGTGAAGTGGCTCAAGTTCCCTTTGAGTGGGGGGGGGGGGGGGTCTCAGGAACTCTCCAAGTAGCTGTAAGGCCAGCCATGCCGGTAGACTGGCTGTTGAGCAAAAATTTAGAGAACTCCCGTGGGCTGCGGTGGAGAGGAAGTCTCATTTGGAAATGTTGGGTCTGCCTGAGTGGGCGTGTGCGACCACTTGGTGCATGGCAGCCAGTAAAGATGTTCAGAAGGACCTGGAGCCTGAAAGTATGGCCCAGGCCCCTGCCTTAAAGAGAAAGGGCAGGGGGTGCTGGAAACCGGCCCCCATGGTTCCCACGGTCCAGGAAGGAGCAGACCTCGAGGGGGATGCCCTGGAACCTACAGGGGAACAAGTAGCCGAACTGGGGAACCTACTGGAGCTGACGTCATTGGCAGCAGGAAGGAGGGCCCACCAGGGAGGAATTTTGTGAACAGCAGAGAACGTGCCCTTCTCTTGAGGGACTGCGGTGGCAGGCCACAGCCCAGGCAGCAGGTGATCAGTCAGGATCACATCTGATCTATTTGGAGAATGACCTCCTTTGCAGCGAGCCTTAGGCTGCTGAGCCTGGGTCAGCCCGTGTGCTGGTGGTGCCCCAGAGCTTCAGAACCTTCCTACTGGGGTTGGCTCACTTTGTGCCATTGGCCGGACATCTGGGGCAGACCAAGACCTTTGAGAGGCTGATCACCCACTTTTATTGGCCCCAGATGCGCAAGAACTCAGATGCTCACTGCAGGACATGTGAGACTTTCCAGGCAAGTGGAAAGAGTGGGGAGAAGATCAAGGCCCCGCTCCAGCCCTTCCCTGTTGTCAGTACGCCATTCAAGAGAGTGGGCATTGACATTGTGGGGCCTCTGGACCCCAAGACAGACATGGGCAACAGGTTCATCCTGGTCTTGGTGGACCATGCCACCCGGTACCCTGAAGCAATCCCCCTCAGGACAGTGATGGCCCCCGTGGTAGGACATGCACTGATGGAGATTTTCTCCCATGTGGGATTCCCCAGAGAGGTGGTGTCTGATAGGGGTACTAATTTAATTTCCAAATATATGAAGTCTCTGGGGGAGGAGTGCGGAGTAACGTACAAGTTCACAACTCCTTACCACCCCCAAGGTAACGGGCTGGTTGAGAGATTCAACCGGACCCTTAAGGGCATGATTATGGGCCTAGAGGAGCCCATGAGGCATAAGTGGAACGTCCTCATGCCATAGCAAAACCAAAGGGGATGATGGACTGAGTGTTGAACATTGCAAGCACTCACCCCTCAGTCAACTGATCTGGGTTTAATCCATCATCATTCTTTAGCTCACTCCGCCACCCCAGTTCAGACATGGCCATATACAAATCAGTTTGACCCTGTGCCTCATGGGAACAGTCCAGCCCGAACTGCCAAGCCATGTCTTCCCTGGACCGGAAACAAGCATCCTGGGACCGGTTTCTGGCTAATATGCCGTCATCAGCCAGGCTAGCTTGAATCCAGTGGCAAAGTGAGCAAGGGACCCACGTCTGGGCATACCCTGCCAACTTAGGGCGAACAAAGCAAAACCAAAGATGATGACGGATGGAGTGTTGGACATTGCAAGCACTCACCCCCAGTCATCTTATCTGGGTTTAATCCATCATCATTCTTTAGCTCACTCCGCCACCCCAGTTCAGACATGGCCATATGCAAATCAGTCTGACCCTGTGCCTCATGGGAACAGTCCAGCCCGAACTGCCAAGCCATGTCTTCCCTGGACCGGAAACAAGCATGCCTGTTGTTTGCTTACCGTGAGGTGCCACAGAAGTCTCTAGGTTTCAGTCCCTTTGAACTGCTCTATGGTCACCCGGTAAGAGGGCCTCTGAGTCTGGTCAAGGAAGGCTGGGAGCAATCTCCCAGGAAGCCTCCCAGGATGTGTTTAGCTACATGCTGGCCTTCAGGAACCAAACTCAGCGTTTCAGGAAACTTGCTGAGGCAAATCTGGAAGCCAGCCATGAAGAGATGGAACGCTGGCACGATCAGAATGCCACTCTGATCGAGTTTCAGCCTGGTCAAAAGGTGTGGGTCATGGCCCCAGTGGAGCCCAGTGCGCTCCAGGATAAGTGGACCGGCCCCTTTGAGGTGGTGGAGTGCAAGAGTCCTGTTACCTACTTGGTGGACTTGCAGTCTCCCAGGAACCCTCTGCGGGTCCTGCATGTCAACCGCTTGAAGCCCCACTTTGAGAGGTCTGAAGTGGGCATGCTACTAGCTACAGATGCTGGAACGGAAGAGGAGAGTGAGCCTCTTCCCGACCTCCTGTGGGCAGAGGAAAAAGATGGGTCAGTGGAGGGCGTGGTCCTCTCCACCACACTGACCCCTGAACAGCAGAGTGATTGTCGCCAACTGTTGGGGCAATTCAGTGATCTGTTCTCCCTGGTGCCTAGTGTCACCGATTGGTGTGTCCATGACGTGGACACTGGGGATAGTCCTCCCGTGAAGCATAAGGCTTACCGAGTGTCTGACCGGGTCAGAGCGTACATTAAGGAGGAGGTCTCCAAAATGGACCATGGAGGACAGGAGGAAGGGGATAGGGGTATGGCATGTGGACAGGCAGGGTAGAGATGGCAGGGACAGGTTACAGTCATCTGACAATAATAGGCAGGTGGGAGGGGAGTGGCAGCTCAACAGAACACTCAGAGAAGATAGGAGTGGCAGGTCAATGGAACATGGTGGGCAAAAAGGATGGAGCAGGGGCATGCACAAAGACATCAGAGGGCAGGGGGAAGGAGAATAGGGGCAGCAAGCTAAGCACAGAGGCTAAGCAGGAGGTCAATGATGGGGCATAGAATTGGGCAATGGAGGGCAGGAGGAGTGGACTGGTACATCATGCTAAATGGAGGGCAGTGGCAGCACATCAGACCATGCATGGCAGGAGGGAGGAGGCTAGTCCATTGATTCAGACAACAGAGGATAGGGAGGAGATGGATGGGGCAGCAAACTAACTGTCCAGAGAAGGCGGGTATTTGGAACTTTATTGTTTTTAAAATTTGTGTCTGTGCGAACTACTTAAAATATGAACAAGTATGCAGCATAATCTAACTTTTATTCAGGAAAAAGAGGACGTTTGTGACTGTGACTCCGGGCTCACTTGGCAGAAACACCCCATGACCCTCCACCCCCCATCGCAAAATGTAATGCCCGTGAAAAGGGTAGGTGAACGCAGTGTTATATAAAATATAGTCCTGAGCACGATTGAAAATGAAAACTAGATATAATGTATGGTATAAAGTATGCACCAAAAAGTGTGTTATAAGAGTAACCGGGCACGAAATATAATATGCAACACATTGTGCGCAATGACAGATTCATTGGAGAGCGCGAGATAACACAGGCACTAGCGCGTGCTATGCGATATGCACCTTGGAGTGTAATATGCACAGGGCAGTGTTGTGTAACCCAACTAGTCTCTAAAGTTGTAATATAAAATTTGTGCTGGTGTCAGGTACCCCACAATGCTTACCTCGGCTAGTGGAGTGATTCCGCAGAGACGACAAGAGCGCCCGCCCCTGTACCCACCTACCCCTTGTGGATAGTAGAACCTAGCAGGGGTGAGATGAAAGCAGGGAAGGGAGCCAGACGGAAGGTAGTAGGCGGTAGGTTGGGTCTCTGGACAGTGACTGGAAGACAGGGAAAAGACCCAGTTAGTGAGTAACCCCCACTCCCCTCGTTCCACACCCCGTAATCCACACACAAAGAGTAACCCCTTGTTCCTCTCTTCTGAGGACTCACCAGCGCTGTATTGACCACGGGTTTCAGTCCTCTGGCAGCTCTGGGTGAAGACCGTAGAACTTAGGAGCTGTTACGCTTGGCTCCTCAGTCCCACCTCAGCAGTCAGCGCGATGTGGCTCGGCGTCACTCCCCTTATGGTGAGGTGCAGCTAGAGGATCCTGCAGTGCTCCTGCGCGGTGGCTTCCGAAGGTCCACTGACGGCGTAGCCAACCACTGTAAGGCGCATTAGCATGGGGCAAATAAAAGAACCATGAGGCGCTCCTGCGCGGTACTAACAAAATAACTAGGAGGCGCTCCTGCGCTGTACTAATAAAACAACTATGAGGCGCTCCTGCGCGGTACAAACAAAATAACAATGAGGCGCTCCTGCGCTGTACTATAAAACAACCATGAGGCGCTCCTGCGCGGTACAAACAAAATAACAATGAGGCGCTCCTGCGCGGTGAAGGAAAAGACAAGCCCCGTAGCACTCCTGTGTTTACAAGACTTCAAGTGCAAAGGAGAAGTAGTACCTCGCCTAGATGTCGGCGTCGAGCTGAGCGAAGGCTTCCCCCAACGATTCCGTGGTAGGATGAGTCAGCTCGATCTCGATATCGACGAGGCGGGGCTCCGGAAATATTCCCAACAACTCGGGAATCAGTCCTGAATTCGAAGCAGTGAGGAGGCGGGAAAACGCGATGATATGCGTTTTCCCCGGAAGTGTTTCTCTTGACCGCACGTCCTTGGTGAGGACTAGACCGGGACCCAACTTCCGCCCGGAAGTGAGTCTCCCGATCGTTCTATGTGTGTGGATGCGGGAGTGTCGGCAAATGCCGCGAACATGACAGTACCCCCCCCCCCGAAAGAAGTCCCCCACCCGCACCCCCGGAAACCCAGAAAGGGGAGGCAGGACGGGGGTTCAAGGGGTGACCCAGATGGAAAGCACGGACCAGAACGGGAGCATGGCGAACATGAGACAAAGGCTCCCAAGATCGCTCGTCCGGGCCATAGCCCTTCCAGTCCACGAGGTAGTACAGCTTACCCCTTGTACGACGGGACCCCAGTATGGCCCTAACCTCATACTCAACATGATCCTCAACCACCACCGGAGAAGGAGGAGAGGGAACAGCGCCACCAGAGCGGACCGGCTGAAGAAGGGACACATGGAAAACCGGGTGGCTCCTCATGTGCGGAGGCAGAGAGAGCCGCATAGCCACAGGGTTAATCACACGGTCAATGACAAAGGGACCCACGAACCGAGGCAACAGTTTCTTGGGACCATGCACATTGAGATGCCGAACAGAGAGCCACACCCGATCTCCCACACTGTACGTGGGCTCTTTTTGACGATGAGCGTCAGCATGAGTCTTGTAAGCTTCTTTCGCCTTGGCCAACTCAAACCGTGCTTGCTGCCAAAGGCTGCGCAGGGCAGCGTGGTAGGCACTCACTGTCGGCAATAGGCTATCCCGTGGCATCTCCCATGATGAGGTGCGGGGGTGATGGCCGTGGAGACAAAAGAAGGGCGACATGCCGATGGCTGAATGTTTGCCGTTGTTGTAGGCGTACTCCGCCATCCAGAGGACCTCGGACCATTCCTTCTCGACCATAAGTAGCAGACAACGGAGGTACTGTTGCATGGTGTGATTCGTTCTTTCGGCCTGACCGTCGGTCTGGGGGTGGTACGCAGAGGACAAGCGCACCTCCATGTCGAGGACTTTGCACACCTCTCTCCAAAAGCGGGACACAAACTGCGAACCCCTGTCCGTTATAATGATCGAAGGGATGCCATGGAGACGCACCACCTCTTGTACAAAGATCAAGGCCAGCTCCGCAGCCGAGGGTACTTTTGCCAAAGGCACGAAATGTGCCATCTTCGATAAGTGATCGACAATGGTAAGAACTGTGGTATGGTGAGGGGCAGGTCCACCACGAAGTCCATGGAGACCGTGTGCCATGGGTAGGGCGGCACAGGGATGGAACGCAGAAGACCAGCTGGGGGTTCCGTCCTGTTTTTACTCAAAAGACACATGATACAGTTCGTTACATGGCTCTTCATGTCGGACAACATAGACGGCCACCAAAACTGTCTTCGTACGAGCTCAAGCGTCTTATGGATACCGGGGTGGCCGGATAAGACATGATCGTGGCACAGACTGACTGCCTTCTGCTGGCTGGAAAGCCCAGGTAGGTACAACCTGTCTCCTCGGTACAGCAATCCATCCACGTAAGTGACCCCCTCGTTTTCGTCCACCAGAGCTGCTCGGTTTGACTGCTCCGTGTCCTTTTCCACCTGAGGCAGAAATTCCGAGGATGTTACAATGCCCTGGAAGTGTTTCTCCGAGAGTATGGGACCTGGCTCGGCGTGTTCCGGTTCCTCGTCGGATTCCCCGAGGCGTGATAGGGCATCGGCTTTGGCGTTTTCCTTCCCGGGGCGAAACTTGATGACGAAATCGTATTCATTGAAGAATAGGGTCCACCGAAGCTGTCGGGCAGTGAGGGCACGTGCGGATCGAAGAAACTGGAGGTTCCTGTGGTCCGTGAATATGGTTACCGTGTGTTTCGCGTCTTTCAGGAAGTGGCGCCATTCCTCGAATGCAGTCTTGATAGCCAGAAGCTCACGATCGGACACTGTGTAGTTGCGTTCCGCAGGTTGGAGTTTCTTGGAATAAAAAGCCACCGGATGTAATAGCCCTGTGCTGGTGTTCCGTTGGGAGAGAACCCCCCCTAAGGCGTCTTTGGAGGCCTCTGCTTCTACCACGAAGGGCTGTTCGGTGTCAGGGTGTATTAGAACAGGGGCCAGGTTAAAACGTCTCTTTAGTTCACGGAAGGCGTTGTTTGCTTCCTGATCCCAACCAAACGACACACCTTTGCGCAACAAACGTGTAATCGGGCTACCATCTCCGAGAAACCGGTGATAAACCTCCTGTAGTAGTTGGAGAAACCAAGGAACCGTTGAACCCCCTTTACGGATTCTGGAGGAGGCCACGATAGGATGTCTTCCACCTTCTTGTCGTCCATGTGAATGCCCACTGGAGTGATGATGTGCCCCAGGAACTCAACAGAGGTGACGTGAAAAGCGCTTTTTTCCAGTTTTACGTACGTACGGGGTCCTCTTAGTTGTTGAAGGACGGAACGGACATGCTGGATGTGTTCTGCTGTGGACCGGGAATAAATCAGGATGTCGTCTATGTAGACAACACAGAAAATGTCTATGAAGTCCCTCAACACTTCGTCTATAAAGTATTGGAACGCTGCGGGGGCATTGCAGAGTCCGAAAGGCATGACCTGGTACTCGAACAGATCAAACTTTGTCCAAAAGGCGGTCTTCCATTCGTCACCCTTTCGGACTCGAACAAGATGGTAAGCACCCCGCAGGTCCAGCTTCGTGTATATGGAGGCGTTTTTCACCTGGTCCAGTAGGTTGGTAATTAATGGTAGCGGGTAGCGGTTTTTTACAGTAATGGTGTTCATTGCGCGAAAGTCAATGCAGATTCTCAAATTGCCCTCCTTCTTTGACACGAAGAAAAGAGGGGAGGAAACCGGAGACCTGGAATGGCGAATTAACCCGTTGTCCAGATACTCATCCAAGTACGACCGTAGGTGGAGGATCTCTTTCTCTGTAAGGGAGTATATTCTACTGCAGGGCAGCGTAGAGCCGGGAATCAGGTCTATTCGGCAATCGAAGGATCGATGCGGTGGTAGAGTGTTGGCCCCCTCTTTGTCGAACACATCGGCTAGGTCCAGGTATTCCTTGGGTATAGCTGGTTGGGACACCACCCCCATCCCTTGTAACGGCAGCGAGCGTGCTTGTATGGAGCGATCCCCCAGGGTGTTATCTGAAGCGTAACAGGTTCCACAACAAGGCTCAGAATCCAACCGTATCACTCTGGTCACCCAATCGATGCGGGGGTTGTGTTTCACCAACCATGATAAACCCAATATCACCTTGAATTGAGGGGCGTCGATGACGTCAAAGCTGATGGACTCAGTGTGGTGATTAGCAAAGGACATAGTCATGAGCTCGGTTTGATGTCGGATAGGGCCGGAGGTCAGGTCCGTTCCATCAACAGCCTTAACGTTTTCGGGTTGGGCCTTCGATACTTTGTTCATGCCCAAAGCCCTCGAGTAACCGGCATCAATAAAACAGCCGGTAGCACCGGAATCCACCATAGCGGTTACCTGCCAGGTTCTGCCCGCTTGATTCCGTAAAGAAACTTCCACCCCCACGTGGTGGCTACCGTCGAAAACGGCCGGGATCGCTATGGAGCAATACGGAGAACCCAGAGGACGGATCCCCTTGTCTACTGGGTTTCCTCGTTTCCCTTTTGGTCGACCTTGGTGATTGGCAGGGCAAAGGGCCTTCGTCCCCGAGGTTTTGATGGCTTTACAGGACACTCCCTGAAGAAATGTCCGCTTTTGCCGCAGTACAGGCATTGGTTCTGTTTCCTCCTTCGTTCTCGTTCTTGACTAGTCAAGGGCCCTCTTATGCCCCCGATTTGCATGGGTTCCGTCGCCTCTCCCTGGGGAACGGGTTCCTCTCTGGTCTTGTCTATCCCTCTGTCCCCAAGGGTCAAGAACCGGTTGTCACTGCCCTTACCCTTCTCTGTTCTACGTTCCTGGAGTCGGAAATTCATCTTCACTACAAGATCGTCTGGTGGGTTGGGTAGTTGCGAGATGAGATCCTTCAGGTCATCGCGTAGTCCCCGATAGAACACCGATACCTTTTTATCCACAGGCCAGTGGGACTCAATCACCAGTCTGCTGAACATGGTGATGTAATGAAGCAACTCCTGGTTGCCTTGCTTTAGGTTTAGCAGCTCGTTGTCCGCTGCTTGCACAAAGGTGTGAAGAGCGAACATACGTCGCATAGCTTCTTTGAACGTTGGCAGGTGGTGTAGCATGGGATCATCATGTTCCACCAGCGCTATGGACCATTGAGCAGCGTCTCCGCCCATGTACGACAGGATGTAGGCTACTTTTGATGTGTCATCAGGAAAGGCTGCATTTCTGGCCATGAAATGAAGATGGCATTGATGGATGAAGATACCATACTTGGTGCTGTCCCCGTAGAAGCGTTCGGGTGGTGCCAGCTGTACAGGATGAGGGGCGATGACTTGAATGGCACTGTTCGGGTTGGTGGTGGTGGAGGACCCCCCAAAAGTGAAGGTGGGCTGTCTCAAAAGACCCTCCTGCATGACCCTAGAATTCGGGGTGGTTCCCCACGGACTGGTAACCCTAGCTGCCACCTGGCCCTGTAGGGTGGTCATGTCTTGACGTAATTGGAGGTTTTCTGCCTGCATGACAGCCAGCTTAACGGCTATGTCGTTTAACGTAACCTCCGGCTCGCCCATGTCGTCCAGGCGGAATGGTAAACGTGGGCTTCGAATTCTGTCAGGTACCCCACAATGCTTACCTCGGCTAGTGGAGTGATTCCGCAGAGACGACAAGAGCGCCCGCCCCTGTACCCACCTATCCCTTGTGGATAGTAGAACCTAGCAGGGGTGAGATGGAAGCAGGGAAGGGAGCCAGACGGAAGGTAGTAGGCGGTAGGTTGGGTCTTTGGACGGTGACTGGAAGACAGGGAAAAGACCCAGTTAGTGAGTAACCCCCACTCCCCTCGTTCCACACCCCGTAATCCACACACAAAGAGTAACCCCTTGTTCCTCTCTTCTGAGGACTCACCAGCGCTGTACTGACCACGGGTTTCAGTCCTCTGGCAGCTCAGGGCGAAGACCGTAAAACTTAGGAGCTGTTACGCTTGGCTCCTCAGTCCCACCTCAGCAGTCAGCGCGATGTGGCTCGGCGTCACTCCCCTTATGGTGAAGTGCAGCTAGAGGATCCTGCAGTGCTCCTACGCGGTGGCTTCCGAAGGTCCACTGACGGCGTAGGCAACCACTGTAAGGCGAATTAGCACGGGGCAAATAAAAGAACCATGAGGCGCTCCTGCGCGGTACTAACAAAATAACTAGGAGGCGCTCCTGCGCTGTACTAATAAAACAACAATGAGGCGCTCCTGCGCGGTACAAACAAAATAACAATGAGGCGCTCCTGCGCTGTACTATAAAACAACCATGAGGCGCTCCTGCGCGGTACAAACAAAATAACAATGAGGCGCTCCTGCGCGGTGTAGGAAAAGACAAGCTCCGTAACACTCCTGTGTTTACAAGGCTTCAAGTGCAAAGGAGAAGTAGTACCTCGCCTAGATGTCGGCGTCGAGCTGAGCGAAGGCTTCCCCCAACGATTCCGTGGTAGGATGAGTCAGCTCGATCTCGATATCGACACGGCGGGGCTCCGGAAATATTCCCAACAACTCGGGAATCTGTCCTGAATTCGAAGCAGTGAGGAGGCGGGAAAACGTGATGATATGCGTTTTCCCCGGAAGTGTTTCCCTTGAGGACTAGACCGGGACCCAACTTCCGCCCGGAAGTGAGTCTCCCGATCGTTCTATGTGTGTGGATGCGGGAGCGTCAGCAAATGCCGCGAACATGACAGCTGGGTAGTGTAACGTTTCATATGCACTGTGACAAAGATATGTATCCGAGATTGTAATATGTATGGCATAGCGCTGTGCGTTATAACATACATTACAACAAACAAATGATGGACGGAATGCTGACAATGCATACATTCTCCCCCAGTCAAGAGATCTGGGTTAAATCCATCGTTCTTTTGCCCACTACACCACCCCAGTTTAGACATGGCCATATGCAAATCAGTCTTGACCCTGTGCCTCATGGGAACAGTCCAGCCCGAACTGCCAAGCCATGTCTTTCCTGGACCGGAATCAAGCATCCTAGGACCGGTTTCTGGCTATCAGCCGTCATCAGCCAGGATAGCTTGACTCCAGTGGCGTAGTGAGCACGGGTCCCACGTCTGGGAATACCCATCCCACTTAGGGCGAAAAGCATTACAACAAACAAATGATGGACGGAATGCTGACAATGCATACATTCTCCCCCAGTCAAGAGATCTGGGTTAAATCCATCGTTCTTTTGCCCACTACACCACCCCAGTTTAGACATGGCCATATGCAAATCAGTCTTGACCCTGTGCCTCATGGGAACAGTCCAGCCCGAACTGCCAAGCCATGTCTTTCCTGGACCGGAATCAAGCATCCTAGGACCGGTTTCTGGCTATCAGCCGTCATCAGCCAGGATAGCTTGACTCCAGTGGCGTAGTGAGCACGGGTCCCACGTCTGGGAATACCCATCCCACTTAGGGCGAAAAGCATTACAACAAACAAATGATGGACGGAATGCTGACAATGCATACATTCTCCCCCAGTCAAGAGATCTGGGTTAAATCCATCGTTCTTTTGCCCACTACACCACCCCAGTTTAGACATGGCCATATGCAAATCAGTCTTGACCCTGTGCCTCATGGGAACAGTCCAGCCCGAACTGCCAAGCCATGTCTTTCCTGGACCGGAATCAAGCATCCTAGGACCGGTTTCTGGCTATCAGCCGTCGACAGCCAGGATAGCTTGACTCCAGTGGCGTAGTGAGCACGGGTCCCACGTCTGGGAATACCCATCCCACTTAGGGCGAAAAGCATTACAACAAACAAATGATGGACGGAATGCTGACAATGCATACATTCTCCCCCAGTCAAGAGATCTGGGTTAAATCCATCGTTCTTTTGCCCACTACACCACCCCAGTTTAGACATGGCCATATGCAAATCAGTCTTGACCCTGTGCCTCATGGGAACAGTCCAGCCCGAACTGCCAAGCCATGTCTTTCCTGGACCGGAATCAAGCATCCTAGGACCGGTTTCTGGCTATCAGCCGTCATCAGCCAGGATAGCTTGACTCCAGTGGCGTAGTGAGCACGGGTCCCACGTCTGGGAATACCCATCCCGCTTAGGGCGAAAAGCATTACAACAAACAAATGATGGACGGAATGCTGACAATGCATACATTCTCCCCCAGTCAAGAGATCTGGGTTAAATCCATCGTTCTTTTGCCCACTACACCACCCCAGTTTAGACATGGCCATATGCAAATCAGTCTTGACCCTGTGCCTCATGGGAACAGTCCAGCCCGAACTGCCAAGCCATGTCTTTCCTGGACCGGAATCAAGCATCCTAGGACCGGTTTCTGGCTATCAGCCGTCATCAGCCAGGATAGCTTGACTCCAGTGGCGTAGTGAGCACGGGTCCCACGTCTGGGAATACCCATCCCACTTAGGGCGAAAAGCATTACAACAAACAAATGATGGACGGAATGCTGACAATGCATACATTCTCCCCCAGTCAAGAGATCTGGGTTAAATCCATCGTTCTTTTGCCCACTACACCACCCCAGTTTAGACATGGCCATATGCAAATCAGTCTTGACCCTGTGCCTCATGGGAACAGTCCAGCCCGAACTGCCAAGCCATGTCTTTCCTGGACCGGAATCAAGCATCCTAGGACCGGTTTCTGGCTATCAGCCGTCATCAGCCAGGATAGCTTGACTCCAGTGGCGTAGTGAGCACGGGTCCCACGTCTGGGAATACCCATCCCACTTAGGGCGAAAAGCATTACAACAAACAAATGATGGACGGAATGCTGACAATGCATACATTCTCCCCCAGTCAAGAGATCTGGGTTAAATCCATCGTTCTTTTGCCCACTACACCACCCCAGTTTAGACATGGCCATATGCAAATCAGTCTTGACCCTGTGCCTCATGGGAACAGTCCAGCCCGAACTGCCAAGCCATGTCTTTCCTGGACCGGAATCAAGCATCCTAGGACCGGTTTCTGGCTATCAGCCGTCATCAGCCAGGATAGCTTGACTCCAGTGGCGTAGTGAGCACGGGTCCCACGTCTGGGAATACCCATCCCACTTAGGGCGAAAAGCATTACAACAAACAAATGATGGACGGAATGCTGACAATGCATACATTCTCCCCCAGTCAAGAGATCTGGGTTAAATCCATCGTTCTTTTGCCCACTACACCACCCCAGTTTAGACATGGCCATATGCAAATCAGTCTTGACCCTGTGCCTCATGGGAACAGTCCAGCCCGAACTGCCAAGCCATGTCTTTCCTGGACCGGAATCAAGCATCCTAGGACCGGTTTCTGGCTATCAGCCGTCATCAGCCAGGATAGCTTGACTCCAGTGGCGTAGTGAGCACGGGTCCCACGTCTGGGAATACCCATCCCACTTAGGGCGAAAAGCATTACAACAAACAAATGATGGACGGAATGCTGACAATGCATACATTCTCCCCCAGTCAAGAGATCTGGGTTAAATCCATCGTTCTTTTGCCCACTACACCACCCCAGTTTAGACATGGCCATATGCAAATCAGTCTTGACCCTGTGCCTCATGGGAACAGTCCAGCCCGAACTGCCAAGCCATGTCTTTCCTGGACCGGAATCAAGCATCCTAGGACCGGTTTCTGGCTATCAGCCGTCATCAGCCAGGATAGCTTGACTCCAGTGGCGTAGTGAGCACGGGTCCCACGTCTGGGAATACCCATCCCACTTAGGGCGAAAAGCATTACAACAAACAAATGATGGACGGAATGCTGACAATGCATACATTCTCCCCCAGTCAAGAGATCTGGGTTAAATCCATCGTTCTTTTGCCCACTACACCACCCCAGTTTAGACATGGCCATATGCAAATCAGTCTTGACCCTGTGCCTCATGGGAACAGTCCAGCCCGAACTGCCAAGCCATGTCTTTCCTGGACCGGAATCAAGCATCCTAGGACCGGTTTCTGGCTATCAGCCGTCATCAGCCAGGATAGCTTGACTCCAGTGGCGTAGTGAGCACGGGTCCCACGTCTGGGAATACCCATCCCACTTAGGGCGAAAAGCATTACAACAAACAAATGATGGACGGAATGCTGACAATGCATACATTCTCCCCCAGTCAAGAGATCTGGGTTAAATCCATCGTTCTTTTGCCCACTACACCACCCCAGTTTAGACATGGCCATATGCAAATCAGTCTTGACCCTGTGCCTCATGGGAACAGTCCAGCCCGAACTGCCAAGCCATGTCTTTCCTGGACCGGAATCAAGCATCCTAGGACCGGTTTCTGGCTATCAGCCGTCATCAGCCAGGATAGCTTGACTCCAGTGGCGTAGTGAGCACGGGTCCCACGTCTGGGAATACCCATCCCACTTAGGGCGAAAAGCATTACAACAAACAAATGATGGACGGAATGCTGACAATGCATACATTCTCCCCCAGTCAAGAGATCTGGGTTAAATCCATCGTTCTTTTGCCCACTACACCACCCCAGTTTAGACATGGCCATATGCAAATCAGTCTTGACCCTGTGCCTCATGGGAACAGTCCAGCCCGAACTGCCAAGCCATGTCTTTCCTGGACCGGAATCAAGCATCCTAGGACCGGTTTCTGGCTATCAGCCGTCATCAGCCAGGATAGCTTGACTCCAGTGGCGTAGTGAGCACGGGTCCCACGTCTGGGAATACCCATCCCACTTAGGGCGAAAAGCATTACAACAAACAAATGATGGACGGAATGCTGACAATGCATACATTCTCCCCCAGTCAAGAGATCTGGGTTAAATCCATCGTTCTTTTGCCCACTACACCACCCCAGTTTAGACATGGCCATATGCAAATCAGTCTTGACCCTGTGCCTCATGGGAACAGTCCAGCCCGAACTGCCAAGCCATGTCTTTCCTGGACCGGAATCAAGCATCCTAGGACCGGTTTCTGGCTATCAGCCGTCATCAGCCAGGATAGCTTGACTCCAGTGGCGTAGTGAGCACGGGTCCCACGTCTGGGAATACCCATCCCACTTAGGGCGAAAAGCATTACAACAAACAAATGATGGACGGAATGCTGACAATGCATACATTCTCCCCCAGTCAAGAGATCTGGGTTAAATCCATCGTTCTTTTGCCCACTACACCACCCCAGTTTAGACATGGCCATATGCAAATCAGTCTTGACCCTGTGCCTCATGGGAACAGTCCAGCCCGAACTGCCAAGCCATGTCTTTCCTGGACCGGAATCAAGCATCCTAGGACCGGTTTCTGGCTATCAGCCGTCATCAGCCAGGATAGCTTGACTCCAGTGGCGTAGTGAGCACGGGTCCCACGTCTGGGAATACCCATCCCACTTAGGGCGAAAAGCATTACAACAAACAAATGATGGACGGAATGCTGACAATGCATACATTCTCCCCCAGTCAAGAGATCTGGGTTAAATCCATCGTTCTTTTGCCCACTACACCACCCCAGTTTAGACATGGCCATATGCAAATCAGTCTTGACCCTGTGCCTCATGGGAACAGTCCAGCCCGAACTGCCAAGCCATGTCTTTCCTGGACCGGAATCAAGCATCCTAGGACCGGTTTCTGGCTATCAGCCGTCATCAGCCAGGATAGCTTGACTCCAGTGGCGTAGTGAGCACGGGTCCCACGTCTGGGAATACCCATCCCACTTAGGGCGAAAAGCATTACAACAAACAAATGATGGACGGAATGCTGACAATGCATACATTCTCCCCCAGTCAAGAGATCTGGGTTAAATCCATCGTTCTTTTGCCCACTACACCACCCCAGTTTAGACATGGCCATATGCAAATCAGTCTTGACCCTGTGCCTCATGGGAACAGTCCAGCCCGAACTGCCAAGCCATGTCTTTCCTGGACCGGAATCAAGCATCCTAGGACCGGTTTCTGGCTATCAGCCGTCATCAGCCAGGATAGCTTGACTCCAGTGGCGTAGTGAGCACGGGTCCCACGTCTGGGAATACCCATCCCACTTAGGGCGAAAAGCATTACAACAAACAAATGATGGACGGAATGCTGACAATGCATACATTCTCCCCCAGTCAAGAGATCTGGGTTAAATCCATCGTTCTTTTGCCCACTACACCACCCCAGTTTAGACATGGCCATATGCAAATCAGTCTTGACCCTGTGCCTCATGGGAACAGTCCAGCCCGAACTGCCAAGCCATGTCTTTCCTGGACCGGAATCAAGCATCCTAGGACCGGTTTCTGGCTATCAGCCGTCATCAGCCAGGATAGCTTGACTCCAGTGGCGTAGTGAGCACGGGTCCCACGTCTGGGAATACCCATCCCACTTAGGGCGAAAAGCATTACAACAAACAAATGATGGACGGAATGCTGACAATGCATACATTCTCCCCCAGTCAAGAGATCTGGGTTAAATCCATCGTTCTTTTGCCCACTACACCACCCCAGTTTAGACATGGCCATATGCAAATCAGTCTTGACCCTGTGCCTCATGGGAACAGTCCAGCCCGAACTGCCAAGCCATGTCTTTCCTGGACCGGAATCAAGCATCCTAGGACCGGTTTCTGGCTATCAGCCGTCATCAGCCAGGATAGCTTGACTCCAGTGGCGTAGTGAGCACGGGTCCCACGTCTGGGAATACCCATCCCACTTAGGGCGAAAAGCATTACAACAAACAAATGATGGACGGAATGCTGACAATGCATACATTCTCCCCCAGTCAAGAGATCTGGGTTAAATCCATCGTTCTTTTGCCCACTACACCACCCCAGTTTAGACATGGCCATATGCAAATCAGTCTTGACCCTGTGCCTCATGGGAACAGTCCAGCCCGAACTGCCAAGCCATGTCTTTCCTGGACCGGAATCAAGCATCCTAGGACCGGTTTCTGGCTATCAGCCGTCATCAGCCAGGATAGCTTGACTCCAGTGGCGTAGTGAGCACGGGTCCCACGTCTGGGAATACCCATCCCACTTAGGGCGAAAAGCATTACAACAAACAAATGATGGACGGAATGCTGACAATGCATACATTCTCCCCCAGTCAAGAGATCTGGGTTAAATCCATCGTTCTTTTGCCCACTACACCACCCCAGTTTAGACATGGCCATATGCAAATCAGTCTTGACCCTGTGCCTCATGGGAACAGTCCAGCCCGAACTGCCAAGCCATGTCTTTCCTGGACCGGAATCAAGCATCCTAGGACCGGTTTCTGGCTATCAGCCGTCATCAGCCAGGATAGCTTGACTCCAGTGGCGTAGTGAGCACGGGTCCCACGTCTGGGAATACCCATCCCACTTAGGGCGAAAAGCATTACAACAAACAAATGATGGACGGAATGCTGACAATGCATACATTCTCCCCCAGTCAAGAGATCTGGGTTAAATCCATCGTTCTTTTGCCCACTACACCACCCCAGTTTAGACATGGCCATATGCAAATCAGTCTTGACCCTGTGCCTCATGGGAACAGTCCAGCCCGAACTGCCAAGCCATGTCTTTCCTGGACCGGAATCAAGCATCCTAGGACCGGTTTCTGGCTATCAGCCGTCATCAGCCAGGATAGCTTGACTCCAGTGGCGTAGTGAGCACGGGTCCCACGTCTGGGAATACCCATCCCACTTAGGGCGAAAAGCATTACAACAAACAAATGATGGACGGAATGCTGACAATGCATACATTCTCCCCCAGTCAAGAGATCTGGGTTAAATCCATCGTTCTTTTGCCCACTACACCACCCCAGTTTAGACATGGCCATATGCAAATCAGTCTTGACCCTGTGCCTCATGGGAACAGTCCAGCCCGAACTGCCAAGCCATGTCTTTCCTGGACCGGAATCAAGCATCCTAGGACCGGTTTCTGGCTATCAGCCGTCATCAGCCAGGATAGCTTGACTCCAGTGGCGTAGTGAGCACGGGTCCCACGTCTGGGAATACCCATCCCACTTAGGGCGAAAAGCATTACAACAAACAAATGATGGACGGAATGCTGACAATGCATACATTCTCCCCCAGTCAAGAGATCTGGGTTAAATCCATCGTTCTTTTGCCCACTACACCACCCCAGTTTAGACATGGCCATATGCAAATCAGTCTTGACCCTGTGCCTCATGGGAACAGTCCAGCCCGAACTGCCAAGCCATGTCTTTCCTGGACCGGAATCAAGCATCCTAGGACCGGTTTCTGGCTATCAGCCGTCATCAGCCAGGATAGCTTGACTCCAGTGGCGTAGTGAGCACGGGTCCCACGTCTGGGAATACCCATCCCACTTAGGGCGAAAAGCATTACAACAAACAAATGATGGACGGAATGCTGACAATGCATACATTCTCCCCCAGTCAAGAGATCTGGGTTAAATCCATCGTTCTTTTGCCCACTACACCACCCCAGTTTAGACATGGCCATATGCAAATCAGTCTTGACCCTGTGCCTCATGGGAACAGTCCAGCCCGAACTGCCAAGCCATGTCTTTCCTGGACCGGAATCAAGCATCCTAGGACCGGTTTCTGGCTATCAGCCGTCATCAGCCAGGATAGCTTGACTCCAGTGGCGTAGTGAGCACGGGTCCCACGTCTGGGAATACCCATCCCACTTAGGGCGAAAAGCATTACAACAAACAAATGATGGACGGAATGCTGACAATGCATACATTCTCCCCCAGTCAAGAGATCTGGGTTAAATCCATCGTTCTTTTGCCCACTACACCACCCCAGTTTAGACATGGCCATATGCAAATCAGTCTTGACCCTGTGCCTCATGGGAACAGTCCAGCCCGAACTGCCAAGCCATGTCTTTCCTGGACCGGAATCAAGCATCCTAGGACCGGTTTCTGGCTATCAGCCGTCATCAGCCAGGATAGCTTGACTCCAGTGGCGTAGTGAGCACGGGTCCCACGTCTGGGAATACCCATCCCACTTAGGGCGAAAAGCATTACAACAAACAAATGATGGACGGAATGCTGACAATGCATACATTCTCCCCCAGTCAAGAGATCTGGGTTAAATCCATCGTTCTTTTGCCCACTACACCACCCCAGTTTAGACATGGCCATATGCAAATCAGTCTTGACCCTGTGCCTCATGGGAACAGTCCAGCCCGAACTGCCAAGCCATGTCTTTCCTGGACCGGAATCAAGCATCCTAGGACCGGTTTCTGGCTATCAGCCGTCATCAGCCAGGATAGCTTGACTCCAGTGGCGTAGTGAGCACGGGTCCCACGTCTGGGAATACCCATCCCACTTAGGGCGAAAAGCATTACAACAAACAAATGATGGACGGAATGCTGACAATGCATACATTCTCCCCCAGTCAAGAGATCTGGGTTAAATCCATCGTTCTTTTGCCCACTACACCACCCCAGTTTAGACATGGCCATATGCAAATCAGTCTTGACCCTGTGCCTCATGGGAACAGTCCAGCCCGAACTGCCAAGCCATGTCTTTCCTGGACCGGAATCAAGCATCCTAGGACCGGTTTCTGGCTATCAGCCGTCATCAGCCAGGATAGCTTGACTCCAGTGGCGTAGTGAGCACGGGTCCCACGTCTGGGAATACCCATCCCACTTAGGGCGAAAAGCATTACAACAAACAAATGATGGACGGAATGCTGACAATGCATACATTCTCCCCCAGTCAAGAGATCTGGGTTAAATCCATCGTTCTTTTGCCCACTACACCACCCCAGTTTAGACATGGCCATATGCAAATCAGTCTTGACCCTGTGCCTCATGGGAACAGTCCAGCCCGAACTGCCAAGCCATGTCTTTCCTGGACCGGAATCAAGCATCCTAGGACCGGTTTCTGGCTATCAGCCGTCATCAGCCAGGATAGCTTGACTCCAGTGGCGTAGTGAGCACGGGTCCCACGTCTGGGAATACCCATCCCACTTAGGGCGAAAAGCATTACAACAAACAAATGATGGACGGAATGCTGACAATGCATACATTCTCCCCCAGTCAAGAGATCTGGGTTAAATCCATCGTTCTTTTGCCCACTACACCACCCCAGTTTAGACATGGCCATATGCAAATCAGTCTTGACCCTGTGCCTCATGGGAACAGTCCAGCCCGAACTGCCAAGCCATGTCTTTCCTGGACCGGAATCAAGCATCCTAGGACCGGTTTCTGGCTATCAGCCGTCATCAGCCAGGATAGCTTGACTCCAGTGGCGTAGTGAGCACGGGTCCCACGTCTGGGAATACCCATCCCACTTAGGGCGAAAAGCATTACAACAAACAAATGATGGACGGAATGCTGACAATGCATACATTCTCCCCCAGTCAAGAGATCTGGGTTAAATCCATCGTTCTTTTGCCCACTACACCACCCCAGTTTAGACATGGCCATATGCAAATCAGTCTTGACCCTGTGCCTCATGGGAACAGTCCAGCCCGAACTGCCAAGCCATGTCTTTCCTGGACCGAAATCAAGCATCATAGGACCGGTTTCTGGCTATCAGCCGTCATCAGCCAGGATAGCTTGACTCCAGTGGCGTAGTGAGCACGGGTCCCACGTCTGGGAATACCCATCCCACTTAGGGCGAAAAGCATTACAACAAACAAATGATGGACGGAATGCTGACAATGCATACATTCTCCCCCAGTCAAGAGATCTGGGTTAAATCCATCGTTCTTTTGCCCACTACACCACCCCAGTTTAGACATGGCCATATGCAAATCAGTCTTGACCCTGTGCCTCATGGGAACAGTCCAGCCCGAACTGCCAAGCCATGTCTTTCCTGGACCGGAATCAAGCATCCTAGGACCGGTTTCTGGCTATCAGCCGTCATCAGCCAGGATAGCTTGACTCCAGTGGCGTAGTGAGCACGGGTCCCACGTCTGGGAATACCCATCCCACTTAGGGCGAAAAGCATTACAACAAACAAATATAACATAGGCATCGAGGAAGGCACGTGAGATTGGGCAATATAACCTGTGCGAAGGCAAGTGTGGCATGACATATTCACGGTGTGGTGTTACAGTGCACATGGGCTAGAGTGTGTCATAGCATACGCACTAGCTGGTGGAATACAACACAGAGGTGTGTGGCACTTGGCGGGCACTGGTGGGTGTAACACAGCATTGGGCTCAGCCAGGAGCGTGCTGTGACTCTCAAGTGAGGTTCGTCTCCTTTCCAGAGAATAAAATAAAAAGTATTACACATCCAGCGGTGGATGTGTTTTTTATTAACCGTGAGGAGGGTTTCTTGCATAGTTTGGTCGAATTTTTGTTGAATCCGCTTTGAATGGCTTGGTGTACGTGTGTATTAAATGTGCCCGTCAATAGCTACCCATGTTTGCATACATAAATGACAAGGGTGTCTACTTGGAGAGTACCCACCGGCCGGGGCGCCGGGATTAGGCACGGTAGGGCGTCAGACACGTCAGAGCTTCACTAGCGGTGTAAATACATTCCACGTGGATTCATTGTATGCATGGTCACCTTTTAATGAATATCATGCAAATCGTCGTGGTGATAGGTACATACGGTTTGTCCAGCATGTTCTAGGTGTTTCTATAAATATATTTAAAAAAAATAATAATAAAAAACATAAGTGGACTGAGCAGGGGGGCAACCTTCTAAAGAATTTAAATAAAAAAAACGCCATGCCCCGGGGGTTGGGGTCCCCGGGGCTGATTAAGGCTGTACTATGCTGTATCACACAACAAAACATGTTGTGTGATACAGCATAGTACAGCCGATATACAGCTGAATCAATTAAATTAGCAAGTAGCTGATTTAAAAGTACTAATTTTGACCACAGTTATGTAAACAACGGAGTTTATTGTTAATGAAGTATATGTATTTATGTATATTTATACAAAATTACAAGATGGCACTCACGTTAGTAGGAGAGTGCTTGTCCCTTCTTGATTTCAGTGCATGAATGGAATGCTTTTTAAACATGCCTCCTTCGGTGTGTCATGAACACCGACGAAGGCTTTTCGCCGAAACGCGTTTGTTTGTTGGTTGCTGAATAAAGTACTCAAGTGCCCCCCTGAGAGTGCGGTATTTTCTTTGTGACTGAAAGAATCGAGCGAAAATACATAGCAGAACCCACCACCGCAAACCGGCACCCGCCCGTGAGTGCTCCGCTTCAGGTGGACTTTGAGCATTGATGTGTAAACGGAATCACCGCTGTAACTGCTGAGCACGAGGAAAGGACTCAAACGTGGATTATATCGAATATCCGAATCAGAGTGGAGATCGAGGACGTAACCACCGGTGAGCTGTGCTAACTTTATTTAAGTATACAGCAGTGTAAAAACAGCAGGGCGTAAAGGGTGGGGCGCTGGAAACTTATACAGCAACATAGAGACTTTTTCGGAGGGGGCATGTTTTGTGTGTAAACGTGCCGCGAGGCGGCAAAAGATATGTTCAAAAAACAGGGGGGAGCAGCACATTCAAGCGTGCAGGACCCCAGACAACTGAAAAGCAAACTCATTGAACTTTTGTCAAGACTGGAGCGGCTATACGAATGTGAGACACGCAAATGGTGGGAGGCCACCAGTTTACAGAGCTATATAGAAGAAAACAGGGTCCCGAGGGGACTACGAGTGTATACAGTCCCATCATATGAGAATCCGGACCCGCAGCTTCTCATAGAATGGGCGGACCACACGGCACAGTACTGTCAAGGGTCCCTGGGGATATTGGTGAAGTATGCCTGGAGTGATCACGATAAGGCATTAGGGGAGATTAAAGATCTAGAAGAAGAACTGGCTAAAGAAGAAGATCAGAGTAAGTTGGAAGAACTTAAGGGGCAAATGAAGGCAAGATTATTAAAATATGAACAAAAGATTAAATCTAGAAAACAGGAGAAATTTATTCGGGATGAGAATGATTACCTACAAGGAAGAGTTTTAACTTTTGCCCGCAAGTTTGATGGTCCTAGAAAAGAATTAAATCAGAGATCGAGACAGCTGACATCACAAAGAGTGGAGACTTTTGAATCAGATCTAACAGAAAACGAATCAAGTGATGATCAAGTAGGAAGACCAGTGGAAGGGAGAAAAATAGCAACTCCTTTTCACGAGGAGTTTCAAATAATTCGCCAATCATGGTTATGGGGGGAAAGAACAAGCCACCTGAAGGAAGGGCAGAAAAACGCAGCGAGCTGTTGGGGGCAGGAAGAGGAAAAGCACCACCATGGGCCAATCGCAACAACAAGAAATCGAGCAAGTGGCAATAGAGACAACGAATTTGACAGTGGTAAACCACACAAAGAAACCTCTCACGGATATCGAAATTAAGGTATTAAGCCTAGGACTTACTTTTTGCCCCACTAATCATCTGGAGCACACGCAAACCAGAATTGATCTTTTTAGTTTCATACGCAAATTGAAACTACATAAGTATTTCAAACTAAGACCGAATACCAAGGATTTCAAAACAGGGTCTTTAAGATTGACAGTCACAGATACATTAACTGGTAAGGACTTGCCAGCAATCGAACTTCTAGAGAATCTTGGATCAGAAAGCAAGGACAATCTAGCTGCTGAAGGCAACATGGCAGAAAGAGCCAAGAAAGTAGGCATCGAACAAGAAAGAGAAGAGAGCCCATTTAAGCCTACATCTCTTTTCAATCCCCAAATGCCATTAGACGCAATTGATGTCTTTTCAGAGGCCATGGTTAATGACCTACTAAAGTTCAGGTCAAAGAAGTATGGACATCAAATAAGGAGCAACATAACAATTGCGGAAAAGATAGCTCTACAGAATTTAATGTAGGATGGATCAATAATAATTAAACCTTCAGATAAAGGTGGTAATGTGGTTCTCCAAACCAGGGAACAGTATTGTAACGGAGCTTTGCATCAACTCTCGGACGGAAAACACTACGAGAAGTCAACCAGTGATGTCTATCAGCAAAGTATCAAACTGTATGATGAATTAATTCGCAAGTGGTATGACAAATTAATGTTGGGGACAGAAGAATATCTGTTCCTATATAGGAGTAATCCAGTAATTCCCACCTTTTATCACATCCCGAAACTGCATAAAGACAATCTGCATCCACCTGGCAGACCAATTGTGTCTTCTTTGAACAGTTTGACTGAGCATCTATCAATGTTCATTGATCACTTTTTATTCTCTTTTGTGGTACAGCTTGCATCCTATATTAAAGACACCAAGGATTTTCTGAATAAAATCACTAAGATAACATGGGACCCTACCTACCCACTAATGGTGCTGGATATTACAAGCTTATATACTTGTATAGAGCACGAGCATGGTGTAAGGGCCATACAGTTTTATCTGGAGAAACGTCAGTTACGGTATTCTGAAAATAACCAAATGCTAATAGAGTTTGTGGAGTTCTGTCTTACAAACAATATTTTCTTGTTTGGGGATCAATATTTCAGACAGACATCCGGTACAACGATGGGCACCTGCTTCGCCCCCAGTTATGCAAACTTGTTTGTTGGCTGGTGGGAGGAGTGGGTGCCCAAAACCTATTCAGGTCAGAGCAGTGGCAAGGTGGTGGAGTGGTATCGGTATATCGATGACCTGTTCATTGTATGGCAGGGTACAGTGGATTCAGCCCTTGGATATATAGATGCCCTCAATAATAATGACCTTAACCTACACTTTTCGGGAACAGTGAGTCCAGTGGCAGTGGACTACCTGGACCTGAGAGTGTTTGTAGAAGATCGTAAGATACACACGGCATTATACCGCAAATCCACAGCGGGCAATTCAACACTTTATGCCACCAGCAATCATCCACCCAAACTCATTCAAAGCATTCCGTACGGCGAGCTTCTCAGACTAAAGAGAAACAGCACTAGGGAGAAGGACTTTGAGGTGGCTGCCACAGAGTGTATCTCTAGATTTACTGTGAGGGGGTACGAGCCCATAGCTTTAACAAGAAACTTGCAGAAGGTAAGAGGGATCCCGAGAGATAAACTTTTATTGGATAGACAGAAACAGATGGAAAAAGGTAATAATGATAAGGGTAAATTCCGGATGGTTACCCCTTATTCTTCAGAAGCCAACCATTTGAAATATATGCTCAAGAAAAACTAGCATATTTTGAAGACAGATAGTGTTATGTGTGATGATGTTCCGGCACATCCTCTAGTAACCTTTAAGAAAGCTAGGTCTTTACGAGACATGCTGGTAAGAAGCCATCTAGAGAAAGCACCACAAAGAATGAGCACTCTAACGAAAATGAAGGGGTTCTTTCCCTGCGGCAGGTGTAAAGCATGCTCTAAAAGCAGAAGAGTCCTGTCGTATAAGATACCAGACACGGGGAAAACAAAAGAAATAGCGAAGTTCATAACCTGTAGCACACCGTATGCAGTATACTGTCTGGTGTGCCCATGCGGTTTACACTATATAGGTAGCACAATCCATCAACTGAAGATCGGGATATTGGAATATCTAAGAGCCATAGACAAAGTGGATGCCGCATATCCTGTGGTACGCCACTTTGCCGAATTTCACCAGAGTGATAGAAATCAATTGCAGTATTTTGGTCTAGATTGTGTTTCCATGGTTTTATATGAGTCAAATGTCCAACTAACTATAACGTCCCTGAAACCTATGTTTTTTTTGTGAATTTCAAAGGTTTTTTAAATGCTAATTCATAACTATAACGTCTGTAAAACCTATAGTTTTTTCAGTGGTTAGTCAACAAGCTTGCAGGTCAAGCGAAACGCGTCTAACGATTTAGCTGACTGAAATAAAGGAAATTTTGCGCATAAGACACGGTGTCGGCTCTCCTGCTTTGTGAGGAACTTTGCCAAATATTATCGGACTGTGCTTGGGAGGTCCGTCCGTCGACGCGCCCTCTGGTTTGGAGGTGGTGGGCATACCGAAGCAAATGGAGGTGAAATATATATATATATATATATATATATATATATATATATATATATATATATATATAAATACACACACATATATATATATATTCACAGAAAAAAACAAAGATTAAAGTGACGTGATATTTAGGGGTGAGAATGGCAATTAATAAATATAATTTCAACTAAAAGAAAATAATGTCACAGAACATATCATGAGTGATATAATATTTGAGGTCATAAGTACTGAGTGGTGTGCGGTTGCATGCAGGGCCTGGCATACAGCCTGGTCGTGCTCCACCCCATGAGCACCTAACACCCTGAGGTACCCAACACACAACTGTGCATGACCTTTGGCTGTACGAGGCATGAAGTTGGACAGAGAGAGAGGCTTGCCTCAACGGACATCCATCCACTTGTTATTTTTTAATCATGACTCTCACAGGGTTGAGAAGGTAGTTCTGGCTAAAGTTAGAGGCCAAGAAAAAAACAATACATTTAGCCCTATGGGGGTCAAGGGGATAAGGGTACTCTATACTTCCCTCTTAAACGTTATCTTTTTGTTCATTTTCAGGAGTCCCTGGTTCCTGCAATGGCGGGCACAACATTTCTATTCATGTCGTTGCCAGCCAATCAAAGCGCAAGCTCCACTGGGACTTGCCATCGCTTCTTGCTTCTGTTGGAGGGAGTCGGCTAATTAGAAAAAAAGCCTCATCAGCCAATCAAGTTGCTCTTTTATTTGAAGTTGTGTTTCCCTGCGGAACTCCCACTGGACTCCCGCATACTTAACAGGCCATGTATCTATACATTTTTAGCCTTAATTTCTTAAAAACTTCAAGCATGCTTTCTGGGTAAAGATCTAGCTTTCTGTCAAATTTGGTGTCATTCCATTCAGCCATTTTGGCTGTAGCACTGTTCAAAAATCCCTATTGAAACTGTATAGAAAAACTGTGTTTTCAGATCCCCATTTACCACAGTACCCGCTTGATGGATCACCCTGGAAATTACCAGGAAAGTGCTAAGCTGGATAAAACTTTTTGGGGGAAAGTGACGTGAAGATTCATTAATCAGCGCCAAAGTTATTAGCAAAACAGAAAATAATCCATTTCCTAATGAAACTAGGTCCATTCCATAGCTACACAGTGGTTACTGCCACTGTGCACTGTTGGTGTCAGCGTTTGGGTGACCAAATCCCTTGTTAATGATACAAATAACTATATGCTGCCCTCTGAGAGTTCAAAATCAAAAGCTGTTCAAACTCAAGGGAAAGCATAACACCGACGAGTTTCTAACCCACAGTCTTTCTCATTACTAATGATAGTGCTTTCACCAACTCTATTTAAGCGCTTCTGCTCATGCTCCTTAATGCTGCATTTTGGGAGATGCAGCAAGTAAAACAGTAGAGTAGCAACAAATTGTGAACAATACCCACATCGTGACCAAGACTTCTATGGAATTTCTAAGACTTCCCCACCAATTTACATACAATTTTGTCAAGTGACACATTAAAAATCAGCAATTTGTTTGCATGTTTCCCAACAGTATCTTGTTACCCATTATTTACTTCTGACCTATTACATTGCCACTTCAGTGGCCTATGAGCTTAACTTAAATAATCAGCAGAGCTCTCACACTCCATTAGTGTACTACAATATGTAGAGATGTTAAGGCATATTGAGAATCGCAGTTCACTGATTTAAAAAACGAAATAATGAAAACATGAATTAATAACATAGACATTAAACTGTAGCAGTGATGGAATAAATATCTTTGCTGTGTCAGCAGATGCATCTGTCGAGTTAACTCAAATGGAAGCTATGAATTTATTGTCACATCAGTGGTGACTTCTACCTTTATTGCAATCGATAAGTCTATAATTGTTGCAAAAGTAGTTTGATGACATCTTTCAGTATTCCTCAACAAACGAGGAGCGTATTTTCGTTATGTTCATGTTTTGTTCAAAATGTTACCTCCTATCCTGTGGGAATACTGTAATGTCCTAAGTTAGTATATTTTCCATGTATGTTTACATGTTTACATGAAGCTCCTCATCTTTAGTCAGTCCATATAGTTGTCTCATGATATAGCTAGATTAAGTGTGCAATTGCCTCCTCTTTTGCTCTTTTTTGCCACCCCTATTGCATAATAGCTCATCGTTTCCCAGGACTCTTGATGTTCATTTATATAATGTTTTGCTACGGCTTATTGAGGTGTCCTTGTTTAGTACCACTCTGATGGGTTCCAGGATACTCTTCTTTCTGGGCAAATAGTACTGCTAACATATTTTAGCCCACACTTAAATACCAAGACATAACTACATATTGTGATTCACAGTTCAGCCTTTTATCAATTTTGGCAGATATCCCATCTTTTTCTCTGAATGTCTTATCGTTTTTACCTAATTCACATGATTTAACACGTGGTAAAACCCATCAATGGCTGCTCCAACCAAGTTGGAACTTTCCTAATACTGAAGTGACACTTTAGCAGTTTATCTTTCAGCGATGGAGCCCTTCAAATTGTGATGCTTGGTGACTTTCCTATTCTTGGTCCAATAGCGATGCATGAACAATCTTGCATTGATCCAATACACCCCCCGGCTCATGCCCAGATGGCCCCATGGATGGGCTAGGTCCTCATCACCAGTCCGTCCTAGTAGTACATCTTCACGCACGGGCCCCCGATCCCCCTGCACACAGATATACACACCACTATGTACAGGAGTCAGACATACAGGATACTGCACTATCTTGCCTTAACACCGAAGAAAGACACACTGCTGTAACCTAAGGTGACTTGCCCACTCTGTCAGAAGCTGTCAAATAGCTATAGAAGTTTTGTTTGCTCGGTTTATTTTTTTTATTTGTTGTTTTAAAAAAAACGCAAATCAGAAGTAGTTATGTGATTACAGGATGCATTTGAAAATGGACTATTATGATGGGGGGATATTAAAGGCCCATAGAAAATTGCACTAGCAATGAGGCAGAGGTTCAATTATAAAACTATCCCCCAACCAGGACCGACGGCGAGCCACGGCTTCGGCCAGGCAGCACTATATTGCATAGATGTTTGTAAGATAAAGTCTGTACAGTGATTCTTTAAAAAGGTATAACTCTATTCTCAGAAATGATGAGTAGCACTAAAAACGTACAGCTACCAGTAGGAGCAGAAGTAGATTTACAAATAGGAAAATCTGTACATTTACTTTCGCGATCTGGGCCCATTGTTATTATAGGTCCTCCATATTTGTTCTTACACAGTGCTGAGAGACTCATGGAATATGATAGAACTACAAATCTTTACCACCTGAAGTACTCAAGAATCAGGACCTGATCTGCCAGAAGTTGTAACTGATTGTGAATTTAATTTTGCTTTTTGGATTTTTTCTTTTGACTCAGGGATAATGTTCAGTTTTTTAAATCTTAGTAAATAACAGTATTGTTTGAAGGCTCCTAGGTGAGCATTTTGGATGCTCACAATGATAACCTCAGTAGGAGCACAAATGCACAAATTCACAAGAACTTTCATTTGTTCAACTCTACTAGGGAAGGCTTCCTTGTATCAAGCTTTCTCCACAGCAGAAATAATATACTTTTCATCATCACAATCCTGCAAGATGTTAATGATGTAATGGGTGATGACCAGAAAGAGGTTTGTTTCTGCACTAAGGCATGCATATAAATAAATAAATAAAACAAATTACATTGCGCGCGCTGCAACGGCAAATCGGCGATACAGCGCGCAATGTAATTCGTTATATTTATTTATTTATTTATTTACTCAACTCCGTTCGGCCGTATGCCGGAGTTTACAACCCCCCACCCTACCCCTCCCCTGTCCCGTCCACCAGCCCCACAGCACTCCCTCGAGGAGCAGCCACTGCCTTCAATGCTGTTGACCACAATTGTATATCACAAAATTGACTATAAGAAATGATGACAATAAAAACCACAGTAAAAATATTGTTCACCAATATATTGACTCCTATAAATATAATATACATACCAAACATTAGGCTGACAAAATATTGCCAGGAAAAAATATAAATAACTAAAATATTTACTACCATAATATACATAAAAAGTATATTATTTTTAAAATGACATTACTCATGAACAAAATATTGTTTCCATTTTAATATAATATGGAAAGATGAAAAATATTCATAGAAAATATCTGTTGTACAATGTTAATGTAAACTTTTTATTTGGTATCTTAACAATAAGTGATCTTATCTAACATTTTCCCCTTGCAAACTAAAACATTTTTGAAAAATACCTAAAGATACAATGTATATAAATTAGTATAAAAGTCATTTTAAAGTATATATTTCATATTAAAAAAAAAGAAATTTGATTTTTAAAATCCATTCTTACATGCAATATGAATTACAGAAAGTGTTTTAGTAACTAGACACATTCAAAAAATTAAACTTCTTTTATTAAACTATTTTGTATTATTATATGATAAATAAAGTATAATTTAAAAATATAGTGTTATAACCTAAGAATATTCCTTAAAAAAAATACAAAATTCTGCATTCCTAGTAAAATATTAAACATTTCTACAATTATCACTTTTCAAACATTATAAAACTCTTTGACAAGTTTTAAACACATTTAGAATTTAATTGAAAAATTAAAATCAGAAACAAAAAAGTGAAATAAAAAATTAAAGAGAAGTGATTTACAATAATAAATCCAAACCTACAAACAGAATGGAGCTTGACATTCACTGCTTTACTGCCAGTCCAAGAAACCTTTTACTGGAAAGTGTATTAACTGGGGAAAAGAAGTGGCTATGTTTACTATTCTAACTCCAGTCCTTTAAACAGTGGGGAAAGTGTATAATTTGTGGGAGGGGGCTGGTTTACTAATAAAGCTCCAGTCCCACAAACACTGGGGAGATTTCATAAGTAGGGGTAGTGTAATTTACTATTCTAACTCTATCTCACAAAGATCAGTGAGATGTCATAAATGGAGGTCTCAGATTTGGTATTCTAACTCTCATCTCACAAACGTTGGGGGAAGATGTTAAATTAAGAGGGACGGTTCAATTTCCTATTTCCCAGTCACACAAACTTTGATGAAACAGAGGGGTGAAATTTACAATTTCAATATCAGTCTCAAAACATTGAGGAAAGTGCTGAATTTGGGGGAGTGGTCAGATTTTGAAATTGGGTAAAGTGCATAAATGAGGGTATTTACTAATCCAACTAGAATAAAAAAAATTGGGTATCATTATTGAAATTTGTTTCTGATGGGGAGGTGAACATTACTATTTTGGGTTTAGACCTATAACCCAGGGGAAACTTCATGAATTAAGGAGTATCTTTTACTATTGTAACTCCAGTGCATACATGTGAAGGTTTTTGGTACACCTGCAACTAGGACACCACCAGACTGCAGACTAAAAAGTGTAAAAAAAAAAAAAACAATACAGCAGGACAACACATTTAAAAACATTTCATTAAAAGTGAAGTACAAATATAGAAACTTACACATAAAAATGTCAAAGAAAATAATGGCAAAGTAAAACCCAAAATGTTTTAATTAAATAAACCTTGAAACAGTACCCACCCAACCACCGAAAACCCAGAAATCCTGTTAAATAAATTAATTGGAAAACCAAAAACACAATAACCCCAGAAATTTAAAGGTTATTAACATCATTATTCTAATAAGAAAAAGCGTTGAATAAATCTGTATACACAAATAAAAGGTAAAATATTTTAATACTTTATAATTAAAACACTACTCACCAAAACTTCTAAAATAACACACACCTGGTGTTAAGTCGGACGACACCCTGCACCATAAAGGGAGCCCAGCCCAGAGCCACACCTGAAGAACAACAGATGACAAGGAGCTACCCATCATGCAGCTTGGAGCCCCAAGAGGGCCAGAACATCCACCTCCACCACCCCCAGGCCCACCAACCCCCGGACTCCCATGCCCCCCCCCCGGACCACCACAAAGGCAGCGCAGACAAAGACAGTGGACCTTCAGAAAACAAACCAGGCTCACAGACTTAACACCAGAGGATGTCATTGCCCACTACAGGCTCAAAAGGACAACCATTCTACGCATCCTGACCATCATTGCCCACAGGGTGAAAGTACCAACACAGCGGACAACCAAAATCCCTCCGCAGACAAAGCTGCTGGCTGTGCTGTACATGTTGGCCTCTGAGACTTTCCAACCGACAACTGTCAGAGTTTGAGGAGTCTCACAGCCAGCCCTATCCAAGTTCCTCACACCTGTCTTGGATGCCATCATCAGCTTGGTACCCCAGTACCTTCACTTTCCACACACTGTGCAGGAACAGCTGGAAACCAAGCAAGGCTTCTACGCCATAGATGCCTTCCCGCACATGTTGGGGGCAATCGACTGCACACATGTACTCCTCACACCCCCTGCCGCCACTGCACACAATTACCGCAAGAGGAAGCACACACATTCCATCAATGTGCAGGCAATAGTGGACCACCGTGGACTCTTCACCAATGTCGTCGCCAACTACCCAGGTAGTGTGCATGATTCCTTCATCTTCCGACGGTCCATCATCAACCAGCACTTTGAGGCTGGCACCTATGGGAATGCAGTGCTCGTTTGTAAATACCAAATGAACACACCACACACCTCAATTCCACAATCATGCATCTCACAACTCTGGGAATGCACACATTACAAACTCACACACAACATGCCAAACAACATGCCCATCTACCAGACACGACAGCAGAACTTACTGTGGTGACCTGGGCAAGCCATGTACACGAGCCATCAATGGCATGGCACCTCAGCCGCACAATAGCAGAATGTGGGGAGAGTTGGGAACCATGCATGTGCGAAGGAGGCAAGTGACCCATGAATGAGAATGTACACAATGCAAAGTGTGGTGTGAATGCGCTGGCCAGAGGGCAGTATGCAGACCACAGACATGCCCATGTCGACATAAACTGCTGGTGTTTGGAGTGTAGTGAACAGTGGACGCAACCATGTTACCCCAGGCAGTGGGGAAGAGCACGGAAAGTAGCTCATTACGTTCCCCCGGTAAGCAAGAGTGGAGCGGGCTGGACCGGCGTAGGCCAGGGTACAAGTGTGAATAAAAAGCCCGTAGCTCTGGGCGTGGTTCTCTTCCAGAATGGCCAACGTGATTGCCAGGGCGGCGCCTCCCAGTATGTCATGAGACCGATGCCGTGAGCGGCAGTGCCTGCGACCATGTGCGCCTGCTGCACCCCAGGCCACGGGTCCCCAGACCCATTTTGGCCGCCCCAGCGCAACCAGGCCACACCGCTCACCTTCTGACACTGGCATGTGTCAAAGAGGACCCACCACATGCCTGTGCAAGCTCCAAGCCCAAGGCCCACGACCTTAGCAGCCTCCTCAGACCATCACTGTCCTACCAGAGACAGGCCCACAGCACTCCTTTCTCATTGACGTACCCCACAGGTCTACACAGCGGTCAAGTAGGTCACACATTTGTAACTGAGTCTTGATTTTACAATGGCCGACTCCCTTCGATGTGGTGCCACCAACTCTGTGCATAGCGTCGGAACGACACCTGTCTGTGGTCCCTTGATGACAACTGCCTTCGGCCTACGCTGCGGTCGAGTAGGTCACACATTTGGAACTGAGTTTTGATTTCTGTATGTTCATATCATTGTACGCAAGGAGAGGAGTAAGAGGAAGACGTGTTTCAGTTCGGAGGAAAAAAGGATCCTTGTTACGGAGGTGATGTAACACTACCAACAACTGCTCTGGTGCCACTAACTCTGTGAATCGCAAGCCAACGACACGTGCCTGTGGGTCCATGCTGACCGTTGCCTCTGGCCTACACTGCGGTCCTGTAGGTCACACATTTGGAACTGAGTCTTTATTTGTCCATTGCAGAGTTTACATCATTGTACAGGCATCATCGCAGACTGCATGCCCTTTCAGCTCTGGTGCCACTGACTCTGTGCCCCGAAAGTCATGGACACTCTCTGGTTGGACTTTGGTGGCGTCTGAGTATATGGCCTGGGGGTTGTCTTCATCATCATGTAGCTGATACTGACTTGATGTTAAGAATGATTCTGTAGCATTCATCTCCTCCATATTGCCTGTTTCTGCTTGGTACTGCCCTCTGCATCATGCCCTGGAAGAACAGCTTCCACTGTACCCCAAAACACTCCACGACATTCACCTTGGACATTGACGAGGACCCGCTCAGCTCTCGTGGCCCTACCTCAGTGCACCGCAAGTCACCGTCCATTGTGGGTGTGCCTGTGCCAGACGCACTGCATCCGGGTCCACTAACTCTGTGCAGCTCAAATCATGGACCCTGTCTGATTGAATATTGGATGGACTCTGGGTCAATGACGTGAGGGTCCTCAACGCCATGTGTCTGTGGACCTGCACTGACCGCTGCAGCCGGCCTCAACTGCGGTCCACCAGGGTTCACAAATCAAATAGAGTCCTGACGTGCCCGGACAATGCATCACCGCAGGAGGCACACGCCACCACTGCCAGGACCACCTCCAACCAACAACTGCCCGAGTCGAAAGAGTCCCACAGCCAGACTACCAGAGTTGCTCACACCTGTCGTGGATGCCATCATCAGCTTGATACCCTGCTCAGCTCTTCATGTGCCACAGACTCAGTGCACAACAACTCATGGGCCCTTTCTGATTCAGTTTTGTGCTGTGGACAGCTCACGCAGCAATGTCACCTCAGGCAGTGGGGAAGACCTGGGACGATGATGGGGAAGATGAGGCAGGTGTAACACACCCCACTGCATCTGAGGCAGGAATATCTCGAAGGGACAAAACCCTAGACAATCACATAACATGAGCACACTCAGCTCTGGTGCCCCAAAATCAATGCACTTCGACTCACCGACCCTTCTGTTTGCATATTGGGTGACCTCTGTACTTACTCCGGCTACCACCATGATGCTTCGCAGTTGTTTGTGTTATGTTGGTGTTTTTGGTTTCAGCTTAAATAGTGATCACTGTTCAAGTTGTTGCCAGCAGCAACTACTTCATGAGGGCTGGGTTACACTCACCCCACACCCATCCAGCACAGGCGTCACTGTACATGGGACCCTGGCAATAAAAGAGACCAGGCGCATGTGCCCATAGCAAGTTCCACAAACTATCTATGTGTGTCCATGTGGTCATTATGTATGCATGAGGGACATCGGGGCTCTGGGCGTGGTTATGTTATGGTCTTGCCAAGGCAGTAACTAATGCGTGTGTCTCTGTTGTGGGGTCGGCGCCACCCATCACGCAATGGACAATGTTGCAATGTATCATGCCCCCGGAGTGTGGGCTCAGCCGAAGGGGTAAATAAGGGAGCGCAAGCCCGCTCGGGTCCAGGTTCATACATGCCAACTGTTGTGTGTGTCGCCATTACAGCAGCATAAGCCAAAGGTCTACCCTCAACCGCATTGCGAGTTCAGCCAGCCATGAACTCTACATCTGTTTCCACCCTGCCCTTACCATAGACCTACACACATGTGGCCGTCCACCTTCAATGCACAACATCACAGTGTCGTAGTCAGGCTTGTGCACATGCGCAGACAGGCATGATAATTGTGTGCAGTAGGAGTGCAAGTGATGCAACCGCACTGTGCACTTTAGTAAATAGGCTCGGGCTAGGGAGGAGCAGCAGTGAGGCTACATAATACACATTGATGCCACTCATTTGTTACAAGCAGTACATATCAAACAGGAATCACTAAGAAACACATATCACATACCAATGAACCAGTGATACTGCCAACACATCATGCTGAACCAACTATTGACTCATGTCTCTCTGCACAGTCAGAGTGACCAAGGATATGCACTCTGCCCTTGGATGATGACACCCCTCCGGGCCCAGAACACACAGGCCCAGAGGCAGTAAAATGTGGCCCACAAACGCACCAGGGGCATCGTGGAATTCACATTTGGGGGGATGAAGTCACGTTTCAGGTGCCTGGACATCACAGGTGGAAGGCTCCTGTACAGCCCAGACATCGCGTGCAAGATGATCTTTTTTTTATAGTATATATTTTTTATTGAGCGTTCAACTCAAGATACATTATGTAAACACAGTGAAAAGTGCATAGTGAAAGGTGCAAAGTGTATAGGTGCTTGAAGTATCTTCCAATTTACAACATTACAACATTCAATGATAAATAAATATGTCAATTTAAAAACATCCAGCTGTTATGATTCTTGTTGGCATAAAAAGTCCTTAGAAAATGGTAGATTGCACAGTTCCCAAAAATCACAAAATAAAACACGGATTAAAGTGCATATAAGTTCAGTATGGTATAGAATTAGACACGTAGTGTAGCCTAGAATTACATAAAGCGGTCTTAACAGAATATAGCTATTATGCTTATATTGACGAGTCTACCAGCAGTCATTACGTCGGAAACCCCCGGACAAATTTCCTATGGAGCTCCAACGTTTCTCAAACTTCCTAGATGATACTGATCTTAATGCATATCTTCTCTCGAATTCTTTAACTTTAATACGTTTTGATCTCCATTTTTGAAAGGAAGGCATCTTACTACTACGCCAGTTTTGAAGGATTAAAGATCTTGCTACTAACGCAGATATAAATAGGCATTCTTCTTGTATATTTTTTAATATCATGTTTGGGAGCAATATAGTTATCGATGGTAAGAGAATGATCTATAGTAATTCTAAGATACTTTTCAATTTCTTCTCAGAGATCACCAATTTTGGGACAGTCCCAGACAATATGTGACCAAGTACCTCCTCCTTCTTGAGCACAACAAAAGCACCTATCCTCAATCTGTGGATAAAAATTGTGCAAAAAGAATAGTGTCCTACAGATTAACCATTTTGTATAGAAATGCATACGTTTAAAATTAGCGGCTCTTATTACTGTTGCATTCAGTCTGTTAATTATATTCCAAGTTAATTTTGGAAGCTGCAGGTCTTCTTTTTTCTTCCATCTGTATCGTATTTTTCGTAAATGGGGAGAAATGTATTTTCATGAAAAAAATTTCACTCATGCGCTAACTGACCATTTTACCGGAGCGCTTCACTTATGCTTGAACTTGTTGTTATACTTCTAGCATCTATATTCTCCAGAAAGTAACTTTTGTTGATAAATGACCATTTAAGTTCATCTTTTGAGTGAATAAGCCCAATTTCTATCTCAGGCCATTTTTTCCAGGAGTTAGAATTAAGAAAGTCTCTAACTTGTGTATATCCATTCTCCTCCCACTTTCTTAAAATGCCAGATTCTTACAATATCTTCTCCCCAGTATAGAGATGAGGCAACCTTGTTGATCCATTTATCCTGGGGATGCTATAAAATGCTAACAGTTGGGTTTTTTGTTTAAAATTCCATTGGAGAGCCTTATACCGTACTTTCTTAGGATACTTAACTATTCTCGTTGGATCTAAAATGTTATACTTCATTAAGACTTTATTAATGAAAAGAGAATCTATCTCCGGGGGGTCCGACTGTGGGAAAAATCTGTGACTGTTATGTGCAAAATTTGCATAATAATACTCTCTTATATTTGGGGGGGACAACCCACCCTCTTTGATAGAGTAATTTAAAGTGCTAAGTGCCAATCTAGGTGTTTTATTTGCCCATAAAAAGGATGACAGCAGACTATCTATCTCCTTAAAAAAAGACGATTGTAATGCGCATGGAGCAGCTGCAAATAAAAAGTTGAATAGAGGCAGAATAGACATTTGCCACACGGCCTAGTATAAATAACGGGAGTTGGTTCCATCGCATTAAAAGGCGTTTAACTTTTTGTATCAACGGGGTATAATTCAATTGGAATAAGTCCTCTATTTTCTCTGTCACATAAATCCCTAGATATCTCTTCGGGTGAGAATTATACACTGACCTAAAATTCGGCAATAACATTTCAACAGAGCAATTGCAGAGCAACATTTCGGCCTTGGCCTTATTTATTTTATAGCCCCCTACTGCCTGGAAGTCCGAGAAAATCCCTAGGGTTTCCTCCTCAGTATACTCTTTGGGGTTTTAAAAAAGGACACTGTCATTTGCATATAGTTTTATGTTGGTCATCTCTTGTAGGGGGGCAGTACGTGACGTTTTTTGTCTAATCGCTATTGCCAGGGGTTCGAGAAATAAAGCAAATAGGATAGGGGATAAAGGACAACCTTGTCTAGTACCCCTATTTATCCGACAAGTGCCCACCTTCATAGAGTTAATTAATATTTGCACCTGTGAGTCCTTGTATACATTTCTTATTAATTGTATGAACACTTTTGGGAAGCCATACTTTTCCAGAATTAGAAATAGACACTCCCATGATACCAGATCGAATGCTTTCTCGGCATTTAAAAGCCACACCTTTGCCTCTGTCCCCTTTTTTATTAAAATAATCTAGCGCTTCTATTCTGTCTCCCAACTACAAATCCAAATTGATCCATACTATTAAGTGAGTCCACAATTCTAATAAGTCTGTTTGTAAGCAGCTTTGTTGAAATTTTATAATCCACATTAAGCAGATTTATAGGCCTATAGGAGTTGAGATTTTCCCTATTCTTATCCTTCTTTAGAACGCTAACCACAACTGCTGTATGAAAAGATGCTGGAGGTTCGCCTCCTTTAAGTAAGTGGTTGGCCAATTTGAAAATTTGTGCGTTGAGAGTTGAGGCAAATCTTTTATAAAATTTGGCTGGCAGACCATCTTCTCCGGTTGCTTTACAGTTTGCCATAGAACCAATCACCTATTCAAGTACTTCATTTGGGAATTCATCTAATAGTTCTTCCCTGAATTCCCTATTTAGGTGAGGGATTGGCAAGATATCGAAGAAGCTAGAAATATGGTCAGAAGACACGTGATGGTCTGACTGATGGATTTCTTTATAATGTTTAAAAAAGGCAACTGAGATATCGTCGGTTCTTGTTAGTCGTATTTTAGCTGCCTCATCCCAGATACTTTCAATTCTGTTTTGAACCTGTTTCTCTTTTGCCTGCTATGCTAAGAGCTTCCCTGTATATTCACTCTCTTCGTACACTGTCTGAAGGTATGTCATACTTGCTACTTCTCCTAGTTGATAATAATACTCCTGCATTTGTATTTTTGCCTGGAGTAACTCTTGTCTTGTATTAGAATTCCTATCCTTTATACACTCCAGGTTCGCCTGCGCAAGTCTTACCTCAATCTTTAATCTTTCCTCTTATGTTGCCCTTTGTGGAGGGATTTCTTTCGATGTAATTATGCCTCTTAGTGTAGCCTTAAATGCATCCCAAACTATATTAGTTGGAGCCGAGTGTTTATTGATGGAAAAATAGACGCTAATGTCATTGGCTATGTCTGTACACCAGGACTCGTTTTCCAGATTAAGTTTATTAAAATACCATCTTCGAGGTGGTTTCCCCTCAAGCTCTCCAAAAACAATTTCTATTTTAATTAAAGCATGATCAGAAAATGCGTTTGGAATATGATCATACTTATTGACAGTAAGGTCATGTGAGATCAAAAAGAAATCTATTGTGGATGCCTAGTCATACTTTGCCGAGAAGCATGACTAGTCACGATTTCCGGGGTTTTGAAGGCACCATCTATCTACTATGTCTAAATTATTTTTACAACTAGACAGAGCAATAGGCATCAGTGGTTTATTTTGTTTTCGAGCCTTCTTAGAGGAGTCTACTGAGGGGTCCTGGAGAAAATTAAAATCACCCCCCATATTATAGGTCCGGGTATGTAGGATAAAGCCTGTGCAAGATGATCGTTGCATGTTGTGTGTTGCACAACATATGTATACGCACCAATGCCCCATGGCTACAAGTGCCAGATGCACCGGACGATGATGAGGAAGATGAGGCATGTGGACCACACCCCACTTTAGCTGCAGCAGGAATAGCCCGTAGGAACTCCATCATTGACAATTTCTTCACATGAGCACGTCACATTGTCACAGTCCTTAGCAGACATGGGACAGTACAAAATGTGTAAATAAATTCTTTCATACACACATTCCCTGACTGCTTGTCATTCCTGTGTACAGGTATATGTTTATGTTTATGTTTTTAAGATTTTTATTGCGCACGAATACCCTAGGGTGTCTCGGCGCATGTAGAACTTCCCAATAACATAAGACATCTGAGGAGATTACTGGTTAAATAACCAAGTCTTTAGGAGCCTGCGAAACATCATGAGGGTAGGGGCAGTTTTTATGGCCAATGGGAGGGAATTCCACAACCTGGGAGTTGCCACCAGAAAGCGTCTGTCTCCCCATGTGGACGTTCTAGTGCGTGGCACCGGGAACACGTGGGTGGAGGCTGACCGTAAAGTTCTTTTAGGAACATAAATCCGGAAAGCGTCCTTCAGGAACTTAGGTCCTGAATCATGAATAGCTTTATAGGCAATACATAGAGCCTTGAACTTTATCCGACTCTTTACTCTCAGCCAATGCAGATGGTGTATGGCTGCAGATGTAGGATGACGAAATGGAACGTTAAGCAGTAATCTGGCTGCCGCGTTCTGTACTGATTGCAGCTTGGCTAGCACCTGCTCCTGAGCATTGAGGAAGAAGCCATTGCCATAGTCCATTTTTGAGAAAACAAGAGTGGTAATTAAGGTTTTTCCTGCGGTTGAGGGAAGTAATGTGAGCAACTTCTTGATTTTTCTCAACGTATAAAAGGAGGATGCCGCCACAGCGTTGACGTGATGCTTAAAAGACAATTTGTTATCGAACATGATGCAGAGATTCCTGACCTTGGTGACTGGAGTGGGGGGGGGGGACCCATATCGCTGGGCCACCAGATCGAAGACCACTCAGGAGAAGGCCTGCCAAAGGTCAGCACCTCGGTCTTATCCGAGTTCAATTTTAAACTGTTATCCGCCATCCATGAGCTAATGGCCAACATCCCTTCTTGGAATTTAGCGGCGACTGCGGGACCATCTTTTTGAATAGCCAACACCAATTGGGTGTCGTCAGCGTAGGTGGTTAGCTGCAACTTATGAGCTTTTATAACCCTCGCCAGGTCCGCCATATATATACTAAATAGTGTGGGGCTTAGCGAGGATCCCTGTGGGACCCCGCAAGGGAGAGTGAAAGTGGGTGAATAGAAATTACCCAGTTTCACCGCTTGAGTACGGTTGGCCAGAAACGAGGAAATGAGATCTTTTGCATGATGAGTTACCCCCATGGATGTGACACGGTCGACCAAGATGGAGTGGTCGACCGTGTCGAAGGCGGCGGACAGATCAAGGAGCACCAGGATCGCGGCCCCCCTAGATCCATGATGGACCTGATCTCATCGGAGGCCTTTACCAATGCCGTTTCTGTGCCGTGATATTTCCTGAACCCAAACTGAGTATCATCTAATAAATTGTGGTGGTCGATGATTGCAGATAATTGTAGGTTCATGACTGACTCAAATATTTTGGCCGGGAAAGGTAAGCAAGCGATAGGCCTATAGCTAGCTGAGTCAGTGAGATCTAAAGATGTTTTTTTCAGTAAAGGTTTAATTACTGCCTTTTTCCAGACTTCCGGGTAGATGCCTGATTGAAAAATGGAATTACACAGATCCGTGAGGGGAGGTGCTATGACCTCAGTAAGAGTGTTCAATATCGCGGGGGGACATGGGTCAAACGGGGAGCCGGATTTGATGGAAGTAACCAATCTACTGATGTGTTCAGTTGAGACCGGACGGAAGTTGATGAACTTGGGCGTGTGAGAGAGAAAATCGGGGGCAGCTAAGCACGTAGGGAGGGAGAAAGATGAGTAGATCCTGGAGACCTTATTAAAAAAAAAAACTGGCCAACGCATTGCATAGAACCTGAGAGGGTTCCGTCGAAGGGCCTGTAGGGGGGTTGGACAAGGTGTCAACTACCTGAAACAGCTTTTTAGCTGAATTTTGAGCTAATTCAATTTGGGCCAGAAAGAAGATACTTTTACATTTCACAATGTGTTTTTTGTATACTGCCAAGGCATCTTTATAAGTCTGCCTGTCGACAGGAGTATAGTGCTTTCGCCACCGCCTTTCCAGGTTCCTGCAATGTTGACGCTGTAAGCGGAGATCGTCTGGCAGATGGGGATACCCTGTTAGAGATGAAAGATTTAGCTGGGACCACATGGTTCACTGCATCGGAAATCCATTCCTGGAATCTGCTGGACGTTACGCTGGGATTAGGGGAAGCCTCATAACGGGACTCTACTAGCGTCTGGGAAAGAAGTGAGTGGTCCAAGTTTTCCAGGCTCTAGAGCTAATGGAAATACGGGGCAGGGGTTTGGAAAGGTTGAAGTTGTTAGCCTGGATGGTGAAGATTACAGCGGAATGGTCTGACCATACCACCGGACTTACTGACAGTAAGGAAAGCTTAGGGTTATTGGTGAACAGCCCGTCCAACGTGTGACCAGCTTGATATGTGGGGACGTCTACCAATTGAGATAAACCGGCCACTTGTAGGTCAGCTGTTAGTTGGGAAGTGTCTTTATTCTCAAGGTCCTCTAAGTGGAAATTGAAGTCACCTAGGATGGTAAAGTCCGGGTGGCTTAATGAGAATTCTACAAATTCTTCCAGGGCCAGAAGGAAGCGCGCATGAGGGCCCGGGGGACGATATAACAGAATCCCTTTAAAGGCTTGATTGTGGTTGAGTGAGATAGCAAAGAGGAACGCTTCACAGTATGGTCGACTTAGAGGGTCAATTTTGAGTCTTAGGTTATCTTTATGAATAATGGCTAAACCACCTCCTCTTCCAGTAGTTCTGTCTTGTCTCACCACACAGAAACCCTCTGGGGTGGCAGAGCAAAAATCCGGGCCCGAGGAGGCATCTCCCCAAGATTCCGTAATAAACAAGATATCAAGCTCCTGAGTTATAATAAATTCCCTTATTTCCCAACAATGACTCGGGAGAGAACGGGCATTAATGAGTGCTGCTCGACTGTGGCGAATGGAACATGGACCTGAGCCAGTAGTGTGCTTTACAGGGGTGGGACGGGGGAGAGCGAATTTGCAGCCTGGACATAAGGCAGGTATGGATTGAAGACAGGTAGCAGGGGGCAGACATAAGCATTGATCACTAGGGAGCCCTAAGTTAAAATCCATCAGCTGGGAATGAGAGTAATATAACCTAGTGCTCTGGTAGGCCTGCTCCGCACGGCCAGGAGGGGTGGCCCTGGGCCCGGAGCTGGCGCGGATGGTAGCAGACGTACGCGTCATCGGCTCTAAAAATGCCGTCTGCGAGTCACGTGAGGGGGGGGTGTGTCACGGAAGAGCTGAAGCGTGTGACCTGCCCTGCAAAAATTATCCTAGAGGAACATTGAACACAGCTCCAAGTGAAATGCTAAAAACAATACGGCGATGTTAAAACACAAGTGTGAAAACAAATATTAAGCTTTCCAGCAAATTCCCCCAAACAGTACCAATATTTCCCAGGACTTTGTTAAGGAGAAGTCCGCTGCGCGCTCGCGTCTCGGCTCTAAAAATGCCGTCTGCGAGTCACGTGAGGGGGGGTGTGTCACGGAAGAGCTGAAGCGTGTGTCCTGCCCTGCAAAAATGATCCTAGAGGAGCATTGAACACAGCTCCAAGTGCAATGCTAAAAACAATACGGCGATGTTAAAACACAAATGTGAAAAGAAATATTAAGCTTTCCAGCAAATTCCCCCAAACAGTACCAATATTTCCCAGGACTTTGTTAAGGAGAAGTCCGCTGCGCGCTCGCGTCTCGGCTCTAAAAATGCCGTCTGCGAGTCACGTGAGGGGGTTGTGTCACGGAAGAGCTGAAGCGTGTGACCTGCCCTGCAAAAATGATCCTAGAGGAGCATTGAACACAGCTCCAAGTGCAATGCTAAAAACAATACGGCGATGTTAAAACACAAATGTGAAAACAAATATTAAGCTTTCCAGCAAATTCCCCCAAACAGTACCAATATTTCCCAGGACTTTGTTAAGGAGAAGTCCGCTGCGCGCTCGCGTCTCGGCTCTAAAAATGCCGTCTGCGAGTCACGTGAGGGGGGTGTGTCACGGAAGAGCTGAAGCGTGTGACCTGCCCTGCAAAAATGATCCTAGAGGAGCATTGAACACAGCTCCAAGTGCAATGCTAAAAACAATACGGCGATGTTAAAACACAAATGTGAAAACAAATATTAAGCTTTCCAGCAAATTCCCCCAAACAGTACCAATATTTCCCAGGACTTTGTTAAGGAGAAGTCCGCTGCACGCTCGTGTCTCGGCTCTAAAAATGCCGTCTGCGAGTCACGTGAGGGGGGGTGTGTCACGGAAGAGCTGAAGCGTGTGACCTGCCCTGCAAAAATGATCCTAGAGGAGCATTGAACACAGCTCCAAGTGAAATGCTAAAAACAATACGGCGATGTTAAAACACAAATGTGAAAAGAAATATTAAGCTTTCCAGCAAATTCCCCCAACAGTACCAATTTTTCCCAGGACTTTGTTAAGGAGATGACTCTGATAAGTGTAAGTGCTAACAATTTTGAAAATTTGGAATAGGTTTTGGGGGTGTCAACTCAGCACAGAGAGGCTGTTTGGGGTGTCACGTTTTTGAAATGCCATTTCTGTGTGTCAGAGATAGTACGAAATCCCACACATCAGCGTCTCACATGTGTCCCACTTAATTGCATAAAGGCAGTCATTTGTGACCTACTTTTGACATCAGGGATTCATTTGGGGTCAGATATGTACCACCATGATGCAGGGATGCACCCTATGACTCAAGTCCCACAACATGTGCAACATGGACGTGAGGGGGAATCACTGCCCCTACATTTGTACATGCTTTCATACTTGATTAATCATGTACATGACACATCTGTGTGTATTGGAAGGTATTATTCACGTAGAGTGGAGTGTTGAAGCTGTCTTAGTACTCGGCCACACAGGCAACACTTTACAATGTTGCCCCGTGGAGGGCCAGCCAGAATCCTATAGGGATTGACAAGTTACTGGGAAGGGAAGAGTCCAGTCTGCAGGCTGATTGATGTGTCATTGTTTTGCAAACAAAATGTGGCGGTCCCTGTCGAGGTGCAGGGTTAGTGTGGCTGGATGTATCGGGGGACAGTGGAAGGTGTTATTCCAGGACACGATGCAGAGTGCAGAACCAAGCAGTGGGAAGCCATAAGGCGCAGATGAATGCTACTGCTTCCTACTTACCACTGAGGCAGATTCATCCTCATCTTCGGCTTCTGGCGTTTCATGTGCCTCACATGTGGGTCGTGGTGTTTGGTCTGCAGCACTGTGCGACACTGACACATCAGGGGCCGGAGATGTGGATGTAAAAGTAGCAGCAGCATTCATCTGCACAATGTCTTGTGGCATCACTCCCATGATGAGGATCTGCAGGGCATGGAAGATCCCATCTACAGCTTTCTTGTGAGCAGCCGTGGTAGCCATTCTTTGCGCCTGCATCCGCTCCATGTTCTTCATGACCCTCCTCATGTTGACCGAATCGCAGATGACATCGCTGTAGCCACTGACTGGACAGTTGTTGTTGTCTCCGAGTCATGACTCCAGCGACGCGAGCCATGGATTGTTGGAGGGCATGTGGCAGACTCTGGGTGACTGTTAGGGAGTGTAAGTGGTCCCTGATGGGACTTAGACACCCACGTACGGCATCCACTTTGGCTGCCATGAGTTGAAACCCCAGCTGCACCTGTTCAGCCAGCCCCCTCTGGCAGTCTAACACACAGCGTTGGAATACCATGTGTTCTTTGGTGAGGTGCTGGAAGCCAGACTTGGTGGTGGGGGCTTCCTGCTGTGTGGTCTGTGCAGGGAGTGGGCTCACCTCGGTGGTGCTGGGCTGACCTGCTACTGGAGGTGGGGTGTGGACAGTGTCCATGAACCGTTGGAGTTCATCCAGGTCGATGTCCTGGTGGTCGTCTCCATCATCACTAACGTGATGTAGGGTCTGCTCTGCAGGAGGTGTTGAATGTCCCTCTGCAATGTAAAGGGGAGATGCAGTTTTACAGTGTGTTACATGTATGTTGACACATTGGCGAAGTTTACATACAGACTGCATGACAATGTACATTGGGACTGTTTGTGGTGAGTTGCCTATTTGATGCGGGACAGTGGACATTTGTACGACATCAGGGATGTGAGATTGTATTCCTACCTTGTCATCTCACAGTTTCCTGCTATGCCAGAAGTGATTGGCCATTTTGTACACCCATGCGGCACCAGTTGTGTCCTGTGTACTGTTGTGAAAGTGTTGCAGTTTGTACCACATTGTTGTCAATGTTGAGGTGCTCTTATTCTTATGTGTGTGTGCAGCATTGTGGGTGAGTTGCCCCTGCAGCTCTGATTTTGTGGCACCTTATCCCTTTCAGGCAGTGTGCCTTTGCCTTCTATGCCTCTACAGTGCTGAGATGTACCGGACTGGGTTGTTTAGGGCTGTTAATCGAGTTGTGACTCTTGGGCATGGTTTGTCCGCAGATGTGTTGTTGACGTCAGGGGTTGTTTGTGCACGTGGATGTGTCAGGGTGTGACCTGTTCCTTTCCGGATGTGGTCCACACTCAGCCACCTCAGTGTTGTGGCATGCACAATGTCATGATTATTGGACTGCAGCCATGCTGATCATTATGTAGTGTCACTTGCATTGTTAGTATGGCTCACAAATGGGCATCTTTGCTGGGTTTCGCACGTGTGCATGTGTTGGTGGTGAGATTGGTAATGTGTGGTGTGGGACCTACTTGGTGTTTGTGTGTGTGCTGCGGTGTGCAACGGGGATCAGGGACATGATCCAAAGTCATTGTGGGTGTGCAGTGTGCTCTACTTAAATGTGCATGTGTGCCATTGTGCCCATCTCCCCCCATCCCTCCAATCCCAGGTCGGTACTCACCCTGTTGATGTTGTGTCAGGTCATGTTGAGCAGTGTCCGGATACCCAACTCCTGGCACCGTGTCCCGACTGATGACTATGGCCACCATTTTCTCCATGTCATCCAGCTCCTGATGTGCCGCTGGACCCCTACCTCCAATGAGCATTGCCGCTTTCATGTTGGCATCAAGTTTCTTCTTGGTTTTGGCCTTCCCATCATTCCAGTGCCTCTTGACCTCTTCCATTGTCCTCCTCAATGCTGCAACTGCATTCACATGGTCCAAGATAGTCTGCCATATTTGCGTCATGTTACCAATGACACATTTGCTATGCCGAACAGTTGTTGGTAGTGTTCTGTCACCTCCGTAACTATGATCCTGTTTTCCTGCGGACTGAACTGCGTCTTCCTCTTCTCTTTGGCATTCCCTGACCCAGAGCCTCCTTGTTGGTCGTCTGTGGAGCTTGTGGGGTTTGTGTCCGGTCCGGGTGCATCCATGGTGCTACGCAGTTTATTTTTTTGGGCCTTTTTTTGTTTTTCTTTTATAGTGCATTTCCCTGCATGACGTGTGGGAATTGCAGGCCTGTCGCTGGTTATCGCTGCTTTTTGTAACGCGATTGGCCACATTGCAACTTTTTTCACATTCGTGTTTTGCGTTTTTTCTGCATCGCGTTAGTTTTAACACGGTCATTTGGCACTTTATCGTGAGACTGTCGCATGGTGCCGCCGAGTTGAGACTACAACGTTAACACAGCTTTATTTTACCGCAATAGACTGCGATGTGTGAAGTTGCGTTAAACAAATTTTGCGATAGTTATCACACGTTCTTGAGAATATCCCCCTATATTTTTTTCCAAAGGATGAATAGCTCAAGTAGTTCCCAGAATCCTATTTACAATGTAAAATAGCAAACAAATAAAAAAATCACTTCTCTATATCGAGAAGTTAGTTGGAATCTTGATACAGTTTACAACACTGCTCTAAACGCTGCATTGCAAACTGTATATCATGGCTACTTAAACTGGAAACTTTCCATATTTAAGATTTTTTTTCAACCAAAATCAATCCTGATGAATGCTTTATTGATTCTTAAGTTAAAGTCCGCATTTTTTTAAATAGATTACGTCACCATCTTGGACCTTACATATAGGAAGTATTTGACTGAGCCAAGAGTCACACTAGCATATGCCACTACATTTTAAATAATGGGGCACAGCACACATGAACAGGGGAGGGTTTTACATAGCACTACCACTTATGTAAGCCAAGGGGCTCATAATGGAGTACATGGCCATTGTTGAATACTAGTAAACGGATGAAAAATCAGTCCATATGACGAGATCATTTTTCCCGAATTATAGTTTACTTAAGTCAATTTATGGTATGGCGTTTAAATATTTAACTAATATGGCTAAGAGTTAGTCAGAAAACGAACGAATGAAAACGCAATAGAGCGTATTGAAAGTGGAATCTCCCATTGTCTTTTTATGACTGCCTGCCATCTATACTGGGAACGTGCCAGAGTTCATTTCTTTGTATTGCATAGCTTATGCAGCACCCTAATCTTCTGAGATGGTTGTTTACCTGTACTTGGAATTGAAGTCGTTTCCGACCACTTCTCTCGAAAGCTTCAAAACTGCAAGGAGTTGCTCTAATTTGAGGTGATATTTTACAAGTCTATGTGCAATTAATATTTTCCTGCAATGGCGTTTAGTTATGGCATTTACCGAATTGATGCAGATCGCCTTTTACAAATCACTGGTGGACTAGTGAGGTGTTCTATTGTGAACGCCGTCCACCTAAAATATCAACATTCCAGACTTCTTTAATTTTTGCAGTCATTACAATGGCACTCCGTTAGGCTTTCATGATACTTTTATTCATGTGAATAGATTGCCCCCGGTTGAAGAGTATGTCTTAAGATTGCAGAAAATAGAGCAGCTAAAAGCACATCCGTAATGGGACAGTATGAGCCTGTATCACTCCACAGAACTGATATTGCTTGACATGGCTTTGAATGTTACTGGCTCCCTGGACAATGGGATCAGAATGTTCATTTAATTTCCCCTTGGGGTCCATCGAAATGTACTTTCTGGCTACCGAAACGGAAGAGAATCTGAATTGAAGTCTTTCATCCTTCACACGCCATGAGCATCTGAATGAAAGGGCCATTATTTTGATAACATACACAAACCAAAAACGCAAACCAGTAGATTTTATACACACACACAGATCTATCTATCTATCTATCTATCTATCTATCTATCTATCTATCTATCTATCTATCTATCTATCTATCTATCTATCTATCTATCTATCTATCTATCTATCTATCTATCTATATGTATATATTTATATACGTACATATATACAACACAACACGTGTGTGTGTCTGTATATATAAACACATACATACATATCAAATTTATGTACACATAAAAGACGCAAACACACACATATGTGTGTGTAAACATATATATACATACATATATATATATAATCCGTAAATATTTTTTTATTAACTAAAAGTATAACATTAATGTGAGTAATTTTTATACCTTTCATTCCTCATAGGTGTTTGTTTGAGGCTGTCCTGGCAGTTTTGGATCAGCAGTTTTCGTATGTGTCAATGGTATTGGCCGTGACATGCAAATAGGTGTAGTTGAAGCTTTAGGTGAGATTTTAGTTTGTCAACATTAAATATTTGAATGATCGAAATTGGCACAATAATGCACCATATTATTTATTTTAAATTATTGACATGGGATTTCAATGAAAAGCATATTGACAAGTTACTGCTAACCAATTCGTATACTACAATACAAATCTTTTTACATAGTGTGGTCATTACAGGTAAGAAATTCAAATTCCACTAATACGTAACTGTTAGCGTAATTTAGCCATTCTTGTTTCTGTCAACCTAACCAAGTATATCATAAGTGACCAATCCTCAGACACATTTTTTAAAAGGTAATAGATAACTACTTATCTTCTGTGTGTAACGTATTGTGGAATGGTGGCAGGTTAGTGCAGATCATATGTCAGCTGTACATCCAAACATGTTTTTCTCATCACTGAAATGACATTGCTCTAAAAAAAAAACACATTGCAATTCACACCTAGATGTAAAGCTTGGTCATAGCTATAAGTCATATTGCATATTTGTACTGCACCTTCTGACCATCCACATCCCATCATGATCTAAACCCATACTGAAATCACAAGTCTTTGCAGCCCATGGTAGGATGTTGCTGTCTATAAGCACTACACACACAGCATCCATACCATAATGACTTGCGATGTGAGCTGAGAAGTGAGATGGATTTGCACGAAAGACATTTCAAAGCATAGGAAGTCTTTGCTGTTAGAACATACTAACAGCTAGGCCTACTTGCTATGACTTCCATTTTGACCATTGTGGAAATATGTTGATGTTAAGCAAGTCTTTATGTGTGTGAGCAGTACGCTTTACCTGTCCTATCATCCCAGCATCTTTCTCCTGTGTGTCTGAGTTGCCTTTTTTATGTGATGCTTCTTGTTTTCAAAATCTCATTGGTGCAAGAAGTTGCAAATGTTTCTATTTGCCCAACATGCATCTTCTTTGTATTCAATATCAAACGCTGGGCCAGAAAAGACAATGCCCATTGTCTCCTTTAAGCCCCCTTTTTATTTATATTTTCATCACTTTGTATGCCCTGGTCTGTCTTATAATTTACTACTACACATAAAAATGCGGAAAACGAACTCCCCCACCACAGTTATGCTCATACTCCAAGCTTGTCTTTCATTTCGAATGCTCATCCATTTGGCTTAACATGACTGCTTAGAGCCCTATATACTAGCAATTCAGTCAAAATGTCTATTCATTTCCATTTGCTGGTCCAAATTGGGGTGTTACCCGCATCTTTGGAGACAATGTGAAAGACATAACTGCATGAACGGACTCTTTTCTTCTTCTCAGAGAGCAGACCAAACAGCTAGAATTACACATTCTAGATTCCTCTTAATAGATGTTTTCTGAAATGCCATCAAGTTGATTCTATGTACTCCGACGTAGGCTTTTTTGCACATACCTCCCCATTCCCTGACTCAATAAGTGTATTGTTGGCCCACTCTTCTCTATGCTTGTACTGGTAATCCCGTGAGCTGGTGAATGTTCTTTGCAGAAAAAACAAATAATGCGAAAGATTTCTAGTAAGATCCTACTGAAAAGAGATATTATGTGATCTCCAATTGCTGATTATTTATGTAATACTGTTGGTAATATCCATTGTTGATGTATAGAATGTATAGAAGTTTGTAAACCTTGTTAGTTCTATTGCACATATATATATATATATATTATCTACTGGCGGTCGCCAGTAGATAGTTATAGTTAGGACCTATTTTCCATAGGAAATCCGCAATATTCTATTCCCAATAAGTCTGGCGCCGAACAACTAATCTTCGCGAAATTTTCCAACCTTTTGGCCAGCTCCGCTGCGCTTCTACCCTGAAAGTTTCATGGTGATTCGTCAAGCGGGGGCCGAGAAAAAAGGGGGGACCCAAAACGCGTTTTCCCCATGCAATTTCCCGTAGGATCTGTTGTCGCAGCTACAGCCCGAACTGCTGAACGGAATTACACCAAATTTGGCAAAGAGGTAGTCCTCAGTTCAGGCTCGTGCCTTTTGCTTAAATGGTGTAAATCCGTTCGGTAGTTCCTGAGAAATTTAGGGTAAAAAAGTTAGTGATATCTATGGCCGGGGAGGATCCGCGCACCCTCACCGCACCCAGGCTCGAGCCCCCCCACACGCGCCGGGGACCACCACCTCCCCGGGCACAAATTATTTAAAATAGGGGGTCCATTACGGATCCCCAAGCCCCGGGGACCACTACCTCCGGTGCTTAAAATTAAGTGGGAGGGGGGCCGCACGGCCCTCCTCCTGGAGCCAAAGATGGCCCTGGGGACCGCCACCCCCCAGGGCCGGCTCCTGCAGTGTCCCGGGGTGCCCACCCCGGGACACTGCTGTTTGCAATGGCAGAGCGGGAGTCTCGCGGCTCCCACACTGCCATTGCAAACTACTTTGCTTCATTGAGGCGAGGGCAGGGAAACCTGCTCTCGCTTCAATGAAGCAAAGACGATTGCTTTTCCACATGGGAGCAGCATGTTAGCTGCTCCCCATGTAGAAAAGCAATGCCGGCTCCCGCAGGAAGCGGGGAGCCGGCTGGGACCGTGGGGGGATTGGGACCCCCCCACGGTCCCCAACAAAATGGCCAGGCTACGGGGGATGGGGTCCCCGGGGCCAGTAGTGGCCCAGGAGGGGGGGCCACAAAGGACCCCTTCCAAAAAATAAATAAATAAAAAAACGGCCCAGGGGGATGGGGTCCCCGGGGCCAAAAGGGGACACAGGAGGGGGTCAAGGCAGCCCCACTCCAAAAAAAACCATTAAAAAAAGGCCATGTCCCGGGGGATGGGGTCCCCGGGGCAAATTATGGCCTCGGGAAGGGGGAATACAAATACAAATTGGGGGCAGACCCTGGGGGATGGGGTCCCCAGGGCCAAAAAATAAGAAAAAGAAGGGGGGCTACACAGCCCCCCTTCTTAAAAAGATTTTTTTTTTTTTAAACGGGATGGGGAGGAGGCCATGCCCCCTCCTTTCATCACTCTGCAAACGCACCACCTGGCGCGTTTGCAGAGGGGGAACGAATTCCCCTTCAATACTGGGGGTGCCTGGGGGCCAACTAGTCCACCAGGAACCTCCAGTGTGCGCCAGGGGGCTGCGTTGCAGAGAGGTGTAATGAGGCCACACCCCTTTTTACACCTCTCTGCAACGCAGCTCCCTGGCGCTTACTGGAGGTACCTGGTGGGCTAGTTGGCCGCCAGGGGACCTCAGGATTCAAGGGGACTTAATCTCCCAACTTAAAACGCGCCACGGGGTGCGTTTGCACAGTGGTGAAGGTAGGGGGTGGGGCCTGAGGTGATACTGTGCAAACACGCCCTGTGGGGCGTTTTAAGTTGGGGAATTCATTCCTCTTTAATCCAGAGGTCCCCTTGGGGACAACTAGCCCACCAGGTACCTCCACTAAGCGCCACGGAGCTGCATTGCAGAGTGTTGTAAAAAGGGGTGTGGCCTCTGAACACCTCTCTGCAACGCCGCTCCCTGGCGCATACTGGAGGTACCTGGTGGGCTAGTTGGCCGCCAGGGGACCTCAGGATTCAAGGGGACTTAATCCCCCAACTTAAAACACCCCACGTGGCACGTTTGCACAGTGGTGAAGGTAGGGGACGGGCCCTGGGGTGAGATCTGTGCAAACACGCGCTGTGGCGCGTTTTAAGTTGGGGAATTAATTCCTCTTCAATCCTGAGGGTCCCTGGGGACCAACTAGCCCACCAGGTTTTTCCAGTAAGCGCCACAGAGCTGTGTTGCAGAGTGTTGTAAAAAGGGGCGTGGCCTCTGAATACCTCTCTGCAATGCAGCTCCCTGGCGCATACTGGAGGTACCTGGTGGGCTAGTTGGCCCCCAGGGGACCTCAGGATTGAAGAGGAATTAATTCCCCAACTTAAAACGCGCCACAGGGCGTGTTTGCACTCGTCACCTCAGGCCCCTCCCCCTTCCTTCACCATTGTACAATTATTCCTCTAAAATCAGCCGAACTACGAATTCCGATTTACTCACCTGTAATCAGGAGAGAACCCAGTGCTGCATCTTTTAGCCCAGCACAGACCTTGAAAAGTAATTCTAAGCGTACTTACCAGTAACTTGTATTTCCTTCCATAGAAATCCATTGTGTGGTTTTCACCAGAAAATTTTCTGTGTCCATTTTTGAAACGTACAAATATTCCTCTAAAATCAGCCGAACTACGAATTCCGATTTACTCACCTGTTATCAGGAGAGAACCCTGGGCTGCATCTTTTAGCCCAGCACTGACCCTGAAAAGTAATTCTAAGCATACTTACCAGTAACTTGTATTTCCTTCCATAGGAATCCAATGTGTGGTTTTCACCAGAAAAGTTTCTATTTTCACAAACTGAAAATATTCCTAAAAAATCGTCTGTATGACTTAAACACATTCTTTCAACTGTTTACAGGAGGTTGGCCAGTGCTGGATCCAGGATCCACCACTGAGTAAGAAAAAGTAACGATAACACTACTTACCTGATAAGTGAATTTTCTGCCATAGGATAACATTGGTGATTCTATGGGAAAAAGTTTCTAAGTGTCAACTTTTAAAATACAATAATCAGTGATGTGATCAGTGATGTCATTTGAGATGTCATCAGTGATGTCTTCAGTGATGTCACTGACCATGTCATGAGGGATGTAATATGTGACGTCATCAGCAGTGCATTGCGGGGGCGCGAGTTATAGTTAGCTGAACTAACTATAACGGGGGAATTTCTAGGGTTTTGTACGAGGGAAATGTCCAGCTAAGTATAACGCCCCTGAAACCTATGTTTTTTTCAGTGAATTTCTAAGGTTTTTTAAATGCCAATTCCTAACTATAACGCCACTGAAACCTATGTTTTTTTCAGTGAATTTCAAAGGTTTTTTAAATGCTAATTCCTAACTATATCAGGCCTGAAACCTATGGTTTTTTCAGTGAATATATATATATATATATATATATATCTATATATATATATATATATATATATATATTCACTTAAAAAACCATAGGTTTCACACAAGTTATAGTTAGCTGTACATTTCACTCGTAAAAAACCAATGAAATTCCACGTTATAGTTAGATCAGGTAACTATAACTCGCGCGCCCGCAATGCACTGCTGATGACGTCACATATTACCACACTTATGACATGGTCAGTGACATCACTCATGACATCAATGATGACATCTGAAATGACACATTGTGCATTGCGGTCGCGCAAGTTATAGTTACCTGATCTAACTATAACGTGGAATTTCATTGGTTTTTTACGAGTGAAATGTACAGCTAACTATAACTTGTGTGAAACCTATGGTTTTTTAAGTGAATTTGCAAGGTTTTTTAAATGCTAATTCCTAACTATAACGTGTGTGAAACCTATGTTTTTTTCAGTGAATTTGTACGGTTTTTTAAATGCTAAGTTATGTATTTATTTTAAATTTTTGCGTGCACGGTGCGCTTCGCGCACCGAGCGCCCACGTTGCGCATTTCGTACCATGCACGCCTCGCCATTTTTTACAAAATATTAATTGTTTTTTTCTCCCTTGGGGGTCCTTAGATTTATATATGAAATGTGATTGTTAATTCTTTTTTTTTTTTTTTTTTTTTTTACCGTACGCGTACGGTAAGCTTACCGTACGCGCACTCCGCGATATTTTTAAAAATTATTAAATTTATTTCTCATACTTTTTGGTCCTTCGTGAACCCCCTGACGAACGCTAGGGGGTCTGCAACTCTCTTCGTTGCCCCCTTTTCATGTTATCAACCTTTGTTTTTCAGTGCGAGAGACAGAAAATGGCGGCCGATACTTTCGGATTTCGACTGATTCGAATGTTTACAGTCATGTAACCACCAATCAGAACTGAGCTCGCGCACGTCACCGTACGCGTACGGTAAGCTTACCGTAAGCGCACGGAGCGCGCTTACAGATATATATATATTGATTTAAATGCTATTTTCTCAGGACCTACTCAACAGATTTACACCAGACCTGCAAAAGGCACATCCCTGACCTGAGGACTACCTCTCTGCCCAATTTCAAGTAATTCTGTTCAGCCGTTCGGGCTGTAGCTCGGACTAAAGGTCCTATGGGAAAATGCATGGGGAAAACACGTTTTGGGACCCCCCTTTTTTCTCAGCCCCCGCTTGACGAATCCCCCCGAGACTTTCAGGGTAGGAGCGGAGCCTAGCGCCCCATTAGTTTTGAAAAATTCGCGAGGATTCGTCAACCGGCGCCAAAGTTATTCCAAATAGAATGTTGCGGATTTCCTATGGAAACACGGTCCTAACTATAACTATCTACTGGCGACCGCCAGTAGATAATATATATATATATATATATATATATATATATATATATATATATATTCACTTAAAAAACCATAGGTTTCACACATGTTATAGTTAGGTGGATCTTTCACTCGTAAAAGACCAATGAAATTCCCCCGTTATAGTTAGTTGAGACAACTATAACTCGTGCGCCCGCAATCCTCTGCTCATGACGTCACATATTACATCACTCATGACATGGTCAGTGGCATCACTCATGACATCACTGATGACATCATCCTTGTGATAGAGTGGCGGTTGCGCGAGTTATAGTTATCTCAACTAACTATAACGGGGGAATTTCATTGGTTTTTTACGAGTGAAATATCCACCTAACTATAACATGTGTGAAACCTATGTTTTTTTAAGTGAATTTGCAAGGTTTTTTAAATGCTAATTCCTAACTATAACGTGTGTGAAACCTATGGTTTTTTCAGTGAATTTGTACGGTTTTTTAAATGCTAAATTATGTATGTATTATTATTTTTTATATATATTTATTTTACAATAAACTAAATACTTTTTTTAAAAAGAAATTTTGGGGGGGGTTTTCACCGTGCGCGCACGCTGCGCGCACCCCCGCGATTTAAAAAAAAAAAAATTTAAAAAATGTTCTGCCTTCGGGGTCCTTCAGGGACCCCCTGACAAAGGCTAGGGGGTCAGGAACTCTCTACCCTGCCCCCTTTTCACGTTTGCCACCTTCCTTTTTCACTCTCGCACTGAAAACAAACAAAATGGCGGCCGACACTTCCTGATTTCGACCGATTCGAACGTTGACTAACATGTAACCACCAATCAGAATTACGCTCGCGCACGTTAGGGTGCTCGCACGGTGTGCGCACGGTGCACGGCTATAGATTTGTATATGCTTTTAAATGCTATTTTCTCAGGAACTACTGAACAGATTGACACCAGACCTGCAAAAGGCACTTCCCTGACCTGAGGACTACTTCTCTGCCAAATTTCAAGTAATTCTGTTCAGCCGTTCGGGCTGTACCTTCGACTAAAGGTCCTATGGAAAAATGCATGGGGAAAACGCGTTTTGGGTCCCCCCTTTTTTCTCGGCCCCCGCTTGATGAATCACCCCGAGACTTTCAGGGTAGGAGCTGAGCGGAGCGCCCCATTAGTTTTGAAAATTTCGCGAGGATTCGTCAACCGGCGCCAAAGTTATTCAAAATAGAATTTTGAGATTTCCTATGGAAACACGGTCCTAACTATAACTATCTACTGGCGACCGCCAGTAGATAATATTTATTTTTTTAAATAAGTACTTTATTAATATATTGCTTACATGTATACATATTTGTGTCCATTATTTCGCTTGACTCCTTCAATTTTCTTTTTTTCCTTCTTTTTTCCTCCCATTCATTTCTTTTTTTGTACGTATATACATAATGGCTATATATTTAACTCAAAACATTGCTGTCAAAGTTATATCATTTACTGAATATTGTACTTTCTTGTTCTGTGTTATACAGGTATTCGTTTATGTGACGTATTCCTGGTTGATGGTGCATGGCATATGTCCTATTAAATGAAACTCATTAAACTGAAAGAATCATCAAACCTGTGCCACATTCTGACTCTGGATAATAATGCTTACTTCTATCTGCTATGTGCTTGGGATTGTCAGCTCTGAAATACTTGCTCAAACCGCACAGCTTTATGATCCTTCCTTACCTTCGGTGGTTTTGTTTCTGGTACAACTTTTAGTTTAGCATTGTCCTGTGCATCTGGATCTAATGCTGCCAGGACTGACCCACTGATTCCATTCTGTCGACTGATCATAGTGTAACTCACAAGGCAATACTGGGGATTTGAGGTGAGGTGTCCTATTGAAATTTGGAATAAAGAGGCAAAAAGAGGCCATACATTAGTTAGGGCATTGTTTACTTCATTAATGCTCTATACTGGGTTCTGCCCTGAACTTACATGTCCTAGCAATGTGAGAAGTGTGAGGATCTAGTTAATACATGCTGATTTATCTCTTCATTTAGATGTATCTGATGAATGGAACTTTGTGGTGAGGGGGTATAGACACTGCAAATAAAATACTCACTCAAGAGTTTTCAGGGATTTTCCTGGGTTTTTCCTCACATTTTGTTTAGCTCTCGATGATGTGGAAGGAGAAAAAACACTCTGAAAAGTGGGATCAATAGCAGATATGAACAAGCATTTACAATGCAATGGTCTCGGCAATATTATAGGTAGAGCTATTGGTATTGCTCATTATTTTTTTATTATTTTTGTATCCGTAAATAAATGGCATTGTCATTTCTATTGGCATTAGCTTTTTTTTTGCATATGTGATACCTATTGCATTAGCAGAGAGAGAGTGAGGTAGTGAGATACAGAGAGAGAGTGAGGTATTGAAATAGAGAGTGAGGTAGTGAGAGAGAGTGAGGTAGATAGAGAGTGAGGTAGTGTGATAGAGAGTAGGCCTGGGCGAAAATTTCGTTCCGTTCGCGGAAATTGCGATAATTTGACATTTTTTCGTTCCGCGGAGAGCGCGAAAATGTCAAAAATTCTGGTTTCCGCAGCTTGGCGATAATTTGTTTCTTGCTCGCGCTGTAAAATAATACATTCTCGCGCGCGCGCGATCGCATTACCTGAATCCCTGCGTTCGCCGACAAGTTTTCTTGATCCGGTCGCGTTCTCCATGAGATGTTGTATTGTTTTTAGCCATTTGCGCTGTCTCGCGACAGTTCGCGCCCGCAGTGACGTCATGCGTCGCGCGATCACGTCTTACTTCTCGCGATCATGCACCGCGAGAACAACTCAAAACAAGATGGCCGCGCCCGCAAGCAACCACATGGGTAAGTTGGCGACCCGCAACCATGCAGAAAATCTCGCGAACATGCCGGAAAAAAACTTCCGCATCTTCGCGATATTTCCGCTTGTTTGCGATAATTTTAAACATTTTCGCGATAATTTGCGAAAGTTAATTTCGCAAATTCCGCCCACCCCTAATAGAGAGTGAGGTAGATAGAGTGAGGTAGTGAGATAGAGAGAGTGAGGGAGAGGGATGTTGTGAGGTAGTGATACATACCTTCTCTGTGGGGGTGGGGAAGGCGGGGGAGAGCCGACACCGCTGGAAGTTAAAAGAGTGGGTCCCGAGAGAGAAAGAGGAGCGGTAGTGGAGGGGGCAGAGGGTGGTAAAACGAGATAAGAGCAGGGAGAGAACGAGACGCAGAAAGGGAGACGGGGCGGTGTGCGAGGAAAGGGTATGAGAAGAGAGAAGATAAGAGAAAGTAAGATGAAGAGAGAGAGATTGGTGAGGGAAGTGTAACTGCTGCGGGCGGGAGGGGGGGCAGGCACGAAAGAAGAGGAAGCGCACGTGAAAGATAGGAGGGAGTTTGAGGGAAAGAGTGACCCAAAGGAAGAGAGAGGAGATAGCTGGGTGGTGGAAGAGAAACGTGTGAGGTGAAGGGCAGCAGGAGGAAGTGAGGGGTCACAAGGAAGGAGGGAGGGAGTGACACAGAGGGAGGAAGTGACACAGCAGGACTGGAGGGGCAGAGAGGAACTGATAAGGAGAGCGCAGAGCAAAGGAGAAGAGAAAAGAAGAAATGTGGCGCCAAGGAGGGAGCTCGAGAGATGAACAGAGAGGGCGCGTGGCCGCGATGGGAGGGAAGTAAAGGGGGGGAGGTGAGCGTGTGAGGGAAGGGGAACAGAGTGGAGGGAGAGAGGAGCTCAGAGCGCGGATGCTACCAGTTTCAGCCGCCCCCCTCTCCTGCTCTGACCGTACAAATAACACACCCTGAAGAGCTAATGACCTTTTAACCCACGGAGCTGGACACAGGGCACCTCCAGAGCAGCATAGCGTATCAGATCCGAGCAGTACCATATGGCATCTAGTTATACGTCTCGGCCTATCATGGCATTATAACAAATCGTAGCCTAGTATCACCAACCAGCGCTGGCGTTGCCCAGGATCACACTGCGCGATCAAGCAAAACATCACATGTGCCGTAAAACACTACTAGCACAACACAATTTGAAGTGGATTATGTCTCCGAGCCCTCTTCCCCCACACCCCAGAGTGAAGGGGGTGCATCCCCCCCCCCTCTGTGTCCAAACCTTCCCAGTACATACCTTCTCTGTGGGGGTGGGGAAGGCGGGGGAGAGCCGACACCGCTGGAAGTTAAAAGAGTGGGTCCCGAGAGAGAAAGAGGAGCGGTAGTGGAGGGGGCAGAGGGTGGTAAAACGAGATAAGAGCAGGGAGAGAATGAGACGCAGAAAGGGAGACGGGGCGGGGTGCGAGGAAAGGGTATGAAAAGAGAGAAGATAAGAGAAAGTAAGATGAAGAGAGAGAGATTGGTGAGGGAAGTGTAACTGCTGGGGGCGGGAGGGGGGGCAGGCACGAAAGAAGAGGAAGCGCACGTGAAAGATAGGAGGGAGTTTGAGGGAAAGAGTAATCCAAAGGAAGAGAGAGGAGATAGCTGGGTGGTGGAAGAGAAACGTGTGAGGTGAAGGGCAGCAGGAGGAAGTGAGGGGTCACAAGGAAGGAGGGAGGGAGTGACACAGAGGGAGGAAGTGACACAGCAGGACTGGAGGGGCAGAGAGGAACTGATAAGGAGAGCGCAGAGCAAAGGAGATGAGAAAAGAAGAAATGTGGCGCCAAGGAGGGAGCTCGAGAGATGAACAGAGAGGGCACGTGGCCGCGATGGGAGGGAAGTAAAGGGGGGGAGGTGAGCGTGTGAGGGAAGGGGAACAGAGTGGAGGGAGAGAGGAGCTCAGAGCATGGATGCTACCAGTTTCAGCCGCCCCCGTCTCCTGCTCTGACCGTACAAATTACACACCCTGAAGAGCTAATGACCTTTTAACCCACGGAGCTGGACACAGGGCACCTCCGAGAAAGTGAGTAGTTGGCGGGGTGATCTTGACAACTCTGGGTCGCCGTACAAGCAGGAGAGCGTATGGGCAGGAACGGCTTAGCCCCGACCCCACCCAGGAGGATGAAGAGAGCAGCAGCCCGACACAGGTGAGAGGCGCTGCGCAAGTTCGGCTCCCAGAGCCTGCAGGGGGCTCTCAGCTCTCAACAACAAAGGAGGCAGCAGGGGGAGGGAGTCGCCATGAAAACCACCGCCTTTCTCCGAGGCGAAGCAGAAATGCCTCGGAGAAAGGCAGCGGTATTTTTGGATTCGGGGGCGTGTTCCTGCTGTTCTAAAAAGGGCGTGGCTAAAAAGTGGAAAGAAGAGCACGGAACACGCCCCCGAATCTGAAAAAGATGGAGCCTATTTGGAGGGACGGCTCTCTCCTCCAATGGCTGGCCTCCATTTAGGAAGCCAGCCAATGGAGGAGAGGCAAAAAGAGAGGCGGGCTAAATAGCCACTCTAAGAAACATTAAATCTCCGGACTTCCGGTTCTGCCTTCGGCAGACCGGATGGTCCCTCGACCTAAAAACGTGATTGGAAGGAGAGTAAATGTGCTGACAGCTCTCATATATGTTTTTACAGGGAGCCAGCATGTGAATGATGTCATAGTAGATCTCAAAAAAATCCACTGCCATGATCAATGCCTACTGTTAGTGATTGTTACAGAACTGTTTTTTCACAACACTGGATGGCCCCTTTTAGTTCGAAATAGTAGTTGGTGTAACCACTATGTTTCCATTTGTCACACTATGTTGGTATTTTATTAGATGAGAAGAGATGGCTAGGTGGTACCAGTCAGATCTGATTATTGATAAGTAGTAGTGTTCTTTTGCTTTCATCTGTGGCTGACCCTAGCTATCAGGGTCATGTAATACTGTTGCCAAGGGCTTATGAGATAAACACAAAAACATATGCTTCTGTCAAGTTTCAGCCTTACACCAATCCAACGTAGCTGGGAATGAGTTAGCGAAGAGAACCTTCTCTCTACCATTTGCTTCATCAATCATGCTTTCTCCTCAATATTCTATTTTTCATTTTTTAGGAAGCAATTCAGGCGAATTCTCCAGAAGTTCTTCCATTTAAAATAAAAAAAAGGAAAATTGCCATATGCTAATGTACTTCGAAATTTTCTGAAAGCTTCTGAAAATCAAACTATGAAAAAAGCAGGACATGCTGCTGGAGAACCGCAGCCTTTCGATGTGCCATTAGCTTAAAGACTGCTTTCCTCTTTATTCCTGTTGGGCAAAATTATATTTTAATATCACAGTATGTGGCTGAGGGTTGGTTTATGAATTTTTCAACATGTGCAGTACAATCCAACTTTTCAAAACATTTACATTCCATTCATGAAAGATTCATTCTAACAAGGAAATTGCATTTCAGTCAGTACAGCCAGCTCTCCTTGCACTGGCAAAGATGAAGCGGATCACCAGATAGAATGCTCCTTTGTGAATCTGTGGAGCAAAAATCTTCACCCTTTGCACAGTCATGCTCACCTCCAGCTGTGATGATGGGGAGAACTGTTAAACACATCTTCTGAGTACAGCAAATCTTCTTAGCTGTGATAATGCAGCCAGTTACAAATAACAGTGGGACATCATAAATTACTTGTATGCGTGTAATAAAAAACAGTGAAAAGGAAAGACACTCAGCCATTGTGCTGCTACCGCATAGCTGGACACACACACTGAATCAAATGAACACATGCTTGCAAATTATTAGTGACCACAAACAAAATGACTGAGACCATGTCAGCTTTCATTAGAGAAACCTATGTGGCAGGTTTATTGGGAAATGTAATAGATTATCTTATGGGTGATCCAGAGGCAGTCATTGATGATATGACCTAAGCTCAAATTATCATCCTTTCTGTGACGTGGGCAGCCATAGTCCTGGTGAAGTTGTTCATAGACTTGACCCAATACAATACCCAGACCAAATTTTCAATTGAAGGAAGTGACGGCATCCGGTAACCTCAGGTAGGTGTAAGAGTGACACTTGTAACAGAACAGTGTAAAGTAGAGGCTCTTGACAGTAAACATCAACGAAGTTCTTGGAGCAGCAGGCCACCATTCCACAAACAGAATTGGTCTCAGAAGACTTGTAGGTGTGCACACATTGGAAAGAGTGTTTCATGTTGTCTAAAGGGCATGGTACCAGAATAACAAAACTAAAATATAGTCTGACAGAAATATTGTGTCCTAAATATTGTTTCCAAAACTATGACTCAATTGGAGTTAAGAAATAAAGACCTATGTTCAATGGGACAATATTTTTTGTAAGCCATATTTAGGACACAATATTTCTGTCATATAACATGTTTGCTAAAGATATTCTTACAGTCAACAAGCATAAGTGCCCATATCATGTCTAAGTTGTTTTACTTCGAGGTGATATTTCCTGGTGAATTTTCTTTATTCTTGTACACAGTGGGTAAACTGCCATTGTAGAAACCATTTGATTTCTTTGTTCTTTCCTCCATTGTGAGACAATCCATCAACTGTGTGTGTTTTCATCCAATCGTTTTTCTATTTGGGAATGTGGATTTTTGGCATCTCCTGCAGGGCAAATATTTGACTATCTGCGAGACATTGGGTCACTTGTTGAGGAGAGTTTCAGCCCTCCTCAAGCAACATACTCAATGCCCATCAGGGTGAAACACAAACGTCACTAAATTATCCTTGTGCCTAACCTTCTAGCAGTGTGGTACAAAAGCAGTCAGGATTACCTTAGAGGAAATATGTAAAGTATTTATGCAGCACACAAACAGTAATAACATGAAAACACATCACAAGAAAATCCCAAACCAATTAATTGATTTAGGGGCAGATTTACAAGGAACTGACGCATCTGCATAGATGCGTCAGTTTCCTTGCGTCAGCGCTGAATGTCCTTGCGCCACTATGGATGCGCTGTATTTACAATACAGTGCTCCTTGGCGCAAGGATTAACAGATGCGTCAGAAATTCTGACGCATCTGTTGGCGCAAAAGTGACGCATTACTGGAGTTGCACATTAAAGTGACGCAACACCAGCAATGCACCACAATGGATAGGTGAATCCCATTAAAAAAAGCCTTGCGTCATTCCTTACGCCTGGTCTGAGCAGGCGTAGGGATTTTGACGCAGTGAAGGCGTAGAGTGACGCAGTGAAATCTTGTTGATTTCACTGCGTCAGTTCTACATGGCTTTTTCCGTGGGTACGCCCACCCTGCATACATTATACCTGACGCAGGTATAATGTGACGCAGGGCTTTACAACGTGACGCATCTACCTAGATGCGTCATGTTGTAAATGGGCCGCAACATTTACACAGCAGCTGCGTCACAAAAGTGACCCAACAACGGCGCAAAAGTCACGCAAGAGGCTTGTAAATCTGCCCCATAGAGTACAGTTTCATAAAATATTTGACTCCAAAACTACAAAAATTCAATTAGTACAACCAGAGATTTGTAATTGTAAAGGTTTAGGTAAAAATAGTGTGGTTATCTGATCATGCTGGCGTGATACAAAGTCCTAAGTTCAGACAGACCTCGATGGAGCGAGGGCTGGATACAGTGACAAGATTAGGCCCGCAGAGAATTGTACTTTATGTCTTTGATGCGAGGCATTGCGTTGCACGTGGTGAGTCAGAGGTGCGATGCGGGGTCCCACGCCTAGTTGTATCATGCTGCTTCGGTTCCGATGAGGAGCTATGAGGGCTGCGATGCGAGATCCGCATTGAGTTGCGTTGCGCTGTCAGTTCCGATGAGAAGTTGTGAGGACTACAATGCAATTTGCACCATAAAAGAAAATTAAATTAAATTAAATGAAAAACATTTATTAAGCACATAGCTACCCAAGGGCATCCCAGCGCTGACAGCGGTACAAACAATGGAAACTACAAACCACATTCAGAAAAAAGCCCAAGTTTTAAGAAGTTCACAGAAGGCCAGATGATTAGGTTCACGGTGCATGTGGAGGGAAAGGGTGTTCCACATCCTAGCAGCATTGTAGGAAAACAAAGGGCCACCATTTATTGCCCTTTTTATTCAAGGAACTAAGGCAAGACGGAGGTCGTACGAGCGCAGGCATCTATTCGCTCGATAGGATAGAATAATGGACCGATTAATAGGCGGTCCCTTCCCTGCTAGTGTATTGTGAACAATACAAAAGGCCTTAAATTTAATTCTCTCCTGTATAGGAAGCCAATGGAGGGAATTCAGAGCAGGTTTCGCAGATTGGCGGTTCGGTATCCAAAGGAGCATACGCGCTGCGCAATTTTGCACAGTCTGGAGCTTCGAGATGGTGGCACTAGGAGCTCCTAAATAAAGAACCTTCCCATAGTCCAGGCGGGAGAGAATTAGAGCCTGGACCATAAGCCTTCTTGCAAGGAAGGGTAGAAGTGGAAGAACTTTCCGAAGCATCCTAAGGATACCATAAGAGGAGGCCACTAATTGCCGGGCCTGTAACTTAAAGTTAAGATCACGATCGAGCCAGATACCCAGACCTTTGATCTGATTCTTGGTAGCAGGACCCAGACAAACTGGCCACAATACTCCTGAATTGAAAATAGAGGGATTCCCAAGAAGCATCAGCTCCTTCTTATCTCCATTCAGTTTCAAATATGAGTGATCCATCCACTTGGCCACCTTCTCCAGGCATGGACGTAGGCCAAGAGAGGAATTATCAGAATGGTTCAGGGCCACAACAAATTGTGTGTTGTCAGTGTAAGTGACGATCTGAACCCCAAAAGGAAGCACTATCTCCACTAGCGGGCTCATATTATACATTTAACAGGGTGGTACTCAAGGACTCAAGGAACACCGCAGCGGAGAGACATCAGTTTTAAAGTAGCATCACCTCCTTTGAAAATCTGAAATGACCTGTCTTCCAAGAATGACTGCAGCCACACTATAGCCCCCCAGTCATCCCCAAACTTCTAAGTCTATGGATCAAAAATTGGTGGTTAACAGTGTCGAAGGCTGCACTAAGATCCAGGAGGATGACAGCTGTAGTACCTCTAGAGTCCAAGATCTTCTTGGACTCTTCGACTACTGCTAAGAGGGCAGTTTCTGTACCTGTTGGGGTCGAAAGCCATTCTGCGAGGGGTGAAGAAGATTGTGGGACTCCAAAAATGTTGAGAGGACTGAGTTAACATGTTTTTCCACAATCTTACTGATCCCTGAAAGGAGCGAGATGGGGCGATAGTTTCCCAAGAAATCAGGGTTGAGACTGGGATTTTTTTAGCAGCACCTTCACCATGGCACTTTTCCATGGAGGGGGGACTACTCTAGTAGAAATAGAGGCATTAATCAGCGGCAAAATGACAGGAGAGACTGGTCCAGCAGCCCGATTCAAAATAATGGGAGGAGCTGAGTCTATAGGTGAATCACACTTTACCAGAGCCGAAATAATTTCTAGCGACTTAGGGTCCATCAAATGAATTTCCTCCAAGCGGTGCTCCCTGATCTGAGGAATAATGAGTCGGATCTGATGAGGAGCTCCAAGGGCTGTCTTGCACTGTGTCAGGCCTGATGGGGACCATAGCTCGGCTGATAGAGAACTTTCATCTCACTTCCAACGGTCCAGGACTGGCGAGGCACCACTTGGGCGGTTAGGACCCAGTAGGCAGAGTCCAGGTGCAGGGGTCAAGATGGTTGATGCCTTTTCTGTTCCTGAGGCTCTAATCAGCATGCCAGCCAACTAGCCCTTGGAGTCACTTTGGTGGTCTTGGGTTCAAGGTGCACGTCCTGTCCTTTTTACTCAGGCTTCACGTCAGCAGGACATCAGAGCAGCAGAACAGCAGAGCAGTCCTTTTGCCAGCAGAACAGCAGAGCAGCAAAGGAGTCCGTCCTCTGGTCAAGAAGTGATCTGAAGATTGGCTTTGGAGGTTCAATTATTATACCTGTTGTCTCAGGAAGTTCCCCTTTCAAAAGCATTTGGAATTTCCTGCCTCCTTACCCTGGTCCCCAGTCTGTCTGCATGCGTGAAAGGCTAGTGTGAAGTTCTTTGTGTAACGAAACAACCACTATTGACTTGCAACTGGGTCTGTGCCCAGCTCCACCCCCATCCTGCCAGAGATGGTCTATCCAGGCACACCTAAATCCTCTATTGTGTGGGTGTCTGGGAGGAATATTTAAAAGTCAACTGCCAACTACACCAAGCCATGTGACCCAGGAACAGGCTGCATGCTCAAAATAGGACAGGAAAATTCAAACTGCCTGAAAGTGACATTTATTAAACTGTGACTTAAATATGACTGTACCACTAAAGAGGTTTTTAAATTGCAATTTGTCAGACACCAAACATGACTTTTCTACCTACTCCCAATCAAAAGTCAGCACTTATTTAATGCAACAAGGAAACCCAATGTTATCCTATGGAAGAGGTAGGTCTAACAGAAGTGAAAAACAAAGTTATGAGTTTTTCACTCCTAGAACATCTTAGAGTGAAAAGTACCTATCTAACTGTTTAATTAAAATGCAGCCCTATGAGCTGCTTTGGGCCTACTCAAGGGGTGAATTATATGTATTAAGAGGGGAGCTTTAGGCTTGTCAAAGGGGATATTGTGCCAAGTCCAATTGTCAGCTTAAGACTGCAAACAGGCTGCAAAGTCAGGCCTGAGGTATGTTTAAGGGGCTACTTAAGTGGGTGGCACAATAAGGGCTGCATGCACATTAGTCACATGTAATTTAGCAACCCTGGGTATATGGTATACCGCTTTACTGGGGACGTATAAGTAAATAAAGTACTCCAATTAGGTGTAAGCCAATTTTACTATGTTTTAAAGTGTGAACACAAGCACTTTAGTACTGGTTAGCAGTGGTAAAGTGCACCAAGTCCTAAACCCAACAAAACCAAATTCAGCAAAAATAGGAGAGGTGAAGGCAAAAAAGTTTGGGGAGAAGGCCACCCTTAGTCTGACAAGTCTAACACATTTGTGCTCTATAAATATGTTATGCTTTTTAGGTCAAGCATTCGAGACCTCTTGTATATACTTCAGTATATTCTTATATGTGTATATACTTTGTGGGCTCTGGAGATCAGCTCTAGGACTTGTCTGCTTCCGCTTAGGGACGTTTTTTTTCTGTTCCACTGTCTCTATTTAACTATCTTGATAGAAAACGACCAGCAGAGGTCAGTAAAGTACCAGAATTGCTTTCTGCTGAGGGGCTTTCTTCTTTTTATTTTTCTGTCAACTGCTTCTTTTTAACTTTCTTGATAGAAAACGACCAGCAGAGGTCAGTATAATACCAGAATCACTTTAGCATTCTCTAGATTCCAGTTCATAGAAATGGTCTTTCACAAGCACTCGTAGACAATATTTTTTTCAAATCTTGTATTTTCAGTGATATGGCCACCAAAGGCCCTGATTTTATATTAAACAGAGCTTTGGACTATACCATTTCACGCTGAAAGGCAATATTTCTCTCCATGTGTTCTCATACCTGGCATGTCACACAGTTTAGTGCTTACTTTCCCTCCATGTTAAAGATCAGTAGATATTTCAGCACCCAGGCTAATGTGCTGCATAGGGAAATGCATATAAGGTCCCAAAGGCGAGACCAATTGCATTGCAAATGCTTGTTATGTTTTTCGTGCAGCCCTGCTGATTCAGCCCTCGTGCCATTAGGTTGTCACCAAGATTGGTTTATATATGAATGTCTGCCTCCTTATAAGCAAGTAGAGTTAATGTTGTGAAGCCTACCATGATGCAAGAGTCAGCTTTAAAAAAACATCAGTAAAGGATAAATCATCCCCAGGATCTCTCTTTCTCTGTACTGATAGGTAAGCAAGACCTCCAAGCACCATGCTTGCATGCAGTGTTGGGATCCATTTGGTGTACATTAGAGGAGCCACCCCTGCTGTTGTCCGAGAAGCTACAAAGGAGCACTAGTCATATTTAATCCACTCAAAAATTTACTACGTTTTCTAGAGTCATTCTTCAACATCTATAAAATATATGGATTCTGGCAAATCCCATTATACTTATGAACATTTGGACACGCAAAGGCGTCCACTTAGAGTCAGGGAATTGTTTAATCTGCCCTGTCAGAGGTTTACCACCAAATCTGTTCTGACAACCTCCACAACCTTTTGATTGGATTTGATGTCTTTCAGCTTGATCCTCAGCCCAAGTGGTGATTTCATCTGCATCCACCTTTCAGATTAAATCCCATAATTTAACACGCAGAGTTTGCCACTGCACCAACTCCATCGCATCGTACACTACTGCTTCTTCAAGATGAAAGTATGGCATTCAAGCATGAACCACAACAGCCTCCGAACCAGGGCCATTGTGATTTCTACAAAATACTGCAGGTTAGAGTTAGTAAATCCCTTTAATTCCTCAAGGTCTAGGACAAAGAAAAGAGAAAACCTCTAGTTTTCAACAGTAGAGTTGTTTGAATTTGCTATTATACAAATCTCCTTGCACTCTGAACACTTCCTTTTTATTCTGTTCTATCCCAAAAAGGTAATCAAGGAAACACTAAAACAACATATTACCCCTGTAGTCTAAAATGTGTTTTTGCCCAAAAAGCCAGTTTCTAACTTCCTTTCCACTAATGGCAACATCTGACTATGTAACCTGCCCAGTGCATAGGTAAAACACTTGCTTCCATTTCGTTATATCTCAAATGTAGGGCTAGATGATATAGATTGCCGCAAGGGAGGCACAATCATGTTTCCACTATTATTATCCTGCTACTACTTTTAATTATATTGTTAACTATTATTCCTCTTTTTATTCTTGATGATACTGTTGTTGTTGATGATGTTTGTTAGACCTGGGGTTTCTTTTTGTCAGAGTATGCACCCTGCACAAGCAGGATCCATCTCTCTAGTCAGGGTAAGCTAGATACACACTGAAGGATAACCTGTGTTGCCCCTCTGGTAGCTTGACACAGAGTAGTATGGCTTATCTAAAGAGGCAATGTGTAAAGTATTTGTGAAACACACACACACACACAAAATGGAAACACCACAAAAATACTCCAAATAGGGTTTAGAACCATAGATTATATTTCAATCAAGACCAAAACAGCAAAAATGTAATACGTTGAATCGGAGTTATACATTTTTAAAAAATAAATCAAAAGGTAGTGCTTAGAAACATATAGCACTTAGGTGTTACTTAAGGTTGAGCTGGACATTGAAGATCCAAAGTTCATGCCCCCCATGATAGAGGGAAGGCGGCTACAGGACTCATGCAGGTTCTAATGAAAAAGTACCTTGAACGAAGGAAACGTCGATGTCGAAGACTCATTGTGACTCAATGTGAGGAGCAGAGAAGGCGATGCGTCGTTGTTGATCCCGTGAATGCAGGCAAAGGGTCGGATCTGACTCGCGCATTCGATAAAGGCTTTGTCTGTTTTTTCAATAAAACTTTTTTGTCATCATATGCCTTGCTCACGTCCAGCTGGCCTCCTAGCTCTCCCTCTACCATAGTGATTCTGCCCTTGAGGCAAAAACTGGAGACCTCGGATTAGGAAGAAGGGTTAGCGACTGCCATTACGTGGCCCCAAATGGCTGTAATCATAGGACCAGATCGAGAAACTAACCCATTCTGTTCACTTCCTGTTTGTTCCTAGAAGTTACACTCCATAGTCCCCACCCTGCCAGACGGTCAATGGGGTCAACAACTTTACTGCTATTTGGAAATGGGTCAACTCAAATCTAACCTATGTACATATAACCAAATAATAACTAGCTCAGGGCTTATCTGGATTTGGATGTGAAAGATGCCATTCAGAATCTTACTAACGTCTTTCTACAAGTCCTGAATATTGGAACAGAGCACTAAGATATATGGAGGTTGTCAGCATTCTCAAGGCCCCACTTCTTACAACATGCCTCTTCTGAAGTCTTCAATTTTGATAGTCTTTTTGGTGGCCAAAATGCTCTGTGGAGGAAAAAAGATGGGTTCTTCAGAGATAAGCAGGTTGGGAAACATTGTTTACAACGCGGGATTACATTGCGATGCCATTACATCGCGTTTTTTACAACGACTTGCGCTAGATGGCGCTCTAGGACAAGGAATAGTATAATTTACTATCCAACACTTTCCCTACTGTACGTAGACTGGAGTTGGAATAGTAAATTATACTACTCCTAAGTCCAGCGCCCTCCAACGCAAGTCGTTGTAATGACTTGGGTTGTCAAAACCGCAATGTAATGTACCGCGATGTAAATGTATACGTTGTAACGTCATACATTCAGCAGGTTTAACCACACTATATAGAAGACGAAAAATACTTGCCATAACTGATTGATCCTACTGCTCAGCACTATATCTCCACAAAGGGAATTGTGTGGACTCTAATCTCCATTTGAGATGTCCATAATTAGCCCATACCAGGCTGCCATCTCCTTCTTCCATTGTGGTCTGTTAATTAAAAGCCCCCTCCAATTCATTGATATCAATCTTCTCTCCTCCCATAGCTTGAGCCCAGCTTTGTAGCTGGTAAAATGTAAACCTGGATACCATCTTCTCAGTTACGCTCTGAAACCGATCCGATAGGCAAGTTTTCTCATATTGAAGGATCTGACCCTATTCCATAACACCAGCTTTCCGTAGATCTTTGACCAGTCTGTCTTTCAATCATTCCGGGGTTCTCGGGGAGTCCCAGATTGGGGCATATCTATTATAGTATGAGAGGTTAGTTGTTCACCTTATCTGAGCCCATGAAAAATAAACGTGAGGGCAAACCATATTTAATAAAGTTACTTAAAATATGACCAAGGGGGCTGAATTAAGAAGAAAAAGTCTCCCAGAAGACATTTGCTGCTCAAGCCATTCACCCAGAGGACAAAACTGTGAAATTTCACTCGTAATATTTTGTGGGAATTTCTCCAAAAATGTGTTAATTTCATGAATTCTGCCGGAACAATAAAAACTTTGTAGGACCCAATTTGGACAACAATATCACAAGAAGGGGGGACTAGGAGCTGGTTTGAGAAAAAGAGAGGTCCTGTACCTATGCTCCTAATTTGGACAAATTTACAATCTAATGAACATGACCCAAACTATTTTAGTGGCAGGTTATGTGAAGTGAGAGTTGGATCATTTCAAGGTGGTTGTAGAGCATGTTATCCTATCTGACGGTTAATCCAAAAAGAACCAAACTGAATCAGTGCTATTTCATTTTTATTTAACAGAATAGTTTGAACTTAGGGGATGTGTTCTAAACTGAGAGATAAAAGGTATCCATGGACAAAAATGTTTTAATACCAGACCCAAATTGTTTCAGTATAGAGAACACCAGGCTCTCTCCAGAACCGATTGGTGTTCTCATCACTGGAATTGTTGGTTCCAAAACTGTGTCTAAATGATTCTTCTTGGAGAACATTTTCTACAATGTTCTGTTAAAAATCCGTTGCTGTTTTCACCAGTTTAAAGAGAAATACATGAAAGAGTCCAGACTCAGTACTTTAGGTTTTTGCATGTCAGCCTCAGATTATTAATTCTATGCAGCAGCAAATAATATATGTATCTATAAGGAAATATGCGCTGCTCCTGCAGGGCTGGATGAGCTGTGAATGAAGCAAACCATCTTACCTTGAAAGCAGCCACGCATATACAATATACAAATATTTGCACAGAAGTTGACCTGTTTGTTCAATGCCATTGCTTTTATATACACTACTTAATACCAGTGCTCCATTTGTAATGACAATAATAGTAATAATATTAGGCGCAGGGGCCAAAAGATTCTCTTGGGAGCACACCCATTCTCATCCTGAATTCTGGAGTTGTTTATTATTGAGCATGCTTAGTCTTCATTAGGCCCTGGTGAAATTTGAATAACGCTGGCATAATTTGCGTTATTTCTGGAATGTTGTTCTACGCTTGTTAGGGGAAATTGCCGAAATTTAAGGCATTATGTCACATTGTGTAATTACTAGGCCTGGGCCAAAATTCCGTTCCGTTCGCGGAAGTTGCGATATTTTGGCATTCTCGCGTTCCGCGGAAAGCGCGAAAATGTCAAAATTTCCGCATTCCGCAGCTTAGCGATAATTTTTTTCTTGCTCGCGCTGTAAAACAATACATTCTCGCGCGCGCGCGATCGCCTTACCTGAATCCCTGCGTTCTCCGACAAGTTTTCTTGACCCGGTCGCGTTCTCCACGAGATGTTGGATTTTGGTAGCCATTTTGCGCTGTCTCGCGAGAGTTCGCGGCCGCATTCAAGTCATTTTTCACGCGATCACGTCATTTGTCGCGCGATCAGGTATTTCTTCTCGCGATCATGCACCGCGCGAGTATGAGAAGATTGAGATCTCGAACATGTCATTCTACATCGCGAGCCAGAGAATGAGGACGCGGGCACATGAAATCGAACGCGAACAGGAGAAAGAGACCGCGAACACGTCATATCCAACGCGACAGGGACAAAGAAGAGAACGCGATCATATCGTTTTCGACACGCCGGCGGAAGTAATGTGAAGCTGGAGAACTCAACAATGTAAAATTTACAATTTGGAGAGGAATATCGGCTCTAGCAGCATGAAACCATCTGCAAATACTGATTTTGGATGAAAAGAACTCCTTACATTCACATTTGGCTTTCCTTTTTTGTGCAAGGACTCCAGGATTCATTTTTTTTTTACAAAGTGGAGAGAGGGAGGAAGTGACACAGATTCTCCAACTTCCTGTTCCTGTCCAGCAGGCTCCTCCCAGTGCTTTGTCCATCTCCTGCTCATTCTGCCTTTGGATTTGGAGCTGGAAAGATCTCTCTTTTTGTCTGCTGCATCATTGCAATTGGATTTCAGGATTTTTGGAATAGGATATTTTACAAGTAAGTGGTTGTTGTGTTTGATTGTGGGCATTGCAGTTGTTGTGTAACTACAATTTATTTTTGATAATTAATTATCATCATTCCTTTTTTTTTTTTTTAATTTATTTTAATTTTGTGGGTTGTAGTAGTAGGCCCGAGCTAGCCATGGGCATGGCCTCATGGGTGTGTGTGTGCATGATGAAGCAACTGTTCCTTTTGTTTTTTGAATATATTTCATTTTCAATCACATTTAGGGCATGGATGGCATTGGATTGAGTTGGGGAAGTGTGTATTTTGGGGTGGCCTTGCTGATGTTGTTGGGGCTCTCCATGTGGCTGGTGGCCATTTTGAGGCCTAGGCCTGCAAGCTTGCCTGGCCTTGTCTGCCAGCAGGCCTGCTTTCATCCACTGCTACCAGAGCAGGTAGCCACAGCTTTAGTAATCTACTGTTTTCTGTGTGTTCTGTTGATTTTAGACATCATTTTGGGCATGGATGGCATTGGATTGAGTTGGGGAAGTGTGTATTTTGGGGTGGCCTTGCTGATGTTGTTGGGGCTCGCCATGTGGCTGGTGGCCATTTTGAGGCCTAGGCCTGCAAGCTTGCCTGGCCTTGTCTGCCAGCAGGCCTGCTTTCATCCACTGCTACCAGAGCAGGTAGCCACAGCTTTAGTAATCTACTGTTTTCTGTGTGTTCTGTTGATTTTAGACATCATTTTGGGCATGGATGCCATTGGATTGAGTTGGGGAAGTGTGTATTTTGGGGTGGCCTTGCTGATGTTGTTGGGGCTCGCCATGTGGCTGGTGGCCATTTTGAGGCCTAGGCCTGCAAGCTTGCCTGGCCTTGTCTGCCAGCAGGCCTGCTTTCATCCACTGCTACCAGAGCAGGTAGCCACAGCTTTAGTAATCTACTGTTTTCTGTGTGTTCTGTTGATTTTAGACATCATTTTGGGCATGGATGGCATTGGATTGAGTTGGGGAAGTGTGTATTTTGGGGTGGCCTTGCTGATGTTGTTGGGGCTCGCCATGTGGCTGGTGGCCATTTTGAGGCCTAGGCCTGCAAGCTTGCCTGGCCTTGTCTGCCAGCAGGCCTGCTTTCATCCACTGCTACCAGAGCAGGTAGCCACAGCTTTAGTAATCTACTGTTTTCTGTGTGTTCTGTTGATTTTAGACATCATTTTGGGCATGGATGCCATTGGATTGAGTTGGGGAAGTGTGTATTTTGGGGTGGCCTTGCTGATGTTGTTGGGGCTCTCCATGTGGCTGGTGGCCATTTTGAGGCCTAGGCCTGCAAGCTTGCCTGCCCTTGTCTGCCAGCAGGCCTGCTTTCATCCACTGCTACCAGAGCAGGTAGCCACAGCTTTAGTAATCTACTGTTTTCTGTGTGTTCTGTTGATTTTAGACATCATTTTGGGCATGGATGCCATTGGATTGAGTTGGGGAAGTGTGTATTTTGGGGTGGCCTTGCTGATGCTGTTGGGGCTCGCCATGTGGCTGGTGGCCATTTTGAGGCCTAGGCCTGCAAGCTTGCCTGGCCTTGTCTGCCAGCAGGCCTGCTTTCATCCACTACTACCAGAGCAGGTAGCCACAGCTTTAGTAATCTACTGTTTTCTGTGTGTTCTGTTGATTTTAGACATCATTTTGGGCATGGATGGCATTGGATTGAGTTGGGGAAGTGTGTATTTTGGGGTGGCCTTGCTGATGCTGTTGGGGCTCTCCATGTGGCTGGTGGCCATTTTGAGGCCTAGGCCTGCAAGCTTGCCTGGCCTTGTCTGCCAACAGGCCTGCTTTCATCCACTGCTACCAGAGCAGGTAGCCACAGCTTTAGTAATCTACTGTTTTCTGTGTGTTCTGTTGATTTTAGACATCATTTTGGGCATGGATGGCATTGGATTGAGTTGGGGAAGTGTGTTTTTTGGGGTGGCCTTGCTGATGCTGTTGGGGCTCGCCATGTGGCTGGTGGCCATTTTGAGGCCTAGGCCTGCAAGCTTGCCTGGCCTTGTCTGCCAACAGGCCTGCTTTCATCCACTGCTACCAGAGCAGGTAGCCACAGCTTTAGTAATCTACTGTTTTCTGTGTGTTCTGTTGATTTTAGACATCATTTTGGGCATGGATGGCATTGGATTGAGTTGGGGAAGTGTGTTTTTTGGGGTGGCCTTGCTGATGTTGTTGGGCCTGGACATGTGGCTGGTGGCCATTTTGAGGCCTAGGCCTGCAAGCTTGCCTGGCCTTGTCTGCCAGCAGGCCTGCTTTCATCCACTGCTACCAGAGCAGGTAGCCACAGCTTTATTGATCAAGTGTTTTCTATGTGATCTGTTGAATTTTTAGACATCACCTTCCTGAGAGTGTAGTGTGGCTGTACACAGTACTAGTAGTATAACATAGCTCTAGTTAAAAAAAATTCATAAATGGCTAGACTATCTTTTGTTTGCACTAGTACAGTACTAAGTAACTGAACCACAAAAACAAATGCAACATTTCACTGATGTTCTTCTCCTGTCTTCTTTGCTTTTAGGTGCACAAAAGACAGAGTAGGAGGTGTCATCGGCATCACCTGGCTACCCGTTGTACTGCCAGCCAGACAGAAGTCCTGCTGCGCATCACGCCCACGTGTGACCAGAACTTGTTGTGCATCTGCCTCCTGCCTGACGTCGGAATAAGATGGCCCCAAAGAAAGGTACCAGGTCCAGTACCAAGAAAGTTGCTGGTGAGAAGAAGGAACAGAAAAAGGAAGTGCCATTAACCACGACTGGTGGTGTGCCGGCCAAGGTTTTTTTTGGCACCAAAGCGTTGTCCGGGAACCAAGCTGGGAGCAGCACAGCGGTCCAGCAACCCCACCAACCTAGGCCCAAGGGCTTTACTGTCGCAGAGGTAGCCAGTCTACTAACGGGCAGCGGTGTTGAAGAAATGTCATTACCGCAAAGTAGTACACAATCAAGTTCAACGCAGGCGCAAACTCAGCAGATCAGTGTGCAGCCGGCGCAACCAGAACAGCAGCAGCAGCCGGCGCAACCAGAACAGCAGCAGCAGCCGGCGCAACCAGAACAGCAGCAGCAGCCGGCGCAACCAGAACAGCAGCAGCAGCCGCCGCAACCAGAACAGCAGCAGCAGCCGCCGCAACCAGACCAGCAGCAGCAGCCGCCGCAACCAGACCAGCAGCAGCAGCCGCCGCAACCAGACCAGCAGCAGCAGCCGCCGCAACCAGAACAGCAGCAGCCGCCACAACAGCCCACCATAGTAGTTGTTGCTCCTGACGTAGGGGCATTTCAGGAAATCGAGCTTCCTGCAGACAAAGCGGAGCGAAGTCAAACCACTGTTCCAGAACATCTATTGTCTTCCAGACCACCAGCAAGGAAAAGGAGGCTTAGTCCATCATCTTCTTCTTCAAGCCCCGCTTCTGATGATCGTGATGACACTTGGGTCCCACCAGCTCGGTCTGAGAGTGAAGTACGCCACAAGACATTGCTTCTGAAAAGGAAGGTCCCAGAAAAACTTAGAGTTATGGAGGTAGATGTAGAAGAGGGGGGTGATGATGTTGATGAAGACGAGCCAGTCATCACGCACATTACTCCCGCCCCAAAGGGATTGGAGACCGACATTCTAACCCTATCCAGAAAGGCTGCTACTGAGCGGGATGCAGCACGGATCTCACCAACACAGGTTACACCACCACTACCTCCAGCTGCCATATTTTCCAAGGCCCGGCAGGGACCTACATCCAGCTCAACCACCTCAGTAGGAAGTGGTAGTAAAAGTCACAGTGTAGGTGGACAGGGTCACATATTTTCAAGGACCCCCTCAAGTTCATCTGGTGTTGAAAGTGGCACATCCAGCAGTGCCAGAAAGTTCTCCTCCCCAGTTTGGGACTTCTTTTCTGTTAGCGCCAAGGAGGAGAACGTTGCTATATGCGCAATTTGTCGGCAAGGTGTTCGGCGTGGTAAGCTTGGTACAAACTATGGTACCGGAGGACAAGCAAGTCATCTCAGAACACACCACACTATTGTGTGGGAGGATCACCTACTTAAGTTAAAAGAAAGTAGGAAAACTAAACCCTTTGAAGTTGGTCAGGAATCAGGGAGCGATATTATTGTGGTGGCAGGTGAAGAACAGGGAGGCATTTCTAGCCCTGTCTCCAGTAGTGCAGTCACTGCAGTGGTAACGCCCACATCCTCCTCAGTAACATCAGAGTGGCACCGCAGTAAGAGCCATACTCAGAGTGTGGGTGAGACACCAAGGCGACCGGCGGCGAGTACCTCAATGAGACAATCTGTGTCGTTGAGCCTTAGTGGGTTAATGGCACCACTAAGGAAAGTAAGCCAGCCTACCATTGACAGCATGTTTAGGTTGGAGGGGCAGTTCCAACGCAACCACCCAACGGCACGATTGTACAATGCGAAGCTGGCTAAAATGTTAGCGCTGGACCTTCTTCCTTTTTCATTTGTGGAAGGGGTGGGTTTCCTTGAATTTGTGTCTGCCATCTGCCCGAAATGGAAAGTTCCAAGCCGGTCCTATTTCGCAAGAATTGCTGTTCCGGCACTACATCATGATGTGCTGGAATTGGTTGGACAAGCTTTGCAGAAGAGTGCTGTGCACAATATCCACCTGACAACAGACATGTGGACCAGTTGCCAAGCCACAGATTACATGTGTATCACTGCACACTGGATCTCTTTTGTGGGGGTTAAAGATCTACTATCTGCACGAGGTGTTGTTGACACAGCTGCGATTTTTGAAGGTACTCGGAAACATGCAACTGTAGCCATGTTCGCCATGGAGAAATCTCATACGGCTGAAAACATTTTAGAAGAGTTTCGCACCAAGGTTTTGGAATGGCTGCAGCCCAGAGGGCTTGGTATTGGTTTTGTTGCCACAGACAATGGCAGTAATGTACTTAAGGCCATGGAACTTGGTTCCTATTTCAGGGTTCCGTGTTTGGCACACTGCATAAACATTATAGTGCAAGACTTTCTGAAAAAAGAACCCATAGTAAGCAATTTACTGTCCATCTGCCGAAGAATATGCACTCATTTCAGCCATTCTTTTAAAGCTCGGAAGCAGCTGAGGATCTTCCAACGTGAGCGTAGGGTGCCAGTCAAGGCACTCATCCAGGAGGTGGCAACACGTTGGAACTCAACGTATTACATGCTTGATCGTCTGTACGAACAGCACAGGTCACTCAATGATTATGTCTGGTACAAAGGCAGTGATGCTAGTGTTAAAGGCATGACCCTTCAGAGGGAGCAATGGACCCTAATTCAATGCCTGACTGAGATGCTGTCTCCTTTTGAGGTCTTCACACGTGAAGTCAGCAAGGAGGACTGTACAATGGGCCAAGCGATCCCATTGTTGCAAATGCTAGAGCATGAGCTGAATAATGTGTCTGAATCCTACAAAGGTGTAGAGGACAGAAGGCAAGCCCATGACTTGGTGGAGAGCTTATCCAGGCGCTTATCAGAAAATGTAAGGATACAAAATAAAATTTTGTCACAAGACCATTACATTTGTGCCACAATTCTGGATCCACGTGCAAAATTAGGACTATTCCGTTCTTTTTCCGACACTGATGTTGCCCGCTACAAAAGTTGTATAGCTGAAGCAGCCATCAAGTTTGAAAACGAAGGGCTGCTAATTAAAAGCCCGCCACATCAACCCACAACAAGTACTGATACTGAAGCAGGCCATGCAGAATCAAGTGCAACTTCGTCGGCTGAGGGCAGTGCGGTTGGCTCACAATCGCAACACTCACCATCACCATCGACTACAAAAACAATAACTGGATCATTCGGCCGAGTACAATCATTATCAGATTGGTATGTAAAGATGGGCCGTAAGCACAGTGCTGATGCACAGAAAAAACAGCACAAAAGCTTACCAGCAGCAACCCTGAACATTGAGCGGATGGTCCAGGCCTATCTGGACGATCCAACAGAGGTGTACGTTGATCAAAACCCAGTGCAGTATTGGTATAGGAAAAGGTCTGAATGGCCACAGCTCAGCAGGCTGGCGATAAGCTATCTGGCTTGCCCTGTCGCAAGTGTCTCTTCCGAACGTGTTTTCAGTGCTGCTGGTTCCATTGTAACCTTGAGAAGGACCAGTCTATCTCCCAAAAACGTGGAGAGGTTAACAATGATCAAAATGAATCAGCACTTCATACCACCGAATTACACAATGCATGAATCAACAGAGGAAGATGAGGACAGCGGCTCAGGTGACGGTAGTATTGTGTCAGATGATTACCTACTACTGGAAGATCCCCCAGAGTTTGAGGACGAGCTATACTTCCCTGACAATTAGGCTCGCACTTACTGTCTTCCTCCCTTTTTTCCCCCTTTGTTTGTGTCTGTTGTTCCGGTTATAAACTTGTGAATCGCAACCAATGCATTATCACCGTCTTCTAATCTTCTAATTTAAGATACAAGTTTCAGGTGTCTGCCATTTGACACTACAGTCCTCAGAATCCAGCTCCTCCGCTCGATCATACTGCATCTCCTGGTCAATTCCATTTCCCTCATGAATGATGATTGGATGATGGTAACAACAAATTCAAACTTTCCTCGTCCTTCCAAAACAAGTGGACCATGAATCTGATGACTTCTATAGCTATCCTCCTTCAGAGCCGAGAGAGACTGGCCATTAACTGAAAATAAGATGCAACAGGTAATGATTGATGCCATGCATTGTCCGCAGAAAAGCAGACTGAGTGATGTAGATTTTGTTGTGTGTGTTGCGCATGAATGAATTGATGTAATTGTGCACTGCCACTAATCAACTTTCTACAGAACACACTAGTAATTACTAATTTTCCTCTTCTGGCAAACAAGAAATGTGTACTTCTCTCCTGCATCTTGGTGATACATTGCTTTTAATTCAATACAGGAAGGGCACTCACTCAATCTGCTGCGCAATGCAAATGACTGTGACTTAACAGCACCGTCCATCATGATGATGGCGAAAGAGACGGCCTGCAGCGTTAACGAGATGAGATGCAACAGGTAATGATTGATGCCATGCATTGGCCGCAGAATAGCAGACTGAATGATGTAGATTTTGTGGTGTGTTTCGCATGAATTGATGTAATTGTGCACTGCCACTAATCAACTTTCTACAGAACACACTAGTAATTACTAATTTTCCTCTTCTGGCAAACAAGAAATGTGTACTTCTCTCCTGCATCTTGGTGATACATTGCTTTTAATTCAATACAGGAAGGGCACTCACTCAATCTGCTGCGCAATGCAAATGACTGTGACTTAACAGCACCGTCCATCATGATGATGGCGAAAGAGACGGCCTGCAGCGTTAACGAGATGAGATGCAACAGGTAATGATTGATGCCATGCATTGGCCGCAGAATAGCAGACTGAATGATGTAGATTTTGTGGTGTGTTTCGCATGAATTGATGTAATTGTGCACTGCCACTAATCAACTTTCTACAGAACACACTAGTAATTACTAATTTTCCTCTTCTGGCAAACAAGAAATGTGTACTTCTCTCCTGCATCTTGGTGATACATTGCTTTTAATTCAATACAGGAAGGGCACTCACTCAATCTGCTGCGCAATGCAAATGACTGTGACTTAACAGCACCGTCCATCATGATGATGGCGAAAGAGACGGCCTGCAGCGTTAACGAGATGAGATGCAACAGGTAATGATTGATGCCATGCATTGGCCGCAGAATAGCAGACTGAATGATGTAGATTTTGTGGTGTGTTTCGCATGAATTGATGTAATTGTGCACTGCCACTAATCAACTTTCTACAGAACACACTAGTAATTACTAATTTTCCTCTTCTGGCAAACAAGAAATGTGTACTTCTCTCCTGCATCTTGGTGATACATTGCTTTTAATTCAATACAGGAAGGGCACTCACTCAATCTGCTGCGCAATGCAAATGACTGTGACTTAACAGCACCGTCCATCATGATGATGGCGAAAGAGACGGCCTGCAGCGTTAACGAGATGAGATGCAACAGGTAATGATTGATGCCATGCATTGGCCGCAGAATAGCAGACTGAATGATGTAGATTTTGTGGTGTGTTTCGCATGAATTGATGTAATTGTGCACTGCCACTAATCAACTTTCTACAGAACACACTAGTAATTACTAATTTTCCTCTTCTGGCAAACAAGAAATGTGTACTTCTCTCCTGCATCTTGGTGATACATTGCTTTTAATTCAATACAGGAAGGGCACTCACTCAATCTGCTGCGCAATGCAAATGACTGTGACTTAAACAGCACCGTCCGTCATGATGATGGCGAAAGAGACGGCCCGTTAACTTAAGATGAGAAGTAACAGGTAATAAATGATGATAATTAATGGCATGCATTGGACACCTGACTCTGAGCTATTGATCTTTGTGTTGGCGTTGTTTGTTGTGCACAAAGTGAATGATGTCAAAGTGTACTAGTGTTAATCTATCTTTCTGTACACAATAAAGAATGACTCAAGTCAGTAATATTTATATTTCTACTCTTGTTGTGTTCTAAAAATTACACTTGTACTGCAGGCCGATCTTCAGTCAGTAGAAGTATCAGAGCTGATGATGAAGTCAGGAGGATGTTTCATGAGTGGCATAAAACGGAAAAGCCTAAAGGTAAACACGTGAACCACAACCACAGCACACCCAAATGTCTGTGTAGAAGTTGAATAGAGTGTAGCGGTGGGATGACTGCAGTGCATTGATTTTACTAACTTTAACTGTAAAATGCTATGTCTGGAATGGATAATGTGCTTTGCGTTTGTCCAACTCTTTGAGAGAAAAAAAAAAGGACTGTAAAGTGGTAACGTAGGATGTGCTAATGGTAAGCACTGTGGGCCTGATCTCTCCTGTTACTGTTGAAGGTCTATGCTGGAAACAGACTACAGTAGAGATGATGCATATGCATACATGCCACCTCGGAAAGTGTTCTTGTTGCACTACACCATCACTTGTGCATTTGTTTTCACTTTCTTTCTGAATATCCCCTTTGGTTTTCAATCTAAAATTACAGGCCGGGCCTTGTCCAAAACTTTGTAAAACATTACAATGCATATTAATTACCTTACCAATCAATCACCTTTTTATTCCAGCCGGGCAGTGGCGAGTGGTGAGGCGACACACCCTAGATTGATGGACGAGAGGAGCAAGAGGAATGCCGAGATGCAAAAAACCAGTCCACATTTTTGACCAGGATAAGACAGTAACAGTATCCACTTTTCACTTCTTTTAAAAAATTTGATTAATATCTTGTATACATTCTTTACAACAGTGTGTTCTTGGAGTTGTTATTATCAATCATCATTACGTTTTCTCTGTGTTTACGATTCTTCACTACCAATATTTAAAATTTCTATTTGCTATCTGTTAAAGTTTTAAGGCCGGAACAGAACAAGAAATAGAAGTGTATGTAATCCGGGTCTCATCATGCATGCATTTCCTTTTTTATACCTTAACATATGGAATGGATATGGTATGGTAGTCTTCAATGATTGTCGTTTGTTTGTCTATGTATGCATACTGTTTTTCTATGTCAAACCTTTCCCAAAATCCCCCTTCCCATCCAATCAACGGACCCTAACCCTCTTCCCCCGGGCTGTGTGACTTATTGTCGAGGTGTAACTAAATTAAAAGTACACCAATACTTAATCACACACTTGCTGGGGCGGATGTGGTGAAAGCAACACTACTTCAATTTCAATGCAGAGCGATGATCTTCTTCTGCTTGCCCACCCATGAGTAGGATATTTCACAGGTTATTTTATTTAACAAAGGAACATATACCTCAGCATGAATTGCCGGCATTGATTTGATTTGTTTGTTGTCATTCCTCATATACAGCACTAACTGTTAGACTGTAGGCATAGCCAAGTCGACAAAACTATAGTTTGTAACTCTGTCTAGTAGGCTATCCTCATAATATCCAGCATTCATTTTTTTTGTCAAATATTTGAACATATAATTGTTGCTCGGTAAATTCTGTGATGTACTTCATTCAACTACTCCTCTAACAGTCTCTCAAAGGCGATTGACTATCTCCTTTTCTTTTTTTGGAAATGCTGCTACCCTGCCAGTGTATACTACTACTATACTACCACCACCACCCCAATCATGGCATGTATGAAAAAGGAAACCATCTTCACCATGCAGCCAGTGCTGTGCCACAGTTGGACATAAACATCAAGCACCGGTAAGAGAGAAGTTTGGGGGAGGCAGAATCAATAATGGACATGTCAATGATGTCAGTTTCAAACACCACTCCAAAGAATGCATAGTAGGACCAGTCAATGAGTGAGGTGTGTCGCATCTATCTGTTTGTGTCTTATACAGTCAGCAAATTATTGAAATCAAACACACGCTATGGGCGGCCATGCACCAGCAAAGAAACAGTGTGATGTAAAACAGTTACCCCACCTACAAAACATTAACAACATTGCATGTAACATAGAAAAATATATTTAATTGACCCTAACAAATAAACTAAACCCACAAAAGCTGACCCACCCCCCTCCCTAACCCCAACGACTGTCCATAGAAATAGAGAACGCCCAAACGAGTGAGGAAACAAACAGGAATTAAAAAAGGGGCAGTGACAGGGACTAACTGGTGGGGCGGGACTGGAGGAGGACACGAATCTGGTCCTCTAAATGGGCGACGCGGCGTCTAAGGCCGCGGCAGTTGCAACCACAGTGGGGGGGGGCACCGGAGATGGCACGGTGGCGGCGGGCAGCCGCCAGACGGTGGCGCCGTACCGCTGGAGGGCGGTGGCTGGGGCCCGGGGCACTGGAGGAGGCTTCAATTGCTGCTGCACTCTCCTCCTCCTCCTCGGCTAGGACCACCAGCCGCCGGTATTCCTGCTGGATTGCCTCCAGCTTCCGGCGCCGTGCCTTGGCGGCCAACTCCTTGCGGTTGATTTTCGGAGTAGCTGTGTATCAAAAAGAAAAAAACACGACAATTGTAAAATATAGTCTTAATAAAACAGTAGGACAAGGTAATTATTTATACACATAGTGGCATGGTAGAGTAGCACTATAAAATAAAGCACAGTAGTACATAACATTTTAAATGTCGCCCGTCCTTCTTCCTTCCACCTGTCTTACACTTTTTAGTTGAACAGTGCACCAGGTGCTCTTCTCCATAAAACTTTCAAAGCGGAGTTGAAATCAGATAGATGAGGCCATTGGTTACTCAATACTCTGGCTCCTAGTCCTATACCAATTAAAGGGAATTCTAGTCTTCTAGTTCACTCTTCAAACGTCCCCAAGAACTCATACTTACTTACGACATCGGATAGCGGGCGGACTTTGTCCGCCCGCCATCCGACTGCTAAAAAGGGTGGGGGTCCCGTGGGGACAATTAATTAGGATGATGCGCCCGGCACAGTGGCGGGCGCACCCTGTTATTTTAATTTTAAATTCTGGTTGGCTTTGCTGAAAGCAATGCTAAAATGTTGTGCTGCTTTTCCAAGCACAACATGACGGGCCTCGCACGGAGCCTGTCATGTTTTGCTTTGAAAGTCGGGGGGTACCATAGCATCGGTAGGTACCCTCCATGGGGGCCCCCAAGCATACTCTGCAATGTGTGCATGCCTTTCCGTGGCGGACGGTAATGCCGCCACGCAAAGGCATTCCAAAATGCAGATTATATGGCTGCCGGTGTGGTGAGAGAGACACCACCGCCATATTGAACCCTTTTCCGCCTAGACATGTCTGAATATTTTCTACAGGGATGGCGGGAGGTTTGCCCCTGCTGTGACGGCAGTGAATTCCAGCCAGCCCGGCGGGGGCAATACGCCCACCATCCTAATGGGGCCCTAATTCACAACTTTACAGTATACATAGACATACAGTACACCTTTGCAGTGAGTGTGCTGTCAAGTTCAACAATAGTTAAAGATTATGAATCTAACTTACCACCGCCTGCCACTGGTGCTGCCACTCCCCCTCCGTTGCTATCTGCAACTGCCGCATCCTCGCCCTCGGCGTCGCCTTCGCTGGCCCCAGCAATGGTGGTCGGTAGTGCGCCTAGAAAACATTACACATTTATTAGGCAACATATACACCTCCCCCCTATTGATCAGTAGCAAGGTTGAAAAATGAGTTAATACTAACATAAATCACTAGTACAAATCAGGTAGTAGTAGAGTAGACACTAAGTTATATGATCATTGTAGCATTTGCTTGATTAGCCCTAGCCATGCACATGTGACGTTACCTTTACCTTGCAGCTTCTTAAGACACCTTTGAGCCCACATGACCTGCCTCACACTGCTACTGTCTAGTCTACGCGCTGCGTACAGGCGGTCAACAAACATTAACCAGCCACTTTTTTAGGAAGAACTGGTGTACTACTGTTACTGTTAGTCCATATTGCTTATCCATAGATGCTACACTTTTTGGCACGGCTGAGAAATGCTTGCAAGTTGCAATATACTAACGCACACCATTTCTTTTTTCGCATTACAGACGCAAGATTCGCTTCTACGAACCAGAGCTTCTGAACGATGCACCAACTACCAGTACTAGGTTCTTCTGAGGTGAGGGGTCCCTTCACTCACATCTTCATTTATAAATGTATATAAACTAAATTGCTATGGGATGGTGGTGCTGCCTTCCACCACTTCAGTTATCATGATTTAATTCCCAACTGTATTAGTGTAACAATGTATTTTGTTTTAATGTTATTGATTTGCCGGTTGGTGCTGCTAAGATAACAGTGTACAGACCTTCTCAAATTGAAATAAAAATTTTAAACTTACATAGACTTCGTGGTACTTGGTGTGGAGTGGACTAACTTACACGATTGAGCAAATTAAAGTAAGGGTGTGCATGTGAATTGCTTCCACGACAGAGGTTGGGTGTGTTAATGTTCTGGGTTGTCTACTTGTTGGTTGTCTTGGGGGGAGGGTTCCGAGACCTAATAGGTATGACAAGACAGTACTATAGTCAAGCAGTGGAATTGTGGTGGGTGCGGAATTTCTGATTGAGGTGTGCAAGGAAGGTCCAACCTACCATCACCAACATCCTATTTTCTGGTGCAAATGTATGTGCAAGATCCCTACAACAGTTGTATGTCCTATAGGGTATCATATCAAAATATTAAGAAATCTGGTAGGGCTGTTGCTGTGAATTTTCAAAGCCTAAACATCAACAAGAGTAAAAAGTAGTACAAGACAACGACCCAACGGATTGTACGAGCTACTGGTGAATATGAGTTTTATATTACAACCTTTCACAAAGAGTGCCACTGGGCAAGACTAGCTACTACAGTACAGACAGACAGACTGATAGTATGTAGTAGTACTCAGTCATCGTAGCGGAGGCAGGGATAAGCTTTTTGAAACCGTACAGATCGAAGGATAATTGGTGGTAAAAAAATAGCATTTGGAAACACACTATAGTTCGGGAGAAATGGGGCAGTAAAAGTTATGGAATAAGAAATATTATTAAAAACAAGAAGACTTACTGGGGCCAGCAGAGGAGCCCTCAGCGGTGTCCTCCTCGTGGTGTTCCTGTCCCGCCGACTGCCCAGTCCCTGCCCGTCTGCCCCTGGGTGCTGATGAACAGGAAAGATATAAGAAAGACAAACATTGATGGATGGTGTCAACTTAAGCAAATACAATTTTTTTCAACAACGGTCAAAAAACACTTATCTAAACAATTGCAATAACTACATTGACCGATCTCATCTGGTCAACATGTAATATCGGGGGATTCGCAGTTCGACTACTTAAGTTACTATTTATCAACAGTAATCCATTCTTCCATTCTGATTCCAGAAAACTAAGTTACAAGTAAGCCTAAGTATTAGTACAACCTACCACCCAACCTAGCCCACCTATTCCAGGCATGCCAATTGTACATTAAGTATGCATTTCGACTGTATTCCTCAACAATGTGTATGATCCAATCATGGAGGACACATTAACATGACTACATTTTTTGTATATACACAATTTTGGTTTGATTGATGCTCATCTGCTACTGCTAAGTAACTGCAAAGCCTACCTCCACTCATTGAACAAACTAGAAAGGTTCTAAAGACTGGCGTACTAGCAGCACGTCACGTAACTGAGTGAGGGGGCATCACGCATACCACTAACCAATTAGAAGCTCATACAAAGTACCTAAACCTATGTATCAATCCGCCCCTATCTATTAGTGACAGGACAAAGTAAGGAGTGGACATGAGTCACTGTAGCATTACGTAACTTAATTTCTCTAAAATAAACTCGTAAAGAATCACGCTAAGCAAGCGCAAACGCAAAGCTGCAAACAAGTAAGATTAGTAGTAGCGCAGAAGAGCACCTGTGTCATAATCACAGAAGACTTTTAAACATTATTAACCTGGAATGTATTGCAAGCAGCAACATTCTATCTGGTTGGAAGGAAAAAAAGATATTCGCAATATATAACATAGAGCAGAAGAACAGACACAAAGTTGTAATAATTAAATAGGTACTCACCAAGCCCCGGGACCTCCACTCCTAGCAGGTCCAGCAGGTCCTGCTCACGGTCCAGGATGTCGGACCACCGGTGCGTCAGCTGTGCCTGGGTGCGCCGGACCCCAGAGATGCGAGACACTGCCCGGCGCACCTTCCCCCACCGCTGCCGACGCTCCCGGAGGCCGTACCCGGACCCAGGCCTGCCACCTGCTGCCAGGGTTGAGGGGAGGTGGCGCTGCACAAAGAAAATTAGTGCAGCCAACTCCGCCTCCCCAAATAAGGCCCGTGCATGCACCCCTTGTGGGCGCCGCCTTCCGCAAGGAAGGCGGTCGCGGCTCTGGCTGCGCCGGCGAACAGCCCTGCCCTTGGACATGGTTCTGGGGACGGGGCGGGAAAGAAAAGGTAAAATAAATAAAGGAGTAAAGGAAATAAATAGCAGGCAATACAAAGAGAAAAAGTAGCTAAAAAACAAAAAAAAAGGTACACAAAAACCAAAAATATAGAGGCAGGAAAATAGTTAGAGAAATAATAAGTAATAAAGATCCGAAAAAAGTGGCTATAAACAAAGGATTGAAAAGATTTAGGGAGGATTGAAAATCAGGCCCCAGAACCATGCAATAGAGTGGAAAACAAGATGGCCGCGCCCGTTGCGACCACGTGGGCAAGTTCGCGCGATATTTTCTCCCTGAGCAAGCAAAAAGCAACGCGATCAAGTAAAAGCGATCGCGAACAGGAAATATCGACCGCGAACATGCATTGCGCGACCCGGAACAGGAAGTAAACAACGCCAGAGGGCGGGACAAGTGAAAACAAGATGGCCGCGCCCATGAGCGACCGCATGGGTAAGTTGGCGACCCGCGAACACGCAAAAAATACCGCGAACAGGCGGCAAAAAACTTCCGCATCTTCGCGATATTTCCGGCGTGTTTGCGGAGATTTTCTGCAATCTCGCGATAATTTGCGGAGGTTAATTCCGCAAATTCCGCCCACCCCTAGTAATTACGCCACCGTTCATGACAAAATTATTATACCATGGGAATAACGTGAACATTCAAAATGTGAGCTTCTGTTGCTGACAGCATTTGTTTATATTCACAAAAATTGGCACTACGAGGCATTCCACGCTAAAATAGAGCACTAAATAATGGAATAGCATTTCACGCAATTTTGTGTCATTTTTGGAGTAATTTTGCATTACTCTGTGAAAGCAAATTATAGGACTATGTACACCCTCGGTCTTGATACTATGTCATGCCTCTTTCTTCCATTTCCCCTCCACTTTCGCTGATTTTACTCCACCCTGCTTTCTTCCTTTGTTACCGTTTCCTGTCGTTCTCTGTCATCATCTTTCTCCCTTTTCCACTTTTCTCTCTTCTGCTGTGGGTCAAAGTTTGATAATGAAAAATAAGCCTCGTTCTCCAAAAATGAGTGCTGGTGCCCACCACCGGGCACAACTTAAGCACCGCCTACACATCCACAGACATGGGCGTAGGAAGTGTGGGGGATGCGGGGGATATATCCCCCCAGATTTTGGAGTGGGGGGGACATGGGGGACAAGGGTGGGGGGACGAGGGGACAAAAGAATTTCCCCTCTCCCTTCTGTTATTCGCAGGGCCATTAGCGAGCGAAAGCGCTACCTAATGGCCCTGCACTTGACCTGCCTGGAGTCAAAGAGGCCACCGGCCCTCTGCCTTTTGTTATGCTGCAGAAAGGCTCATCCATTCTGGGAAGGGCAGGGAAGGGAAACAAGCATTTGCAATGCAATCGGTCTCGCCTTTGGGACCTTATATGTATTTAGCTATGCAGCACATTAGCCTTGCTTTCAGGAAGCACGGCCTATCATCTAATAAGAAGAGTTGCTTAAATGGCGCAACTTCCACCAGGAAATGTGAGGTGGCAGCTCGTTCACTTTTACCGCTCTCCTCAAGGTGCAGGCCCCTGAGAATCCCTTAGATAGCATTCTTTTTCAGCTTGAGTTGCCTGCAGAGGAAGTGCTCTGAGGAGCCTCAAGCGCGCTCAAGTTTGAAGGGTCGTGGGGAGAGATGACATTGCTCAATTCTGAAGCATTATTAGGGGGCCTTTTATACAGGTAAAGTGCACACTCAAGAACCAACAAGAATCAACTCTCTACCATATGTGGTTTTCATGCCCAGCACCACACTGGAGTTGCACCACTGTTCAGCATGGGTGTACTTTCACCATAGAACATTAGCAATTGCAAAATAACTGTTCCTGTGTATGCAGAAATAGGCAAGACATGCTATGATTTTGACATCTGTGTTGAAGTAAACTGATTCCAAGCTTTTTTATGCAGGAACCACACCATTTACCATAATGTGTTGATAGTCCAATAAACATGAAGTATGCCGGCATGACAGTTCCAATGTCAGATGAATTGTGTTAAAAGTGATTAAAAGCACATGAACATATAAGACAAATATTTCATACATAATATTCTTAGATTAAGCATTTTACAATAATTATTGTAGGAGACAGTGCACGTCTGAGGGTTTATACAGGTGAATAAGAAGCTTATTGGGTCATTATGAGGACCGCACCTTATTATTTTATACCAATGCCACAGTAAATACCTCTCCTCCCTATAGTAGGAAGGAGAGGCCTTCCAGGGATCCTGTTCCTGCTGTATAAATTAAGGAAGCCATATTGGGCCCACAGTGCACTTAAGGGCAGGGCCACTGGGAGTCCTTCCTTTGTTGTCTTTTTCTATGGTGAATCCCTCCCTAACACTAACCCTTAAACAACATGTAATTGATCAGTGCACATTATATTTCTTGCTCTTGAGTTTTTGCACTAACGCTTCCAATGGTTTTAAAGGCATTTGTGCAGCAAACAACTCCATTAGGGTCACAGGATCAACGCAATGGAGCCAGCAGCATCATTTGCCTTCAATGTAAACGTGTGTGGTCTTGTCTACTGCTGGTGAAATGTTAATGTACACATCCAGAACTATGCTCCAATGTCGCTGAGAACTGGCCACTAACTGGTCCACAGGAAAGTGGGTGCGCGATTCACAAAGCTGGCAAGGGACACAATGCCTGCAGCAGAACACGATAACGCGCACACATTTATTTAAAAATAACGAGGCAGAAGAAAAAAAACACAGGCGAGACCTGTTTATGCTGGCTCCCACCCTGGCCTCTTTCACAACACAGGGATACAGGAACCTCCAGCTCATGATGCTTTTGCCTTCTGCACAGGAATGGACATTCGCAGTGGATATCTTAAAACGTTCTGCACAATGTCCATAAAAAGTTAAATATGTAGAAATGCTGTGCTTCGAGTCACAGTCGAGGCGTGCCGGGTGACGTCTATGGGCCTGAGCCATCTTATTTGGATACTGTCTTCGAGTTATTTTCTTTAAAGTAAGAGCTGAGCCACATTTCCCTGTGCAAGGCTTGAATTCACCATCTTCCCCAGGGTATTCTAGTTTTTCACCCTGAAGAATAGAATGGAACACACACTGCCCGCCTCTAGCATTTATTTATTTTACAAGTTATCATGCTTCGGACTCACAAGGATGGCGGGGGCTCAGGGGTGGCATTTCCTGCTTCTCGGTCACCTTTAGAAACCGAAAGCACCAGCCACAACCAAGGCGTTAAGAGGAGACATGTATTCCCAAAGACTGAACTTTGAACCTTGAACTTCCCTGGCCCAAGATTTTTACAAGCCACTCCTTTCTTGAGCATCAACTATAAACCCTAACAGAAATCCGTTATATTTAAAACAAAAACTGGTTATATTATTGTGCTCTCTTAATCACCAGTACCCTTAGTAGATGGCACATTTCGCCTCATTGTGCCATGTTCTGCTTCCTATATTCTATGTACAGTTTTATATCGGCACACACCATCCGAGGTTACTGAAATTCGTGACATGTGCACCAGGTACATTACACAAGAGAACGATCAGTTTTTTGCAGGCACAAAGTGATTATGTGATTTGCCCAGTATCACAGGACGTTTAGGCGACGCCGTGACTCCAACCTAGCTAGTTCCATAGTTGGCAGCTCTGGTCGTTACGCCTCATCCTTTATGTGCGGTGTTTCTGCATAGGATTTCTGAGAAATAGGCCTCTTAAAAAATGGAAAGCAGTACATCAGTGCGGCCCTAAACATTTGTGTTTTTTAGACAGAATATACATAGTTATAAAAAAAAGCTATTCAACAAATGCACCCACCCACTCTGAGTTATTTTCCCCACATTGCTCATGAGGAGTATAACTTGCCTCGCTGTACTCGGCTTGTACTTACTTGCTTGGGGGTCTCGGACACCCAGCTACCCCTCTTTCATCGATTGGCTTTGCTGCTCTCAGACTTGCTTCCTCGTCCTGCTGTCTTTTGTGGCTGACCCTCAACTCCCCTCATTACACTAAGCTCGGTTCTACGATTCTGGAGGTATTTCCCGTTGGGGTGAAGGAACTGCTTCCTTGCACTGGGCAGGCCGCTTCTGTCGCCTTGGACAGTAGCACAATGGCACACTTTCCCTACCCCCACATATTTCCTGAACACCTTCTGGCTCGACAGAAGCGTCACATCTGCTCGAGACTCAATTACATTCCTCATAGTGATTCAATTTGAAGCAGAAAGTGGACGTTTTACTTTTTTGTGCAGTTCTGCTCGAAATGCTGTGTTTCCACCACATTAGGGGCCGTAACTGTGTGAAGCTTTTTTTCAGGTGCTTCAGCAATCGGAGGCGGCAAGCAAAAGTGAGCCTCGCAGTCAGGCAGCTGGTGCAATAAACCTTTCCACGAAGACAGGGAGTGCCTGCCTCGATGTCTGCTTGCCAGAGACAGGGACGCACTTTAGGGTAAAGCAGCAGGCATTTAAGGCGTTTACAACGCATTTACGTTTCCAAAATAAACAACCGAACATGAAAGTACTGCTAGCTGCTTCAACCGAGTCATGTGAGCACTGTGGCAGACGCAGAGGCATGCCGGGATATCCAATCCATCTCCTACCTCACAGAAAGGACTTTATAAGCAAGCATTGAAAATGCAAAAGAACTCGCATTTACGCGAGATCTATTGCATTAGAATCGGAAGTGCAGGTGGGAAGAAGGCAGGAACGGGAGTAGGGGGGTGCTGGTGTGGTCTGTGGTTCACAGACTGTGGGAGGGGAGGGGGAAGGCAGGGGAAGAAAAATACTGTTGAAAGTAAAGGGGCTGGTAGCCGTGGAAGGATACAAATGATGAGTGGGGAGGGACTAACAAGCCTCAAACCAATCAGAAGGCAGCATTTTAGACAAAAGCCAATGGGCAGAGAGTGGGCGGAGCTTCCACAAAGCTTCCACCCTACAGTATATACTGCATGCTTTGCAAAGCGATGGCAGTGCTTTCGCACTGCAACGCTACGCAAGACCTAAAAAACGCTGTCTCTTTTCCTTCATGGCAAGGACCGTGTCCACTACTCCTGATCTGCCTCTGGCAGCTGCCCTCTCTCTTTATTCCTCCACCTCTTTCTGTCTCTGTCTCGCTCCTGCTTACATGCTGATTTCAAGAGGCAGCTCTTAAGGTACTCTCTCTTGCCTCTCCTTTTCTTTATTTGTTCCCCTGTGTAATGGATCCCAAAAAGGCGGAACACTTTGGCTGGAAATGTCCTCCATTTCTGACTGTTTTCTATTCAAAAGAAAAACCTCGGGATGGAGAGAAAAAATAATTAAATACCTTACTAAAGCAATACAGAGTGGTCAGCTGACAGGCCAGATTGTTATTCACACGCACACACATTAGCACCACTTTACAGAGTTTGCCAGTGAAAGCGCTACTTTCTTTTTATCTTCTTTCTTTGAACAGCATTGTTTTCCCAGGGTGGGGAAGTGCACCATTCCTAAAGGGACTGCAATACCTGGTTGATGGGTAGAGTGGAAACATTTAATATGATCGTTTTCAACTGTCTTAATTATTTTAGCTTATAAAATGCGGCTCTGTGTTGGGAATGTGGTCTTTTTTAAACCAAACTGCTTACATTTTGAAAGGATATAAGCAATGGACATTGAAACGGGTCCCTTCCTGGTCCTGTAGCCATGTCCTGAACTTTTTAGGCAAATTCACTTACTGATTTGTGAATAATGAGTTTAAAACCGTAAGGTAACCATGTTGTTACTGATTACAGTTCACATGCTTTGCTTATGCTTGCATTCCCTATGAGTGTTTGCTTTTTCCAGGGTATTTTTTTTTCAGGCATCATTTTACTGTTGTCTAGTGCATAATTTGAATTTAGTCGCAGCACAATTGAGTTGTAGCTGAAGGCAGTAAGAGTTTCTCTCAGTGAGGCAGTATGGTGTTCAGTGTGGGAGAGGATGTGGCACTCTAGCCAGAGCTGCTGAATTTGGAACTGGAGAACCATGTTCAGCTTTCATGAACAGTCCACCAGACCACACTCCTGACAGAGCTTATTCCGATGCTACACCTTAGAAGGCTCAATAGACCTTAGAAGCCCAGGTGTCTTAGCACCCGCAGGTGGACCCTAACGGTAGCAAGTGTTACTTAACCTTGAAGACCTGTCCACCACAATCCATACTGCAGTTCACTTCCAGTATTACGGGTAGGAATACGAAGAAGCACACCCTAGATCGACAGTGAATCTGTCACTGAGGTCACAAGACCCTTGAGGCCAGTCCACCTTACCCATTGGTACCTTCATTGGCCTTTTTCCAGCACTAGTCGTGCAACTTGCCAGGGGCTGGCAATGTAGGATTTGCATGCACACCAAACTTAGGGGGTGATTATAATGACGGTGGGACCGCAACGTCACCCCGTCGGTGGCGGTCCCACCGCCATTGGTGACTGTATCACAGCCCGCCATATTACAATGGAGGGTGGTTCCCTCGCGGTCGGAAAGACCAACCGCCATGCACCCGGCAGGCTAATTGAGCCCGCTGGTGCGGCGGAGGGGCTCGTGGTTCCTACAATGCTGGTGGTGCCTATCAGGCACTGCAGTAGGGATTACGATGTCCCTTACCCGCCAGCCTATCCATGGCGGTTCCCCTGCCATGGAAAAGCTGTCGGAAAGGGACATTGGGGGCCCGTAGCAGGCCCCTTCACCCCGTCCCCCAGACACGGGACCTGGGGGGCATCTATGATGCCCCCCTACATATCACTGCACCATGTGGCAGGCACCGCATTGTGCCTGCCATGTAGTGCAGTGCTATATGTAACATGTCCCTTTTTTAAATTGCGGCGGAAGATGCAGCCAGCAGCACCTGCTACAATGTAAAAGATAGGCACTGCGAACACCGTAGTGGCGGTCGCATTGTAATCCCTATCGTGGGGCCACCACCTTGAAGGCCAGCTGTCCCATTACCCGATTCGATGGCGGACGGACTGAAGTCCGCCTGCCATCGTAATCAGCCCCTAAGTTTGCAAACTTCTTGGTCTCTGCTTCATGCACAAACACTTTTAACATGTGCAGCCTGCTTTCGGGCCACTGGAGTTATGCAGCAATGGAGGTCAAAATTATGTCGCAGTGTTGACTAAATTATGCAACAATAAAAAGGCTGCAGCGTAATGTGGTACATTTTATGATACTTTATTATTTTGACATATTTATACATATTAACAGCCTCTGCAAAGCTTGCGCCTCATTAGTACCTGTGTAACATACAAATGCAGCAGTGGGAAAGGTGACCAGTCAACCTTTGCAAAGGTAACCATTATAACAAATGGGGTAACCCAGTATAGTGTCAAAGGACCTGGGTATCAATCAGTAAAGAAAACAATTGATGTTTGCAATTTAATTGACTTTGGTTGGCCTCTTATCTATGAGATTTTCCCTGTTGAATGTACATTTACATTATATATTGTCAGTTGTATGAATTGATTGCATACTACACTCTCCTAAAGGTATAAATTTGAGTGTAATTAGGAGTTTCTGGGACCAATTGTTTTCTTTACTAACCTTTGCAAAGGGCCCTACACTTCACAGCAACATAAGTCACATTTCTTTTAGTAATTTGTGATCCGTTTGAGCTACAAAATTGTTTTGGGGGAAATCGTTGATATATTATGTGGCAAATATGATACAGCCATAGTTAAGTGGAAAACATTTTTCCACTTAACTTAATTTTGCCCCAACATTGTAGTTGATCTGGACTTGGCAGAGTCGCTACAGTGACAGGTCGATTGGAGGGTGGTACGCTCACCTTAACCTCTGTATACGTGCCGCCAGGCCTACAGGCGAAGACATTTGCTGACCTAGGGACCCACCTGCTTTCCCTGCCTGATGGTTTGCTCCTCCTGGGAGGGAACTTTAACGCGGTTGGCTCTGGTTTACTTGATCGTTGCCCTCCCCGTGACGTCGGCCCAGCGCAAAACTGGCTCTCTGATTTTTTAGACTCCTTTGGTCTGGCGGATGCCTGGCGGGCGCATCTCCCCGGCGACACTGAATACACATTCTTTTCGGGTGCCCACAGCGGTTTTTCTCGCATTGACTACCTCCTGACCCATTCAGACCACACTCCACACATCCGGGAGATCCGACACCTCGCGCGCGGAATCTCCGATCACTCACCACTATGGTCCAGACTGGTCATTGGGGACACCAGAGTGGGCATGCTTGCGCCCATCAGTCCCTGGTACCTCTGCAATCCAGCAGTTCGCAAAGCTCTCCTCTCTGCGATTGACCATTATTTTCTGGAGAATCAGGGATCTGTGGACTCCCCTCTGACTCTTTGGGAGGCGTTCAAATCTGTGCTCAGGGGTCAGGCCCTCTCCCTCATTGCTGGAGTTAAAAAGGAAAAGCAGAAAGACCAAGAACGCATTGAGGCGGATATCATATCCCTTGAAAACAGTGCATCCAGGGACCTCGACCCAGACACAATCCACCTCCTACGGCTTAAGAGGGATAAATACAGAAGCATTGTTACAGACAGGGCCAAGAGTTGGGGGAGTGAGAGGGACGGGACGGACGGGAGGGTATACGAGTGGGGCGATAAAGCAGGGAAACTCCTTGCTTGGCTGGACAGAAAGGAGAGGGCCAACAAGATGGTCCCCAAACTTGTCGACGACCGGGGTGGGGTCCACTCTGACCCTGTGGCCATAGTCCGCGAATTTGCGTCCCATTATGGGAACATTTACCAGTCCACATCTCATTTTCGCGAGGAGGACTCTTTCGACCTCCTTCGCGATATCTACTTGCCCACACTCTCTGAGGAAGATGCTAAATTCCTAGACAGTACCATAACCAATGATGAAATAGCCCAAGCTATTCGGAGTCTTCGACCGGGTAGGGCACTCGGGCCTAACGGCCTACCCATCGAACTTTACAAACTGCGTCCCGATGGCCTAGCCCCGTATCTCCGCTCCATGTTTGAAGAGAGCAGGAGGGTTGGCGTCCTTCACCCTGACCAGAGGCTGGCATCCCTGGTCGTTATCCCTAAGGAGGGGAAACCCAGAAATAAATGCACTTCCTATAGACCCGATCTCCCTCCTAAACGCGGAACCTAAGATACTTGCCAAACTCCTAGCCACACGACTCACACGGGTGATCACGTCTCTGGTGCACCAGGATCAGTCGGGCTTTATGCCCCACCGTAACACCGTCCTCAATCTGCGTAGGGTTCACGGGGTACTGGGCAGAGCTGCCACTGTGGATGAGCCCGCGGTAATAATGTCCCTCGACGCCTCCATGGCACTTGACACCATGGAGTGGCCCTACCTCTTAGCGGTCCTTGCTAAGTTGGGGTTTGGGCCAGTTTTCATATCATGGGTAAGACTCCTTTATTCGGCACCAATGGCCCAGGTGATAATCAACAATAAACGGTCTGACCCTTTTCAGCTGTACCGCGGGACCAGACAGGGGTGCCCATTGTCCCCCCTTCTCTTCGCTCTCGCTCTTGAGCCATTGGCGGCCTGGCTCCGCGCTGACCCAATGATCCGTGGGATGCGATGGTCGGCCGGCTGGGAGGGCCAAATCTCGCTTTACGCAGATGACGTCCTTTTGTATCTAACCTCACCCAAAAAATCCCTTATTTGTGTTCTGGATATTTTTAATACATTTGGCAAATACTCAGGATATTCCATTAACTGAGGCAAGTCGCTCATATATGTACTGGGAGGCTCTGCTCCCCCCTTGCCTAAGAACTGCCCAATGCAGACAGTGAGAAGCTGCTTTCGTTATCTAGGGGTTTTTGTTACCACAGATCTTAAACTCCGGTACAAACGCAACCTTGTCCCACCCCTGCAGCGCCTGAGGAGCGATGTAACCTGTTGGAAAGCCTTGCCGCTTTCGCTTTTGGGGAGAGCGGCACTATTTAAAATGATGTCGTTGCCGAGGCTTCTTTATGCCCTGCAAAATTACCCAGATCCAGTCCCGGCACGCTACTTCAGGGAAATAGAGGGGTTGCAGAGAGAGCAGCTATGGGAAGGGAGGCCGAGGATAGCATTTAATAAGTTGGTCTTGAGCTGGTACGACGGAGGCATTAGTCTCCCGGACATCCGTAAGTATTATTGGGCAGCCCAACTAGTGCCTATTAATCAAAGCACTTATCGTCACCCAGATGACCCTGCGTTTAGGATGGATACGTGGCTGCTTCCCGGTGGGACTTTTATCAGATCCCTGTATTCCAAACCACAGAAACTGCCCCTCACGGGCCCCACCAAACACTCTGTTACCGTATGGCACTCCGTGAATAGGAGTCTCGGTTGGAACCGTAGGCTTACCCTGGCCACGCCATTGTGGGACTCAGAACTGTTGGGGAGCCTCTAGTCCACTAAGGGGTTCGATAAGTGGGACCTGATTGGCATATCTCGATTAAGTGACCTCTGAAACAGGGGCGCGTGGTTCCCTTTGCCACGCTCCAGCAGCAGTATGAACTCTCCATCACAGAACAGTTCCGGTACACGCAGATTCGTCACGCCATAACCACCGTCCTGCAGTCGGGCGCGGACCCCCCAGAGTCTTTGCCACTTGAGGACCGTCTGCTTGACGGATACCTTCCCCAAAAAGCAATCTCCCTAACTTACCAGAAATTAATCAACAACACCCCAGATCTGTTGGGGCGGCTGCGAGAGGGCTGGGAGAGGGATGACTTAGAATTTGACGATGAGGAATGGCGGGAGGCGGCGGCCTCGCCCAGGGAGGTTGCCATCCCGGCGCGCTTGTGACTGATCCAACTTAAAATTCTTCATCATACCTACTTCACGGGACCACAACTAGTCCACATGGGGAGGAGGGATGGGGGCGACTGCAGGCGACGATGTGGGCACATGGGTACCTTCATTCACATACTTTGGGAATGCGACCAGATACAACGGTACTGGCGTGAGATACACGATGTAATGCAGGAAGTGTTGCACAAAGACATTCATCCGGAAGCAAAGCGATGCCTCTTGAACATGTGGGGTCCCACTGATCTGACAGGTGGGGAGAGGATGTGGGCCACACTGGGGGCCATGGTGGCCAAGCGGGAGATAGCCCGTCTATGGGGAGCGGAGGCAACACCCACCTTGGCCGCTTGGGAAAAGAGTCTTGACTGGTGCATGTTTAGAGAAAAGACTGTATACGTAGCACGTGGGTGCCCCAGAAAGTGGTCAGCGGTGTGGTTCGGGTGGAATGCTTATAGAGGAGGGATCTGTGTGGCACCTGTACACACCCCTGAGGAAGAGGCGTTGTCCCCTTGACCCAGCTTAGGGTTACACGATCGTTAATTCTGTAATGTGCATTAATTTGGTGAATGTCACCACTGTGTTTATTGCATCTGATTTGTCTTGTCTGTTCAACATCTGTCAAACTGGTCGAACTGTTTAATTTGTTTTTTCGTTCTGCCTTAAATAATAAAAAGATATATTTCTTTTTAAAACATTGTAGTTGATCAATTTGTAAGTTCCCCAAACCCAAAAGTCGAGTTTGGGCACAATTTGCATTTTAAAAGCAGTCCTACAACACAGGGCTACTTTTAAACTGACCTCAGGCTTCAGCAGTGCACACATGCAAGCGCAGAAAGGGCTGCTGGCCTCTAAACTGCCATGCCCTATTATATTCTAGGGACTCAAAGGTAGTTCTAATCCCCCTGCCCTATTATGTACTAGGGCCTTATAGGAGAGGTCATGCCAATCATAGGGGTACACTAACCCATAGTGCACCCTAGTGTATGTAGGTGTTTTCACTGTATTTTTAAGTGTCAGAATAGCACTGGCTCTTTAGGCAGAGGCCAGGGTCAGTCAGTCAGGTACCACCAGTACCAGTCAGCAAAAAGTTGGGGGGTGCCCAGGGCACAGGGTGGCTTTGCAACACTAGAGAAACACAAACTCAGAATTTAAAACATAACACCATGGTTGGGGGGTTCTCTTTAATAATCAGAATTGATTTCTATCCTAATGAACCCATTTTCCAACATTAGGATAGTGAAAGACTGGGGAAAAATCATAACGTTCTAATCTATACCTTGAAGTTTTCATGCAGCTCTTTGATGACTGTTAATAGCTCACTGTTCAATGTTAGGATTTTAACTTATAAACTGCAAATACCAAAAGAATCTCTCGGACAAAAGCAGTAACTCACTGTACTATTTACATGATATGTATTTTGTGATCTGCGTGGTACACGTTCTTTGCAGCAGGCATATTACCCCACTGTGGCTACCTTACCATGAGTTAAAACTTCCGCTAGACAAACCTTCGATCTCTCTCAATAAAGAACATTAATCACCGCAGTTATCTTCACATTTTTATTGTTGCCTGAAAATTGCTGGAGACCAGGAAGGCAGCAGCAGATACTTTTAGAACCATAATGCACTTGCAAACACAACGCCCCCACCCTAGACAACGGCCTTTGTTTGCTTTGTGCATGAAGATGCAAGATTCATATGCATGTTTTTTTTAAACATTTGGTCTCATTACTATATGAATGTAAATAACAATAAAGCATACATGCAAACTGTGACTACATGCCTGCTTTTCTCAATATTTCACTTCGAAAGTATGCGATTGTATTTGTTTAACGGGCGGTGATTTGTATAGGGTCACTGGAAAGTCCACAAGGTTGTCCCTGTCACCCCCAGAATTTTAGTGTCTCCAACGCTTCTGTCCACAGAGATGATGTTGTTGCACAGCCCTTGACCTATTTTACTCATTCTGGTACCAGGATGTTTCTGTGTAAGCCATACTGTGGCCATCAGAGTAAAAAAATGTTTTTAATATTACGGAGAGCAAATCAATGTAGTTTACACGGGTGATCCATGCAGTTGCTTCCTGTAAAGATTCTTACTTCGCTCTCACATATGCAGTTAAAGTAAAAATCTACTTCACTGCGTCGGAGTCTCCTTTATTTGTAAGCTCTGCACATCTATTTACGGATTTGTAAAACCACAACGCTTAATGAAATCCCTTCACAGCGCTGCTTGATCTACTTACAAAAGACTGGCATCTTGATTGGACTTATCGCTCGGCATGGGTGATGCATAAATGGGTTTAAACTAAAAGGTGATTAAATTCCAGAATTAAATACCTCTAAAAAGAAGCTTTTGACATTGGACCAGTATATGATAGGACACGATTTACTTATCAGTACATTCAACTAATTGTATTTATTAAACAATTTGGGGCAGATTTACAAGCCCCGTACGCCACATTTGCGCTGCCGTTGCGTCACTTTGTGACGCAGCGGCGGCGCAAAGCCAGCACCATGCTGCGGGGTATTTACAACGTGACGCATCTAGGGAGATGTGTCATGTTGTAAAGCCCTGCGCCACATGTGGGCGTTCCGGCGCAGGGGGAGTTGTTCCGGCGCAGGAACGCCTCCTAAAAGTGGCTGAGAGAAATCTACAAGTTTTCACTCAGTCACTTTTACGGCCATGCTGCATCAAAACCCTGCGCCTGCTTGAAGCAGGCGCAAGGATTGACGCAGCATGTTAGGCATAGGGGCACCCCGAGCCTTGCTGGAGCTGTGTCGCGCTTGCGACGCGAGTCCAGCAATGCGTCACCTTTACGGCAGCAGATGCATCACGCATCTGTCTATTCTTGCCCCATGGTGCGCCGCATTGTAAATACGGCGCATCAATGGTGGCGCAAGAGGTGTAAGCCGTGACGCAAAATAACTGGTGCATCCCTGCTGATATGCAGGGATGCGCCAGTTATTGTAAATCTGCCCCCTTGTATTCATGTTTATGTTTTATTATTTATATGTTTCAAATTTCAAGGCCCCAGATCTAATTAGTACTTTATAGTGCTAAACACTGTCGGCCATAATGGGCAAGTCAACCAGTGCAGCGTAGCAAGTCAGGAATGTCAGGAATGTGCTGTATTTAAGTCAATGCGGCACATTCCTGCCTTTTCCACTGTGCTGGAAAGGAGGATTTTTTTTGTGCTGGAACAGGCAACTTCCTACACAAAAACAATCCCCTGAGGCTTATTCCTCTTTCTATGTGTGCTGCGGACAGCAGCACACATAGAAAGAGGTAAAAACGAAGATAAAGATGTTTCTCCTTGTCACGCTTCACCTGGGGAGAGGTAGGATATTGGCTCATTCCTAGGTCTACCACTTCTGGTAAATCTAGAAATGCATCAAAATCCATGGATGTTGTGAGGGAACACTTGTGCAACATTATTGAAAACGCCTCCCTGGTGCAGAGTAATGCAACGCAACACAAATTGCTGTGTTGCATTACTCAAGATTTATGAAGTCAGTCAGGGCCATGCAAGGTGTCATGTGGCTTCATACATCTAATTTTTAAGTTGTGTTGCTCCTGCACCATATTGCGTGTTGCAAAAGCAATGCAAAGGGGCTCAGAAATATGCCCCGCAATTTTTCTTCAATGTGCCTCTTAGAGTAAATAGAATTCCACATAGCGCTAGGCTCACTCTCTGCCAACGGGCCTCTTACTTCTCTGATTTAGAACATTAAAAGTCATGTAAGAGAATGTGTTTTGAAGCCTTGTACAAGTGTTAAAGAGTTAAAATAGATGATATATATATAAAAAAAGAGAACAAAGGGGCTCATTTAAGAAGAAGTGATGCTGCACAGCTCAACAAGTCACCTTGCTGCTCTGCACTGTGTGACAGAGAAAGGGCAGGAAAAAAACACATTTAAGGCAATACAGTGCATTCCTGTTCTTTTTAATGCGCCGGCGCCCTTTTGGCTGCCTAGGGCCAATGCAGGCATCCTTTCAGTGCAAGGCTGCCTGTGTTGCATTCTGGATTGCTTTTGTGCAGGGAGAGGCACCTCTCTGCACAAAACCAATCATGAAAGGCATATTCCTCTTTCTCTGTGTGCTGGAGACTGCAGTACACAGAGAAAGAGGAAGGCACGAGGCACCTCGAAATGCCTCTCTTGGGAAGGCTTATGATTTTGGGGCATTCCCAGCTTTACAAGTTCTTGGAAATATGGGAATTTGTCAAAATCTATGGGCATTGCATGGGAACACCCACAAAGCACCCATGGAATGCCTTCCCACGGCAAATTATTGCAACACACCAATTTACGCTGTGTTGCATTACCTCAGATATATGAAGCCACTCTAAGCCATGCAAAGTGGCTTTGCTTGGCTTAAAAAATCTGGCTTCGTGGTTTGTGTCACCAATGTACCATGCTGCGTGATGCAAACGCGGCACAGGCCCCAAACTTTTAACTCTGGAGAAAAATCCAGCTCATGCAGAATGTCATGTTTGCATTTGTTTTATTAGCCTAGATCCTCAGTAACCACGTGGGCACTAAGGGGCAGATTTACTACTTCTGGGGCATCTCTGCTAATCAGCAGGGATGCGCCTGAAGAGTTGCGACGCATCTGCCCACCCGTGCGCCACCACTGATGCTCTGCATTTTCAATGCGGTGCATCGTGGCGCATGGATGGGCAGATGCATGTCGCATCCCACCCGCGGACAGGCGGCGCATTGCTGGAGTTGCGTCGCAAGCGCAACGTAGCTCCAGCAAGGCTCAGGATGCCCCTATCCCTAACATGCTGCGTCAATCCTTACAATTTCGACGGAGGATGCTGAGGGAAAATGAATTATTTATTTAATATTCCCTCGTCATGGACGGACGATGCTGAGGGAAAATGAATTATTTATTTAATATTCCCTCGTCATCGTCCGTCGAAATCCCCTCTCTCCCTCCCCCCAACCCAACCCCAGCCGGCCTCAGCGTCCCACCGCTCTTACCTTCACGGGCCGCGGCTGGCAGCAACCGCTAGCAGTACAAGAACTGAAGTAACATTCCTGTTCCTGACAGCTGGCTAGTTGGGGTCTAATGCTACTCTTCTGTTGCTATACTAGGCTTTTCAAAAAATAATAATTCACTAGCCTCCTCCCCGTGCGCTGGCAGTCTTTTCATTTCATACAATCATCACAGCAGAATTTCGGTGAAAACGGTATATTATAATGAAGCTAATGAACCTCTTGCATCTAGTCTGACAATCACACTCTCCAGTGTATGGTTTGGAGGAATTAATTGCAGTCATTAGTTCTGACAGCCCATGTCTAGATGTCTACTGGAGAGCAAGAGGCTGTAACTTGAGTGTTGTCCTGACCTTTCGTCTCACTCTTCACTGATTCACAGAGACCACTTCTTAAAACTGAAACTGAAAATGTTCTAAGCTTGTCCAATTTCTGTTTTTATATCAGGAAACGAGGGCATTTATGATTTATTCCTCTGTAAAATCATGTTTTGCCTGAAGGCGTCAGCTGTGGCATGTTACACGTTTGTTGTGAGTCACTTAAGAGCCACACTATTGGTGGTAAAAGTGTTGGCTAAATATTCCTTCTTTGTAATGATGTCAGTATGTAAGCTTGACTAAGTAAGAACAAATCCCAAATGCACTACTAGCGCTATATAATAAAACTAACATTCTCAGGGAAACATTTTCTCTTCTGAGTACAGAACCACAACTTCTATTTAGAAAAGATTTATTTTTCAATTAATAGTTTGGGATTTTTACTGATATACTTTAGCTTATACCCAATGTAAAAACTCAGGGGGATATTCACAAGGAAGTGGCGGAGGGAGGCGTTAGCCTTCTTGGCTTAGCGCCTCTCTCCGCCACTTCAGAAAAGCAAGGCTGCACCATATGTGTGCCGCTTCATGCAGCACACATGTAAGTTACAAAACCGCATTTTTAAAAAAAAGGTTTCTTTCCTTCCTGTACATAAACAAACCACGGCATTTTGCATTTCCCATGTGTGCTGCCTTGTGCAGGACACATGGAAAATGCAAAAACGAGGAGAAATATAGCATTTCTCCTCGTATCGCCAACTTAAGACCAGGGTTTTCCTGGTCTTAAGTTCCGTTTTAGCTCCTATTTACGCTGCCCTTGTGAACAGGGAGCAGCGCAAATATCAATGGGGGTTGCAGTGGAACGCCCACCACAACACCCATGCCCCTTTCACGCTAAACACAGCGTGAAAGGGGGACTATTCACAAAGAAACCTTAAGCCACGTTAAGAGGCTTAACGCTGCCTTGTGAATAAGGCGAGGCCCCTATCGCCACCACAACGTCACTGAAAGTGACGTTGTGGTGGCGATAGGGGCTTGTGAATATGCCCCTCAGTGTGCATGGCCTTTGACTTAAGTTCCAACCTACCAGACCCTGCTGTGCACAGCCTAGCGCACTGGGAAAATGTGCTGGTTGGTGCAGCCGCGGGCCGTGGAGGGTGTTCCGTGGGGCGGAATGGTGGGGCGGGGGAGGGGCAGGGTGGGGGGTACTAATAACCGGAATATGGATAATTGGAGGTAAGTAAACAATTAAATAAATAAAACGAATTTTGTAGCGCGCGCTGCATCGCAATCCAATTATCCATATTCCGGTTTTTAGAGCCCCCTCCCTGCCCCTCCCCCGCCCCACCTTTCCGCCCCATGGAACTCCCTCCACGGGCCGCAGCTGGGTTGGTGCAAAATTATGTCATGTATAGTTGACTTTGCGACAGTGTGAGGTCTATGGCCATGCCCCACACTGAGTCTCATTTCACCAGAAACTGGTGTGCACAGCCTTCTTAACTCAGAAGAAAGCCTGCCATTTGGTAAACTGCTTCAGCTGAAGTCTCTACAGTTATACAGCAAAACCTACATAACACTGAAATTCACCAATTATGATAAGCAAAACAAACAAATCCACCAGAGAACTGCTCCTAGATTCACACATGATGTCACAGAATACATTATAAATGTATTTTTTGAGAACAGCACTGATTACACTACATGTCAGATCATCATTGACATCCATGATGTCATCACCAAAGTTCCTGCATGCACCTACATCGCAGAATTGCCTGCCATTTCCAGCTGGTTCTTTCAGCAGGGACTGACTTTACAAAGGCACTGATTTGAACATGGAAGGTTGTTGAGTCCAAAGCCCTCTTCAATAGGGGCAAATAAACTCTGAGCGCTGTGCCTGACTTATGAATAGGGGTGGCAGTAACTCACATAATTTGCTGCTGCATTATTACAGAAAATGACAGCAAAATTATGTGGAATTATTCAAGGAGCGTCCAAAATGGATCTCAGGGTGCATTTTGCTCTAAGAAAAGAGCAATAAAGTCAACAGAACGGTACCAGCAGCAGCCAGCTCTGTTCCTGTCCGTGGAAAGGCATTTTGCCCGCAATTATGTGAAATTATGGAATTAAAATTTCGCCCTGGCTTCCTTATGGACATGCCATGGACTTCACAATTAAGTTGGATTAGCTGCCAGTCTTGGCCTATAAAGCTCTGTCAGAAGAACCCTGGACTCTCACATAGACACTGTGTTGAGCAACAACTCACACAACACAAACTGGACATGGCTTTCAACGCTGTTCAGTCAGTCTGTGGATTAACCACCCCTTCCCCTGTCTCAACTGGTGATGGCCTTTTGACAAACCCCTGACCAATGTTTTTTCCACTGAATGTTTTGGGGTTTTAATGAAATACTGTGGCCCCTGGCCAAAGTCAGAACCTTGTGCACTGGTTCTTCAGCCCTGAGCAGCAGGTTTTAGGTAAAAAACGTGACCAGAAGCTCAGTCCTCCTTCCAGCCCCCAGGTGGCAGGACCCAGTAGGGATGGACTCGGACCATAGGCAGCAGGCTATGGATGCAGAACATATTGAAAGCCCTGATACTAGGTCCCAGGCCCCTAAACCTACTGTGTATTAAGTCCAGTTTCCTAAGTGGGCTATCGGTGGATTGTATGGCATCTGGCTATGCACTGCAACCTGTCACCATGCCCACAGAAGCACTGTCCATGAACTTCATCTGTGTGCAGTCAATCTTGAAACCAGGCTGTGAATTAAGGCTATACCTTATGCCCAGCTTCATGTCCACAGAACCCTCTACGCACTGTCAATGGCCATGTGCAATAGGATCTGTCTAGGAGGACATATCTTGCACCAAACCCGTTTGTCCTCAGAGCCAAATGCACAAGGTTTTCTGTCGTGGTAGTTTAATTGATAAGTGTTGTCATTACTCTTTTTTTTTTATTTTTTTATTGAGCAGAGCAAAAAGGTACATGCATATTTTTCAAGAGCAACATTAGAAACACCACAATTAGACCAACCATTGATGTTGATTGGCTACTTACTAAACAAAGTGCAAAGTTCAATGCATGTTCATATTTTATAAACAGTCACATATAATTTCATTGTCTGTTGGCAAAAAAAAAAAAAAAAAAAAAAAATAAAGTGCAAATGCAACATGTAGCCACAGGTTAACTTATAGCTCAACTAAGACACAAGACAGACACAAAATTCACTCAAGACAAAAAATTAAAATCCCGATTAAAGTGCCCAGTGCGATAGCAGCCGAAGTTAACCTTGGCGAATACAGTACTCTTAGCATCACAGATAAAGTGCAAATGCAACATTTGAAACCAGAATTAGACCCACCATTGATGTTGGTTGTTAATAGGCTACTTACTAAGCAAAGTAAAAAGTGCTATGCATTTTCATATTTTATAGGCAGTCACATATTCTTCCACTGTCTATTGACAAGTTGGCAGATAAAGTGCAAATGCAAGATATAACTACGAGTTAACTTATAACTCAGCTGAGACATAAGATTCATCTTAAATCACTCAAGACTAATATTAAAATCCAGATTATAATGCCCAATGCCATAGCAGTCAGAGTTAACCTTGACAAATACAGTACTCTTAGCATCGAATAAAAGTATAAACGAATAAGGTGCAAATGCAAGATAAAACTACGGAGTCGCATATAACACAACTCATCTTATAGCTCTAAAGACCTAATTAGGTTCTAAATTAAAGTATCAATATATATGCAACCAAAATCTACCTTGTTAGAATACAGTATTATTAACATTATTACTGTTTAAAGTGCAATTGTACTAGCAGCAAAGCTTAGTCGTAAAATACAACATATCAGGCAACTGGGTAAAATACAAAATACCAATGACAACCATTTAAAAGCTGCTGAGATCACATAAAAGGAGAGCAACATTAACATCATTGACCCCAGTATAAAACTTGTACAAGTAGAAAATCGTTTCCCCAATCCATTTGGGGATCAATGATAATTTAATAATTAAAATTGCATTGTTCTTTAGCAATTAAAAAATCCCCGCGCCATCTCTAAGACCTATCCTTGAGTAGGAGTAATTCTTCAAACTTTTTCCAATTTTTCTTATATTTCCTTATACCCCCTACTCTTTTGGCATATGCCTCTTCGAATTTCCAAATCCTTTTCATTTTATTAAACCAATTTAGATGATTTGGAATCTCCTTAGATTTCCAATTTTGAAGTATCAAAGAACGCGCCACCATACAAGATATTGCTACAAGAACCCTGTCGGAGCTAGATAAATTGGCCTCGTCCCTGGGATACCCGAATAATGCAGTTTCGGCCTGGGGAGAAACACTTATGCCTATAACTGCTCCCAAATCATTGAAAATCTCCCCCCAGAACTGTACCAGTTGCGGGCAAGAAAAAAAAATGTGTAGCCATCCTCCTTCCTCCTCCTGGTGACAGCGGAAACACCTATTGGGATGGTCTGGATATCGTTTCTGAATCATAGATGGGGTCCAATAAGCAAGCCATCTTGATAGAAAGGACATTCTTTTAAAATTAGCGGCACGTAGAGACCTATGCCCTAGAAGGCATATTTTTTCCCATTCCCTAGGGCTAAATCTGCAACCAGTATCCCTTGCTATTTTTTCGATATGGGAGACTGTCCCTTTTGCCTGTTAATCCTTCCGCAATACAGAATACCATTTCCCCAGTCCCAAAAGCTTGAAGTCATAGAGTTCTACCATGGTATAGTGTGGAGTATTCAAAATACCCTCCATATTGGAAATAAAATGAGCTATCCGCATATATTCAAGAAATGTGGGCTTTCTACAACCTTCTGTCCTATCCATTATCTCTTGCCAGGATATTATTTTGTTATGGGCGATAAAGTGTTTAAGTTGAGAAAACCCACAGTTCCTCCAAATCTCAATATGTCTTAGTTGCGATTGTAGGCCCAGACTGTTGCATTCTCCCAGACCCAAAAATTGAAAGCCAGAGGAGCTATTTTTTTAAAAAACTGCTTGAAGCCTAAACTGAACTTCTCGTAGAGACTTATAGCGGGTCCTCTTGGGTAATTTAGCAGTTTTTAAAAAAGCGGGCATTTGCGTTCCCCCTTCTATTATCATTTTATCAATAAAAAAGCTATCATAATTGCACAAATAAAAAGTTAGGTCAGCGACTAAATTCAATAGGGCAGCCTGATAATATGTTTGTATCTGCGGAAGTGCTAGACCTCCTTGATTTATGGGCAGCTGTACTGTACTTAATTTTATTCTGGGAACCTTTTTTGCCCAAATAAATTCCCTAAACAAAGTATCTAATTCATTAAAATAGGTTTGATTAAGGCGAATAGGGACATTTAAGAACAAAAAGATTAATAGAGGAAGAATGGACATTTTAATCAAGGAGACTCTCCCTATAATTGTAAGGGGGAGTATTGACCATTGTTAGAAAAGGCTCTTAATCTTCTGTTTAGTTCTATGATAATTTAGTTCAAATAATTTATAATACTGATTAGTGACGTAAATACCCAAATATCTAATTGGGTCAGTTTTCATAGCTTGGATTCTCAAATTATCAGGTAGAACATTAAGATCAATATTAAGAGCCAATATCTCGGTCTTTTTTTCATTTATTTTATATCCACCAATTTGTTGAAACAAAGAAAATTCTTTAAGGGCAAGCTCTAGATTTTCTTTGGTGGGGGTTAAATACAAAATGATGTCGTCGGCGAACAACTTAACTTTTGACATCCCTGGTATAGGAGCAGAAATAGCAGCATTATTACGCATTTTTGACACCAAGGGTTCAATAAAAAAGGTAAAAAGTAACGGGGAGAGCGGGCAACCCTGCCTAGTTCCCCGTTTTATTATAATTTCCCCTAGTTGTTCCTGATTAATAACCACCTTAGCGCTTGCACCATAATAAATACTCTTTAACATACTAATAACCTGTTGTGAAAAGCCGATACTCCTTAACGTTAGGAACAATGTTTGCCAATTCACGAGATCGAAGGCTTTTTCAGCGTCAACCATGATTATTGCAGCAGGGATTTCGTTTATATTAAAAAAATCTAAGGCATGAATTAAAAATTGAGTATTAGTAGCCATAGATCGACCTGCTATAAAACCTGTCTGATCCTTATGTATTATTTCTTGAGCAGCAGGGAGGAAGCGCTGAGCCCATACTTTCATTAAAATCTTGTAATCAGAATTAAGCAAACTGATTGGCCTAAAGGAGTTCACATCTAAAGGGTTCTTATCTTTTTTCACAAAAGATATTATTATAGATTCCTTGAATTCAGTAGATATAGTTGCACCCTTTCTAATGTCATTAAAAAGTCTCTTTAAAGGAGATGCTAATTCTTTAATAAAGACCTTATAAAATTCGATCGGGAATCCATCCTGACCACATGCCTTTCCCCCTGCAATAGATTTGATAGCATTTATGATTTCTTCTTCCATTATTTCATTATCTAGTTTTTTAATTCTGTCCTCTGAGAGTCTAGGAAGATCAATGTCCATCAAATACTTTAAAATGTGTTCATTATTAACCGGGTATTCAGTTGAATAGAGCTGTCCATAATGATGGAGGAAGACCTGTGATACACTCTCCCTATCTGATACCACTAATTCCGTGACAGGATCCCTGATGGAAGTGATTAAAGAGGATTCCATTTTTTTTCTGGTGGAATTAGCTAACAGCTTCCCCATTAACTGACTCTCTTCATATATTTTTTGCTGATATATTTTGGAGTTGCATATTTCCTCCAAGATAAAAAAATCTCTTAATTCCCTACTAGCTTCGTTGAAGGAATTGGGGGAGTGATGTAACATTAAGGCATATTCTTGATCTGCTTTGTTTTGAAGGTTCTCAATTTGAGACTTCCGAGTTTTAGACTGACCGGCCCTAATAGCTATTACTTGGGCCCGGGCCGCAGCCTTGAAACCTCCCCAGATAGCAAAAGGGGTGGCGGTGTTATCCTTGATCTCAAAATAATGGACAATCCACTCCCTAAATCCCAAAATCCAATCTTCATTTTGCAAAAGGAGACGATCCATCTGCCACCTAGATCGTTCCTTGTCTCTCCCCCCCAAAAGCAAGGAGACCCCAACCAGTGCGTGATCAGAAAAAGAATTACTACTGATCCACGCCTTTGTCACCTGTATGGATCTAGATGTTAATAGATAGTCTAGTCGGGAGGCCGAAGAGAAATGATTGGAGTAAAAGGTAAAGGATTCAGTTTCTTGATGGAGACCCCGCCAAGAATCCACTAGCCCAAACTGTTCCATAATTGTCACCATCATTTTTTTGGTATTGGGCTTCGACTGTCTTTTATTTTTATTAGTGGTGTCCTTCCTAATATCCATAATATAATTAAAATCCCCCCCTAAGACAATCTGTCCAGGAGAACTAATCAGCTTTTCGTGGATCTGTGTCAGGGGTAATACATTATCGGATAATGGGCCATAGTAGTTAATAAAGTTTATTATCCGACCCCCAATTTTGGTTGTTACCCAGATCCATCTCCCTAAAATATCTCGATATACTTGAAGAAACTCCCAATTCATTTTGTTCGAGAAATAAATTGCTACCCCCCTCATTGCTGCCCCAGAGGAAGCAAAAAAGGCCTTGGAGAATTTTTTAGGGATAAACAAGTTGGGGGAGTTGGACTTAAGATGAGTTTCCTGAAGAAAGAGAACATGGGGGTCCAGAAAAGCGGCCCATCTTATAAGTGCACCATATTTCTTCTTATTTAATATCCCATTGGTATTCAATGATAAAATCTTACAGTTTCCAGTTGCCATGCTTCTTTACTCTATAAATTATTCCAAACCTTCTTGCTACTGCTCTTTTTCCTGCTAACACCCAACCCCCCGCCACCCTAGGAATAACCCCTCCCCTGAAGATGTGGAACTCACCCCCCCTACACCACGCAGGCCACATCTCCCACCTCCCATACTTATACCTGGGTGTCATGCTGTTACACCCCATGGGGCGATCATGGTCGCACCCCTCCTCCCACACCAAATTAAAACAAACCAAAGAAAAACATTTTTTTTTTTTTTGAACGTTTTTGTCACGGATATCCCACATCAGCTTGAATACAACCAAAAAATCATGCTTGACATGAGGAACCTGATATCCCCTTCAAGCAAGTCTGGGCCTCCTCAATATCTGAAAACATTAAAATCCTCCCCTTCACCAATACTTTTAGTTTTGATTGCTGAACGATAGAGGCCTGAGCCCCATGTGCCTTGAAGAGATTTAGCATCCTAACAAACTCTTTTCTCCTTCGAGCAGCAACAGCTGTCATATCGGAGAAAATTCTACATTTCTGTGTCTCGTTGAGGGGGAATTGACGTTGTTGGATAGCCTTTGCCAATACTTTTTCTTTAACTCTGTAATCAGCAAAGTTTAGAAGAATTGTTCTTGGATAGGGAGAATTTGGAAAGGGTTGGGCTGGGATACGATGTGCCCTAGTAATTGACAGATCACCTTCATAGTCAGGTAGTACTTGCTGCTTTATGAACGTATTGACCCAAAGGAGAGTCTGAGCGCCTTCAATCCCTTCCGGCACCCCCACAAGGCGCAGATTAGACCTCCTGGAATGACTTTCCAGCTCCTCTACCTTGTTCTCAAGATATCTTTTCTTCTTGTCCGCTTCTTTTGTCTCGGTCATCACCGTCACCAATTGACCTTCAATGGTGGAAATTCTGGCCTCTACCTCAGAGAATCTAGTGGGGAGACCCATAATAGCTTCTTCGATTTTATCTAGACGCTGGTTGAGGGTATTGATCTCCATTTGCTGAAGCTTTTTCATTTCCCTTATCTCTCCTAAAATTAAATTCAGCATATCACGGATGTCAATTTGAAAACTTTCAGACTTCTCCGAGCCAAGTTTCGGTAAGATTCCTGCGTTGGATGATGGTAAAGTTGAAAGTAATTCTTGAGATTGCAAACAGAGATCCAATACTTGAGGCCGAGGAACTTGCGGACCTCCTGGAGTTTGACTTAACTCAAGTTGATCTAACGAAACTGGCAGATCCTGGATCAAAACAGGAGTATCTACCTGCACACCTGGAGTTGATGGCACCAAGTTAGGGTGGTCGGTGTCTCGTCCCCCGACTGTGGGCACTGATCCAGTTGCTGGCGAAGACATGCCGACATCAATAGACTGTGAAGATACAGGGGATACAGGGGAGTGAGGAGGTGGTAAACTTTGTTTTTTGGTGAATAACGGGAATTTTTTCACCTCCTTTTGCACCTCCTTTTGCATGTTACCACCGGTGCAAACATCTTGGTTACCCCCTTCCAGGCTAGCATTTGATTGAACCACCAACGTCTCCTGTTGCAAGGTCTGATTAACGGCCACCATGGTAAAGGACGTATCCTCATCTGAAGTAATAGGTGAGCTGCGACTATCTGGTGAGGAGGGGACAGCCCCTATGTCGCTTTTTTGACCTACTAGACGTGCTGACTTGGCGAGAGCGCGACGATTTTTCTTCACTTTCTGCGCCTCAATTCTGGCCATTTTAAGGTTAGCGACACCCTCCCTCTGAGGTCTCACCATTTTCAACAATTAGGGTTCCCCCACCCAATGAACTCATCAACTCAAGGAAACTGGAAGTAATACCCCAGTAAGATTGTTTATCTGTTTATCTGTTTAACGGTTTAAACAACCCAGTCCATGTCACTGACCAGCAGCCCCCTTTTTCACCCTGAAGGATATCTTAGCACTGAACTAACAGATATCTACTGTTACCCAACTCAATGGTTCTTATTTTATCGACCTCAGAAGGATGGAAGGCTGAGTGGACCCACCAGGATTGGAACCTGGGGTCACAGACAGGCCCCTACAGTGGACGCATTAGTCCACTGAGCCACCAGACCCACAGTCACACTGGCCAACTGGTACTACGTGATCTTTTTGAACTGGTCAATAGGTTCAAAATGTGTTTTTCATACTCCTCGTCATTAAAAACGTCACTTCAAAATGTCCTGAAACCTTTGTAGAATTGCCCAGAAGAGTATAAAATTGGTTGGCACTGTTGCAATTTATGTGAACTGTCACTGTTATGACCTCATTAAACGTGGCCTGGGATTTCCACTGGGACTGTTAACATGAGTTAGCTACTCTCGCCCACTGGAAATGTTCGGTTTTGTGAGTTTACCACAACACCAGAGAACTTCACCTGGTGACTTCGCCTGATGTAAATAGGCAAAGTCTCTGGGCGAAATACCAGGAAAACACGCCGAAATCATTTAAAAAAATCAGATTCTTGCACGTTTATTCCACGGAACCTGGAATATCCATTAATTCCTCACCCTCCCAGATTTACTGTGGACCCCACTTTATCGAGATTTCGGTGTTAGGGGGATATGAGACAAATTCCATTCCACAGAGTTGTCTATCAGCCTTTTTCCAGATGAGCACAGCGGTTTTGTTACACACATTTGTCCCTTGTGAAAGGCAACTAAACGAGTTTACAACAAGGTAACACGCACTTTTCCTGGCAAGACAGAGCTTGATTGGTGATCTCACTGTACATAATATGAAGATTTGTGTTGGTCTTTTTTGTTTAAAGGATGTTTTTGTGCCTCGCTTGCCTCATCTGGCTGAAGTGCTTTGCGTCACAAGCATTGAACCGTGCCCTTTTATTGAAAGGATGCCCCGAGCTCAGCAACTGCCTTTTACATTCCCCAGACGAAATGAAGCTAACAGGAATCGCGAGAGTCGCGATACACTTGAAGACAGTAACAGCACTGAACACGCTCTAAATCATTTCGAAGGAGGAGGGGAGAAGCAATTTGCAGTCAGTCGGTCGGTGGAGGCTGTCAGTGCAGATCCGAAGCGACTGCTGGGAGCTGGCAGGGCAGACGCCGAAGACATTGTGCTCATTGTTTAATCATGTGGACAGCGGGGATGATCGACTCAGGGAACTAAGAAGCTTACAAAGAAAGCTGATTACACTCACTCAAAGCCTCAAAGGTTGCTCAACCTACACGGAAAACATTGTGCAGAGAAAAGAAATTTAAATTCTCCTCAGTCATTAATATATCATTTTAAAGCAATTTTGTATTAATCTTCTGGGATACATATTTGCATAGACTTTTGCATGCAAGAACAAATATATGAGGTAGATTTAATCAGGCTGTACATGCGTTTAAGTGACGCAGCATAATTTTGCAAATTACATCGTGGGCAGGGGCGCAGCTTCCATTGGTGCTGAAAGTGCAGTGGCACCAGGGCCCAGAGGGATGAGAGGTCACCGAACCCTAATTATTGCTGTATTTTACAGTTCAAACATTTGGCTACTGAGGTAATTCCCTGCATGACACACTGGCAACGCCACTGCTCAAAGGCTTTTATAATGTATGGTAAATCTCCTTTGCTTTTTGTGCTGTGTTTCTCCACAGCAGTGCCAAAGCCAGGGCCGGACTGGCCGTAGCGGGCACCGGGCAATCCCCCGGTGCGCCGCACGGGTGGGGGCCGGTTTCGGGCCCCTGTGGGCCGTTTTTGTTACAGGGCCGTTTTTGCAGCATAGCTGCAAAATCCTCCCTGTAACAAAATCGGCCGAAAACCGCCCTGGCAAAGAGCTCGGCCTCACCCCCCCGCCCTTGGGGGAGGGGGCCGGCAGAGCACTTTGACAGGGCCGGTTGTGGTTCCCTGTCCGGCCCTGGCCAAATGTTTAGCATTTTAGTAAATATGTGCATAAGTGTGGTGTCAAGATGGCCTCAGCAAATAGTTTCAATTAAAAACAGAGTGGGTAAGGTATCCTAATCAGGAAGTTCGAGAATTAAAACGTAGAAGGTAAACTGGCCTAGCATAGTGAAAGGAAGTCTTTCACTCAAATTCTTCAGTCTGTAATTATGCTAAAAAGAGAAATAATAAGAAAATATTAGGGGAAAGTCGGCAGGCACTCATGTAACAAGATCATTGAACCTGGAAATAGGTGCAAGGGGGTTGATTTATCATTATTTCACGCAGCGCAGCAGACCGCCTTGCTGCTCTGCATGAATGGCAAAGAGCAGGAGAGTGCTGTATTTATATTTTACAGCACATTCCTGTCCTATTCCTGCACTTGAATACAATGTGCTGTCTGCCTCCAATGCAGACACTCTTGTGCCGTGTTGTAAGGGTGCCTGCATTGCAGACAGGAATGTTTTTGTGCAGGAAGTTACTCCTTCCTGCACAAAAACAATCATCTGAAGCATTTTCCTGTTTCTATGTAGAAAGAAGAAAAAACAAGAAGAAATTCAAATATTTCTCCTCGCTCTGCCTCACCTGGGGAGGCGTAGAATGTTGACACATTCCCAGGCCTACTGCTAATGGTAAATTTTGAAATATGTAAAATCCATGGGTGGATGTGTGGGAACAGCCATGCTCCACCCATGGATCACCTCCCTGGGACAGAGTAACGCAAAGCAGCAATTTGGGCTGCGTTCTATTACTCTAGCTTTAGCAAACCACAGAGGGTCACACAAGGTGGCCTTGTTTGGCTTGATAAATCTGACTTGATAGTTGTGTCACCCTTGCGTCCCCTTGAGTGGCTCAAGGGCAACACACTCAGTGATGAATCTGCCTCAAGATCTCTCTATGTGACCTGCAAAGAGAAAAAGCTATACATACACATCTTTAAAAGATTTTCACAGCAAAAGAAATACGTCTAGACATAAAGAGAACTATTCTATTCAGTGAAATAATGCTTTTCCGCAACCCATTTCGTCTCTATGGATGTGTATTCTGGAATTTCCACATCTTTAAAATGTGTGCCCAGATTTACTAACGCTTTGCACCTGCAGCACAAAGTGGCACATGCTATCTACTATCCAACAAAAAGTGTACTTTGCATTGGAAAGGTGTACTTTTCCAAGAGTAAATACTGGTTTGCATCACTTTACGTGAAGGTGTTTTGCTGTGGCAATACTGCAGTGGATCAATTCAAACAAGCATAGGCTTTTTACAGAAAGCCCAAGTTTCTAAGATATCCTGACTGGGATTTGTGCAAAAAACTTGAAAAAGGTGCAAAAAGGGACGGAGGTGCTTATTTTTTTTTAAAACGATAACACATTGCATGTGTGCTGCAGTGCACAGCACATCCAATGCATGGGAACTGTCTGTGTATGTCTACACATAGGAGCTTTTACACAAAGGTTATTACTACAGTACAGACCTATGATAGAGAGTGCACACACACCTCTGCACCATGATCAAAGGCTGTGCATCATACAAGTCAGACAGTTATGTGCGAGCACAGGAGATGACACCAGCAGCAGGCTAATCTTTGTAGATGTGGTGGTGTGTTGAGTTTTCTTCCTTGCACAACAAAACACTTCAAACGTGGCTGCTGTACTGCATTGCATGAAAACTTAGTAAACCTAGGCTTTATAGTTTTGGTAATAGCATGCTCGTGAATGCTCTTCTGACCGAATATCACTAAGAAATTGAATAGCCAATTTTGGTGATGCATGAATACTCTGTCCCAGAACAAATTATTCTATTAACCGTATCTATACAACTAATAATAACTCTATTGCTGAACATTAAAAGGCAAACTAAAGTGCACTGCTCCTTCTTGAATGCCAAGCATGTATCAGTGTCAGACAAAGAGAGTTTGAGCAGTGTTAGTTGTGACCAATATTGACCCATATTGCTAGAAACAAGATCCTCTCCTCAACATATCACACAGAAACATCTACCTTCGAATTGAGAAATGGAATGGCACATTTAGTGCACACTGATGTCATTATCCCAAAACTACATTGATCCATCCCTCTACATGCAACTTAGGTCAATGTCAATTGTTCCAACAATGTTTTTGTAAGAAATTGGGTGACTGGTTAAGTGGGGTGAAGCCCTACTCAAGCAGGAACCACAATCATTGCCAGGGTGGAGTCACAAGCAAACTCTAATTAACCTGTGCTCAACCCTCAGGTAACTTGGCACAGAGCAGTCAGACTTAACTCAGAGGCAATGTGTAAAGTTTTTGTGCAAAACTTCAAACAGTAACACAGTGAAAACGCACAACAAAAAGGATCCCACACAAGATTAGAAAAATAAAGTTTAAGAAATAAAACAAAACAAAATGATAAAAATCCAATCAGTACAATAAAAATTCAATCAGTAGAACTGGAGATATGCAGATTTAAAGATTTAAGTGAAAATAGCTTCAAAAAGCATAAAGCACCAAATGTGGATATTTGATTGTGCAGGACCAGGACAAAGTCACAAGTTCAGGCTGACCTCAATGGAGCACAGGGTGGCTATGGGGACCCAGTTAGGGTTGCTGAACAAGAGCTCCTTAAATCCTGGTTGTGGAGTATTGCGAGGTCCAGCATAGAAGATGCCATGCACAGCCAAGACGATGTGTCAGTTATGAGGAGCTGTGAAGCTGTGATGTGAGATCCTGCATCGTTGTCAAGGATCCAGTTGACTAGGGCTTGCAATGTGAAGTCTGGCATCAAGGATGCGTCGCACAGCTGAGGCAATATGTCAATTCCGAGGAGCTACAAGTATTTGTGGGCAGTCTGGGGTCGCAGCTGCGACATCTAGATTGCTCCCTGCTACTCCTGGCACTTCCTTTGTGACCCCTGGCTTCAGAAGAGGGAGAAGTTTCCCCTGCTGAGTCCAGGTGTCACAAAGGTAGTGCCAGGAGTGGCAGGCAGCAAGCTAGAGGTCACAGCTGCCACCCTTGACTACCTTCAAATGACAGAATTGATGCAAGGTCCTGTGTCGCCGTTGAGGAACCCATCGATGAGGACTTGCGATGTGAAGTCCCGTGTTCATGGTGCACGCAGCAGCTGAGGAAGTGTGTTGGTTCCAAAGATCTGCGAGGTTGTGATGCAAAGTCCTGACTCTGGGAAAGTCCTCGCAGCAAGAGGTGATGTGTCGGTTCTGCTTGTGGTTGCTTCATTTAGCAGAGGATATGCATCCGTTCTGTAGGATCCACATATGGGCTTGCAGAGCAGCTTCAGGCCCACCTCCAAGGGTCTAGGACTGGGGTGTCACCACTTGGTAGGGTAGAACTCAAATTTGCGGAGTCCAGTGCTAGTTACAAGAGACTTGGTCCTTGCAGTCACTCTGGTGGTCCTGGAGGGAAACATCCATTACAACGCAACTCTTACAAGGCAAATGCCTTAACATCACACGCCTTTACATCACATGCCATTACAACACATGTCACTACAACACATGCCATTACAACACATACCATTACAACGCATGCCATTGCAACGTATTATACGGTAAGTAATGGAGAGTTATTTAGTATTAGGGTGGGTATGGGTTTTGGGGTACATGGGAACCGTAATTTCTACCCCTACACTATCCAACACTTTCCCTACTGTTGCACTGACTGGAGTAGGAATAGTAATTTCTACCCCTGCACTATCCAGCACTTAGTTATTTTTACTCCTACACTATCCAACACTTACACTACTGTTGCACTTACTGGAGTGGGAACAGTCATTTTTAGCCCTCCACTATCCAACACTTTCACTACTGTTGCACTCACTGGAGTGGGAATAGTAATGTTTACCTCTCCGCTATCCAACACTCTCCTCACTGTTGCAGTCACTGGAGTGCAAAATTTAATTTTAAAGACTATTCAATATTTTAATGTTTTAATTATTAATATAATGTTTTTTTATTGGATTTTGTTATAAGTGTATGTAAATATATATATATATGTATTTGTAAATTTGTATATATTTTTAAAATTATAAAATAAATTAAAATGAAAAGTTTAATAATAGATGTATATATATATTACATTTTATATATGTATAATATTTTTTTAATTAAATATATTTTATTATATTTGTTAAAATGTATATTAAATCTAAATACTTTTTTAAAGTTAATTTTATTATTTAATATATTTAGCATTATTTTTTATTTAAATTTAAAAAAATCATATTTTGTACATCTATAGTTTTGCATCGATAATTTTGTACTTACAATTTTAAATATAGTATGTCGATATTTTTTACATCGATATTTTTGCATCCATATTTGTGTATGGGGATATTTTGGGAATCGATATTCTATCAGTGAACCACATGTAGTAGCACTTTACCAAGGACTTATAAGTAAATTGAAAATGCTAATTGGGGGGAGGAGCCTAGCGCGCAACCAAGATGGCCGCATAGGTGCGAGGCTCCCGAGGACCTCCGCGACCTCCTGCATAAATCCTGACCATATCCTGTCCTAGACGAGGGGACTGTGTTTGTGAGCCCGAGCTGAGGTGCCACCCGTTTTCCGTTTCCAAATCGGACCTCGGACACCGGCGGGAGCACCGATTGATGTTTGCGGCCTTCTCCACGCCGGCCCCCCGGATTGGAGTTGTGGGGCGATCCGGAGACAAAGTGAACAACAGCGGCGGGCAAGGCTGGGCGACTCGCGTACCCCGCACTTTCACTTTCGCTTTTGCGCCCTCCTTGCTGCCAGGCGAGGTAGGGTTGCGGGGCGGTGTGCGGTGGTGTGGCCTCGTTGGGATGCCCTGCCGACCCGCCGGCTGTGATCCGTCCTGCGGAGCTGTTGTCGCCCCCCCCCCCCGGAGCCCGTGAACTGGTTTGTCGGCCCTTTCAAGGAGATTGGCACGATTTGGGGACTGAACCATGTCCACGAAGCAAGATGGCGACCGGACAAAGGTGAAATCGACCCGCCGTGGCGCAGCCCATCAGTCCAACAGCATGGACCGCTACACCCTCCAGAAGGGATCTCCAGAGGCGCTGCGTAGGTCCCCTGTGGGCCCGACTGATGCTCCTGCTCTGCCCGCGGATCTGACCCTCCGAGACGTCATGGGCGCCATCGCCGAGATGAAGGCCTCGGTGGACCAGCGCTTTGACACTCTGGCGCAGAAGATCGACTCGGTCCTCGTGGATGTGGGCCTGGTGAGGGCCGATTTGTCCAAGACGAATGACCGGGTCGATTCTTTGGCCCACACTACCTCGGGCCTCACAACGGATGTGGCGGCCCTCCAAAAGGAGGTGCGCCGGCTTGGCCAGGCGAGCGCCCTGATGGAACGTCGACTGGAGGACTCCGAGGGTCGGGCCCGGAGGAACAATGTCCGCATTATCGGGGTGCCGGAGGGACGTGAGGAGGAGGCGGCGGATCTGTTTGTGGAGGACCTGATTCTCACCCATCTCCAGCCCCGGGGGCTGAGTAAAGTCTTTGCGGTGGAACGTGCCCACAGGGTCCCCGGAGGAAGACCTAAGGCCGGAGCCCCGCCGAGGCCTCTCATTGCCCGGATTTTCAACTTTCGGGACAGAGACGCTATCCTGCAGACCTCTAGGCTACAAGGACCGGTCAGAATCGACAACATGGACGTAAACTTCTACCCTGATTTTACTCCGGCGGTCCAAAAGCAGAGACTGAGTTTTCTCGGAGTCAAACGTCACCTACGGGACCTGAACCTCAAGTATGCGATGCTTTTTCCAGCTAAGTTAAGGGTAGAGGTGGATGGCCGCACACACTTTTTTGATCGTCCCGAGGCGGCCGGGGACTGGTTGGACACTTTGCCCGGGGATCGGGGCCGGGGGGGTGGGGGGGGTGCGGTTGGCGGGGAGGGCTCGCCGGATCAGGACTGAGGGACTAATAGTAGGCCTTGCTCTGGACAACATTTTTGTCACCATTGACTGATCATGTATGTTCCCCTCCTGTGGAGGTCGTACGGGGTCTCTTGGGGGCTTTCCCTCCTCCTCTGGGGGACTAGTTAGTTTTCTCATCTATGGGGCGACAGGCACACTGCACTTTGGGGGGGCTGTCTGGGCTCATGCAGGGGTGCAGGGAGGGGGGAGTTCTGTTGGGACGGGTGGGTTGGGGTGGGGTGTTCGTTTTTACCGCAAGGCAAACCCTTTACTGTATTGGTGTTTTCGAGGTGCTCTCGGGGGGACAAATGATGGCTTCTGTATGTGATGGGGGGTAGGGACCTGACTTTGTTGTCGTGGAATGTTAACGGACGGGGGGATAGGATTAAGCGAGGGGTGGTCCTGCAGTATCTGAAACGAATTTCGCCAGATGTGGTCTTTCTGCAGGAGACACACCTTATTGGTAATTCCTTTTGTGCCATGAATCGGCGTGGCTATCGTTTGGTGGCCCACTCTGGCTTCACGTCGGGCTCGCGGGGGGTGGGCATCATGGTTAAGAACTCGCTCCCGCTGGAAATAGATGAGGTACGCCATGATGAGAGGGGACGCTACACTGTCTTGGTGGGGAGAATGGAGGGCAAAGTAGTTGTCTTTGTGTCAGTATACGTCCCTCCGGGGTTACAGTCTACCACTTTTGCGGACCTGGGGCGCCTCCTCCTTGACCTTCCGGGGGGGCTTCTGGTGGTTGGGGGGGATTTCAATGCGGTGGCTTCTGGGACTATGGATCGTTACCCCCCTAGGGACCTCCCCCGGGCACAAGCGTGGCTGTCCGGCCTCTTAGATACACTGGGATTGGTGGACTGCTGGCGTCTAAAACATCCCACGCAGCTGCAGTACACCTTTCATTCGGGTGCCCATGGTAGCCTCTCGCGGCTTGATCATGTCCTTGTCCCTGCGGCCTTTGCTGGGAGAGTGGGGGAGGTGCGCCATCTGGCGCGGGGTATTTCAGACCACTCCCCGCTCCTGTTGCACTTTGATGTCTTCCCGAGGGGGGAGGGCAGGGTAGCTCCAATCAATGCCTGGTACCTGCGCGACCCCACTATTCGTGCTGACTTGATTGAATCCTTGCAGCGGTATTTTGAGGAGAATGTGGGGTCTGTTCCTTCGGCTATCTCCCTGTGGGAAGCCTTCAAGACAGTTCTTAGAGGGGAGGCCCTCTCCTTTATCTCCCATGCCCGGAGGCGCGAGCAGGAGGAGGTGACCCGGGTGGAGGCCGAAATTACTGAATTAGAGGGGGATCTGGGGAGTGGGGTGACGGATGCCGCACTACATGTTCTACACCTTAAGCAGGCGGCCTATAGGGCCCTCGTCACGGAGGCGGCCAGGGGCCTCAGTAGAGAGCAACAGGGGCGACTGTATGATGTGGGTGATAAGGCTGGTAAATTGATTGCGTGGTTGGATAAAAAGGAGAGAGCGAGTCGTGTGGTCCCGCTGATTGAGAGGATGGATGGTGTACGTGTCACCGAGCCAGAAGACATTGTCTCTTGCTTCGCGGATTATTTCCGCGAGGTGTATTCCCCGGTTTCTCCCTGCTCGGAGGAGGATTCCCATGCCCTGCTTCGAGATATCGCGCTGCCCTCCCTTTCGGTGGAGGACAGGGAGTCGTGGGATGCTGCTCCCACCTCGGACGAAATTGCCCTCGCCATACGCTCGGTCGCATCTGGCAAGGCCATGGGCCCAAACGGTATCCCTATCGAGTTGTATAAGCTGCGACCGGATGTACTGGCACCCCACCTCCGCGCGATGTTCCTGGCGGCCCACTCGCAGGGCTCCCTCCCACCGGACCAGCGTCTGGCTACAATCGTGGTGATCCACAAGGAGGGGAGACCGGGTTACATCCTATCGGCCTATCTCGCTCTTGAATGCGGAGCCCAAAATCCTCGCCAAGGTGCTCGCCAACCGGCTGGTCGGCGTAGTGGGCGATCTGGTCCACCAAGACCAGTCCGGCTTTATTCCCCATCGTAACACGGCCCTTAATCTGCGGCGCTTGCACGGGGTGCTCGCGCGTGTTCCGTTTGTGCGGGAGCCGGCCATCTTGGCGTCCTTAGACGCCACCATGGCGTTTGATACGCTCGAATGGCCATACATTTGGGCGATGCTGGCGAAATTTGGATTTGGACCGGGATTCATCAGCTGGGTCAAACTGTTGTATTCGGGCCCATTGGCGCAGGTGGTAGTGAATGGACGAGTCTCGGCCCCATTCGCGCTGGGACGGGGCACGCGACAGGGTTGCCCCTTGTCACCGCTCCTGTTTGCACTGGCCGTGGAACCCCTGGCGGAGTGGCTGCGGTGGCACCCTTCCATCCGTGGTCTCCGTTGGACCCCCGAGTATGAGGACCGTGTGTCCCTATACGCTGACGATATCCTTTTGTACCTAGCCTCCCCGCGTAAATCACTGATTGTCCTGGTTGATGTTTTGCGCTCCTTCGGCCGCAACTCAGGCCTTGTCATCAACTGGGCTAAATCATGTGTGTATGTGCTTTCCGGGGAGGCTCCCGTCCTCCCTCGGGGCTGTCCGATCGAGATTGCCTCTCAGGGGTTTCGGTACCTGGGTGTCTATATTACTCTGGACCCGGAGGCCCGCTACGAGCGGAATTTGCTTCCCCCCCTCCAGCGCTTGAAGGAGGACGTCGCGCGCTGGCGGCGCCTGCCGCTTTCGCCGCTCGGCCGGGCGGCATTGTTTAAGATGATGTCGTTGCCACGCTTCCTGTACGCTCTCCAGAACACTATGGACTTAGTCCCGGAGCGCTACTTCCGTGAGGTGGAGAGCCTACAGCGCCGCCTGTTCTGGGACGGGAGGCCGCGTATTGCCCTGGCGAAGTTGACGCTCCCATGGTACGACGGGGGGATTGCCCTCCCGGATATTAAACGGTATTACTGGGCCTCCCAGCTAGCTGCAATTAATCATGGCCTCTACGGGCCCGCCTTAAACCCGGCATTTGAAATGGACAAGATGCTCCTGCCCGGTGGCGACTACAATCGAGCGCTCTACTCTGGCGCGCCCGACCCCCGCCTGACGGGACCTACGCGTGTCATGGTGTGAGTATGGCACGCGGCTAACGCAGCTATGGGGTGGAAGGACCGTTTGACCCGGGCAACACCGTTGTACGCGTCTGAAAGGTTGGGCTCCCTGTAGACATCGAAGGGCTTCGAGAAGTGGGACACGATAGGCATCAGTAAAGTGGGGGATCTCTGGACGAGGGGGGGATTTAAAACATTCGAGACGCTGCAGACGGAGTTTCAGCTGCAGGGCAGTGAACACTTTCGGTACTTGCAGGTCCGTCACGCACTGGGCTCCGTCTTCCCAGACGTCGCCTCCATCCCGGAGTCTTCCCCCCTGGAGGATAGAGTGCTGGATGGCCACGTTCCGGACAGCACGATCTCCCTTATTTACAAAAAATTGATTAATGACCGCTCGGGCTTGCTGATTGGCCTCCGCGAGGCTTGGGTTGCCGATGGGCTGGAGCTGGACGACGAGGACTGGACTTCCGCGGTGGCCTCTCCGAAGGAGGTGGCCATACCGGCTCGCCTTCGCTTCGTCCAGCTTAAGATCCTCCACCGGGTTTACATGACGGGGCTAAGGCTTCTGCGTATGGGCTATGCTGAGGATGGGCTGTGTAAGCGTGGGTGTGGTGCTTTGGCGACTTTTTTGCATATTCTGTGGGAATGCCCGAAGGTGGAGCGATTCTGGCGTGGTGTGCATGAGGTCCTGCGGGTGGTTACACGTGTCGCGCTGCTGCCTGAAGCGAGGAGATGCCTGCTGAATGTGTGGGAACCAACTGACTACTCGGTTCCGCAGACGCGATGGGTGACTCTGGGATATATGATTGCTAAGCGTGACATTGCTCAACTGTGGGGATCCCAGAGGCCCCCGGCGGTGGCGGCCTGGAAAGAACACATGGATTGGTGCATGTTCCGAGAAAAGGTGGTGTACGTGGCGAGGGGTAAGCCTGGGGCGTGGGTGAAAGTTTGGGGCCCCTGGAACGCCTACCGCGGGGGTATTTGCGAGCCACCACTGCTGCCGGCGGCCTCACCAGCTCCGTCCCCCTAGTTGACCCCCTCCCCCGGCCCCCGGGCGCAGGGTTCCCCAGTCCCTGATCTGTTCCCCTTCCCCTCTTTAGATTCTTGTGGATGGTTGGGGTCCCCCACTTAAGGAGCACGTGCTGTCACTTTGGATTGCGGGTTGCCTTGCGGGTGTGGTTTTTTTTGTGTTGTTGTGTCTGTATAAAATGAAACCGTATTGTGGGCTCAGAGTCATGTGGCCCACGTCGTTGATACCTCCTGATTTACTTCTCTGCAACGCCAAGTGCCTTTTTGTACGTATGTCATATGCTCCTGTCATTCTAGCGGCCGGCCGGAAGGTTGTAGGCCCATACTTGTATATATTTGAGATTGCAAAAAACGGTTTCAAAAAAAAAAAAAAAAGAAAATGCTAATTGGGTGCAAGCCAATTCTGCCATGCTTAGAGGAGGGAGAACAAGCACTTTAGCACTGGTTAGAAGGCCAGCGAAAAACAATTCAGCAAAAAAAGTGGGGGTAAATGAAAAAAGTTTGGGGGTGACCCTGCAGAGTGGGCCAAGTCCAACAGTGTTTTTTTTTTAAGTGAGCTTTTGAGTGCATCTTTGACAATGAAAAACAGTTTTTCCCAGTTTATATTTTTACAGAATCCTTCCAAGCAAATGAAATACATCTATTAAAATAGGATGGCTAGTTTTAGAAGAGTATCGAAAAATAAGGAGGGAGTGAGAAGTCATTTTTAAGGGGTTATTTTATATGCTCCCTTCTAGTATACCTTACACATCAATAAACAATCCCTGGATTGAAATTTTGCTTATTACACTTGCAAACACTTTGTAATGGATTGCCCAGAATTGCAGATAAATGTGTGTTCTAAATGGTATTTTCTAATAAAATGTCACATTGACATTTATTTGTAGTTTTCATACAAAAATATGTCATTAAATAAGACTTCTGTCAAAAGTGCAGGCTCAAGGCCATCCTACTGACTTGAGACAGGACACCTTATGGACTGTAGCTCATGAACCACCTATGCATTACATGAAGATGGTGCTTTCTGGGCAACGAGCAGTCTTTTAGACTCACATGAGTATTTGTCATTATCAGGTTCCAGATTTCTTTCCACAATACACAGACATACGCGAGAATACTAGGATTATAATGTATGGTTTTATTAAAATCAACACCCTATTTTAGTGCAAATAATGTGTATAGTTCTAACTACAAAGACAACAAAATAGTTAGTGCCAATTACTGTGATTAATAAAATATAATAAAATATTAAAGAAAAATGCAGTATTGTGAAGGTTTTCCAGAATTTCCTTTTATGCAAAGATGGAACTAATATCTATTCTCCAACCCCTCCCTTCTTTCCTCTAGCTAAGCGGTCTTAACACCAAAAGGCCCTTTATAAGTTTCTACGGTGGCCTCTTACCCTCATACCTTAGCAGAGCAACAGACGTGTTGTTCTGTTTTGAAAAGGCCATTCTCTCCCTCTGCAGTAAGTATGTTATGGGGTCCCCAGCTAGCCGTTAAGGGCTGTCTAGCTCCGGAATGCATAGCTGTGGCCTTCACCAGGGATATTTACAGCTGTGCTTGCTCAAATCAAGTTTCTCAGAAAGCCAAATATTCCTCCCTGCCGTAGATTTGGCTGTTCTGTACGCTTTTCTGATTATTTTGAAAAGGGCAGACCAAATATCGAATTATGTCAAAATGCAAGAATTAACATGTTAATCTTGCTGCACCTTCACTTGATTATATAAGGCAATTTATATCGTTTGAATACAAATATGAATAACTGATGCACTATCAAACTATAACAAAGCAAATATTATATGTTATACATATGCAAATAATACTAAATGTAACTTGAGTTTATAAATGCGAAATGTGCGCTCGAATCAAACAGTATTTAAAACTTTAAATTTAAAGAACATTTTAGAATTTAACTGCAGATATACATTTTATATAAGATTCACTGTGTGTCATTTTATTGTACTAGAGTTAAGTCTTTTTATGATGATTGTTGTTGTTACTTGAATGAATTCCCAACTAAACACTATTTTACGTACACACACACGCACACACATACACACACACGCACACAACCTCACGCACACACACGCACACACACACACACACACACACACACTCTGTTTCTCTTCCCCCCTCTTTCTTTCTAACTCTCTCTTGACCAAGCCCTGGTTAAAGCAAATAGACCTGACTTTTTGTTGTTGCTGATTTAAAAAAAAAATTAAACTGCTACTTCATTGATTGGCAAGTTTGCGTCTGTGTGCACAGACAAAGAGCTGTTTAATCGATAGCCAACAGAAAAACAAAAGAACTAAAATATAATGTACACCAAGCCCTTCATGTTTACCAAAAAACTTTCAATGATGATTCTCTGAAAGTCAAACTGATAAAGGCAAAGTCCGCCTACAGAAAACATAGGTGGGACCAAAAAAGAGAAAGGCTAATAAACACCCTAAGTTTCAAAGTTCTGTAAGACCTCAACATCAAAAAGCGTGAGAAATTCTGAAGACTGTGAACAAACTTAACGATTTGACCAAAGCATAGTCACTAGTTAACATCCAAGAGGAGAGCTGGCGTGAATACATTTCAAAACACTTTGGCCAGTCGGGGAGTACCCCACACCTGGATAAGACTGCAAAACATCAAGCAGCGTCTCTAATAGAGCTAAAAAACATCATGAGTGAAACTCAGTCTTCTAGTCCTCTGAACAGCCGGGCAGTAGCACTTGAGTGCCAAATCTTGAGAAGCTGCCGAGGAGGAGCACGAGGCCCAACTGGCATTCAAATAGCCATCTTTAAGGAGGACACATCGTTTCGGGCAAGTCATCTGGTGAAGGTGTAATAGAGCATAATCACTTTAAAAACCATCTCTTCCTTGTGGAAAGGCTTAAACATCTCTCTGATTTACAAAGACAGAAAAAACTATGACCTTGCTAACCATCGACTAATCGTGCTTTTGGATGCATAGTCTAAATACTTTGCGAGCTGTCTTCACAAGGAGTTATCATCATGGGCAATAGAAAGGAGTTTGATTTAATTCGACCAAACAGGATTCGCGGAAGGAGTGGGAACTACATCAAACTTGCTGGCCCTATCCTTGCTATTCGATCAACACAGGAAACCCAAGCAGCTTCTCTATCTCTGATTCATAGACCATAAAGCAAACACAAGGAAATGATGGACGGAGTTCTGAAACTTTTCAGACACTCAACCCCAGTCACAGATCGGGTTGAAACCATCATCGTTTTTTAGCTCACTTTGCCACTCCAGTTCAGACACAGCTATATGCAAATCGGTCTTGACCCTGTGCTTAATGGGAACAGTCTAGTCTACACTGTCAAGCCATGTCTTCCCTGGATCGGAAACAAGCATCCTGGGACCGGTTTGGGGCTATCAGCCCTCATCAGCCAGGCTAGCTTGAATCGAGTGGCAAAGTGAGCAAGGGACCCACGTCTGGGCATACCCTGCCAACTTAGGGCAAACAAAGCAAACACAAGGAGATGATGGATGGAGTTCTGAAACTTTTCAGACACTCCTCCCCAGTGACAGATCTAGGTTGAATCCATCATCGTTTTTTAGCTCACTTTGCCACCCCAGTTCAGACACAGCTATATGAAAATCAGTCTTGACCTTGTGCCTCATGGGAACAGTCCAGCCCATGGGTCCCTTGCTCACCATGCCACAGGAGTCAAGCTATACTGGCTGATGAGGGCTGAAAGCCCGAAACAGGTCCTAGGATGCTTGTTTTCAGTCCAGGGAGGACCTGCCTGGCAGTTCGGGTTGGACTGTGCCCATTGGGCTCAGTGTCAAGACTGATTTGCATATGGCTGGGTCCAAACTGGAATGGCATGGAGAGCAAAAAAGCAATTAATTTAGGCCAAGATCTTTGTACTGGGGTGAATGTATGAAATTGTTCTGCATTCTGTCCATCAATTGTTATTTTTGCATTTGTCACCCCGAGTGGGACGGGTATGCCCAGACGTGGGTCCCGTGCTCTCCATGCCACTGGAGTCAAGCTATCCTGTCTGATGAGGGCTGAAAGCCCGAAACCGGTCCTAGGATGCTTGTTTCCAGTCCAGGGAGGACCTGGCCTGGCAGTTCGGGCTGGACTGTTCCCATTGGCCTCAGGGTCAAGACTGATTTGCATATGGCTGGGTCCAAACTGGAATGGCATGGTGAGCAAAAAACAATAGATATAGGCCCAGATCTCTGTACTGGGGTGAATGTATGACATTGTACTGCATTCTGTCCATTAATTGTTGTTTTTGCATCTGTCACCCCGAGTGGGACAGGTATGCCCAGACAAGGGTCCCGTGCTTTCCATGCCACTGAGTCAAGTTATCCTGGCTGTTGTGAGCTGAAAGCCCGAAACCGTTCCTAGGATACTTGTTTCCAGTCCAGGGAGGACCGGCCTGGCAGTTTCGGGCTGGACTGTTCCCATTGGGCGCAGGGTCAAGACTGATTTGCATATGGCTGGGTCCAAACTTGAATGGCATGGCGAGCAAAAAACACAATGGATTTAGGCCCAGATCTGTGCACTGGGGTGAATGAATGACATTTTTCTGCATTCTGTCCATCAATTGTTGTTTTTGCATTTTTCACCCCGAGTGGGACGGGTAGCTCAGACGTGGGTTCCGTGCTCTCCATGCCACTGGAGTCAAGCTATCCTGGCTGATGAGGGCTGAAAGCCTGAAAACGGTCCTTGGATGCTTGTTTCCAGTCCAGGGAGTACCTGGCCTGGCAGTTCGGGCTGGGCTGTTCCCATTGGGCGCAGGGTCAAGACTGTTTTGCATATGGCTGGGTTCAAACTGGAATGGCATGGTTGGCAAAAAAACAATGGATTTAGGCCCAGATCTCTGCACTGGGGTGAATGTAAGACTTTGTTCTGCATTCTGTCCATCAATTGTTGTTTTTGCATTTATAGACCATAAGACAGCATTTGACCGACTGGATAGACGAAAGCTTTGGAGCAAACTTGCCAGCTGGAATATACAACACCCACTGTTGCAAGCCCTAAAAAAGAGTATAATTGAGTTGGGTAACAATAAACATTTGTTATTCAGTGCCATGATACCCTTAGGTGAACGTGCGCTTAACAAATACATGTTATGTTCTTCTCCATACTGACACCTGGGTCAGAATCAAGCTAGGTGATGGCGCTCATCTATGTAGAAAGATCCTGACCCACCAAGGGCTTAGCCAAGAATGCGTATTAGCGCCCACACTCTTCAACCTTTTCTTAGCAGATCTCTCCATCAACCTAGCCCAGGTAATCTCACATGCCCCTAAATTTGGAAAAATCTTGCTGCCGTACCTGATGTATGCAAGTGACTTAGTGCTGTTAGTCATGAAAAAAGTGTTGGTCAGAGGCTTTTGAACACCACAGTCTCATACTCCAAACACAAATGCAATGGGAATTAACTTTAAGAAGTCTAAAATTATGACAGTTGGAAAACCATCACTTTGTCTCCATTAGTGGTATCTGGAAAAGGATAAAGAAGAAGGTGGTACCAGCATATAAATATCTGGGCATGCTATTACACAGGCAAGGCTCCTTCAAGCAACATCTGGAGCTCATACATTTAAAAGCTGGCATTCTCATTGCAGCCTTCACATACCTAAAATCAGCCATACCATCATCACCATTTACACCACTTCTGAAAAAAATCCAAACCAAACTAAGTCCAACTATCGCCTATGGCAGTGACGCACTAAGGCGCAGATATGCCTCTCACCTGGACAAAGTTATCATCAAACTCTTCAAGTCATTTTTCTCCCTGCCATGCTATTTATCCTCAGCCCAGCTGCATCTGGAATTTAGCCTAGTCAAACACTCTATAACGAGACAAGGAGATTTTATCAAACTCTGCTACAAGCCAAAGTACGACAGCAAACAAAACCCTGAACTGCCATCTTTGCCCAGAAATTTGCAGCAGAAATTATTCTCCAGCTAGAGATTATCTTTCTTGTTCTCTAAGTACCTTTCGCCTAACCAATGAATAGGAGTTAATCTCCAACTACTCCCTAGTCAAGGCCATCGTCAATAAGAGAATCAAGAGACCCTCGATGTTGGCATACAAGGATGCATTTGCGCAGAGACTAAATGCTTGGGTTGCAATAGTGTCCTATGACAAGTTAGCATCTCAACCAATCTGGGCAATGCCATCAAACCCCAGAGTAAATAATAATTTCTGAAATACCACCTGGGCTGCCTTCCATTGCTGTTATATCTATCACCCTGGAAACATACCACAAATACAGAGGTTTGGCGACTTTGAGGAAAATCCCCGGAAACCATGGTCCACCAAACTGGCATATAAGAAACAAATATGGATGATCGAAGAACTATGTTAAAATCAGCATTCAATCAAAGGGGTTTATGCCACTGCAGCCAGCTGCTATAGTTTGTTTCACCTCTGCAGATATACAGCTTAATTGTAGACTGACAAAATACCTGGTCAGATTAGACCAGAAAATCAATCATCAAACAGACAGCACAAAATCTGCAGAGAACCATGGACTAAGAACATGCTCCTTACACAAGTTTATGTCAGCCCAGCCCTTTTATTACAACCACAAGCGACACAGAAAAAGTCAGTGACTAAAACAAGGGAACAGAAGAGCACTATGACCTCGATTGCATAAAATCTTGATTGCACTGCCACTTTATTGACAATTGTAAAGACTCTGATCGACACTACTGTGCCTCAGAATGGATAGTCACGAACGCCAAGCACGTTAAATTGACTCTATCTAGCAGAATTGTTAATGTTTGCATGTACATATCTAAATGTTTGCAACTAAAAAAAATTAATGAATGTATTATAGTGCAAAGGTTTTATTCAACTAAGCTCTTGAACAAAAATAAACTTGAAACTTGACGGCATCTGTCTATCTATTCCAAAACACTTATAACGCGTGTCTTGATACAAGTTCAAAACTGCCCTATTTGCAAACATGGGTCACTTACTTGACTATCTAATTCACCACAGATAGAAAATAGGCCAGGGCACATTTGTTTTAGAGCCTGGGCCTATTTTCTGTCCCAATCCGACCCTGAAACTGTGTAAAAACGTATCGCCTACATACCACCAGCAATCTCGAGCAATCTACCATTTGTAATCTCTGAAAATCATTCACGAGGGACAAGCCAATGATAAAGTCACCTTTAAGTGACAAAACTGTATATATGGGACAAGAATCTAACCATTTTCATGGAAAAGGTAAAGCTTATAAGTGTGAATCCCGGATGTATGATGTAACAACGCGAGTCATTACAACCCATGCAGTTACATCGCATTTGTTACAACGACTGCGATGTTACTACGCGATGCCATTACAACGCAAGTCTTTACATCGACTTGCGCTAGATGGCGTGCTAACATTAGAAAAGCGTAATTTACTATTCCAACTCCAGTCCACTTAACAGTAGGGAAGGTGTTGGGATAGTAAACTACACTATTTGTAATGTTAGCACGCCATCTAGCGCAAGTCGATGTAAAGACTTGCGTTGTAATGGCATCGCGTGGTTACATCGCGTTCGTTGTAACGACCGCGATGTAACAGCATCGCGTTGTAGTGAATGCGATGTAAACGATGTTTCCCGTGAATCCCCAGTAAAAACGTGCAGATGTGCAGTCCGTGCTTGATTCTGACACTAACAAGATAATTTGGACATCAAGCAGGAGGTCTGCTGAGGCTGCTGAGTTGACAGAGGCCCAGATCCCGCCCTATGTTTGATAGACCATCCACAAAGTTTTAGGAAATGAGGGCATTGGTAGATCAATTCCTTCAAAAGTGCTTCTGGCAACATGGTGGGAGGCTTTTGTCAGAAATAAATGCCAAGGAGGTTGTCATGCTGTAGGATCTACTCGGCAAGCTCTAGGTTTTTGTTACTGAAATCAAAAAAACAATGAGCCTGACAGAGGGAGGGAGTTTTCTCTAGTTGCATGGACGTCATGATTACATTTTATAGCTGAGATCTACAATGCATTGAATGACAGACCCGGGGAGGGAAATCATTATTTTGGAAAATAAACCATGATGTTGTCGGGGGCTTCACAGGTTCCATGGACTCAGAATGAGGCAGGGGAACCGCAAGTTCGCTAGAGTAGGTGCTCTGCCAATTTCTGTAGAGCCCCGACTCTTCTAAACTCCATATGGGAACATAGAAGACTTTATATGGCTTTGTATTGACATAAGGAACTTTTCTCCAGAACGGCACCCTTCTTCATTTGAAACAGACATGCAGCCTGCCACCCTCTGAACATACAGCAAGACTTACATGACAAGGATCATCAGGGAAAAACAGACACGAAGAAAGGCTATTTTGAATATATGTGGACTGATGGCATGCTGTCGAGCAAGCAAACACCAAAGTAAAATGCAAGCTGGTTGCCATTTACTCTCCAGTGAAGCCAAATATTCGTGCAATAAAAGGTGACGCCAAATCTAAGATATACAATTTTCCCATTTGGTATTGAAGTCAGGCAGACATCACCCATGGACTTCCCATAACAATTGGCTGCAGGATGGAAAACTATAGATCTCTAAATTATGGAGCAGTCTCTTCAGTTACACAATGAGCTCCTGTTGCATCTGCCGCCAAGCTTAGATTCAATCTTTTTTGCCTGCTCTCTCTGAAGCAAGAATTGCAGAACAGTTATTTAAAAGACTTTTACTAAAATGGGTACAGTTTGTAAACTAAAGAACAGTAGTGTCACTCGATAAGACTTAAGCATTTGGAACTTGACAGCGCAGTACCAGCTCCCACTTTCACTAGCTCTTCCAGACAGCCACTGTCTGGGACTTCTAGATATGCTTGCCAACTTTGAGCAGATTTTTTGCTTCACACATTATGTGAAATTAATGTGCCAGCACAGATTCCTTTCTCTGCCAAGGGTGTAGCTCAAAGCTAAGCTCTGAAAGCGCCTTAATTCACAGACCAATGTGCAAAAATGCATGACTTTTCCTTTCTCTAATGTGGCTCTACAGAAGGCCTTCAATAATCTTCCAAACTCCCTTGCGCATGGTGATCAGTAGGGGGTAGGCGGAATGTTCTGTTCCGCCTAAGGAATTGGCAGAATTTAGGCCGCTCTGTGTTACTCTTTAATGCGTAGTTCTGGCCCAATTCTGCCAAATACAGCGTGATGGAATTTTTCTCCTGCAAAGCTCCAGAATATGAAAGCTGTTGAGCGTGAACAAGATTTGGCATCCCCTAGGGCAGTCAGAGGGCTGCGGTTCTAGTAGATTAGCTGCCACTCGAGTAGATTTTCTACTTGAGTGCAGCAAAATAAACTCAAATGTCAGCGCACTGTTGCGCAACGCATGGTGCAGCTCACAATGTTTTTCAGCACTGCTCACAATACCAGCGCTAAATTGCAGTGCTGAACCACAAGGAGTTTTTCTTTAACTCCATGGAATTCCGCGGAGTGAAACTCCGCAAATTCCGCCCACCCCCAGTGATGAGCTTACTGAGGCAGGCAAGCGCCAGTTTAGCACAAACATGTTTCTCCCATACTAATAATGAGAAATGATTGGCTCTTTCAAACTGTACTGGTTTCTTTAAGCTAATATTTAAATGAAAATGACAAATGTTTTTAGAGTTAACTTTAACATTTCTTGTCCAACCCTGAAAACATGACATAAGGCATATTTTTAATTGCATAAAAAAACTTTCTGAAGAGGATGTCCTGGGGTCAAGATGAGCTGAACGTGCTGTACCACAATATTGCAGTCGAAATATGGACCTGCAGTTATACCATGCATATGGAATCCAGAATATTAACCCTTTCGCTGCGGCGGGAATTCCGCCGCAGCGCTGGGGGGTGCGGGGGGCAGCGCGGTGGCGCTGTGCTCATGACGGAGCCGCTCCGTCATGAGCCACGGTTGAGCTGTGCTCATGACGGAACGGTTCCGTCATGACTCCGCCCATTTGCGTGGTCCCCCCGCACAGGCGGGGAAACAGCGCCGCGTAGGCGGAGCGGCCGCCAACGGCCGTGACATGACGGAACCGTTCCGTCATGAGCACACGGCAACCGTGGCTCATGACGGAGCGGCTCCGTCATGAGCGGGGAAGGGGTTAAGGCACGCAAATATCAAGGACAAAATATTGAATCCAAAGTATCGAAAAGTAAGTATAGATTTACTATACCTAACTCCAAATAACACAAAATGATAGGCCACTTACAGAAGGTGATGAGGGCCCCATATCTCACAGATATTAATTGGTCTTGGGCTTAATAGCACCCACATTGAAAGGTTGGGGTGTGCCTGGAGTGTTGGGGCCTCCTTGCTGCTCAGGGGCTGCAGGGCCCTATCTTACTACCCTGTATATACCTTGGTGTTTTATATATGTTCATGGTAGGTAGATGTGGCGTTAGGGATAGTAAATCGTTTCTTCCCTATATGCACTTACCTTTTTTCTGTTTTATCCATCGATACTCTGTCCATGAAATTCTTGATTGTCGATATTCTTGGGCTCTATATTCAGTACTGCAACCCCCCAAAATGTCATCAAGAGTTAATACTAGCAACTGTAAATCAAGCAGCTCTATGCCTCCCAAAATATTGCATTTTGATTAGCTTCTAGCCTGTCAATAGCTGCCCAAGAGATTCATTGCTAATACCAGAAACAAGCCTCTAAATACTTTAAACCAATGCATCACTACACCTTCTTCCTACAACAGCTGCCTGAGAACTTTAAGGTTGTAATAAAAAACGGAATGTTTGCCTAGCTCACCATAGCGTGCGAGATTGTGGCATTAGTCAAAAGCACAGAATCACCTGATTTATACAGGCAGAGCTAGCACTAGCGGTTGCTCGCTGAGTACCCGATTGGAATGTATGTTCCCCTGGGGCAAGGAGGGCCCCTCCTCCTCTTTGAATGTTTGACCAGGGTCCTGAGAAGGAAGTCCTCATATGCTCTTTGTTACAGAGATGCTCTCAACCTCTTTGCTGCAATTTGCTTATTGAGCCAATTTTGAGCTTCCAGGATCTCATTATTCTCTGCCACACCTTAGGTTACATTACTATTGATACTCATTTGTGATATTCGTGTTTAAGAAACCCTGTATGTAGATATTTTCAGTTACATTGAGATTTCCCATAAAACAGACTCCTGATTCCTATATAAACTAGGATTTGTCGTTTTCTGACAGGACAATCATGAATTTTGGAATCATTCCTCAAGAATGTAACATGTTCACTTACAAAGTGAATTGTCTTTTTTCTTGAAAGGTATCTGTTTATTATTAAATGAACATACTTGGTAGGATTTATTCTAATCTACATAACTTGCAGAATGCTGGAGTCAGGTATGAACTCCCATCCAATAAAATTCACCCATTGATTTCTTATGCATGGTTTTGCTACCTTGCCCGTTTGCAGCCAATTCTAAGTTAAATGTTTCTTTCCCTGTATCCCAGTGGGTGTGGTTCCACACATCCACATGCGTATTTCAAGATAGCTGAACATTCAAAGTCACTCAATCTTGTTTCAAGGATGCTATACCAGGCATGTATCACTTAGATTTTTTCCATGAAATTGATTACTATTATTAATTAATGTTAATCTGTTTTCCCTTTGTTCTCTTGCACCATGTATTCTCTCTCATTTTCTGCTCTTTTTTATTTTTTCATTCTTTTTCTTCCTGGATTTTACACACGTTGTGAATTGTCTTGTTACTTTGTTGCTTTATATTTAAAATATGTATGAGGAATATTTATTGTTACTTCAGCCTTGCTAAAATGCCCTGGGCTAATTTGTATCCATAGGGCGAAACGCATACTGGCTGTGTTGGATACATGTCTCCTAAGAATGATGATATGAAACATGCTTTGAATAAATAATACAATTCTATTTGGATCACCTTATTGGCTTTTCCTTGAAATTGATGTGAGAACTATCTGAAGGATTTATTAAGGAATGAATCATAAAAGCCTTCTAGGATTAGCATTATTTTTTTTAGTTATGTGATGTATTTGCATCGCGCTCATCTATTAACCAACAATTTAGGTTTAGTGCTTCACCTAACTTGATGCATTTACAATCAAGAATCTGTCAGGGTATTATTGGGCAAGAGGTTCAAATAAAGAGCCATTTCCCATCATTAGCTCACAGCATGTGCCAGCGGTGGGAGACATGCTGCTGGAGAAGACGTATTTTGAATGATCCACTTTCATGTGCAGAAGTTTGAAAAAGAACATGAAAATGTTTCTTATCTCTGCAGCTACAATTGATACAGGAGTAACATATTAAATTGTTCTGGTTCTGCGGAAATTGTGTAGCTCATGACAGTTTTCAATGTGTTTTTTTCCAAAAGCAGTAGAATGTTACTCTCTTTAGTTAAAAAAATCATTTATTGACCTTGAATGCAGTCATTTATATATTACTCATAGCAACATGTTTCACAGATATAAATGTATATTTAAAAATGTGTGTTATCTTTATCTTACATTTAATTCACAATAAATACATTTTCAACACAGTGCACATTCATGCAGGTAGATGCAATTACTGACAGGAGAAAGATAGAAAAAGTAGAACAAAAAAAGCTAAATATTGAAAAGACCTGGCCAATAGTGGTCGGGTGATGTTTTGAACCCCCCCAATGAGGAGACGTCGCCGCATGCCAAGAGGGGACAATATTTCCAGTCCAGGGAGGACCTGGCCTGGCAGTTCGGACTGGACTGTTACCATTGGGCACAGGGTCAAGACTGATTTGCATATGGCTGGGTCCAAGCTGGAATGGCATGGTGAGCAAAAAATACTATGGATTTAGGCCTGTAGTAAGGACTCCCTTAATACGTACATACATTGTTAAGTTAGCATAACCACGTCAGAAGTTAGAAAGCCATCTTGCTGCTTTTGCACACGACACTGCGTTCACATGTTATTGCTTAAACGAACTGCTGACTCGAGTTTTGCCTCACACGAGAGCAATCTGTTGTTACCATCCCGAGCTCTGCGAAGCGACCTTGGTCTGCACACGATGTGACAAACAGTCTGAGTTGTTAGACAATGCATGTTTTCCACTCTAGGTTGATCGACCCACTATTTAGTCATAACACACGAGCAGCTGCACATACCTGAAAGTTGGTGCTTTTAATATCACGGACATCATGTTTATTATTCAGACCGAAGACGAGCCTTCCTGGGAGAAGACTCCTGATGCTCCTGTGATGTGATTTCACTAAGCTGATCTTTGAGGTATGGGGTCCCCTATGCAAGCCTAAGAGACCTTCTATTAGCATAATAATAATATTAGCTTCTTAGTAAAGGGAAGGTGGTAGTATCCACTGTCATTATAACATGATCACCCCTTTTATATTCTATGGAATTGTAACTATGTTGATGGTTTTGATTTTAATCATTTGTCTGCTTGTATTAGCCAAAGTACTGCATATTAGGACACGTGGTCTATAAAAATAAACTCTTTTTATTTTCACCGTGTCTCTGTTGATTCTTGTTGTGGACTGATGTGAGAATAATATACGAACAGGTATTTCCGATTCCCACCATTCCTGAGTATGTACTGAGTCGCGTGTTCTGGGTTGTCTTTTCATTGGGACCGCCGAGCTAAATCTCGGATAACGAATGGGACACTTATGCTAGCCGGATACTGGGTTCTGGGTTCTGAGGTGAGTTTCTGGTACACCACAACTCACTGAGGTCCTGGGGTTCTACGCATAGTTCTGTGTATAAGCAGAATCCCTGCAACATGGCGCACCTAACGTTTGGTCTATGAGTTGAAACGCCTTAGTAGTGCTCGCGTTTGTCCACGACACCCTCATTCTTGTTTCCGGATAACAAGTCTGACGGATTTAAACCTACCTAGGTCTATTGATATAGGTTCTTTCAAGCTTGATAATTAAAAAGGTTAGTGAACCCTTGTGCTACTGATAGTTTCACGTGTGTTGTCCTAATGTCGGTGGATATTGCGGCGCATAGCCGTGCGGCTCTGAAACGTCATTTGACGCAGTATGGGGTACCGGACACTGGTATGAACGTCATCTTTGTGGTGGGAGCCGATGCGGCTCATCCCTGTGAGTTGTTCTACTCTTGGGTGACGATTCCAGCGGTGGGGGATGTTGACACCTTTCATTCTTACACTGCCGCTGGAGTGCCGGCGAACTATACGCCGTATAGGACACAGGAAATACCAATATCTGCTTGGCAGCATCTTATTTGGTTTAATGGCGCCCTTCCCCATGTGGTTATACCGCCGAGAATGGGCCCTTTATCAATTGCAGGGGCCACTTGGCCGGTACTAGCCGGATTTACGCCTCATCCCCGTTACCTCACGGTGACGGTGGCTGAGCTGCGTGTACTACACACTGACCTCATTACGGTATATAGGGCGTTAGTGCAGTATGTGTCGCGCAATATGCAGGCAGGGGCACCTGCTGTTGCGGGACAGCCTACTGATCATCACGCGGTGGTCATTAGTCCTGTTATGGTCAATTCTGTTATGGGCAAGCGCCCCCAAACTAGGGATGATTTCCCCTTTTGGCTTGCTGAAAAATTTGACCAAATAGAAGCGGTTTACCCGAATACTACTCCTGTGGAGAAACACAGGATCCTCACCATTAGTTTGCCTAAGGACTTGGTCCCCCACATTGATGATTGTGCAAATTGGGGCAAGGTCTTTGCGGCGACGTACGCGCAGTGCTATGGCACTCCGTCTATGTTGCAGCTGCCCTCCGTAATCAAAAGAGTTCAAGAGAACCATGGTGCGGAGTCTGCGATAGAGTTAGGGATGCGGCTCCTCGGGCAAAGTGACCTGGTGGCTACCATGATAATTGGTAACCTGAAGGGTGATGCTTTGCATTTCCAGGTTCGTAATGAACTGAAACGAATTCCTGAGGAGGACAAACCGCAGGAATTTGCGAAAATAATCGCAGAGGCATATCGGGATTTGGGTCGTAGCTCTTTAGGAGTTAAGCCTGTAATAAAGAATCCCGATCTAAAACAGCAGGGTAAGGCAGAAACGTCTGGTAAGGACGACCGGCCCTTTTTTCCTAAACAAAAATGGCAGGTTAAACAACAGGGGAAGCAGCAGCAGCAGAAACAGGGCTCTCGGCCTGCCTCTCCCGTACAGTCAAGTAGTGAACGCACTTATGATCTGCGCGATCGTGCTGCTATAAAGTCTCCTGAAAGATTTCAGGTTTCTGAACAGCGCTCTCCTCGTTCTTCACAGGAAACATCGGCTACACAGTCCGGTGGCAGAGGCGGTGGCAAAGGTCGGGGTGCTCCACAACAGCGTGACCAGCCCCGACAGACTGAGGGTAAAGGCAAGCAGGACGAATTTGCACGACAAAGACCCCCGTTTCAGAAGAAGAAAGTGGCGGCTCTGACGGCAAGGTATGCCTCAGATAGTGCGGACACAGCTTCGGAACCGGACATGGGCGCTGACGCTCCTGGACAGCGCAGCGGAAATTACCATAGTCCGTCAAGCTCTGCGTCCATTTCTGGCGGTGACAGCAACTGATATATCGGTTACTGTGGAAACAGCTGACACCAGAGTGGCTCCCCCTGATAGACTTTATGAAATAGTCTTATTAATTGAGGGTGACATACAACGTACAATAAAAGGGATTTTTTGGGATAATCTGACCACCACCTATGATATCCTCCTAGCGGAGGCAGATTGGCCCCCAGCTTTCATTTTAGAGGCTCCTAGAGGGGAGGAAGTAATCCTCCCGTCCTTTGCGCACACAGTGCCTAAGGACCAAGCTGAAGTGTATGCTGAGGAGTGGGCGCTTGCGCTTGCGCCGGCGGTGTATCGTACTCAGGTGGGATGGGACAGATTGTTCCCCTGCCATGAGATTCCATTGCGGTCTATGCCCCAGCCTCAACCTCAATATCCTATGCGTCGTGAAGCGAGACCCCACGTCGCGGCAATCCTTGAACAATTGGAATATCAGGGTGTTATTGAAACATGTGTGTCCCCTATGAATAACCCTTTATTCACTGTAACGAAGCCTGACGGCTCGTACCGTTTAGTTTTGGATTACCGGCACCTAAACTCCCACTGCCGGACGTGCGCGGTACAAAATACACATAGCTCGGCTTTGGTCGACAGTCTCGTGCGTAAAAGATTTAAAACGACACTTGACATTTCCAATGGCTTTTTTAGCCACAACCTGTCCACACTGAGTAGCCAGTGGACAGCGTTTACTTCGGGCGGAAAACAAAAACAGTTTACAAGATTAGCCATGGGTTACAAAAATAGCCCTGGCGTCTTTTCTGCTCGCGTGGTTTCTCTTTTAGAAAGAATAGACCCCGAAGCATACTCATATGTTGACGATATCTATCTTACGGATGATGAGCTGATGCCGCATCTGTCTCGCGTTGACAATATTATCGTGAGTTTTGCAGACTATGGCTACAAATTCAATTTTGCGAAGTCACACATCGCAGAATATACGGTGTTGTTTTTGGGCTACGAGCTCAACAATGAAGGTAAGGGGTTAGCCCCCCACTTTCTGGAAAAGTGTGCACGCTTAAGTGCTCCTACGACACTGAAGAAATTACAATCTCTGCTGGGTTTTCTGAATTTCGGCCGTACGTACATTCCTGATTATGCCCAGCGTATCAAGCCGCTTTACGCCTTGGTACAGCCTTCGTTTTCGAAATCTAGCTGGCAGCTAGAACACTCTGCTATTTTACAGTCTTTACAGGCTGACCTTCTTGCTTCACAATACTTGTTGACACGTGATAACCGCACTAACCTGGTAATAAGAATAGTACCAGGCGCGGTGGGGTTCACGTATTTGACGTTTAATGGGGGCGACACAGTCCCCATTGCGTACAAATCCCACTTGTACACCTCTGCTGAATTACGTTTTTCCACGGTCGAAAAAGTTCTGACTGCTGTGCAGATGGCGATCCTCAAGGAACGCGCACTGTCGCATGGGAAACAGATTCTGGTTGTAACTCCATATCCTGCTTTAGAGGCAGTGACTAAAGCAAGTGTACCCAATTCTAAAGCTTTGCATCCACGGTGGATACAATGGGCTACCACATTGACGTCGCCAGACGTCACTTACATCTTTGATGCCTCATTACAGACTCAAGAGTACTTGCAGTATGAATTCGTTCATCCGGCACCTCTGTCTTTGCGCCCGCTCGAAGAATACCATTGTGTCATATACACTGACGGGTCTGCGCAACCCGCAATTGGATCGAAGCACGCTTATTCTGCGGCTTGCGCAATTGTCGTAGGTACATTCGTAAATGGTGAATTCCAATCTGATGCAGTGCATACGCAGTCATTGGGTGATTGTACCGCGCAATTGGCGGAGCTCCGGGCTCTGGTGCTTGCACTGGAGTTTGCTGATCCCCGAGTCACTACTCTTATAGTGAGTGACTCCTTCTACTGTGTCCAGTCCTACAATGACAATTTACACTTCTGGTCTCAGAATGATTACCGCGACACTAAAGGTAGCACAATTAAGCATAAAACGCTTTGGGTTCGAGTGGCGGACTTTAAAGAACGTCTCCCTCTCGTAAGTGTTATTCACACTCTTGGTCACCAGCGGCTTGGTGTCCATGCTGTCGGCAACAGCTTAGCTGATGAGGCAGCGAAAACAGCAGTGGCTACATACTTAGTGGCAGCAGTAACAAGATCCAAAAGTAAGATTGATGATGACATCTTGGCAGCTATTGCTGCTACAGAGAAGGGAGGAGATTACCCGAAGGGTTTTCCCTCTCGGTATATTTATCATTTAAGTCCTGATAACGTCCCATTAGTGAGGATTAACGACGTTGGTGATAGAATAATTCCCAACGCGGACTGCAGACCAGCACTGATCTTGGCTGCGCACGAGGGGTTGGCGTCAGCCCACGCCGGTGTGTCAGCTACAATATCTCTGCTACAACAACGTTACTGGTGGTTTGGTTTATATAAACAAGCGCGCGCTTATGTTCTTGATTGTGACATTTGCCAACAGATTAAACCTTCTACTGTTGCGCGCCCACCACAGACACAGCTGTACATCTCTAATAAGTCATTTGGTTGTTTTTATTTAGATCACTGCGGTCCTTTTTCTTCTGATACTGCGTACAAGTACATCTTGGTTGCAGTGGATTCGTGCACACGTTTTCTATGGGTGTGGCCACAAAGGAGTGCTGACTCGCGGATTGTCATCAGGGATTTGCGTGTCTTTGTGGGAACTTTTGCGTGTGGTACCTTCCATTCTGATCAGGGCCCTGCGTTCGCCTCTAAGGCTTACAAGGAGGCTATGAAAAATGTAGGGGTCCTTGTCAAATTTTCGTCTCCCTACCGACCTGAGGGTAATTGTGTGGTGGAGCGAATGAACCGTGACTTAAAGCAATCATTGACAGCACGTGTTTTAGGCACAGGCCGGAACTGGCTTGCCCATTTGTATAACGTCCAACGTGCACTAAATAATCTCCCTAGAAGGTCTCTGGGTGGGCGGACCCTGTACATGATGCTCTTCGGAATCAGAATGTTTGTTCCAGACCTTGATGGTCTAGACATTGCTGCGTCGACCGCACCCTTTGACGTAGATGATCACTGTGCTGTTTTGCAGACTCTACAAGAAGCCAGAGACTCTCTTTCGAAAGAACATTTGCCCTCCACGTCTGAAGCTGAGGTTCAGATTCCGGTAGTCGGCTGGCTACCCCGAGTTGGTGATCTGGTCCGTGAGAAGGTGGAGAACAAGAAGGAGTTCGGCCCCTCTTATCGTGCACCAGTTCCAGTGCTTGGAGTGCAGGGTACAAGAACAGTCATTTTACCTCCACTTCCTGGTCGCAAAGAAAACAGGTACATCTCTATTGACAATGTCAAACTTCAGCGAGTGGCCGATACTTCTTAGTATGACTCCGGCAGTTTCATGCCAGACAATGCAAAGAAATTCAATGATGGTTCCTGCTTCTACCACCTTGTCTGATGTTGCAATCGAGATGCATTCAGTTACTGATCCCTTGCTGATACCACCGGCTGGTGGTTTGTCCGATGAGACTGAGTATGCTTATCCTACACGTGGACCTTCGCCTGTTTTACAATCTACAGCACTTGGCCAGTCCCGTTTTTCCTTTGACACTAACTCTTTGCCCTCAACTCCCCCATCAAACATTGCTGTTTTTGTGAGCTGGTTTAAGAAACAGTTTTTTGATAGCTCCTTGGACATACATCTGGTTGATGCTTTTTGGTATTTTTTTGTTTATGTCCATTGGGTTTGTTGTAGTTTTCTTCCGTTTGGTGGATGGCCATTATCTCAAAGGGAGATCGACAATTAGACTTATTAATGGAACTTTGGCTCCCCAATCCTCATCCCACATCATGAAAAGGGACCAGACTTTTGTGAATATTACTGCCTGGCCCGTCATGGATGGAATCGCATGGGATGCAGTTAAATTTCAAATTCATGGGCCTACAGAGGTCATTAATGTGCCTAATGTATTTCGTGTTTCTATGGGTGATGTAGTTAAACAGAACATACGTTCTGATGATTGGGATGTACACGCCATTGAAGCACTGTTTTCAGATTTGAAATATTATGCCGCCTTTGATGCAGAGGATTTGTATGAAAATGCAGCTAATTATGCGGAACAGTATTGTTTTCAACATTATGACAATCACTTCTTGCATAAATCAAATTCGTTTAGAAATTTTGTAAATTTTACCCAGTGGGAACATTGTCCCACCCCCTCGTTTGGCAGTTCACACACGTTAGTTGATAAGTTTACTTATTTTACTGATTTCAGTGTTTCAGCCCCGGCATCCTTTTATTTTAAAGTTAAGCCTGAGTCTGCCTCCAAGGTTAGACTGACACACACCAAATTGCTATATTCTAAGTCCTTTATGGATGAGTTGTCAATCAAAGGTTATGATCTATGGAAGGCTACTATTGATCTTAAGTCGGTTTGGGGTTCCAAACCGTGGCAGGTTCAGGGAACTGAAGCTTTACACCGTGCCTGTCTAGTACCAAATCATATGTTGTTTTTAAATGCAACCATCTTCCAAACCACCTGTTTCGGATTGGCCACTTCTAAAAAACTAAATTCGCCTTCTGTGCCGGATCTGGGTGCTTACCCAAATTGGAATAATCACACAGATCTGTCCCTTCCTGCTTTGCAGTTATTGGTTTCCAATTCGTCTTTCAATATTTCGAAATTTAATAGTGAGGGATGGTTAATTTGGCAAAGCAGTTCTGATACCTGTCAACGTCGTTTTCTAGGACTGAAAACGGGGTATACTCAAGATCGAGTGGACCCCCGTTTTGAGTCGTCACATACAGTAACTACATACTCTGTGGGGAAATTATGTCAGTCCTGGCTGCGACATTCCACCTTGGCATCTGTCAAAGTTCATTTATCAAAGTTACATGACAAAATAGATTTGAATGATTTTGTTAAAGGTCCTGTGGGTGGCAGATCCAAGAGATGGGCGTATGCTATTTACAACGAAGTATGGAAACTGTTGCAAATTGAGGCAGCTTCAAGATTGAGAGCTATTGATCAGGCTAATATGGAAAAAGTATTAGCAGTAATTGATAACAGCATTAACACTCTTTCTTCTCGCATTTATACATTAGATAATATTGTTTCTTCAATTGTTGATATTGTGCAGGATGATATGTCTGTGTTGTATCATGGTCAAAACCAGTTGCGTTCTGTTATGCAGTTTACATGGACATTACAAACATTGAAGGCAGGGAAGGTCCCTTGGGACTATCTGAATACAACATCGTTATTTCTTCCCTTTAACCTTACTGACAAACAGCAGTTCATGTCCATGAAGGATGCTACATATTCCCTGCTCCATATTGAGAAATTGGAGCCGTTACCTTTTTCTGTTGCGGAAGTCGATTCCGCTGTGTGGCTCTTACACGGATTGATAAGTCTACCGTTTGCGCTTTTTAAGTTTACCTCTTGTATGAAACACTATGCTCTGGGTAGATATGAACAGCTGGGTACCGCTTTCATACATGAAGTCTGGTCCCTCCCCTTTACGTATAGATGTACAAGGGACGGTACTGAGGTTTATCTGAAGGGTGAAGAATGTACAACGTCACCTGATCATTCTGTTGTGTGTAGGCACATTCAATTACACGGTGCTTGTAATGTACATGCTCCGAACTTGGCCTGCGTCCTCAAAGGTATCCCGGTACCAGTGATTACGCCATCTTTCACGCTGCTAGCAAACGGTAGTTATTTAATTTTGAACAATGAAGCTTGCTGCGGCTTGTTAGTAGGGATCCCGTATATAGTAACTGTAACACAGAGGGTTGTCTGCTGCAATAACGTCCTGTTTCCACCCCCGCATGGGAGGCTGGAGGCTTCTATCTGGCCTTCAATTCCAACCTTGAAAGCAGAGTTCGACAAAATGAGCAGAATAAGAGCGCTATTGTCCCAAAAGGAGGTGCCATTGACTTCCTCCCGGGAAACATTTGTCCTTCACGTAGCAAATACGCGCACTGAGGTACAGGCGCTTTTGAACACTGACCTCCCCCTGCATTTTGGTGCTTTGATCCAAACAATTTTCAATGCCTCGTCCACGACTGGCCTGGCTCATTTTTTTAAACTTGTGGGCTCGGGCCTCGTGACCTCGTTCCAAACTATTTTTGGTGTGATTCCGGCATTTTTTCATTCTATTTTCTCCAGCGTCTTTGGAGGTGTCCCGTTAATTCTGGCTCTAGTGGCAGGTGTGCTACTTTTACTTTTCATCTTGCGGAATGGCTGCTCTTTCTGTGCCACACGTCAGCCTGTCCCGTCTGCAGCTTCTTCGTGACAGGATGCTTGATTACTATGGTGTCCTGCCGTTGGCGACTTTGAGCCTGGCATATGGATTATCCTTCCGGTATTCCTACTTCACCTGCGTGCAACCTGTCTTCCACTGCCTAGATTGTCCCTTTGAATGGCCTATGGATTTGTGCTTAACCAACATGGTGTCTCCGGACCCGGATTTTGATCGACTGATGAGGCCCTTAGTGTCTCACGAGTCTGCCTGTTCTGGTGTTCGGATTATGGCCTGCGGTGCGGCGCATGGTATCCTGGGTAATTGGGACATCGTGAGTGCGGCATATGACTTCTTGAATATGAGTTACTTGGAAGTACACGCTGGTTGCCCTCCGATGGTGCTAGAGGCTCCGCTGATAGAAGAACACGTATGTTCCTTTTCTTTACTTAACTGGATGGCTGAAACCTTCAGTGGCCGTGCCAATGATTTTCTGCTGGGAGCTGTGGCCACATATGCTGCATATACTTTCATGGATTGAGTGAACTTTCGTCCACTGTGTTTTCCTCACGTGTCTTGAACTGTCCCTGTGCGTCTGCACTTCTGCCCGGTGAGGCGTGTGTTCATTTTTCACCTCCCACGGCACGTTTGAGGTTTTTTGTTTTTTCTATCGCTTTTTTGGGTTTTTTCCTGTTCGAACTTTGCCTGAACTGACCAGTTCCTTTTTCAATTGGATACGCCTTGTTCTGCTCTGTCGTGATTGAACTCTGCGTTCTTTCTTTTCTTGCATACTAAGTAGTGCTTCGATCAAGGGGGCATGTAGTAAGGACTCCCTTAATACGTACATACATTGTTAAGTTAGCATAACCACGTCAGAAGTTAGAAAGCCATCTTGCTGCTTTTCACACCACACTGCGTTCACATGTTATTGCTTAAACGAACTGCTGACTCGAGTTTTGCCTCACACGAGAGCAATCTGTTGTTACCATCCCGAGCTCTGCGAAGCGACCTTGGTCTGCACACGATGTGACAAACAGTCTGAGTTGTTAGACAATGCATGTTTTCCACTCTAGGTTGATCGACCCACTATTTAGTCATAACACACGAGCAGCTGCACATACCTGAAAGTTGGTGCTTTTAATATCACGGACATCATGTTTATTATTCAGACCGAAGACGAGCCTTCCTGCGAGAAGACTCCTGATGCTCCTGTGATGTGATTTCACTAAGCTGATCTTTGAGGTATGGGGTCCCCTATGCAAGCCTAAGAGACCTTCTATTAGCATAATAATAATATTAGCTTCTTAGTAAAGGGAAGGTGGTAGTATCCACTGTCATTATAACATGATCACCCCTTTTACATTCTATGGAATTGTAACTATGTTGATGGTTTTGATTTTAATCATTTGGCTGCTTGTATTAGCCAAAGTACTGCATATTAGGACACGTGGTCTATAAAAATAAACTCTTTTTATTTTCACCGTGTCTCTGTTGATTCTTGTTGTGGACTGATGTGAGAATAATATACGAACAGGTATTTCCGATTCCCACCATTCCTGAGTATGTACTGAGTCGCGTGTTCTGGGTTGTCTTTTCATTGGGACCGCCGAGCTAAATCTCGGATAACGAATGGGACACTTATGCTAGCCGGATACTGGGTTCTGGGTTCTGAGGTGAGTTTCTGGTACACCACAACTCACTGAGGTCCTGGCGTTCTACGCATAGTTCTGTGTATAAGCAGAATCCCTGCAACAGGCCAAGATCTCTGTACTGGGGTGAATGTATAACATTGTTCTGCATTCTGTCCATCAATAGTTCTTTTTGCATCGGGCAACAAGTGCACCGCCATCCCAGCACAGGTTACTTTTGGAAGCTGGCAGCGGTGCGCAGAACAACTTTTGAGATGGGCTCACTGAGAGATAGCTCCAGGACTGAGCACAGAGGGTCCTTTCCATGTATTTACAGGACACGGATTCAACACTCGAGGCTGACTGATGCAGAGACTACTCAGGATTCAGACACCGCCTGATCTCACTCGCCCCACGGCACGCAAGGTATGCAGGGATGGGGCAGAGGTACAACGCCTGTCTCTCTGGCCCACAGTATGCGCTGGGAAGCAGGGAGGGAGGGGGCTGGCGTACGTTTTGTAGACTCTAAATATGTTGGAGCCAGAAGAGGAACAGAGAGGTTGGTTCATAGCCCCACTGTGACTCCCCTTTACTGTGCGCATAGGACATGGTAGACATCATAGGGGCAGATTTATGAGCCCCTTGCGCCACTTTTGCATCACTTTTCCCATGTTAAAAGTGACGCAAAAGTGGCGCAAGGGGCTCATAAATCTGCCCCATAGTGCTTACGCCCGGCTCGTCCCATGGCATCCATAGCTCGCCCGGCCCCTCTGCTTCTGCCCGCGGCACTGGTGCTGATGCAGCGGCCCTCCCAATGTCACCTTCCAATCTGTTCCCAATGCCCCCATCTCCCTGAGCAATGGAGTCATTCTGCCCCACCCTCCCCTGGACAGGTTTCTCAGAGCTTGCAGGAGTAACCGCTGGGTGCCTGAAAATCAACAACGTTTAAGCTGCTGGGCACGTTAAATCTCCGCTGGAAGACGGGAGGGCATGGGTGGCACTTCAGGCTGCGATCTATTTGAATTTATGTAATGCTTACTACCCCTGACGAGCTCTATTATAGATGCTGCCTATTATCCATGCATTTTCACGTCCGTGGAATAGAGGATTGGAGACCGTAGATGCAGGTCTGAGTGTATCACATAACTCACATAAATCAGATATGCTTTGAATAATTGATTTGTAAATTGTTTAATTTCTCTGCCTTTATGAGTGTGAAGTTTACAAAATGCCTGAAAACGTGGGTATTGAAGCAGGCAGTAAGTTCTGCTTTGGCGCTTATTGGGGCCTTCTCTGTGGTACCAAGAGATTTCTTCTGGAGGGGTGGAGACTGTGCGTAATGAATATCCACATTTATAGAAATATCCACAAAGGTTTTCACGTATCCGTTCGGCTTAAAAAGAAAAAAAGAAATCCCATTTGTGTTCGGTTGCGAGACTCTTGTGATGCCCTGATTTGGCATGATGGCTAGAGAGGCCATCCTGGAGGGTGGGGAACCAGGTTCCAGACTTGGCAGGTGCAGCAGGGTTGCAGAAGGTGCAGAAGATAGGGCTCGGGACAGCTAGAGTGGCTGTGAATGTGATAGCACGCAAAGGTCAGTGGTTCGGATCCCACCCCAGGCATGATAAGAATGAGTGTTGCAGCAAAGTGGTTTGGTCTTTCGAAGTCACGCAACTAATTTGTCGCACAGTGAATTCATGATCAGGGATCACTTCGGTAGTGTGTGGGTCAGGCCTGCACTGACAGAATAACCCTCAATGCCTTGGTCGTGGCTGGCCCGTAAAAGCTGACCCGTTGAGCCTGTCCAGGGTTATGGGTGTTTGTCCTTCGTCTCCCCTCCCCCACGGCATGAGAGCTCCCAGTCTCAGAAGGACAGCTGCTGGTTGAGTCGTGTGCGGGAGAGAGCAACTGCCACATATGAGCGGTGCAACAACCTCTTCAACTATTTAAATGAAGTAAACAAAAAAAATCAAAATCCTGTTTGTGTACCCGGAAAGTGTCCTGATGCAATCTCTCTACTCGAGCCGCCCGAAGAACAAGTGGAAGGGGAAATCAAGAGTAGAGATGATAGCGAAGAGACACCAATTCAAGAGACACCAGCTACCAAGAGTTATAAAAGTGCAGAAAAAAGAATGCATTCTAAAATAAGCATGTCTCCTCACTGTTATACCTCAGTCAAAAAACAGCAGAACAAGAGGAAGCGATCAAATTCAGATGAGGCAAGTCCAAATTGAATGTGTTGAAAGTGTTACACGCAAGACCAGGGCAAACACTGCAGCAAAGGAGATTTCAACATCAAAACAAGCTTTGGCATAGCCAATAGGTCTCGCCTTTGGGACCTTATAAGTGTTTAGCTATGCAACAGTTGATGTTGTTGCACCAAGGATATTGTGCTGGATAACTAAACACTTATAAGGTGCCAAAGAGGAGACCTATTGGCTATGCCAATGCTCTTTTTGTCTTTTGGACACAGGCCGTTGTTATGACAGTTCAATCTTTGATAATACCTCCTGTGAAGAAGCCGGATGCAATTATAGATTTCTGCAATGTAAAATACTTTATCTGAAACCCTTCTGAGCCACTTGATCTCTATACCTGTCTCTAGAAATGTTTCTCCAATGTTACATGAGTGTGACCTGTCCTTTTCTCTACTAAAATGTGTAATCAAGTGAAAGGATTACTCAGTAGGGCATTGATGAAGAACATAGGAGTAATTTGTTACTTTACCCATTACCAAACTCCTGAATACTGCTTCTCAGCTGCAACTCTCTGAAACAGAGAACTGAGAAGAACATAAACTGGATTCTAGAATGAGAAAGTGGTAAAATGCTCCAGCCACATAAGATGTACACAGCAGCAATGTACTAAAGTTCTGCGATGTTGGAAAGTTTTGAAGCCTTGATCACATGAACTAAGCCGCTAACATGAAGTTAGTGGTATGATGCACTTCCATTGCATCACCTTTTCAATGACTCTTATATAACTCCCCTACATTAATCTACCACTGAACCATGTGACTAATTGAGCAATTAAATATGTGTGATGTGCCTGTGCGCCCACCTTTACAGTGCTCCCAATGAAGTGCTTCACTTCAGCATGCGTTTATTCCATTCACTAATATCATACAAAGCACTCATTCAGGAACATTTGGAATTGATCTTGTTGGTGATATCATACAGCATACTATGAATGAGCTACTTGTGCTCTCACAGTGATACTCTTTTAAACAGTAAATGCAAAGTAAACCAACAATAATAAATGTGTGCTAGCAGGTTTAGTCCCGTTTCTGTACTGTACTTTATGGATCCTTGTCTAAGATTGCAGAAACTAGATATGTATTTCATAGTAGGTGATACTGACTGTGTAGTTCATGGTTAAAGCTCACTTTTCAATAAAAAGTGAGCTTTTATGATTTGCTCAAACATTTTAGTAAAAATAGCTTTTTTACCTAGGTATTTGCACATAACGTTTCAAGCCGATCTCTCCAAGTGGAATCAAAAAGGTTGGGGGTGGAAGGAGGGGGAGGTATAGAAGAGGTATTGATAAAAAAAAAACCTGCTGACTGGAATTACTAGAAACTTTACATAAAATTAGAACTTTATTGAGGCTAGTTCCTTTCTTGTGTGGTGGAAAATCATTCAATAGTTTTGGAGAGATTTGGGTTACAAAGGGGTTGGGAAGGATTCATAGGGTTAATCAGACAGGAACGTTTCTGTGTGTATCTTCCGATTATTCACTGATCCAGATCCTCTAATACTGTGGGGAATAATAATTTTAAAAAATAAACAAATATTATTCGATGACGAATCATGATTTCCCTTCATCAAATGCCAAATCCTTGCCTCCTCTTGCCATTACAGAAAACCAGGTACCGAAGTCTGTACTGAAAATAAACAACAAGGTAGGTATATAAGGGGGCTTAGAAAAATGCTCATACTTCTACGTGGGAGATTGGATGCAGTGGCTGGCCACAGTCCAGGGCCATGTGGTTCACTGGAGCTGTGCACAGTCAAGCTGCTTGCAGCAGGGCTTGTGTTTTGGAGTTTGAGCCACCTACCCCTGCGCATTGTCCAGTGCTGTTCCTAGTGGGGTTTCGCCCACATGATGCTAGGCATGGGACATCCCAGAGTCTGTACCTTGCAGTAAATCCACATTGCACAGGGCTGAAGGGTATGCGCAGTAAGAGTTAGCTGCATTGGTGGTGAGGCACAAGGCCTGGCTGCAAACCTGTCCCTAGAGAAACCCTGTACTGTGCACGGCTGACGCCCGTGTGCATGGGGTTTAGCCACAACAGAGGAGACTGGATGTGGGGCCTGGCCAGACCACGTGATCAACCTCTACTGTGATTGGACAAATGCTGGGTTTAAGTTGGGCTTAGCCATAGGGGATTTGGGGTCCAGACCATGTCTGATAGCCAGGCTTTGTGCCTACCACCATATTGAACTGCGCACAGCCAACACTTTGTGCATAGGGATTGGTTGCATGCGAGGCTCGTAATAGTGGAATATATGAACCTAGGGGTGGTGTCAAGTGTATTAAGTATTCATAATTGCATTTTAGCGACAGTTCAGTAATGTCTTTAGTTTTATGTTATGCCTTGTTTTTGAAAAGTTAATGGCAGGCTGAAAATTACTTGTGAGGACTGTGAGGTGAGGGAAGGGAATGGCTGAATGTTAAGTTGTAAACCGAAAGGGAAGCTAACCGTAGGTGCCTCTTCTGACTGGAAGGGTGTCAGCAGTTTGGATAGGGAGACAAAACCTTCAGCTTTCGGCACGATTGCTCCATCTGTACTTGTTTGATAAAAAGAAACTGAGGTGTAGCTTCTAATACAAAATGTTAGTGCCATGCGAGATATGATGGTGGCTGTTAAAAATGTCACAATTCTTTGACAGTGCATCGCTGTGTACATGCATTCATTTTCCGTGACACAAAGTTGAATGCCTGTAGTGTCCAAACAATCTTGCACAATACATGTTCAATGCAACGAAAATGTGGTGGAGTTGTAGACTTAAAACGTGTGTGTTGATAAATGATGCTGAAACGTTTCTGTAAGGTACGTTTTTATTGCATGTCTAAGAAAAAAGCTTTGGGTATTTTATTTCTCTTGCCTATTGAGCATTACATTTGAAATATTTTATAATCGTTGATCTTTTACCTGAATGATAAAATAATGGTATTTATTAAATATGCTAGTCTCCAGTTTGCCGTCATCTCCTCAGGAAACTCTCGTTTTAGTAGTCCATTTAAGGGAGCAGACACTACCAGAAAACAGAAACCCATTGGGGTTTGTGCTTTTCAATTGAACCAGATCTGATAGGAATCTCAGGGACATTGTGTATTTTACAGGACTTTGGGACATTCTTTTGCGTTAAGACACAATCATGCTTAAATGGGTGAATGCGAAGGCGCAGTGAAGCACCGGTTATATCAGCTTAAGCTGAGGTGCTACGGGGACAGGTAAAAGTGTTTTATGGCCTTTCCTAACTTTGAACTTTGACTCACAGGTCATCACAAGACAGAAGCAGAAAGTAATAAACACTGCAATAATAATCACCATGAAACAGCTGTGGATGAGGTCAAAGGCTGCTCAAGCAGCAAAAAACTGTGACAGAGAGAAAAATTATTAAAATGGTCAAGCAAAGAGAAGTGCAAGGCAAGTGGAATGAGGAAGAAAAGGAAGGAAGGAGAATAGAATGCAAATAAGGAAAGAAAGATGGAAAGACAGACAAGAAAGAATAAATGGAAGGAAAGCATAGAACAAAGGATGTAAGAAAGGGGAGAAGGAAGGGCAAGAGGATGAAACAAGCATTGGCCGCGCGGCCGTGAAAATGAAACGGCCGCGCGGCCCACGAAAGCGAAAGTGATCGCGGACGCGATCAAGCATGGCGGAGGTAAGACACATGGCGGCTGCGTGCGTGCACGCTCACGTGTACGCAAGTTTTAGGCCACAGGCAGCACTTCGAAAACCCGTACACTAAATGTCTCTGCCAGACCAGCGCATGCGCTGGATCAGGCGAGACCTAAAAAGCAATCAGCTCTGGTCTAGAAGAAGTGGAAAAACTATCTATGCCTCCCACAGTATGTGAAATTATGCAGATGTTCAGAGTAATCCGGAATCACATGCAAAAGAAATACATGAAGTTTAAGGCCCAGTTTTCAAAGAGGCAGTTATAGGCATTAAATAAGCTTCAAGTGTGAATTTTACATAATTTATAAAAGGTTTGGATTGGTCTAGGGTCTGTTCATCTCTAGATTCCCTGATCCAGAAACTCTGCAGAACTATAGAACGTACATTAGGGCAAGTTAAGAACAACGGCATTCTGGATCGAATCTTTTGGACAGCCTGTGCATGATATGAAAAAGAAGTTGTGGAACCTTGTGGATGTCACATAGTTTACACTTGAATGTTACTCTGGAGTGACCAGAACTTTGGTAAATGCCACACATAAGCAATCAGCTAACACTACAGCAATGCACGTGGAGAGCCCGGACAGACTAGGTGTCATGATGGGTATTCCCTTACTTGCTGGTGCTTTTTCCAGTGGCTCAAACAGTAGCGACTCCTTGAGGGAGTGCTGCGGGGGGTATTGCAGGGCAGGGGAGGGGCAGGGTGGGGGGTAGTAAACTCCAGCATACAGCCAAATGGAGTTAAGTAAGTAAATAAATAAATAAAATGAATTACATTGCACTCGCTGCACCGCCGAATGACGATGCAGCATGCGTAATGTAATTCATTTTATTTATTTACTGAACTCCGTTCGGCCGTATGCCGGAGTTTACTACCCCCTACCCTGCCCCTACCCCGCCCCGCCCTGGCACCCTGCACAGAGGGTGTACATCAAACCGTTATAGAGGGGCCCAAAGCAAAAAAAAACTAAGGATATATAAGCACTGAGGCATGTTTGAGCGAAAATGAGACATAAGACACCACCCCTGCCATATTAAGGGACTAGCCCAACTGGTATGTCCATTTTGGGGGGCAGTAGCCATACATTTTCAAGCAAAGATAAAGAAACATGTCTTAAGCTATGTCGGTAGCTGCATGCAATGCATTCCTCCTGTGAATAAAAAAAAAAAAAATCTTTTGCGAACCTTGCAGCATACATGACCCCCTGGTTTGAAACATGGTACACACAGGCAACTGTGTTCTTGCGGGTAAGTCCACGTCACACCTGCCTATTAACTGGGATATTGACGGCGGCAGCCCATAGAATAGTCTGGATTTAATAATACTGGCTGTACTCACTGATAAGCTGGCGGAGACGTTAGCTCACTGTTACAAGTCTTCACACTTGCACAAGAAAACAGCTGCAGGCAGAGAACTGGGGCTCCAGGCAGATGTGTGGTCAGATGTAGTGCTTTCAGGTCAAGGTTTAACAGAAGTAGGTTAGCCCCACATGTTACGTGGTGTTTCTGGTAATCCCATATAGATCTACGGGCATTAAATTGGGCAACAGTACCATTGGGGTTCAGCCTAGGGGCCACAAAGAAGGAATGGGGCCTAAGCACTGGGCGGGAGACAAAAAGAAACAGGTAAAGTATGCCCACCCTTTACCAAGCAGGCTTTCCAACCACTGAGGCACAGAGCAACAATGGCGAAAAAGGTTTGGAGCATAGAAACAAAGAGGCTCCTCACTCACTGAAACCCTAACTCTCACGGTTAAGTGAACATTTCTTGTTTTCATGTGTCTGTGCGCCCAGCTACAATGGTTATTTCTTAAGGTGGTGAGTTAGGAGGGTCCTCTCTGTTCCGTTTGCCAGCAGTCCATGTTATGAGCTTCTAACAAAGCCAATTAATGGTGTTAGTCAAGCAAATAAGTTTGTTGGGGGATGGTGTGCTACATCACTCTCTCCCATAAATCAATAAATAAAAAAAAATTGTATATGACTATCTTTTGTTTTGTTTATGACACCTACAAGTTAAGACTCACACTCGGTGGCTGAAGGGGATCTGACCGTGCCCCCACTTTACTGCAAGAAACAGAATCAGCTTTCAGAAACCCTAAGGGGATTACAGGCGGCATCCACATCGCAACCCAAGATTTGGTGATCCAACTGGGAAGCAGCGACCTTGCATAGCTCGGGAGGATGGACCTCCTCCACGCCATCCAAACAGGCTTGGCGGAGGCGGCCAAGCTGTGTGGCATCACCACCATCATATGGTTCAAAATAATTGCCAGGCTGGCAAGGTGAGGCATCCTGTCAAATTCTGCGGTGTATAGCTTCAGAAGGAAACTAAGTGAGCCAGAAAATGTCACAAAACCAATGTCCGGGAGAGCTTCCGGCATAGCCTGATCAACCCGGAGCTTTGCGCCCAAGTTAGGGTGCATCTTACAGAAGAAGGGATGATAGTTTTCTAGGCCAACCGATGGGCAGCCATGAAACTGGCAGGCTGCACCATAAAAAAAAGAGAAGAAGAAGAAGAAAAGGGAATTGATAAAGAGGATGGGGGAGTCGCAGGGAGATGGAAGCCTCTATTGGGTGTGCATTTGTTGGTAAGGAGACACACCGGCAGGACGGTGTACAGTAGGAAGGTCACTCACATTGGGATGCCTTACGGCAGGGTGAGTAAGCGGTAGGGGGGAGTATGCGGAGACGACACTCACACCCCAGACCCGCCAAATGGCAGGGCACAAAATGGACAAACAAGGTAGCGAGTTGGGGCCTAACTCCAGGGAGAGGTTACACCCCCACATAATCAGCATGAAAACCAAGAGGGAACTTTATGACCCCATGAAACGGTACCTATTTTCATTGACACTTCAGCCTGCTCCACAGAAAGGGCTTTAAATGTATTAGCATCTACGTCAATGTGTTGAAAATTGAATTTCAGAACTTTACTTATTTGTTAGAGCTGGGTGGTGAAGTTACAGTAGAAAAATGGAGAGTGAACTGACTGACTGATGCTGGTGTTTCACTCAGCATGCCCGACTTTCAAAAATGTATCTTCAGCTTAGATATCTAGAGGACTAGCCACACACTCTCTATGGCAACGACCCCCCCTTTTCTTTTATAATCAATTTTATTATTTTAGATGCTGAAAAACAAGTCATATATTTAATCCAGCACATAATAGCCACTACATCACAGATCATTAGGATAAGGCCAGTGCAAGAAACTAGTCAGTACAGTATAGGACATCAATGAATGACCATCCAAATTATCATAACAATACATCAGCACCCTCCACCAAACCCCCCAGCCATTTGCCCCAGATTTTCCTATACTTATTCAGACACGTGCCTCATAAATTACTTTCTCTTGTTCGGTGCTCCAGTTCTCCATTTCAACAACTTTGTTGCCGCTTTCGCCTTCCACTGAGAGGCAATGTCGCTTTTAGTTACAAACAAAGAGGTGTCTAGGAAATCTTAATCTGCACGAGTATTGCCCATACCATAATCCACCCTCAGCAAAGCCAAATGGGGAGAAAGTTCTATTGTCAGATCCAAAACATCTGAGATCTTGTCCATGACTTTCTCCCAGTACCGTTCTATAACCAGACAGGACCATACCCTATGATAGAAGTCTGCAGTGGAATATTGGCAACGGTTACAATCAGGATTGGGTCGCATCCCTGTTCAGGACATCTTTATGGGGGTGAGATAGGTACAGGGTAAATAATATATTGAATCAATTGAAGTTTGGAGGAGGTTGTGAGGGCCTTGGCGACCCCCATCAAGGCATCGCACCAGTATTCATCATCTAGGCCCCCTAGCTATGTCTCCTATTGGCTCTTAATTGTTGAAGTGTCTCAGGAGCATTGATGATTAGAGTATGATATAACCGGGAGACACCTCCCTTCCCCAGGGCTCCCATCGTTAATTCGGCTTCAATATGATTACATTCTGGGACAGTGGTGGCAGGGGGAACGTGAATCTGTAATGCATGAAGCAGCTGTAGAAATTTGTAGAATTGGGTTTTGGCTAGCTTATATGTCTGCTGTAACTCCTGAAAGGAGACCATGTGAGATCCCAACCAGACATCACACAGTAGAGTGCTACCAATGGCGCCCCATTGCGCAAACCCCTTAAGGTCAGCCACATCCATCAGCCACCTACCATGCCATAGGAGGGGTCTGTTAAGTAACCGTTGTCCAACATCTCATGTGCCACAGGGCTGCCCTCCACCCCATGAATACCTGACAGGTTATTTGGGAAGCATTCGGGGGGTCGGCACACCCACAGAGCCAATCTAGAATCTGGGGGAGGCCCACTATTGGGAGCTCATGCCTGTAGCTGGATCCGATCACCCTCCACTAAGTCATTCATTAACAAACAGGCATTGAGAAACCAGATGGTATAAATGCAGGTTAGACATACCTAGCCCTCCATCATAGGGAGCAAGCTAACACTTCGATAGGGTGAGACGGGGCCGAGAACCATGACAAAGGAAGGAGGTTGCCTGTGCGTCCATCTTTTGAAACCAGAGCCGAGAAATGGCGTGGGTGAAGTTTTGAAAAAGGTATAAAAATCTGGGTAATATCATCATCTTATAAAGTGCTATGCGTCCCATAAAATTCAGAGGTGAGGTTTGCCATTGCTTGAGGTCTACTGTTATTTTGCGAGTAGGGAGAGTAATGTTGAGGGATCAAGTCAAAGCTGAGTCCAGCACCACGTGGATACTCAAATACCGAAAACTTAGCCTACATATTGAAATATTTTCTGGCAAGCTATGCAGGACCTAGAGGTTGTGTGTTGGACAAGAAACAATTTAGCTGGGTTAATTGTCAAGCCCGACACTTATGAGAACAGATTAGAATCTGGAGACAACAGGGGCCATTCTTACCTGAATTTGAAAGATACAACAACACATCATCTGCGTAAAGCACGATACAGTCTTTGTGTCCCAAGTCCAAACGCCACCTGTGTGTGTCACCTCATGTAAGGCAGGCCAAGGGCTCGATGGCTATCGCAAGCAGGAGGGGGAAAGAAGACATCCATTCCTGGTATCACGACCAAACGGGAAATCATCCTATAAAACCCTGTTAATCTTTACTCAGGTCGTTGAATTGGAGTAGAGGATGTGTACTAGTCTACCAAATCGGGAACCAAATTCCATTCTTTCCAGGACTCTAACCAAGTAGGTTCAGTCTACGGTATCAAATGCTTTTTTGAAGTCAATTAATAATAAGACTAGTGGGTCTGACAATTTTTGTTGGTGGGTTAATGCAACATGCACCCGTCTCAGGCAGTGCCTGGTGCTTCTGGTTAGTATAAAGCAACACTTGTCAGGGTGTATTAAGGAGCGAACGACAGACCGCAAGTAAGTGGCCAATACCGTTGCCAGTATCTTCACCTCACTGTTGATAAGAGATATAGGTCTATATGACGAACAGGAGAGAGATGGCGGATGCATTTTGTTACGACCACAATTGTACTTTGGTCAAGCTCCTAGGGAAGGAGGCCCCTCTGGTTTCCTACTGGTAAAGCGACAAGAGGTGCAGAGTCAGGAGTTCCTTGTATTGAGAATAGTACTCCGTTGAGTACCTGTCAGGTCCAGGTGTCTTCCCAGAGGCCAACTCCGAGATTGTGTCACTAATCTCCTCAAGAGTGAGTGGCTTGTGCACGGCATGACTGTCAGCGATGGAAAGTTGGGGCAGCTGTATTTCATTAAGGAGAGGAGAGAGCTGTTCACCCTGGGTACTAGGGACCACCTTATAGAGATTAGAATATTCAGCAAAAGTTTGAGAAATAGCCAAGGTAGATCTGTGTCTAATGCCTTGGGCATCCCTTATTTCATGTGCGATCCGTCCCATCAAGGGTCTAAAGGCTAACCAAACTTAGAGCTTACTATTTATATCACCCCAGCCCTATATTCTATCGGTGGAAGCCTAGTCGAAAGAGTGGTCCCTGATTTCATCCCAGGGACGGTCACCTCCCTGAGTATGACTCCAGGGTCAGACCCAGAAAGCCACATCTCCAGCCGCAAAGCTCACTCCTCAAGTTCAGTGATGTGGTCAAGTTTAGTTTTTTCCTTTTTCCAGAGGTGGGCCTTAGCATGCCCTCATACAGTGGCCTTGCATGCCTGCCAAAGAGTGCTCGAGGGTGATACAGAGCCCGAGTTTGTGTGAAAGTAAGACACAATTTCTCGTTTGACTGCTAGGGTACATTGTTCCTCTTGAAAATGCCAGGCATTGAGTCTCCACATCGGGCATCAGGTGGCATCTGTTATGCCAATTCGGAAGAGTAGAGGGGCATGCTCAGAAATTCCCCTTGCTTACATCTGTATCTCGGAGACCAAGAGGATGTCTGTGGATGGCAGAAACAGCAAATCGATGCATGAGTGAGAGTAATGTGCAGCCGAAGTATTTGTGTATTGTTTCACACTAGGGACCCAGGTTCTCCATATGTCTCATGGACCCGTAGTGTCCCACGTTAGATCCATGATCTCATTGAAATTGCCTCCTAAAATAGTAAAACCCTGATGTATCTGTGATACAAGTTGGAGAAGCATGGTGAAGAATGCTTCACGTGCTGTAGGGGGAGCGTAGATGCAAAGGGAGTTAATGGGTAATATAATGTGTGCCTCCTGGAGGGAGAAATAGGGTCTAAGGGAAAAGTTTAACGACCAAACAACAGTTCCAATCCCCAATACCATTAACACTAATACAAAGGAAACTGGTGGTCTACGAGAGAGTGGAACATAAGGAACAAACCAGCCTGCCTCGTTGCACAAAGAAAAAAGACTAAATATCTAGCCAGAGTCAATCACTCGGAAAAAGAACTAGCAGTGAGAGAAAGTAAAATCACATAATGTTGATAGGATTTCCATCAAATATTTTTAATAGGATTGGCATTGAGATGGTTATTAAAGGTTGTTTCTCTCTATTCTAACTCCTTTTTAATTTTCACTTTTTTGCACTGCACTAAGATTTCCATCACATAGGATGACTATCTCTGTATTGCTTATGACCACATTGGTCAGTTTTTGTCTATCAAGTCCTTTCTTCTGACTTTATTTGTTATCACTCCGTTGCAATCTTTTGCTACATGGTTTCCCTCAAAGTTTTGAGGAGCAGTAGCCAAGATTGAAGGATTACCAAATGATGACACTGGCCTCTCTTGGCAGTTGATGGAAATCCTATCAACATTATGTGATTTTACTTTCTCTCACTGCTAGTTCTTTTTCTGAGTGATTGACTCTGGCTAGATATTTAGTCTTTTTTCTTTGTGCAACGAGGCAGGCTGGTTTGTTCCTTATGTTCCACTCTCTCGTAGACCACCAGTTTCCTTTGTATTAGAGTTAATGGGTAATGCCTGTATGATTGCTTGAGTGCATAGGTAGTGCCAGGATGATTTTATAAATCCACAGGTACTGCCTGAGTGATTGAAGGAGTGCATGGGTAATGCCTGGGTGATTGTATGAGTGCAGGGGCAATATCAGGGTTATTGGAAGAGTGCACGTGTAATGCCTAAGTGATTGCATGAGTGCAGAGGAATGTCTGTGGCATTACAGGAGTGCATGGCCTATACTTAAGTGATTGCATGAGTGTAAGCGTAATGTCTGGGGGATTAGAGGAATGCATAGTTAATACCTTGGTATTTGCATAAGTTTATGGGTAATGTCTTGCTGATTGCAAGAGTATAGAGGTAGGGCATGGGTGATTGGAGGAGTACATAGGTAGCGCCTGAGTGATTTTAAAACTTGAAGCGTTCTGGTTGGGTGATTGGAGGAGTACAAGAGTAGTACCTGGGTGATTGGAGGACTGCATAAATAGAGCTTGGATAATTTTTAAAGTGTATCTGTATTGCCTGAATGAATAGAGCATTGCATAGATACTGCCTGGATGATTGAAAGAGTGCAAGGGTAGTGTGAAGGTGATTGCATTAGTGCAGGGATAATATTTAGGGTATTGTAGTAGTATATAGGTACTACCTGTGTAATTGGAAGAGTGTACAGATAATGTGTAGCTGATTGCATGAGTATACAGATAGTACCTGGGTGATTTGAAAAGTACATAGGTAGTGACTGGGTGATCTTATAACTGTATGAATACAGGCTAGGCGATTGGAGAAATACATGGATAGTGCATGGGTGATGGCAGGAGTGTGGAAATAGTGCCTAATGGTATAGATCAGTTCATGGGTCGTGTTTGAAAAAATGGATGACTGCAATAAAAGTGACTGTAAACATTACTTCATATTATTATGCTTACTACATTATTTCATCTTACCTTCTTTATTAAAGTAGATACCAAACTCATTGAAACTATTTTACGTTAGTTTTATTGTAAACTGAATTTAAAATCTTTTCAAGCATTTGTATTACTTTCTGTAAAAAAAGAAGAAAATCTGTTATTACTTATAATATTATAGTTTTAAGAACACAACATAATTTTAGAATTACATAACATATTCAGTTCCCCTTTTTTGCTGTTCGCAGATTTTAGTGAATTTCACCATTCACAGTGATTTCAATGTGGATCATCATATAACAGCGGGGAACAAAATACAATTAATGAGATTGTAAAAATAAAAAAAATCCGCGTTGAAAATATTTACAAGTTCAACTATCTGTTCACCTATCTACAGTTTCCAAATTATATTTTTCCACTACAATAAATCATTTATTTCTCCGAAGTACATTTCTGAAATACACATTTTCACTTACATCACATATAATATAAAGATCAAATATGTAAACTATTTCTTTCAAACACAATTTTGCAAATGCAATAACAATTAGCTCAAACAATAATCCAAACAGTAATTTTTAACATCTTCCCAATAGGCTGAATCATTTTTCCAAATCAATTTTTATTGAAAATATCCTAAATAAACTCATTTATTTGTGTTTACATCTTCGCAATAGGCCGAATTATGTTTTCAAAACTTTAGCATCAAAAATATGAGAAATGAATCTGGTAATTCGAAAGGCTACCTACATTTACATTGCAAATGGGCATCATTGCAATGTGTCCATCCTTGATTGCACTTTAAATACACAGTATAGTGTCCAAATGTTGTAGTAGGTCCATCATGGAATATAATAGCCACTGCTTTAAAAGTTCTTCCTGAAATTGACACTTGACTTGCCACAAGAATTTTAATTTTTGTTTCCAATTTGCTTCCATTTGCTCTACAACGTTGCAGCCTCAAGATGAGATATTTTCTAAATCTTTCTATATATAACGTTGGCAACATTTCTGATTTACAATGAGAGCATTTCATATTTCGATTAGCTGTTTTTACTAATGAATCGTTCAGTGTCTATTCCAGTGGTGGAAGAAAATGAACACTCTTCACACTAATCATCCCATCTGTAACTTAGTCCAAATACATTTTCAATTTCTATCCCATCATCTTCCAATACACCAACCATAAACATAAGAAATTCTTGTGCATCTTGTTGTATATTGAGTGTAAATTGTGAAGAACCAGTACATATATCAAAAAGATGCCGAATGTCAGAAGCAGTATGGATTTTACTTCTATCAAGCACCAACTTTTGAAATACATTATGTAGTAAAGAACAGTCTTTTTTCTCAATTTTCCATAATTTCAAGATGAAGATCTTCCAGATAAAACACAACATTCACAATTATATTAGCATCTCAGTTGACTGTTTTCTAAATGGTATCCTACAATATCATTAACATTGTCCATTTTCATTTTCTTTGTAGCTTCATCATTCTCTTCAATTATTTTCCTTTTTTTCAACCTCACTAGAATGTTTGTCATATTTGTATTTTGCACACACTACATGCTTTTCATATACGGGATATTCACCTAAGTTAAGAGCATGCAGTCTTCCTAACCGATTATACTCTCTTACATAATTTGCATCAGCACTAACCTTTTTCTCATCAAAATCAATTAAATACAAACCAGATAATGTTCTTACTTGAAACAATGCAACATAAGCCATGCCTTCTTTAAACACTGTACTTCCAATATTTACCAAAGCACTGTCTACACTTAAACCTTGAGATTTATGAATGGTTACTGCATATGCTAACGAAAGAGGAAACTGTTCTTTATGAACATACAAGTCTTTTATAAGCAGAAAATGAACAGCACAACGTCCAATCTGTTTTAACTCTTCAATCTGATAGAATTTAATCTTCAAAAATTAAATTCCATATCTGATCTAATAATTATCAAAATCAACAACTTTTCCCATTGCTCCATTTACTAAACCTTGAGAGACGAATAGTAACTCCTTCGTGTTCAATTTTATCAATGGCTTCCATTTTCACTATTGGTTGTTTTTCCAGTTTCAAAAGTTCATGAGTGAATGTAGAACACTCTTGCAGTGTTGGCATTAGGCAAACTATAGACTTTTTTTCTCCAGTTTTTTTGTACATTATTTCAGGTGCAATGTTTTCACTTGGAAACAATTCATAAGCAGCCAACTTTGTAAAACATTTTTCCATGTTGTGTCATTATATCTTGAAGAATGTTTCCATAGTGTTCATCACTTGCTTGTCGCATATTCTTAATACGTTTTTTATATTCAAAATGAGACCAAATGTTTACATTTCCAATACTTCCCAAAGATTTCCAAGTATCTTCATGGACAAGAGTTTTAAAAACTGGTTGTCCTTTCACAGGAGTCAGTTGTAGTAGATCACCAAATACAATTACATGTTTTCCTCCAAATAAAACATCATAATCTGTTTTTAAAATCGGTTGCATTCTTAAATGTACAAAGGCAAGCTTTAAGTTTGAGACAATGCTCACCTCATCAATGATTGGAAGTTTCATTTTCTTTAGTACTCTTGAGACTTCATAACAAGCTTCTCCAGCTAGTTTATGATATTCCAACTTAGTTTCATGTTCTACTGGTAGCATGAGTAAACAATGTAACGTAATCCCTTTAATGTTGTGTGTTGCTAACACAGTTGGAGCTGTTACAACACAAGATGAATGTGATTCAGTGGTTTTCGGTTGATAACTGGTCAAAACTTTAATTAAGAAACTTTTCCCTGTTCCATCTTGACCACTGATATACATTTGAATAGGTGTAAATGATTTGCAGTTGCACTCATTCTTTCATGAAGTAAACCATGCTGTATCTGTTGTGTCACTTTCTGATACATTTATTTTTGTTAAAAATTTAGTTTGTCTTCCAAGTTTCTTGACTCAATTATATCCTGTTGTGCTTGTCGCATTGTGGTTTCTACTTCATTCATGGCTATTGCTGCTTCATTTTCAAGAATTGGTTGTCCTAATGGATCTTGACTTAGAGGAGCAGAACTTTGACTATCTTGAGAACTGTCTCTAGCTATTTCAGCTGCAATAGTAGTTTTTTGTTCAGTGTCTTCATTTAACATTTGTAGATAATTTGGAAAAATGGTGCATTGAATAGTATCTTTACATGCATTAAAAGAGTCTTCACAGCAGTCAAAATCTCCAAGTAATTCCATATCAGTATGCCAAGGTTTGAAGAGTTGCAAATGTGGTAAATAGAAAAATTCCATTTTATCTGGAGTTTCGCAACTGAGTTTTCTGTGATTAATAAGATTTCCTTTGGCATGTTTTACCAAACATCCATCACATCCAATTACTGCATAATTTTCTTCATTTATATTTCCTGTAATATTTCTCTTAAAACTATAATCTTGTAGTACTTCATAGAGAAAAAAGTTTTCCAGATGTGCACTTCTTTTGGGATAGTACGTATCCAACATATTTTTTTTAACAATAACTGTACTTTCTGGTTCATTCAACCCTAAGGGGCCGATTCCGATCCGGGTCGGAAGGGCACCGAACGCGATCCGGCCGGAAAAACTATGAGCCATATGTGTGTTTTCCGCCCGACTCGTGCAGCTGTACGAGTGAGCAAGTACGATGCGAGCTACGTGAAATTCACCGACTGAGTCGTTTCCAGGTCTGAACTGCTCTGTACGTCTCGGTTGTAAGCTAACCGTGGGGTGCAATGGATGCGGATTACGACCGAGCCAGTACGATGCATGCGTTGGACAGCCTGTGAGAGCCATAGTGTCCAGCTCGCAAAACGTCCGGGTGGTTGCCTTTGGGGGTCCGCGTCGGACCCCTTGTCACCTGCAGCCCTACGACTCGGACACAGGGGGAGACCCAAGGGTCCTCCAACACAGGCATGTACGGTGCGGATGGCACCGACACGTACCCACTGTAGGGGGCGCCCTTGCACGAGACGTACCTATTCAGTCAATGGGAGCCCATGTACGCGTCGTACGACCGGCTCCCATTGACTTCTATGGAAGTCCGACCAAACCTAGTCTGGCAGCATACGGCTGCATCGCACTTGCTCGGTAGGACTGCAGGACTCCGGCTCGATCGGAAAACGCTCCGGCTCGGTCGGAGTGCTTTCTGACCCGGATCGGAATCAGCACCTTAGTATTCAATTTCTTGTACAGATTTCAAAACTCGATTTTGTGTTGCAGCAAGACCTAGACTTACCCAAATGATTCCTCTTGACTTTGAATGTAAACTTGCAGAGGTCAATCGATCCGAACATTTGTAGGATTCAATCTCTCCATGGGAAAGCATCTTCAAACTAAAGCTGTCCAATTTGTTACTAAGAGTCTTCTCTTGTGAAATTTATTCCCATATTTCTTTCAACTCCGTCTTTTCAGATTTGGTTATGTATGATGTAACATAACAAGCAACAGCAATTGAATTATCTGCAACATATTGGATATCCTTGTTTGCATTCCACATTGACAAAATCACTGGATTGTAGTCATTAATATACTTTGAATCTTCACTTCTTTTTATGTTGTAAGTATTTCTTCGGAGATTTTCACTTTATAGTATGTCTCAGTGCTGACTTGACACTGTTGACTCTCCCTTTTGAAATTACTGGACGTGGGAATCCAAAATGACATTTTATTTAAAATTTTCCCTTTGACGTGTATTTTCATCGACAATATTTTCCACATCAATGACTTTGAAACCGTAAAACCTGTTGTCTTAAGCTGTTTTCTCTTCAATTTTTTGGGAATGGAACGGGTGACATAGTCTTCAATGAAAGACAAAACAGTTTCATCAGCATTGGTTCCAAATTTAGGTGCATTCTTGATTCATAATAGCATGTGTATATGAGGAGCACCTCTGGCTTGGTACTCCTTTCTCCAAAATAAATCAATAACTTCTCCAAGAGGTGGACTATTTTTATTGCAGGTAAAAGACATCATAGCTTGAAACCTATGGTTAAAATATCTGCACACATTTACAGGATCCAAAGAACCGAGTTCTCCAGCTGTCTTCAATTCAATGTTTTTTACATTTGAATTTGCTTCTCGTAGAAATTCAAGTAAATAGTCCCATGCGTATTCAGCACAGCTAAGCAAAAAGAAACTACGTAGGGGTTCCTAAATTCCTTAACATACATTTAGGTTCTCCATGACAATGATGCCAATACTCATTAGTACCACGTTGACACGCCATCAAATTAATTAACTGAGATTCTAAATGATTGTCTCTTTGTTGAACTTTGTCCAAAAATTCCTTTGCAGAAAGATGTGTAAGATGAACTCCTGTTTTTAATATGCGGTTCACTGCATATCAAAAGCCAAGCCAAGTCACTTTCAAACAGAAGATGAAATAAATAGGGAATACACTGTCGAAATGTTGGATAATCTAAGTACAATCTTGTTGTACAATATTCTGTAGCTGGAATCTGTACTGGTCGTTCATCATATCGTCCACCTTTTCCAGTGGGGAAGAGCTGTGGAAAACAACGAGCTTCTAAACTTTTTTCCCATCCACTCATGGGAGTTCCCTTCGCTTTCTTCATTTGGAATAATTCAATGGTGTTTCCTATCACTACTTTTGAATGCAGAGGATGTATACTATAATGTTCATAAATTTCTTCTCTCCTCAAGTTGTCCACTTTTTCTATTTGGCCAGTAGAAATTTCTCTTTCATCTTCTATAGATAATACTTCTTCTTCCACATATACATTTTTATAGTAAATATTATTTTGGGCAAGATATATAAAGTAGCTTTATGAAGTTTGGTGACATCTACTAACTCTTGCCATATTTTCCGACTCTTTGTTGGTACACCATTAACTAGAATACAGGTTCAGTTTCCTCTCTCTCTATACCAACAGTTTTAATATTTTTCTTAAAATCTAAAGGTAAATGCACAACTCTCCCTTTTAAACCTCTTTGCAAATCTGTTGAAGGCAGCTGACCTGTTTTAGGCTCCATACAAACTATATAGCCTGAAACGGATGCACAGATTGAACAAGAATGGACTCATAAGTATTTAAATCTACCAGTTCCAGAGGAATAGCTACCAACTCTAGGTTGGTATGTACAGCTCTAGATGGCATTTTATTCTCTTCTAATTTGTTGTAACAATATTTACAAATACGTTGGTCACTACCCAACTCAAAACGACCCCACTTATCATTGTTTTCCTTTTCACTTTTAAAATACACTTCAACATTCTTAGTTTGACTTCTATAGTGAGTACGTCGATAACAAATACAAACATGAGGATCGATTATGGTGGCGGGCGGATCGCCACTGCCCGCATGGGGGTGGCGATCCACCCGCCAACATTCACCGCCTACCTCCCTTTTCCCCCGCCACATTACGATGGCGGGGGGGACCCCGGCGGACGGAAAGACCGTCTGCCGGTTTTCCGCCAGTCGACCAGTCGACCGGGCGGAAAAAGTGTTAAATATGGTGGCGGTGTCTGCGGGTGGTCACTCGCCTTTCCATGGCGGCGTTGCCACCATGTAAAGGCTTGTGTACTTTGCTGTACATAGGGGGTACCTATGGTACCACCCGCATTTGCATGCACAAGGTGGCAGGCACTGCGCGGTGCCTGTCACGTTGTGCATTTAATGCACAACATGCTTTTTTTACCTTGCGGCGGGTGCAGCTTGCACCACCGCCAGCCACAAGGTAAAAATTATGAGATGCGCCCACCAGTGTAGCGGGCGCATCCCAATGCCAACTGCGGGCCCGCCGCACCTATGGTGGGTGGTCCCTTTAGCTGTTGCGGCATCGCAATAGACCCCTTAGTTGCTTTTTCACAAGAAACAACCGTAAACATTGTAATTTCCTCTGAGAACTACTCAGTAGTACTATCTTCCACCTCTTCTTCAACACCTACACTTATCAAACTCTCACTTTCTCTACACTCCTATTCAGGACGAAAGAAAAGAAACTCTATATCATCAGGAACTTTTTATACATCCAATCCTGAACCATGCAGAAGAGCTGTGCTTATCTCACTTAAAGATAATGCATGACTATTTACATCATACAATCTTCTCACTAACGTCTGCATTTCTGAGTGATGTACTGCTAACATCCTTAAATGATGAAAAGTACTTCTAAACACTTTTCTAGAAACCCAAGCCAGAGAATGACTTTGCAAGTTACTATATTTTGTCACTTTACAAGGATCTAGTCCTTGCAAAATTTTAATCTTTTGTTTAACACTTTTTTTACCATAATCTCATAAGAAATTTCGTAATATGTCATAGATTCCTGTCGTATACTACAAATACTATTACAATCCCACCGATAAACTGGAGCTTGTGTACGTCTCCTTTGAACTTCTTCAGCTATTACTTGTTCCACATTTCTAGGAACCATCTTTTCTTTTTCAATTGTACAACTGTTTTTAACCTCATACAACGACCGCTGGTATCACCTGCATGAATTAATGTAATTTGTTGAAAATAGCTTTCTTCATTAAAAAAAGGTTCAGTACTAGAAGTGTACTTCTATTCACCCTGATTCTTTTTTGCAGAAGTTAGTTTTATTAGCCAGTCTTTTTCTTTTACTTTTCCCCTTCATAAACTGCATTGTTTTATTCAATGTCTTCATTTTCTTCAATACTAATATAAACAATCTTCTTTTTAATTCAAAAGCGTTTTCGACTACACTTTCAATCTGTTCTTTTTTCTTGTAAAATGCTGATCTTGTTTTATATATTTTGCACTCTTTCAATAAAGTTTGTGGTACTCTACTTTTAAACATTCTCTTCCTAATGTCTTTATATTCTTTCATCATTCTTTCAATATAGATTGTTTTCCCATAACTTGATTCCCATTAATTTGTCCTTTTTTTGTTTCCTTTTGATTGGTTGTACAATTTTTCTTTCTCATTACCCCATATTGAAAATGTATTACATTCTTAAAAACTCTTTTAACAAATTCTTTAGTTCTCTTACCAGACCATTTTTTCTTCAATGTTACATGTTGTACTTCATCTAATTTCTGCTTTTCTCTATCCTTTCAATAGTACTGTTTTTTTGTTGTCTTTTGTTTTGCATTCTCACTGAATTTTTCTTAATAATTATTGAGAATATCGAAAAAAAAAAAGAAAAGTTTAATAGTTTTGTTAAATAATTTACTATTATTAACATAATTATATACAAATATTATTATGTATAGATAAAGAAATATTTTTAATTGCACTCCAAACCTATATCAGGCACTGCATAATTACTACAATTAGAACACATCACAAGCTATACAACAAAATCACAGAGCACAACTAAAGGATTTCTCTACTGCTACCCAAATCAAATCTAAAGTGCAGTCTGTAAACTTTTAAGGCCTGCATAATATTGTGATTGGGTATGTCTCTACTTGCACATGTATTCCCGTATGTGTTATACATTTGGAGATGCTTTACATATAAAACAGAAGTATACATATATTTGTATGCTTTTTTATATATAGTACACTAGCAAAAAGCACAGACTCATACATGCATGGTTTCAAAAAAGATAATAACATTTATAGCACAAAGATGTAAAGGGTTGCTGCTTTGGTTTTACCTATCCACAATACCTAACTATTACTCCTTTCTATATCCTTCTTATTTCTTTCTACACCTCTTTTCTCTTTCTTCACTCCTGTTCTCTCTTTCTGTACTTTTCTTCACTGTTTCTACTCCCCTCTTAAATTTTTCTGCACTACTTAAATCTGTTTCTACAACTCTCTTCCTCTTTGTGCACCCCTTGTGCCTCTTTGTGCACCTCTATTGCTTCTTTCTTCATCTCTCTTGCTTCTTTCTGTATCCCTTTTGCCTCTTTCTGTACTCCTGTTACCTCTTTCTACACCCTTCTTCCATCTTTCTGTATCTCTGTTGCCTCTTCCTGCACCAGTGTTTCCTCTTTGTGTATCTCTGTTGCTTCCTTCTCAACTTTTCTTGCTTCTTTCTGGAACTCTATTGTTTTTTTCTGTACCCTTGTTACATCTTTCTGCATCCTTCTTCCCTCTTTGTGTACCGATGGTGCCTCTTTCTGTACCCCTCCCCTCTTTCTGTACATCTGTTATCTCTTTCTACACATCTCTTGCTTCTTTCTGCACTTCTCTTGCTCTTTCTCTATACAACTTCCCTTTTTCTACCCTTTCTGCACCATTCTTACACCTTCTTACATACTTCTTCCCTCTATCTGCACTTATCTTGCCTTTGTCTGCACCCCTGTTCCCTTTTTCTGCACCTATCTTGCCTATTTCTTCAACTGTCTTGACTCTTTCTGCAGTTGTCTTGTCTCCTTCTGTACCTCTGTTGCTTCTTTCTACACCTCTCTTGCAAATGTTTACACCTCTCTTGGTTCCTTCTGCACCCATCTTGCCTCCTTCTACACCTCTGTTGGTTCCTTCTGCACTGCTCTTCGAGCTTTCTCCATTTCTTTCGACTGTTTGTGCACTTCTCTTGCCTCCTTCTGCACCTCTGTTGCTTCTGTCTGCACTTCTCTTGCTTCTTAATTTAGTTTGACTGTGTCAATACGTAACTACTAGTAAAATGGTAAAGCAGCAGCAGAAAAGTAATCTTTAACAAATGTTAAGTGACAAATTAGTGATTATAATACTTTGATAGACTCTCTGGAAAACTTAACTTGAAATTCACTAAATACATCTAACTGTTTCTTTGAAATATGAAGTGCACACTCTCAACTTTTAATGTCTTCATGGTCTTCTGTTTAAGATATGTCAGATCTTGTACATATATTGTGATATGTCTTATACATCTGAACATAGTACACATATAAAAACAACTAAACATCTATTTGAATGTTTCTTTAATATATGATACTACTATCAGAAAGTACAGACATATGCATGCATGTTTTTAAGAACATTGTGACACTTACACCAGAGACATGTGAAAGATTGCTGCAATATCTTTTACTAGGCCCAACACCCTATGTAGTCATTGTATGGTGCCTGAGCGATTACATAAGTATAGGTGTAGTGTCTATGAAATTAGAGAACTGCATGAGTACTACCTGGTTGATTTAAGAACTGCATAGCTATTTTTTTAATTTAATTTTATTTATTTTAAAAGTTTTATATAGCGCGAACAAGATCCCGAAGGATAACAGAGCGCTTTACAATATGAATGGGATATATAACATAAATCCAGTATCAACATCCGAGCAAGTAAACGTAACCCTCTTTGGGTAAGAATTTGTTCATAAGGAATCGTTTAGCTTCCAAAATGTTGAAAAGGATGGGAGATAGGGCGGACCCTTGAGGAACCCCCATGAGTACAGGAGATGGCTGGGAGAGGGAGTGGTTTGCCTTGACTCTTTGTGATCTGTCATGAAGGAAAAACAAGAACCATTGTAACACCTGATCAACCCATTCTATTTTGCAAGATGGATAGGAGGTTGTCATGATTCATTGTATCAAAAGCGGAGGAAAGGTCAAGGAGAATCAAGAGGCAGGATTCGTTTTTGTCAAGCATTTTTTTTAAATGTCATATATCACGTGAGTGAGAGCCGATTCGGTGCTGTGTCCCTTCCTAAAACCCGATTGATGATGTTGGTCTAGAAGTTGATAGTTCTCTATGTGCGCATAAAGTTGAGATGGAACACATTTTTCTAGAAGTTTCGCTAGAGGGGGGATGTTGAAAATGGGGCGGAAATTATTGAGATCAGATTTGTCAGCGTTAGTTTTTTTTAGAATAGGTGAAACCTGGGCTGCTTTTAGGCAACTGGGGATCGTGCCTTGTGAAAGAGAAGCGTTTACTATCCTTGTCCAGGTCGGCATGAGTGAGTTCTTGATTTCTTTGAAGCTATCCGGGGGCAACGGGTCACTGAAGTGGTTGGAGGGGTTGATATTCTGAAGAATCTTGTGGATGTCATTTTCACTCAAGGGGGTAAAAGTACCCAACGACGCATTGTTCTTGGTGATCTTGATGGCCAGTTTGTCCTTATGAAAGGGGTCAAGGGGGGAGGCGGCACCAGAGGGAGGCAAAAGAGCCTTCTTAGAGGCGAGGTCAGCAGAGATGAGTCTAGATTTCTCCGAGAACAAAGTGGCAAGATCGTCGCATGAGGGTGGGCAGCCATCAAGTTCAGAGTGGTTTGGACCAACAACTGATTGCTGTTTGACCAATTCGAACAGTTATTTGGGGCGGTTTACCGCTTGATCCAGTTGGTGTCTGAAGTAGTCAGCCTTGGCACTCCTGATTTGTTTATTGTTGAGGCTCCTGACATCTCTAAGGAGTTTTAGTTGGTCCGAGGAAGGATTGGATCGCCAGGCCTGTTCAACTGCCCTGAGGTTACGTCGTTCAGTGTTTAAGTTGTCATTATACCACGGTTTAGATATTTTAGTTGAGGCGTTTTTGTGTTTGAATGGAGCAATGTCATCCATGATGTTGGAAATTGTCAAATTGTAGGCGTCGGTGAGTGATTGCACCTCAATCAAATCAGCTTGGGCGGAGAGGGCAGACTTACATTGGACAGCTAGATCATCAGAGTTTATTGATCTGAGGTCTCGTTTCCATATGTTCGATTTCAAAGGTTGAGCCTTCTTCAACAATACCTCCCTGTTAATGTAAAAGAGGATGCTATGATGGTCGGACCAGTCACAAGGGGAAATGGAATCTAGGGTGATCGTCTGCTCTTTGGAGATGATGATGTCTAGAGTTTCTCCTTTAGTGTGAGTTGGTTGGTCGCAGTGCTGAGTCAGATCTTGATCAATTGAGAATGATTTCAAGCAAGATACCGCGGAGTCATCGGGGTTAGACCAGTGAAGGTTGAAATCACCAAGGAAGATTTGGGCCACCGCTGAGTCGACATTGCTAGTGATGATTTCCATTAGATGCTCAATGTAGGGGAGTTTGTAACCCAGAGGGTTGTAAAAGGTATGAATTTTGCAAACTGGTAGGTTCAAACTAGAGATGCTGAGACACAGGTATTCACTGGAGGAAGGCGCAGAGGACTCCAAGAGAGAAATCGAGAGTGTGTTCCTGTGGATACAGGCTAGGCCATCGCCCAACTTCAAATCTCTGTCTAGCCTATTTATGTCATGAGTGGGGGGTACTAGGAGGTCTAAGATAGGGGTGGACATGGGATTTAACCAAGTTTCAGTGAGGATGATAATGTCTAACTTATTGTGTTGAATGAGGTTGAAGATATCAGAGGCGTGTTTACTGGCTGATCTACAATTAAGTAGTACACATTTAAGTCGTAGTGGATAAGGGGGGGAAGGAGTCTGGGAGATGTTCACACCGATGAGGTTGTCTGAGTTGCTGCCTCTAAGATTGCGAGGAGGTTCTCTGTTAGGGTTGGAAAGGATTGGATGTATTTGTCTCGGCCGGACCATGTTAGATTTGGAACAAGAAGAACTAGAATTGTGACTGTCCAGGCGATCAGTGGACACTGGGAGTGTCCCACATCCGTTGGGGCTGGCGGAGGCATTGGGTAGGGGAAAGGATTTCAAAAAGGCGGGGGCAAGTGGCTGATCCATGAGGTCACAATCCCTGGATTCAAAGCGGTGAAGAGAGAACTGATCACTGGGAGAATCTCATTTGAGAGGGATTTCGGGTCGTGTAGCTCCAAAGTGAGAAGGAGCAACTGTCTGGAAATCTTTTCAAGGCGCGCAACCAGGTCTGAGTGTTGGTCTAGGGGTGGAGGGTGTGAGGGAGAAACGATTGGTGAAAGGGAGCATCTGTGTAAGCCAGTTGAGGCCTGTGTGGGGGCTCGTTGTCCAGAATCTGGCATAGTCTGTGGCAAGGTTATAGGGGTGGGCGAAGGTGCATCATCAAGTAATCGAGGAAACTGTATGTCTTGAGGGAACCTCTCTGCTTGAGAGAAACCCTGTGACGGACTGACAGACGGTGATGAGATTGAGCCCATAGACCCGCCAGCCACCTGAGAGGGAGATCTAGTGGGTTGACATAATTCCACCAGGTACAAGGCGGAGCTGGGATCATCTATAAGAGATGAGGGGTTGGGGGAGATTGGGGTACTCGCAACTGTTAAGGGCAGAGTACTAGTTAAGCCCAGTGGAGAAGTAGAGGTTGAGTAGGAGTCAGAGGAGTTGCCATACATAGCATTTTTAAGAGTGGGGTAAGAATTGGCCATCTTTGCTAGATTGATATTAGAGGCTTGGATAAGGATGATACCATTTTTGTAGAGGGTGCTAGTGGTGGAGGCTTTAAGGGAAGATGTTAGTTTGAGGCCATGTGGTAATAGGTAATGCTTACATGATTCCATAACTGCTTTGGTAGTGCCTGGGTGATTGGAAGAGTGCACAGGTACTGTCTGAGTGACTGAAGAACTGCATAGGTAATACCTGGGTGATTATATGAGTGCACAGACAATGCCAGCATGATTAGACTAATACACAGATGCTGCCTTGGGACATCGAAGAATACATGGATAGTGCCTGACTGATTGGAACAATGCATAGATAGTACCTCAGTGATTGCATAGTGCAAGAGTTCTGCCTGGGTCATTACATACGTGCATGTGTAGTGGCTGCATGATTGAAGCACTGCTTACGTAATGCCTGTCTGATTGCATGAGTGCAGGGATAATGCCTAGGTGATTGCATGAGTGTATGGATAATGTGTGGGAAATTGCATGTGTGCAGAGGTAGTATCTAAGTGAATGTAAGACTGCAGAGATAGTGCCTGTGTGATTCTATGCGAACGAGAGTAGTGCCTTGGTGAATACAGGTGTAGTAAGGTAGTGCCTGTGTGATGGCATAAGTGCATAGGTAGAGCTTGATTAATGTTATAAGTATATAGGGATTGGCTGAGTGATTGAAGGAGTGCATAGATACTGACAGGGTGATTGGAGGAGTGCAAGGGTAGTGCCTGAGTGATAGAACCAGTATATAGCTAATACATTGTTGATTGCATGAGTTCAGGGGTAATATCCGATGGAGTACATAGAAAGTGCCTAGGTGATTTCATAAGTTCATTGATACTGTCTAGGTGATTAGAGTACTATTATGGTGATTGGAGAACTGTAAAGGTAGTGCCTGGGTGATTTTATAAATGCATGAGCACTAGTTAAATGTTTGGACGAGTGCATAGATCCTGAGAGGCTGATTGGAGTAGTGTAAGGATAATGCCTGGGTGATTGAACCACTGTATAGCTAATGCACTGGTGATTCCATGAGTGCAGAGGTAATGTCTAAGGGACTGCAGGAGTACATAGGTAATCTCTGGGTGATTCATGGGTTAAGGGATAGTATCTGGGAGATTATAAGAGTACATAGGAAGTACCTGGGTGATTTTATAAGTCCATCGATACTGCCAAGGTGATTACAGTACTATTATGGTAGGGCCTCAGTGATTGGAGGACTGTAAAAGTAGTGCCTGGGTGATTTTGTAAGTGCATTGGCACTGGCTAAGTGATAGGAAGGGGCATACATCGTCAAAAGGTAATTGGACAAGTGCAACAGTATTACCTGGGTGATTGAACTAGTGTGTAGGTAATGCATTGGTTATTGCATGAGTTCAGAGGAAATATCTGGGGACTACAGGAGTACATGGAAAGTACCTGGTGATTTTATAAGTGCATTGGTACTGCCTGGGTGATAGGAGTAATACCGTGGTAGTGCCTTAGTGATTGGAAGAGTGTAGAGGGAGTGCCTGTGTGATTTTATAGGTTCATTGGCATTACCTAAGTGATTGGAGGAGTGCATAGATCGTGAAAAGGTAATTGAAGAGTGCAGGGGTATTGCCTGGGTGATTGAACCAGTGTTTAGGTAATACATCGGTGATTGCATTATTGCAGGAGTTATGTATGGGGGATTAGAGGAGTACATAGTTAATGTCTGGAGATTCTATGATTGCAAGGGTTTTATCTGAGAGATTACAGGAGTACATATGAAGTGCCTGGGTGATTTTATAAGTGCATGTGTACTGCCTGGGTGATTGGAGTAGTACTGCAGTAGTGCCTAAGTGATTGCAACATGCTGAGTAGTAACAGAATACAGGGGTAGTGCTTATGAAATTAGAGGACTGCCCGAGTGATTGAACAAGTGCATAGGTAATACTTGGGTGATTGCATGACTGCACGCATAGTGCCTAGGTGATTGGAAGAGCGCATAGGTATTCTCTTAGTGATTGAAAAACAGGATACATAATACCTGGGTGATTGCATGAGTGCTAAAATAATGACTGTGTGACAAGAGCAATGCACAGATGGTGCCTTCGTACATCAAGGAATGCATGGGTCCTGCCTGACTAATTGCAACAATGTATAGTTATTACCTAGATGACAGCATGAGTGCAAAGCCTGTGCCTGGATGATTGGAAAACTACATGGGTAGTGCTTGGTTGATTAAATGGGTGCACAGGAACTGGCTTAGTGCTATCAAAGCATCCACAGTGGCTCGGTGAATGTATCAGGGTATCTGTACTGCCAGGGTAATTGGAGGAGTGCAGAGATAGTTCCTGACTGATTGCATAAGTGGCGGAGTACTGCCTGACTGATTGAAGAACTGTACATAGTGCATGGGTAGTGCCTAGGTCATTGCAGACTTACAGCTGAGACATCTCTTCGTGTTGCTGCTTTATATTTGACTACACCTAACATCCTAAGTAGTCGAAGAATACTGAAATAGCAACACAAAAGTGTGGTTTATAATCAAATGCTTTGACAAAGCAACTTTAGAGGTTAAAAAGCATATAACCAATTCAGAAAAGTGAACTTTGAAATTGAAATATCAGGCAATGAGAGAGGTGATGATTTTGGAGTCCCTCCTAACCTAGGGAGAGGACCAAGCAGATTCCTTGAACACAAAGAGCATATCATGCTGAACGATTTAGTGGTGGTCCCATCCTCTTAGGACCACCCCAAGCACAGTTATTATGGGCAAAAATACAATCCCAACCAAAGGCCCTGCAAACCATTATGGGATGAGATTAGCAGTGGGCAGTGAATATTATAGTATCCAATACAAAAATAATTCTACAAAGAGCTGCAGTTCAACTCGTTGCTACTAGGTGTCCCTCACGAGTCAAATGCAAAAGCATTAAATCAAGCTGCAGTTCCACTAGTCGTTACTAGATGTCCCTCATGAGTCATATATATATAACCGACATAACGGTCACCAGTAGGTAGTTATAGTTAGGACCGTGTTTCTATTCAAAAAGCGTTTGAACAGGTCAGCTCCTGTTTTGAAAGTTTCAGAGTGATTTGTCAAGCGGGGGCCGGGTAAAAAGGGGGGTCCTAAAACACGTTTTCCCCATGTTAATTTCATTAGGAACTTTAGACACGGCTACAGCCCGAACTGCTGAACGGAATTGCACCAAGTAGTTGTTGAGAAATAATTTTAAAAAAAATTATATATCTGAACACCAAGGAGGATTCGCAAACCCTCCCGAGCACAAGCTCCAAAGCAGATTGTGTTGGCAGCCATCTTGTGACTCGTTAACCGAGTCACAAGAAAAAGGAAAAAAAAGTGAAAAATGAAGAAAAAGGGGCATGGTAGAAACATCCTGCCCCACCAGGGCCTGCTCAGGGGTCCCAGGGACCTCCATGCCCAAACAAAGCATTTTTATTTTTGGCCGAAGTCACACTGGGTGCGCGAATCCGGAAGAACATTTTTTTTAAAACGAAGTGCGGTCTCCGGCACTTTGTTTTCTTTAATCCCCTGGGTGGGCCAGGTCCCAGGGGCAATATATATTAATGGTGCAGGGGCCCGTTGGTCCCCCGTAGCCCCGACGACCAACAACTTTTCCGGGGCTTTAATCATTAAGATGCGGGAGCAGTGGCCCCCTGCAGCACCGGGGACTGTCACCTCCCCGGGGCTTTATTAATAAAATGAAAAAAAGCGTGGGGAAGGTCTTGCCCCCCATGTATCCCTGGGGACTGTCAAATCCCTGGGGCTTTAATCATTAAGTTGCGGGGGGCATCGCAGCCCCCTGCAGCCCCGGGGACCGCCACCTCTCCATGGTTTTTTTTAAAAATCACGGCAGAGGAGGGCCTCTGCCACCCCCACCTCCCCAGGGCATTCAGTATATTAAATGCGGGGGTCCGTTGCGGACCCCCGGCCCCAGGGACCACCACCTCCACAAACTTTGAAAATGTAGGTAGGAGGGCCACGTGGCCCCTATCCTGGAGCTCTCCATGGCCCTGGGTACCGCCAACACCCGGCTCCTGCAATGTCCCGGGGTGCCCACCCCCGGGACATTGCCATTTTCTATGGCAGGGTGGGAGCGTGGCTCCCGCCCTGCTGTAGCAAAAACTGCTTTCCTTCGTTAAAGCGAGAGCAGAAAATCCTGCTCTCACTTCAACGAAGCAAAGCAGAATTGCTTTTGGGCAAGGGGAGCAGCATGTTAGTGGCTCCCCTTGTCCAAAAGCAATGCCGGCTCCCGCAGGAGGCGAGGAGCTGGCAGGGACTGTGGGAGCTAAGCTCCCCCCAAGGTCCCACAGCTGAGGCCAGGCCCCGGGGAATGGGGTCCCGGGGCCAGAAGTGGCCAAGGGAAGGGGGGCCACACGGCCCCCTCCCTTTTGTAATTTTTGAAAAAAATAATTAAAGAAATAAGTCCGGGCCCTGGGGGATGACATAACTTCTGCAATCATGCAATCACGAATGCTTTAGCTATACGCTGGTTTAATCACCCAGGCATTGCCCTTGCACTCTTCCGAATACCTTATCACGATCTATGCACTCCTCCAATCACTTAGACAGTGCCTACGCACTTATAAAATCACCCAGGCACTACCTCTACACTCTTCCAATCATTCAGGCACTACCACAGTATTACTCCTATCACCCAGGCAGTACCCATGCACCTATATATTCACCCAGGCACTATCTTTGCATTCCTCCAATCACTCAGGCATTCCCTCAGTACTCCTGCAATCACCCAAGCAGTACTCATGCACTTATAAAATCAACTACTCACTTGGTATGTGTGAGAAATTGGCCTGGTATATGCTGTCCACTAGTTCTAGTGGGCACCTTGCACCAGTCCAAACAACCCTTATTGATGATTAGGTTTAAGACAACCTTTATTGAAAGCTATCCTAGTGGTAGCTATGGAGAGCAGCCTTCAGGCCAAGTCTCGAAGGAATGTAAAGCAGCTTGGCTTACCAGATTATAACCTCCTGAATGACCAAATGAAAGGAGAACCACACAAGGTTTATATATAAAAAATATGTATTTATTTCTAAACACTCTCTACTAACCTCTTTATGAGATTAGAGAGCAAGGCACACACTAATACAGTTATTAAATGACAGTAAATAGCACAATATACAATGGGCCCCAGGGGGAGACCAAACCATATATTAAGAAAGTGGTATAAGAACCACGACTTGACTAGACACAGTGCCTAGAGCTTGTAGAATCGCTGGGACCCCAAGGAACCAGCCAAGGCAGTGACACAGGGGATCCACGGGGGGCGTGTGCAGTGTGAGAACACAGCTGCGAGACACGTACAATTCAATGGGAAAGTCGCGGTTGGAATTTTAAAAAATAAGGACACTTAGGAGAGGACTTTGAACAAACTCTTTCAGGCTTATAGGGTTCTAGGGCCAGCACCCATGGGAGCACTGGAGTACTCGTGTTACATCACCCAGGGAAGCCGGGTGCATAGGTGTCAAATGGTGTCGGGAATAGTCGTTGATTTCAATAGCAATGTGCTGCAAAGTGCTGCTTCCGTGGAAAGGAGAAGTATGTGGTATGATCCAAGCCTGGATGAAAGATGTGAAGAATCTGAAAGCAGAGGGGACAGAGTCTGGGTCACTTGCCTGTGACCAGGGGCACGATAGACGAATGCCCACCAATGTCGGGTGTTTCAGGTGCGAAGAGGTGAAGCTTGACTTCACTGCCACGGGGACCAGGAGGTGTCGATCATGACCACAGTCTGCAGGCGAGTTGTCCCACAAAGGATGTCAAGTGCTGGGGTAATGGTGCCCGGATTGGAGACCAACAAGCCTTGGCAAAGGCAACTCACGCAGTGAGAGAAAAATGCTTCGGTGTGGACCAGGAAGGTCATGTGGACTCCCCAAGCGATGGAGAGTCAGGGCACATTTGGAGCAACCAAGTAAGCCAGTTGAAAGTTAAAGTACCCTTCTGAGGGACCCAAAAGTCAATGGACAAGGGATCGCGAAGGGACCTTGAGAGGAATCACTCAATACCAGCCCATGGGTCACTCGAGGAGTGTAGGCCAGTAATCTTCAGTGGAATCGCTGCTCGGGGTCTGGACTACAAATAGCCCAAAGCACAGCCTCAGGGATTGCCAAAAATCATATGCTGCTGCAAATAGTCATGGTAACCAGAGGTTCGGGTTGCACGGTCCCCACAAGGGCTATAGATCTCAGGTTTGCTGAGAGCATGGATCGGTCTCGGGGAAGCTTGGAAACCCACCTCCTGTGTTGCAAAAACTTCAGAGTCTTTCAGGAGCTGCGTAGTTGCCAACCAGACAGTTGTGTCTTTGGTGCCTGCCTTGCAGGGGAGTAGCTCTTTTACTCCAAGGGAGATTCATCGGTCATCCAACATCATGTAGATAGTAGAAGTTCTGGGATTCTGTAGCAGCGTTTCATCCAGGTAAATCTAAAGTCCTGTAGTCAGGGGTTCCTACTTTATACCCAAGGAAGGGGTGGGACAAACTCTGGGAACCTTTCCATAATTTGACTAAACACGAAACCCTGCTCTTGAATAACCTCTCTGAGGATACCTCCATCACCATCAAACAGGCAGACAAGGGTGGGCCTATCGTGATCCAGTCCACCACGGATTATGAGATAGAATGCAGACGCCAACTCACCAACGAGAGATATTACACTCCCATTGCGTCTGATCCGACCCCCCATCTTAAGACCACCATTTCCACCATGGTTCATGAAGCTGAAGCCAATGGTTGGATTACCCATAAAGAGGCAGAGTTTCTGGTTACTCGGGAACCTAGGGTCCCCTTCTTCTACACCCTTCCGAAGATCCACAAGGGCACGACCCCGGTCCCAGGACGACCAATCGTGTCTGGCATTGGCTCGCTTCTCGAACCATTGTCCAAATTCTGCGATCACTTTTTACAACCTTTGGTACGAGACACACCTTCATTCATCAAAGACACCACTGACGTCCTCAAAATCATTGATGACTTCCCAGACACTGGTGTCATTGACTATCTTGTAACCTTAGACGTGGAGGCCCTCTATACAAACATCCCCCAGAGGGCAACCTTGGCAGTTATTGAGTCAACACTACGGGCACTCGATTGGTCATCACCCACACCAGTCACATTTATTGTTAATTGTGCTACCTTGGCTTTAACTGAAATTTTTTTTGAATTCAACAGACAATTGTACCATCAAAGCGAAGGCACATCTATGGGTAGTACCTTTGCTCCCAGTGTAGCGTGTCTTTACATGGCAGATTTTGAGAAAAATGTGATCTTGAATACTTCCAATCCTTTCTATGACAACATCTCCCTTTGGAAACGATTTATAGACGATATACTCGTCTTTTGGCACGGTACACACACTGATTGTGTGAATTTCATACAATGGATTAATGAGCAAAATGAGTTCCTCAGATTCTCTCACACTATATCAGAGCACTCAATACCGTTTTTGGACTTGAACATCACACTACTCAATGGCACCCTCACCACCACACTGTACAAAAAACCCACTGACCGCAATAGTCTACTGCGTTACGACAGCCACCATCCCAAAACATTGAGGGATAACTTGCCCTTCGGGCAATTCCTACGCATTAGACGCAATTGCACTAGGGTATCGGACTACAACACAGAGGCTAGAATACTATCAACTAACCTGATGGCCAGGGGCTATCCCACTAGATGTGTCCACAACTCTATGAAAAGGGCTAAGAACAACCCACGCGAGACACTCCTAGAAACACACACCAAACCTGAAACTGACATCTTGACCTGTGTCACTTCCTTCACTTCTGATTCCACTAGGATTAGAAAGATCATCTTGAGCAACTGGTGGATTTTAGACACGGGCAATCTCAACATACCCAAACCTAGATTTGCCTACAAACGCACACAGAACATCAAGGACCTATTGGTTCACACTAGACCTAGATCGAATACCATCGGTTCACAAAGGACAATATGGGAGTTACCCCCAGTCAGGGGCCACTTCCCTTGTGGCTCCTGTGTAGTGTGCAAATTGACGATCACCTGTAAGGACATCACTTTTAAGAATGATTTCCACTGGACATTGAACAGACATACCAATTGTAACACAAAAAACTGCATCTATATGATCAGATGTCCTTGCGAGTTGGTGTACATAGGCATGACTACCCGCATGGTCAAGACTAGGATAACGGAACACAAGAGCAACATACGATGTCAGAGAGTGACTACTAAACTTTACACTCATTTCAAAGAAATGCAACATCAGACTGACACTATCAGCTGGGTGGTCTTAGAAGCACACCCTCAGATCTCTCAGAATGCATTGTTCAAACTAGAACAAAGATGGGTCCTTAGGCTATCTTCACATTTGACTGGCTTGAATGATGATATCCCATGGTCTGCACTCATTGGCTGAGATTCTCCCTGTTAGGGCTTGAGCCCCCTCTTTAACTGGTTGTGTTTTACATCCCACACGATCGTCCAGATAGGTTATGTGACCTTTGCCCCTGACCACCCCCTCTTGGCTTTGGGGACACTGGTGCATCGCTTAAAAGTAGACCAGATGCCATATAGATCTCTCTGGTATTTCTATCCACCTGTATTGCATAGATATAACAACTGTATTTTATTTATTTTAATTTGTTACCCTCCTTTTCCTCATTGTTTGTCTGTTTCTCCAAGCGGATTATTACCGTTTTGGTTTCTTATTTCCACTCACGGGTTATATCCCCAAAGGTCAAATGTTACCTTCACACTGTAGCATGGCCCCCGTGACTTCTTCCTCTAACCCAGTCTCCATCCCGACTCCATTTGGGTTGTTGGTTTTAATTCACCACTTCCTGTATACCTCTCACTTCATTACCCCGTTCTATCATGGCTACCCGTTCTTTATGAATCTCCACCTATGGGGAACTACTCCCGCGGTCACGGGTTGAAACCGGATATTGATAGGCGGTTTCCCTGCCTGTTCCAATATGGCCACACTGAGGACAATTCCTCCGCCAATGGGGTTGGGGCACCCGGGGTCACGTGACGCCATCCGCGACTTCCGGGGTCCTTATCTGGCTCACACTTGCTCACTCCGTTACCCATCCCAGGTCCGGCGGCAGGGGTAGGTCTTTGAGCACGAGCGTCAACCGACGCAGGTAAGTGGAGCGTGTTTTTCACTTCCCCGACATCCGCATATTTTCCGAGGTGAGTCTCCTTTTACGGAGGGGTCTTTTGGCGCCTCTTTTACTTCAATGACACCATGGGCGCCACCGTCCTGCACTGACCCATCCGCTACCAGGGGCTACGGCGGTTCCCGCTATGTCTACGAGGTTTCCATTATATTATGGATATTCAGCCCTCTGACCATTTGTGCGATGACACGCCTGAGCCCCTGAGTATGAGGGCCACCATGGCTGCACACCAGACCGCCCATGGGAGTACATTATGAGATTTTAGGCGGCCTTTACCTGCCGGAACTTCACTCACCCCTTTGGATTCATGGGATGACTACGTCATGCACAGGTTTTGAGTTTTCAGGTTTTTTAATATCCCCCTTCCCGGTTTCTATCCCAGGACCCACGTTGGAGTCCTTTTTATCCGCCGGACACTGCTGCAAGATTGCCTTGCCAGCACAATAGGTGAGTTCTTCACCTCCCCTTGTCTCCTTCCACAGTCCTGTCTTTGGTTTTGCCTCCTCACAAGTGACCTTTCACTATCCACTTGGGAGCATGTCCCCAGCAGTCTCTTGATGATCGTAGTTTACTTTGTTTTGTGTGTACAATTTATCATGTGGTATATTGTCATGTGTTCTTTTCTGTTTTCCATTTTTTCTTAGGTTACTTCTGAGCACCTCTTAGGTATGTAGTATCCACACACCTTCGTTGTAGATAGTTCTTATTTTTCTGATCCTGATGAATTGCCGTGACCAATTACTGGCTATTTAGGCAAGAAACATGTTGATCTTCCTGAGTGTAGGGCATACATAACTAGCGACATAACCACTAGTGGCTATACCCACCTCATTTTTTCACTTATTTTAATTAGGCTGTTTACCACTTTAATAAATATTTTTCCGTGGACAAACAGTACCTATTTTAATTCTTTCACTACATCTACACATTCTAGGGCCCCTTACCCCCACAGCACCCTTCGGCAGGAACAGAAGATCCCCGCTAAAGAGCCCCATTATTGGGAGCCCGTCAGGAATTGCAGCGCCGACCTGACGAGGGGCAGGCTCAAATGATGAAGCATGACACCTAGCTTGCTGGGTGTGTGAGAGCCCTAGTTCCAACAAAGGGTTTCCCCCCACCCTCGTGACACATGACAGTCCCACTGATAATATAACCTTCCTCACCTTTATATATTTTTTTCTGACCAGAGGAACTTTGTACTCTTTTTGTATTACAAACTCTGGGGACCCACCTATGTGAGGGTCAGGACAGAGGGGTGGCTACACCCCTATCTTTTGTCCAGTTTCACGCCAGAGCAGGGGCTGGTAGCCCCTACAACTGGTTTGAGCTGGACTATGCACAGGGACACCAAAAAATGCATATTGTATGAACCTATGTTTCATTTTTTAGGTTTTTATAAGAAGCAATCTGTGCTATATTTTTAATCACAATTTTTCTTGTTCTTTCTCTTCACAGGAGGAAAGGAAGGGGCCCATCGTATACTCACGGGCAAGTCACAGGCCGCCTACCCTTTTCTTCGTCTCCACATGGAATGCACCCTGGGAAGAGTAGATAAGAACTTATTCACTTATTTTCACTTGTTCACTTCTTCACTTTTACATGTGGTACTGATGTAGTGCATCTGGACTAACTTCATGCCAATTGGCATGAACACATTTCCTTGTGTCATTGACACCTGCATACACTGGGAGCTCTTTAGCATTGCACCCACGGCCACTTGGTGCAAGTATTGGTAGACACACTATAGGAGTTTCTAAGGAGAATCTCCCTGAGAGCAGGGTTCCACCACCTGGCGCGAGTATTGATAGTCCTTAGAGTGTTAGACTTTGGCTTACCCTGGCAGAGTCTGTTTGTTATGTATCTGGCTACCGTGATACACTCAAGTTCAGAATTAGGAAGAATAGTGTTTCCCTATTCTTTTCTTTTTCTTTTCTCTTCTTTTCATTTGGAGAATATATAACCCGTTTCTCTCCGTTGTAATGGCATAGAACAGGAGAATGTGAAATGAACATTTATGTATTGTATTATAAACCTGTTCTAATATGGCTGACACAGAAACGTTTTTCCAGGAGTGACTCAGAATTGCAAGTCCCCTTTCTATGTTCGGTACCCTTGGCTTGTATGTAAAGCACCGTGTCACAAATGTTCAGTGTGTGATCAAGAGAGTATACATTTTCAAAACACGTAACATTGAGGAATAAACTACTGCTGTTTACTGCATCTGAGAGTGTGCTGCATTTGTGGATATTTAGCAATACAATTGCCGGGTGTGGCTCTACCGGCTCAACGCGCCACCAAACAACGGGCGAATTTCCCAGGATGAGCTGTTTTGGTATCAGAAATATATATATATTGTCACCAGTAGGTAGTTATAGTTAGGACCTATTATACATAGGAAATCCGCAACATTCTATTTGGAATAACTTTGGCGCCGGTTGACGAATGTTCGCGAAATTATCAAAACTGGTGGGGCACTTTGGTCCGCTCCTATCCTGAAAGTCTCGGGGTGATTCATCAAGCAGGGGCCGGGAAAAGGGGCGGTCCCAAAACAGCTTTCCCCATGCAATTTTCCATAGGGACCTTTTCTCGCAGCTACAGCCCGAACTGCTGAACGGAATTACACCAAATTTGGCAGAAAGTTAGACCTTGGTTCAGAGTTGTGCCTTTTGGTTAAATAGTGTAAATCCGTTCAGTGGTTCCTGAGAAAATCATATTTGAAATCACATATATATCTATGGCAGCAGTGGATCCGTGCACCCTAAGCGCACCCTGCCGAGCACGAGCTGTATGCTAATTAGCTGTCAACACTCCAAACCAGGAAGTATTGGCAGCCATCTTGTGCCTCGGTAGAACCGAGGCACAAGAAAGCAGAAAAAAACTCGCAAAACGCAAAAAAGGGGCAGGGTAGAAACGCACCTGACCACCGAGGCCTGCTCAGGGGGTCCCACAAGGACCCCCAGGGCCAAATAAAGCATTTGTAAAAAAAACAAATCAATGAGTTTCACGCACCCAGTGCGAATTTCGACTGAAATTTTTTAAATAACGAAGCAAGGGCTCCCGCGCTTCGTTGGTAATTGGCCCCGCGGGGGCCAAGTCCCGGGGCATGATAAAAAAAGTGTGGGGGGCCTAGTCCCCCCCACACTGCTCAGGTGCTGGCTCCTGCAGTGTCCCTGGGTGCCCACCCCAGGACACTGTAGCTTGCTATGGCAGGGCGGGAGCCTCGCGGCTCCCGCCCTGTCATAGCAAACCGCTTTGCTATTTGGAAGAGAGAGCAGGTTTTCTGCTCTCTCTTCCAAATAGCAAATTGCTTTTCCACAGGGGGAGCTGCATCTTAGCAGCTCCCCATGTGGAAAAGCAATGCCGGCTCCAGCCGGAGGCGGGGAGCCAGCGGGACTGTGGGGGGATTGGGGACCCTCCCACGGTCCCCAATAGAGAGGGCCAGCCCCGGGGGATGGGGTCCCCAGGGCTACAAGTGTCCAAGGAGGGGGGGCCACACGCCCCCACCCCAAAATATGAAGAAATAAATAACAAAATAAATAAATAAAATAAAAAAGGCCGGCCCGGGGGATGGGGTCCCCGGGGCCATAAATGGCCTAAGGAAGGGGGAAAGGCAGCCCCCCTCCAATAAAAAAAATATGTTTTTAAAGGGCTATGCCCCGAGCGATGGGGTCCCCGGGGCCGATTTTGGACTCTGGAGGGAGGCCATGCGGCCCCCTTCCCGAGTTTTAAGTTGAGGAATTAATACCTCTTCAAACCTGAGGGTCCCTGGGGGCCATCTAGCCCACCCGGTACCTCCAGTAAGCACCACGGAGCTGCGTTGCAGAGTGTTGTAACACTACCTCCAAAATAAGAACGCGACTCACCGAAGCTGAAACTACAACGAAGGCGCTCTCCACAGATACGGCGGTGATGCAAAAACAAATCCAGAAGCTGGAACTGGCACAGAAGCAGATGGCAGAGAAACTAGATGATCAGGAAGGACGCTCATGGAGAATAACATACGCCGGGTCGGAGTTCCGGAAAGCATCAGAGGACCGGCCCTGGACCTCTTTGTAGAAGAACTTGTTAAAACTCAACTCCAGCCACGTGGACTCTCCAGCTTCTTTTCCGTAGAGCGAGCTCACAGAGGACCGGGAGGTAAACCCCGACCGGGGCCCCCCCCAGACCAATCTTGGCCCGCATGTTTAATTTCCGAGACCGGGACACTATCTTACAAGCAGCACGCATAGCATCCCCTCTACAGGTGGACAACAGTACAGTGTCCATATTTCCAGATTACACAGCAACAGTGACCAAACAACGCCGCAGTTTCCTGGACATCAAAAAGGAGCTAAGAAATAGAGAACTTAAATATGCAATGCTATACCCTGCAAAGTTGCTAGTGGAAGCGGAGGGTAAGACTTGTTTTTTTGCAACACCAACAGAAGCGGCTGACCGGCTCGAGGGCTGGCGACCCGCCGGAGGCCAAAAGAGACAGGGATCTGCGTAACGACAACAGCTGCCATTTACAGAGTGCCTGGAAAGCTCGGACTGAAGCAGGCAGCCATGATGTATGAGACTTGCAGCAACCCACACGGAAGCACCTGCCGGGTGCTGGTACAGCTTTCGACTATAATCTACCGGATACTGAGTGAGGCAATAAGATCGCAGTGGACTATGCCTAGTGGGGTTCCCTAAGAAGAACGCTGAGCAACTCCCCCCCTTACGCAAGTACAAGTTAATGGGGAAAAAGCACTCTGCTAAGTTGGGGTAGCACGTAGTTTTAAATCCCCAGTGCAGGAAGGCAGGGAGGGGGTGGGGGGATGGGAACAGTTTTACAGGTTGTTTTTCAGTTTGGTATTGATCTAATATACACTGTCTCAGTACAAACAAGACACTGATTTCCTGGGTGCGTTACAGACAACTTTTCACCCTAATGTAGATGGAAACCACACCACTTAGCATTGACTTGCCACCTGATGTCTTAGAGACACAGACGATGACAGCCCTCTCCTCCAATCTTACCTTTGGGGTGTTGTCCTGGAACGTGAATGGTCTTGGTGAGAAAATAAAGTGAGGTTTGGTTCTACAATACCTCAAGAGAAAGGTTCCCGCCGTAGTATTGCTTCAGGAAACACACCTGATGGGTTCTGCATGTAAGGCCGTAGATAGATGGGGCTTCAAAATGGTTATGCACTCTGCCTATACATCCGGGTCCCGTGGAGTGTGGATTTTAGTCAATAAGCGATTCCCACTGATAATAACTGAATCCTGGACAGATGACCTCAGACGATTTGCTGCTGTGGCGTGTCAGTGGGAAGGGCAACCTTACATTCTAGTGACAGTCTTTATCCCTCCAGCGCTACATCAAGCGACCCTTCCAGCTCTGGGAAAGTTCCTTTTAACACTTCCGCAAGGTAACCTAATCATAGGGGGAGATTTCAACGCCACAATGGACACATCCATAGATAGAAATCCACCCGGAGACCCCAATAGTGCACATCTTAGATTAGTGAAATTCACCGAAGCCCTGGGCCTCGTAGACATATGGCGGACTAGGAACCCGACAGACCGATAATTCACATTTCACTCAGGTGTCCATAATAGTCTCTCGAGATTGGACTACATATTCACACTGATGGACGGTTTGACAAGAATTTCAGAAATTTCCCCATTGCCCAGGGGCATCTCAGATCACTCTCCGGTGCTCCTTACATACACGTCCACCCTCCCAGCTAGACGCCGTCTCTTCCCAATTTATCCCAGCTACAATAAGCACCGAAATGTCGGAGGAGGCCTTCTGCGGGAGACAGAGCACTATTTTGCTGACAATCACAACTCAGTTTCGTCTCCCTCGACGCTATGGGAAGCGTATAAAACTGTGCTACGTGGACAGGCAATTTCCCTAATTATGGGACATAAGCGTGCTCAGCAACAAGAGATTGACAGCTTAGAACAGGGGGTGGCCTCGGCAGAAGCTGCTCACGCCGCAGACGCAAATGAGGAATCACAACACAAAGCTTACTTAGCACAACAAGAATACAAGTCTTACGCATGGCAGAAGGCTAAAACTAAACTAACCAAAATACAACACATGGTTTATGAATTAGGTGACAAGGTGGGCAGGCTCCTAGCATGGCTCGATAAACGTGAGCGGGCTAGTAAATGGGTGGCGCAGATGCAATTAGAAGATGGTACCACTACGGGGTTGCCCCATCAAATAGCAGAGGCATTTGCAGCCCACTACAAAAGAGTGTACATGCCTACGGCCACCAACACTGTATTAGAGAACCTTGACTTCCTTAGAGATATAGAGATGCCTGCATTGACTCCAGATCAATCTGAAACTCTTGACAGCGACCTGTCTCCCGACGAGATAGCTCTAGCGATCGGCGCACTTCACACAGGCAGAGCTTTGGGACCAAATGGTATCCCAGTGGAATTGTTTAAGAAGGCCTCGTCCCAGTTGGTGCCCCATTTGCTCAACATGTACACTGATAGCCTGGAGAAAGGTATCCTACCGAGGGACCAATGCCTAGCGACAATAGTGACGATTCACAAGGCAGGCAAGCCAACGTAGGACTGTATGTCCTACAGGCCAATCTCACTCATATATGCAGAACCTAAAATACTTACGAAGCTTTTGGCCATGAGACTGCAACCTTCTCTCACTACACTGATTCATCCAGACCAGTCTGGCTTTATGTCTAACCGTAACACCGCACTTAATTTAAAGAGACTGCATAGTGTAATCGTGTGCAAGCCCATGAATGAGGCAGACGCATTCATCCTATCACTAGACGCACGCATGGCGTTCGACCTTGCTGAATGGCCATTCCTATTTGCAGTCCTCCAACGCATGGGTTTTGGTCCCAAGTTTTGTGCTTGGGTACAGCTACTATACACGCAGCCCTTGGCACATGTTGCTGTAAACGGCCATATCTCAACTGGTTTTCTGCTGGGCAGAGGAACGAGACAGGGCTGCCCCTTGTCCCCGCTCCTTTTTGCACTAGCGCTGGAACCATTGGCGGCGTGGGTACGCCAGGCTCTAGATGTTCGTGGCATTAAATGGACGCATGGTTGGGAGGACCGCACCTCCCTCTATGCAGATGATATATTGTTATATCTCACATCTCCAGCGCGCTCCATTAATTGCTTACTAGATATTTTTACCTCATATGGGCGAGTATCTGGATACACTATAAACTGGGGGAAGTCAATCCTCTATATATTAAGCGGTTCCCCACCACGGCTCCCACGGGGCTGCGACATTCAAATTACAAGTACAGGCTTTAAATACTTGGGAATTTACGTAACACATGACACTACACAATTCACAGCTGAGAATCTCACACAGCCACTATTGCGATTCAAAAGTGATGTCAAATACTGGTGCTCCCTCCCACTTACATTGCTGGGAAGAGCGGTCCTCTTCAAAATGATGGCGCTCCCCAGATTCCTCTAAGCTCTCCAGAATACACCATTTCCGGTTCCCTTGCCCTACTTCATGGCAATAAACGTGGAAGTGACTGCTCTACTATGGGATGGAAAGGCGACCCGGATTGCGACGAACAACCTAGTGCAGAGTTGGTATGGTGGAGGTATCGCCCTCCCCAATATAAAAATCTACTATTGGGCCTCCCAACTGACAGTCATTAATCAATGGCTTCACGCACCCCAAAACGATCCCGCCTACAGCATGAATAGACACATGTTGGAGTCCGCTGGGATCATGGGAACACACTATAATAAGACCAAGAGATCCACTCTCATGGGCCCAACGGCGCACACGGTACAGGTGTGGTTCGAGGCGCGGAGGGCACTGGGATGGGAGGGGGTCATCACACAAGCCACACCACTATGGGATGTAAAGAAGCTAGGCATGCTATGAAACACTAAAGGTTTTACTCAGTGGGATCTGATAGGCATCTCTAAAGTTAGAGACCTTTGGAAAAAGGGCACAGTGAATCCATTTGACCAATTGCAGTGCACTTACAATCTAGCGCATGCAGAAATATTCAGTTATATGAAGATAAAACATGCACTCACTGAGAAAGTTACACTAGGCACACAGCTAGCAGAAGCATCACCGTTGGAGGATAGACTCCTAACGAACCATTTGGCAAAGAACGCCATCTCCCTCACCTACCGTAAAATAATGAATGATCAACCAGATACCGTCACAGCCCTAAGGACGAAGTGGGAATAGGAGCTAGGCGACATAGATGATTCGGACTGGCAGGAGGTGCTTGCATCCCCCAAAGAGGTGGCGGTATCCTCCAAATTCAAATCAGTACAATAGAAAATTTTACATCATACATACTACACGCGCACACTTCTACATAAGATTGGTAGCTGCAGTACGCCACTCTGTCTCCATCAATGTGGCGAAACAGGCACATTTTTACATACGATCTGGTACTGCCCGAGGATAGCAAGGTATTGGGAGGCGGTTATGTGTACGATCTCACAAGTTACAGACATCACGGCTCTTCCGGAACCAAAGAGATGCATTCTCGACATTTGGGATCCTACAGACCTCAACCACGCGACTCAGGAATGGGTGACGCTCGGTATTATGGTGGCGAAGCGAAAAGTAGCACAACACTGGGGATCCCGACAGACCCCCTACCCTTTCGCAGTGGTGTTGTGACATGGATGGTATAATTGTTGTTGAAAGACCTGTGTACATCCACAGAGGGTGCCCCAAAAAATTAACTCGAATAAGGGGCAAGTGGAATGCTTACCGCGGCTATATCTGTGAACTCCCACGATCAGACACACACTCGGAGACAAGTGACTGAAGTAGTCTACAAAATGTTATATACAGGGGGTGGGATCTCCTCCTGTCATCCAGGAATATTCACTGTACACTGTATTTATTGTATTGACTGCACTGGGCTGAAATGTACTGTACAGAAACACGAAATATGTACACATGTCAAACAGATCTATAATACCATGTTTTGTTATTTACAAAGTGCCAATAAAGAAATAACAACAAAAATTACACAATTACCATAATTAATTATCAAATAATTAATTAATATTTAACAACCAATAAATAATTAATTACAAATACATTACTTTCCACAATTAACACTATAAAATCTCAATTAAATGAAAAATAATCATTCTATTTATCATAATTAAATTACTTCCAACCCTATTCTCCTATAAACCCACAACCTAGTGCAGAACTAAAAAAAAGCATAATTTAATTAAAATAAAATTGATAACTACTAAATATATAACACATATATTAAAAAACATAAACAAAACTAATACACAAAAAATACATCACATACATTTAAAATATAAACTAAAATACATAACACTGATAAACAAAATCGATATTTTAAACAACTATATTTGTGCAACAATATTAATGACTTCTATATTTTTTAAAACAATATTTTTTACCTTAAATTCGATATTCTTGACCACCATGTTCGTGCTGTCAATATTTTTGAATCACAATATTTCCAACTTGATATTTGTGTAATTCGACTCGATATTCTGTCTCAACACCTGTACATTCATCCAGTTAGGTGAAGCCCAAAACCTAAGTTGTTGATTAATATAGATGAGTGTGAAGCAGATACATTACTTATCCAAGAAAAATAATGCTAATACAAGATTACTTTTATTTTTCATTGCTTCAAAAGTCCTTAAAATTGTTCTGACATAAATTTCAGGGAAAGGTCAATAAGGTGATTCATTTAAAATTTGATTATTTATTCAAAGCATGTTTCTTATGATCTTTCTTAGGAAACATATATCTAACACAGCCAACATGTGTTTCGCCCTGTGGTGGCAAATTAGCGTAGGATGATTTTGCAAGGTTGAAGTAACAAGAAATGTTCATCATATATATTTCAAGTATAAAACAACAAAGTAACATTACAATTCACAAACTGTACAAAATACAAGAAGAAACAGTAAGAAAAAATAAAAAGAGGAGAATACATGGGACAAGAGAACAAAGACAAAACAAATTAACATTAAATAATAATAGTAAACAATTTCTTGGGGAAAAATACAATTGATACATGCCTGGTATAGTACTCCATTAAACAAGATTGAGTGACTTTGAATTTCAAACTATCTTAAAACATGCATGTGGATGTATAGAACCACTTCCATTGGGGTACAGGGTAAAATAAATTTAACTTAGAATTGGCTGTGAATGGGCATTGTAGAAAAAACATGCATAACAAATCAATAGGTGAATTTTATTAGTGGGGGTTTCATACCTGATCCCAGTGTTCCACAATTTAAGGGGATGGGAATAAAATCTACCAAGTATGTATATTGCTGTTCATTTTTTGTTTTAAAATGCCTTTTTAGAAAAGCCTATTCACTTGTGATAATGTTAAATTCTTGGGGAATGGTTCCAAAGTGTATGAGTGCCCTGTCAGAAAATGATAAACGCCTAGTTTATGAAGGAATCAGGAGTCTGTTTTATGGGAAATCTCAATGTAACTGAAAATATCCACTTACAGTGGATCCTAAACACGAGTATCATATTATGAATAGTAATGCAACATAAAGAGTGACAGAGAATAATGTGACCCTGTAAGCTCAAAATTAGCTCGATAAGCAAATTGCAGCGAAAAGGTGATGAGCATCTGTGTAACCAAGAGCGTATGAGGACTTACTTTTCAGGCTCCCAGTCAAAAATTAAACGAGAAGGAGTGGCCGTCGCTGCCCTAGGAGAACATCCCATGTGGTCAGGCCCCACTAGTACTAGCTCTGCCTGTTTTAATCACGAATTCCGTGCACTTGACTAATCCCACAATCCCGCACGCTACTGTGCTGTGAGCTAGGCAAACATTCCAGTTTTTTTATTAGAGCTGTGATGTTCAAAGACAGCTGTCGTAGAAAGGAGGTGTAGGGATACATTGGGTTAAAACTTTTTGGAGGCTTTTTTCTGGTATTAGCTATGAATGTCCTGGGTAGATATCGATGGGCTAGAAGCAAATCAAGATGAAACATTTTGGGAGGTGTAAAGCTATTTGATTTACAATTACTATTATTAACTCCATCATGATGACATTGTGGAAGGTTGTAGTACTGAATACTGAGCCCAAGAATATCAACAATCAAGAATATTATGGACAGGGTATAAAGGGACACAGGAGTGTAACACAGGCCCTGCAGTCCCTGGGGTACAGGGAAGCCCCTTACAGTCCAGGGGCCGCATTACATATAAGGCGCATTCTCATTGTTTGCGGCGGGCGCACCTTTTAAAATTAGGGAGTGCGCCCTGAAGATAGCGCTGGAGTTTTATGTGTGCCAGCGCTTTCGGTATTACAGAAGGGTCTGCAGAAGTGTCTGCGGCCCCTTCTGTGATACCAAAGTGCCTCGGAGGTGCACAAAGCAGGACCAAACGTCCGTTACACCCCCAGGGCACTTTCTGTAATACGGCCCCAGGTGTCCACCCACATTTAAATGTGGGACCCATTCAGGCCAGGACCAATGATTATCAGTGAGATATGGGCGACTCAGGGCCCCTCATCACGTTCTGTAGGAGGCCTTAACATTTTGTGTTTTGTGACTGGTTACAACTATTTGGAGATAAGTGGAAAACATCTATACTTACTTACTTTTCAATACTTTGAATTCAATATTTTGTCAACGATATTTGCATGCCTCGATTTTCTGGATTCCATATTCATGGTATATCTGCAGGTCAATATTTTGACTGTAATATTGAGGTACAGCACTCTTAGCTCATCTTGCCCCCAGGACATCCTCTTCAGAAGGTTTTCAAATTCAAATAAAAATCAAAAGCCTTAGGTCATGCTTTCAGGATTGGCCGATATTTGAAAGTTAACTCTAAAAGCATGTGTCCTTTTCATTAAAATATGTGCTGAAAGAAACCGGTATAGTTTGGAATAACCTTTCATCCCACATTATTAGTACGGGAGCAGGGCCAGACTGGGACCGGAACCTAGCCCTGGCAAACTGCTTGGCCGCCACCCTGAGGGGGGGGGGTGAGGGGGTGCAGCTGAGCTGTATGCCATGGCCGGTTTCGGCTGATTTTGTTACCGCAGGCCGAAAAGGCAGGCCCCCGGTAACAAAAACGGCCACCCAGGGCCCCAAACCGTTCCCCACTCTGGCAGCCTGCCAGGGAAATGCCCGGTGCCCGCTACTGCCAGTTCGGCCCTGTAAGGGAGAAACATATTTGTGGTAAACTGGTGCATGCCTGCCTCATGGAGCTGATCACTAGGGGTGGGCGGCACTCTCAGAGTTACAGACAAACTCAGTGAGATTCCATCGAATTCCGCCAGCTGGAAGAAAATATACAGCTCTCTCTGCCATTTAGCCGCTAGCACAAGCAGCGCTGAAAATCAGTGCGAATTGCACCATGCTTTCCACAAAAGCACGCACCCATTTCACTTAATTTTGCTGCTACTTGAGTAGAAAATGTACTAAAGTGGCAGCAAATCTATTCAAATGGCAGCCCTTCGATCGTGAATGCTGGCAACAACTCATGTAAGTAAATCGTGCTGAGAACCCCAAATATTGCTCACCAACTCGCATATTCTGGAGCCTCATGGGAGAAAAATTCTGCCACAGGGCGATTGGTGGAATCTGGCCAGAACGCTGCATTAAATAGCAATGCAGAGTGGCCAAAATTCAGCTAATTCTACGGGTGGAACAGAATATTGTTCGCACCCCTACTGATCACCGTTGCAAGGGAGTTTGGAAGATTACTGAAAGAATTCTTTGGAGCCACATCAATGGAAGGAAAAGGCATGTATATTTGCACATTGTCCTGCTGAATTAGGGCACTTTTAGAGCTCAGAAAGTTTGTTTTGTTTGCTCAATTCTGACCTACACTCATGGTAGGGAAAGGAATCTGTGCTGGCACATTAATTTAACATAATGTGCAAAACAAAAAGCTCCTCGAAGTTGGCAAGCGCATCTAGGAGATCCAGACAGTGGTTGTCTGGAAGAGCCGATGAAAGTGAGAGATCGTATATCGTTGTCAAGTTCCAAATGCCTACGGTATATCTTATGACACTCCTGTTCTTTAGATTCCAAACTGTACCTGTTTTAGTGAAAATCTTGTAAATATCAGTTGTGCAATTCTTACTTGATTGAACAGGCAAAGAGAGACCTAATCAAGACTTGGAGGCAGATGCAACAGGAGCTAATTGTGTAATAGAAGAGACTGCTGGGTGATTTAGAGATCTATAGTTCTCCATCCTGCAGCCAATTGTTATGGAAACTCATTGGGTGATGGCTGCCTGACTTCAATAACAATCAGCGGTACTGTATATCTTACAATAAACAATACCTTTTACGGCAGGAATATTTGGCTTGACTGGAGAGCAACTGGCAACCAGCTTGCATTTTCTTTTTGTGTGAGCTTGCTCGACAGCATGTCATTAGGCCGTGTATCTTCAAAATAGCCCCTTTTTCTGTCTGTGTTTCCCTGCTGTTATTTGTCATGTAAGTAAGCCTGGTTGCATGTTCAAAGGGTGGTCAAATGCATGTCAGTTTTAGATGAAGAAAGGTGCAGTACTGAAGAAACATTCCTTATGTCAGCCTGCAAACCACAAATCCATATATAGTGATCTATGTCATCATACGGACTTGGGGGCTCTACAGAAATTGGCAGAGCACCTACTCTAACAAACGTCTGGTTTTCCTGCCTCATTTAGAGTCTATGAAACTGCAGATTGACTGCCTGTGAAACTCCCGGATAACTTTAAGGTCAAGGTGAGCAATCCATCTGCAGCTGGGTCAAGCGCATTGATGAATTAGGACTGTACCCTATTTAGGGCACTTTTCCCAATTAATATTTGTCCTGCCTGGGTATGTCATTCAATGAATTGCAGATCTAAGCTACAAAACAAAGGCTTCCCTGCACATGCAGAAAACTCCCTCTGTGTCAGGGTCATTTTTCTTTTTTTACGTCTCGCCTGACCCAACGCATTCGCTGGTCTAGCGAGACTTATTGAGAGGGCTCCAAAAAGTGCTACCAGGCCAGCCTAGAGCTACAGTGCATGTGCGCGGGTGCGCGCGCCTCGTTTTACCGCAATTACTTTCACTTTCGTCCGCTTTGATGTTTGATCGCGATCACTTTCACTTTCGCGGCCCCACCGCTTTGCATAGCCAATAGGTCTCGCTTTTGGGACCTTATAAGTATTTAGTTACGCAACTGTTGCATGGCTAAACACTTATAAGGTCCCAAAGGCGAGACCTATTGGCTATGCCAATGCTTGTTTAGATTTCCACAAAAACAAAAATCCAGCATGTGGAGCACACCCAACATCATGACACCCTGCTTGGCATTCATTTCTGACAAAATCCGCCCACCGTGTTGACAGAAGCACTTTTGAAGGAAATGAACTACCAATGCACTTATTTCCTAAAACTGTGTGTGTGGTCTGCACAAAGGGCAGAATCGGGGTTTCCTGCTTGAGTCCAACTGATGTCATCAGCGCCAGACCAAGCAAGAACTGCACATCTTCCCATTTTTACTGAGTATTCACACTTACAAGCTTCCATTTTTCCTAATAAAAGGCGAGGTGCATGTCCTACTTCGAAGGTTTTGTCATTTAAAGGTGACTTTACCACTGGCTTGCTTCTCTGAACGATTTGCAGAAATTAGGAATGGTAGACTGCTCGAGGTTTGCTTGTGGAATGTAGATGATATGCTTCAACACAGTATCAGGGTCAGACTGGGACAGAAAATAAGCCTGGGCACCCAAACAAATGAACCACCACTGGTGAATTAGATAGGCAAACCAGTGGCCCATGTATGCAAATAGGACAGATTTATTAATATTTTGCAAGATATGGAAGACTGCATGGATTTATGCTTGCTGCAGTCAATGTTTGTTTCAATATAAGTGAAATCAACAGTAAAACACAGCCCAACAGACCATAGAAATGCCCAGAAACAACCACAAAACTGGCCCAGACACTGACCTGTCAGACCAGCCCATTGGGAACTACCTGATTGCCTTATAGACCAGTTTTACACTGCACAGTGTCCTGTGAAAGTAGCCCGCGGCAGTGCTGGCAACCCCAACCTATGCACACTCCACTCATTGCACTGCTCTTTTGCACACAAACTCTAAAATGGGATTCGCCCTGAGACAACCTTTGCAATAAAAAGATCAGTTCTTACTTTCTTTTTGGTTCAAGTTCATGAATGTTAACACATCTTGATGACAGAAGAGAATCAAATGCCCTATTTTCTTTTTTATGCTCTTCCTCTTGTATATTTCGAATTTCATGTTGCTGTGCCATTCCTCTTATCTATTAATATGGTACTGTCTTTGTAATGCTGAGTCAGCGTTATCATTCTGATGTGTCACTTGTCACAATGATCAATAATCCATGGTCAGTTTAAAATAATGTGGCTAAATCCTAATCAGGCTGAGCTACCTAATGTTTTCCCATATTTCCTATGCCTGACCCTGGTGTAGACATAGCTAGTCAACACTGTTGTTGAAATAGAATTGTATCCCATTTACCACTTGGGGCACTAGCCTGTGAAAGCATGAGGAACAACACACTGAGCTAGCCCATGTGCGTGTCCAAAGTATCGATAATGATTCTTCATTCAAAGTCAGGTTTTTGCATATGGTTGTGTGGATGGGCGATTGGGTGATTGTGTGACTGAAAGACAGGCTGGAAGAATGGACTGATGGGTGGTTGCATGAAGGAGTGCATGGATAAATGAATGGGTTAGTGAGTGTATGGATGGCTGTGTGAATGGGCGACTGTACAGATGACAAAGTGACTGGATGGATTGATGACTGAATGGGTGGATGAATGTGTGATTTTTTTTTACTCATGAAACATAGTCAATCACCAATGTATCCATTTCCCTATTAACCATCCACCCAGTGAGCCTTTCATATACCCAATCCCCCAGAACACAGACACAAACTTGCTAATCAATAAAGTAGCGCTTTATTATATTATATTAAAAACAAAGCGTCAGAACTATTTGCTTCAACCAGGGCCTGGTTGAGAGGTAGAGCGATAAAGAGAGATAGAAAGAGACCGTGTGTATGTGTGTGTGTGTTCGTGTGTGTGTAAAATAGTGTTTAGTTGGGAAATCTTTCCATAAAACAATAACAATCATGACAAATTCATCATTATACAAAGACTTAACTCTATCACCATAAACTGTTCCAAAATTAATCTTATATCAAATATATATCTTCAGTTAAATACAATAATGTTGTCTAAAATTCAAGTTATAAAGTACAGAATATCTTTGTAAACCAGTGGAAAGCAGACCTTATGGTGCAAATGTGCAGGATGTGAGAATTCACTCATATGCATTAAACTTCAATAAACATTTAGAATAAAGGTTTAGCACGACATATTTGGTAATCCCATATCGAAGGTTCAAGACCTATATTTGTATTTTGCTGAACATTCCATTAAGGTCGTGATTTTAAATGTATTCCATCCTTCAAATACATTAGTTTTAATCAGAGGCTTCTTTGCCTTTCATAAAAAGACCAAAACAATAAACCTGTTTCTCATCTTCTGTGTCATTATCCCGACAGGTGATTTGTTTTTTAATATTTATTTACCAAAAGAGCTTAGTTTTGAAGTGCCTCTATTCTGCCTGGAGACATTGATGGTTCGACTGAGTTCTCCATTTATTTTCACAACAAGAGTCACTTAATAATACAAATAATATTTAAATAATTTAACAATTTTGCTAGGTGGCAGCAAGGTCAAGTGCAAATAAGTTAATTTTAAGTTTTTGATACACTATTGACCTGGACAAACCAGTGGTGGCTCGCATAGGTAAGAGCGGTGGGTGGGGCAGAGGTTTTGGTGGGAGTCCACAGACGACGGGATAAATGGTCTTAAATAAATAAATAAATAAACCACTTACTTTGTGCTCGCCTGAGTTAAAGGATGGTGGTGCTGAATTCAAATGTCCTTATGCGGTGGACTTTACATCGCAAAATGCCTCTGTCTTCACTATCAGGACTAAAAAACGGTCACCGTCATCCAGAAAAAAAAGAAAGACATTTTCCACTTTAAACACATCTAGCTGCAAATTCTATGACTATGGTAAGAACATATGATTAATATACTGACCGCAGAGGTCCAGTGAACAAGGCTACAGGAACTCACTTGCTCAAGTCATACTGCAACTTTTCATCAATAACGCTTTATTAACTCACATGGTCTTAGTTATTAAATCTGCAGCAAAGGCAGAATAGCTTTCGTACTAAATTATTAATGTGAATTATGCCCATGTACGTTGCTGCATTCAGGCTCACATAGTATTCTTCAGGGATGTAATGCACACATGAAATGTAGAGTGCATAGCAGTAAATTAAATGAAATTGAGGGGATGCCACTTTTCTCTTTTGTGAAGCTAGGCAAGGGCAGAGATGTATGATAATTTTTCAAAAACATAATCATGAAGCTGTAACGAGTTTCAGCGACTGTTTTTTAACTTTGTTGCTAATTTACGTAGCAAACACCTATATCCAACAAGTATCCAATATAGGCATCAACCAAATTGTTGAATCATGCTCAGGCTTCGAGGATTCCTTTCCTTCTCAAAATGCAATTTGAGTATTTATAATTTATGGCAGACTTTAGATCATTAGCCATCATTTTTCAGGCAGTCTTAACATTCTTCTACTTTAACAAGAATAATAATCCCAGCATGCAATGTGCAGGGACTGAGTCTCTAACAGAGGTCTTCAAAGTGTGGGAGGAGCTCACCTGGGTAACGGATATCTACAGGCATGAAGCACTGGCGAGTAATAAACCTGACTACTTCAGACCTGATTCATAAAGGGCCCTCCCAATCTTGATGGAGGTCCCACAGTCGTGGGGGAGTCTCAGAACTCGGGCGGAATCTTCGCGATGAGAATTCTCATTGTGGAGATTCCACCGCGAGTGTGGAGCCTACCCCACGACTGCAGGGCCTCTGCCACAAGTGCAGAGGCCCTTTGTGAATCAGGCCCTTTGTCTTTTAGCTCAAGGTGTTCCACATCCACTATTAAGACAACAGGGCTGCCCAGGCTGGAAATCCAGAAGATTTGAAAAGATGTTTTCTTAGCAAAATTACCTTATTTGTACTTATTTGGTCAGGAGTCGTAACCGACCGACCTGTTGTTAAGGCCCTGGAAGTACGATGCTCCCGAACAGGGTTCAGTCGCACACGTATACTTCACAATGGGAACATGCATACCAAGCGGAATGCATGCTTGCATTATGACAAGCAGGGGTGCAGTTCATCACTGCACCCTGTTGCTGGCACCACAAGGTGCCTGCCACCGGGTGCAGGTATTCACAGAGGGGTACCATAGGTGCCCCCAGGCCGCCATTCGGCAGCCTCGCACCCATCGGGCCCTACTGGGGGCCCTCAAAGAAAGTTTCTGACTGCCTTTTCATGCCGGAAAGACCGGCACGAAAAGGCAGTGAAAAACTGCCATCATACTTCCTCGGTCGTAAAGAGGGGGCCAGGGGAGTACTGAGGGATTTCCGGACGGCGTACGGGCTCTCCAAGCCTGTCATCAGCCATCCGAAAATCCGAGTCGGATTCCTTTCCGACCGAGCACATCGGAATGGCTCGGTCGGAAAGGAATCCGGCCGACACATTCCGATTCAGTCGGAAGGGCTCCGACCATCGTTCAGAGCCCTTCCAGCCGAAATCGGAATCGGCCCCTCAGTACTACAATTTAGGAAAGGCCTCAAAACTCACTTTGTCACAATCTTCATGCCTAACTTTTGTCGCCCCATCACCACTTTATTAGACTGTGATGCTGTGTTTTTCTTTATTCTCGATGTATTTACTGTCCTGATTTATCACTGTACACGTATTCCACGTCTTTCTGTCCTCATGTGTTATATACTCTACTGCTACCTACATCAGTCAACAGACCTCTGGTGGACAGTTCAGCACTTTATATACTCACCCATTACATCATAAATAAAACAAAGAAGGATAACTGAAACTGTTACAGCCAGTTTATGTGTTTTTCAAAACCCAAAGTGTTGGACCTGCCATCTTTTGGCTTGGTTTCCACTGGCTTTTTGCTTTCTGACCTCCTGTTTTTGACATAATTGTTGCTGGCTTTAGGGCTCTGAGCACTTTACCATTGCTGACCAGTGCTTAAGTGCATATGCTCTTATCTAAAATGTGATGGCAATTGGTTTAACCATGATTGGTGTATTTGGTTCACTTATAAGTTCCTAGCAAAGTTGTATACTATACACCCAGGACCTGTAAACCAAATGGTACTAGTGGACTTGCAGCACTGATTCTGCCACCCACAGAAGTAGACTTTCAAACCTGACTTAAGCTTACCACTGCAGGGCCTGTAGGCAGAGTTTACTGCCACCTTGACTTGGCATTTCTAATTACTTGCCAAGCCCTAAACTCCCCTTTTATTACATAGCAGTCACCCCTAATGTAGGCCCAAGGTAGCCCTAAGGCCAGGGTACTGTGTAAGTAAAAGGTAGGACATGTACCTTTTTGTTTTTCATTTCCTAATAGTATCAACCACCCAAGATCGTTTTCACTACTGTGAGACTTGCTTCTCTAATAGGTTAACATTGGGAATTCCTTAAATACCCATTTTAAGTGTAATTCCTGATTGCAGAGGAGTATGTATATATATATATATCCAATGAAAAAACCAAAGGTTTCACACATGTTATAGTTAGCTGGACATTTCACTCGTAAAAAACCAATGAAATTCCCCCGTTATAGTTAGTTCACCTAACTATAACTCGCGCGCCCGCAATGCACTACTGATGACGTCACATATTACATCACTCATGACATGGTCACTGACATCACTCATGACATCACTGATGACATCTCAAATGACATCACTGATGACATCACTGATGACATCATCCAGTGAATGTGTGTTTTTCTGAAAATTAAATATGTTTTATATTTATGTATATCTCAAGGTCGATGGAAGAATAAATGGGTATATAAGTGTCTCAATGGATGATTTGTTTTTGAAAAATTGATTGTGTAACTGACTGATTAAGTGTATTATAGTGAATACATGGCTTAGTGAGTAATGTTTAAATATGTAAATATCTGTATCAGTCTCTCACTTTGTGTATAAGTGGCTGCATGGGTTGGTGAGTAGCTACATGGGTGTCTATATAGGTTAATAGTTGTTTTTTTGAGTATCAGTCTGAGTGTCTGCATGATTCGGTGGGGGGTATTACGTGGTGCATAGGTGCATGAATGAGTGACTCACTGTTTGTATGTGTTGAAGACAGCATGTGTGCAGGACTGTATGGGTGGATGAGTGTGTGTATGGGTGTGTTAGTGAGTGAATGACTGTTTCAATAGTGTCTTTATGAGTAACTACATATGTTTTAAACTAGTATATGTGACTATTAGTGTATATAAGTGAGTATATGTGAGAGTGAGAGATTGAAAGAGTTCCTGTATGAATAAATATGTGTTTCTATAAGTGATTGTTTAAAAGACTAAGTATGTGTAAGTTTCCGTAGAAGTAAGTGTGGTCGTGTGTTTATAACTGTATATTGAAGTAAATGGATGTTTGATTCTTTATTAGCATGAGTGACTATGTGTGTGAGTAACTCTATGGATGAGTGGCATTGTGTATCAGGATGTATAGGTGTATGAGTACATATTATGAGTGAGTACATGTACGAGTGACTGTATAGGACTGTTGGTGAATGAGTGGAAGTGTATGTGGATCTTAGAATTACTGAATAGGTTGTTGTACCTGGTACTGGTATGTCCATTGTTTTGAAAATTTTAGTCTCTATTATTGAATGTGTGTATCAAAAGTTATATTAGGGTGAGAGGAGGTCTGCCACTCTATCACAAGGATGATGTCATCAGTGATGTCATCAGTGATGTCGTTTGAGATGTCATCAGTGATGTCATGAGTGATGTCAGTGACCATGTCACGAGTGATGTAATATGTGACGTCATCAGTATTGCATTGCGGGCGTGCGAGTTATAGTTAGGTGAACTAACTATAACGGGGGAATTTCATTGGTTTTTTACGAGTGAAATGTCCAGCTAACTATAACATGTGTGAAACCTTTGGTTTTTTCATTGAATTTCTAAGGTTTTTTAAATGCTAATTCCTAACTATAACGTGTGTGAAACCCATGGTTTTTTCAGTAAATTTGCAAGGTTTTTTAAATGCTAATTCCTAACTATAACGTGTGTGAAACCCATGGTTTTTTCAGTGAATTTGCAAGGTTTTTTAAATGCTAATTCCTAACTATAACGTGAGTGAAACCCATGGTTTTTTCAGTGAATTTGCAAGGTTTTTTAAATGCTATTTTTTTTTTATTTTTCTTTCTTTTTTTTACATATTTTTATTTTAATTTTCTATCCTTTTTTAAAAAACTATGGTTAAAATTTTAAAATTCTACAATATGTTTTTATTTTACATTTTTTTAAAAATAAACAGGTAAAAATTTATTAGCAATTTTTTTTTTTTTTTTTTTTACCGTGCGCGTACCGTAAGCGCACGTCGCGACGTAATTACGCTATTTCCCTACGCTGTTTGCGTTCATTTACGCAATTTGCGCAGTGACCTAGGCACTTTGACTGGGGTAGGTCTGGAAATGCTTATGAAGGACACCTTTGCACAACTGTTTTCACTTTTCCCTAAAACTGCCTTTGTGTTTTCTAACATATGCCAAAGGCAAAAATGGAACTGGTCCAATCATTTCTGTCCTCAGATTGACAAAGCAAGAAAGCACGTCAACAAATCTGTTTCTGCTTTCCTCCGTGACTATGGTATGGGTTCCATTTACCACAACAACTTGCGTTATGACATGCAAGACATTTATAGAGGAGATGGTGTGCACTTCAATGATGAAGGGAACAGAGTCTTCCTCTTGAACCTTAGACTCTGCATCGGTACTTACTTGTAGGTACCACTAAAAAATCAATTCATAAACACAACAGCTCTTTTTAGAGCCCCCTAATATCTAAACACTTAAATCTGAATTTCATTTCTTTTATTTTTTTTTTGTTACCGTACGCTTTCCGTATGCGTACCCCGTGATTTTTTTTAAAATCAATAAATGTTTTCTTTGTACTTTTCTGTCCTTCTTTGACCCCCTCACAAATGTTAGGGGGTCTGTAACTCTCCTCCTTGCCCCCTTTTCAAGATATCACTCTTTTTTTTCTGAGTGAAACACACGAAATGGCGGCCGCCGCTTCCTGGTTTCGACCGATTCGAATGTTTACTAAGATCTAAGAGCCAATCAGAATCGCGCTCGCGCACGCCACCGTATGCGTACGGTAAGCGTACCGTAAGCGTACCGTAAGCTGGCTCAGATATATATATTGATTTAAAGGCTATTTTGTCAGAATCTACTGAACAGATTTACACCAAACCTACAAAAGGCACTTCCTTGACCTGGGGACTACCTCTCTGCCAAATTTCTAGTAATTCTGTTCAGCCGTTCGGGCTGTAGCCCTGTCTAAAGGTCCTATGGAAAAATGCATGGGAAAAACGCGTTTTGGGACCCCCCTTTTATCTCAGCCCCCGCTTGACGAATCCCCCCGAGACTTTCAGGGAAGGAGCGGAGCATAGCGCCCCACCTATTTTGAAAAATTCGCGAGGATTCGTCAACCGGCGCCAAAGTTATTCCAAATAGAATGTTGCGGATTTCCTATGGAAACGTGGTCCTAACTATAACTACCTACTGGCGACCGCCAGTAGGTAATATATATATATATATATATATATATATATATATACATACATACATACATACACAGATCATACATACATACATACATATATATATAAATATATACATATATATATATATATATATATATATATATATATTCACTGAAAAAAACATGGGTTTCACACACGTTATAGTTAGGAATTAGCATTTAAAAAACCTTAGAAATTCAGTGAAAAAACCATAGGTTTCACACATGTTATAGTTAGCTGGACATTTTACTCGTAAAAAACCAATGAAATTGCCCCGTTATAGTTAGTTCAGCTAACTATAACTCGCGCGCCCGCAATGCACTGCTGATGACGTCACATATTACATCACTCATGACATGGTCAGTGACATCACTCATGACATCACTGATGACATCTCAAATGACATCACTGATGACCTCACTGATGACATCATCCAGTGAATGTGTGTTTTTCTGAAAATTAAATATGTTTTATATATGTATATCTCAAGGTCAATGGAAGAATAAATGGGTATATAAGTGTCTAAATGGATGCTTTGTTTTTGAAAAATTTATTGTGTAACTGACTGATTAAGTGTATCATAGTGAATACATGGCTTACTGTGTAATGTTTAAATATGAAAATATCTGTATCAGTCTCTCACTTTGTGTATAAGTGGTTGCATGGGTTGGTGAGTAGCTACATGGGTGTCTATATAGGTTATTAGTTGTTTTTTGAGTATCAGTCTGAGTGTCTGTATGGTTCGGTGGGGGGTATTATGTAGTGCATAGGTGCATGAATGAATGATTTACTCTTTGTGTGTGTTGAACACAGCATGTGTGCAGGACTGTATGGGTGGATGAGTGTGTGTATGGGTGTGTTAGTGAGTGAATGACTGTCTCAATAGTGTCTTTATGAGTAACTACATATGTTTAAAACTAGTATATGTGACTATTGGTGTATATATGTGAGTATATGTGAGAGATTGAAAGAGTTCCTGTATGAATAAGTATGTGTTTCTATAAGTGATTGTTTAAAAGACTAAGTATGTGTAAGTTTCTGTAGAAGTAAGTGTGGTGGTGTGTGTATAACTGTATATGCTAGTAAATGTATGTTTGATTCTTTATTAGCATGAGTGACTATGTGTGTGAGTAACTCTGTGGATGAGTGGCATTGTGTAACAGGATGTATAGGTGTATGAGTACATGTGTTGAGTGAGTACATGTATGAGTGACTGTATTGGACTGTTGGTGAATGAGTGGATGTTTATGTAGATCTTAGAATTACTGAATAGGTTGTTGTAACTGGTATTGGTATGTCCATTGTTTTGAAAATTTTAGTCTCTATTTTTGAATGTGTGTATCAAAGGTTATATTAGGGTGAGAGGAGGTCTGCCACTCTATCACAAGGATGATGTCATCAGTGAGGTCATCAGTGATGTCATTTGAGATGTCATCAGTGATGTCATGAGTGATGTCACTGACCATGTCATGAGTGATGTAATATGTGACGTCATCAGCAGTGCATTGCGGGCGCGCGAGTTATAGTTAGCTGAACTAACTATAACGGGGCAATTTCATTGGTTTTTTACGAGTAAAATGTCCAGCTAACTATAACATGTGTGAAACCTATGGTTTTTTCACTGAATTTCTAAGGTTTTTTAAATGCTAATTCCTAACTATAACGTGTGTGAAACCCATGGTTTTTTCAGTGAATTTGTACGGTTTTTTAAATGCTAATTCCTAACTATAACGTGTGTGAAACCCATGGTTTTTTCAGTGAATTTGCAAGGTTTTTTAAATGCTAATTTTTTTTTTATTCTTCAATTTTTTCTAACATATTTTTAATTTAATTTTCTTACCTTTTATAAAGACTATGCTTAAATTTTTAAAATTCTTTAATATGTTTTTTTTATATATTTTTTAAAATAAACATGTAAAATTTATTTCCAGTTTTTGTTTTTTTTGTAAAAATTTTTTTTAGTACGCGTACCGTAAGCTCACGGTAAGCGTACGGTTCACGCAACGTCCGTAATCTTTCTACGCTGCTTGCGTATAGTTACGCACTTTGCGTAGCCGCGCGTACTGCGCGTGGGACGCGTGCGCGCTTACGCCACGCGCGGACGTTACGCGGAAGTGTCGGGGAGTGACTGTTATGCGCATGCGCGTGTCTTTTTTACGCGCATGCGCACTTTTGCCGTAAGCGTACCGTAAGCGTACCGTAAGCGTACGGTTGGTCATGTGATCATGAAACACAACTTTTGATTGGTTGAAACTACTTTCAGTTCTAGAACTCTCCTACACCACACCCATTCCCCTCATTTCTGCTTGTGATCCCTTAGGAGAAGGAGCTGGTTTGTCTTTGGGATACGATGGCAGAACAGCAGAGCCCTTCTGAGAGTGAGGCTAGCACCAGCAGCACTGTCTTGAGGCAGAGAGCGAGGAAACAAAAGCCTTCTTATGTTTGGGATTATTTTACTTTTCCTGAAGGCCAGCAAAAGGTGAATGCACCCTTAGTTACTTGCAGGCTGTGTCAGCGTGTACTTTCTAGAGGTAATCCTGACAGGAAGTATTCCTTTGGGAATCACACCATGAAGAGACACCTCCAGGATGTACACAGAAGGACACATGGTCATCTTTTTGGAGGTAACTCTTCAGAAAGACGAGCCAGTACATCCACAGCAGCTCAGCCTGGACCATCATCTGCAGGGCTGACTCCTTCTTCTGCAGGTCAGGTGAGCCCTTCATCTGTGGGGGGAGAATCTCCTTTTGCTGGCCCTCTGGAAATTAACCCTCGGTTTGCGAGGGTTGAAGTACGGTGCGCCACTTGTCACGATCTAATTACTTATAGGGAGACCAGTGTTTCCCTGGTGAACAGTAAAATAGATCAGCACACTTATCGTACCGTCTAATATTCCCAATCTTTCTTTCCTCTGTCCCTGCATGAACGCAACGGTTCTTTTAAGAGCCAACCTTATCTTTCATCTTTTTTTTACATATGTTTTTAAAAACTTTTTTTTTATTTTTTTTTACCGTACGCGTACGGTGCGCGTACTGTTTTTTTTTTTTTTTTTTTAAAAACACTAAAAATCATTTATGACATTACATTGACCTTGAGAGACTACAATTTTTATTATTGACTTACCATACTCACTGAAAAAATATTTATTCATTTCTTTTTAAAAAAAATAGTTTTAAAAATGTTTGTAGTTTTCGTAAATTTTCTATATCTATCTGGAAAAAAAGAAAAAAGTATTAATATTTTTAAAACTTTTTATAATACAGTACACATATTTACATTTTTTCCCAAAAAATATTTTTGCCTTATTTTTGCTGTTTTCAGAATATATTGCATTTCACTATAAATTGTGAAAGCAATTGCATTCATCATTTTACAGCGGGCAAAAAAAAATACCAATCACAAAGATTGTATTAAAAAAGCCCTGATTCTTTTTTTACTTAAACTTAACATTATAGAAATGCATAATATTGTAAAAAAATATCATCTAATACCAATACTTATTCCTTTAAAATACCGTCTGATATGTTTGTTTCAGAAGTATAATCACAATATTATATCTCAAATAACTCCAAAAAACATCTGATTTCATTTCCTTTAGGCCAAATAGTAATTTTAAATTTTTGTTTGGATTAAATTACCAACGGTAATCCAATAAAATTCTAAAGTTTAATTTGTCCAGATCTCACAGATTCTCTGTAACATTTTGGTTCACGAAAATGTTTTGATTAATTTATTTAGTCCACAATAGAATTGGTTACTTTTCCACATGGCCAAATAGTAATTTTTTAAATCATTTTTGAAAAAATTTCCAATGGCAGTCCAATAACATTCCAAAATATAAAATGTGCAGAAGTTACCGATAATCTCAAAATTATTGGTTTTTCAAAATTTCATTAAAAATTAAAAAAGTCCACATTACAATTGGTTATCTTTCCATTAGGCCAAATGATAATTTTAAAAAAATTTTTTTTACAAAATTGCAATGGTAATCCAGTAAAATGGTAAAATTGTTTTGTCCAGATCTTGCCAAGTCTCTCTAAAATTTAGGTTTCAGGAAGATTAGATATGAATTTGCTAAATCAAAAGGCAAACGTTGTTTGAAAATCAATTGAGAATCATTACACAGTGTCCAGCCTTTTTCACATTTAAGATAAACTGTGTAATGTCCAGAAGTAACAGTAGGTCCATCATGGAAAATTATTGCAACAGTTACAAAAGTTTTTCCTGAAATTGATAATTGCTGTCCTGTAAACTTCTTTATTAAAGTATCCAATTTTGAACCATCAGCTCTACATCGTTGCATCATTAAAATTACATACTGTCCGTATTCCTTTAAAATTAATGTTGAAAACATGTCAGAATTACACTCACCACATTTCATGCTATGATTAGCATCTTTAACTAATTTTGCAAAAGTGACTGTTTTACTCTCTGGCAATGTCAAATAAATAAACCTTTCATTATCAACAATAGAGCCACTTATATTATAACAATTATCACAACTATGTTCCCATTTATAAGAGAGACCAAAAAAAATGTCAATGGGAACTCCTTCTTCTTCCACTACCTGAAGAAAATACATCAAAAATTCATGTGCATCTTGCTGTTCATTTTGAGAAAACTGTGTTCGTCCTGAACATACATCTAAAAGTTTTCTAATGTCAGTAGCACTTTCTATTTGAGTTTTATCTTTACTCACCTTTTGAAAAAGGAGACTCAGCTCAGAACAGAATCTTTTTCCCTGATTTACTATTATCTGCTCTTGCAAACTTTCCAGATAAAATGCAACATTCAGCACTACATTTGCGTAGCAGTTGACACCAGAGCTATTTTCAAAATGACATCCTACAACCTGTTCTTCATTTTCCTTATTCTTTTTGCTTGCAATTACATCACTCCTCTTTTTTTTCCTCTTCTCTACATCTTCACTACAGATATTCTCATTTTTCCTTTTACGAGAAACTACACGTTTCTCCAACACAGGATACTGACCTAAATGAGGAGCATAGCTTCTTCTTAATCTATTATACTCCTTTACACAATTTGTATCAGCACTAACTTTTGATTCTTCAAAGTCTATCATGAATAAACCTGATAATGTTTTGACTCGTGACAAAGCAACATATGCCATACCTTCTTTGAACACAGTTGAACCAATGTTCACAAATGCACAATCTACAGTCAATCCTTGAGACTTGTGAATAGTTACAGCATATGCTAGAGAAAACGGAAACTGCTTCCTACGTACATATAAGTCTTTCACAAGCATAAAACGAACTGTACAACGACAAATATCTTTAACTTCATCTATCTGATCACATTTTATTTTTAAACATTCAATTCCTTCTTTTTTCTGATAATTAATAAAACCCACAACTCTTCCCATCGCTCCATTAACTAAACCTTTCTCAACATCCAAATTTCTCCTTAAAAACACTCTACAGTTCATGCAAACATATAGATTTTTTTCTAATCCAGCTGTTTTGGAGATGTTCTTCTCTAGTGAGTCCAATTTATTTTTCAGTTTGCCTGTTACTGTGACAGTAATTCTTCCATCCTCAATTTTGTCCACTGCTTCCAATTTCCTGATCTCTTCCTTTTCCAATTTCAAAAGCTCCTCATTGAATATTGAGCAATCACGTAGAGTTGGCATTAAGCAGATGACACTTTTGTTTTCTGCAATATTCTTGTATATTTTCTCTGCAACTATTTCTTCCTTTGGAAATAAATTATGTAGCAGCCGACTCTGTAATGCTTTTTTGCCAACTTCTGTGAGTAGTCCAATTCTGATATCTTTCAGAATACTTCCATATTCTTCATCGTTTGCTTGCCTCATTTTAGTTGTAAGTTCCTTGTACTCAAAGAAGGACCAAATATTTGTATTTCCGATGCTTCACAATGACTTCTTCGTGTCTTCATGTGTCACAGTATTAAACACTGGTTGTCCTTTAACTGGAGTAAGTTGCAAAAGATCTCCAAAAACTATGACGTGTTTTCCACCAAATAACACGTCATAGTCTGTCTTCAAAATTTGCTGCATTCTTAAATGCACAAAGGCAAGCATTAAGTTTGATACCATGCTCACCTCATCAATAATGAGAACTTGCATCTTCTTCAATACTCGTGAAACTTCCAAGGATGCTTCTCCAGTTAGCTTGTTGAATTGTATTTTGTTCTCATGCTCCACTGGTAACATTAGCAAACGATGTAAGGTGATTCCTTTTATGTTATATGCTGCTAACCCAGTTGGAGCAGTAACCACACAAGACAAAGTAGAATCCGTTTTTTGCTTTAGGTAGCTTCTGATGACTTTAATTAGGAAACTTTTTCCAGTGCCAGCTTGTCCGCTTACATACATCCTGATTGGATGAAATGATGTGCATGAGCACTCTTTTTTTACATGTAGAAATCCGTGATCAATTTTGTTTTTGATCTCTTCATAAATTTGTTGCTGCTCTTGATTCAGTTGTCTTTCCAAATTTTCTAAGTCTATAAATTCTTCTTGAGCTTGATTCATAGCCGTTTCCACTTCATTCATGGCTATTGATGCTTCATTTTCAACGATTGGTTGTCCTAGGGGATCTTGACTGTGTGTTCCTGAACTTTGGCTGTCCTGAGAACTGTCTCTAGCTATTTCTGCTGCAATTGTAGTTTCCTGTTCAATTTCTTCATTTAACATTTGCAGATAAGTTGTGAATGTATTGCATTGTATGCTGTCTTTGCAAGCATTAAATGAATCCTCATAGCTTTGAAATTCTCCCAGTAGTTCATCCTCTGTACGCCATGGTTTAAACAACTGTTAAAGAGCCAAGTAGTAAAATTCTTTCTTGTCGGTAGTGTCGCAACTCAGCTTCCGGTGATTTATCAAACTTCCTTTGGTTTGCTTCACCAAACATCCTTCTTCACCAACAACTTTATATTTTCCATTATTAATGTCTTCTGCAGCTTTCCGTGAATAAATGTAGTTCTGCAACACTTCATAGAGACACATGTTCTCCAGATGATGACTTCTCTTGGGATAATATGTGTCCAACATGTTTGTTTTCAATATATCTGTACTTTTTGGGTCATTCTCGGCCAAATATTCAATTTCTCCAACAAATTTCAGTACCCGATTTCTCATTGCTGCAAGGCCTAAACTTGCCCAAATTATTCTTCTTGACTTCGAGTAGAGACTTGCAGAAGATAACCTATCTGAACATTCGTAGGATCCAATTTCTCGATGCGATAACATCTTCAAACTGAAACTGTACAGCTTCTTACTGACAGTCTTCTCGTGAGAAATCTCTTCCCACATTTCCTTCAATTCTGTTTTTTCTGATTTCGTAATGTAAGACGTTACATATCGTGCAACAGCAATGGAATTGTCAGCTACATACTGTATATCCATGTTAGCGTTCCACATGGATAAAATGACTGGGTTGTAGTCATTTATATTTTTTGATTCTTCTTTTCTTTTAAGGTTGTAGGTATTCTTAGGTGATTTTCTTGTGATAGTATGTCTCACAGCTGACATAAAACTGTTTACTCTTCCATTTGAAAGAACAGGTCTAGGAAATCCAAATCGACATTTAGTGTAGTATTTTTCTTTGCTCTTGTATTTCCGTCGACAGTATTTTCCACACCGATGACTTTGGAAACGTAAAACTTGCTCCTTTAACTTGTTCTCTTCTGTGCTTTTTGGTATACCACATGTTGCATATTCTTCAATGTAAGATAACACTGCTTCATCAGTATCTGTTCCAAACTTTGGGGCATCCTTGATCCACAACAGCATATGAATATGAGGAGCACCTCTTGCCTGGTACTCTTTTCTCCAAAAGAAATCCACTACTTCTCCAAGGGGTGGATTTTTTTTATTGCAGATGAAGGACATCATAGCCTCAAATCTATGATTGAAATATCTGCAAACATTAACCGGATCCAATGAGCACAGTTCTCCTGCTGTCTTGTATTCGATGTTTTTAATGTTTGAATTGGCCTCTCGTAGAAAATCCAGTAAATCATCCCAAGCATACTCGGCACAGCTTAGGGTAAGGAACCATGTTGGTGTTCCTAAATTGCGTAACATGCATTTTAGTTCACCATGGCGTCGGTACCAATATTCATTTGTCCCACGCTGACAAGCCATCAGATTGATCAGTTGTGTTTCCAAATGATCATCTCGGTGCTGCACTTTCTCCATAAAATCCTTAGCAGACACATTTTGTAAATGTACTCCACTTTTTAAAATGTGATTTACTGCATAAGACAGTGCAGACAAGTCGCTTTCAAATAAAAGATGGAACAAATAAGGAATACTTTGTCGAAATCTGGGATCTTCAGCATATAGTCTTGTAGTCCGATACTCTGAAGCTGGAATCTGTTCTGGACGTTCATCGTATCGTCCTCCTTTTCCCGTAGGAAACAGCTGGGGAAAACATCGAGCTTCCAAGCTCTCCTCCCATACACTCACGGGAGTTCCTTTTGCTTTCTTCATCTGAAAGAGATCAATATTGTCTCCCATAACTTCTTTTGAATGAAGAGGATGTATGCTAAAATGTTCATAAATTTCTTCTTCCTTTGTCTTGTCCACTTTTTCAATTTGTCCAGTTGGTGTTTCTGTGTCTTCTTGAAAATCTTCGTCTTCTTCTTCTTCTTCTATATAAATTGATTCATACCATTTGTTATTTTTTTTCAAATACAAATTTGCTCTTTGTACTTTCCGCACATCTACCAGCTCCTGCCAAATCTTCTTATTCTTTGTAGGTACACCATTAACCAGAATAATTAATGGTTCAGTTTCCAAAGTATCCGCATCAATAGTTTCCATATTTTTTTTCAAATCCAAGGGCAAATACACCACTCTACCTTTTAAACCTCTCAGTAAATCTGAAGGAGGTAATTTACCAGTTTTGGGCTCCATACGTACTATGGTCTGGAACGGATGAACACATTGAATGAGTATAGACTCATATGTATTTAATTCAGAAAGTTCAGCAGGAATAGCATCCAATTCTAAATTATTATGTACAGCTCTGGTCGGCATTCTATTTTCCTCTAACTTGTTGTAACAGTATTTACAAATACGCTGATCTTCACCCAATTCAAAACAATTTTCAAGAAATATATATGTGGCAAAATCCTTCCACTTATAATTATCTTCATTTTCACTCTTTCTGTAGAGATCAACATTCCTAGTTTGTTTTCTATAATGAGTTCTGCGGCAACAAATACAAGTAACATTTGGTCTTTCATTAGAAACTATTGCAAATTTTGTTATGTGATCATTAAATGTCTTACTTACAGAAGGTTCTACATTCTCTTCCACTTCTTCCTCATTTACTGTGTCCTTCTCTGCACTGTTTTGTTCAGGACCAAAGTAACAAAACTGAATTTCATCAACAACCTTCTCTACATCTGATACCGTTCCTCGGAACAGAGCCCTATTCAATTCATTTAACTTTATTGCTGGACTTTTGGCAAAATACAACCGTCTCACAAACTTTCTCATTTCAGTATGATGAACAGCCAGCATCCTAAAATGATGGAAAACACTATTGCACACTTTTCTAGATAGACAAGCCAGAGAATGACCCTGCAAACCAGTATTCTCTCTCACTCTGCATGGATCCAGACTTTGAAGCACCTTAATCTTCTGTTTTACACTTTTTTTACTATATTCTCTTAGAAACTCTCGAAATCTGTCAATAGATTCCTGACGCACAGTGCAAATACTACCACAATTCCAAGTGTACACTGGGGCTTTAGGACGTCTCCCCATTGCCTCATCTGCCATCACTTGTACCTCATCTCTTGGAACCATTATCTCCTTCTCCATTATGCAACCATTTTTTACTTCGTATGAACGACCTCTGGTGTCAACTGCATGCAGCAAACTATTACTTTGAAAATAGCTCTCTTCATTAAAACAAGGTTCACTACTTGAACTATGCATCCACTTTCCTAAAAACACTTTACAAAAGTTTGTTCTGTTCACTACTCTTTTGCTTTTGCTTTGTGATTTCAGTACATTAACCATTTTATCTAATGTACGCATCCTATTCAAAATTAATATGAATAGTTTCCTTTTTAATTCTAATGCTTTTGCTGCAATGGCTTCAATTTCTTTTTTTCTCTTGTAATATTTTGCCTTTTGCTTATATTTCTTCACATCCTTTATCAAATTGGACATAACTCTTCTCTGAAACATTTTTCTACGTATCTCTTTAAACGCTGTTTTTCTGTTTATGTAAAACTTTTCAGTTGCAGAAGGTATATTTGCATTAACTAAATTCTCAATTTTTTGCTGTTCTCTTCGTTTTGTTACATTCTTTCCAGGACAGACATTTTGTACATTTTTCTTTGTTTTGAATATTTTTTTAAGAAATTGTTTTTTCTGCTTACCAGAAGATTTTTTCTTTTTCCCAACATGAGCATCTTCTACTAACTTTGGTCCTCCAGTTGTCTTCAAATATAGTTTTTTTTTTAGCGTTTTTTGAACTCTAGATTTTGTAGGCATCTTAAATTTTGTTCACTGTTCTTCAGCAATACCTGAAAAAAACAAAAAAAAAATCCTTTATTGTATTTAAATATATTACTACATTTCTTTTCACAATAGTCACAAAACGAAATTTCTTTGCCAATTTGAATGCACACAAACTGCTCTTTTTTTTGGGCAAGTGAAAATCACTTTTACAGACTGTCACATTATGAAACCACTTTTCAGATTTTTTAAAAAGCCCATGTCCAGAGTGCTACACTCCAGCAAGGGCAACCAGCCTTAGTGAAGCTGAATGTATTTGCATTACAGACTGAAACCTGAAAACCCCACTCGCTTGTAAATACTGTGCATGACTATACATGGCAAGCACATGGGTGTGTGCTAAGACTCTGCTTCTTCCCCCAAAAATTCGCTCCCCCTTTCCATCTAATGCAACTGTGAAATCACCAGAGCAAGACGCAATAAATCTCTGCCTATAATTCCTCTATGCACACAGAGTCATGTTTTCACATTAGTCCCAAAACGAAATTTCTTTGCCAATTTGAAAGCACACTTACTGCTCTTTTTTTTTTCCGCGCAAGTGAAAATCACTTTTTACAATTGGAAATCACTTTTACAGATTGACACATTATGAAACCACTTTTTTTGATTTATTTAAATGCACATGTCCAAGCTGTTTTTTCAGACCACCACCATGTGTATTCTCGGTGACTGCCTACACTCCAGCAAGGGCAACCAGCCTTAGTGATGCTGAATGTATTTGCATTACAGACTGAAACCTGAAAACCCCACTCGCTTGTAAATACTGTGCATGACTATACATGGCAAGCACATGGGTGTGTGCTAAGACTCTGCTTCTTCCCCAAAAAATTTGCTCCCCCTTTCCATCTAATGCAACTGTGAAATCACCAGAGCAAGACGCAATAAATCTCTGCCTATAATTCCTCTATGCACACAGAGTCATGTTTTCACATTAGTCCCAAAACGAAATTTCTTTGCCAATTTGAAAGCACACTTACTGCTCTTTTTTTTTTCGGCGCAAGTGAAAATCACTTTTTACAATTGGAAATCACTTTTACAGACTGACACATTATGAAACCACTTTTTTTGATTTATTTAAATGCACATGTCCAAGCTGTTTTTTCAGACCACCACCATGTGTATTCTCGGTGACTGCCTACACTCCAGCAAGGGCAACCAGCCTTAGTGATGCTAAATGTATTTGCATTACAGACTTAAACCTGAAAACCCCACTCGCTTGTAAATACTGTGCATGACTATACATGGCAAGCACATGGGTGTGTGCTAAGACTCTGCTTCTTCCCCCAAAAATTCGCACCCCCTTTCCATCTAATGCAACTGTGAAATCACCAGAGCAAGACGCAATAAATCTCTGCCTATATTTCCTCTATGCACACAGAGTCATGTTTTCACATTAGTCCCAAAACGAAATTTCTTTGCCAATTTGAAAGCACACTTACTGCTCTTTTTTTTTTCGGCGCAAGTGAAAATCACTTTTTACAATTGGAAATCACTTTTACAGACTGACACATTATGAAACCACTTTTTTTGATTTATTTAAATGCACATGTCCAAGCTGTTTTTTCAGACCACCACCATGTGTATTCTCGGTGACTGCCTACACTCCAGCAAGGGCAACCAGCCTTAGTGATGCTGAATGTATTTGCATTACAGACTGAAACCTGAAAACCCCACTCGCTTGTAAATACTGTGCATGACTATACATGGCAAGCACATGGGTGTGTGCTAAGACTCTGCTTCTTCCCCCAAAAATTCGCTCCCCCTTTCCATCTAATGCAACTGTGAAATCACCAGAGCAAGACGCAATAAATCTCTGCCTATAATTCCTCTCTGCACACAGTCATGTTTTCACATTAGTCCCAAAACGAAATTTCTTTGCCAATTTGAAAGCACACTTACTGCTCTTTTTTTTTCCGGGCCAAGTGAAAATCACTTTTACAGACTGACACATTATGAAACCTTTTTTTTTAATTTATTTAAATGCACATGTCCAAACTGTTTTTTCAGACCACCACCATGTGTATTCTCGGTGACTGCCTACACTCCAGCAAGGGCAACCAGCCTTAGTGATGCTGAATGTATTTGCATTACAGACTGAAACCTGAAAACCCCACTCGCTTGTAAATACTGTGCATGACTATACATGGCAAGCACATGGGTGTGTGCTAAGACTCTGCTTCTTCCCCCAAAAATTCGCTCCCCCTTTCCATCTAATGCAACTGTGAAATCACCAGAGCAAGACGCAATAAATCTCTGCCTATAATTCCTCTCTGCACACAGAGTCATGTTTTCACATTAGTCACAAAACGAAATTTCTTTGCCAATTTGAAAGCACACTTACTGCTCTTTTTTTTTTCGGGGCAAGTGAAAATCACTTTTTACAATTGGAAATCACTTTTACAGACTGACACATTATGAAACCTTTTTTTTTTATTTATTTCAATCCACATGTCCAAGCTGTTTTTTCAGACCACCACCATGTGTATTCTCGGTGACTGCCTACACTCCAGCAAGGGCAACCAGCCTTAGTGATGCTGAATGTATTTGCATTACAGACTGAAACCTGAAAACCCCACTCGCTTGTAAATACTGTGCATGACTATACATGGCAAGCACATGGGTGTGTGCTAAGACTCTGCTTCTTCCCCCAAAAATTCGCTCCCCCTTTCCATCTAATGCAACTGTGAAATCACCAGAGCAAGACGCAATAAATCTCTGCCTATAATTCCTCTCTGCACACAGAGTCATGTTTTCACATTAGTCCCAAAACGAAATTTCTTTGCCAATTTGAAAGCACACTTACTGCTCTTTTTTTTTCCGGGCCAAGTGAAAATCACTTTTACAGACTGACACATTATGAAACCTTTTTTTTTAATTTATTTAAATGCACATGTCCAAACTGTTTTTTCAGACCACCACCATGTGTATTCTCGGTGACTGCCTACACTCCAGCAAGGGCAACCAGCCTTAGTGATGCTGAATGTATTTGCATTACAGACTGAAACCTGAAAACCCCACTCGCTTGTAAATACTGTGCATGACTATACATGGCAAGCACATGGGTGTGTGCTAAGACTCTGCTTCTTCCCCCAAAAATTCGCTCCCCCTTTCCATCTAATGCAACTGTGAAATCACCAGAGCAAGACGCAATAAATCTCTGCCTATAATTCCTCTATGCACACAGAGTCATGTTTTCACATTAGTCCCAAAACGAAATTTCTTTGCCAATTTGAAAGCACACTTACTGCTCTTTTTTTTTTCGGGGCAAGTGTAAATCACTTTTACAGACTGACACATTATGAAACCACCATGTGTAACTACAACAAAAACAATTCCCATTTCTATTATTCATTTCTTAAGTTACCACATACATCCCCTCTCAAACTGTAAACTCACCTTTAAAATTAGTTAGTTGTGAAAGAAATGTGGCACTCAAACAGCAGATTATCAGAGCCAGGATCTCTGTTGTGTTCACCTCTCTCCTCTCAGCAGAACCAGATAATGGCAAACTTTCCCTCTATTTTTCCACACATATACTTGTAAGTTTCAAATCTCAGTGCTTCCCCCTTTTTTTCAAATGTAATCACACATTTCTATTGGTTGAAAACCAACCCTTTTCCAAAAGTACCCTTCCCCCAACTTGACTTCTGCCTAGTACCCTTCCCCCAACTTGACTTCTGCCTGCTACCATAGCAACAGCTCATGGAACACTGCTGTGTTGAGTTAGGTCAGAAGTTCGCCAAACAATGTTTCAATTCCACAGAGCAAGAGTGCTTGACTTTTCAAACCTAACAGCAAATCCATAGTACTGTTCTTTGATTACACATTTTTTTTTACCAATACAAAACATGCTTCTATTAGTTTACACATACAGCCTAGTTTTTATTCTAGAATGGTATGAAACAGCCAATCAGTTCTTTTTGTTTTGAAAAAAATATGTATGCCTCCATTTCCAAACTGTCTTTCTTTTCATATTGCCATTCTACTGAAAGACACCTCCTGAGTGCATCCAGTTCTCCTTTGAAGATGTTCACAGTGTGGATTGTAGGGCACAGCTATGTCTTCTGGAGTGAAAAGTTTGCAGAGAAAACAGGTATGGTGAGAGACCTTGCTTTGCCAAATGTAGACATTAAATGGATTGGTCAGAGAGGGTTAAAGTGGCACCAATTGATGCCATTGGTGAAATCCTTCATTCAAATCCAACACCCTGACCTCATAATAGTGCACTGTGGTGGCAATGACCTAGGCACTTTGACTGGGGTAGGTCTGGAAATGCTTATGAAGGACACCTTTGCACAACTGTTTACACTTTTCCCTAAAACTGCCTTTGTGTTTTCCAACATATGCCAAAGGCAAAAATGGAACTGGTCCAATCATTTCTGTCCACAGATTGACAAAGCAAGAAAGCACGTCAACAAATCTGTTTCTGCTTTCCTCCGTGACTATGGTATGGGTGCCATTTACCACAACAACTTGCGTTATGACATGCAAGACATTTATAGAGGAGATGGTGTGCACTTCAATGATGAAGGGAACAGAGTCTTCCTCTTGAACCTTAGACTCTGCATCGGTACTTACTTGTAGGTACCACTAAAAAAATGACTTCATAAACACAACAGCTCTTTTTAGAGCTCCCTAATATCTAAACTCTTAAATCTGCTTTTCATTTATTTTTTTTTATTTTTTTTTACCGTACGCTTACCGTAAGCTTACCGTACGCGTACCCCGTGATTTTTTTTAAAATCAATAAATGTTTTTTTTGTACTTTTCTGTCCTTCTTTGACCCCCTTACAAATGTTAGGGGGTCTGTAACTCTCCTCATTGCCCCCTTTCCTTGTTTTCACTCTTTTTTTTCAGAGTGAAATACACAAAATGGCGGCCGCCGCTTCCTGGTTTCGACCGATTTGAATGTTTACTAAGATCTAAGAGCCAATCAGAATCGCGCTCGCGCACGCCACCGTACGCTTACCGTAAGCGTACGGTAAGCGTACCGTAAGCGGGCTCAGATATATATATTGATTTAAAGGCTATTTTCTCAGAATCTACTGAACAGATTTACACCAAACCTACAAAAGGCACTTCCTTGGCCTAGGGACTACCTCTCTGCCAAATTTTGAGTAATTCTGTTCAGCCGTTCGGGCTGTAGCTCGTTCTAAAGGTCCTATGGAAAAATGCATGGGAAAAACGCGTTTTGGGACCCCCCTTTTATCTCAGCCCCCGCTTGACGGATCCCCCCGAGACTTTCAGGGTAGGAGCGGAGCGTAGCGCCCCACCTATTTTGAGAAATTCGTGAGGATTCGTCGACCGGCGCCAAAGTTATTCAAAATAGAATGTTGAGGTTTTCCTATGGAAACGTGGTCCTAACTATAACTACCTACTGGCGACCGCCAGTAGGTAATATATATATATATATATATATATATATATATCCACACAGATTCTTCTGATAGAAGGACTCGCACTCGGAAGGATACACACGTCTTGTGTATCCTTCCGAGTGCGAGTCCTTCTATCAGAAGAATCTGTGTGGATATTGACTGCCGGGAGACCTGCTCGGTATTTACTCGCCACCTGCCTACGGGACACGGATTTCGGGAATCTGGGTCATTTGTGTGCAAAATATATATATATATATATATATATTCACTTAAAAAACCATAGGTTTCACACATGTTATAGTTAGGTGGACATTTCACTCGTAAAAAACCAATGAAATTCCCCCGTTATAGTTAGGTCAGATAACTATAACTCGCGCGCCTGCAATCCAGTGCTCATGATGTCACATATTACATCACTCATGACATGGTCAGTGGCATCACTCATGACATCACTGATGACATCATCCTTGTGATAGAGTGGCGGTCGCGCGAGTTATAGTTATCTGACCTAACTATAACGGGGGAATTTCATTGGTTTTTTACGAGTGAAATGTCCACCTAACTATAACATGTGTGAAACCTATGGTTTTTTAAGTGAATTTGCAAGGTTTTTTAAATGCTAATTCCTAACTATAACGTGTGCGAAACCTATGGTTTTTTAAGTGAATTTGTACAGTTTTTTAAATGCTAAGTTATGTAAGTTTTTTTTTAGTTTTTTTTTAAGGTTTTTCACCGTGCGCGCACCATGCGTGAATCCCGAGATTTAAAAAAAAAATTAAAAAAATGTTTTTTCACCCTTTGGGGTCCTTTAGGGACCCCTTGACAAAGGCTAGGGGGTCAGGAACTCTCTACCCTGCCCCCTTTTCACGTTCGCCACCTCTATTTTTCACTCTCGCACCCACAACAAACAAAATGGCGGCCGACACTTCCTGATTTCGACCGATTCGAACGTTGACTGACATGTAACCACCAATCAGAATTACGCTCACGCACGTTAGGGTGCGCGCACGGTGCGCGCACGGTGCGCGGCAATAGATATTTATGTGCTTTAACTGCAATTTTCTCAGGAAATACTGAACAGATTTACTCCATACATGCAAAAGGCACATGCCTGACCTGAGGACTACCTCTCTGCCACATTTCAAGTAATTCTGTTCAGCCGTTCGGGCTGTACCTTCGACTAAAGGTCCTATGGAAAAATGCACGGGGAAAACGTGTTTTGGGACCCCCCTTTTTTCTCGGCCCCCGCTTGACGAATCACCCCGAGACTTTAAGGGTAGGAGCTGAGCGGAGTGCCCCATTAGTTTTGAAAATTTTGCGAGTATTCGTCAACCGGCGCCAAAGTTATTCAAAATAGAATTTTCAGATTTCCTCTGGAAACACGGTCCTAACTATAACTATCTACTGGCGACCGCCAGTAGATTATATATATATATATATTACCTACTGGCGGTCGCCAGTAGGTAGTTATAGTTAGGACCCCTTTTCCATAGGAAATCCGCAACATTCTATTTTGAATAACTTTGGCGCCGGTTGACGAATCCTCGCGAATTTCTCAAAATAGGTGGGGCGCTACGCTCCGCTCCTACCCTGAAAGTCTCGGGGGGATTCATCAAGCGGGGGCTGAGATAAAAGGGGGGTCCCAAAACGCGTTTTTCCCATGCATTTTTCCCTAGGACCTTTAGACAGGGCTACAGCCCGAACGGCTGAACAGAATTACTAGAAATTTGGGAGAGAGGTAGTCCCCAGGTCAAGGAAGTGCCTTTTGTAGGTTTGGTGTAAATCTGTTCAGTAGATTCTGAGAAAATAGCCTTTAAATCAATATATTTATCTGAGCCAGCTTACGGTACGCTTACCGTAAGTTTACCGTACGCGTATGGTGGCGTGCGCGAGCGCGATTCTGATTGGCTCTCAGATCTTAGTAAACATTCGAATCGGCCGAAACCAGGAAGCGGCGGCCGCCATTTTGTGTGTTTCACTCAGAAAAAAAAGAGTGATAACAAGAAAAGGGGGCAAGGAGGAGAGTTACAGACCCCCTTACATTTGTGAGGGGGTCAAAGAAGGACAGAAAAGTACAAAGAAAACATTTATTGATTTTAAAAAAAATCACGGGTACGCGTACGGTAAGCTCACCGTACGCGTACGGTAAAAAAATAAAATAAAAGAAATGAAATGCAGATTTAAGTGTTTAGATATTAGGGGGCTCTAAAAAGAGCCGTTGTGTTTATGAAGTGATTTTTTATTGGTACCTACAAGTAAGTACCGATGCAGAGTCTAAGGTTCAAGAGGAAGACTCTGTTCCCTTCATCATTGAAGTGCACACCATCTCCTCTATAAATGTCTTGCATGTCGTAACGCAAGTTGTTGTGGTAAATGGCACCCATACCATAGTCACGGAGGAAAGCAGAAACAGATTTGTTGACGTGCTTTCTTGCTTTGTCAATTTGCGGACAAAAATGATTGGACCAGTTCCATTTTTGCCTTTGGCATATGTTGGAAAACACAAAGGCAGTTTTAGGGAAAAGAGAAAACAGTTGTGCAAAGGTGTCCTTCATAAGCATTTCCAGACCTACCCCAGTCAAAGTGCCTAGGTCATTGCCACCACAGTGCACTATTATGAGGTCAGGGTGTTGGATTTGCATGAAGGATTTCACCAATGGCATCAATTGGTGCCACTTTAACCCTCTCTGACCAATCCATTTAATGTCTACATTTGGTAAAGCAAGGTCTCTCACCATATCTGTTTTCTCTGCAAACTTTTCACTCCAGAAGACATAGCTGTGCCCTACAATCCACACTGTGAACATCTTTAAAGGAGATCTGGATGCACTCAGGAGGTGTAATTCAGTAGAATGGTAAAAAGAAATGAAAAACAGTTTGGAAATGGAGGCATACATATTTTTTTTATAAAAAAAAAGAACTGATTGGCTGTTTCATACCATTCTACACTAAAAACTAGGCTGTATGTGTAAATTTATAGAAGCATGTTTTGTATTGGTACAGAAAAATGTGTTACCAAAGAACAGTACTATGGATTTGCTGTAAGGTTTGAAAAGTCAAGCACTCTTGCTCTGTGGAATTGAAACATTGTTTGGCGAACTTCTGACCTAACTCCACACAGCAGTGTTCCATGAGCTGTTGCTATGGTAGCAGGCAGAAGTCAAGTTGGGGGAAGGGTACTTTAAGAAAAGGGTTGGTTTTCAACCAATAGAAATGTGTAATTACATTTGAAAAAAAGGGGGAAGCACTGAGATTTGAAACTTACATGTATATGTGTGGAAAAATAGAGGGAAACTTTGCCATTTTCTGGTTCTGCTGAGAGGAGAGAGGTGTAGAGAACAGAGATCCTGGCTCTGATAATCTGCTGTTTGAGTGCCACATTTCTTTCACAACTAACTAATTTTAAAGGTGAGTTATGAGTTTGAGAGGGGATGTATATGGTAAATTAAGAAATGAATAATAGAATTGGAATTCCTTTTGTTGAAGTTGTGTTTATTATTTTCTGTTTTGGGAGAAATTTAAATGTGAGGAACATGTAAAATAATATGGACTATGTTTTCACGATAAATTAAGGTGTACTGGTAAAAATAAGGAATACTTTAAGGGTTTGAGGTTGCAGTCAGTAATGCAAATACATTCAGCATCACTAAGGCTGGTTGCCCTTGCTGGAGTGTAGGCAGTCACCGAGGATACACATGGTGGTGGTCTGAAAAAGCAGTCTGGACATGGGCTTTTAAAAAAATCTGAAAAGTGGTTTCATAATGTGTCAGTCTGTAAAAGTGATTTTCACTTGCCAAAAAAAAAGAGCAGTAAGTGTGCATTCAAATTGGCAAAGAAATTTCGTTTTGTGACTAATGTGAAAACATGACTCTGTGTGCAAATAGGAATTACAGGCAGAGATTTATTGCGTTTTGCTCTGGTGATTTCACAGTTGCATTAGTAGGAAAAAGGGGGAGCGATTTTTTTGGTGCAGAAGCAGACTCTTAGCACACACCCAGCTCCTTTCCATGTATAATCATGCACAGTATTTACAAGCGAGTGGGGTTTTGAGGTTTCAGTCTGTAATGCAAATACATTCAGCATCACTAAGGCTGGTTGCCCTTGCTGGAGTGTAGGCAGTCACCGAGGATACACATGGTAGTGGTCTGAAAAAGCAGTCTGGACATGGGCTTTTAAAAAAATCTGAAAAGTGGTTTCATAATGTGTCAGTCTGTAAAAGTGATTTTCACTTGCCAAAAAAAAAGAGCAGTAAGTGTGCATTCAAATTGGCAAAGAAATTTCGTTTTGTGACTAATGTGAAAACATGACTCTGTGTGCAAATAGGAATTACAGGCAGAGATTTATTGCGTTTTGCTCTGGTGATTTCACAGTTGCATTAGTAGGAAAAAGAGGGAGCGATTTTTTTGGTGCAGAAGCAGACTCTTAGCACACACCCAGCTCCTTTCCATGTATAATCATGCACAGTATTTACAAGCGAGTGGGGTTTTGAGGTTTCAGTCTGTAATGCAAATACATTCAGCATCACTAAGGCTGGTTGCCCTTGCTGGAGTGTAGGCAGTCACCGAGGATACACATGGTGGTGGTCTGAAAAAGCAGTCTGGACATGGGCTTTTAAAAAAACCTGAAAAGTGGATTCATAATGTGTCAGTCTGTAAAAGTGATTTTCACTTGCCAAAACAAAAGAGCAGTAAGTGTGCATTCAAATTGGCAAAGAAATTTCGTTTTGTGACTAATGTGAAAACATGACTCTGTGTGCAAATAGGAATTACAGGCAGAGATTTATTGCGTTTTGCTCTGGTGATTTCACAGTTGCATTAGTAGGAAAAAGGGGGAGCGATTTTTTTGGTGCAGAAGCAGACTCTTAGCACACACCCAGCTCCTTTCCATGTATAATCATGCACAGTATTTACAAGCGAGTGGGGTTTTGAGGTTTCAGTCTGTAATGCAAATACATTCAGCATCACTAAGGCTGGTTGCCCTTGCTGGAGTGTAGGCAGTCACCGAGGATACACATGGTGGTGGTCTGAAAAAGCAGTCTGGACATGGGCTTTTAAAAAAATCTGAAAAGTGGTTTCATAATGTGTCAGTCTGTAAAAGTGATTTTCACTTGCCAAAAAAAAAGAGCAGTAAGTGTGCATTCAAATTGGCAAAGAAATTTCGTTTTGTGACTAATGTGAAAACATGACTCTGTGTGCAAATAGGAATTACAGGCAGAGATTTATTGCGTTTTGCTCTGGTGATTTCACAGTTGCATTAGTAGGAAAAAGGGGGAGCTATTTTTTGGGTGCAGAAGCAGACTCTTAGCACACACCCAGCTCCTTTCCATGTATAATCATGCACAGTATTTACAAGCGAGTGGGGTTTTGAGGTTTCAGTCTGTAATGCAAATACATTCAGCATCACTAAGGCTGGTTGCCCTTGCTGGAGTGTAGGCAGTCACCGAGGATACACATGGTGGTGGTCTGAAAAAGCAGTCTGGACATGGGCTTTTAAAAAAATCTGAAAAGTGGTTTCATAATGTGTCAGTCTGTAAAAGTGATTTTCACTTGCCAAAAAAAAAGAGCAGTAAGTGTGCATTCAAATTGGCAAAGAAATTACGTTTTGTGACTATTGTGAAAAGAAATGTAGTAATATATTTAAATAAAATAAAGGAATTTTTTTTTAGTTTTTTTCAGGTATTGCTGAAGAGCAGTGAACAAAACTTAAGATGCCTACAAAATCCAGAGTTCAAAAAACGCACAAAAAAAACCTATATTTGAAGACAACTAGAGGACCAAAGTTAGTAGAAGATGCTCATGTTGGGAAAAAGAAAAAATCTTCTGGTAAGCAGAAAAAACAATTTCTAAAAAATATATTCAAAAGAATGAAAAATGTACAAAATGTCTGTACTGGAAAGGATGTTTTGAAAAGAAAAGGAGAGGAAAAAATTGAGAATTTAGTTAATGCAAATATACCTTCAGCAACTGAAAAGATTTATATAAATAGAAAAACAGCGTTTAAAGAGATACGTAGAAAAATGTTTCAGAGAAGAGTTATGTCCAATTTGATGAAGGATGTGAAGAAATATAAGAAAAAGACAAAGTTTTATAAAAGAAAAAAAGAAATAGAAGCCATTGCAGCAAAGGCATTAGAATTAAAAAGGAAACTATTCATTTTAATTTTGAATAGGATGCGTACATTAGACAAAATGGTTAATGTACTGAAATCACATAGCAAAAGGAAAAGAGTAGTGAACAGAACAAACTTTTGTAAAGTGTTTTTAGGAAAGTGGATGCATAGTTCAAGTAGTGAACCTTTTTTTAATGAAGAGAGCTATTTTCAAAGTAATAGTTTGCTGCATGCAGTTGACACCAGAGGTCGTTCTTACGAAGTAAAAAATGGTTGCATAATGGAGAAGGAGATAATGGTTCCAAGAGATGAGGTACAAGTGATGGCAGATGAGGCTATGGGGAGACGTCCTAAAGCCCCAGTGTGCACTTGGAATTGTAGTAGTATTTGCACTGTGCGTCAGGAATCTATTGACAAATTTCGAGAGTTTCTAAGAGAATATAGTAAAAAAAGTATAAAACAGAAGATTAAGGTGCTTCAAAGTCTGGATCCATGCAGAGTGAGAGAGAATACTGGTTTGCAGGGTCATTCTCTGGCTTGTCTATCTAGAAAAGTGTGTAATAGTGTTTTCCATCATTTTAGGATGCTGGCTGTTCATCATACTGAAATGAGAAAGTTTGTGAGACGGTTGTATTTTGCCAAAAGTCCAGCAATAAAGTTAAATGAATTGAATAGGGCTCTGTTCCGAGGAACGGTATCAGATGTAGAGAAGGTTGTTGATGAAATTCAGTTGTGTTACTTTGGTCCTGAACAAAACAGTGCAGAGAAGGACACAGTAAATGAGGAAGAAGTGGAAGAGAATGTAGAACCCTCTGTAAGTAACACATTTAATGATCACATAACAAAATTTGCAATATTCTCTAATGAAAGACCAAATTTTACTTGTATTTGTTGCCGCAGAACTCATTATAGAAAACAAACTAGGAATGTTGATCTCTACAGAAAGAGTGAAAATGAAGATAATTATAAGTGGAAGGATTTTGCCACATATATATTTCTAGAAAATTGTTTTGATTTGGGTGAAGATCAGCGTATTTGTAAATACTGTTACAACAAGTTAGAGGAAAATAGAATGCCGACCAGAGCTGTACATAATAATTTAGAATTGGATGCTATTCCTGCTGAACTTTCTGAATTAAATACATATGAGTCTATACTCATTCAATGTGTTCATCCGTTCCAGACCATAGTACGTATGGAGCCCAAAACTGGTAAATTACCTCCTTCAGATTTACTGAGAGGTTTAAAAGGTAGAGTGATGTATTTGCCCTTGGATTTGAAAAAAAATATGGAAACTATTGATGCGGATACTTTGGAAACTGAACCATTAGTTATTCTGGTTAATGGTGTACCTACAAAGAATAAGAAGATTTGGCAGGAGCTGGTAGATGTGCGGAAAGTACAAAGAGCAAATTTGTATTTGAAAAGGAATAACAAATGGTATGAATCAATTTATATAGAAGAAGAAGAAGAAGAAGATTTACAAGAAGACACAGAAACACCAACTGGACAAATTGAAAAAGTGGACAAGTCAAAGGAAGAAGAAATTTATGAACATTTTAGCATACCTCCTCTTCATTCAAAAGAAGTTATGGGAGACAATATTGATCTCTTTCAGATGAAGAAAGCAAAAGGAACTCCCGTGAGTGTATGGGAGGAGAGCTTGGAAGCTCGATGTTTTCCCCAGCTGTTTCCTAAAGGAAAAGGAGGACGATACGATGAACGTCCGGAACAGATTCCAGCTTCTGAGTATCGGACTACAAGACTATATGCTGAAGATCCCAGATTTCAACAAAGTATTCCTTATTTGTTCCATCTTTTATTTGAAAGCGACTTGTCTGCACTGTCTTATGCAGTAAATCACATTTTAAAAAGTGGAGTACATTTACAAAATGTGTCTGCTAAGGATTTTATGGAGAAAGTGCAGCACCGAGATGATCATTTGGAAACACAACTGATCAATCTGATGGCTTGTCAGCGTGGGACAAATGAATATTGGTACCAACGTCATGGTGAATTAAAATGCATGTTACGGAATTTAGGAACACCAACATGGTTCCTTACCCTAAGCTGTGCCGAGTACGCTTGGGATGATTTACTGGATTTTCTACGAGAGGCAAATTCAAACATTAAAAACATCGAATACAAGACAGCAGGAGAACTGTGCTCATTGGATCCGGTTAATGTTTGCAGATATTTCAATCATAGATTTGAGGCTATGATGTCCTTCATCTGCAATAAAAAAAAATCCACCTCTTGGAGAAGTAGTAGATTTCTTTTGGAGAAAAGAGTACCAGGCAAGAGGTGCTCCTCATATTCATATGCTGTTGTGGATCAAGGATGCCCCAAAGTTTGGAACAGATACTGATGAAGCAGTGTTATCTTACATTGAAGAATATGCAACATGTGCTATACCAAAAAGCACAGAAGAGAAAAAGTTAAAGGAGCAAGTTTTACGTTTCCAAAGTCATCGGTGTGGAAAATACTGTCGACGGAAATACAAGAGCAAAGATAAATACTACACTAAATGTCGATTTGGATTTCCTAGACCTGTTCTTTCAAATGGAAGAGTCAACAGTTTTATGTCAGCTGTGAGACATACTATCACAAGAAAATCACCTAAGAATACCTACAACCTAAAAAGAAAAGAAGAATCAAAAAATATAAATGACTACAACCCAGTCATTTTATCCATGTGGAACGCTAACATGGATATACAGTATGTAGCTGACAATTCCATTGCTGTTGCTCGATATGTAACATCTTACATTACGAAATCAGAAAAAACAGAATTGAAGGAAATGTGGGAAGAGATTTCTCACGAGAAGACTGTCAGTAAGAAGCTGTACAGTTTCAGTTTGAAGATGTTATCGCATCGAGAAATTGGATCCTACGAATGTTCAGATAGGTTATCTTCTGCAAGTCTCTACTCGAAGTCAAGAAGAATAATTTGGGCAAGTTTAGGCCTTGCAGCAATGAGAAATCGGGTACTGAAATCTGTTGGAGAAATTGAATATTTGGCCGAGAATGACCCAGAAAGTACAGATATTTTGAAATCAAACATGTTGGACACATATTATCCCAAGAGAAGTCAACATCTGGAGAACATGTGTCTCTATGAAGTGCTGCAGAACTACATTTATTTACGGAAAGCCGCAGAAGACATCAACAATGGAAAATATAAAGTCGTTGTTGAGGAAGGATGTTTGGTGAAGCAAACAAAAGGAAGTTTGATAAATCACAGGAAGCTGAGTTGCGACACTACTGACAAGAAGGAATTTTACTACTTGGCTCTTTTACAGTTGTTTAAACCATGGCGTACAGAGGATGAACTACTGGGAGAATTTCAAAGCTATGAAGATTCTTTTAATGCTTGCAAAGACAGCATACAATGCAGTACATTCTCAAGTTATCTGCAAATGTTAAATGAAGAAATTGAACAGGAAACTACAATTGCAGCAGAAATAGCTAGAGACAGTTCTCAAGACAGCCAAAGTTCAGGAACACTCAGTCAAGATCCCCTAGGACAACCAATCGTTGAAAATGAAGCATCAATAGCCATAAATGAAGTGGAAACGGCTATGAATCAAGCTCAAGAAGAATTAATAGACTTAGAAAATTTGGAAAGACAACTGAATCAAGAGCAGCAACAAATTTATGAAGAGATCAGAAACAAAATTGATCACGGATTTCTACATGAAAAAAAGAGTGCTCATGCACATCATTTCATCCAATCAGGATGTATGTAAGCGGACAAGCTAGAACTGGAAAAAGTTTCCTTATAAAAGTCATCAGAAGCTACCTACAGCAAAAAACAGATTCTACTTTGTCTTGTGTGGTTACTGCTCCAACTGGGTTAGCAGCATATAACATAAAAGGAATCACTTTACATCGTTTGCTAATGTTACCAGTGGAGCATGAGAACAAAATACAATACAACAAGCTAACTGGAGAAGCATCCTTGGAAGTTTCAAGAGTATTGAAGAAGGTGCAAGTTCTCATTATTGATGAGGTGAGCATGGTATCAAACTTAATGCTTGCCTTTGTGCATTTAAGAATGCAGCAAATTTTGAAGACAGACTATGACATGTTATTTGGTGGAAAACACGTCATAGTTTTTGGAGATCTTTTGCAACTTACTCCAGTTAAAGGACAACCAGTGTTTAATACTGTCACACATGAAGACACGAAGAAGTCATTGGGAAGCATCGGAAATACAAATATTTGGTCCTTCTTTGAGTACAAGGAACTTACTACTAATATGAGGCAAGCAAGCGATGAAGAATATGGAAGTATTCTGAAAGATATCAGAATTGGACTACTCACAGAAGTTGGCAAAAAAGCATTACAGAGTCGGCTGCTACATAATTTATTTCCAAAGGAAGAAATAGTTGCAGAGAAGATATACAAGAACATTGCAGAAAACAAAAGTGTCATCTGCTTAATGCCAACTCTACGTGAATGCTCAATATTTAATGAGGAGCTTTTGAAATTGGAAAAGGAAGAGATCAGGAAATTGGAAGCAGTGGACAAAATTGAGGATGGAAGAATTACTGTCACAGTAACAGGCACACTGAAAAATAAATTGGATTCACTAGAGAGGAACATCTCCAAAACAGCTGGATTAGAAAAAAATCTATACGTTTGCATGAACTGTAGAGTATTTTTAAGGAGAAATTTGGATGTTGAAAAAGGTTTAGTTAATGGAGCTATGGGAAGAGTTGTGGGTTTTATTAATTATCAGAAAAAAGAAGGAATTGAATGTTTAAAAATAAAATTTGATCAGATAGAAGAAGTTAAAGACATTTGTCGTTGTACAGTTCGTTTCATGCTTGTGAAAGACTTATATGTACGTAGGAAGCAGTTTCCGTTTTCGCTAGCATATGCTGTAACTATTCACAAGTCTCAAGGATTGACTGTAGATTGTGCATTTGTGAACATTGGTTCAACTGTGTTCAAAGAAGGTATGGCATATGTTGCTTTGTCACGAGTGAAAACATTATCAGGTTTATTCATGATAGACTTTGATGACTCAAAAGTTAGTGCTGATACAAATTGTGTAAAGGAGTATAATAGATTAAGAAGAAGCCATGCTCCTCATTTAGGTCAGTATCCTGTGTTGGAGAAATGTGTAGTTTCTCGTAAAAGGAGAAATGAGAATATCTGTGATGACGATGTAGAGAGGAGGAAAAAAAAGAGGAGTGATGTAATTGCAAGCAAAAAGAGTAAGGAAAAAGAAGAACAGGTTGTAGGATGTCATTTTGAAAATAGCTCTGGAGTCAACTGCTACGCAAATGTAGTGCTGAATGTTGCATTTTATCTGGAAAGTTTGCAAGAGCAGATAATAGTAAATCAGGGAAAAAGATTCTGTTCTGAGCTGAGTCTCCTTTTTCAAAAGCTGAGTAATGATAAAACTCAAATAGAAAGTGCTACTGAAATTAGAAAACTTTTAGATGTATGTTCAGGACGAACACAGTTTTCTCAAAATGAACAGCAAGATGCACACGAATTTTTGATGTATTTTCTTCAAGTACTGGAAGAAGAAGAAGTTGCAATTGATATTTTATTTGGTCTCTCTTATAAATGGGAACATAGTTGTGAAAACTGTTATAATATATGTGGCTCTAATGTTGATAATGAAAGGTTTATTTATTTGACATTGCCAGAGAGTAAAACAGTCCCTTTTGCAAAATTAGTTAAAGATGCTAATCATAGCATGAAATGCGGTGAGTGTCAATCTGACATGTTTTCAACATTAATTTTAAAGGAATACGGACAGTATGTAATTTTAATGATGCAACGATGTAGAGCTGATGGTTCAAAATTGGATACTTTAATAAAGAAGTTTACAGGACAGCAATTATCAATTTCAGGAAAAACTTTTGTAACTGTTGCAATAATTTTCCATGAAGGACCTACTGTTACTTCTGGACATTACACAATTTATCTTAAATGTGAAAAAGGCTGGACACTGTGTAATGATTCCCAATTGATTTTCCTTTTGATTTAGCAAATTCCTATCTAATCTTCCTGAAACCTAAATTTTAGAGAGACTTGGCAAGATCTGGACAAAATAATTTTACCATTTTATTGGATTACCATTGGAATTTTCAAAATAAAAGATTTTTTAAATTATCATTTGGCCTAATGGAAAGATAACCAATTGTAATGTGGACTTTTTTAATTTTTTATGAAACTTTCAAAAACCAAAAATTTAGAGAAAATCGGTAACATCTGCACAATTTAAATTTTGGAATGTTATTGGAGTGCCATTGGAAATTTTTTCAAAAAAGATTTTTAAAATACTATTTTTCCATGCGGAAAAGTAACCAATTCTATTGTGGACTTAATAAATTATTAATAAATTTTTCGGGAACCAAAATGTTACAGAGAATCGGTGAGATCTGGCCAAATTAAACTTTAGAATTTTATTGGATTACCATTGGAAATTTAATCAAAATTTTTTTTTAAAATTACTATTTGGCCTAAAGGAAATTGAATCAGATGTATTGTGGAGTTATTTGAGATATAATATTGTGATTATACTTCTGAAACAAAAATATCAGACGGTATTTAAAAGAAATAAGTATTGTTTTTTGATGATATTTTTTTAGAATATTATGCATTTCTGTAATGTTAAGTTTAAGTGAGAAGAGATTCTGGGCTTTTTTAATACAATCTTTGAGATTGTTATTTTTTTTTTGCCCGCTGTTAAATGATGAATGCAATTGCTTTCACAATTTATAGTGAAATGCAATATATTCTGAAAACAGCAAAAATAAGGCAAAAATATTTTTTGGTAAATATGTAAATACGTGTACTGTATTTTAAAATGTATAAAAAATATTAATATTTTTTTCTTTTTTTTCAGATTGATATAGAAAATTTTCGAAAACTAGAACCATTTTTAAAGCAATTTAAAAAAAAAATAAATAAATAAATATTTTATTGAGTGGGTATGGTAAGTCAATAATAATAATTGTAGTGTCTCAAAGACCTTGTAATGTGATAATTGATTTTTAGTGTTTTTAAAAAAAGATGAAAGATAAGGTTGGCTCTTAAAAGAGCCGTTGTGTTCATGCAGAGAGAGAGGAAAGAAAGAATGGGAAAATTAGTCTCTGTGACAAGTGTGCTGATCTATTTTGAGGTTCACTAGGGAAACACTGGTCTCCCTATGACAAATTAGATCATGACAAGAGGCGCATCGAATATCAACCCTCAGAAATCGAGGGTTAATTTCCAGAGGGCCAGCAAAAGGAGATGCTCCCCCCACAGATGAAGGGCTCACCTGACCTGCAGAAGAAGGAGTCAGCCCTGCAGATGATGGTCCAGGCTGAGCTGCTGTGGATGTGCTTGGATGACTTACTGAAGGGTTACCTTCAGTAAGTCGAGCATGTGTCCTTCTGTGTACATCCCTGAGGTGCCTCATCATGGTATGATTCCCAAAGGAATACTTCCTGTCAGGATTACCTCTTGAAAGTACGCGCTTACACAGCTTACAAGTTACTAAGGGTGCATTTACCTTTTGCTGGCCTTCAGGAAAAGTAAAATAATCCCATACATAAGAGGTCTTTTGTTTCCTCGCTCTCTGCCTCAAGGTAGTGCTGCTAGTGCTAGCCTCACTCTCAGAAGAGCTCTGCTGTTCTGCCATCGTATCACAAAGACAACCCAGCTCCTTCTCCTAAGGGATCACAAGCAGAAATGAGGGGAATGGGTGTGGTGTAGGAGAGTTCTAGAACTGAAAGTAGTTTCAACCAATCAAAAGTTGTGTTTCATGATCACATGACCTACCGTACGCTTATGGTACGCTTACGGTACGCTTACGGCAAAAGTACGCATGCGCGTAAAAAAGACACACGCTTGCGCGCATGCGCTTAACAGTCACTCCCCGACACTTCCGCGTAACGTGCGCGTGTAGCGTATACGCGTACACGACCCACGCATAGTACGCGCGGCTACGCAAATTGCGTAAATATACGCAAACAGCGTAGAAAAATTACGGACGTTGCGTTAACCGTACGCTTACCGTAAGCTTACGGTACGCGTACTAAAAAAAAAAAAAAAAAAGGAAAAAATGTACTGCAAATAAATTTATGAAATATATTTAAAAAAACATATTAAAGAATTGTAAAAATTTAACCATAGTCTTTATAAAAGGTTAGAACATTAAATTAAAAATATGTTTAAAAAAATAGAAGAAAAAAAAAAATTAGCATTTAAAAAACCTTGCAAATTCACTGAAAAAACCATGGGTTTCACACACGTTATAGTTAGGAATTAGCATTTAAAAAACCTTGCAAATTCACTGAAAAAACCATGGGTTTCACACACGTTATAGTTAGGAATCAGCATTTAAAAAACCTTAGAAATTCAGTGAAAAAACCATGGGTTTCACACACGTTATAGTTAGGAATTAGCATTTAAAAAACCTTAGAAATTCAGTGAAAAAACCATAGGTTTCACACATGTTATAGTTAGCTGGACATTTTACTCGTAAAAAACCAATGAAATTCCCCCGTTATAGTTAGTTCAGCTAACTATAACTCGCGCGCCCGCAATGCACTGCTGATGACGTCACATATTACATCACTCATGACATGGTCAGTGACATCACTCATGACATCACTGATGACATCTCAAATGACATCACTGATGACATCACTGATGACATCATCCTTGTGATAGAGTGGCAGACCTCCTCTTCCCCTAATATAACCTTTGATACACACATTCAAAAATAGAAATTAAAATTTTAAAAACAATGGACATACCAATACCAGTTACAACAACCTATATAGTAATTCTTTGATCCAAATACACATCCACTCATTCACCAACAGTCCTATACAGTCACTCATACATGTACTCACTCATCATATGTACTCATACACCTATACATCCTGTTACACAATGCCACTCATCCATAGAGGTACTCACACACATAGTCACTCATGCTAATAAAGAATCAAACATACATTTACTTGCATATACAGTTATACACACACCACCACACTTACTTCTACGGAAACTTACACATACTTAGTCTTTAAAACAATCACTTATAGAAACACATACTTATTCATACAGGAACTCTTTCAATCTCTCACTCTCACATATCCTCGCTTATATACACCAATAGTCACATATACTAGTTTAAAACATATGCAGTTACTCATAAAGACACTATTGAGACAGTCATTCACTCACTAACACACCCATACACACACTCATCCACCCATAGAGTCCTGCACACATGCTGTCTTCAACACATACAAAGAGTGAGTCATTCATTCATGCACCTATGCACTACGTAATACCCCCCACCGAACCATGCAGACACTCAGACTGATACTCATAAAACCAACTAATAACCTATATAGACACCCATGAAGCTACTCACCAACCCATGCAGCCACTTATACACAAAGTGAGAGACTGATACAGATATTTACATATTTAAACATTACTCACTAAGCCATGTATTCACTATGATACACTTAATCAGTCAGTTACACAATCAATTTTTCAAAAACAAATCATCCATTTAGACACTTATATACCCATTTATTCTTCCATCGACCTTGAGATATACATATATAAAACATATGTAATTTTCAGAAAAACACACATTCACTAGATGATGTCATCAGTGATGTCATCAGTGATGTCATTTGAGATGTCATCAGCGTTGTCATGAGTGATGTCACTGACCATGTCATGAGTGATGTAATATGTGACGTCATCAGCAGTGCATTGCGGACGCGCGAGTTATAGTTAGCTGAACTAACTATAACTCGGGAATTTCATTGGTTTTTTACGAGTAAAATGTCCAGCTAACTATAACATGTGTGAAACCTATGGTTTTTTCACTGAATTTCTAAGGTTTTTTAAATGCTAATTCCTAACTATAACGTGTGTGAAACCCATGGTTTTTTCACTGAATTATATATATATATATATATATATATATATATATATATATATATTTGTAGATTTAAATGGTGTGGCTTATCACCAGTGAGGGCATCCAGGTGCTGTTCAGGGGCACAGGGAGATTACGTAATTTACCCAGAACCACAGAATGTTGGGCTAACGCTGAGACTCGAACCTGGATATCAGCTGCCGAGTCAGTCGCTCTGGACGCTACGCCACATCCTCCCCACCTAAAAGTAGCTACTTTCTTTTTTATATCATTGGATTGGTAATGATGAATCCTCTTTAGTTGTAAAGTTGGATCTGGTATTAATAATCTAGAAATGCCACTTTTAGAAAGTGGAGATTTCTCTGCTCTAAGCTCTCTTGTGTGCCTTACAGACTGTCTCCAATACACTTCTGTGTGGTGACAGCTATACTTTCGGCACTTCCTCTAGACAGCCACAAGCACAGGGCACTCAGCTGCATCTGCATTCATCTGCATACTGATGACTCTTCCTGAGCAAGAGGGAGGGGAGGAGCTGACACATACACCTGAATAGGTAATGGCCTGGCCTCCCACAAAACACTGATTTACCCCCCACAGATAGGCTGGCAGGCAGAGCTGGGCTGAAAGGAGACTTGTGCACCACAATAGCTTTACTTTGTAGTTACCTCCACTTCCAACACACATATGGATATAAGTACTGTGTCTGTGACACCCTATCACTAGTTCACTTTGGGGTCCTGAGGAGACTCTGCCAAGAAACTGTGCTACGGGATGGCCTGCCACTTTGCTACCTGCTCTGCTGTCTGGGCTTGCTGACTTGGTAGGTGAGAAGGACTGGAACTGTTCTCTACATCCTTTTACAACCTAAGTAACTCCAAGGGCTTGTTGGCTTGCACCCTGTTCGGGAAATATCAGGGCCATCAAAGATTTAATTTGCAGAAATGACCGCTGTTAGGCTCTACTGATCTGGAGTCTGACTCTGCCTGTCTCTATTGATTGAGTTGCAGGACGTTTGAGCTCTATTTCAATCCTTCTTTTTGCTACATCTCCAAGAGACACTAATTAAGAAAAAAAGCTTCAGATTTGTATTTCTCACAACAAAACCAAAGACAGCTCGCTAAGCAGTTAAAAATAACAAAAGCTTCATAAACAAAACTGAGTTTTCATATGGTTACATCTGGAAGGTTTATGCTTTCTTTTTTTTTTACTTTTTGGGACAAGAACTAACAGGAAAATGATGACAACATACCCCATGTCAGAAAGCACTAAGGGGCATATCAGCAAAACCAGCGATAATTATCGCTAAGCGCACTTAGCGCTAGGATAATTATCGCCGGCTAGCGTGGATTTTTATCGCTGCGATAGCGTGCTATTAGCAACGCTTATCTCAAAAGCGATAAAAATCCTCGTGCTAACTACCTAACGTGAGATTATCGCTGGAAACCCAGCGATAATCTCACGCAATGTGGCGTTAGCTTGTTGATAGGGACTCACAAACTTAGCCATGATATCCACCTTCCATAGGATATCATGGCTAAGTCAGTCCTGAAGCAGGCGTAAGGAAAGTAGCGATAACAGGGGTTATCGCTACTTTTCTTGCCGCTATGCTTCATAGCGTGGGGCTTGATGATAGGAGAAATGTCGCTTAGCGACATTTCTCCTGTCATGTCAGGTCAGGAACGCCCACTTTGCATCTCATTAGAGATGCAAAGCTGGGCGTTAGGAATTCCTATGCTAACGCAAGTTTTCACGCGTTAGCGTGAGCTTGCTAATTAGGCAATACAATTATCGCCGCTTTTCGGCCGAAAACGGCCGCAAAAGCGGCGATAATTTTATCGCCTCGCCTTGCTTATATGCCCCTAAGATCTCTGACGGGGCGAGTAGCCTAACATCTGCTGAATATGTTTCCAGTATTAACCCCTTCGATGCTCATGACGGAGCGGTTCCGTCATGAGCATCGGTTGGGCTGTGCTCATGACGGAACCGGTCCGTCATGAGCACAGCCCCCGGGGGAAGCGCTGGCGCTCCCCCCCTGGGGCATCGATCGTGCCCCCACAGAGGGGGATGGCAGCGGAAGAGTTTCCGCTGCCACCCCCGAGCCCCCCACGCTTCCCCATGACGTCAGCGCGCACAGGAAGCGCTGGGACGCCTGGAAGCCATTTGCTTCCAGGCATCCACAGAGGGAGGGTGAGTGCTGTGTGCTCCGGTGGGGCGGCGGGGGCCTTTTGGAGTGTATTGAGGCATCGGGGGAGAGGAAAGAGTATTTCCTCTCCCCTGATGTCTCAATACAGGGCATTCCTGTTCCACGATCGCGCACAGCGTCGCGATCGTGGAGCAGGGATGCCCCACTAGACACCAGGGATGTGTGTTTTTGTATTTGGGAAGCGACCCCTTGGGCAAGGGTCGCTTCCTTTGGCCCCTAAATTATTTGAAGACTTTTCTGCCCCCTCTGGGGGCAGATCGGTGTTATTTTTTCGCCGTTGCTGCTCCCAGGGGGGGGGCAGAAAAGCCCACTAGACACCAGGGATACAAATATTATTGTAGGAAGCGACCCCTTGGGCAAGGGTCGCTTCCTTGGGCCCCTAAATTATTTGAAGACTTTTCTGCCCCCTCTGGGGGCAGATTGGTGTTATTCTTTTGCTGTTTCTGCCCCCAGGGGGGGGCAGAAAAGCCCACTAGACACCAGGGATCTAATTATTATTGTAGGAAGCGACCCCTTGGGCAAGGGTCGCTTCCTTGGGCCCCTAATTTATTTGTACACTTTTCTGCCCCCTCTGGGGGCAGATCGGTTTTATTTTTTCGCCGGTTCTGCTCCCAGGGGGGGCAGAAAAGCCCACTAGACACCAGGGATCTGATTATCATTGTAGGAAGCGACCCCTTGGGCAAGGGTCGCTTCCTGGGCCCCTAATTCATTTGAAGACTTTTCTGCCCCCTCTGGGGGCAGATCGGTTTTATTTTTTCGCCGTTTCTCCTCCCAGGGGGGGGGCAGAAAAGCCCACTAGACACCAGGGAATTAGTTGAAATAAAAATAGAAGTGACCCCTCGCTTCCAGGGTGCAATTTGTTATAATATGTATTTGGCTCACCCGGCCCGGGACTGAGTAGCCTTTTTTTTCCTGCTGTTTTCTGCCCCACCTGGCACACAACCCGATTGACCATTTGGGTAGTGGCATAGCATGTTATAATGTTTATTGTTATATTTTTTGTGAATTGCAATTGTAATGTTTTTTTTAAAAAACTTTTTTGTTCTAGGTGAAGGCTTTTCCTCTTTTCAGTTTGCCGTTTTGTTCTGCTGTTTGATTAGTTTGGTAAGAGACTTTTTTTTGTACAATGTAAATGTGTTTGATTTCTCTGCCTGTTTTTTTTTGCAAATGGTGTAATAATAGCAGTATGTTTGGTTTTGGAGTGTCAAAAACTTTTTGCATTAGTGCTCGATGTGTATTTTGTTGTCTTGTGAGTAATTTGTTTTTTTTTCTTCTTTCTAGTTTGATATCGTTGGTTTTTGCTGTGTCACTGCAGAGTTGGTTTCTGGTGAGTGCAGCTGTCTCTTGTAATTGGATTGTATAGTTTTTGAGTACATTGATCTTTGTGATAAAGGTACACATTTCTTTACTTACTTGGTTTGCACATTGTTGGTTGTTGTTGACTTGTTTGTGCAGTCTTCTATCTTAGTAAGTATAATGGCTAGCCGCAGGATTACTGCTCAGCAGGTTGTTGGTTTGCTGTTTGAGTCTTCCTCTGACCATGGTTCAGAGACTGACTCTGCATCTGAGGGAGAGGAGGCAGGGGACGATTCTGGCAGTGAGTTGTCTCTCCATATGGAGTCATCAGATGATGAAGATACTCTTAGTGCGGATGAAGTGCCTGTGTTAGAGGAGGAGACTGATGTGCCGATAGTGCGGCAAGAGGCATCTGGGCTGCAGCCTGGGGCTGCAAGGCTTCCCGTTGGTGTAGTGCGGCAAGAGGCATTTGGGCTGCAGGCTGGGGCTGCAAGGCTTCCCTTTGAAAGTGATGACCTCTGGGTTGCCCCTGGCATGGTGCAGCCGGCATTGCCAGAGTTTACTGGTGTTCCAGGGTCTAGAGTGAATACTGAAAACTTTTTGCCGGTAACTTTTTTTCAGTTGTTTATGGACGATGTGTTTTTGGCAGAGATTGTTGAGCAGACTAATTTGTATGCCAAACAGTTTTTGAGGGACAACAGTGCCAGACTTAGGCCCTACTCTAGAGCTACCCGGTGGACTCCCACAAATGTTGAAGAGATGAAGAAGTTCTTGGGTTTAACTTTTTTGATGGGCTCGCTAAGGAAGCCATCAATGTCTTCATATTGGTCTAGCAGTCCCTTGATGGCAACGTCTATTTTTCCGGCAGTCATGGCTCGTGACAGGTATTTGCTTCTGCTTCGGATGATGCATTTTGTTGATAATGGTTTAGCGTTGCCACGAGATCACCCTGACTGTGACCGTCTTTTTAAGATTAGGCCTGTCCTTGATCACTTTGTTGATCGATTTTCTGAGATTTATGCCCCTGGGAAAGAAATTGCAGTGGATGAGTCTTTGGTGTTGTTCAAGGGCCGCTTGGTTTTTATGCAATACATTCCTAGTAAGAGGGCACGCTATGGAATAAAGCTGTATATGCTGTGTGACAGTAGGACTGGATATGTCTCTAATTTCAGGGTGTACACCGGTAAGGAATCTAGGATTAACCTCCCTGGTTGTCCGTCCACTTTTGGAGTGACTGAGAAAATTGTTTGGGAACTTGGTAGAGGATTTTTTAACAAAGGCCACCATTTATATGTAGATAACTTCTACACTGGTGTGCGGTTGTTCAGGAAATTGGCCAAAGTGGACACTCTTGCTTGTGGCACAATCCGCTCTAACCGTAAAGGTTTCCTGAAAGAACTTGTTTGTCAAACGCTTGTGCGGGGACAGTGCAGTGCGTTGCGTTGCCAGGAGCTTCTTGCTGTGAAGTTTACAGACAGGAGAGATGTCTACATGCTGACTACCATCCATGATGAAAGCACTGCACCTGTGACTGTTTGGGGTCAGGTCGCTGAAGCGCGCAAACCTGTGTGCATTTTAGACTATAATAGGCACATGGGTGGTGTTGACAGAGTAGATCAGAGGTTGGAACCTTACACTGCTCTTCGTAAGGCTTACATTTGGTACAAGAAGTTGGCTATCCATCTTTTCCACTTGGCAATGTTTAATGCTTTTGTTGTGTTCCAGGATTCTTGCCCTGAGTCAAAGATGACTTTTGCTAAGTTTCAGGAGTCTGTAATAGGCAGCCTTGTTGTAGTGGAACAGGCAAGTGTTCCTAGAGTTGGAGTGGTGGAGGATGTTGCTAGATTGAAAGAACGCCACTTTCCAGATCACATTCCTCCCACACCCGCAAAAGATTTTCCTAGTAGGAGATGTAGAGTCTGTTGGCGAAGAGGTTCGTGGAAGGAGAGTCGTATGTACTGCCCCGACTGTCCTTCTCATCCTGCACTGTGTCTCCCTGCTTGTTTTAGAGCGTACCACACGCGAAAGAATTTTTGGGAGCATTCATGAGTGGTAAAGTGAACTGCCTGGTCTGTATTCTTTGGTTAATTTGATTCTGTTTCAAGGTTGGTGTTTGTGCAATGTATTTAGTTGCTGATTTTCTGTTAGAAGATTTGTATCTATTTGCGATTTGTATTTGTTTTTATTTTTTTCTAAAAAAATCCTACATGTGATGGCGGTGTGTATAGGCTTGCGCTTGGCTGTTGGTGTGTGTGGACTGGCACTTGGTTGGTGGTGTGCGTGGAATGGTGCTTGGCTGGCGGTGTGCGTGGTCTGGCGGTGTGTCAGGCGCTGATCCAGAGCGCCTACCGCACGTTCCGCCATGAAAGAACTACGAGGCCCAGAATCCTCGGCGGTACATAGGCGGGGCGGGAACCAGTGAAATACGCGACTCAGGAGCCAATCGAGGCGCGTAATACTGAATCGAGAAGCACGCTGGTTATTGCTGACCGTTACCGAGCCAAGAAGACGCAAGAGCTTGCGTCTGCAGCTTCGGAGGAAGAGCGGGATTTTGTTCGTGCTGCTAAGACCGCCAAAAGACTCCAGAGCAGGAGTGTTCGGTTCCGACTTTCGGAACTTCCCCGCGGGACGCTGCGGTGAGCGTCGCCGTGTTCTCAGACCACTGGACTCCCACAGGATTCGGAGAGAACTGCCAAGTACCCCGAGCTGGGAGGACTACGCGGAGAATACCAGTGGACTCCACAGAGAGAGAGATAGACTACTCGACTTCCGGCAAGTAGCGCGTTGTCCGAGGGAGAGGGCAAAGACTCCGTATCCGTACCATTGAGGGTGATGATACCACGAGCTGTATGAAATGTAATACGAGACTTTGTTTAAGTAAGCTCACAGAAAGCGGAAGGGAGGAGAACAATTGTAGGGGAACAATTCATTGATCTCCTTCTTGTTCAGGTCTGATATTTCCTGGACAACGGTGCAAGACATTTGTATTATAGTATCATACCTAAGGGAAGGGATCTTCCAGGTTCACTGAGGGAGGTGGGTTTTGTGCTTCGGAAAGGGCAACGGGAGCAGAAGGAAGTCAATAGAGAGTGTGGAATTGGAGGTGGTGTGTCATCTCAGAGTGTGTTTTTGCTGTGTTTGGAACAGTAAGTTTGAGGTGCCACAGTACACTAGCGAGACCTAATGAGAGTAGGCTGTTGTGATTAATCTTCCTTTGTTTTTTTCTCTCTTACTTTCTTTCTTACTATTCTCTATTCTCTCAGGGCTTCATCTTCCTTGTCCCTCGCCTGATTGTTCTGGCACTCTGTGTTACAATAACCAGAGCCGGAAACGTCGGGGGGTGGAACCCTTGTGCCTCACTCGAAGCCTCAGGAACGACGGCGGTCGTGACAGAATTACGCGCCCACGAAATAAATCCTGGGGTTCCGAGTGATGCACAAACATGGCCTCATTGGACGACGTATTGCAGGCTCTCCTGGTGGTACAACAAGAATTGGCTGCATCAAAAGCGGAAACGGCGGCGCTACGAGACAGGGTGGATAGACAGGGTAGGAATCCTTTTGATGCCTCGTCGTCTTCATCACCTATACAGGTGAATGTGTCACCTCCCATACCTTTAGCTAGCCCTGAGAGGTTTTCGGGTGATCCCCACAAAATACAGACCTTTCTGACTCAAATAGCCCTGCACTTTTCCTGCAAACCAGCTTCCTTTCCTTCTAACCATTCGAGGGTGGCCTTTGCGATCTCATATATGACGGGGGTCGCGGCCAATTGGGCAGTGCCCTTGGTCAAATATGACGATCCCTTACTGTCAGACTGGAATGCCTTTCGAACAGAGTTTGAGCGGGTATTCGATCGAAGGGCCACCACCTTCTCGGCGGACCGAGAACTGTTGGTACTACGACAGGGGAAGCAGGACCTGGTGGCGTATTTGACTCACTTCAACCGTCTAGTGGCTGAAACAGCCTGGCCCGAGGAGAAAAGAATGTCCCTCTATTATCAGGGGTTAAACGACGACATGAAAGACGTATTGGCCCAAATTGATCCGCAGCCCTCCACTTGTACTGATTTGATGAATCTTACGTTGAGACTAGACCATAGGTTATCCGAACGGAAGGGAGAGCGGGTGTATGCACACGTTGATTAAACCGAGAGAGGGCCAAAACACCCAGTGGCCTCGGTGGAAGGTCAGGCCGAGCCCATGGAGGTGGGTGCGATTAGGGCCCCCTTATCCAGGGCCGAAAGAGAAAGCCGCAGGAGTGCGGGGTTATGCATGTACTGCGGAAAGAAAGGGCACTACGTGAGGGATTGCCCAGTTAAACCCAAAAAAGGAGAGTATGCAGGGGTGAGGAAAGTGGCTGTAACCACATTACAGACCTCCCTTCCAGAACTTAAGAGTGGGGAAGAAGGAGACCAGACCCGGACGCTACAGCTGCCGTCCTTGGCGATTATAGATTCGATAGCATCGGAATCCCACGTTATTTTAATCATGCATGTGCAAGTGGGAACAGCAGAACATGAGGTCAGAGTGATGATTGATTCAGGGGCCACCGGAAATTTCGTGAACAATGGGTTGGTGCAGCGGCTGGGGTTAAGGCGTTTATCGAGACCTATTCCAGAAAAGGTATGGGCAGTGGACGGAAAACCCCTGATATCAGGACCTATCACGGAGGTCACGGAGCCCCTAACGCTGTCCAAAACTGGACTCCTGGGGGATCACGTGGAAGAAATAGCCTTCAACATCATAGAGGCCCCGCAGTATGAGTTGATTTTGGGCATGCCGTGGTTGACAACCCATAATCCCACGATCGATTGGAAAAGAAAAACGGTAGAATTCGCCACCGAGTATTGCCAAAGGGAATGCGCTAACACTAACCGAACCCATCTTCTGGCGCTCACCCAAGGGTATCATGTCCTCACGGCGGCAGAGAAAGAAACGGTCCTCCCCGCAGTCTATGACAAATATTCAGATGTGTTCAGCGAGAGTAAGGCGGAAATCTTGCCCCCTCACCGGGAATATGATTGTCAGATAGACTTGATTCCGGGGGCAATTGTGCCATCGTGTCGAGTGTATGCCTTGTCTGAACCAGAGACGGAACATCTGAGACAATATTTGGAACACTATGCAGACATAGGGTTCATCAGGCCTTCCCGTTCTCCGGCCGCTTCGCCCCTGTTCTTTATCAAGAAAGCTATGGCGACTTGAGAACGTGCATTGATTATCGCGTTTTGAATAAAAATACTGTGCGAAACCGATACCCTCTTCCACTCATTCCTGTCTTACTGGACCAGGTGAAGGAGGCCACCATTTATACCCGATTGGATTTGAGAGGGGCTTACCACCTGGTACGGATAAGACAGGGAGATGAGTGGAAGACGGCGTTTAAAACGCGGTATGGCCTTTTCGAATACAGGGTAATGCCGTTTGGGCTGTGTAACGCCCCGGCGGCGTTCCAATACTTTCTAGATGATGTGCTCAAGGAGTTTATAGATAAAACAACTGTAGTATACATTGATGATATCCTAATCTACTCCAAGGATTCTAGCCTCCACCACACACATGTGTCACAAATCCTCCAGAAGTTGAGAGAGAACAATCTGTTTTGCAAGTTGTGCAAATGTGAATTTGATGTAGAGAGGGTGGAGTTCTTGGGGGTGGTCTTGAGCCCGGCAGGGTTAAGTATGGTGGAAAGGAAAGTGGTAGCAGTTCAGGAGTGGCCCATCCCAAAAACAGTGAGAGACGTCCAATGTTTTCTTGGGTTCTCTAATTATTACAGGAGATTCATATCTCACTTCTCACAACTTGTCTCTCCTCTCACTCGTTTACTACGAAAAGGACACCCCTTCACATGGACTCAAGAAGCGAAACAGGCGTTCAGTGAGTTAAAGCAAGCTTTCACTACAGCCCCGATCCTTCAGCATCCCCGCTCCGATGCTCCGTTCATTGTGGAAGCAGATGCGTCCGACATTGCGGTGGGAGCGGTACTCTCGCAGCGAGAGGCACAGTCAGGACAACTGCATCCCATAGCATTCCTTTCTAGGAAATTGACCCCGGCTGAAGCAAACTACACAATTGCGGAAAAGGAGTTGCTCGCAGTTCGGAAGGCGTTTCAGGAATGGAGACATTATCTGTGGGGAGCCCGACATCCGATAACGGTGTACACCGACCACAGAAATTTACAATACCTAAAGACGGCCCGACACCTTACGCTAAGACAAATGCGTTGGATGCTGTTTTTTGCAGGATATGACTTTCTCATCACTTTTCGTCCAGGGTCGGAAAACAAGAAAGCTGATTCTCTATCCCGGCAAGGCGGAGAGCCCGTGTCTCTCAGAGAAGTCCATGAGTCAATCATCGCTCCGGAGAAGGTACTCTGCGTGGTCAGGGCGGACACGTTTCTACAATCAGTGCGAGCACACCATACCATAGAACAATGGCTCCGTTGGGAAGAACAGGGAGTAGACCGGCATCTGAAAGGTGGATTGGCGTTTGTTCGCGACCGTCTGTTTGTGCCATCGGTGGCGCTCCAGCGTCAGGCCTTCGAGTGGTGTCATGTGTCGCTGTTGGGGGGCCATCCAGGGTGCGCTAAGACTCTTCAGCTTCTCAAACGTCATTTTTGGTGGGACCACATGAAAGAGGACGTCCGAAACCGGATACAACAATGTGACGTGTGCGCACAAGCCAAGGGAGACCGTTCGAAAGCTAAAGGCAAGTTGGTACCCATGCCTACTCCCGCTGGACCCTGGCACAACATCAGCATGGATTTCGTGGTGGGGCTGCCGATGGACCAGGGTTGTAATGCAATCATGGTTGTGGTAGATAGCCTTACGAAAATGGGTCATTTCGTGCCGTGCAAGAACCTTCCTTCGGCCAGTCAAACGGCTCATCTGCAGTTATCCCATGTGATACGCCTACATGGACTCCCGAGAGTGATTGTTTCAGACAGGGGCCCCCAGTTCATAGCACGGTTTTGGAAGGCGTGGTGTAAGGCCCTGCAAATAGAGGTGGCTACCTCCACCAGCTTCCACCCACAGACGGATGGCCAGACCGAGCGTCTCAACCAAACGCTCAAGACCTATCTCCGTTGCTACACCAAGGAAGCCAGCACATCGTGGGTGTCGCTGCTGTGGATGGCGGAACTCTCCTATAACAACTCGTGGCATTGTTCTATCAAGGAAACGCCCTTTCGGGCGAATTATGGTTATCACGCCAAGGGTCTGCCAATGGCATTCCCCGAGGACATCTGGGAGCAGCCCGCGCTGGCTACTCATTTACGGAAGCTGGGTACTCTCCATGAACGCCTCAAGTCAACTCTGGAACACGCCAAAGGCGTCTACAAGGCATGGGCAGACCGCCACAGACGGGACGGGCCTGCGTATCAACCCGGAGACCGCGTATGGCTTTCTACGAAATACCTTCGGTTCAAATTGCGCAGTGTCTTCCATCCACGCTTCATAGGTCCGTATCCCGTGATCCGTCGTGTGGGGTCGGTGGCGTATAAATTCGCCTTGCCCGCGTCGTTACGCATCCATCCGGTGTTCCATTGTGGACTGTTGAAACCTGCTGTTGGGGCCAGGAGGAGGGTGCCCCCGCCGGTACTCCGCGACGGACTGGAGGAGTATGTGGTGAGCAGGGTGTTGGATTCCCGGTACCGGAGAGGGGCCCTGTGGTACCTTCTTGCGTGGAAGGGCTATTCGGCTGCGGAGGATTCCTGGGTGCCGGCATCGGATGTGCACGCCCCAGTGGCGGTGCGTTTGTTTCACGCCCGCTTCCCGGCCAAGCCTGGTCCTAGAAGGCGCATGGCAGGGGGGCATACTGTCAGGCGCTGATCCAGAGCGCCTACCGCACGTTCCGCCATGAAAGAACTACGAGGCCCAGAATCCTCGGCGGTACATAGGCGGGGCGGGAACCAGTGAAATACGCGACTCAGGAGCCAATCGAGGCGCGTAATACTGAATCGAGAAGCACGCTGGTTATTGCTGACCGTTACCGAGCCAAGAAGACGCAAGAGCTCGCGTCTGCGGCTTCGGAGGAAGAGCGGGATTTTGTTCGTGCTGCTAAGACCGCCAAAAGACTCCAGAGCAGGAGTGTTCGGTTCCGACTTTCGGAACTTCCCCGCGGGACGCTGTGGTGAGCGTCGCCGCGTTCTCAGACCACCGGACTCCCACAGGATTCGGAGAGAACTGCCAAGTACCCCGAGCTGGGAGGACTACGCGGAGAATACCAGTGGACTCCACAGAGAGAGAGAGAGACTACTCGACTTCCGGCAAGTAGCGCGTTGTCCGAGGGAGAGGGCAAAGACTCCGTATCCGTACCATTGAGGGTGATGATACCACGAGCTGTATGAAATGTAATACGAGACTTTGTTTAAGTAAGCTCACAGAAAGCGGAAGGGAGGAGAACAATTGTAGGGGAACAATTCATTGATCTCCTTCTTGTTCAGGTCTGATATTTCCTGGACAACGGTGCAAGACATTTGTATTATAGTATCATACCTAAGGGAAGGGATCTTCCAGGTTCACTGAGGGAGGTGGGTTTTGTGCTTCGGAAAGGGCAACGGGAGCAGAAGGAAGTCAATAGAGAGTGTGGAATTGGAGGTGGTGTGTCATCTCAGAGTGTGTTTTTGCTGTGTTTGGAACAGTAAGTTTGAGGTGCCACAGTACACTAGCGAGACCTAATGAGAGTAGGCTGTTGTGATTAATCTTCCTTTGTTTTTCTCTCTCTTACTTTCTCTCTTACTATTCTCTATTCTCTCAGGGCTTCATCTTCCTTGTCCCTCGCCTGATTGTTCTGGCACTCTGTGTTACAATAACCAGAGCCGGAAACGTCGGGGGTGGAACCCTTGTGCCTCACTCGAAGCCCCAGGAACGAAGGCGGTCGTGACACGGTGTGCATGGACTGGCGGTCTGCGTGGACTGGTGCGTGGCTGGTGGTGTGCGTGGACTGGAGCTTGGCTGGCGGTGTGCGTGGAATGGTGCTTGGCTGGCGGTGTGCGTGGACTGGTACTTGGCTGGCGGTGTGCGTGGACTGGTGGTGTGTGTGGACTGGTGCTTGGCTGGTGGTGTCCGTGGACTGGTGCTTGGCTGGTGGTGTGCGTGGACTGGAGCTTGGCTGGTGGTGTGCGTGGAATGGTGCTTGCCTGGCGGTGTGCGTGGACTGGTACTTGGCTGGCGGTGTGCGTGGACTGGTGGTGTGTGCGGACTGGTGCTTGGCTGGTGGTGTCCGTGGAGTGGAGCTTGGCTGGCGGTGTGCGTGGATTGGCGATTGGCTGCCGGTGTGCCTGGACTGGCGATTGGCTGGCGGTGTGCCTGGACTGGCGATTGGCTGGTGGTGAGCCTGGACTGGCGCTTGGCTAGCGGTGTGCGTGGACTGGTGTTTGGCTAGCGGTGTGTGTGGACTGGTGCTTGGCTGGCTGTGTGTGAGTAGTGACTTTCTGCTGGTCACTACACACACTGCTAGCTGAGTGCCACTCCACGCAATCCATCAGCCTGTATAGTTGCTGTGTCTGGATTGTGGGCGTGTGAAAGTGATGGGCCCTTGAATGGCGCTGTGTGCTGGTGTGAGTTTTGTTATGTGATGGGCCCGCGGCTGGCGGTGTGAATGGTTTTGTATGTCTCACACGTATGAAAGGTGTATAAATGGCCTGTAAAGAGGTTGGTGCCTTGTCGTGGCTTTACAGCTCACGAGCTGTGAGTCAATGGTTCAGTTTCTCGCCCTTTCAATTATTACCAGTGCATTTCATTTATGTGAAATCACTTGCTAATACAATTGTATCTACTGAACCATCACTCACCCTCGTGCCAAATCCAACCAGTATGTGTGTGTGCTTGCGGATTAGATGGCTGTGCAGTAATATTTGTCTTTCTGAAGCAGGGTGTACCTTGTCCCTTTTTGGTGAATTTTGTAATTTGTTGCTTTTGTGCTGGTGGTGCGAATGGTCTTGTTTGTATCACGTATGAAAGGTGTGTGAATGGCCTGTAAAGTGGTTGGTGCCTTGACGTGGCTTTACAGCTCACGAGCTGCGAGTCATTGGTTTGGTTTTTTGTGAATTTAATTATTGACAGTGCATTTCATTTTTGTGAAATCTCTTGTTAATAAAATTTAATACACTGAACCATGACTCGCCCTCGTGCCAAATTCAACCAGTATGTGTGTGTGTTTGAGGAATAGATGGTTGTGCAGGAATCTTTGTCTTTAGTTTCACTGCCAAGGTACACTTTCCATGCAAGAATAACCCACCAACTGTAGATATTGTCGAAAACCCATGGGAGTTCATGTTGATGTCTCTCTTGTGAATTCAAATTTTTTTTTTATCCCCAATGTCCTGCAAACCTCAAAATGTCTGCCACATTTTCTTTGCAATAATATTCCAAAATTCTCACGCTGTAGGAACAATAGTTAATCTGGTTTTGCAAGGGGGGTCACTTTGGTTATTGGCCCGGTGCTCGGCGGCCATCTAGGGAAACCTACCAAACCCACACATTTCTGAAAACTAGACACCCGGCGGCTTCCAAGGAAGTATGGCTTGCATGGATCCCCCAACGTTTCCTCAACCTCAATTTTAGCTGAAAAAATCACTTTTTTCACACATTTTGGGGTGGGAAAGTTGTGGCATCACCGGGCTCACACAAATTTACCACCACCCAGCATTCCCCCAGGTCTCCCGGTAAAAATGGTGCCTCACTTGTGTGGGAGGCCCAAGTACCCGCGGCAGGCAAGGGCCCAAAACGTAGTGAGGCGACATCAAAATGGCCTATCGCAAAACCACCTGGTTTTGCAAGGGGGGTCTTTGGCCCGGTGCTCGGCGGCCATCTAGGGAAACCTAACAAACCCACACATTTCTGAAAACTAGACACCCGGCAGCTTCCAGGGAGGTATGGCTTGCGTGGATCCCCCAACGTTTCCTTACCCAGAATCCCCTGCAAACCTCAATTTTAGCTGAAAAAAATCACTTTTTTCACTCATTTTGGGGTGGGAAAGTTGTGTCATCACCGGGCTCACACAAATTTACCACCACCCAGCGTTCCCCCAGGTCTCCCGGTAAAAATGGTGCCTCACTTGTGTGGGAGGCCCAAGTACCCGCGGCAGGCAAGGGCCCAAAACGTAGTGAGGCGACATCAAAATGGCCTATCGCAAAACCACCTGGTTTTGCAAGTGGGGTCACTTTGGTTTTTGGCCCGGTGCTCGGCGGCCATCTAGGGAAACCTACCAAACCCACGCATTTCTGAAAACTAGACACCCGGCGGCTTCCAGGGAGGTATGGCTTGCGTGGATCTCCCAACGTTTCCTTACCCAGAATCCCCTGCAAACTTCAATTTTAGCTGAAAAAATCACTTTTTTCACACATTTTGGGGTGGGAAAGTTGTGGCATCACCGGGCTCACACAAATTTACCACCACCCAGAGTTCCCCCAGGTCTTCCGGTAAAAATGGTGCCTCACTTGTGTGGGAGGCCCAAGTACCCGCGGCAGGCAAGGGCCCAAAACGTAGTGAGGCGACATCAAAATGGCCTATCGCAAAACCACCTGGTTTTGCAAGGGGGGTCACTTTGGTTTTTGGCCCGGTGCTCGGCGGCCATCTAGGGAAACCTACCAAACCCACGCATTTCTGAAAACTAGACACCCGGCGGCTTCCAGGGAGGTATGGCTTGTGTGGATCCCCCAACGTTTCCTTACCTTGGTTTTTAGGCAATACATTCCTAGTAAGAGGGCACGCTATGGAATAAAGCTGTATATGCTGTGTGACAGTAGGACTGGATATGTCTCTAATTTCAGGGTGTACACCGGTAAGGAATCTAGGATTAACCTCCCTGGTTGTCCGTCCACTTTTGGAGTGACTGAGAAAATTGTTTGGGAACTTGGTAGAGGATTTTTTAACAAAGGCCACCATTTATATGTAGATAACTTCTACACTGGTGTGCGGTTGTTCAGGGAATTGGCCAAAGTGGACACTCTTGCTTGTGGCACAATCCGCTCTAACCGTAAAGGTTTCCCGAAAGAACTTGTTTGTCAAAAGCTTGTGCGGGGACAGTGCAGTGCGTTGCGTTGCCAGGAGCTTCTTGCTGTGAAGTTTACAGACAGGAGAGATGTCTACATGCTGACTACCATCCATGATGAAAGCACTGCACCTGTGACTGTTTGGGGTCAGGTCGCTGAAGCGCGCAAACCTGTGTGCATTTTAGACTATAATAGGTACATGGGTGGTGTTGACAGAGTGGATCAGAGGTTGGAACCTTACACTGCTCTTCGTAAGGCTTACATTTGGTACAAGAAGTTGGCTATCCATCTTTTCCACTTGGCAATGTTTAATGCTTTTGTTGTGTTCCAGGATTCTTGCCCTGAGTCAAAGATGACTTTTGCTAAGTTTCAGGAGTCTGTAATAGGCAGCCTTGTTGTAGTGGAACAGGCAAGTGTTCCTAGAGTTGGAGTGGTGGAGGATGTTGCTAGATTGAAAGAACGCCACTTTCCAGATCACATTCCTACCACACTCGCAAAAGGTTTTCCCAGTAGGAGATGTAGAGTCTGTTGGCGAAGAGGTTCGTGGAAGGAGAGTCGTATGTACTGCCCCGACTGTCCTTCTCATCCTGCACTGTGTCTCCCTGCTTGTTTTAGAGCGTACCACACGCGAAAGAATTTTTGGGAGCATTCATGAGTGGTAAAGTGAACTGCCTGGTCTGTATTCTTTGGATAATTTGATTCTGTTTCAAGGTTGGTGTTTGTGCAATGTATTTAGTTGCTGATTTTCTGTTAGAAGATTTGTATCTATTTGCGATTTGTATTTGTTTTTATTTTTTTCTAAAAAAATCCTACATGTGATGGCGGTGTGTGTAGGCTTGCGCTTGGCTGTTGGTGTGTGTGGACTGGCACTTGGTTGGTGGTGTGCGTGGAATGGTGCTTGGCTGGCGGTGTGCGTGGTCTGGTGGTGTGCATGGACTGGCGGTCTGCGTGGACTGGTGCATGGCTGGTGGTGTGCGTGGACTGGAGCTTGGCTGGCGGTGTGCGTGGACTGGTACTTGGCTGGCGGTGTGCGTGGACTGGTGGTGTGTGTGGACTGGTGCTTGGCTGGTGGTGTCCGTGGACTGGAGCTTGGCTGGTGGTGTGCGTGGACTGGAGCTTGGCTGGCGGTGTGCGTGGAATGGTGCTTGCCTGGCGGTGTGCGTGGACTGGTACTTGGCTGGCGGTGTGCGTGGACTGGTGGTGTGTGCGGACTGGTGCTTGGCTGGTGGTGTCCGTGGAGTGGAGCTTGGCTGGCGGTGTGCGTGGATTGGCGATTGGCTGCCGGTGTGCCTGGACTGGCGATTGGCTGGCGGTGTGCCTGGACTGGCGATTGGCTGGTGGTGTGCCTGGACTGGCGCTTGGCTAGCGGTGTGCGTGGACTGGCGTTTGGCTAGCGGTGTGTGTGGACTGGTGCTCGGCTGGCTGTGTGTGACTAGTGACTTTCTGCTGGTCACTACACACACTGCTAGCTGAGTGCCACTCCACGCAATCCATCAGCCTGTGTAGTTGCTGTGTCTGGATTGTGGGCGTGTGAAAGTGATGGGCCCTTGAATGGCGCTGTGTGCTGGTGTGAGTTTTGTTATGTGATGGGCCCGCGGCTGGTGGTGTGAATGGTTTTGTATGTCTCACACGTATGAAAGGTGTATAAATGGCCTGTAAAGTGATTGGTGCCTTGTCGTGGCTTTACAGCTCACGAGCTGTGAGTCAATGGTTCAGTTTCTCGCCCTTTCAATTATTACCAGTGCATTTCATTTATGTGAAATCACTTGCTAATACAATTGTATCTACTGAACCATCACTCACCCTCGTGCCAAATCCAACCAGTATGTGTGTGTGCTTGCGGATTAGATGGCTGTGCAGTAATATTTGTCTTTCTGAGGCAGGGTGTACCTTGTCCCTTTTTGGTGAATTTTGTAATTTGTTGCTTTTGTGCCTGGTGGTGCGAATGGTCTTGTTTGTATCACGTATGAAAGGTGTGTGAATGGCCTGTAAAGTGGTTGGTGCCTTGACGTGGCTTTACAGCTCACGAGCTGCGAGTCATTGGTTTGGTTTTTTGTGAATTTAATTATTGACAGTGCATTTCATTTTTGTGAAATCTCTTGTTAATAAAATTTAATACACTGAACCATGACTCACCCTCGTGCCAAATCCAACCAGTATGTGTGTGTGTTTGAGGAATAGATGGTTGTGCAGGAATCTTTGTCTTTAGTTTCTCTGCCAAGGTTCACTTTCCATGCAAGAATAACCCACCAACTGTAGATATTGTCGAAAACCCATGGGAGTTCATGTTGATGTGTCTCTTGTGAATTCAAAAAATGTTTTTATCCCCAATGTCCTGCAAACCTCAAAATGTCTGCCACATTTTCTTTGCAATATTATTCCAAAATTCTCACGCTGTAGGAACAATAGTTAATCTGGTTTTGCAAGGGGGTCACTTTGGTTTTTGGCCCGGTGCTCGGCGGCCATCTAGGGAAACCTACCAAACCCACAAATTTCTGAAAACTAGACACCGGGCGGCTTCCAGGGAGGTATGGCTTGCGTGGATCCCCCAACGTTTCCTTACCCAGAATCCCCTGCAAACCTCAATTTTAGCAGAAAAAATGACTTTTTTCACACATTTTGGGGTGGGAAAGTTGTGGCATCACCGGGCTCACACAAATGTACCACCACCCAGCGTTCCCCCAGGTCTCCCGGTAAAAATGGTGCCTCACTTGTGTGGGAGGCCCAAGTACCCGCGGCAGGCAAGGGCCCAACACGCAGTGAGGCGACATCAAAATGGCCTATCGCAAAACCACCTGGTTTTGCAAGGGGGTCACTTAGGTTTTTGGCCCGGTGCTCGGCGGCCATCTAGGGAAACATACCAAACCCATGCATTTCTGAAAACTAGACACCCGGCCGCTTCCAGGGAGGTATGGCTTGCGTGGATCCCCCAATGTTTCCTTACCCAGAATCTCCTGCAAACCTCAATTTTTGCTGAAAAAATGACTTTTTTCACACATTTTGGGGTGGGAAAGTAGTGGCATCACCAGGCTCACACAAATTTACCACCACCTAGCGTTGCCCCAGGTCTCCCGGTAAAAATGGCGCCTCACTTGTGTGGGAGGCCCAAGTACCCGCGGCAGGCAAGGGCCCAAAACGTAGTGAGGCAACATCAAAATGGCCTATCGCAAAACCACCTGGTTTTGCAAGGGGGTCACTTTGGTTTTTGGCCCGGTGCTCGGCGGCCATCTAGGGAAACCTACCAAACCCATGCATTTCTGAAAACTAGATACCCGGCGGCTTCCAGGGAGGTATGGCTTGCATGGATCCCCCAACGTTTCCTTACCCAGAATCCCCTGCAAACCTCAATTTTAGCTGAAAAAATCACTTTTTTCACACATTTTGGGGTGGGAAAGTTGTGGCATCACCGGGCTCACACAAATTTACCACCACCCAGCGTTCCCCCAGGTCTCCCGGTAAAAATGGTGCCTCACTTGTGTGGGAGGCCCAAGTACCTGCGGCAGGCAAGGGCCCAAAACGTAGTGAGGCGACATCAAAATGGCCTATCGCAAAACCACCTGATTTTGCAAGGGGGGTCACTTTGGTTTTTGGCCCGGTGCTCGGCGGCCATCTAGGGAAACCTACCAAACCCACACATTTCTGAAAACTAGACACCCGGCGGCTTCCAGGGAGGTATGGCTTGCGTTGATCCCCCAACGTTTCCTTACCCAGAATCCCCTGCAAACCTCAATTTTAGCTGAAAAAATCACTTTTTTCACACATTTTGGGGTGGGAAAGTTGTGGCATCACCGGGCTCACACAAATTTACCACCACCCAGCGTTCCCCCAGGTCTCCCGGTAAAAATGGTGCCTCACTTGTGTGGGAGGCCCAAGTACCCGCGGCAGGCAAGGGCCCAAAACGTAGTGAGGCGACATCAAAATGGCCTATCGCAAAACCACCTGGTTTTGCAAGGGGGGTCACTTTGGTTTTTGGCCCGGTGCTCGGCGGCCATCTAGGGAAACCTACCAAACCCATGCATTTCTGAAAACTAGACACCCGGCGGCTTCCAGGGAGGTATGGCTTGCGTGGATCCCCCAACGTTTCCTTACCCAGAATCCCCTGCAAACCTAAATTTTAGCTGAAAAAATCACTTTTTTCACACATTTTGGGGTGGGAAAGTTGTGGCATCACCGGGCTCACACAAATTTACCACCACCCAGCGTTCCCCCAGGTCTTCCGGTAAAAAGGGTGCCTCACTTGTGTGGGAGGCCCAAGTACCCGCGGCAGGCAAGGGCCCAAAACGCAGTGAGGCGACATCAAAATGGCCTATCGCAAAACCACCTGGTTTTGCAAGGGGGGTCACTTAGGTTTTTGGCCCGGTGCTCGGCGGCCATCTAGGGAAACCTATCAAACCCATGCATTTCTGAAAACTAGACACCCGGCGGCTTCCAGGGAGGTATGGCTTGCGTGGATCCCCCAACGTTTCCTTACCCAGAATCCCCTGCAAACCTCAATTTTTGCTGAAAAAATCACTTTTTTCACACATTTTGGGGTGGGAAAGTTGTGGCATCACCGGGCTCACACAAATTTACCACCATCCAGCGTTCCCCCAGGTCTCCCGGTAAAAATGGTGCCTCACTTGTGTGGGAGGCCCAAGTACCCGCGGCAGGAAAGGGCCCAAAACGAAGTGAGGCGACATCAAAATGGACTATCGCAAAACCACCTGGTTTTGCAAGGGGGGTCACTTTGGTTTTTGGCCCGGTGCTCGGCGGCCATCTAGGGAAACCTACCACACCCACACATTTCTGAAAACTAGCCACCCGGCGGCTTCCAGGGAGGTATGGCTTGCGTTGATCCCCCAACGTTTCCTTACCCAGAATCCCCTGCAAACCTCAATTTTAGCTGAAAAAATCACTTTTTTCACACATTTTGGGGTGGGAAAGTTGTGGCATCACCGGGCTCACACAAATTTACCACCACCCAGCGTTCCCCCAGGTCTTCCGGTAAAAATGGTGCCTCACTTGTGTGGGAGGCCCAAGTACCCGCGGCAGGCAAGGGCCCAAAACGCAGTGAGGCGACATCAAAATGGCCTATCGCAAAACCACCTGGTTTTGCAAGGGGGGTCACTTAGGTTTTTGGCCCGGTGCTCGGCGGCCATCTAGGGAAACCTACCAAACCCATGCATTTCTGAAAACTAGACACCCGGCGGCTTCCAGGGAGGTATGGCTTGCGTGGATCCCCCAACGTTTCCTTACCCAGAATCCCCTGCAAACCTCAATTTTTGCTGAAAAAATCACTTTTTTCACACATTTTGGGGTGGGAAAGTTGTGGCATCACCGGGCTCACACAAATTTACCACCACCCAGCATTCCCCCAGGTCTCCCGGTAAAAATGATGCCTCACTTGTGTGGGAGGCCCAAGTACCCGCGGCAGGCAAGGGCCCAAAACGAAGTGAGGCGACATCAAAATGGCCTATCGCAAAACCACCTGGTTTTGCAAGGGGGGTCACTTTGGTTTTTGGCCCGGTGCTCGGCGGCCATCTAGGGAAACCTACCAAACCCACGCATTTCTGAAAACTAGACACCCGGCGCCTTCCAGGGAGGTATGGCTTGCATGGATCCCCCAAAGTTTCCTTACCCAGAATCCCCTGCAAACCTCAATTTTAGCTGAAAAAATCACTTTTTTCACACATTTTGGGGGGGGGGGGAAGTTGTGGCATCACCGGGCTCACACAAATTTACCACCACCCAGCGTTCCCCCAGGTCTCCCGGTAGAAATGGTGCCTCACTTGTGTGGGAGGCCCAAGTACCCGCGGCAGGCAAGGGCCCAAAACGTAGTGAGGCGACATCAAAATGGCCTATCGCAAAACCACCTGGTTTTGCAAGGGGTGTCACTTTGGTTTTTGGCCCGGTGCTCGGCGGCCATCTAGGGAAACCTACCAAACCCATGCATATCTGAAAACTAGGCACCCGGCGGCTTCCAGGGAGGTATGGCTTGCGTGGATCCCCCAACGTTTCCTTACCCAGAATCCCCTGCAAACCTCAATTTTAGCCAAAAAAATCACTTTTTTCACACATTTTGGGGTGGGAAAGTTGTGGCATCACCGGGCTCACACAAATTTACCACCACCCAGCGTTCCCCCAGGTCTTCCGGTAAAAATGGTGCCTCACTTGTGTGGGAGGCCCAAGTACCCGCGGCAGGCAAGGGCCCAAAACGTAGTGAGGCGACATCAAAATGGCCTATCGCAAAACCACCTGGTTTTGCAAGGGGGGTCACTTTGGTTTTTGGCCCGGTGCTCGGCGGCCATCTAGGGAAACCTACCAAACCCATGCATATCTGAAAACTAGGCACCCGGCGGCTTCCAGGGAGGTATGGCTTGCGTGGATCCCCCAACGTTTCCTTACCCAGAATCCCCTGCAAACCTCAATTTTAGCCCAAAAAATCACTTTTTTCACACATTTTGGGGTGGGAAAGTTGTGGCATCACCGGGCTCACACAAATTTACCACCACCCAGCGTTCCCCCAGGTCTCCCGGTAAAAATGGTGCCTCACTTGTGTGGGAGGCTCAAGTACCCGCGGCAGGCAAAGGCCCAAAACGCAGTGAGGCGACATCAAAATGGCCTATCGCAAAACCACCTGGTTTTGCAAGGGGGGTCACTTTTTTTGGCCCGGTGCTCGGCCGCCATCTAGGGAAACCTACCAAACCCATGCATTTCTGAAAACTAGACACCCGGTGGCTTCCAGGGAGGTATGGCTTGCGTGGATCCCCCAACGTTTCCTTACCCAGAATCCCCTGCAAACCTCAATTTTAGCTGAAAAAATGACTTTTTTCACACATTTTGGGGTGGGAAAGTTGTGGCATCACCGGGCTCACACAAATTTACCACCACCCAGCATTCCCCCAGGTCTCCCGGTAAAAATGGTGCCTCACTTGTGTGGGAGGCCCAAGTACCCGCGGCAGGCAAGGGCCCAAAACGTAGTGAGTCGACATCAAAATGGCCTATCGCAAAACCACCTGGTTTTGCAAGTAGGGTCACTTTGGTTTTTGGCCCGGTGCTCGGCGGCCATCTAGGGAAACCTACCAAACCCATGCATTTCTGAAAACTAGACACCCGGCGGCTTTCAGGGAGGTATGGCTTGCATGGATCCCCTAACGTTTCCTTACCCAGAATCCCCTGCAAACCTCAATTTTAGCTGAAAAAATCACTTTTTTCACACATTTTGGGGTGGGAAAGATGTGGCATCACCGGGCTCACACAAATTTACCACCACCCAGCGTTCCCCCAGGTCTTCCAGTAAAAATGGTGCCTCACTTGTGTGGGAGGCCCAAGTACCCGCGGCAGGCAAAGGCCCAGAACGTAGTGAGGCGACATCAAAATGGCCTATCGCAAAACCACCTGGTTTTGCAAGGGGGGTCACTTTGGTTTTTGGCCCGGTGCTCGGCGGCCATCTAGGGAAACCTACCAAACCCACGCATTTCTGAAAACTAGACACCCGGCGGCTTCCAGGGAGGTATCGCTTGCATGGATCCCCCAACGTTTCCTTACCCAGAATCCCCTGCAAACCTCAATTTTAGCTGAAAAAATGACTTTTTTCACACATTTTGGGGTGGGAAAGTTGTGGCATCACTGGGCTCACACAAATTTACCACCACCCAGCGTTCCCCCAGGTCTCCCGGTAAAAATGGTGCCTCACTTGTGTGGGAGGCCCAAGTACCCGCGGCAGGCAAAGGCCCAAAACGCAGTGAGGCGACATCAAAATGGCCTATCGCAAAACCACCTGGTTTTGCAAGGGGGTCACTTAGGTTTTTGGTCCGGTGCTCGGCGGCCATCTAGGGAAACCTACCAAACCCACGCATTTCTGAAAACTAGACACCCGGCGGCTTCCAGGGAGGTATGGCTTGCGTGGATCTCCCCAACGTTTCCTTACCCAGAATCCCCTGCAAACCTCAATTTTAGCTGAAAAAATCACTTTTTTCACACATTTTGGGGTGGGAAAGTAGTGGCATCACCGGGCTCACACAAATTTACCACCACCCAGCGTTCCCCCGGGTCTCCCGGTAAAAATGGTGCCTCACTTGTGTGGGAGGCCCAAGTACCCGCGGCAGGCAAGGGCCCAAAACGTAGTGAGGCGACATCAAAATGGCCTATCGCAAAACCACCTGGTTTTGCAAGGGGGGTCACTTTGGTTTTTGGCCCGGTGCTCGGCTGCCATCTAGGGAAACCTACCAAACACACGCATTTCTGAAAACTAGACACCCGGCGGCTTCCAGGGAGGTATGGCTTGCGTGGATCCCCCAACGTTTCCTTACCCAGAATCCCCTGCAAACCTCAATTTTAGCTGAAAAAATCACTTTTTTCACACATTTTGGGGTGGGAAAGTTGTGGCATCACCGGGCTCACACAAATTTACCACCACCCAGCGTTCCCCCAGGTCTCCCGGTAAAAATGGTGCCTCACTTGTGTGGGAGGCCCAAGTACCCGCGGCAGGCAAGGGCCCAAAACGTAGTGAGGCGACATCAAAATGGCCTATCGCAAAACCACCTGGTTTTGCAAGGGGGGTCACTTAGGTTTTTGGCCCGGTGCTCAGCGGCCAGCTAGGGAAACCTACAAAACCCACGCATTTCTGAAAACTAGACACCCGCGGCTTCCAGGGAGGTATGGCTTGCGTGGATCCCCCAACGTTTCCTTACCCAGAATCCCCTGCAAACCTCAATTTTTGCTGAAAAAATCACTTTTTTCACACATTTTGGGGTGGGAAAGTAGTGGCATCACCGGGCTCACACAAATTTACCACCACCCAGCGTTCCCCCAGGTCTCCCGGTGACAATGGCGCCTCACTTGTGTGGGAGGCCCAAGTACCCGCGGCAGGCAAGGGCCCAAAACGTAGTGAGGCGACATCAAAATGGCCTATCGCAAAACCACCTAGTTTTGCAAGGGGGGTCACTTTGGTTTTTGGCCTGGTGCTCGGCGGCCATCTAGGGAAACCTACCAAACCCATGCATTTCTGAAAACTAGACACCCGGCGGCTTCCAGGGAGGTATAACTTGCGTGGATCCCCCAACGTTTCCTTACCCAGAATCCCCTGCAAACCTCAATTTTAGCTGAAAAAATGACTTTTTTCACACATTTTGGGGTGGGAAAGTTGTGCCATCACTGGGCTCACACAAATTTACCACCACCCAGCATTACCCCAGGTCTCCCGGTAAAAATGGTGCCTCACTTGTGTGGGAGGCCCAAGTACCCGCGGCAGGCAAAGGCCCAAAACGCAGTGAGGCGACATCAAAATGGCCTATCGCAAAACCACCTGGTTTTGCAAGGGGGTCACTTAGGTTTTTGGCCCGGTGCTCGGCGGCCATCTAGGGAAACCTACCAAACCCACGCATTTCTGAAAACTAGACACCCGGCGGCTTCCAGGGAGGTATGGCTTGCGTGGATCTCCCCAACGTTTCCTTACCCAGAATCCCCTGCAAACCTCAATTTTTGCTGAAAAAATCACTTTTTTCACACATTTTGGGGTGGGAAAGTAGTGGCATCACCGGGCTCACACAAATTTACCACCACCCAGCGTTCCCCCAGGTCTCCCGGTAAAAATGGTGCCTCACTTGTGTGGGAGGCCCAAGTACCCGCGGCAGGCAAGGGCCCAAAACGTAGTGAGGCGACATCAAAATGGCCTATCGCAAAACCACCTGGTTTTGCAAGGGGGGTCACTTTGGTTTTTGGCCCGGTGCTCGGCGGCCATCTAGGGAAACCTACCAAACACACACATTTCTGAAAACTAGACACCCAGCGGCTTCCAGGGAGGTATGGCTTGCGTGGATCCCCCAACGTTTCCTTACCCAGAATCCCCTGCAAACCTCAATTTTAGCTGAAAAAATCACTTTTTTCACACATTTTGGGGTGGGAAAGTTGTGGCATCACCGGGCTCACACAAATTTACCACCACCCAGCGTTCCCCCAGGTCTCCCGGTAAAAATGGTGCCTCACTTGTGTGGGAGGCCCAAGTACCCGCGGCAGGCAAGGGCCCAAAACGTAGTGAGGCGACATCAAAATGGCCTATCGCAAAACCACCTGGTTTTGCAAGGGGGGGTCACTTTGGTTTTTGGCCCGGTGCTCAGCGGCCATCTAGGGAAACCTACAAAACCCACGCATTTCTGAAAACTAGACACCCGGCGGCTTCCAGGGAGGTATGGCTTGCGTGGATCCCCCAACGTTTCCTTACCCAGAATCCCCTGCAAACCTCAATTTTAGCTGAAAAAATGACTTTTTTCACACATTTTGGGGTGGGAAAGTTGTGGCATCACTGGGCTCACACAAATTTACCACCACCCAGCGTTCCCCCAGGTCTCCCGGTAAAAATGGTGCCTCACTTGTGTGGGAGGCCCAAGTACCCGCGGCAGGCAAAGGCCCAAAACGCAGTGAGGAGACATCAAAATGGCCTATCGCAAAACCACCTGGTTTTGCAAGGGGGTCACTTAGGTTTTTGGCCCGGTGCTCGGCGGCCATCTAAGGAAACCTACCAAACCCACGCATTTCTGAAAACTAGACACCCGGCGGCTTCCAGGGAGGTATGGCTTGCGTGGATCTCCCCAACGTTTCCTTACCCAGAATCCCCTGCAAACCTCAATTTTTGCTGAAAAAATCACTTTTTTCAAACATTTTGGGGTGAGAAAGTAGTGGCATCACCGGGCTCACACAAATTTACCACCACTCAGCGTTCCCCCAGGTCTCCCGGTGACAATGGCGCCTCACTTGTGTGGGAGGCCCAAGTACCCGCGGCAGGCAAGGGCCCAAAACGTAGTGAGGCGACATCAAAATGGCCTATCGCAAAACCACCTGGTTTTGCAAGGGGGGTCACTTTGGTTTTTGGCCTGGTGCTCGGCGGCCATCTAGGGAAACCTACCAAACCCATGCATTTCTGAAAACTAGACACCCGGCGGCTTCCAGGGAGGTATAACTTGCGTGGATCCCCCAACGTTTCCTTACCCAGAATCCCCTGCAAACCTCAATTTTAGTTGAAAAAAGGACTTTTTTCACACATTTTGGGGTGGGAAAGTTGTGGCATCACCGGGCTCACACAAATTTACGACCACCCAGCGTTCCCCTAGGTCTCCCGGTAAAAATGGTGCCTCACTTGTGTGGGAGGCCCAAGTACCCGCGGCAGGCAAGGGCCCAAAACGTAGTGAGGCGACATCAAAATGGCGTATCGCAAAACCACCTGGTTTTGCAAGGGGGGTCACTTAGGTTTTTGGCCCGGTGCTCGGCGGCCATCTAGGGAAACCTACCAAACCCATGCATTTCTGAAAACTAGACACCCGGCGGCTTCCAGGGAAATATGGCTTGCGTTGATCCCCCAACGTTTCCTTACCCAGAATCCCCTGCAAACCTCAATTTCAGCTGAAAAAATCACCTTTTTCACACATTTTGGGGTGGGAAAGTTGTGGCATCACCGGGCTCACACAAATTTACCACCACCCAGCATTCCCCCAGGTCTCCCGGTAAAAATGGTGCCTCACTTGTGTAGGAGGCCCAAGTACCCGCGGCAGGCAAGGGCCCAAAACGCAGTGAGGCGACATCAAAATGTCCTATCGCAAAACCACCTGGTTTTGCAAGGGGGGTCACTTAGGTTTTTGGCCTGGTGCTCGGCGGCCATCTAGGGAAACCTACCAAACCCATGCATTTCTGAAAACTAGACACCCGGCGGCTTCCAGGGAGGTATAACTTGCATGGATCCCCCAACGTTTCCTTACCCAGAATCCCCTGCAAACCTCAATTTTAGTTGAAAAAAGGACTTTTTTCACACATTTTGGGGTGGGAAAGTTGTGGCATCACCGGGCTCACACAAATTTACGACCACCCAGCGTTCCCCCAGGTCTCCCGGTAAAAATGGCACCTCACTTGTGTGGGAGGCCCAAGTACCCGCGGCAGGCAAGGGCCCAAAACGTAGTGAGGCGACATCAAAATGGCCTATCTCAAAACCACCTGGTTTTGCAAGGGGGGTCACTTAGGTTTTTGGCCCGGTGCTCGGCGGCCATCTAGGGAAACCTACCAAACCCATGCATTTCTGAAAACTAGACACCCGGCGGCTTCCAGGGAAATATGGCTTGCGTGGATCCCCCAACGTTTCCTTACCCAGAATCCCCTGCAAACCTCAATTTTAGCTGAAAAAATCACCTTTTTCACACATTTTGGGGTGGGAAAGTTGTGGCATCACCGGGCTCACACAAATTTACCACCACCCAGCGTTCCCCCAGGTCTCCCGGTAAAAATGGTGCCTCACTTGTGTAGGAGGCCCAAGTACCCGCAGCAGGCAAGGGCCCAAAACGGAGTGAGGCGACATCAAAATGGCCTATCGCAAAACCACCTGGTTTTGCAAGGGGGGTCACTTAGGTTTTTGGCCCGGTGCTCGGCGGCCATCTAGGGAAACCTACCAAACCCATGCATTTCTGAAAACTAGACACCCGGCGGCTTCCAGGGAAATATGGCTTACGTTGATCCCCCAACGTTTCCTTACCCAGAATCCCCTGCAAACCTCAATTTTTGCTGAAAAAAGCACTTTTTTCACACAGTTTGGGGTGGGAAAGTAGTGGCATCACCGGGCTCACACAAATTTACCACCACCCAGCATTCCCCCAGGTCTCCCGGTAAAAATGGCACCTCACTTGTGTGGGAGGCCCAAGTACCCGCGGCAGGCAAGGGCCCAAAACGTAGTGAGGCGACATCAAAATGGCCTATCTCAAAACCACCTGGTTTTGCAAGGGGGGTCACTTTGGTTTTTGGCCCGGTGCTCGGCGGCCATCTAGGGAAACCTACCAAACCCATGCATTTCTGAAAACTAGACACCCGGCGGCTTCCAGGGAGGTATGGCTTGCGTGGATCCCCCAACGTTTCCTTACCCAGAATCCCCTGCAAACCTCAATTTTAGCTGAAAAAATCACCTTTTTCACACATTTTGGGGTGGGAAAGTTGTGGCATCACCGGGCTCACACAAATTTACCACCACCCAGCGTTCCCCCAGGTCTCCCGGTAAAAATGGTGCCTCACTTGTGTAGGAGGCCCAAGTACCCGCCGCAGGCAAGGGCCCAAAACGCAGTGAGGCAACATCAAAATGGCCTATCGCAAAACCACCTGGTTTTGCAAGGGGGGTCACTTTGGTTTTTGGCCCGGTGCTCGGCGGCCATCTAGGGAAATGTTAGAGTCGGGGATCTCTGGTTGGCGCAAGGTTGCCCTTGTGTCAAGCAGGAACCCTCTCCTCCACGTCAGGGCGCAGGATAACCCCTTGCGAATGACCCTTGCTCACCCTCTAGGTGCGTGGCGTGAGCAGCCAAGGCGATTCCTCAGGCGTTGTTGGTTAAGCACTTACAATCACACACACAGTAAATACATCAATCCCCCCAGAAACGGACACCAGACTTGGATATATATAAAAATACGATTCTTTATGTAAAAATAGGGTATATATATCTCAGCAGACTTATCACAAGACCAATAACGTTTTCGCTATGCCACCAGGTTGTAAAGCAGGCAAATGTTCTTGGTTCGTGGTTTCAAATGGATAGTTCGTAGTCTCTTTACTTGTAGTTCCAGTACTCACAGAGATCGGTTCCTGCGAACGGGGAAATAAGGCGTTGCGGGCCCCGAGCTCGATACTGGACTTCTTTCGTGATTAGGAGAGTCGGCACAGGTCGGTGCGACTCTCAGCTTGGGAAGTGTTCTTGGGTCCTCAATCAGCAGGTGTGGGCACGTAGGCAGGCGCGGCCAGCGACCCTTTAGCACGGCGGTGCAGGAGGGTCTCCACAGCGGGGGCGGCGCGGCCTGAGATGTCCGGGGATAGCGAAGCGGGGTCACAGGGCACAGTCAGTGCAACTGGATGACCCGGCGTAGATCACAGTCGTCGGACGGCTTCCGGCAGGAGGGGTGATAGCGCGTTCAGCGCACTCCAATGGCAGGCGGTGACAGGGGTGCAGGCGGCCTGGCCCGGGGACAGAGAGCGGCTCCGGACGGAGCGGGGCTCTCACGGGATTGCGGCAGGCGAGCTCCTGAGTGTCACGGCCCTAGGAGGGGCGATGAGGGGCGCAGTCTCTTTTCCGGCGGGATGCACACACGGCTCGAATTGGAGGACGAGCAAGAAGCACAGAGAACCCACTGGTCCTGGGGTTCAGTTCAGGGGGCAAGCTCAGATCAAGCCCTTGGAGAATGTTCAAGCACAAAGTAGCAAAGTCTTTTCAGTAAGTCTCTTCCTCTCCTTTCTCAGCAAGGCAGGCAGCAGGCCAGCTCCTCCAGCGTCTCCTTCTCCTTCTAGTCGGGCAGAGGTTCTTTGTGGTAAACAGGATTCTGATTTCTTAGGAGCCAGGCTCCTACTTTTATACCATGATTCTTTTGTTCTTTAGCGCCAGGGGTCCTAGGCCTGGCTCAGTCCAGTTCTGGAGCACTTTGTTATGGTGACTCTGCTCTTTCCTCTCAGCAGCAGGGCAGAGACATCAGCCGCCCCACAGGGGGTGGCGCCGGCTTTGTGGTGGCAGAGCACAGGTCTATTCAAGAGTCAAGGTGTACTCCTCCTACCCATCCAGGTGTAATCTCTCTACCCACCACCTGGCAGCCAACCTGTCTCTGGGGATTCCCCAACCCTGCTCCTTACGGTTGCCAGGCAGAACACATACACACAGCAGAGGCGGACTGAGATGGTCAGGTCAGTAAATACTAACTTTCTAAAAGTAGTATTTACAAACCCAGGATATTAAAATAGACTTGACTACAAGAAGTATTTTACCATCCTGAGTTCAGGCATACTAAACTTGACACTTCTACCATGCTCTCTGAGTCCACTGGGGTCACAGCGTCGGCGTGATCCCGGCAGCCCATTCCGGCCTATGGAGAGCAGGTAGCCTTCAATAGTGAAGAACGAAAATGGCTGTAATTCACTACTAAGACATGCCACACACATCAGGGCATGTCCTACCTTAGGCCTACAATGCACCCTGCCCTTGGGCCTACCAGAGGGGTGGCTAATATGTAGGTAAGGGAAGGTTTAGGGACTGGCAAGTGGGGGCACTTGCGTAGTCAGCGCGACGGTCCCGGACCGCGCACAGGGTCTGCGGTGGCAGACCCTAGACCCACTTTACAAGGCCGCTCCTGTGGGTGGCGCAACCAGCGCTGCAAGCCCACCAGCAGCATTGGCATTCACGAGCCCTGGCACCCCTGGTGCACTTTACTGGGGACTGACAGTGAATCCAATAAACCAATCATGGACATCAATTACAGGTACACTTTACCTAGGGAGCACTTGCACTGCGGCACGGATTAGCCGTGGCGCAGTGCCCTGAGCGGACAACACCAGCAAAACAATCGAGGCACACCATCAAAAAGTGGAAGGGAAACTCACGCCAAGGTGCCAGGTCTAACACGTGTCCCCTCCAGCTGAAATGTGGGGGGAACTACCCTTGCCCAGGGGGTTCCTCATCACTAAGGCGGAAATACCTGGACAGACCGTCAGCGTTGGCGTGATCTGTACCAGGACGGTGTTCCACCGTAAAGTCCATACCCTGTAGGGAGATGGACCACCTCAACAGCTTCGGGTTTTCACCCCTCATTTGCATCAACCATCTGAGGGGCCTGTGGTCCGTCTGAACCCGGAAGTGAGACCCAAACAAGTAGGGTCTTAGCTTCTTCAGCGCCCAGACCACAGCAAATGCTTCTCGCTCAATTGCACTCCACCTACTTTCCCGTGGAAGTAACCTCCTACTGATGAAGGCTACGGGTTGGTCCCAGCCCTCCTCAGTCATCTGTGAAAGAACAGCCCCTACACCATGCTCTGAAGCGTCTGTCTGCACTAGGAATTCCTTGGAGAAGTCAGGGGCCAAGAGCACGGGCGCCGTGCACATGGCAGTCTTCAGGGTGTCGAAAGCTTTCTGACAGGTGTCAGTCCAAATCACGTTCCTGGGCTGCTTCTTGGAAGTCAGCTCTGTCAAGGGGGCAACGATCGTTCCATAGCCCTTGACAAACCTCCTGTAGTACCCAGTGAGCCCCAGGAAGGCCCTCACTGCGGTCTGCGTCTTGGGGGGTTCCCAAGCCAGGATGGTCTCAATTTTGGGTTGCAAGGGTGCCACCTTGCCACTCCCCACTTGGTGTCCCAAGTACACCACGGAACCCTGCCCGATCTGGCACTTGGTGCCTTGATCGTGAGGCCTGCTCGGCGCAGCGCCATCAACACTTCCCAGAGGTGGCGCAGGTGTTCAGGCCAGGTGGCACTGAACACTGCGATGTCATCCAGGTAGGCGGCACTGAACGCATCCAGCCCAACCAGTACCTGGTTGACCAACCTCTGAAAGGTGGCAGGGGCATTCTTCATCCCAAATGGCATGACTCGGAACTGGAAGTGCCCATCTGGTGTAGAGAATGCGGACCTCTCTTTGGCCCCATCGGTCAAGGCGATCTGCCAGTACCCAGACGTTAAATCAAACGTGCTGAGGAACCGGGCAGCCCCCAGCCGATCAATGAGCTCATCAGCTCTGGGGATGGGGTGCGCGTCAGTCTTCGTGACTGAATTGAGTCCTCTGTAGTCCACACAGAACCGGAGTTCAGGTGTGGCTCCCGGCGCAGCAGCCTTTGGGACCAAGACCACGGGGCTGGACCAAGGACTGCTGGAGGACTCAACCACCCCTAGTGCAAGCATCTTGGAGACCTCCTCCTTGATGCAAGCTCTGACCCTGTCAGTTACCCTGTAAGCCTTGTGCTTCACAGGTAAGCTGTCTCCTGTGTCCACATCATGGACGCACCAATCTGTGACACCAGGAACCAGGGAGAATCGGTCGGAAAATTGTCCCAGCAAGTGGCGGCAATCTTCCTGTTGTTCGGGCGTCAGGGTGGGTGAGAGGTTAACTCCATCCACTGACCCATCTTTCTCAGAGGCCACTAAGAGGTCAGGAAGAGGCTCGGTCTCCTCTTCCATTCCATCATCAGTGGCCAGCAGCATGCCCACTTCGGTCCTCTCCAAGTGGGGCTTAAGGCGGTTAACATGTAGGACCCTCAAAGGGTTCCTGGGAGTCTGCATGTCCACCAAGTAGGTGATAGGACTTTTGCGCTCCACAACCTCAAATGGACCGGTCCACTTATCCTGAAGTGCACACGGCTCCAGTGGGGCCAAGACCCACACCTTTTGTCCAGGTTGAAGCTCTACCAGAGTGGCATTCCGGTCGTACCACCGCTTCATCTCCTCCTGGCTGGCTTCCAGATTTGCCTCGGCAAGTTGCCTGAAACGCCGAGTCTGGTTTCGGAAGGCCAGCATGTAACTATATACATTCTGGGGAGGTTTCCTGGGAGATTGCTCCCAGCCTTCCTTTACCAAACTCAGAGGTCCTCTTACCGGGTGACCATACAGAAGCTCAAAGGGGCTGAACCCTAGAGACTTCTGCGGCACCTCTCGGTAAGCAAAGAGCAGGCATGGCAAGAGGACGTCCCACTTACGCCTCATTGGACCGTCCAGGCCCATGATCATGCCTTTGAGGGTTCGGTTGAATCTCTCAACCAACCCATTTCCTTGGGGGTGGTAAGGAGTGGTGAACTTGTAAGTTACCCCACACTCCTTCCACAGGGATTTCATATATGTGGATATGAAATTGGTCCCCCTGTCGCTCACCACCTCTAGAGGGAATCCCACTCGGGAGAAAATTCCCATCAGTGCCCGTCCCACCACGGGGGCCGTCACTGTCCTCAGAGGGATGGCTTCAGGGTACCGGGTGGCATGGTCCACCAAGACCAGGATGAACCTGTTGCCCAGGGCTGTCTTGGGGTCCAGAGGCCCCACAATATCAATACCCACTCGTTGGAATGGCGTACCGACCACAGGGAAAGGTTGCAGAGGAGCCTTGTGCTTCCCTCCGCTCTTACCACTTGCCTGGCAAGTCTGACAGGTTCTGCAGTAGGAATCGGAATTCTTATGCATTTGGGGCCAGTAAAAGTGGGTGACAAGCCTGTCATAGGTCTTGTCCATCCCCAAATGTCCTGCTAACGGCACATCATGAGCCAGCCCCAGTAGGAAGGTTCTGAACTTCTGGGGTACCACCAGCACACGGGCTGACCCAGGTTCAGCAGCCTTAGGCTCGGAATACAGGAGGTCACTCTCCCAGTACACGTAGTGTGTTTTGGCCTGAACACCATTGGCCTGGTCTGCAGCCTGTTGCCGCATACCCACGAGAGAAGGGCATTCTTTCTGCTCCCTGCAGAATTCCTCCCTGGAGGGACCTCCTTCTTGCTGCCAATGGGTCAGCTCAGGCAGATCTCCCAGTTCGGCAATCTGTTCCCCGGTAGGCTCCAGAGTATCCCCCTCAGGGTCTACTTCCTCCTGGGCCGTGGGAACTTCGGGGGCCGGTTTCCCGCGCCTCCTGCGCCTTCTCCCTAAGGCCGGTTCCTGGACCTCTCCCTCAGGCTCCAGGACCCTCTCAACACCCCTACTGGCTGCCATGGACCGGGTGGTCACGCACGCCCAGTCGGGTAGACCCACCATCCTCAGATGCGTGGTCTTCTCCACCTTTTCCCAAGGGGAACTCTCCAGGTCGTTCCCTAGCAGACAGTCTACAGGCATGTCAGTTCTCACAGCGACTTGTAGAGTACCAGAGACCTCCCCCCACTCAAAGGGAACTTGAGCCATTGGACAACGACTCTCTATGTTGTCAGCATTGACAACCCTACAGTAGGCATTGGGTACAATTTGCTCTTGAGACACCAGGTGTTGCCTCACCGAGGTCACGCTGGCTCCTGTATCTCTAAGAGCCTCAACCTTCTTTCCATTGATGGTCACCACTTGCCCATATTTCTTAGTGTTAGAGGGCAGGTAGGTTACAGGGACCATCTCACTGTCTCCTAGCGAGACTAGGGTCATCTGTCCGGGACCCCCACCCTCCTGGACTGCTACCTCCTCCCCAAAGTTAACACTAGCTACTTGCCGGGGTGGAGCACCAGTGGGTGCGGTCTTACCAAACAGGCGACACTTAGGATCAGAGGCAATGTGACCCGGGTCACCACACCTATAACAATTGAAGGGCCCCTTTGGAACAGGTCTACCTGTCGGGGCCCCGTTCTGCTGCGGGGTTGGGGGAGGCTGAGAACCCTTCTGCTGGTTCCCTTGGGAATTACTTTGGGGGCCTTTTTGGAACCCCTTCTGTTTACCCTTGTCCCCCCCACTCTTCTGCTGGGGACCCTGCCCACCTTTGGCGGAGTCTCCCACTTGACCCTTGTGGACCCTGGTGCTGAGCCAGCGGTCCGCCTCCTCAGCATGCTTCCTCGGGTTGGACAGCTTGCTATCAATCAGGTGCTGGCGTAGCTCAGGAAAACATTGACTGGACAAGTGCTCCCATGCAATTAAATCAAGCAGCCCTTGATAATCATTCACTTTGCTACCCTTCACCCAACCATCCAGCGCTCTGCAGAAAAAGGTCACATATTCCACATACGTACTCTCAGGGATCTTCTTGGTCTCCCTGAACCTCTGTCTATATAGCTCAGGAGTTAACCCATACCTGGTCATTAAAGCTTCCTTCATATGGGGGTATGAGGTCTGGACTTCTAAGGGCAAATCTAACAGTGTGTCCCGCCCTTCCGCAAGGAACCTTCCCCACAACCCCGCTCCCCAGTCTTTCTCAGGGACCCGGTGTGAGGACATGGCCACCTCGTAGGCTCTAAACCACTGCCCTATGTCATCCTTTCTAAAATACTCCTTTACTACATCTTTGGGGATGTACACCTTGGACTCTACCTGCGCTGGTGGAGTGCTGCCACCAGAAGGAGCGGTGTCCAAACTTTTCGCCTTCAGCTCCAACTCCTTCAATCTTATATCATGATCCATTTGGCGTTGTTGTGCCTCCAGGGCCAACTTCTGCTTTTCCATTTCCATTTGTCCGGCCAACTTTGCCATCTCCATTGCATGCGCCCTGTCGGCTGCCCTGTCTGCCAGCTCCTCTGGCGACCGGACTCTGCTGGGCTCCTCAAGGTTGTCGGGTGGAACGGTGTCCCCCGCATTCCGTGGGTCTCGTGACTCCTTCCAGGCTCTCAACGCCTTGGTGTACTGGGGCTTCCTCTTGCATCCAGCATGGGGGACTCTGAATTTTACACTGTAGCCTTTCAATTGCTCCATCGTGTAGCCTTCCAGTCTCTCCCAATCCACCTCATCTATTCCAGAAATCACAGAGAGTGCTCTTCCAGCGGAGTGCGAGCCAGGCATGGTTGCAGTAATGGCAGATGTCTCAACAAAGTTCAACAATTACAAACCTGTGGCTGCGTTATTTGGTCTGCTCTCACTATCTGGTGATTAATAATTCACTGTATGCAAATTACAAGTGCAAATCCGAAATCCCACCCGCTGCCAACAATGTTAGAGTCGGGGATCTCTGGTTGGCGCAAGGTTGCCCTTGTGTCAAGCAGGAACCCTCTCCTCCACGTCAGGGCGCAGGATAACCCCTTGCGAATGACCCTTGCTCACCCTCTAGGTGCGTGGCGTGAGCAGCCAAGGCGATTCCTCAGGCGTTGTTGGTTAAGCACTTACAATCACACACACAGTAAATACATCAATCCCCCCAGAAACGGACACCAGACTTGGATATATATAAAAATACGATTCTTTATGTAAAAATAGGGTATATATATCTCAGCAGACTTATCACAAGACCAATAACGTTTTCGCTATGCCACCAGGTTGTAAAGCAGGCAAATGTTCTTGGTTCGTGGTTTCAAATGGATAGTTCGTAGTCTCTTTACTTGTAGTTCCAGTACTCACAGAGATCGGTTCCTGCGAACGGGGAAATAAGGCGTTGCGGGCCCCGAGCCCGATACTGGACTTCTTTCGTGATTAGGAGAGTCGGCACAGGTCGGTGCGACTCTCAGCTTGGGAAGTGTTCTTGGGTCCTCAATCAGCAGGTGTGGGCACGTAGGCAGGCGCGGCCAGCGACCCTTTAGCACGGCGGTGCAGGAGGGTCTCCACAGCGGGGGCGGCGCGGCCTGAGATGTCCGGGGATAGCGAAGCGGGGTCACAGGGCACAGTCAGTGCAACTGGATGACCCGGCGTAGATCACAGTCGTCGGACGGCTTCCGGCAGGAGGGGTGATAGCGCGTTCAGCGCACTCCAATGGCAGGCGGTGACAGGGGTGCAGGCGGCCTGGCCCGGGGACAGAGAGCGGCTCCGGACGGAGCGGGGCTCTCACGGGATTGCGGCAGGTGAGCTCCTGAGTGTCACGGCCCTAGGAGGGGCGATGAGGGGCGCAGTCTCTTTTCCGGCGGGATGCACACACGGCTCGAATTGGAGGACGAGCAAGAAGCACAGAGAACCCACTGGTCCTGGGGTTCAGTTCAGGGGGCAAGCTCAGATCAAGCCCTTGGAGAATGTTCAAGCACAAAGTAGCAAAGTCTTTTCAGTAAGTCTCTTCCTCTCCTTTCTCAGCAAGGCAGGCAGCAGGCCAGCTCCTCCAGCGTCTCCTTCTCCTTCTAGTCGGGCAGAGGTTCTTTGTGGTAAACAGGATTCTGATTTCTTAGGAGCCAGGCTCCTACTTTTATACCATGATTCTTTTGTTCTTTAGCGCCAGGGGGCCTAGGCCTGGCTCAGTCCAGTTCTGGAGCACTTTGTTATGGTGACTCTGCTCTTTCCTTTCAGCAGCAGGGCAAAGACATCAGCCGCCCCACAGGGGGTGGCGCCGGCTTTGTGGTGGCAGAGCACAGGTCTATTCAAGAGTCAAGGTGTACTCCTCCTACCCATCCAGGTGTAATCTCTCTACCCACCACCTGGCAGCCAACCTGTCTCTGGGGATTCCCCAACCCTGCTCCTTACGGTTGCCAGGCAGAACACATACACACAGCAGAGGCGGACTGAGATGGTCAGGTCAGTAAATACTAACTTTCTAAAAGTAGTATTTACAAACCCAGGATATTAAAATAGACTTGACTACAAGAAGTATTTTACCATCCTGAGTTCAGGCATACTAAACTTGACACTTCTACCATGCTCTCTGAGTCCACTGGGGTCACAGCGTCGGCGTGATCCCGGCAGCCCATTCCGGCCTATGGAGAGCAGGTAGCCTTCAATAGTGAAGAACGAAAATGGCTGTAATTCACTACTAAGACATGCCACACACATCAGGGCATGTCCTACCTTAGGCCTACAATGCACCCTGCCCTTGGGCCTACCAGAGGGGTGGCTAATATGTAGGTAAGGGAAGGTTTAGGGACTGGCAAGTGGGGGCACTTGCGTAGTCAGCGTGACGGTCCCGGACCGCGCACAGGGTCTGCGGTGGCAGACCCTAGACCCACTTTACAAGGCCGCTCCTGTGGGTGGCGCAACCAGCGCTGCAAGCCCACCAGCAGCATTGGCATTCACGAGCCCTGGCACCCCTGGTGCACTTTACTGGGGACTGACAGTGAATCCAATAAACCAATCATGGACATCAATTACAGGTACACTTTACCTAGGGAGCACTTGCACTGCGGCACGGATTAGCCGTGGCGCAGTGCCCTGAGCGGACAACACCAGCAAAACAATCGAGGCACACCATCAAAAAGTGGAAGGGAAACTCACGCCAAGGTGCCAGGTCTAACAGGAAACCTACCAAACCCATGCATTTCTGAAAACTAGACACCCGGCGGCTTCCAGGGAGGTATGGCTTGCGTGGATCCCCCAACGTTTTCTTACCCAGAATCCCCTGCAAACCTCAATTTTAGCTGAAAAAATCACCTTTTTCACACATTTTGGGGTGGGAAAGTTGTGGCATCACCGGGCTCACACAAATTTACCACCACCCAGCGTTCCCCCAGGTCTCCCGGTAAAAATGGTGCCTCACTTGTGTAGGATGCCCAAGTACCCGCGGCAGGCAAGGGCCCAAAACGCAGTGAGGCGACATCAAAATGGCCTATCGCAAAACCACCTGGTTTTGCAAGGGGGGTCACTTAGGTTTTTGGCCCGGTGCTCGGCGGCCATCTAGGGAAACCTACCAAACCCATGCATTTCTGAAAACTAGACACCCGGCGGCTTCCAGGGAAATATGGCTTGCGTTGATCCCCCAACGTTTCCTTACCCAGAATCCCCTGCAAACCTCAATTTTAGCTGAAAAAATGACTTTTTTCACACATTTTGGGGTGGGAAAGTTGTGCCATCACTGGGCTCACACAAATTTACCACCACCCAGCATTCCCCCAGGTCTCCCGGTAAAAATGGTGCCTCACTTGTGTGGGAGGCCCAAGTACCCGCGGCAGGCAAAGGCCCAAAACGCAGTGAGGCGACATCAAAATGGCCTATCGCAAAACCACCTGGTTTTGCAAGGGGGTCACTTAGGTTTTTGGCCCGGTGCTCGGCGGCCATCTAGGGAAACCTACCAAACCCACGCATTTCTGAAAACTAGACACTCGGCGGCTTCCAGGGAGGTATGGCTTGCGTGGATCTCCCCAACGTTTCCTTACCCAGAATCCCCTGCAAACCTCAATTTTTGCTGAAAAAATCACTTTTTTCACACATTTTGGGGTGGGAAAGTAGTGACATCACCGGGCTCACACAAATTTACCACCACCCAGCGTTCCCCCAGGTCTCCCGGTGACAATGGCGCCTCACTTGTGTGGGAGGCCCAAGTACCCGCGGCAGGCAAGGGCCCAAAACGTAGTGAGGCGACATCAAAATGGCCTATCGCAAAACCACCTGGTTTTGCAAGGGGGTCACTTTGGTTTTTGGCCCGGTGCTCGGCGGCCATCTAGGGAAACCTACCAAACCCATGCATTTCTGAAAACTAGACACCCGGCGGCTTCCAGGGAAATATGGCTTGCGTTGATCCCTCAACGTTTCCTTACCCAGAATCCCCTGCAAACCTCAATTATTGCTGAAAAAATCACTTTTTTCACACATTTTGGGGTGGGAAAGTAGTGGCATCACCGGGCTCACACAAATTTACCACCACCCAGCGTTCCCCCAGGTCTCCCGGTAAAAATGGTGCCTCACTTGTGTGGGAGGCCCAAGTACACGCGGCAGGCAAGGGCCCAAAACGTAGTGAGGCGACATCAAAATGGCCTATCGCAAAACCACCTGGTTTTGCAAGGGGGGTCACTTTGGTTTTTGGCCCGGTGCTCGGCGGCCATCTAGGGAAACCTACCAAACACACACATTTCTGAAAACTAGACACCCAGCGGCTTCCAGGGAGGTATGGCTTGCGTGGATCCCCCAACGTTTCCTTACCCAGAATCCCCTGCAAACCTCAATTTTAGCTGAAAAAATCACTTTTTTCACACATTTTGGGGTGGGAAAGTTGTGGCATCACCGGGCTCACACAAATTTACCACCACCCAGCGTTCCCCCAGGTCTCCCGGTAAAAATGGTGCCTCACTTGTGTGGGAGGCCCAAGTACCCGCGGCAGGCAAGGGCCCAAAACGTAGTGAGGCGACATCAAAATGGCCTATCGCAAAACCACCTGGTTTTGCAAGGGGGGGTCACTTTGGTTTTTGGCCCGGTGCTCAGCGGCCATCTAGGGAAACCTACAAAACCCACACATTTCTGAAAACTAGACACCCGGCGGCTTCCAGGGAGGTATGGCTTGCGTGGATCCCCCAACGTTTCCTTACCCAGAATCCCCTGCAAACCTCAATTTTAGCTGAAAAAATGACTTTTTTCACACATTTTGGGGTGGGAAAGTTGTGGCATCACTGGGCTCACACAAATTTACCACCACCCAGCGTTCCCCCAGGTCTCCCGGTAAAAATGGTGCCTCACTTGTGTGGGAGGCCCAAGTACCCGCGGCAGGCAAAGGCCCAAAACGCAGTGAGGAGACATCAAAATGGCCTATCGCAAAACCACCTGGTTTTGCAAGGGGGTCACTTAGGTTTTTGGCCCGGTGCTCGGCGGCCATCTAAGGAAACCTACCAAACCCACGCATTTCTGAAAACTAGACACCCGGCGGCTTCCAGGGAGGTATGGCTTGCGTGGATCTCCCCAACGTTTCCTTACCCAGAATCCCCTGCAAACCTCAATTTTTGCTGAAAAAATCACTTTTTTCACATATTTTGGGGTGAGAAAGTAGTGGCATCACCGGGCTCACACAAATTTACCACCACTCAGCGTTCCCCCAGGTCTCCCGGTGACAATGGCGCCTCACTTGTGTGGGAGGCCCAAGTACCCGCGGCAGGCAAGGGCCCAAAACGTAGTGAGGCGACATCAAAATGGCCTATCGCAAAACCACCTGGTTTTGCAAGGGGGGTCACTTTGGTTTTTGGCCTGGTGCTCGGCGGCCATCTAGGGAAACCTACCAAACCCATGCATTTCTGAAAACTAGACACCCGGCGGCTTCCAGGGAGGTATAACTTGCGTGGATCCCCCAACGTTTCCTTACCCAGAATCCCCTGCAAACCTCAATTTTAGTTGAAAAAAGGACTTTTTTCACACATTTTGGGGTGGGAAAGTTGTGGCATCACCGGGCTCACACAAATTTACGACCACCCAGCGTTCCCCCAGGTCTCCCGGTAAAAATGGTGCCTCACTTGTGTGGGAGGCCCAAGTACCCGCTGCAGGCAAGGGCCCAAAACGCAGTGAGGCGACATCAAAATGGCGTATCGCAAAACCACCTGGTTTTGCAAGGGGGGTCACTTAGGTTTTTGGCCCGGTGCTCGGCGGCCATCTAGGGAAACCTACCAAACCCATGCATTTCTGAAAACTAGACACCCGGCGGCTTCCAGGGAAATATGGCTTGCGTTGATCCCCCAACGTTTCCTTACCCAGAATCCCCTGCAAACCTCAATTTTAGCTGAAAAAATCACCTTTTTCACACATTTTGGGGTGGGAAAGTTGTGGCATCACCGGGCTCACACAAATTTACCACCACCCAGCATTCCCCCAGGTCTCCCGGTAAAAATGGTGCCTCACTTGTGTAGGAGGCCCAAGTACCCGCGGCAGGCAAGGGCCCAAAACGCAGTGAGGCGACATCAAAATGTCCTATCGCAAAACCACCTGGTTTTGCATGGGGGGTCACTTAGGTTTTTGGCCTGGTGCTCGGCGGCCATCTAGGGAAACCTACCAAACCCATGCATTTCTGAAAACTAGACACCCGGCGGCTTCCAGGGAGGTATAACTTGCGTGGATCCCCCAACGTTTCCTTACCCAGAATCCCCTGCAAACCTCAATTTTAGTTGAAAAAAGGACTTTTTTCACACATTTTGGGGTGGGAAAGTTGTGGCATCACCGGGCTCACACAAATTTACGACCACCCAGCGTTCCCCCAGGTCTCCCGGTAAAAATGGTGCCTCACTTGTGTGGGAGGCCCAAGTACCCGCGGCAGGCAAGGGCCCAAAACGCAGTGAGGCGACATCAAAATGGCGTATCGCAAAACCACCTGGTTTTGCAAGGGGGGTCACTTAGGTTTTTGGCCCGGTGCTCGGCGGCCATCTAGGGAAACCTACCAAACCCATGCATTTCTGAAAACTAGACACCCGGCGGCTTCCAGGGAAATATGGCTTGCGTGGATCCCCCAACGTTTCCTTACCCAGAATCCCCTGCAAACCTCAATTTTAGCTGAAAAAATCACCTTTTTCACACATTTTGGGGTGGGAAAGTTGTGGCATCACCGGGCTCACACAAATTTACCACCACCCAGCGTTCCCCCAGGTCTCCCGGTAAAAATGGTGCCTCACTTGTGTAGGAGGCCCAAGTACCCGCGGCAGGCAAGGGCCCAAAACGCAGTGAGGCGACATCAAAATGGCCTATCGCAAAACCACCTGGTTTTGCAAGGGGGTCACTTAGGTTTTTGGCCCGGTGCTCGGCGGCCATCTAGGGAAACCTACCAAACCCATGCATTTCTGAAAACTAGACACCCGGCGGCTTCCAGGGAAATATGGCTTGCGTTGATCCCCCAACGTTTCCTTACCCAGAATCCCCTGCAAACCTCAATTTTTGCTGAAAAAAGCACTTTTTTCACACATTTTGGGGTGGGAAAGTAGTGGCATCACCGGGCTCACACAAATTTACCACCACCCAGCATTCCCCCAGGTCTCCCGGTAAAAATGGCACCTCACTTGTGTGGGAGGCCCAAGTACCCGCGGCAGGCAAGGGCCCAAAACGTAGTGAGGCGACATCAAAATGGCCTATCTCAAAACCACCTGGTTTTGCAAGGGGGGTCACTTTGGTTTTTGGCCCGGTGCTCGGCGGCCATCTAGGGAAACCTACCAAACCCATGCATTTCCGAAAACTAGACACCCGGCGGCTTCCAGGGAGGTATGGCTTGCGTGGATCCCCCAACGTTTCCTTACCCAGAATCCCCTGCAAACCTCAATTTTAGCTGAAAAAATCACCTTTTTCACACATTTTGGGGTGGGAAAGTTGTGGCATCACCGGGCTCACACAAATTTACCACCACCCAGCGTTCCCCCAGGTCTCCCGGTAAAAATGGTGCCTCACTTGTGTAGGAGGCCCAAGTACCCGCGGCAGGCAAGGGCCCAAAACGCAGTGAGGCGACATCAAAATGGCCTATCGCAAAACCACCTGGTTTTGCAAGGGGGGTCACTTAGGTTTTTGGCCCGGTGCTCGGCGGCCATCTAGGGAAACCTACCAAACCCATGCATTTCTGAAAACTAGACACCCGGCGGCTTCCAGGGAAATATGGCTTGCATTGATCCCCCAATGTTTCCTTACCCAAAATCTCCTGCAAACCTCAATTTTTGCTGAAAAAATCACTTTTTTCACACATTTTGGGGTGGGAAAGTAGTGGCATCACCGGGCTCACACAAATTTACCACCACCCAGCGTTCCCCCAGGTCTCCCGGTAAAAATGGCACCTCACTTGTGTGGGAGGCCCAAGTACCCGCGGCAGGCAAGGGCCCAAAACGTAGTGAGGCGACATCAAAATGGCCTATCGCAAAACCACCTGGTTTTGCAAGGGGGGTCACTTTCGTTTTTGGCCCGGTGCTCAGCGGCCATCTAGGGAAACCTACAAAACCCACGCATTTCTGAAAACTAGACACCCGGCGGCTTCCAGGGAGGTATGGCTTGCGTGGATCCCCCAACGTTTCCTTACCCAGAATCCCCTGCAAACCTCAATTTTAGCTGAAAAAATGACTTTTTTCACACATTTTGGGGTGGGAAAGTTGTGGCATCACTGGGCTCACACAAATTTACCACCACCCAGCGTTCCCCCAGGTCTCCCGGTAAAAATGGTGCCTCACTTGTGTGGGAGGCCCAAGTACCCGCGGCAGGCAAAGGCCCAAAACGCAGTGAGGCGACATCAAAATGGCCTATCGCAAAACCACCTGGTTTTGCAAGGGGGTCACTTAGGTTTTTGGCCCGGTGCTCGGCGGCCATCTAAGGAAACCTACCAAACCCATGCATTTCTGAAAACTAGACACCCGGCGGCTTCCAGGGAGGTATGGCTTGCGTGGATCTCCCCAACGTTTCCTTACCCAGAATCCCCTGCAAACCTCAATTTTTGCTGAAAAAATCACTTTTTTCACACATTTTGGGGTGAGAAAGTAGTGGCATCACCGGGCTCACACAAATTTACCACCACCCAGCGTTCCCCCAGGTCTCCCGGTGACAATGGCGCCTCACTTGTGTGGGAGGCCCAAGTACCCGCGGCAGGCAAGGGCCCAAAACGTAGTGAGGCGACATCAAAATGGCCTATCGCAAAACCACCTGGTTTTGCAAGGGGGGTCACTTTGGTTTTTGGCCTGGTGCTCGGCGGCCATCTAGGGAAACCTACCAAACCCATGCATTTCTGAAAACTAGACACCCGGCGGCTTCCAGGGAGGTGTGGTAAATAATTTAATTACCGGGACTTAATTTGATACAGAAACATAATAAAATAGCTCAGTAAATAAGAGGCAGAATCCGTGGTATTAGAGGTTCGGAATGGGCTTTATTCCAATGGTCGATTATAATCGGTTGCTCCAAGTTCCATCACCACGGAGGTTCAGGAAGTGAAGTACATACATTATTGACAAGAAATGACTTTTATAGAACATACATTACAATGAAGCGAATACGGTAGGCGTAACAATTGATAAGGAAAATGACGATTCACATGCGTAACCGAAAATGGGCGTAATAAGGACGAAAAAGGAACATAATTGGTTATGATGTCATATATAGGTGGATCTATAAGATTATACTTGGCATAGATGCGCGCGCAGCAGCATGACGTGTGATTGACGTGCAACTAGGGGGTGAAGGGGACTTGACATTTAGCTCTACATGTGGAGACAAAAAGTCTGGGGGGTCAAGTCAACCTAATCCCAAATCATATCTAACATCCTATGTTTAAAGAACTATGTTATCCACAAAAGAAGGACTCTCGGACAGAATCTATTCTATACTGCCTGTGCGTGCGTGTACAAGCGTCTAAGTGTCTATATGAGATGCAAGGGGCAGAAACCTTCCATGGTAACAGGGCTATGAATTACTTGCATAAAGACAGAGAAGCCGGGCCTTTTGCTCGGTAGCTGGAAGAATGTTTACTTAAACTACTAGACAGGAATGCATTGGGCAGGGAGCGGAGCAGATAATTTCCGAAGGTGAAATACAGTTCTTGGCAGGCAGCAAGCTGATGTCGGGCATCGTGAGCCGCGCAGAGGATGAGACAAAGTTCATGGTCACAGATGCAGGCTCGGACTGGAGCTTCAGAGACAGAAAGCAAGAAAAGCTTGATGACAGAATCAGGGCCTACTTGCCTGGACTGTAAAATGGCATAAGTGAACCATATAAAGGCGGTGGCCTTTCGTACTTAGGAATGGAATATCCGGCCTATTCATGGCGGATCTGACAGAGGCATGTTGACGGTGGACGCACATGTGTTTGCGTCTTCATAACTGGAACTGGAGGGAACATACATGTACTTGTAACATGCACATAGAACCGTTGGGGTCCAAGATAGGGGACATAACTGACCAGAAAAATCCATATTTCCACATTCCCTCCTTGTCCCCTACTTGCCCGTTAAGAGATATCAATCTTCATCAATCCATTGATCTGTTCATATAACATCATTTGTTCTTCTTTCTTCTTCCGTGACGAATGAAATCTTGGTGGTGGAATACACGATGTGGCACACAGACCACAGATCGCTGGTCCACATTGTAGACATAGACAGCAACTGAATAGTATGAGAAGGCCAATACCTAGGAAGGATAGAACTCTCCATCCCCAGGCTGATATCACACTCCAAAACCACCCGGACCAAGTCCAAGTGCCTGGATTCTGGTGTATCTGGCTCACAATCTTATGAAGGCGAGTTATAGCTTTATATACAGATGGCGAATTTTCTGGTATGAATATGCAGCAGCTTGATCCGATGACCCTACAAGCTCCGCCCCTATCAGCCAGGATGACGTCAAGGACAAGACGATTTTGAAGCACAACAATCCGCATAGCAGACTGCTCTTCTGTTAAATTGCCTAAAGCGGAAATAGTTTCATTCACTACTGCTTCAAGGGTTCTAGTTAATCTACGTATCAGCTTACTATTAGTAACAGTACCTATATAGGGAAAGATGCCTTTATTAAAATCTACATACTTGTCCCATGCCGTCTCAGTATAATCGACAATTGGGAGATCTCTCCGCTCTCTGTTGTGTACTAAATGAATATTTCTATAATAATCAGGAGGAGCTAGGAAAACAGGTGGCAAAAGGAATGCAATGTAGCAGGTACCATCCCAATCTAGAGGTAGACGCATATATGCAGTCTGACCACATATAAAGTAGGAGTGGCGAGAAGCTCTAAATGAAGATTTTCCTTGATCACTGAATTCTACTATAGTAGTGCATTTACTATGGCCCATATGTATGGAACCAACTTTTCTTACACACAATTCACCCTTCGCTGGGAATACTGACATGGTCAGTAAAACTAGTTCAACTTCGGATTCGACATTTAGAATCATGAGATTAGGTGTAAAATTACCTAATCCATATACTTCATTTTCTAGATCAGTTCCTGTTCCTTTGGGGCGACCCTCCTTGTCAGGGTAACAGACTTTGAGTAAAACTAGGTTCAGATTTCCCCATACCCAATGGTCTTGATAAACTGCTGTGTCTGAGTCTATGGAATTGATTAAACTAAACCATGCTCCACAGGAGCCATTATGTGTAAACGGATGTGGAAAGAAAGGCAGGACTCCTTTATAATTCTGATAGGGAGGGAGTCGGCCACACACCCAACAATTAGTAGCATTACTAGTCTGATGGGAATGGTGTAACATACTAATGAAAGTGTTATTGCGCAGCGCAAGTCTATAGGACAATTCATGCGGGGGTAGGTCACTAAAAGAATGTTCAGCAGTAACATTGTAAACATTTCTGGCAATAGGGTAATATATGTGCAACAGTATACTTGCAGTAATTATTGAAAGACTTAAGAAAAACAAGATTAATAATGTCACTATGCAATGACTACGCAGTGATTTACAATACGCCTGTCGTTTCAACATTTTTCGCGATTTTCCATGATTCAGGTCTAAGGGATACATGTCGGAGACAGATTCAACCGCTTCACCTTGGAGAGGACTTAAACAATCAAATCGTCCGACGGTTTAGGCCTGAGTTTCAGTTTATAAAGTTCCTGACTGTTGGCCTCAGCCAAAGGTAGTTTTGAGTCAATGGGTGAAGACACACGAGGTGGGCTATTCACATCCGAAGGAAGTCCATGAAATTTCTTGATATGACTTGAATGTACCCATCCTTTTCTGCCTTCAATCTTCACGGCTGTCCTTGTGGTCAGCAGGACCAACTTGGGTGACTTCCACCTGGGCTCCAGCTGAGTCTTTCGGTCAAAATTCCTCACAAGAACGAGGTCTCCCGGAACTACGTCATGGGGTTTCACCTCAGTGTTATCGGGAAAGGCTGCAGCTACCTGTGAACGACAAGATTGTAGTGCAGACATCAAGGAAGCCAAGTAATCTGTCAGCATATTACAGTCAATATCAGTTATTTTGCGTGGTATAGGCGTCCCCCACATATTTGGTGGTCTGCCGAAGATCACCTCATACGGGGATAGCCCTGTTCGAGAGTGTGCTACCATTCTCATGTAAAAGAGTGCAACTGGTAACGCTACTACCCAGTCGACACCTTTCTCTCTGCATATTTTGGACAATCTGATTTTCAGTATCTGATTATGTCTTTCTACGAGACCTGCTGCCTCGGGGTGTCGGACACAGTGGAATTTCCACTGATATCCTAACAGAAGTGAAACATGTTTCATTAATTCGGATGAGAACGGCTGGCCGTTATCTGAGTGAACAACACGTGGTAAACCGTATCGTGGGAAGAATTCTCGAACCAACTGTTTGGCAGTAGTCGGGGCAGTGTAATCTGAAACCGGGTATGCCTCCGTCCAACGGGAAAGAGCGCAGACAACTACGAGAACATATTTGAATCCTCGACATCGTTCCATCTGGATATAATCCATCTGGAGTACTTCAAAAGGGTGATCAGGAGGATGAAATCCACCTTGTTCTACGGGAACGCTTTTTCCTGGGTTGAACTGGCAACAGATCATACAGGTACGAACTTTTTGTTTGGCTGCTGCTCGCAAATGTTTATTGAACCAAATGTGTTGAATGCTGTCTAGCATAGCTTTTTCTCCTAGATGTGCTGGACTATGTATAGTGTTAATTATAACTTGGACCATTGAATCAGGAAGGAACCACACAGACTTTTCCTTCATCATCCATCCTTGGTCCGTTTGGATCCCTCCTAATTCAGTCCATTTCTTTATTTCGTCTGGTGTAGCATGTGTCTGTATGTCAATTACGTCAAGAGTAGGATCTTTAACTGTCATACAATGTGTCGGCATCGGGACTATTGTCTTTGTCATGTCGGAGGTCCGAGTCTGAGCAGTCTGTTTAGCTGTTCTGTCGGCTAGATCATTGCCTTGAGAAATGATATCAGTAACTTTCGTATGAGCCTTACATTTCATAATTGATATTGCAGTGGGTAGATGTATTGCATCTAATAAGGCATGAATGAGGGGTCCGTGCTGAATGTGGGCACCGTGGGAAGTTAAATAACCTCTCTCTCGCCACAGCACGCCGAAGTCATGTACAACTCCGAATGCATAACGTGAATCAGTGTATATGTTGACTTTTTTATTTGTGGCTTGAATACAGGCTTGTGTCAGAGCGATAAGCTCTGCGGCTTGAGCTGACAAGGTATTTATGCGATCAGTTTCAATTATTTCAGTGTCTGTTGTGACTGCGTAAGCAGCCACTAACTCTCCTGTACTTGTTCTCATACATGAACCATCTACATACAATGTCAGGTCTGGGTCTGACAATGGAACATCGGTTAAGTCTTGTCTAGGTTTCGTCGTTATTGTAATAACTTCAATACAGTCATGGGCTAGTGGGTCTGTTCCGATTACAGGTAAAAGTGTGGCAGGATTCAATGTGTTACAACGTCTGATTTCTATATGTGGCTGAAACAATGTTAGTTCGTACCCAGTGAGTCGCGCAATAGTCAAGTGTTGTGTTTGCGTTCGGTTCACAAGAACCTCTACTGCGTGTGGTACTTGTACTGTCAACGGATGTCCTAACACTATGGCATCGCTCTGTCTTATTGCTAAAGCTGTCACTGCTACTGATTTTAGGCATGCAGGCAAAGCCTGAGCTACGGGATCTAATGTACTAGAAAAATAAGCACATGGTTTGTGTGCTCCTGCTTGTTCCTGTGTGAGTACTGACAAGGCAGTACCTTCGCGCTCTGTAACAAAGAGTGTAAACTGTTTTCTGTAACATGGCGTTGCTAAAACAGGTGCTTGACATAAAGCTTTCTTTAGGCTTTCAAAAGCTTGTGTATGTTCCTGAGTCCAAGGGAGAACAGTCGATGTGGCTGCCTCCTGTGTTGTCAACTGAATGAGTGGTTTTGCTAGAAATGCATACCGAGGGATCCACTGCCTACAATATGAAGTGAGGCCTATGAAAGCCCGTACCTCCTTTTGTGTCTTGGGTATTGTCATGTTATCTATTAACTGAATGCGGTCGGGTGTAAGCTGCCTTCCCTCCTTGGACAGCGAGTGTCCAAGATAAACAACTCGTTGGACACAGAATTGCAGCTTAGAAGGGGACACCTTGTGCCCCTTTTCGGCTAGAAATTGTAAAACTGTCAGTGATGCTTTCTCACATTCGGGTTCGCTTCTCGCGGTGATCAGCAGATCATCGACATATTGAAGCAGAGCAGTGTTAACTGGCATGTGGATACTGTCGAGTTCTCTTTTCAGTGCTTGGCTATAGATGCTGGGGCTTTCTGTAAATCCTTGAGGTGCGCGTGAGAATTTAAAGCTACGCCCATTTAAACTAAATCCGAACAAATACTGGCTTTCCGGATCTATTGGGACGCTGAAAAAGGCATTTTTGAGATCAATTACAGTAAAGAATGTTGCTTCAGAATCAATAGCTGTCAGTAATGACGAGATATCTGGAACCACAGGAAATTGTGGCACAATGCATTTGTTTAATTCGCGCAGATCAATAACCAATCGATATACTGGCGGGGCCTTTGGATCTGTTCGTTTAAGAATCGGAATTATCGGTGAATTACATACATTGGAGTCTGTTTCCACAACCACTCCTTGGGCAATGAGCTCATCAATGATTTGTAGTAAAGCCACTACAGCATCTGGTGGTAACTTGTATTGTCGCATTCGTGGTAGTACCACTCCTGCTTTCAGTGTGACTCGATATGGTGTAATATTCATGCAACCAACATCAGTAGGGCCTTGTGCCCATAGATGTACAGGTAAAGTCTGCAGTCGAGGATCCATGTCTCTAGACACATAGTGACCTTTAAAATCACGTAAAAACAATCTTACTCCTTCCGGAGAACAACATATTATAGCTCCTAGAGCTTTCAGTGTTTTTATTCCTAACAAGTTTTCTGGACATGATTTAGTAAGCAATAAATCTGTAGTTCGGGTCAAAGGTCCTATCGTAAGTGGAAGAGGCTGTGACACTTCATTAACAATAGGTTTTCCTGAAAAACCAAGGGAAATATTCTGTGAGCCTGAGAGGGGTGCCCCTGGAACTTCACTACGTTTTATGGTTGTTCGACTTGCCCCTGTATCGAGTAAAAATTTTCTGTCTTGGCCTAATAATTCACTATGTACATAAGGTCCTTCTTGATCTACAGGGATCTCGATAAGGGGTAAGTCAACTTCCCTCTCTAGGCTGGTTCATGCGTATCGTTGGTAATCAGGATAGTCGTACTGTGCGGTCTGGTACAGTTGTCGTGTCGTGGTTTGTGTGGCAGCAACGGGCAGCGCTGGTGCAGCTGGCACAAACTGTATAGACTGTGGTGGAGCTGGCATGGACTGTGCATGCTGCGGAGCTCCTTGTTCATTCTGATCCTGTCTAGGTGGCCGTGGTCTTTCTTTTGTATTACCTATGGCGATATTATGTTTCAAAACTGGACAATCGTGTACGTAATGACCTGGCTTTTTACAATAGTTGCATGTCCCTTTTACAGGTCCTGTTGAATCACTGGAATGTGTCGTACCCTTTTTATGTCCTTCAGCTGGAACTGTCTGGGAAACTAGCATTTTCATTTTCGTGTCTTTCATGCGTCTGTGTTCATGTTCTTGTTCCTCTCTAATTCTATTGTGATGGTACTGTAACATTTGTAACATTTGTGATGGAGTGTTACCTTGCCAGGTACTCTCGAATTTTAATACTCTATTCTTTACTTGGGGCAGGGCATTTTCTACTAATTTTGTTACAAACAGATGCGGGTATGATTCGCTACTTGCTTTTATGCCACTATTTATACCAAAACATTTTTCAAATCGGGCATAGTAATCACTAGTGTCTTCATCTTGCTTCTGCTTACAGGCTGAAATTGTACCCCAATCTTCTTTTTTCGTAGTTAATAAACGTGGCAGTACCTGTACTAATAAACCTGGTAGCGCTTTAGTTTTATCCCCAAGTCCTGCTCCTGCAGTTCGGGCCTTTTCTTCCGCTTCTAATACTGACCATTCTATCTTTTGGTCTCCTACCTCCCACTCTTTTTCCCTGAGTTTCTCATAAATGCCAGCAGGCATCAATACCTTTAATATTGTCATAATGTCGGGATAGGTATACTCTCCCATGAGTAACATGTCTTTAATTTCTCGGTGAAAGCCCGCTGGATCTTTGTCATGACTGGGTACCACTTTCTTCATTTCTAACAATTCTATTTTCGATATGGGCGTATATACAAATACACGTTTAAACTCATTGTCCTCGCCTTTTATTGGGTGCACTTCTCGTAAGGGATTCTGTCTATCCATGTAATACGTGGTTCTTTCCTTGATGGGCAATGAGATGCGTTCTGAACATACAAAAAGAATATACTGCTTTCTTGATTCTAGAATTTCTTTAATTAATTTAGTACCTGAACCTCTCCATCTATTCATGAGCAATTCAGTCAATATGTCAGGTAAGGGACCAGGGTCCGAATGCTGACTCTGATATAGTATAAGGAGTTGTTGAATCATATAAATCCCAGCTAAACGCTGTTCATCTGGGGTGAGATTCAAAAATGTGCGTGCTACTGTATCATCACTATATTTTCCGGGACTGTCCACCCAATGGACAGCTGACCTAGCTAAATCTTGTTCATCCATAGAATCGAGAAAATGATAACCCCTTCGTTCTCGGAGTAATTTGTCGGCGGCTTGGAACGAATGCTCGTTAGACCTTATATTAATTATAGGTATTTGGAAATTCCTGTTATTATCTGGACATATCGGACGTATCGGGTCAATAAGACATCTATTACTATTACAAGATCTTCCTCTACCTACATAGGCTATGGTGTCCGACTGTCCTGCGGGCAGTCCTGATCCTTCCTCCTCGCTTTGTTCGAACTGGTCTACCGATAATCTTTCTTCGTGTAGGCGTTCTATTTCTTTACGGATCTTTCGGCACATGGCTATTATACAATTTTGCTTATCATGTCTACCTTCTGATATATTCTGGCTCCATCTGGTAAGAATTTGCATTGCTTCCGGGTCTACCCCCGGTCGGTCTTGATTTCTGATCACACAATTTATGAGGAAACGTAACAGTTCCCCCTGTATCTCCACTTTCTGGTATTCCATAGCTCTGTTAATACATTCTGAATCTCGCCCTGTTTGGACAAAATGATATATATTATCTAGATACGCAGTCATTCCTGGTAACTTCCCTAAATACACTGCGGCTCGCCTGATACGCAATGATGCCAGGGTCATTTCGTCCTCTTTGCCGGGCACAGGGTCATATCTACAATCTACAAGAAGTTCCTTAAGCGTACGGGCATTTATGAGTTTGGGGGTACGTGAATGTGCTGACTCTTGAAAGGTAAGTTTATTTATTCTGGGTGGCGTAGAAAAAATATTGGTAGCACCTCCCGTAGCCCCATCTGGGGTGTCGGGTGTGAAAGGATTCGTTGAACGCGACACAGCAACTATAGGTGTGGACACAGCTATAGAAGTAGCTGTAGGAACAGATGCAGAAACAGATGTGCTTGCCGGAACTTGTGACACGATCTGTTGCTGTAGGGATACGGGTACTGGATCTTGGCGTTGAACCTCCCTGGTAGGCGGTCTATGTGGGGCGGAGTTAGCATACTCGGGAGCTGCGTCATCTAAATATGAGGAAAGAAAAACATCTTCTGCGGTTCTAGGATGCCCCTTAGGATGTACCTTTATTGGGAATAATGGGGGTGGCAGGTCTTTCGGTATTTCTGGAGTAGCCTTAGGTAATCCTTCGGCCAGAAGGGGATACATACCATTCATAAGGGCATTTCTTTGTCTGTCTACTTGTTCTGATTTTACTCGGATACCTTCTTCAATTAATAGATTTTCTCGAACTTTATTTGAACTCTCTTTATTCTTTTCTTCCTGTCGGAGTGCTTTTTCTGTGCGTCTATGAGATTCTTTACGCCATAACTCAACGGCGTCTTTCTGCGACTGTCTGACTTTCCTTTTCCATAACTCTTCCTCTACTTTCAGGATGCACTCTGCATCCCAGGTTCCCGCTGTGGGCCACCTCTGACTTTCTGGTAATTCCTTGGTGTAGTCTACCCATAAATCAAGAAATAATATAGCGTCTAAGCCATGTTTATGATACATGAAGTACCCTGGAGTGTCCCTAGGAGGAATAGGAACGGCTTCTTCGAGTACCCCTTTTCTTGTAGTGATCTGTCTTAGTTTCGAAAAGAGCGGCATATTGAGAACTGATCTGATACTTGATTTTGTACAAACTTAATACAGTAAACACGATAATGAACAGTCATTCACACCACAATATGCAGAACGTACTTAAAACATTTAACATTTAACATTTACCTGAACAATCAATAATGATGATGCTCGTAGGAAAACTTAAACACTAAAACATAATACTCGACTTTAACTGATTTTTTTCTGAGTTTATATACTTGATATACTAGATATACTGCTAAACAGTACAGATACACTGCTGAAACAGTGCAGACCGGATTTGTGTACCCAAACCCGTCTTGACCGGCACAACCTATGTGCACGTCAGAATGCCTCCCCAGTAATGGTACTCACCGGGTAGCTTCGGAAACGGAAGGCCTCGGAAACTGAACTGAACTTGAACCGGACTGGACTCGACTTGACTCGTCGGAGACTGGACTCGACTTCGGACTTCGGGAACTGGTGGGCCTCTGTATACCTCGGATCTTGCTCTCTCAGCTAGGCTCTGGTCGGGATACTTCGCACTTCTCACCGCCTCGTCTGGGTGTTGATCGCAGCCTCAGTCGCCCCCGCTTGACCGGAGGGAGATACAGGAAATCCTGCTGGTACGCGTTATTGTCCGTCCAGCTGTGGCAGGAGACCGGGCCTGCAACTCACCGCCGGCGCGTGAGATGAGAAAGTGTCCCTGTTCGGGCGCCATTCATGTGGTAAATAATTTAATTACCGGGACTTAATTTGATACAGAAACATAATAAAATAGCTCAGTAAATAAGAGGCAGAATCCGTGGTATTAGAGGTTCGGAATGGGCTTTATTCCAATGGTCGATTATAATCGGTTGCTCCAAGTTCCATCACCACGGAGGTTCAGGAAGTGAAGTACATACATTATTGACAAGAAATGACTTTTATAGAACATACATTACAATGAAGCGAATACGGTAGGCGTAACAATTGATAAGGAAAATGACGATTCACATGCGTAACCGAAAATGGGCGTAATAAGGACGAAAAAGGAACATAATTGGTTATGATGTCATATATAGGTGGATCTATAAGATTATACTTGGCATAGATGCGCGCGCAGCAGCATGACGTGTGATTGACGTGCAACTAGGGGGTGAAGGGGACTTGACATTTAGCTCTACATGTGGAGACAAAAAGTCTGGGGGGTCAAGTCAACCTAATCCCAAATCATATCTAACATCCTATGTTTAAAGAACTATGTTATCCACAAAAGAAGGACTCTCGGACAGAATCTATTCTATACTGCCTGTGCGTGCGTGTACAAGCGTCTAAGTGTCTATATGAGATGCAAGGGGCAGAAACCTTCCATGGTAACAGGGCTATGAATTACTTGCATAAAGACAGAGAAGCCGGGCCTTTTGCTCGGTAGCTGGAAGAATGTTTACTTAAACTACTAGACAGGAATGCATTGGGCAGGGAGCGGAGCAGATAATTTCCGAAGGTGAAATACAGTTCTTGGCAGGCAGCAAGCTGATGTCGGGCATCGTGAGCCGCGCAGAGGATGAGACAAAGTTCATGGTCACAGATGCAGGCTCGGACTGGAGCTTCAGAGACAGAAAGCAAGAAAAGCTTGATGACAGAATCAGGGCCTACTTGCCTGGACTGTAAAATGGCATAAGTGAACCATATAAAGGCGGTGGCCTTTCGTACTTAGGAATGGAATATCCGGCCTATTCATGGCGGATCTGACAGAGGACATGTTGACGGTGGACGCACATGTGTTTGCGTCTTCATAACTGGAACTGGAGGGAACATACATGTACTTGTAACATGCACATAGAACCGTTGGGGTCCAAGATAGGGGACATAACTGACCAGAAAAATCCATATTTCCACAGAGGTATAACTTGCGTGGATCCCCCAACGTTTCCTTACCCAGAATCCCCTGCAAACCTCAATTTTAGCTGAAAAAATGACTTTTTTCACACATTTTGGGGTGGGAAAGTTGTGCCATCACTGGGCTCACACAAATTTACCACCACCCAGCGTTCCCCCAGGTCTCCCGGTAAAAATGGTGCCTCACTTGTGTGGGAGGCCCAAGTACCCGCGGCAGGCAAAGGCCCAAAACGCAGTGAGGCGACATCAAAATGGCCTATCGCAAAACCACCTGGTTTTGCAAGGGGGTCACTTAGGTTTTTGGCCCGGTGCTCGGCGGCCATCTAGGGAAACCTACGGAACCCACGCATTTCTGAAAACTAGACACCCGGCGGCTTCCAGGGAGGTATGGCTTGCGTGGATCTCCCCAACGTTTCCTTACCCGGAATCCCCTGCAAACCTCAATTTTTGCTGAAAAAATCACTTTTTTCACACATTTTGGGGTGGGAAAGTAGTGGCATCACCGGGCTCACACAAATTTACCACCACCCAGCGTTCCCCCAGGTCTCCCGGTGACAATGGCGCCTCACTTGTGTGGGAGGCCCAAGTACCCGCGGCAGGCAAGGGCCCAAAACGTAGTGAGGCGACATCAAAATGGCCTATCGCAAAACCACCTGGTTTTGCAAGGGGGGTCACTTTGGTTTTTGGCCCGGTGCTCGGCGGCCATCTAGGGAAACCTACCAAACCCATGCATTTCTGAAAACTAGACACCCGGCGGCTTCCAGGGAAATATGGCTTGCGTTGATCCCCCAACGTTTCCTTACCCAGAGTCCCCTGCAAACCTCAATTTTTGCTGAAAAAATCACTTTTTTCACACATTTTGGGGTGGGAAAGTAGTGGCATCACCGGGCTCACACAAATTTACCACCACCCAGCGTTCCCCCGGGTCTCCCGGTAAAAATGGTGCCTCACTTGTGTGGGAGGCCCAAGTACCCGCGGCAGGCAAGGGCCCAAAACGTAGTGAGGCGACATCAAAATGGCCTATCGCAAAACCACCTGGTTTTGCAAGGGGGGTCACTTTGGTTTTTGCCCAGTGCTCGGCGGCCATCTAGGGAAACCTACCAAACACACACATTTCTGAAAACTAGACACCCGGCGGCTTCCAGGGAGGTATGGCTTGCGTGGATCCCCCAACGTTTCCTTACCCAGAATCCCCTGCAAACCTCAATTTTAGCTGAAAAAATCACTTTTTTCACACATTTTGGGGTGGGAAAGTTGTGGCATCACCGGGCTCACACAAATTTACCACCACCCAGCGTTCCCCCAGGTCTCCCGGTAAAAATGGTGCCTCACTTGTGTGGGAGGCCCAAGTACCCGCGGCAGGCAAGGGCCCAAAACGTAGTGAGGCGACATCAAAATGGCCTATCGCAAAACCACCTGGTTTTGCAAGGGGGGTCACTTTGGTTTTTGCCCGGTGCTCGGCGGCCATCTAGGGAAACCTACCAAACACACACATTTCTGAAAACTAGACACCCGGCGGCTTCCAGGGAGGTATAACTTGCGTGGATCCCCCAACGTTTCCTTACCCAGAATCCCCTGCAAACCTCAATTTTAGTTGAAAAAAGGACTTTTTTCACACATTTTGGGGTGGGAAAGTTGTGGCATCACCGGGCTCACACAAATTTACGACCACCCAGCGTTCCCCCAGGTCTCCCGGTAAAAATGGTGCCTCACTTGTGTGGGAGGCCCAAGTACCCGCGGCAGGCAAGGGCCCAAAACGCAGTGAGGCGACATCAAAATGGCGTATCGCAAAACCACCTGGTTTTGCAAGGGGGGTCACTTAGGTTTTTGGCCCGGTGCTCGGCGGCCATCTAGGGAAACCTACCAAACCCATGCATTTCTGAAAACTAGACACCCGGCGGCTTCCAGGGAAATATGGCTTGCGTTGATCCCCCAACGTTTCCTTACCCAGAATCCCCTGCAAACCTCAATTTTAGCTGAAAAAATCACCTTTTTCACACATTTTGGGGTGGGAAAGTTGTGGCATCACCGGGCTCACACAAATTTACCACCACCCAGCATTCCCCCAGGTCTCCCGGTAAAAATGGTGCCTCACTTGTGTAGGAGGCCCAAGTACCCGCGGCAGGCAAGGGCCCAAAACGCAGTGAGGCGACATCAAAATGTCCTATAGCAAAACCACCTGGTTTTGCAAGGGGGGTCACTTAGGTTTTTGGCCTGGTGCTCGGCGGCCATCTAGGGAAACCTACCAAACCCATGCATTTCTGAAAACTAGACACCCGGCGGCTTCCAGGGAGGTATAACTTGCGTGGATCCCCCAACGTTTCCTTACCCAGAATCCCCTGCAAACCTCAATTTTAGTTGAAAAAATGACTTTTTTCACACATTTTGGGGTGGGAAAGTTGTGGCATCACCGGGCTCACACAAATTTACGACCACCCAGCGTTCCCCCAGGTCTCCCGGTAAAAATGGTGCCTCACTTGTGTGGGAGGCCCAAGTACCCGCGGCAGGCAAGGGCCCAAAACGCAGTGAGGCGACATCAAAATGGCGTATCGCAAAACCACCTGGTTTTGCAAGGGGGGTCACTTAGGTTTTTGGCCCGGTGCTCGGCGGCCATCTAGGGAAACCTACCAAACCCATGCATTTCTGAAAACTAGACACCCGGCGGCTTCCAGGGAAATATGGCTTGCGTGGATCCCCCAACGTTTCCTTACCCAGAATCCCCTGCAAACCTCAATTTTAGCTGAAAAAATCACCTTTTTCACACATTTTGGGGTGGGAAAGTTGTGGCATCACCGGGCTCACACAAATTTACCACCACCCAGCGTTCCCCCAGGTCTCCCGGTAAAAATGGTGCCTCACTTGTGTAGGAGGCCCAAGTACCCGCGGCAGGCAAGGGCCCAAAACGCAGTGAGGCGACATCAAAATGGCCTATCGCAAAACCACCTGGTTTTGCAAGGGGGGTCACTTAGGTTTTTGGCCCGGTGCTCGGCGGCCATCTAGGGAAACCTACCAAACCCATGCATTTCTGAAAACTAGACACCCGGCGGCTTCCAGGGAAATATGGCTTGCGTTGATCCCCCAACGTTTCCTTACCCAGAATCCCCTGCAAACCTCAATTTTTGCTGAAAAAAGCACTTTTTTCACACATTTTGGGGTGGGAAAGTAGTGGCATCACTGGGCTCACACAAATTTACCACCACCCAGAATTCCCCCAGGTCTCCCGGTAAAAATGGCACCTCACTTGTGTGGGAGGCCCAAGTACCCGCGGCAGGCAAGGGCCCAAAACGTAGTGAGGCGACATCAAAATGGCCTATCTCAAAACCACCTGGTTTTGCAAGGGGGGTCACTTTGGTTTTTGGCCCGGTGCTCGGCGGCCATCTAGGGAAACCTACCAAACCCATTCATTTCTGAAAACTAGACACCCGGCGGCTTCCAGGGAGGTATGGCTTGCGTGGATCCCCCAACGTTTCCTTACCCAGAATCCCCTGCAAACCTCAATTTTAGCTGAAAAATCACCTTTTTCACACATTTTGGGGTGGGAAAGTTGTGGCATCACCGGGCTCACACAAATTTACCACCACCCAGCGTTCCCCCAGGTCTCCCGGTAAAAATGGTGCCTCACTTGTGTAGGAGGCCCAAGTACCCGCGGCAGGCAAGGGCCCAAAACGCAGTGAGGCAACATCAAAATGGCCTATCGCAAAACCACCTGGTTTTGCAAGGGGGGTCACTTTGGTTTTTGGCCCGGTGCTCGGCGGCCATCTAGGGAAACCTACCAAACCCATGCATTTCTGAAAACTAGACACTCGGCGGCTTCCAGGGAGGTATGGCTTGCGTGGATCCCCCAACGTTTTCTTACCCAGAATCCCCAGCAAACCTCAATTTTAGCTGAAAAAATCACCTTTTGCACACATTTTGGGGTGGGAAAGTTGTGGCATCACCGGGCTCACACAAATTTACCACCACCCAGCGTTCCCCCAGGTCTCCCGGTAAAAATGGTGCCTCACTTGTGTAGGAGGCCCAAGTACCCGCGGCAGGCAAGGGCCCAAAACGCAGTGAGGCGACATCAAAATGGCCTATCGCAAAACCACCTGGTTTTGCAAGGGGGGTCACTTAGGTTTTTGGCCCGGTGCTCGGCGGCCATCTAGGGAAACCTACCAAACCCATGCATTTCTGAAAACTAGACACCCGGCGGCTTCCAGGGAAATATGGCTTGCGTTGATCCCCCAACGTTTCCTTACCCAAAATCTCCTGCAAACCTCAATTTTTGCTGAAAAAATCACTTTTTTCACACATTTTGGGGTGGGAAAGTAGTGGCATCACCGGGCTCACACAAATTTACCACCACCCAGCGTTCCCCCAGGTCTCCCGGTAAAAATGGCACCTCACTTGTGTGGGAGGCCCAAGTACCCGCGGCAGGCAAGGGCCCAAAACGTAGTGAGGCGACATCAAAATGGCCTATCGCAAAACCACCTGGTTTTGCAAGGGGGGTCACTTTGGTTTTTGGCCCGGTGCTCAGCGGCCATCTAGGGAAACCTACAAAACCCACGCATTTCTGAAAACTAGACACCCGGCGGCTTCCAGGGAGGTATGGCTTGCGTGGATCCCCCAACGTTTCCTTACCCAGAATCCCCTGCAAATCTCAATTTTAGCTGAAAAAATGACTTTTTTCACACATTTTGGGGTGGGAAAGTTGTGGCATCACTGGGCTCACACAAATTTACCACCACCCAGCGTTCCCCCAGGTCTCCCGGTAAAAATGGTGCCTCACTTGTGTGGGAGGCCCAAGTACCCGCGGCAGGCAAAGGCCCAAAACGCAGTGAGGCGACATCAAAATGGCCTATCGCAAAACCACCTGGTTTTGCAAGGGGGTCACTTAGGTTTTTGGCCCGGTGCTCGGCGGCCATCTAAGGAAACCTACCAAACCCATGCATTTCTGAAAACTAGACACCCGGCGGCTTCCAGGGAGGTATGGCTTGCGTGGATCTCCCCAACGTTTCCTTACCCAGAATCCCCTGCAAACCTCAATTTTTGCTGAAAAAATCACTTTTTTCACACATTTTGGGGTGAGAAAGTAGTGGCATCACCGGGCTCACACAAATTTACCACCACCCAGCGTTCCCGCAGGTCTCCCGGTAACAATGGCGCCTCACTTGTGTGGGAGGCCCAAGTACCCGCGGCAGGCAAGGGCCCAAAACGTAGTGAGGCGACATCAAAATGGCCTATCGCAAAACCACCTGGTTTTGCAAGGGGGGTCACTTTGGTTTTTGGCCTGGTGCTCGGCGGCCATCTAGGGAAACCTACCAAACCCATGCATTTCTGAAAACTAGACACCCGGCGGCTTCCAGGGAGGTATAACTTGCGTGGATCCCCCAACGTTTCCTTACCCAGAATCCCCTGCAAACCTCAATTTTAGCTGAAAAAATGACTTTTTTCACACATTTTGGGGTGGGAAAGTTGTGCCATCACTGGGCTCACACAAATTTACCACCACCCAGCGTTCCCCCAGGTCTCCCGGTAAAAATGGTGCCTCACTTGTGTGGGAGGCCCAAGTACCCGCGGCAGGCAACGGCCCAAAACGCAGTGAGGCGACATCAAAATGGCCTATCGCAAAACCACCTGGTTTTGCAAGGGGGTCACTTAGGTTTTTGGCCCGGTGCTCGGCGGCCATCAAGGGAAACCTACCAAACCCACGCATTTCTGAAAACTAGACACCCGGCGGCTTCCAGGGAGGTATGGCTTGCGTGGATCTCCCCAACGTTTCCTTACCCGGAATCCCCTGCAAACCTCAATTTTTGCTGAAAAAATCACTTTTTTCACACATTTTGGGGTGGGAAAGTAGTGGCATCACCGGGCTCACACAAATTTACCACCACCCAGCGTTCCCCCAGGTCTCCCGGTGACAATGGCGCCTCACTTGTGTGGGAGGCCCAAGTACCCGCGGCAGGCAATGGCCCAAAACGTAGTGAGGCGACATCCAAATGGCCTATCGCAAAACCACCTGGTTTTGCAAGGGGGGTCACTTTGGTTTTTGGCCCGGTGCTCGGCGGCCATCTAGGGAAACCTACCAAACCCATGCATTTCTGAAAACTAGACACCCGGCGGCTTCCAGGGAAATATGGCTTGCGTTGATCCCCCAACGTTTCCTTACCCAGAATCCCCTGCAAACCTCAATTTTTGCTGAAAAAATCACTTTTTTCACACATTTTGGGGTGGGAAAGTAGTGGCATCACCGGGCTCACACAAATTTACCACCACCCAGCGTTCCCCCGGGTCTCCCGGTAAAAATGGTGCCTCACTTGTGTGGGAGGCCCAAGTACCCGCGGCAGGCAAGGGCCCAAAACGTAGTGAGGCGACATCAAAATGGCCTATCGCAAAACCACCTGGTTTTGCAAGGGGGGTCACTTTGGTTTTTGCCCGGTGCTCGGCGGCCATCTAGGGAAACCTACCAAACACACACATTTCTGAAAACTAGACACCCGGCGGCTTCCAGGGAGGTATGGCTTGCGTGGATCCCCCAACGTTTCCTTACCCAGAATCCCCTGCAAACCTCAATTTTAGCTGAAAAAATGACTTTTTTCACACATTTTGGGGTGGGAAAGTTGTGGCATCACTGGGCTCACACAAATTTACCACCACCCAGTGTTCCCCCAGGTCTCCCGGTAAAAATGGTGCCTCACTTGTGTGGGAGGCCCAAGTACCCGCAGCAGGCAAAGGCCCAAAACGCAGTGAGGCGACATCAAAATGGCCTATCGCAAAACCACCTGGTTTTGCAAGGGGGTCACTTAGGTTTTTGGCCCGGTGCTCGGCGGCCATCTAAGGAAACCTACCAAACCCACACATTTCTGAAAACTAGACACCCGGCGGCTTCCAGGGAGGTATGGCTTGCGTGGATCTCCCCAACGTTTCCTTACCCAGAATCCCCTGCAAACCTCAATTTTTGCTGAAAAAATCACTTTTTTCACACATTTTGGGGTGAGAAAGTAGTGGCATCACCGGGCTCACACAAATTTACCACCACCCAGCGTTCCCCCAGGTCTCCCGGTGACAATGGCGCCTCACTTGTGTGGGAGGCCCAAGTACCCGCGGCAGGCAAGGGCCCAAAACGTAGTGAGGCGACATCAAAATGGCCTATCGCAAAACCACCTGGTTTTGCAAGGGGGGTCACTTTGGTTTTTGGCCTGGTGCTCGGCGGCCATCTAGGGAAACCTACCAAACCCATGCATTTCTGAAAACTAGACACCCGGCGGCTTCCAGGGAGGTATAACTTGCGTGGATCCCCCAACGTTTCCTTACCCAGAATCCCCTGCAAACCTCAATTTTAGTTGAAAAAAGGACTTTTTTCACACATTTTGGGGTGGGAAAGTTGTGGCATCACCGGGCTCACACAAATTTACCACCACCCAGCGTTCCCCCGGGTCTCCTGGTAAAAATGGTGCCTCACTTGTGTGGGAGGCCCAAGTACCCGCGGCAGGCAAGGGCCCAAAACACAGTGAGGTGACATCAAAATGGCCTATCGCAAAACCACCTGGTTTTGCAAGGGGGGTCACTTAGGTTTTTGGCCCGGTGCTCGGCGGCCATCTAGGGAAACCTACCAAACCCATGCATTTCTGAAAAAAAGACACCCGGCGGCTTCCAGGGAAATATGGCTTGCGTTGATCCCCCAACGTTTCCTTACCCAGAATCCCCTGCTAACCTCAATTTTTGCTGAAAAAAGCACTTTTTCACACATTTTGGGGTGGGAAAGTAGTGGCATCACCGGGCTCACACAAATTTACCACCACCCAGCATTCCCCCAGGTCTCCCGGTAAAAATGGCACCTCACTTGTGTGGGAGGCCCAAGTACCCGCGGCAGGCAAGGGCCCAAAACGTAGTGAGGCGACATCAAAATGGCCTATCTCAAAACCACCTGGTTTTGCAAGGGGGGTCACTTTGGTTTTTGGCCCGGTGCTCGGCGGCCATCTAGGGAAACCTACCAAACCCATGCATTTCTGAAAACTAGACACCCGGCGGCTTCCAGGGAGGTATGGCTTGCGTGGATCCCCCAACGTTTCCTTACCCAGAATCCCCTGCAAACCTCAATTTTAGCTGAAAAAATCACCTTTTTCACACATTTTGGGGTGGGAAAGTTGTGGCATCACCGGGCTCACACAAATTTACCACCACCCAGCGTTCCCCCAGGTCTCCCGGTAAAAATGGCGCCTCACTTGTGTGGGAGGCCCAAGTACCCGCGGCAGGCAAGGGCCCAAAACATAGTGAGGCGACATCAAAATGGCCTATCGCAAAACCACCTGGTTTTGCAAGGGGGGTCACTTTGGTTTTTGGCCCGGTGCTCGGCGGCCATCTAGGGAAACCTACCAAACCCACGCATTTCTGAAAACTAGACACCCGGCGGCTTCCAGGGAGGTATGGCTTGCGTGGATCCCCCAATGTTTCCTTACCCAGAATCCCCTGCAAACCTCAATTCTAGCTGAAAAAATTACTTTTTTCACACATTTTGGGGTGGGAAAGTTGTGGCATCACCGGGCTCACACAAATTTACCACCACCCAGCGTTCCCCCAGGTCTCCCGGTAAAAATAGTGCCTCACTTGTATGTGAGGCCCAAGTACCCGCGGCAGGCAAGGGCCCAAAACGCAGTGAGGCGATATCAAAATGGCCTATCGCAAAACCACCTGGTTTTGCAAGGGGGGTCACTTAGGTTTTTGGCCCGGTGCTCGGCGGCAATCTAGGGAAACCTACCAAACCCATGCATTTCTGAAAACTAGACACCCGGCGGCTTCCAGGGAAATATGGCTTGCGTTGATCCCCCAACGTTTCCTTACCCAAAATCTCCTGCAAACCTCAATTTTTGCTGAAAAAATCACTTTTTTCACACATTTTGGGGTGGGAAAGTAGTGGCATCACCGGGCTCACACAAATTTACCACCACCCAGCGTTCCCCCAGGTCTCCTGGTAAAAATGGCACCTCACTTGTGTGGGAGGCCCAAGTACCCGCGGCAGGCAAGGGCCCAAAACGTAGTGAGGCGACATCAAAATGGCCTATCGCAAAACCACCTGGTTTTGCAAGGGGGGTCACTTTGGTTTTTGGCCCGGTGCTCAGCGGCCATCTAGGGAAACCTACCAAACACATGCATTTCTGAAAACTAGACACCCGGCGGCTTCCAGGGAGGTATGGCTTGCGTGGATCCCCCAACGTTTCCTTACCCAGAATCCCCTGCAAACCTCAATTTTAGCTGAAAAAATCACTTTTTTCACACATTTTGGTGTGGGAAAGTTGTGGCATCACTGGGCTCACACAAATTTACCACCACCCAGCGTTCCCCCAGGTCTCCCGGTAAAAATGGTGCCTCACTTGTGTGGGAGACCAAGAACCCGCGGCAGGCAAGGGCCCAAAACGTAGTGAGGCGACATCAAAATGGCCTATCGCAAAACCACCTGGTTTTGCAAGGGGGGTCACTTTGGTTTTTGGCCCGGTGCTTGGCGGCCATCTAGGGAAACCTACCAAACCCATGCATTTCTGAAAACTAGACACCTGGCGGCTTCCAGGGAGGTATGGCTTGCATGGATCCCCCAACGTTTCCTTACCCAGAATCCCATGCAAACCTCAATTTTAGCTGAAAAAATCACTTTTTTCACACATTTTGGGGTGGGAAAGTTGTGGCATCACCGGGCTCACACAAATTTACCACCACCCAGCGTTCCCCCAGGTCTCCCGGTAAAAATAGTGCCTCACTTGTATGTGAGGCCCAAGTACCCGCGGCAGGCAAGGGCCCAAAACGCAGTGAGGCGATATCAAAATGGCCTATCGCAAAACCACCTGGTTTTGCAAGGGGGGTCACTTAGGTTTTTGGCCCGGTGCTCGGCGGCAATCTAGGGAAACCTACCAAACCCACGCATTTCTGAAAACTAGATACCCGGCGGCTTCCAGGGAGGTATGGTTTGCGTGGATCCCCCAACGTTTCCTTACCCAGAATCCCCTGCAAACCTCAATTTTTGCTGAAAAAATCACTTTTTTCACACATTTTGGGGTGGGAACGTAGTGGCATCACCGGGCTCACACAAATTTACCACCACCCAGCGTTCCCCCAGGTCTCCCGGTAAAAATGGCGCCTCACTTGTGTGGGAGGCCCAAGTACCCGCGGCAGGCAAGGGCCCAAAACATAGTGAGGCGACATCAAAATGGCCTATCGCAAAACCACCTGGTTTTGCAAGGGGGGTCACTTTGGTTTTTGGCCCGGTGCTCGGCGGCCATCTAGGGAAACCTACCAAACCCACGCATTTCTGAAAACTAGACACCCGGCGGCTTCCAGGGAGGTATGGCTTGCGTGGATCCCCCAATGTTTCCTTACCCAGAATCCCCTGCAAACCTCAATTCTAGCTGAAAAAATTACTTTTTTCACACATTTTGGGGTGGGAAAGTTGTGGCATCACCGGGCTCACACAAATTTACCATCACCCAGCGTTCCCCCAGGTCTCCCGGTAAAAATGGTGCCTCACTTGTGTGGGAGGCCCAAGTACCCGCGGCAGGCAAAGGCCCAAAACGCAGTGAGGCGACATCAAAATGGCCTATCGCAAAACCACCTGGTTTTGCAAGGGGGGTCACTTAGGTTTTTGGCCCGGTGCTCGGCGGCCATCTAGGGAAACCTACCAAACCCATGCATTTCTGAAAACTAGACACCGGGCGGCTTCCAGGGAGGTATGGCTTGCATGGATCCCCCAACGTTTTCTTACCCAGAATCCCCTGCAAACCTCAATTTTTGCTGAAAAAATCACTTTTTTCACACATTTTGGGGTGGGAAAGTAGTGGCATCACCGGGCTCACACAAATTTACCACCACCCAGCGTTCCCCCTGGTCTCCCGGTAAAAATGGCGCCTCACTTGTGTGGGAGGCCCAAGTACCCGCGGCAGGCAAGGGCCCAAAACGTAGTGAGGCGGCATCAAAATGGCCCATCGCAAAACCACCTGGTTTTGCAAGGGGGGTCACTTAGGTTTTTGGCCCGGTGCTCGGCGGCCATCTAGGGAAACCTACCAAACCCATGCATTTCTGAAAACTAGACACCGGGCGGCTTCCAGGGAGGTATGGCTTGCATGGATCCCCCAACGTTTTCTTACCCAGAATCCCCTGCAAACCTCAATTTTTGCTGAAAAAATCACTTTTTTCACACATTTTGGGGTGGGAAAGTTGTGGCATCACTGGGCTCACACAAATTTACCACCACCCAGCGTTCCCCCAGGTCTCCCGGTAAAAATGGTGCCTCACTTGTGTGGGAGGCCCAAGTACCCGCGGCAGGCAAGGGCCCAAAACGTAGTGAGGCGACATCAAAATGGCCTATCGCAAAACCACCTGGTTTTGCAAGGGGGGTCACTTTGGTTTTTGGCCCGGTGCTTGGCGGCCATCTAGGGAAACCTACCAAACCCATGCATTCCTGAAAACTAAACACCTGGCGGCTTCCAGGGAGGTATGGCTTGCGTGGATCCCCCAACGTTTCCTTACCCAGAATCCCCTGCAAACCTCAATTTTAGCTGAAAAAATCACTTTTTTCACACATTTTGGGGTGGGAAAGTAGTGGCATCACCGGGCTCACACAAATTTACCACCACCCAGCGTTCCCCCAGGTCTCCCGGTAAAAATGGCGCCTCACTTGTGTGGGAGGCCCAAGTACCCGCGGCAGGCAAGGGCCCAAAACGTAGTGAGGCGACATCAAAATGGCCTATCGCAAAACCACCTGGTTTTGCAAGGGGGGTCCCTTTGGTTTTTGGCCCGGTGCTCGGCGGCCATCTAGGGAAACCTACCAAACCCATGCATTTCTGAAAACTAAACACCCGGCGGCTTCCAGGGAGGTATGGCTTGTGTGGATCCCCCAACGTTTCCTTACCCAGAATCCCCTGCAAACCTCAATTTTAGCTGAAAAAATCACTTTTTTCACACATTTTGGGGTGGGAAAGTTGTGGCATCACTGGGCTCACACAAATTTACCACCACCCAGCGTTCCCCCGGGTCTCCCGGTAAAAATGGTGCCTCACTTGTATGGGAGGCCCAAGTACCCGCGGCAGGCAAGGGCCCAAAACGTAGTGAGGCGACATCAAAATGGCCTATCGCAAAACCACCTGGTTTTGCAAGGGGGGTCAGTTTGGTTTTTGGCCCGGTGCTCGGCGGCCATCTAGGGAAACCTACCAAACACACGCATTTCTGAAAACTAGACACCCGGCGGCTTCCAGGGAGGTATGGCTTGCGTGGATCCCCCAACGTTTCCTTACCCAGAATCCCCTGCAAACCTCAATTTTAGCTGAAAAAATCACTTTTTTCACACATTTTGGTGTGGGAAAGTTGTGGCATCACTGGGCTCACACAAATTTACCACCACCCAGCGTTCCCCCAGGTCTCCCGGTAAAAATGGTGCCTCACTTGTGTGGGAGGCCCAAGTACCCGCGGCAGGCAAGGGCCCAAAACGTAGTGAGGCGACATCAAAATGGCCTATCGCAAAACCACCTGGTTTTGCAAGGGGGGTCACTTTGGTTTTTGGCCCGGTGCTTGGCGGCCATCTAGGGAAACCTACCAAACCCATGCATTTCTGAAAACTAAACACCTGGCGGCTTCCAGGGAGGTATGGCTTGCGTGGATCCCCCAACGTTTCCTTACCCAGAATCCCCTGCAAACCTCAATTTTAGCTGAAAAAATCACATTTTTCACACATTTTGGGTTGGGAAAGTTGTGGCATCACCGGGCTCACACAAATTTACCACCACCCAGCGTTCCCCCAGGTCTCCCGGTAAAAATAGTGCCTCACTTGTATGTGAGGCCCAAGTACCCGCGGCAGGCAAGGGCCCAAAACGCAGTGAGGCGATATCAAAATGGCCTATCGCAAAACCACCTGGTTTTGCAAGGGGGGTCACTTAGGTTCTTGGCCCGGTGCTCGGCGGCCATCTAGGGAAACCTACCAAACCCACGCATTTCTGAAAACTAGACACCCGGCGGCTTCCAGGGAGGTATGGCTTGCGTGGATCCCCCAACGTTTCCTTACCCAGAATGCCCTGCAAACCTCAATTTTTGCTGAAAAAATCACTTTTTTCACACATTTTGGGGTGGGAAAGTAGTGGCATCACCGGGCTCACACAAATTTACCACCACCCAGCGTTCCCCCAGGTCTCCCGGTAAAAATGGCGCCTCACTTGTGTGGGAGGCCCAAGTACCCGCGGCAGGCAAGGGCCCAAAACATAGTGAGGCGACATCAAAATGGCCTATCGCAAAACCACCTGGTTTTGCAAGGGGGGTCACTTTGGTTTTTGGCCCGGTGCTCGGCGGCCATCTAGGGAAACCTACCAAACCCACGCATTTCTGAAAACTAGACACCCGGCGGCTTCCAGGGAGGTATGGCTTGCGTGGATCCCCCAACGTTTCCTTACCCAGAATCCCCTGCAAACCTCAATTTTAGCTGAAAAAATTACTTTTTTCACACATTTTGGGGTGGGAAAGTTGTGGCATCACCGGGCTCACACAAATTTACCATCACCCAGCGTTCCCCCAGGTCTCCCGGTAAAAATGGTGCCTCACTTGTGTGGGAGGCCCAAGTACCCGCGGCAGGCAAAGGCCCAAAACGCAGTGAGGCGACATCAAAATGGCCTATCGCAAAACCACCTGGTTTTGCAAGGGGGGTCACTTTGGTTTTTGGCCCGGTGCTCGGCGGCCATCTAGGGAAACCTACCAAACCCATGCATTTCTGAAAACTAGACACCCGGCGGCTTCCAGGGAGGTATGGCTTGCGTGGATCCCCCAACGTTTCCTTACCCAGAATCCCCTGCAAACCTCAATTTTAGCTGAAAAAATCACCTTTTTCACACATTTTGGGGTGGGAAAGTTGTGGCATCACCGGGCTCACACAAATTTACCACCACCCAGCGTTCCCCCAGGTCTCCCGGTAAAAATGGTGCCTCACTTGTGTAGGAGGCCCAAGTACCCGCGGCAGGCAAGGGCCCAAAACGCAGTGAGGCGACATCAAAATGGCCTATCGCAAAACCACCTGGTTTTGCAAGGGGGGTCACTTAGGTTTTTGGCACGGTGCTCTGCGGCCATCTAGGGAAACCTACCAAGCCCATGCATTTCTGAAAACTAGACACCCGGCGGCTTCCAGGGAAATATGGCTTGCGTTGATCCCCCAACGTTTCCTTACCCAAAATCTCCTGCAAACCTCAATTTTTGCTGAAAAAATCACTTTTTTCACACATTTTGGGGTGGGAAAGTAGTGGCATCACCGGGCTCACACAAATTTACCACCACCCAGCGTTCCCCCAGGTCTCCCGGTAAAAATGGCACCTCACTTGTGTGGGAGGCCCAAGTACCCGCGGCAGGCAAGGGCCCAAAACGTAGTGAGGCGACATCAAAATGGCCTATCGCAAAACCACCTGGTTTTGCAAGGGGGGTCACTTTGGTTTTTGGCCCGGTGCTCAGCGGCCATCTAGGGAAACCTACCAAACACATGCATTTCTGAAAACTAGACACCCGGCGGCTTCCAGGGAGGTATGGCTTGCGTGGATCCCCCAACGTTTCCTTACCCAGAATCCCCTGCAAACCTCAATTTTAGCTGAAAAAATCACTTTTTTCACACATTTTGGTGTGGGAAAGTTGTGGCATCACTGGGCTCACACAAATTTACCACCACCCAGCGTTCCCCCAGGTCTCCCGGTAAAAATGGTGCCTCACTTGTGTGGGAGGCCCAAGAACCCGCGGCAGGCAAGGGCCCAAAACGTAGTGAGGCGACATCAAAATGGCCTATCGCAAAACCACCTGGTTTTGCAAGGGGGGTCACTTTGGTTTTTGGCCCGGTGCTTGGCGGCCATCTAGGGAAACCTACCAAACCCATGCATTTCTGAAAACTAGACACCTGGCGGCTTCCAGGGAGGTATGGCTTGCATGGATCCCCCAACGTTTCCTTACCCAGAATCCCATGCAAACCTCAATTTTAGCTGAAAAAATCACTTTTTTCACACATTTTGGGGTGGGAAAGTTGTGGCATCACCGGGCTCACACAAATTTACCACCACCCAGCGTTCCCCCAGGTCTCCCGGTAAAAATAGTGCCTCACTTGTATGTGAGGCCCAAGTACCCGCGGCAGGCAAGGGCCCAAAACGCAGTGAGGCGATATCAAAATGGCCTATCGCAAAACCACCTGGTTTTGCAAGGGGGGTCACTTAGGTTTTTGGCCCGGTGCTCGGCGGCAATCTAGGGAAACCTACCAAACCCACGCATTTCTGAAAACTAGATACCCGGCGGCTTCCAGGGAGGTATGGTTTGCGTGGATCCCCCAACGTTTCCTTACCCAGAATCCCCGGCAAACCTCAATTTTTGCTGAAAAAATCACTTTTTTCACACATTATGGGGTGGGAACGTAGTGGCATCACCGGGCTCACACAAATTTACCACCACCCAGCGTTCCCCCAGGTCTCCCGGTAAAAATGGCGCCTCACTTGTGTGGGAGGCCCAAGTACCCGCGGCAGGCAAGGGCCCAAAACATAGTGAGGCGACATCAAAATGGCCTATCGCAAAACCACCTGGTTTTGCAAGGGGGGTCACTTTGGTTTTTGGCCCGGTGCTCGGCGGCCATCTAGGGAAACCTACCAAACCCACGCATTTCTGAAAACTAGACACCCGGCGGCTTCCAGGGAGGTATGGCTTGCGTGGATCCCCCAATGTTTCCTTACCCAGAATCCCCTGCAAACCTCAATTCTAGCTGAAAAAATTACTTTTTTCACACATTTTGGGGTGGGAAAGTTGTGGCATCACCGGGCTCACACAAATTTACCATCACCCAGCGTTCCCCCAGGTCTCCCGGTAAAAATGGTGCCTCACTTGTGTGGGAGGCCCAAGTACCCGCGGCAGGCAAAGGCCCAAAACGCAGTGAGGCGACATCAAAATGGCCTATCGCAAAACCACCTGGTTTTGCAAGGGGGGTCACTTAGGTTTTTGGCCCGGTGCTCGGCGGCCATCTAGGGAAACCTACCAAACCCATGCATTTCTGAAAACTAGACACCGGGCGGCTTCCAGGGAGGTATGGCTTGCATGGATCCCCCAACGTTTTCTTACCCAGAATCCCCTGCAAACCTCAATTTTTGCTGAAAAAATCACTTTTTTCACACATTTTGGGGTGGGAAAGTAGTGGCATCACCGGGCTCACACAAATTTACCACCACCCAGCGTTCCCCCTGGTCTCCCGGTAAAAATGGCGCCTCACTTGTGTGGGGGGCCCAAGTACCCGCGGCAGGCAAGGGCCCAAAACGTAGTGAGGCGGCATCAAAATGGCCCATCGCAAAACCACCTGGTTTTGCAAGGGGGGTCACTTAGGTTTTTGGCCCGGTGCTCGGCGGCCATCTAGGGAAACCTACCAAACCCATGCATTTCTGAAAACTAGACACCGGGCGGCTTCCAGGGAGGTATGGCTTGCATGGATCCCCCAACGTTTTCTTACCCAGAATCCCCTGCAAACCTCAATTTTTGCTGAAAAAATCACTTTTTTCACACATTTTGGGGTGGGAAAGTAGTGGCATCACCGGGCTCACACAAATTTACCACCACCCAGCGTTCCCCCTGGTCTCCCGGTAAAAATGGCGCCTCACTTGTGTGGGAGGCCCAAGTACCCGCGGCAGGCAAGGGCCCAAAACGTAGTGAGGCGGCATCAAAATGGCCCATCGCAAAACCACCTGGTTTTGCAAGGGGGGTCACTTTGGTTTTTGGCCCATTGCTCGGCGGCCATCTAGGGAAACCTACCAAACCCACGCATTTCTGAAAACTAGACACCCAGCGGCTTCCAGGGAGGTATGGCTTGTGTGGATCCCCCAACGTTTCCTTACCCAGAATCCCCGGCAAACCTCAATTTTAGCTGAAAAAATCACTTTTTTCACACATTTTGGGGTGGGAAAGTTGTGGCATCACTGGGCTCACACAAATTTACCACCACCCAGCGTTCCCCCAGGTCTCCCGGTAAAAATGGTGCCTCACTTGTGTGGGAGGCCCAAGTACCCGCGGCAGGCAAGGGCCCAAAACGTAGTGAGGCGACATCAAAATGGCCTATCGCAAAACCACCTGGTTTTGCAAGGGGGGTCACTTTGGTTTTTGGCCCGGTGCTTGGCGGCCATCTAGGGAAACCTACCAAACCCATGCATTTCTGAAAACTAAACACCTGGCGGCTTCCAGGGAGGTATGGCTTGCGTGGATCCCCCAACGTTTCCTTACCCAGAATCCCCTGCAAACCTCAATTTTAGCTGAAAAAATCACATTTTTCACACATTTTGGGTTGGGAAAGTTGTGGCATCACCGGGCTCACACAAATTTACCACCACCCAGCATTCCCCCAGGTCTCCCGGTAAAAATAGTGCCTCACTTGTATGTGAGGCCCAAGTACCCGCGGCAGGCAAGGGCCCAAAACGCAGTGAGGCGATATCAAAATGGCCTATCGCAAAACCACCTGGTTTTGCAAGGGGGGTCACTTAGGTTCTTGGCCCGGTGCTCGGCGGCCATCTAGGGAAACCTACCAAACCCACGCATTTCTGAAAACTAGACACCCGGCGGCTTCCAGGGAGGTATGGCTTGCTTGGATCCCCCAACGTTTCCTTACCCAGAATGCCCTGCAAACCTCAATTTTTGCTGAAAAAATCACTTTTTTCACACATTTTGGGGTGGGAAAGTAGTGGCATCACCGGGCTCACACAAATTTACCACCACCCAGCGTTCCCCCAGGTCTCCCGGTAAAAATGGCGCCTCACTTGTGTGGGAGGCCCAAGTACCCGCGGCAGGCAAGGGCCCAAAACATAGTGAGGCGACATCAAAATGGCCTATCGCAAAACCACCTGGTTTTGCAAGGGGGGTCACTTTGGTTTTTGGCCCGGTGCTCGGCGGCCATCTAGGGAAACCTACCAAACCCACGCATTTCTGAAAACTAGACACCCGGCGGCTTCCAGGGAGGTATGGCTTGCGTGGATCCCCCAACGTTTCCTTACCCAGAATCCCCTGCAAACCTCAATTTTAGCTGAAAAAATTACTTTTTTCACACATTTTGGGGTGGGAAAGTTGTGGCATCACCAGGCTCACACAAATTTACCATCACCCAGCGTTCCCCCAGGTCTCCCGGTAAAAATGGTGCCTCACTTGTGTGGGAGGCCCAAGTACCCGCGGCAGGCAAAGGCCCAAAACGCAGTGAGGCGACATCAAAATGGCCTATCGCAAAACCACCTGGTTTTGCAAGGGGGGTCACTTAGGTTTTTGGAACGGTGCTCGGTGGCCATCTAGGGAAACCTACCAAACCCATGCATTTCTGAAAACTAGACACCCGGTGGCTTCCAGGGAGGTATGGCTTGCGTGGATCCCCCAACGTTTCCTTACCCAGAATCCCCTGCAAACCTCAATTTTTGCTGAAAAAATCACTTTTTTCACACATTTTGGGGTGGGAAAGTAGTGGCATCACCGGGCTCACACAAATTTACCACCACCCAGCGTTCCCCCAGGTCTCCTGGTAAAAATGGCGCCTCACTTGTGTGGGAGGCCCAAGTACCCGCGGCAGGCAAGGGCCCAAAACCTAGTGAGGCGACATCAAAATGGCCTATCGCAAAACCACCTGGTTTTGCAAGGGGGGTCACTTAGGTTTTTGGCCCGGTGCTCGGCGGCCATCTAGGGAAACCTACCAAACCCATGCATTTCTGAAAACTAGACACCCGGCGGCTTCCAGGGAAATATGGCTTGCGTTGATCCCCCAACGTTTCCTTACCCAGAATCCCCTGCAAACCTCAATTTTTGCTGAAAAAATCACTTTTTTCACACATTTTGGGGTGGGAAAGTAGTGGCATCACCGGGCTCACACAAATTTACCACCACCCAGCGTTCCCCCGGGTCTCCCGGTAAAAATGGTGCCTCACTTGTGTGGGAGGCCCAAGTACCCGCGGCAGGCAAGGGCCCAAAACGTAGTGAGGCGACATCAAAATGGCCTATCGCAAAACCACCTGGTTTTGCAAGGGGGGTCACTTTGGTTTTTGCCCGGTGCTCGGCGGCCATCTAGGGAAACCTACCAAACACACAAATTTCTGAAAACTAGACACCCGGCGGCTTCCAGGGAGGTATGGCTTGCGTGGATCCCCCAACGTTTCCTTACCCAGAATCCCCTGCAAACCTCAATTTTAGCTGAAAAAATCACTTTTTTCACACATTTTGGGGTGGGAAAGTTGTGGCATCACCGGGCTCACACAAATTTACCACCACCCAGCGTTCCCCCAGGTCTCCCGGTAAAAATGGTGCCTCACTTGTGTGGGAGGCCCAAGTACCCGCAGCAGGCAAAGGCCCAAAACGCAGTGAGGCGACATCAAAATGGCCTATCGCAAAACCACCTGGTTTTGCAAGGGGGGTCACTTTGGTTTTTGGCCTGGTGCTCGGCGGCCATCTAGGGAAACCTACAAAACCCATGCATTTCTGAAAACTAGACACCCGGCGGCTTCCAGGGAGGTATAACTTGCGTGGATCCCCCAACGTTTCCTTACCCAGAATCCCCTGCAAACCTCAATTTTAGTTGAAAAAAGGACTTTTTTCACACATTTTGGGGTGGGAAAGTTGTGGCATCACCGGGCTCACACAAATTTACCACCACCCAGCGTTCCCCCAGGTCTCCTGGTAAAAATGGTGCCTCACTTGTGTGGGAGGCCCAAGTACCCGCGGCAGGCAAGGGCCCAAAACACAGTGAGGCGACATCAAAATGGCCTATCGCAAAACCACCTGGTTTTGCAACGGGGGTCACTTAGGTTTTTGGCCCGGTGCTCGGCGGCCATCTAGGGAAACCTACCAAACCCATGCATTTCTGAAAACTAGACACCCGGCGGCTTCCAGGGAAATATGGCTTGCGTTGATCCCCCAACGTTTCCTTACCCAGAATCCCCTGCAAACCTCAATTTTTGCTGAAAAAAGCACTTTTTTCACACATTTTGGGGTGGGAAAGTAGTGGCATCACCGGGCTCACACAAATTTACCACCACCCAGCATTCCCCCAGGTCTCCCGGTAAAAATGGCACCTCACTTGTGTGGGAGGCCCAAGTACCCGCGGCAGGCAAGGGCCCAAAACGTAGTGAGGCGACATCAAAATGGCCTATCTCAAAACCACCTGGTTTTGCAAGGGGGGTCACTTTGGTTTTTGGCCCGGTGCTCGGCGGCCATCTAGGGAAACCTACCAAACCCATGCATTTCTGAAAACTAGACACCCGGCGGCTTCCAGGGAGGTATGGCTTGCGTGGATCCCCCAACGTTTCCTTACCCAGAATCCCCTGCAAACCTCAATTTTAGCTGAAAAAATCACCTTTTTCACACATTTTGGGGTGGGAAAGTTGTGGCATCACCGGGCTCACACAAATTTACCACCACCCAGCGTTCCCCCAGGTCTCCCGGTAAAAATGGTGCCTCACTTGTGTAGGAGGCCCAAGTACCCGCGGCAGGCAAGGGCCCAAAACGCAGTGAGGCGACATCAAAATGGCCTATCGCAAAACCACCTGGTTTTGCAAGGGGGGTCACTTAGGTTTTTGGCACGGTGCTCTGCGGCCATCTAGGGAAACCTACCAAACCCATGCATTTCTGAAAACTAGTCACCCGGCGGCTTCCAGGGAAATATGGCTTGCGTTGATCCCCCAACGTTTCCTTACCCAAAATCTCCTGCAAACCTCAATCTTTGCTGAAAAAATCACTTTTTTCACACATTTTGGGGTGGGAAAGTAGTGGCATCACCGGGCTCACACAAATTTACCACCACCCAGCGTTCCCCCAGGTCTCCCGGTAAAAATGGCACCTCACTTGTGTGGGAGGCCCAAGTACCCGCGGCAGGCAAGGGCCCAAAACGTAGTGAGGCGACATCAAAATGGCCTATCGCAAAACCACCTGGTTTTGCAAGGGGGGTCACTTTGGTTTTTGGCCCGGTGCTCAGCGGCCATCTAGGGAAACCTACCAAACACATGCATTTCTGAAAACTAGACACCCGGCGGCTTCCAGGGAGGTATGGCTTGCGTGGATCCCCCAACGTTTCCTTACCCAGAATCCCCTGCAAACCTCAATTTTAGCTGAAAAAATCACTTTTTTCACACATTTTGGGGTGGGAAAGTTGTGGCATCACCGGGCTCACACAAATTTACCACCACCCAGCGTTCCCCCAGGTCTCCCGGTAAAAATAGTGCCTCACTTGTATGTGAGGCCCAAGTACCCGCGGCAGGCAAGGGCCCAAAACGCAGTGAGGCGATATCAAAATGGCCTATCGCAAAACCACCTGGTTTTGCAAGGGGGGTCACTTAGGTTTTTGGCCCGGTGCTCGGCGGCCATCTAGGGAAACCTACCAAACCCACGCATTTCTGAAAACTAGACACCCGGCGGCTTCCAGGGAGGTATGGTTTGCGTGGATCCCCCAACGTTTCCTTACCCAGAATCCCCTGCAAACCTCAATTTTTGCTGAAAAAATCACTTTTTTCACACATTTTGGGGTGGGAACGTAGTGGCATCACCGGGCTCACACAAATTTACCACCACCCAGCGTTCCCCCAGGTCTCCCGGTAAAAATGGTGCCTCACTTGTGTAGTAGGCCCAAGTACCCGCGGCAGGCAAGGGCCCAAAACGCAGTGAGGCGACATCAAAATGGCCTATCGCAAAACCACCTGGTTTTGCAAGGGGGGTCACTTAGGTTTTTGGCACGGTGCTCTGCGGCCATCTAGGGAAACCTACCAAACCCATGCATTTCTGAAAACTAGACACCCGGCGGCTTCCAGGGAAATATGGCTTGCGTTGATCCCCCAACGTTTCCTTACCCAAAATCTCCTGCAAACCTCAATCTTTGCTGAAAAAATCACTTTTTTCACACATTTTGGGGTGGGAAAGTAGTGGCATCACCGGGCTCACACAAATTTACCACCACCCAGCGTTCCCCCAGGTCTCCCGGTAAAAATGGCACCTCACTTGTGTGGGAGGCCCAAGTACCCGCGGCAGGCAAGGGCCCAAAACGTAGTGAGGCGACATCAAAATGGCCTATCGCAAAACCACCTGGTTTTGCAAGGGGGGTCACTTTGGTTTTTGGCCCGGTGCTCAGCGGCCATCTAGGGAAACCTACCAAACACATGCATTTCTGAAAACTAGACACCCGGCGGCTTCCAGGGAGGTATGGCTTGCATGGATCCCCCAACGTTTCCTTACCCAGAATCCCCTGCAAACCTCAATTTTAGCTGAAAAAATCACTTTTTTCACACATTTTGGTGTGGGAAAGTTGTGGCATCACTGGGCTCACACAAATTTACCACCACCCAGCGTTCCCCCAGGTCTCCCGGTAAAAATGGTGCCTCACTTGTGTGGGAGGCCCGAGAACCCGCGGCAGGCAAGGGCCCAAAACGTAGTGAGGCGACATCAAAATGGCCTATCGCAAAACCACCTGGTTTTGCAAGGGGGGTCACTTTGGTTTTTGGCCCGGTGCTTGGCGGCCATCTAGGGAAACCTACCATACCCATGCATTTCTGAAAACTAGACACCTGGCGGCTTCCAGGGAGGTATGGCTTGCATGGATCCCCCAACGTTTCCTTACCCAGAATCCCATGCAAACCTCAATTTTAGCTGAAAAAATCACTTTTTTCACACATTTTGGGGTGGGAAAGTTGTGGCATCACCGGGCTCACACAAATTTACCACCACCCAGCGTTCCCCCAGGTCTCCCGGTAAAAATAGTGCCTCACTTGTATGTGAGGCCCAAGTACCCGCGGCAGGCAAGGGCCCAAAACGCAGTGAGGCGATATCAAAATGGCCTATCGCAAAACCACCTGGTTTTGCAAGGGGGGTCACTTAGGTTTTTGGCCCGGTGCTCGGCGGCCATCTAGGGAAACCTACCAAACCCACGCATTTCTGAAAACTAGACACCCGGCGGCTTCCAGGGAGGTATGGTTTGCGTGGATCCCCCAACGTTTCCTTACCCAGAATCCCCTGCAAACCTCAATTTTTGCTGAAAAAATCACTTTTTTCGCACATTTTGGGGTGGGAACGTAGTGGCATCACCGGGCTCACACAAATTTACCACCACCCAGCGTTCCCCCAGGTCTCCCGGTAAAAATGGCGCCTCACTTGTGTGGGAGGCCCAAGTACCCGCGGCAGGCAAGGGCCCAAAACATAGTGAGGCGACATCAAAATGGCCTATCGCAAAACCACCTGGTTTTGCAAGGGGGTTCACTTTGGTTTTTGGCCCGGTGCTCGGCGGCCATCTAGGGAAACCTACCAAACCCACGCATTTCTGAAAACTAGACACCCGGCGGCTTCCAGGGAGGTATGGCTTGCGTGGATCCCCCAATGTTTCCTTACCCAGAATCCCCTGCAAACCTCAATTCTAGCTGAAAAAATTACTTTTTTCACACATTTTGGGGTGGGAAAGTTGTGGCATCACCGGGCTCACACAAATTTACCATCACCCAGCGTTCCCCCAGGTCTCCCGGTAAAAATGGTGCCTCACTTGTGTGGGAGGCCCAAGTACCCGCGGCAGGCAAAGGCCCAAAACGCAGTGAGGCGACATCAAAATGGCCTATCGCAAAACCACCTGGTTTTGCAAGGGGGTCACTTAGGTTTTTGGCCCGGTGCTCGGCGGCCATCTAGGGAAACCTACCAAACCCATGCATTTCTGAAAACTAGACACCGGGTGGCTTCCAGGGAGGTATGGCTTGCATGGATCCCCCAACGTTTTCTTACCCAGAATCCCCTGCAAACCTCAATTTTTGCTGAAAAAATCACTTTTTTCACACATTTTGGGGTGGGAAAGTAGTGGCATCACCGGGCTCACACAAATTTACCACCACCCAGGGTTCCCCCTGGTCTCCCGGTAAAAATGGCGCCTCACTTGTGTGGGAGGCCCAAGTACCCGCGGCAGGCAAGGGCCCAAAACGTAGTGAGGCGGCATCAAAATGGCCCATCGCAAAACCACCTGGTTTTGCAAGGGGGGTCACTTTGGTTTTTGGCCCATTGCTCGGCGGCCATCTAGGGAAACCTACCAAACCCACGCATTTCTGAAAACTAGACACCCAGCGGCTTCCAGGGAGGTATGGCTTGTGTGGATCCCCCAACGTTTCCTTACCCAGAATCCCCGGCAAACCTCAATTTTAGCTGAAAAAATCACTTTTTTCACACATTTTGGGGTGGGAAAGTTGTGGCATCACTGGGCTCACACAAATTTACCACCACCCAGCGTTCCCCCAGGTCTCCCGGTAAAAATGGTGCCTCACTTGTGTGGGAGGCCCAAGTACCCGCGGCAGGCAAGGGCCCAAAACGTAGTGAGGCGACATCAAAATGGCCTATCGCAAAACCACCTGGTTTTGCAAGGTGGGTCACTTTGGTTTTTGGCCCGGTGCTTGGCGGCCATCTAGGGAAACCTACCAAACCCATGCATTTCTGAAAACTAAACACCTGGCGGCTTCCAGGGAGGTATGGCTTGCGTGGATCCCCCAACGTTTCCTTACCCAGAATCCCCTGCAAACCTCAATTTTAGCTGAAAAAATCACTTTTTTCACACATTTTGGGGTGGGAAAGTAGTGGCATCACCGGGCTCACACAAATTTACCACCACCCAGCGTTCCCCCAGGTCTCCCGGTAAAAATGGTGCCTCACTTGTGTGGGAGGCCCAAGTACCCGCGGCAGGCAAGGGCCCAAAACGTAGTGAGGCGACATCAAAATGGCCTATCGCAAAACCACCTGGTTTTGCAAGGGGGGTCACTTTGGTTTTTGGCCCGGTGCTCGGCGGCCATCTAGGGAAACCTACCAAACCCATGCATTTCTGAAAACTAGACACCCGGCGGCTTCCAGGGAGGTATGGCTTGTGTGGATCCCCCAACGTTTCCTTACCCAGAATCCCCTGCAAACCTCAATTTTAGCTGAAAAAATCACTTTTTTCACACATTTTGGGGTGGGAAAGTTGTGGCATCACCGGGCTCACACAAATTTACCACCACCCAGCGTTCCCCCGGGTCTCCCGGTAAAAATGGTGCCTCACTTGTATGGGAGGCCCAAGTACCCGCGGCAGGCAAGGGCCCAAAACGTAGTGAGGCGACATCAAAATGGCCTATCGCAAAACCACCTGGTTTTGCAAGGGGGGTCAGTTTGGTTTTTGGCCCGGTGCTCGGCGGCCATCTAGGGAAACCTACCAAACACACGCATTTCTGAAAACTAGACACCCGGCGGCTTCCAGGGAGGTATGGCTTGCGTGGATCCCCCAACGTTTCCTTACCCAGAATCCCCTGCAAACCTCAATTTTAGCTGAAAAAATCACTTTTTTCACACATTTTGGTGTGGGAAAGTTGTGGCATCACTGGGCTCACACAAATTTACCACCACCCAGCGTTCCCCCAGGTCTCCCGGTAAAAATGGTGCCTCACTTGTGTGGGAGGCCCAAGTACCCGCGGCAGGCAAGGGCCCAAAACGTAGTGAGGCGACATCAAAATGGCCTATCGCAAAACCACCTAGTTTTGCAAGGGGGGTCACTTTGGTTTTTGGCCCGGTGCTTGGCGGCCATCTAGGGAAACCTACCAAACCCATGCATTTCTGAAAACTAAACACCTGGCGGCTTCCAGGGAGGTATGGCTTGCGTGGATCCCCCAACGTTTCCTTACCCAGAATCCCCTGCAAACCTCAATTTTAGCTGAAAAAATCACTTTTTTCACACATTTTGGGGTGGGAAAGTTGTGGCATCACCGGGCTCACACAAATTTACCACCACCCAGCGTTCCCCCAGGTCTCCCGGTAAAAATAGTGCCTCACTTGTATGTGACGCCCAAGTACCCGCGGCAGGCAAGGGCCCAAAACGCAGTGAGGCGATATCAAAATGGCCTATCGCAAAACCACCTGGTTTTGCAAGGGGGGTCACTTAGGTTTTTGGCCCGGTGCTCGGCGGCCATCTAGGGAAACCTACCAAACCCACGCATTTCTGAAAACTAGACACCCGGCGGCTTCCAGGGAGGTATGGCTTGCGTGGATCCCCCAACGTTTCCTTACCCAGAATCCTCTGCAAACCTCAATTTTAGCTGAAAAAATGACTTTTTTCACACATTTTGGGGTGGGAAAGTTGTGGCATCACTGGGCTCACACAAATTTACCACCACCCAGCGTTCCCCCAGGTCTCCCGGTAAAAATGGTGCCTCACTTGTGTGGGAGGCCCAAGTACCCGCGGCAGGCAAGGGCCCAAAACGTAGTGAGGCGACATCAAAATGGCCTATCGCAAAACCACCTGGTTTTGCAAGGGGGGTCACTTTGGTTTTTGCCCGGTGCTCGGCGGCCATCTAGGGAAACCTACCAAACACACACATTTCTGAAAACTAGACACCCGGCGGCTTCCAGGGAGGTATGGCTTGCGTGGATCCCCCAACGTTTCCTTACCCAGAATCCCCTGCAAACCTCAATTTTAGCTGAAAAAATCACTTTTTTCACACATTTTGGGGTGGGAAAGTTGTGGCATCACCGGGCTCACACAAATTTACCACCACCCAGCGTTCCCCCAGGTCTCCCGGTAAAAATGGTGCCTCACTTGTGTGGGAGGCCCAAGTACCCGCGGCAGGCAAGGGCCCAAAACGTAGTGAGGCGACATCAAAATGGCCTATCGCAAAACCACCTGGTTTTGCAAGGGGGGTCACTTTGGTTTTTGGCCCGGTGCTCAGCGGCCATCTAGGGAAACCTACAAAACCCACGCATTTCTGAAAACTAGACACCCGGCGGCTTACAGGGAGGTATGGCTTGCGTGGATCCCCTAACGTTTCCTTACCCAGAATCCCCTGCAAACCTCAATTTTAGCTGAAAAAATGACTTTTTTCACACATTTTGGGGTGGGAAAGTTGTGGCATCACTGGGCTCACACAAATTTACCACCACCCAGCGTTCCCCCAGGTCTCCCGGTAAAAATGGTGCCTCACTTGTGTGGGAGGCCCAAGTACCCGCGGCAGGCAAGGGCCCAAAACGTAGTGAGGCGACATCAAAATGGCCTATCGCAAAACCACCTGGTTTTGCAAGGGGGGTCACTTTGGTTTTTGCCCGGTGCTCGGCGGCCATCTAGGGAAACCTACCAAACACACACATTTCTGAAAACTAGACACCCGGCGGCTTCCAGGGAGGTATGGCTTGCGTGGATCCCCCAACGTTTCCTTACCCAGAATCCCCTGCAAACCTCAATTTTAGCTGAAAAAATCACTTTTTTCACACATTTTGGGGTGGGAAAGTTGTGGCATCACCGGGCTCACACAAATTTACCACCACCCAGCGTTCCCCCAGGTCTCCCGGTAAAAATGGTGCCTCACTTGTGTGGGAGGCCCAAGTACCCGCGGCAGGCAAGGGCCCAAAACGTAGTGAGGCGACATCAAAATGGCCTATCGCAAAACCACCTGGTTTTGCAAGGGGGGTCACTTTGGTTTTTGGCCCGGTGCTCAGCGGCCATCTAGGGAAACCTACAAAACCCACGCATTTCTGAAAACTAGACACCCGGCGGCTTCCAGGGAGGTATGGCTTGCGTGGATCCCCTAACGTTTCCTTACCCAGAATCCCCTGCAAACCTCAATTTTAGCTGAAAAAATGACTTTTTTCACACATTTTGGGGTGGGAAAGTTGTGGCATCACTGGGCTCACACAAATTTACCACCACCCAGCGTTCCCCCAGGTCTCCCGGTAAAAATGGTGCCTCACTTGTGTGGGAGGCCCAAGTACCCGCAGCAGGCAAAGGCCCAAAACGCAGTGAGGCGACATCAAAATGGCCTATCGCAAAACCACCTGGTTTTGCAAGGGGGTCACTTAGGTTTTTGGCCCGGTGCTCGGCGGCCATCTAAGGAAACCTACCAAACCCACGCATTTCTGAAAACTAGACACCCGGCGGCTTCCAGGGAGGTATGGCTTGCGTGGATCTCCCCAACGTTTCCTTACCCAGAATCCCCTGCAAACCTCAATTTTTGCTGAAAAAATCACTTTTTTCACACATTTTGGGGTGAGAAAGTAGTGGCATCACCGGGCTCACACAAATTTACCACCACCCAGCGTTCCCCCAGGTCTCCCGGTGACAATGGCGCCTCACTTGTGTGGGAGGCCCAAGTACCCGCGGCAGGCAAGGGCCCAAAACGTAGTGAGGCGACATCAAAATGGCCTATCGCAAAACCACCTGGTTTTGCAAGGGGGGTCACTTTGGTTTTTGGCCTGGTGCTCGGCGGCCATCTAGGGAAACCTACAAAACCCATGCATTTCTGAAAACTAGACACCCGGCGGCTTCCAGGGAGGTATAACTTGCGTGGATCCCCCAACGTTTCCTTACCCAGAATCCCCTGCAAACCTCAATTTTAGTTGAAAAAAGGATTTTTTTCACACATTTTGGGGTGGGAAAGTTGTGGCATCACCGGGCTCACACAAATTTACCACCACCCAGCGTTCCCCCAGGTCTCCTGGTAAAAATGGTGCCTCACTTGTGTGGGAGGCCCAAGTACCCGCGGCAGGCAAGGGCCCAAAACACAGTGAGGCGACATCAAAATGGCCTATCGCAAAACCACCTGGTTTTGCAACTGGGGTCACTTAGGTTTTTGGCCCGGTGCTCGGCGGCCATCTAGGGAAACCTACCAAACCCATGCATTTCTGAAAACTAGACACCCGGCGGCTTCCAGGGAAATATGGCTTGCGTTGATCCCCCAACGTTTCCTTACCCAGAATCCCCTGCAAACCTCAATTTTTGCTGAAAAAAGCACTTTTTTCACACATTTTGGGGTGGGAAAGTAGTGGCATCACCGGGCTCACACAAATTTACCACCACCCAGCATTCCCCCAGGTCTCCCGGTAAAAATGGCACCTCACTTGTGTGGGAGGCCCAAGTACCCGCGGCAGGCAAGGGCCCAAAACGTAGTGAGGCGACATCAAAATGGCCTATCTCAAAACCACCTGGTTTTGCAAGGGGGGTCACTTTGGTTTTTGGCCCGGTGCTCGGCGGCCATCTAGGGAAACCTACCAAACCCATGCATTTCTGAAAACTAGACACCCGGCGGCTTCCAGGGAGGTATGGCTTGCGTGGATCCCCCAACGTTTCCTTACCCAGAATCCCCTGCAAACCTCAATTTTAGCTGAAAAAATCACCTTTTTCACACATTTTGGGGTGGGAAAGTTGTGGCATCACCGGGCTCACACAAATTTACCACCACCCAGCGTTCCCCCAGGTCTCCCGGTAAAAATGGTGCCTCACTTGTGTAGGAGGCCTGTTAGAACCGGCGGTCTCTAGTTGGCAGAGGTATACACTTCTGACAAATAGGGACCAACCAACTCTAGTCAGGGAAAGGGGATTACACACTCAGATAACCCCTGCTACCCCCTTGGTAGCTTGGCAGAGCAGACAGGCTTATCTCAGAGGCAGTGTGTTAAGCATTTATGACCACATACAGTAATAAAGTGAATACACTACAGATGGACACGACACAGAAGTTATTATAAAAATAGTATTTTTATATAAGGCTTAGCACAAGACCAAATAACGACAAAAATATACCACAGTCTTAATAAATACTCTTTGGAAGGAAAAATAATAGTTCAAGTAAGGTTTCTTCTTGGCCAATAGTTCTTTAGCAAAGTATTCTTCTGAGCACAGTTCTTTGGCAACAATGTAACCCCCACAGGAGTCACACGCCGTCGAGTCTACAAGATTCCCAAGGTTCGGCGTCGACCGCGAGGAGCGCTACGTCGAGCCTGGAGTCGCAACAGACCCCACAAGTACAGTACCTTGAGAACCGAAGGAAACGATGATCCACGGCGTCGAGATGTCGGCGTCGATCGTGCCTCGGAGTCGGGTCAATCCGCAGCGGCGTCGAGGGATGTCGGGCCGGAGCAGCGCTCACGGCGTCGAGAAGGGCGTCGAGTCGATGCGATCAGCAGCGGCGTCGGGACGGGGTCGCTTGGAGGTAGAGCCGATACTCACTCCTCACTGGCGTCGATACCGGCGTCGAGACGGGGTCACTTGGAGCCGGGGCCGATACCCACTGCTCACTGGCGTTGCTGCTGGCGTCGAGACTGCAGATTTTCCCTTGTGTACTGGAAACAACACTTTCCAGCAATTCAGCAATTCAGTAGATGGGGAAGTCCTTTGGCCCTGTGACTTCAACAGGAGACTGGCACTCTTCCAGTCCTTGGAGATTTTCTAGCAAGTGTTCAGAGAGTACACACCAAGTTCCTCTCTCCTTGTTCCTTGGCAAAAATAAAGAAGCAGCTTTCAGGTTCCTCCACAGCAAAACAGCACTCTGGCAGAAAGGGGAGGCAAGTCCTTAGATCAGCAGGCTTCTTGTCCTTGGTACAGGTTTCCTTGTCAGAAGTGATCTGAGTTCTTGGTTCAGGGGTCCTTCTCTTATACCCCTTTTTCCCTTTGTTCCCTTTGTCCAAGCAGGGAGATTCCCACCATCTCAGGTTTGTTGTGGGTGTTGCCAGGCAGAGGCACCTGGCCTATTCACTGAGCAGGGCAGAGTCCTCAGCCGCCCAGCAGGAGGCGGAGCCAGTATTGTCACTGGCAGGAGCAGGGCTATCAGTCGCCCAGCAGGAGGCGGAGCCAGTATTGTGTCAGGCAGGGCAGGCTACTCTTCCCTCACTCTACGTGTAAACGCCCCATTCACCCCACACTGACTCACCCAGACCTCTGGAGCCACCCAGCCCCTGACACACACACCAAACCAGCAGAGACCGGTAGATAGTTGGACAAGAAAATAGCCACTTTCTAAAAGTGCTATTTTCAAACATAGAATTTAAAAACCATCCATCCTAAAGGGTGTGTTATTAAATTCTGAGTTCAGGGATACTAAACTCGACATGCTACCATGCTCCCTGAGTCAGATAGATTATAATGGAGTTAATAATCAGTCTGCCCAGTCTGGCCTATTGGAGGCAGGTAGCCCTTCAATAGTGAAAAACGAAAATGGCTGTAATTCACTATTAGGTCATGCCACACACATCAGGGCATGACCTACCTTTTACCAACAATGCACCCTGCCCTAGGGCCTACCATAGAGGTGTCTGAAATGTGGCAAAGTGAAGGTTTAGAGACTGGTAAGTAGGTTTCCTTACCAAGTCGACATGGCAGTCAGGGACTGCACGCAGGCGCTGCGGTGGCAGGCCTGAGACACATTTTACACGCTGCTTCTGTGGGTGGCACAACCCGTGCTGCAAGCCCACCAGCAGCAGTTAACTTACACGCCCTTGGCACACGCAGTGCACTAGACTAGGGTCTGAACAGTAAGTCAACCAAGCCAATCATGGTAACACCAATCAATGTAACAATTTAACATAGGGAGCGCTTGCACTGTGGCACTGATCAGCAGTGGCACAGTGCCCAAAGCAATAATCCAGCAAAAACATCGTAAACAGAGGAGGCAAACAGAAAAAAATGGAGGAGAGACTCATGCCAATGATGCCAGGTCTAACACGTGTCCCCTCCAGCTGAAATGTGGGGAGAACTACCCTTCACCCAGGGAGTCCTCATCACTAAGGCGGAAAAATCTGGACAGACCATCAGCATTGGCGTGATCTGTACCAGGGCGGTGTTCCACCGTAAAGTCCATGCCCTGTAGGGAAATGGACCACCTCAACAGCTTTGGGTTCTCACCCCTCATCTGCATTAACCATCTGAGGGGCCTGTGGTCTGTCTGAACCCGGAAGTGAGTCCCAAACAGGTAGGGTCTTAGCTTCTTCAGCGCCCAGACCACAGCAAATGCCTCACGCTCTATCGCACTCCACCTTTGTTCCCTGGGAAGTAACCTCCGGCTGATGAAGGCTACAGGTAAGTCTCGGCCCTCCTCATTCATCTGTGCTAGAACAGCCCCCACACCATGCTCTGAAGCGTCTGTCTGGACAATGAATTCTTTTGAAAAGTCGGGTGCCTGGAGGACCGGTGCGGTACACATTGCAGTTTTCAGGGTGTCAAAGGCGTTCTGACAGGCGTCAGTCCAGATCACAAGTCTCGGCTGCTTCCTGGAAGTCAGCGAGGTCAAGGGGTGCACAATGTTGCCATACCCCTTGACAAACCTCCTGTAGTAACCCGTGAGACCCAAGAAGGCTCTCACCTGAGTCTGGGTTTTGGGCGGTTCCCAAGCCAGGATGGTATCTATCTTGGGTTGCAGGGGGGCCACCTTGCCGCTCCCTACTTGGTGCCCCAAGTACACCACTGAACCCTGCCCAATCTGGCACTTACTAGCCTTGATTGTGAGGCCTGCTCTGCGCAGGGCCAACAACACTTCCTGGAGGTGGCGCAAGTGTTCCTCCCAGCTGGCGCTGAACACTGCTATATCGTCCAGGTAGGCGGCGCTGAAATCTTCCAGCCCGGCCAATACCTGGTTAACCAACCTCTGGAATGTGGCAGGGGCATTCTTCATCCCAAAGGGCATCACACGGAACTGGTAGTGCCCATCTGGTGTGGAGAATGCAGACCTCTCTTTTGCCCCATCAGTCAAGGCGATCTGCCAGTACCCAGACGTTAGATCAAACGTACTAAGGTACCGGGCAGCCCCCAACCGATCGATGAGCTCATCAGCTCTGGGGATGGGGTGCGCGTCAGTCTTGGTGACCGAATTGAGTCCTCGGTAATCCACACAGAACCGAAGTTCTGGTGAAGCACCAGGCGCTGCAGCCCTTGGGACCAAGACCACTGGGCTGGCCCAAGGACTGCTAGAGGACTCAACCACCCCTAAGGCAAACATCTTGGAGACCTCCTCCTTGATGTATGCTCTGACCTTGTCAGTCACCCTGTAGGCCTTGTGCCTCACAGGAGTGCTGTCCCCGGTGTCCACATCATGGACACACCACTGAGTGACACCAGGGATTAAGGAGAACAGATCAGGGAATTGTACCAACAGATGGCGACAATCTTGCTGCTGCTCAGGGGTCAGTGTGTCAGAGAGGACAACACCATCCACTGACCCATCTTTTTCTTTTGCACACAGGAGGTCAGGAAGAGGCTCACTCTCCTCCTCCATCCCAGCATCTGTGGCAAGGAGCATGCCCACTTCGGACCTTTCTAAGTGGGGCTTTAACCGGTTGACATGCAGGACCCTTAAGGGGTTCCTGGGAGATTTCAAGTCCACCAAGTAGGTGACATCGCTCTTCTTCTCCACAACCTCTAACGGTCCAGTCCACCTGTCCTTGAGCGCACAAGGTTCCACAGGGGCCATGACCCAAACTTTCTGACCAGGTTGAAGCTCAACCAGAGTGGCATTCTGATCGTACCACCGCTTCATCTCTTCCTGGCTGGCCTCCAGATTTGCCTGAGCAAGATCTCTGAAGCGCCGAGTCTGGTTCCTAAAGGCCAGCATGTAACTATATACATCCTGGGGAGGTTTCCTGGGAGATTGCTCCCAGCCTTCTTTGACCAGACTCAAAGGTCCTCTTACCGGGTGACCATACAAAAGCTCAAAGGGGCTGAACCCTAGAGACTTCTGTGGTACCTCACGGTAAGCAAACAGCAGGCATGGCAAGAGGACGTCCCATTTACGCCTCATTGGTTCTTCAAGACCCATGATCATGCCTTTTAGGGTCCGGTTGAATCTCTCAACCAGCCCATTACCTTGAAATGGTAGGGAGTGGTAAACTTGTAGGTTACCCCACACTCCTTCCACAGAGACTTCATATAATTCGAAATGAAGTTGGTGCCCCGGTCTGACACCACCTCTCTGGGGAACCCCATGCGGGAGAAAACACCCATCAGTGCCCGTCCCACCACGGGGGCCGTCACTGTTCGGAGAGGGATGGCTTCCGGGTACCGGGTGGCATGGTCCACCAAGACCAGGATAAACCTGTTGCCCATGGCTGTCTTGGGGTCCAGTGGCCCCACAATGTCAATTCCCACTCGCTCAAAGGGGGTACTGACGACGGGAAAAGGTTGGAGGGGAGCCTTCTGCTTCCGCCCACTTTTCCCACTTGCCTGGCAAGTTGGACATGTCCTACAATGGATATCTGAATCCCTTCTCATCTGAGGCCAATAAAAATGGGTGACAAGCCTGTCATAGGTCTTGTCCTGCCCCAGATGTCCAGCTAACGGAACGTCATGAGCCAACCCCAGTAGGAAGGCTCTGAAGCGCTGGGGTACCACCAGCACACGGGCTGACCCAGGTTCAGCAGCCTTAGGCTCGCTATACAGGAGGTCGTTCTCCCAGTAGACCCAATGTGATCCTGACTGATCACCTGTCGTTTGGGCTGAGGCCTGCTGCCTCATACCCACAAGAGAAGGGCACACTTTCTGTTCAGCACAAAATTCCTCCCTGGAGGGACCACCATCCTGCTGCCAATGGGTCAGCTCGGGCAGGTCTCCCAGTTCGGCCACTTGTTCTCCTGTCGGTTCCAGGGCATCCCCCTCAGGGTCTGCTCCCTCCTGGACCGCGGGAACGATGGGGGACGGTTTCCCACGCCCCCTGCCTCTTCTCTTCACGGTTGGGATCTGGGCCATACTTTCAGGCTCCAGGGCCCCATCAACACCCTTACTGACTGACATGGACCGGGTGGTCGCACACACCCACTCAGGCAGACCCAACATTTCCAGATGCGCTTTTCTCTCCACCTTAGCCCAAGGGGAGTCCTCCAAATCATTGCCCAAGAGACAATCAACAGGCATGGCGGGCCTCACAGCAACCTGAAGAGTACCTGAGACCCCCCCCCACTCAAAAGGAACTTGAGCTACCTCACACTTACTCTGTGAGTTGTCAGCGGCTACAACGGGGTAGAATGCATGAGGGACCACCTGCTCTCTGGACACCAAGTGACACTTGACAGCTGTCACACTCGCTCCGGTGTCTCTGAGAGCTTCCACCCTATGGCCATTAATGGTCACCCACTGCCTATATTTCTTAGTGTTACTAGGCAGAGGGGTTGGAGGGACCATTTCCACGTCTCCTAAAGAGACCAGGGACATTTCTGCGGGACCCCACCCACCGGGGGCACCCATCTCCTCCCCTCCCAGGGCTACACTCGCTACCTGACGAGGGGGTGCACGCGGCGGTGCATTCGAATCCTTCATGGGACACTGGGGATCATAATAACGGTGTCCCACCTGCTTACAGGCATAGCAGGTCATGGGGCCCCTGTGAACAGGTTTACCTGTCGGGGCCTCTGGCTTCTTTACAGGGGGAGGCTGGGAACCCTTCCCTTGGTTCCCTTGGGGACTACTTTGGGGCCCTTTCTGAAACTCCCTCTGTTTACCCCTGTCCCCCCCACTCTTCTGCTGGGGACCCTGCCCACCTTTGGCTGAGTCTCCCACTGGACCCTTGTGGACCCTGGTACTGACCCAGCGGTCCGCCTCCTCAGCAAGTTTTCTAGGGTTAGATAGCTTGCTATCAACAAGGTGCTGGCGTAGCTCTGGAAAACAGTTATTAGACAAGTGCTCCCAAGCAAACAAATCATAAAGAGCATCATAACTATCAACCTTGCTACCCTTTATCCAACCATCCATGGTTCTGCAGAAAAAAGACACATATTCAACCCACGTAGTACCAGGCAACTTCTTACATTCTCTAAAGGTTTGTCTGTACTTTTCTGGAGTTAAGCCATATCTCAGCATTAAAGCATCTTTCATATGAGTATAAGACATCCTATCCTCAGCAGGAAGGCTCAACAAGGTATCTCTCCCCTCGTTTGTAAAGCGGCTCCACAACCCCGTTCCCCAATCCTTCTCAGGGACCCGGTGGGCCAACAATGCTAACTCATACGCTTTAAACCATTGGCTAATATCTTCATTCTTACTGTAATCTTTGATCACATCCTTAGGAAAATAAAACCTACTTTCTGCAGGCACAGATGGAGTGCTGCCACCAGAGGGATTCAACTCTAAACTCTTAGTTTTAAGCTCCATCTCCCTCACCATCTTCTCACGTTCAAACGCTAATTTCTCTCTCTCAAAATCTAATCTTTTGCTCTCCATTTCAGCTTCTCTCTTGCTTCTTGCATTCTCTAATTCCAACTGCCCTCCTAATTTGAGTTTTGCCATTTCCAACTTGTACCCCCTCTCCTTCTCCCTGTCTTCTAATTCTTCGGGGGAAAGGCTCCTAGAGGACGCACTACTGCCTGGAGATGACACTGGCCCACCTGTGGGCTCTTCCTCTTCCTCTTCTTCTTCCTCTTCCGGTACCACCACCGGATCAGAGGGATTTCTGGCCTCTAACCAGGCCTTCAGCGCTTTGAGGAAGCCCTCTTTCTTTGAGACACCTGTGGTAGGAACTTTAAACTGCTTGCAAAATCCTTTTAGATCTTTTAGCGTGTAGGAATCTATCTTCTCCTTATCAAATTCCCCCACAACATTCTCCACAGGTGTAGCAGCTCCGGCATTCTCCATGGTCAAAACTGGCAGTGTTTAAGAAAATAAGCTCCAGGAAAGCGGAGAACAAAAATAGAATATCCTACCAAACAGACTGTGGCCGCGTTATGGTCTGCTTTCACTATGTAGCGTACACTAATCACTGCACATGAGTCATAAATGCAAAGTTCAAATCCTCACCGCTGACCACCAATGTTAGAACCGGCGGTCTCTAGTTGGCAGAGGTATACACTTCTGACAAATAGGGACCAACCAACTCTAGTCAGGGAAAGGGGATTACACACTCAGATAACCCCTGCTACCCCCTTGGTAGCTTGGCAGAGCAGACAGGCTTATCTCAGAGGCAGTGTGTTAAGCATTTATGACCACATACAGTAATAAAGTGAATACACTACAGATGGACACGACACAGAAGTTATTATAAAAATAGTATTTTTATATAAGGCTTAGCACAAGACCAAATAACGACAAAAATATACCACAGTCTTAATAAATACTCTTTGGAAGGAAAAATAATAGTTCAAGTAAGGTTTCTTCTTGGCCAATAGTTCTTTAGCAAAGTATTCTTCTGAGCACAGTTCTTTGGCAACAATGTAACCCCCACAGGAGTCACACGCCGTCGAGTCTACAAGATTCCCAAGGTTCGGCGTCGACCGCGAGGAGCGCTACGTCGAGCCTGGAGTCGCAACAGACCCCACAAGTACAGTACCTTGAGAACCGAAGGAAACGATGATCCACGGCGTCGAGATGTCGGCGTCGATCGTGCCTCGGAGTCGGGTCAATCCGCAGCGGCGTCGAGGGATGTCGGGCCGGAGCAGCGCTCACGGCGTCGAGAAGGGCGTCGAGTCGATGCGATCAGCAGCGGCGTCGGGACGGGGTCGCTTGGAGGTAGAGCCGATACTCACTCCTCACTGGCGTCGATACCGGCGTCGAGACGGGGTCACTTGGAGCCGGGGCCGATACCCACTGCTCACTGGCGTTGCTGCTGGCGTCGAGACTGCAGATTTTCCCTTGTGTACTGGAAACAACACTTTCCAGCAATTCAGCAATTCAGTAGATGGGGAAGTCCTTTGGCCCTGTGACTTCAACAGGAGACTGGCACTCTTCCAGTCCTTGGAGATTTTCTAGCAAGTGTTCAGAGAGTACACACCAAGTTCCTCTCTCCTTGTTCCTTGGCAAAAATAAAGAAGCAGCTTTCAGGTTCCTCCACAGCAAAACAGCACTCTGGCAGAAAGGGGAGGCAAGTCCTTAGATCAGCAGGCTTCTTGTCCTTGGTACAGGTTTCCTTGTCAGAAGTGATCTGAGTTCTTGGTTCAGGGGTCCTTCTCTTATACCCCTTTTTCCCTTTGTTCCCTTTGTCCAAGCAGGGAGATTCCCACCATCTCAGGTTTGTTGTGGGTGTTGCCAGGCAGAGGCACCTGGCCTATTCACTGAGCAGGGCAGAGTCCTCAGCCGCCCAGCAGGAGGCGGAGCCAGTATTGTCACTGGCAGGAGCAGGGCTATCAGTCGCCCAGCAGGAGGCGGAGCCAGTATTGTGTCAGGCAGGGCAGGCTACTCTTCCCTCACTCTACGTGTAAACGCCCCATTCACCCCACACTGACTCACCCAGACCTCTGGAGCCACCCAGCCCCTGACACACACACCAAACCAGCAGAGACCGGTAGATAGTTGGACAAGAAAATAGCCACTTTCTAAAAGTGCTATTTTCAAACATAGAATTTAAAAACCATCCATCCTAAAGGGTGTGTTATTAAATTCTGAGTTCAGGGATACTAAACTCGACATGCTACCATGCTCCCTGAGTCAGATAGATTATAATGGAGTTAATAATCAGTCTGCCCAGTCTGGCCTATTGGAGGCAGGTAGCCCTTCAATAGTGAAAAACGAAAATGGCTGTAATTCACTATTAGGTCATGCCACACACATCAGGGCATGACCTACCTTTTACCAACAATGCACCCTGCCCTAGGGCCTACCATAGAGGTGTCTGAAATGTGGCAAAGTGAAGGTTTAGAGACTGGTAAGTAGGTTTCCTTACCAAGTCGACATGGCAGTCAGGGACTGCACGCAGGCGCTGCGGTGGCAGGCCTGAGACACATTTTACACGCTGCTTCTGTGGGTGGCACAACCCGTGCTGCAAGCCCACCAGCAGCAGTTAACTTACACGCCCTTGGCACACGCAGTGCACTAGACTAGGGTCTGAACAGTAAGTCAACCAAGCCAATCATGGTAACACCAATCAATGTAACAATTTAACATAGGGAGCGCTTGCACTGTGGCACTGATCAGCAGTGGCACAGTGCCCAAAGCAATAATCCAGCAAAAACATCGTAAACAGAGGAGGCAAACAGAAAAAAATGGAGGAGAGACTCATGCCAATGATGCCAGGTCTAACAAGGCCCAAGTACCCGCGGCAGGCAAGGGCCCAAAACGCAGTGAGGCGACATCAAAATGGCCTATCGCAAAACCACCTGGTTTTGCAAGGGGGGTCACTTAGGTTTTTGGCACGGTGCTCTGCGGCCATCTAGGGAAACCTACCAAACCCATGCATTTCTGAAAACTAGACACCCGGCGGCTTCCAGGGAAATATGGCTTGCGTTGATCCCCCAACGTTTCCTTACCCAAAATCTCCTGCAAACCTCAATCTTTGCTGAAAAAATCACTTTTTTCACACATTTTGGGGTGGGAAAGTAGTGGCATCACCGGGCTCACACAAATTTACCACCACCCAGCGTTCCCCCAGGTCTCCCGGTAAAAATGGCACCTCACTTGTGTGGGAGGCCCAAGTACCCGCGGCAGGCAAGGGCCCAAAACGTAGTGAGGCGACATCAAAATGGCCTATCGCAAAACCACCTGGTTTTGCAAGGGGGGTCACTTTGGTTTTTGGCCCGGTGCTCAGCGGCCATCTAGGGAAACCTACCAAACACATGCATTTCTGAAAACTAGACACCCGGCGGCTTCCAGGGAGGTATGGCTTGCGTGGATCCCCCAACGTTTCCTTACCCAGAATCCCCTGCAAACCTCAAATTTAGCTGAAAAAATCACTTTTTTCACACATTTTGGTGTGGGAAAGTTGTGGCATCACTGGGCTCACACAAATTTACCACCACCCAGCGTTCCCCCAGGTCTCCCGGTAAAAATGGTGCCTCACTTGTGTGGGAGGCCCGAGAACCCGCGGCAGGCAAGGGCCCAAAACGTAGTGAGGCGACATCAAAATGGCCTATCGCAAAACCACCTGGTTTTGCAAGGGGGGTCACTTTGGTTTTTGGCCCGGTGCTTGGCGGCCATCTAGGGAAACCTACCAAACCCATGCATTTCTGAAAACTAGACACCTGGCGGCTTCCAGGGAGGTATGGCTTGCATGGATCCCCCAACGTTTCCTTACCCAGAATCCCATGCAAACCTCAATTTTAGCTGAAAAAATCACTTTTTTCACACATTTTGGGGTGGGAAAGTTGTGGCATCACCGGGCTCACACAAATTTACCATCACCCAGCGTTCCCCCAGGTCTCCCGGTAAAAATAGTGCCTCACTTGTATGTGAGGCCCAAGTACCCGCGGCAGGCAAGGGCCCAAAACGCAGTGAGGCGATATCAAAATGGCCTATCGCAAAACCACCTGGTTTTGCAAGGGGGGTCACTTAGGTTTTTGGCCCGGTGCTCGGCGGCCATCTAGGGAAACCTACCAAACCCACGCATTTCTGAAAACTAGACACCCGGCGGCTTCCAGGGAGGTATGGTTTGCGTGGATCCCCCAACGTTTCCTTACCCAGAATCCCCTGCAAACCTCAATTTTTGCTGAAAAAATCACTTTTTTCACACATTTTGGGGTGGGAACGTAGTGGCATCACCGGGCTCACACAAATTTACCACCACCCAGCGTTCCCCCAGGTCTCCCGGTAAAAATGGCGCCTCACTTGTGTGGGAGGCCCAAGTACCCGCGGCAGGCAAGGGCCCAAAACATAGTGAGGCGACATCAAAATGGCCTATCGCAAAACCACCTGGTTTTGCAAGGGGGGTCACTTTGGTTTTTGGCCCGGTGCTCGGCGGCCATCTAGAGAAACCTACCAAACCCACGCATTTCTGAAAACTAGACACCCGGCGGCTTCCAGGGAGGTATGGCTTGCGTGGATCCCCCAATGTTTCCTTACCCAGAATCCCCTGCAAACCTCAATTCTAGCTGAAAAAATTACTTTTTTCACACATTTTGGGGTGGGAAAGTTGTGGCATCACCGGGCTCACACAAATTTACCATCACCCAGCGTTCCCCCAGGTCTCCCGGTAAAAATGGTGCCTCACTTGTGTGGGAGGCCTGTTAGACCTGGCGATTTCCGGTTGGCTGAGGCTTGCGCCAAAGCCAGGCAGAAACCACCAGTCTAGTCAGGGCAAGGAAGTTACCCGCCAAAGATAACCCCTGCTCCCCCCCTTGGTAGCTTGGCACGAGCAGTCAGGCTTATCTCTGAGGCGATGTGTAAAGCGTTTGCGCGCGCACCCAGCAACAACACCCAAGGCCCACCCCAAAGGAAACTCCACACAAGGTATTCTATAAAAATAACCTTTGTATTATACACAACACATTAGATAAGAACACACACTTTACAATGTGCCAACAGGCACGGGCAGAATTTACAAGGGATTATGTACAAGACAGGGCCACCTGGACCACTGTCAGGAATTAGCACTTCTTAGCACATGAAATATATAAAATCACTGTAGCACAAAAATATAATCTGTATAGCACACAACCAGTACTCACTGGTATCGGGGAAGTACCTCCTACGTAACCCTAACTATCTTAGGAGACTGTCACGCAGGGAACTAGAACCTCACTAGCACCACCTGTACTAGGAGAAAGCAACAACCACCTACGTATCACAATACCTGTAGGGGCAAGAGAACGTTACACATGATGCAGGAAAACATTCAGAGGTGCAGAGCAAAGGAAACACATGATGCACAAAACATTCAGAGGTGTAAGTAGGAAACAATTGCGCAAGAACTCATATGCCACCACCTGTGGCAGTCCCTAGGCCAACTGGCCTTGTCCAGGCTAGGACGCTCTGTGTCCAGACTATTCAGGGCCCGGCTGCGCAAGCTGCGCAAGCTAGAACACAGAGGCCACCACCTAAACGTTGCAGCTGCCCACTAAGTGCTGGGCAGCTGGAGAACGAACTTCAGGCACTGCGTGCCTCTGGAGCCCTCTCTGGGCTCTGTCCACTCAAAAATATGCCCTCTAGAGCCTTCGTGGCTCAGCACAACGTTGGAGCCTCACTGGGCTCAAACAACCATGCCCCGGGAGCCTCCACGGCTCTGAAACAACATGCCCCCGAGGTCGGAGCGTTCCCTGCGCTCTTCGCTGGAGCCTCAACCGGCTCTGAAATCAATATGTCCCCAAGAGCCTTTCAGGGCCCTAAACGTTACTGTGGGCAAGGGGGGAGTGGCCCGCTGCCATCTGGGGCCACTCGATCGCTGGAGAAATGCCCCTGGACCGTCGGAGCGTATTCGCGCTCTGTCCCTCACGAAATGCCACCTAGGTTGGAGCGACCTCGCGCCCTGCACCAACTCTAAAGTAATGCCCCCGTCTGCTTGGGAGCCTCACGGGCGCTGGTAACCTTAGTGTCCCCAACGGTGGAGCCTACAGGCTCTGTAACTGACGCGGTGCCGCTTCGGTGAGTAGAGCGTCCACGCGCTCTGACCTAAAGACTCCTGGTCCCCCAGAGCCCCCACTCACCGGCAGCAATCGGCGGCACTCCTCTCGTCCGGGTCCAGCGCGGGGTGGGCTCCCGCCTGGATGCCTTGGTACTCCTCTTGGGCTGCAACCACGCGGGCTTCCCTCCGCTCACGGGAGCCCCGGTCACTTCCTCGTTCGGCGGTAGGAGCGCGGGGTAGGCTCCCGTCCGCTTCCTCTTTAAGTCCCGCCCACGTCTGAAGCAGGCTGCCTGACTTCCTGGGTTTCGGCCCGGGCTGCAGCGGTGATCTTCCCGGCGATAAGAGGGGTGAGCTCCCTCGATACAAACGCAAATCAGCGGGGTGGGCACCCGCAAGCTGAATCAAAGCGCTTCACAGCGCTATAAGGTGAGCCAGCGCTCGCAGCGCTGCAAGGCTCAGAAAAGCGCTCCCAGCGCTATCAAGATAACAAGCCCAGGGAAACAGCGTGCACAGCGCTCCAAAGTCCAGGAAGCGCTCCCAGGCGCTATAAGCAATGTCCAAGAACCAAAAGGTCCTCCAGAGAGCAGGGGGCAAAGGCTGGGCCCAGAGCCAGCTCACAGGGCCCTCCAGCAGGGAGGCAGTCCCCAGTGGCGGTCTCTCCTGGCGCCCAGCAGCAGCAGGCCCCCCCTCAAGTGGATCCTGCAAGAGAACAACTTCTGTGGGGACACAGCCCCATTTTTATACAGTCAAATCCTTTGTCTAAGGTGCAGGGAAGGGGCGAACCAGTTCCAACAGGTTCCTGAGCACTTTGTTTTGCTCAGCCCCTCTCCCTATTCACTGGCAGGGCTAGGGTCATTAGACGCACCACAGGGGCCGGCGCCAGCATTGTGTGGGGGAATCCCTGTCCTATTCAGGACCCAGGTACACTCCTCCCCAGCCATCTACATGCTAATTCCCCATTCACCACTGGGTGACTCCTCCTGACTCTGGGGAATTCCCTAGTCCGTCACCTGACCTCACCAGCCAATCGCCAGACAAGCCACACATTTCAGACTGCACACTGAAGTGCCCACTTCTAGAAGTGGCACTTCCACACCAGGTACATGCACGCCGCACACATCAACGCGCAGCATTCACTCCCACGAGTCCGCACATACCAAACACGGGCCTGCACACCCCACGCATCAGGAACTACCGGGACACATACATTCTCCCATGCATTCCTATGGGAGGGCAGGCCAACCTCAACACACGCACGCACTTTACCCTGGGACACAGCGGTAAAGTGCGCAGAAACCAAAATCCATTACTCCAAGTTACCAATAAAAAGCGAAAAGTCTCGGGGGTGAACCTGCCAGAAGGGCCAAGTCCAACACAACCCCCTTCCAGCCAAAACGCAGGGTAGACCAATCACCACCGTGATGGTCTTCCCTGCTTGGGGCGATACAACACGGACGCAGGCCCGCAACGGCAGGGACACTCTCCGGTTTTACGCCACTCTGAACTCGCAGGGTTTCCTCTGAAAAAACTCGGCGGACCAACTGGGCTACCCCCCTGGTACTCCTCAGCTGTCCGTGGCCAGGACCAGGCCCTAGACCACCTAGGCGCCACTGGTCCTTGCCTAACTACAGAGTGGGGGGTAGTAACCCCTGGCACATAGTGACCATTTTCCACTCTACCCCTCATCAGGGCAGTTCCAAACTGCCACTGATCCTCCAGCCTTGGGTCCGTACCCTCAGGCTGACCAAAAGTCACGGGTGAGGCTCTCCTCCCCCTACCTCTTCTCCTGGGGTTCCGCCCTCTCTTCCTCTGAGAGGCGACCCCGTCACATAACTCACCAACCAGCTCAGGACCCCTCCCTGAGAACTGGTCTCCCAACCTAGGGTTTAACCCCTCAGGTTGCACCGGGGTCAGAGGTGGGCTCTCCCACCCTCTGCACCCCCTTCCAGAGTCCTGCTCCCTACCAACTGGGGCGGTCCCTCTGGAAGACGAACCGGTCAGGACACTGTTTACAGTAGTCAGACCCTTCAGGTCAGGCTGCTCCTGAACCTGGCCTCCCAACCTCTGGTCTAAAACCTTCGGTGGAATAATTGCCTGGCACTCCAGGACTTCTGGGGATTTACACACCATCCCCCCGAGAGTAACATATGCCCCATATGTTGCATGACCGTCTGCCTGGCGCAGATCTCCCGTCCCCTGTCCACCTGACAGTGCGCGAAGATCACCCAGGCCAGACGTGTAGTCGCCATGGTCACTTCTAGGAGACTCAGCCCTACCGGCTGGTCCCTGACCCCCTGGCTCCTCCACCGGGGAACACAGCCCCATGCCACTACTCTCGCCGGACTTCTGTACCCTCCCTACCGGAGCGGTACTGCCTGACACTAGAACCCCAGGAGCCCTGTTTACAGGCGCTCCCGGTCCTCTACTCACTAGGTGATCCTCCTCAAATGGGCTAACAGGACAGCCTAGGTCCCCAACTTGGTGTTCCCTCATGAAACCACCCAAGTCCTGAGGCAGGGTTTCGTACGTCTGGGGACCCTCAGTCACCCACTTACTCCCGCTCCACTGAGCCAGGCCGTAAGCCCCTACACCCTCCTCGCTATACTGGGACCTAGCTGGGCTACACGGAGCCTCTTCCACCACGCAGGGCTGGAAGATCCCTGAACCACTACTTTTGGAGTCACACCCTAATGACTCTAGCGAACCTTGGGCCCTTTCCCAATGGTCTGCTTCTTCTGCGAGGCCCCCTGGACTAGCAAACCCATACCCCAACAGGTGTTGGCGCAGCTCGGGACAACAACTCCTGAGCATCTGCTCTTTGACAACTAGACCATACATGGTGGAATAACTGCGTTTCGGGTTAAGACTCGCCCAATCGTCCAGTGCCTCCTCACATTCACCCAAAAACTCGTCCCAAGTCTGGTGAGACAGCTTCCTACTGTTTCTGAATCTCAACCTACATTCCTCCTCTCGGGAAATAGGTACCAGACTGGGGGAACTGGGACTTCCTATACTGAAATCTATCTCGCTGCCACCACTGGACTCAACCCTCCCTGGGGAGCCCAGAAAACTAAGACTGCGCGCAGGGGATAGTCTACTCTCCAGCGCTGATTTCTCCCTGGTGAAGGCCCTCTCAGCCTCCTCTATCCTCTCCTGCGCTAAGACCCTCTCGGTCTCCAGCTTCTTCCCTTCTATAGTCAGCTGCGCCATCCCCCAAGCATGCTCTAACCTGAGCTTCTCCATGGCCAGCTGATGCTCCCTCTCTTCCCTCCTATCTACCCACTCCTCTGGGGACAGGGACAGGGATGGGGTGCTGCTCCTGACACTGGACCCAGCAAGGGACTCCCTATCTATGGGGTCTTCACTCTCTACTGGCGTCCCTGTCAGGTAACCTTCCTCCTCCTCAGATTCCTCAGGGCTCCCCTCAGACCCACCACCCTCTCGGCGTGCGGCCCGGGCCCTATCTTCCTCGCTGCGCTCTCGCTCCCACTCCTCCTTTTGCCAAAGGATCAGGTTGTCCCTCAGTTTGGACTGGGTATCTGATTCACCCACCTCTATGTCCCTCTCCTCACAGAACCCTACCAGCTCCAACCTACTGTACCTAAACAGACTACAGAAGTTAAAAGCAGGCTCCATTTTGGCGGACGTTCCTGAGAAGAGTTCAACACAAGGAACCTGGGGGTTGGAGCTACACAGGAGTACACAATTCACAAAAGGTTTCAGTGAGCTCTCTATCCTGGAGAACTCACACTCACTGTCTAGTGCCCCCCACACCATCCACACCCAACCCTCCCCTCGGACTGGTAAGGCGGTTTCTACCACCCCTGATCCCTCAACCTGACCACCACGTGACACAGGTACCAAACTCTGGGCGCAGGGCGGGGGACAAATGTACTGGACACAATTACACAATGATACCTTCAGGAGAAGAAATAAAGGAACTTCAAAACAATAATCCCTAAAATGTGGTTTATCTAATGCAGAGTTTTGTGGTGTAGCCAGTCGCTGCTGCGGTACAGCGCAAACGCAAGTCCAAATCCCACCGCTGATCACCAATGTTAGACCTGGCGATTTCCGGTTGGCTGAGGCTTGCGCCAAAGCCAGGCAGAAACCACCAGTCTAGTCAGGGCAAGGAAGTTACCCGCCAAAGATAACCCCTGCTCCCCCCCTTGGTAGCTTGGCACGAGCAGTTAGGCTTATCTCTGAGGCGATGTGTAAAGCGTTTGCGCGCGCACCCAGCAACAACACCCAAGGCCCACCCCAAAGGAAACTCCACACAAGGTATTCTATAAAAATAACCTTTGTATTATACACAACACATTAGATAAGAACACACACTTTACAATGTGCCAACAGGCACGGGCAGAATTTACAAGGGATTATGTACAAGACAGGGCCACCTGGACCACTGTCAGGAATTAGCACTTCTTAGCACATGAAATATATAAAATCACTGTAGCACAAAAATATAATCTGTATAGCACACAACCAGTACTCACTGGTATCGGGGAAGTACCTCCTACGTAACCCTAACTATCTTAGGAGACTGTCACGCAGGGAACTAGAACCTCACTAGCACCACCTGTACTAGGAGAAAGCAACAACCACCTACGTATCACAATACCTGTAGGGGCAAGAGAACGTTACACATGATGCAGGAAAACATTCAGAGGTGCAGAGCAAAGGAAACACATGATGCACAAAACATTCAGAGGTGTAAGTAGGAAACAATTGCGCAAGAACTCATATGCCACCACCTGTGGCAGTCCCTAGGCCAACTGGCCTTGTCCAGGCTAGGACGCTCTGTGTCCAGACTATTCAGGGCCCGGCTGCGCAAGCTGCGCAAGCTAGAACACAGAGGCCACCACCTAAACGTTGCAGCTGCCCACTAAGTGCTGGGCAGCTGGAGAACGAACTTCAGGCACTGCGTGCCTCTGGAGCCCTCTCTGGGCTCTGTCCACTCAAAAATATGCCCTCTAGAGCCTTCGTGGCTCAGCACAACGTTGGAGCCTCACTGGGCTCAAACAACCATGCCCCGGGAGCCTCCACGGCTCTGAAACAACATGCCCCCGAGGTCGGAGCGTTCCCTGCGCTCTTCGCTGGAGCCTCAACCGGCTCTGAAATCAATATGTCCCCAAGAGCCTTTCAGGGCCCTAAACGTTACTGTGGGCAAGGGGGGAGTGGCCCGCTGCCATCTGGGGCCACTCGATCGCTGGAGAAATGCCCCTGGACCGTCGGAGCGTATTCGCGCTCTGTCCCTCACGAAATGCCACCTAGGTTGGAGCGACCTCGCGCCCTGCACCAACTCTAAAGTAATGCCCCCGTCTGCTTGGGAGCCTCACGGGCGCTGGTAACCTTAGTGTCCCCAACGGTGGAGCCTACAGGCTCTGTAACTGACGCGGTGCCGCTTCGGTGAGTAGAGCGTCCACGCGCTCTGACCTAAAGACTCCTGGTCCCCCAGAGCCCCCACTCACCGGCAGCAATCGGCGGCACTCCTCTCGTCCGGGTCCAGCGCGGGGTGGGCTCCCGCCTGGATGCCTTGGTACTCCTCTTGGGCTGCAACCACGCGGGCTTCCCTCCGCTCACGGGAGCCCCGGTCACTTCCTCGTTCGGCGGTAGGAGCGCGGGGTAGGCTCCCGTCCGCTTCCTCTTTAAGTCCCGCCCACGTCTGAAGCAGGCTGCCTGACTTCCTGGGTTTCGGCCCGGGCTGCAGCGGTGATCTTCCCGGCGATAAGAGGGGTGAGCTCCCTCGATACAAACGCAAATCAGCGGGGTGGGCACCCGCAAGCTGAATCAAAGCGCTTCACAGCGCTATAAGGTGAGCCAGCGCTCGCAGCGCTGCAAGGCTCAGAAAAGCGCTCCCAGCGCTATCAAGATAACAAGCCCAGGGAAACAGCGTGCACAGCGCTCCAAAGTCCAGGAAGCGCTCCCAGGCGCTATAAGCAATGTCCAAGAACCAAAAGGTCCTCCAGAGAGCAGGGGGCAAAGGCTGGGCCCAGAGCCAGCTCACAGGGCCCTCCAGCAGGGAGGCAGTCCCCAGTGGCGGTCTCTCCTGGCGCCCAGCAGCAGCAGGCCCCCCCTCAAGTGGATCCTGCAAGAGAACAACTTCTGTGGGGACACAGCCCCATTTTTATACAGTCAAATCCTTTGTCTAAGGTGCAGGGAAGGGGCGAACCAGTTCCAACAGGTTCCTGAGCACTTTGTTTTGCTCAGCCCCTCTCCCTATTCACTGGCAGGGCTAGGGTCATTAGACGCACCACAGGGGCCGGCGCCAGCATTGTGTGGGGGAATCCCTGTCCTATTCAGGACCCAGGTACACTCCTCCCCAGCCATCTACATGCTAATTCCCCATTCACCACTGGGTGACTCCTCCTGACTCTGGGGAATTCCCTAGTCCGTCACCTGACCTCACCAGCCAATCGCCAGACAAGCCACACATTTCAGACTGCACACTGAAGTGCCCACTTCTAGAAGTGGCACTTCCACACCAGGTACATGCACGCCGCACACATCAACGCGCAGCATTCACTCCCACGAGTCCGCACATACCAAACACGGGCCTGCACACCCCACGCATCAGGAACTACCGGGACACATACATTCTCCCATGCATTCCTATGGGAGGGCAGGCCAACCTCAACACACGCACGCACTTTACCCTGGGACACAGCGGTAAAGTGCGCAGAAACCAAAATCCATTACTCCAAGTTACCAATAAAAAGCGAAAAGTCTCGGGGGTGAACCTGCCAGAAGGGCCAAGTCCAACAAGGCCCAAGTACCCGCGGCAGGCAAAGGCCCAAAACGCAGTGAGGCGACATCAAAATGGCCTATCGCAAAACCACCTGGTTTTGCAAGGGGGGTCCCTTAGGTTTTTGGCCCGGTGCTCGGCGGCCATCTAGGGAAACCTACCAAACCCATGCATTTCTGAAAACTAGACACCGGGCGGCTTCCAGGGAGGTATGGCTTGCATGGATCCCCCAACGTTTTCTTACCCAGAATCCCCTGCAAACCTCAATTTTTGCTGAAAAAATCACTTTTTTCACACATTTTGGGGTGGGAAAGTAGTGGCATCACCGGGCTCACACAAATTTACCACCACCCAGCGTTCCCCCTGGTCTCCCGGTAAAAATGGCGCCTCACTTGTGTGGGAGGCCCAAGTACCCGCGGCAGGCAAGGGCCCAAAACGTAGTGAGGCGGCATCAAAATGGCCCATCGCAAAACCACCTGGTTTTGCAAGGGGGGTCACTTTGGTTTTTGGCCCATTGCTCGGCGGCCATCTAGGGAAACCTACCAAACCCACGCATTTCTGAAAACTAGACACCCAGCGGCTTCCAGGGAGGTATGGCTTGTGTGGATCCCCCAACGTTTCCTTACCCAGAATCCCCGGCAAACCTCAATTTTAGCTGAAAAAATCACTTTTTTCACACATTTTGGGGTGGGAAAGTTGTGGCATCACTGGGCTCACACAAATTTACCACCACCCAGCGTTCCCCCAGGTCTCCCGGTAAAAATGGTGCCTCACTTGTGTGGGAGGCCCAAGTACCCGCGGCAGGCAAGGGCCCAAAACGTAGTGAGGCGACATCAAAATGGCCTATCGCAAAACCACCTGGTTTTGCAAGGTGGGTCACTTTGGTTTTTGGCCCGGTGCTTGGCGGCCATCTAGGGAAACCTACCAAACCCATGCATTTCTGAAAACTAAACACCTGGCGGCTTCCAGGGAGGTATGGCTTGCGTGGATCCCCCAACGTTTCCTTACCCAGAATCCCCTGCAAACCTCAATTTTAGCTGAAAAAATCACTTTTTTCACACATTTTGGGGTGGGAAAGTAGTGGCATCACCGGGCTCACACAAATTTACCACCACCCAGCGTTCCCCCAGGTCTCCCGGTAAAAATGGTGCCTCACTTGTGTGGGAGGCCCAAGTACCCGCGGCAGGCAAGGGCCCAAAACGTAGTGAGGCGACATCAAAATGGCCTATCGCAAAACCACCTGGTTTTGCAAGGGGGGTCACTTTGGTTTTTGGCCCGGTGCTCGGCGGCCATCTAGGGAAACCTACCAAACCCATGCATTTCTGAAAACTAGACACCCGGCGGCTTCCAGGGAGGTATGGCTTGTGTGGATCCCCCAACGTTTCCTTACCCAGAATCCCCTGCAAACCTCAATTTTAGCTGAAAAAATCACTTTTTTCACACATTTTGGGGTGGGAAAGTTGTGGCATCACCGGGCTCACACAAATTTACCACCACCCAGCGTTCCCCCGGGTCTCCCGGTAAAAATGGTGCCTCACTTGTATGGAAGGCCCAAGTACCCGCGGCAGGCAAGGGCCCAAAACGTAGTGAGGCGACATCAAAATGGCCTATCGCAAAACCACCTGGTTTTGCAAGGGGGGTCAGTTTGGTTTTTGGCCCGGTGCTCGGCGGCCATCTAGGGAAACCTACCAAACACACGCATTTCTGAAAACTAGACACCCGGCGGCTTCCAGGGAGGTATGGCTTGCGTGGATCCCCCAACGTTTCCTTACCCAGAATCCCCTGCAAACCTCAATTTTAGCTGAAAAAATCACTTTTTTCACACATTTTGGTGTGGGAAAGTTGTGGCATCACTGGGCTCACACAAATTTACCACCACCCAGCGTTCCCCCAGGTCTCCCGGTAAAAATGGTGCCTCACTTGTGTGGGAGGCCCAAGTACCCGCGGCAGGCAAGGGCCCAAAACGTAGTGAGGCGACATCAAAATGGCCTATCGCAAAACCACCTAGTTTTGCAAGGGGGGTCACTTTGGTTTTTGGCCCGGTGCTTGGCGGCCATCTAGGGAAACCTACCAAACCCATGCATTTCTGAAAACTAAACACCTGGCGGCTTCCAGGGAGGTATGGCTTGCGTGGATCCCCCAACGTTTCCTTACCCAGAATCCCCTGCAAACCTCAATTTTAGCTGAAAAAATCACTTTTTTCACACATTTTGGGGTGGGAAAGTAGTGGCATCACCGGGCTCACACAAATTTACCACCACCCAGCGTTCCCCCAGGTCTCCCGGTAAAAATGGTGCCTCACTTGTGTGGGAGGCCCAAGTACCCGCGGCAGGCAAGGGCCCAAAACGTAGTGAGGCGACATCAAAATGGCCTATCGCAAAACCACCTGGTTTTGCAAGGGGGGTCACTTTGGTTTTTGGCCCGGTGCTCGGCGGCCATCTAGGGAAACCTACCAAACCCATGCATTTCTGAAAACTAGACACCCGGCGGCTTCCAGGGAGGTATGGCTTGTGTGGATCCCCCAACGTTTCCTTACCCAGAATCCCCTGCAAACCTCAATTTTAGCTGAAAAAATCACTTTTTTCACACATTTTGGGGTGGGAAAGTTGTGGCATCACCGGGCTCACACAAATTTACCACCACCCAGCGTTCCCCCGGGTCTCCCGGTAAAAATGGTGCCTCACTTGTATGGAAGGCCCAAGTACCCGCGGCAGGCAAGGGCCCAAAACGTAGTGAGGCGACATCAAAATGGCCTATCGCAAAACCACCTGGTTTTGCAAGGGGGGTCAGTTTGGTTTTTGGCCCGGTGCTCGGCGGCCATCTAGGGAAACCTACCAAACACACGCATTTCTGAAAACTAGACACCCGGCGGCTTCCAGGGAGGTATGGCTTGCGTGGATCCCCCAACGTTTCCTTACCCAGAATCCCCTGCAAACCTCAATTTTAGCTGAAAAAATCACTTTTTTCACACATTTTGGTGTGGGAAAGTTGTGGCATCACTGGGCTCACACAAATTTACCACCACCCAGCGTTCCCCCAGGTCTCCCGGTAAAAATGGTGCCTCACTTGTGTGGGAGGCCCAAGTACCCGCGGCAGGCAAGGGCCCAAAACGTAGTGAGGCGACATCAAAATGGCCTATCGCAAAACCACCTAGTTTTGCAAGGGGGGTCACTTTGGTTTTTGGCCCGGTGCTTGGCGGCCATCTAGGGAAACCTACCAAACCCATGCATTTCTGAAAACTAAACACCTGGCGGCTTCCAGGGAGGTATGGCTTGCGTGGATCCCCCAACGTTTCCTTACCCAGAATCCCCTGCAAACCTCAATTTTAGCTGAAAAAATCACTTTTTTCACACATTTTGGGGTGGGAAAGTTGTGGCATCACCGGGCTCACACAAATTTACCACCACCCAGCGTTCCCCCAGGTCTCCCGGTAAAAATAGTGCCTCACTTGTATGTGACGCCCAAGTACCCGCGGCAGGCAAGGGCCCAAAACGCAGTGAGGCGATATCAAAATGGCCTATCGCAAAACCACCTGGTTTTGCAAGGGGGGTCACTTAGGTTTTTGGCCCGGTGCTCGGCGGCCATCTAGGGAAACCTACCAAACCCACGCATTTCTGAAAACTAGACACCCGGCGGCTTCCAGGGAGGTATGGCTTGTGTGGATCCCCCAACGTTTCCTTACCCAGAATGCCCTGCAAACCTCAATTTTTGCTGAAAAAATCACTTTTTTCACACATTTTGGGGTGGGAAAGTAGTGGCATCACCGGGCTCACACAAATTTACCACCACCCAGCGTTCCCCCAGGTCTCCCGGTAAAAATGGCGCCTCACTTGTGTGGGAGGCCCAAGTACCCGCGGCAGGCAAGGGCCCAAAACATAGTGAGGCGACATCAAAATGGCCTATCGCAAAACCACCTGGTTTTGCAAGGGGGGTCACTTTGGTTTTTGGCCCGGTGCTCGGCGGCCATCTAGGGAAACCTACCAAACCCATGCATTTCTGAAAACTAGACACCCGGCGGCTTCCAGGGAGGTATGGCTTGCGTGGATCCCCCAACGTTTCCTTACCCAGAATCCCCTGCAAACCTCAATTTTAGCTGAAAAAATTACTTTTTTCACACATTTTGGGGTGGGAAAGTTGTGGCATCACCGGGCTCACACAAATTTACCATCACCCAGCGTTCCCCCAGGTCTCCCGGTAAAAATGGTGACTCACTTGTGTGGGAGGCCCAAGTACCCGCGGCAGGCAAAGGCCCAAAACGCAGTGAGGCGACATCAAAATGGCCTATCGCAAAACCACCTGGTTTTGCAAGGGGGGTCACTTAGGTTTTTGGAACGGTGCTCGGTGGCCATCTAGGGAAACCTACCAAACCCATGCATTTCTGAAAACTAGACACCCGGTGGCTTCCAGGGAGGTATGGCTTGCGTGGATCCCCCAACGTTTCCTTACCCAGAATCCCCTGCAAACCTCAATTTTTGCTGAAAAAATCACTTTTTTCACACATTTTGGGGTGGAAAAGTAGTGGCATCACCGGGCTCACACAAATTTACCACCACCCAGCGTTCCCCCAGGTCTCCCGGTAAAAATGGCGCCTCACTTGTGTGGGAGGCCCAAGTACCCGCGGCAGGCAAGGGCCCAAAACCTAGTGAGGCGACATCAAAATGGCCTATCGCAAAACCACCTGGTTTTGCAAGGGGGGTCACTTAGGTTTTTGGCCCGGTGCTCGGCGGCCATCTAGGGAAACCTACCAAACCCAAGCATTTCTGAAAACTAGACACCGGGCGGCTTCCAGGGAGGTATGGCTTGCGTGGATCCCCCAACGTTTCCTTACCCAGAATGCCCTGCAAACCTCAATTTTTGCTGAAAAAATCACTTTTTTCACACATTTTGGGGTGGGAAAGTAGTGGCATCACCGGGCTCACACAAATTTACCACCACCCAGCGTTCCCCCAGGTCTCCCGGTAAAAATGGCGCCTCACTTGTGTGGGAGGCCCAAGTACCCGCGGCAGGCAAGGGCCCAAAACATAGTGAGGCGACATCAAAATGGCCTATCGCAAAACCACCTGGTTTTGCAAGGGGGGTCACTTTGGTTTTTGGCCCGGTGCTCGGCGGCCATCTAGGGAAACCTACCAAACCCACGCATTTCTGAAAACTAGACACCCGGCGGCTTCCAGGGAGGTATGGCTTGCGTGGATCCCCCAACGTTTCCTTACCCAGAATCCCCTGCAAACCTCAATTTTAGCTGAAAAAATTACTTTTTTCACACATTTTGGGGTGGGAAAGTTGTGGCATCACCGGGCTCACACAAATTTACCATCACCCAGCGTTCCCTCAGGTCTCCCGGTAAAAATGGTGACTCACTTGTGTGGGAGGCCCAAGTACCCGCGGCAGGCAAAGGCCCAAAACGCAGTGAGGCGACATCAAAATGGCCTATCGCAAAACCACCTGGTTTTGCAAGGGGGGTCACTTAGGTTTTTGGAACGGTGCTCGGTGGCCATCTAGGGAAACCTACCAAACCCATGCATTTCTGAAAACTAGACACCCGGTGGCTTCCAGGGAGGTATGGCTTGCGTGGATCCCCCAACGTTTCCTTACCCAGAATCCCCTGCAAACCTCAATTTTTGCTGAAAAAATCACTTTTTTCACACATTTTGGGGTGGGAAAGTAGTGGCATCACCGGGCTCACACAAATTTACCACCACCCAGCGTTCCCCCAGGTCTCCCGGTAAAAATGGCGCCTCACTTGTGTGGGAGGCCCAAGTACCCGCGGCAGGCAAGGGCCCAAAACCTAGTGAGGCGACATCAAAATGGCCTATCGCAAAACCACCTGGTTTTGCAAGGGGGGTCACTTAGGTTTTTGGCCCGGTGCTCGGCGGCCATCTAGGGAAACCTACCAAACCCAAGCATTTCTGAAAACTAGACACCGGGCGGCTTCCAGGGAGGTATGGCTTGCGTGGATCCCCCAACGTTTCCTTACCCAGAATCCCCTGCAAACCTCAATTTTTGCTGAAAAAATCAATTTTTTCACACATTTTGGGGTGGGAAAGTAGTGGCATCACCGGGCTCACACAAATTTACCACCATCCAGCGTTCCCCCAGGTCTCCCGGTAAAAATGGCGCCTCACTTGTGTGGGAGGCCCAAGTACCCGCGGCAGGCAAGGGCCCAAAACGTAGTGAGGCGACATCAAAATGGCCCATCGCAAAACCACGTGGTTTTGCAAGGGGGGTCACTTTGGTTTTTGGCTCGGTGCTCGGCGGCAATCTATGGAAACCTACCAAACCCATGCATTTCTGAAAACTAGACACCCAGCGGCTTCCAGGGAGGTATGGCTTGCGTGGATCCCCCAACGTTTCCTTACCCAGAATCCCCTGCAAACCTCAATTTTAGCTGAAAAAATGACTTTTTTCACACATTTTGGGGTGGGAAAGTTGTGGCATCACCGGGCTCACACAAATTTACCACCACCCAGCGTTCCCCCATGTCTCCCGGTAAAAATGGCGCCTCACTTGTGTGGGAGGCTCAAGTACCCGTGGCAGGCAAGGGCCCAAAACGCAGTGAGGGGACATCAAAATGGCCTATCGCAAAACCACCTGGTTTTGCAAGGGGGGTCACTTAGGTTTTTGGCCCGGTGCTCGGCGGCCATCTAGGGAAACCTACCAAACCTACGCATTTCTGAAAACTAGACACCCGGCGGCTTGCAGGGAGGTATGGCTTGCGTGGATCCCCCAACGTTTCCTTACCCAGAATCCCCTGCAAACCTCCTTTTTTGCTGAAAAAATCACTTTTTTCACACATTTTAGGGTGGGAAAGTTGTGGCATCACCGGGCTCACACAAATTTACCACCACCCAGCGTTCCCCCAGGTCTCCCGGTAAAAATGGTGCCTCACTTGTGTGGGAGGCCCAAGTACCCGCGGCAGGCAAGGGCCCAAAATGTAGTGAGGCGACATCAAAATGGCTTATAGCAAAACCACCTGGTTTTGCAAGGGGGGTCACTTAGGTTTTTGGCCCGGTGCGCGGCGGCCATCTAGGGAAACCTACCAAACCCATGCATTTCTGAAAACTAGACACCCAGCGGCTTCCAGGGAGGTATGGCTTGCGTGGATCCCCCAACGTTTCCTTATCCAGAATCCCCTGCAAACCTCAATTTTAGCTGAAAAAATGACTTTTTTCACACATTTTGGGGTGGGAAAGTTGTGGCATCACCGGGCTCACACAAATTTACCAACACCCAGCGTTCCCCCAGGTCTCCCGGTAAAAATGGTGCCTCACTTGTGTGGGAGGCCCAAGTACCCGCGGCAGGCAAAGGCCCAAAACGCAGTGAGGCGACATCAAAATGGCCTATCGCAAAATCACCTGGTTTTGCAAGGGGGGTCACTTAGGTTTTTGGAACGGTGCTCGGCGGCCATCTAGGGAAACCTACCAAACCCACGCATTTCCGAAAACTAGACACCCGGTGGCTTCCAGGGAGGTATGGCTTGCGTGGATCCCCCAACGTTTCCTTACCCAGAATCCCCTGCAAACCTCAATTTTTGCTGAAAAAATCACTTTTTTCACACATTTTGGGGTGGGAAAGTAGTGGCATCACCGGGCTCACACAAATTTACCACCACCCAACGTTCCCCCAGGTCTCCCGGTAAAAAAGGTGCCTCACTTGTGTGGGAGGCCCAAGTACCCGCAGCAGGCAAGGGCCCAAAACGCAGTGAGGCGACATCAAAATGGCCTATCGCAAAACCACCTGGTTTTGCAAGGGGGGTCACTTTGGTTTTTGGCCCGGTGCTCGGCGGCCATCTAGGAAAACCTACCAAACCCATGCATTTCTGAAAACTAGACACCCGGCGGCTTCCAGGGAGGTATGGCTTGCGTGGATCCCCCAACGTTTCCTTACCCAGAATCCCCTGCAAACCTCAATTTTAGCTGAAAAAATCACTTTTTTCACACATTTTGGGGTGGAAAAGTTGTGGCATCACTGGGCTCAAACAAATTTACCACCACCCAGCGTTCCCCCATGTCTCCCGGTAAAAATGGTGCCTCACTTGTGTGGGAGGCCCAAGTACCCGCGGCAGGCAAGGGCCCAAAACGTAGTGAGGCAACATCAACATTGCCTATCCCAAATGTCGCATCACTACGTTTTGGGCCCTTGCCTGCCACGGGTACTTGGGCCTCCCACACAAGTGAGGCGCCATTTTTACCGGGAGACCTGGAGGAAGGCTGGGTGGTGGTAAATTTGTGTGAGCCCGGTGATGCCACTACTTTCCCACCCAAAAATGTGTGAAAAAAGTGATTTTTTTCAGCAATAATTGAGGTTTGCAGGAGATTCTGGGTAAAGAAACGTTGGGGGATCCACGCAAGCCATACCTCCCTGGAAGCCGCCGGGTGTCTAGTTTTCAGAAATGCCTGGGTTTGGTAGGTTTCCCTAGGTGCCGGCAGGGCTAGGGTTCAAAAACTACAGCTAGTCACTTTGCCAAAAAAGGGTCATTTTTCACTGCAAAATTGAGGTGTGACCACGTTGCGTTTTGCGCCGTTTCCTGTCGCGGGCACTAGGCCGACCTGCACAAGTGAGGTACCATTTTTCTCGTAGGACTTTGGGGAACGCGGGGTAGGGGGAAATTTGTGGATCCACGCTGATTCCAGAACTTTCCATCCCAGAAATGTGGGGAAAATGTGTTTTTTTTGTCATTTTTTTACGTTTGCAAGGGATTCTGGGTAACAGACCATGGTGGGAGGCAGTCAAGTCACCCCATCCTGGATTCCCCTGGGTGTCTAGTTTTCAAAAATGTATAGGTTTGCTAGGTTTCCCTAGGTGCCGGAAGGGCTAGGGATCAAAAACTACAGCTAGTCACTTTGCCAAAAAAGGGTCATTTTTCACTGCAAAATTGAGGTGTTACCACGTTGCGTTTTGCGCAGTTTCCTGTCGCGGGCACTAAGCCGACCCGCACAAGTGAGGTACCATTTTTCTCATAGGACTTTGGGGAACGCGGGGTGGGTGGAAATTTGTGGATCCATGCAGATTCCAGAACTTTCCATCCCAGAAATGTGGGGAAAATGTGTTTTTTTTGTCATTTTTTTACGTTTGCAAGGGATTCTGGGTAACAGACCATGGTGGGAGGCAGTCAAGTCACCCCATCCTGCATTCCCCTGTGTGTCTAGTTTTCAAAAATGTATAGGTTTGCTAGGTTTCCCTAGGTGCCGGCAGGGCTAGGGTTCAAAAACTACAGCTAGTCACTTTGCCAAAAAGGGGTCATTTTTCACTGCAAAATTGAGGTGTGACCACCTTGCGTTTTGCGCCGTTTCCTGTCGCGGGCACTAGGCCGACCCGCACAAGTGAGGTACCATTTTTCTCGTAGGACTTTGAGGAACGCGGGGTGGGTGGAAATTTGGGGATCCACGCAGATTCCAGAACTTTCCATCCCAGAAATGTGGGGAAAATGTGTTTTTTTTGTCATTTTTTTACGTTTGCAAGGGATTCTGGGTAACAGACCATGGTGGGAGGCAGTCAAGTCACCCCATCCTGCATTCCCCTGTGTGTCTAGTTTTCAAAAATGTATAGGTTTGCTAGGTTTCCCTAGGTGCCGGCAGGGCTAGGGTTCAAAAACTACAGCTAGTCACTTTGCCAAAAAGGGGTCATTTTTCACTGCAAAATTGAGGTGTGACCACGTTGCGTTTTGCGCCGTTTCCTGTCGCGGGCACTAGGCCGAACCGCACAAGTGAGGTACCACTTTTCTCGTAGGACTTTGGGGAACGCGGGATGGGTGTAAATTTGTGGATCCACACAGATTCCAGAACTTTCCATCCCAGAAATGTGTCGAAAATGTGTTTTTTTTGTCATTTTTTTACGTTTGCAAGGCATTCTGGGTAACAGACCATGGTGGGAGGCAGTCAAGTCACCCCATCCTGGATTCCCCTGGGTGTCTAGTTTTCAAAAATGTATAGGTTTGCTAGGTTTCCCTAGGTGCCGGCAGGGCTAGGGTTCAAAAACTACAGCTAGTCACTTTGCCAAAAAGGTGTCATTTTTCACTGCAAAATTGAGGTGTGACCACCTTGCGTTTTGCGCCGTTTCCTGTTGCGGGCACTAGGCCGACCCGCACAAGTGAGGTACCATTTTTCTCGTAGGACTTTGGGGAACGCGGGGTGGGTGGAAATTTGTGGATCCACGCAGATTCCAGAACTTTCCATCCCAGAAATGTGGGGAAAATGTGTTTTTTTTGTCATTTTTTTACGTTTGCAAGGGATTCTGGGTAACAGACCATGGTGGGAGGCAGTCAAGTCACCCCATCCTGGATTCCACTGGGTGTCTAGTTTTCAAAAATGTATAGGTTTGCTAGGTTTCCCTAGGTGCCGGCAGGGCTAGGGTTCAAAAACTACAGCTAGTCACTTTGCCAAAAAAGGGTCATTTTTCACTGCAAAATTGAGGTGTGACCACGTTGCGTTGTGCGCTGTTTCCTGTCGCGGGCACTAGGCCGACCCGCACAAGTGAGGTACCATTTTTCTCGTAGGACTTTGCGGAACGCGGGGTGGGTGGAAATTTGTGGATCCACGCAGATTCCAGAACTTTCCATCCCAGAAATGTGGGGAAAATGTGTTTTTTTTGTCATTTGTTTATGTTTGCAAGGGATTCTGGGTAACAGACCATGGTGGGAGGCAGTCAAGTCACCCCATCCTGGATTCCCCTGGGTGTCTAGTTTTCAAAAATGTATAGGTTTGCTAGGTTTCCCTAGGTGCCGGCAGGGCTAGGGTTCAAAAACTACAGCTAGTCACTTTGCCAAAAAGGGGTCATTTTTCACTGCAAAATTGAGGTGTGACCATCTTGCGTTTTGCGCCATTTCCTGTCGCGGGCACTAGGCCGACCCACACAAGTGAGGTACCATTTTTCACATAGGACTTTGGGGAATGCGGGGTGGGTGGAAATTTGTGGATCCACGCAGATTCCAGAACTTTCCATCCCAGAAATGTGGGCAAAGTGTGTTTTTTTTGTCATTTTTTTACGTTTGCAAGGGATTCTGGGTAACAGACCATGGTGGGAGGCAGTCAAGTCACCCCATCCTGGATTCCCCTGGGTGTCTAGTTTTCAAAAATGTATAAGTTTGCTAGGTTTTCCTAGGTGCCGGCAGGGCTCGGGTTAAAAAACTACAGCTAGACTCTTTGCCAAAAAAGGGTCATTTTTCACTGCAAAATGTGGTGTGTTCAGCTTAGGTTTTGAGCCACTTCCTGTCGTGGGCACTATGCCTACCCACACAAGTGAGGTACCATTTTTATTGGGAGACTTAGGGTAGCTCAGATTTGTAAAGCAACTGTTATTACCTATTGATTTTGGATGCATTTCTCCCTTCCAAATGAAAGACATTGTGTAAAAAAAAAGTCATTTTGAAAAATGACCAATAATTGTCATGCAAGTATGAGTATTCCCAATTTCGAAAATGTGCAAATATGCACTGTTTCTAAACTCTGTAATTTGTTCCCATTTCAGAAATACATAGGTGTCTTTCATACCAATTTTTCCATGTATACATTTTCCCACAATAATTGCTTTATACCCGGAACAAAATAAAAAACCATTATAAAATGCTGCTCAGTTTTTTACTCTGGGTTCGTTGGGCTCTTGGTGAACCTACAAGTCCTATATATCCCCACAACCAGGAAGGTCCAGTGGATGTAACGGTACATTGCTTTCTAAGAGATGTGATAATTAGAAGTTACAGGTGAAAACGTTGACTCAAAAGGCTGCTTTTTTCAACTAATTTTTAATTTTTTCTATATTTAACCCCTTCAGTGCCCGCCCCTTTCCCGCCCTGTGCCGGCCGTTGCATTAGCGGGCGGGGTCTATGACGAGCTGGACTCGTCATGGGCACAGCGCAACCGCGGCCCATGACGAGTCCAGCTCGTCATGGGCACTACCTTGATGGATCTACACAAATGACCCCTTGCTGAATTCAGAATTTTGTCTACTTTTCAAAAATGTATAGCTTTCCAGGATCCATTATTTTTTTGTACCCATTTCTACCATTAACTGGAAGGAGGTTGAAAGCACAAAAATAGCAAAAATAGGGTATGTCCCAGAAAAATGCCAAAACTGTGTAAAAAATGTTGGTTTTCTGACAAAATTCTGTCATTCCCTAAAAGCTGGAGAAATGGTGATTTCAGCCCCACAAACCCTTTTTTGATACCATTTGCAGAGAAAAACCCAGACGCTTTCATTTGCAGCCTGTTTTTCCCATTTTTCACAAATAAAACAAAATGTTGCTGTATTTTGACTAATTTCTGGGAACTCTCTAGGAGAATCCACAAACCCTGGGTACCTTTAGAATCCCCAAGATGTTGGAAGAAAAGGACGCAAATTTGGCGTGGATACCTAACGTGGTCAAAAAGTTACAGGGGCCTAAGCGCGCACTACTCCAAATAGCCCAAAAAAGGCTTAGCACAGGAGGGGAAAAGGCCTAGCAGCGAAGGGGTTAACTGCATGTCAAATGTAAACATGGGAAAAAGTGACGTACGGGTGGCGCAAGGGGCTTGTAAATAAGCCCCATACTTCCTTTAGGTGTCTGTTGCATCCAACAAGGCAAATGAAACTCACTAAGGAAGAGAAAGACTGCCAATTTAATTGAACTGGAGAACAGTATCAACATGTATATTTCAAATGCTGCAGAAGGAAAGATGTTGAAAACATGTTATTATAAAGCTACAGTCTCCATTCCTGTCTTGAAACGTCAATATAAACTTCCCAGAGAGGGCGAAAACTATTTAGTTAGCGAAAATTATTATTTTCTCTAGAGCTTCGCAAATATATCCTGTATCTACCGGGCGCCGCAAGGCTTATACCGGAATGTGTCCCTTTTAGTACAGCACATCTCTTGTTAGCCATGAGAATTGTTTTGGCCGGCAGATGAGACCGCCGGTAATGTGAGGTGGAAATAATGTTTTTGCTGGCTATAGTCTTCTATATTTACGGACATTTTAAAAATGGCTGCCCTATCGTTAATACCGGATCAGTCGGTTTTTTTTCTTTGGCAATATTGTACAATGTGCTCTGCTTTTGGCCATTGTTGCTGGTGCTTTTCAGAGCACTTGCATGCCATCAGCCCACGGCAGGGATGTGAAATAAGTGCCGCCTTGAAAAGGTACTTCAACACTTCCTAGATGTATTTCAAAAGTGATCGCATCAGGAAATCATATGGAATTGAATTAATTTCTCATCAGTACACATCCAGAGGGACCCGCCATCACGCAGAGGCTGCAAAGCGAACTACGGCGTCACAAAGGAGGCACTTTTCAATGTTGACTAGAGTCAGATAATACGTGGATGCAGCAGTCAGAGAAGGACAAATTCCCCTCGGGCACATGGCTTGCTTCTTCCTTTCAGATACACATTGCCGCTAATGCATCTTTTTCTAACGCTTGATCCGTGTTCAACAGGCCATTGTACAGCAATGTCTTCCAAAGATGCTGTCCTGGGCTGTAAAGTATTTCTTGCGACGACAGATAAGCCGATAACAGAATGCTAAATGTGTCATTACACGAGAAGGCACTTTGAGCAGATTAGAAAGAGTAAGCAGGCTTAGCCGTGGTTTAGAAGTTGCAAAGAACACATCATTTTTTTCTCGCTTGTATATAGCGATGCTTCCTGACAGACAGAACCATCTACTGCGCGCGCGCTAGCCATTCTCATCTCGAAGTTCTCTGTTCATTCTCTCGTAAGCGGCGACATGGCCGTCGTTTGTTAATTATTGATGTATAAGGCATCACAGGGGAAAGAGGTACTCGGGGGCGCCTGGGCTGTCATCTAGGCAGACGCTTCTTTAGAGATAGCGTTCGTGTTTTGTACAGCTTCTTGCAAAAGAAGGGATGCTGGGAAACGCTGGAGACGGCAGCCAATCAAGGGAAGTCTAGACAGCCGTCTGGAGCCAGGCTCTCTGACAGCGAGGGAGGGCTTTACATTTAAGGCACATTTTCCAGTGCTTTTTAGAATCTAAAAACTGTTCGGTTGGAAGGGACGCTAAAACAAGTATCTGCCGCTAAGCCCTATTGCAAATAGTTAAAGTCCATTCCGTGACAATCCTTGTTGTCCAGGTTGACACTGACAAAAAAAAACATAGCAAAGGTTTAGTCTATGAAGGTTGCAATGCACATGTCAGTTTATTGAGTGAATTGCATAGAGCTGTTTTAATAATTAAAATAGACAGGTGTATTTAACAACTGCACAGTGATATGGGCATTATGCAGACACCTCAAGGGTGGCAAGTTCATAGTATTTTTGAAACTCTATATTATAGTACCCCTTCCTGCATAAAAGATATCCTGGCCACAACATAGGCACCCTTGCACTATGAAGTAAGGGTGCCTGTGTTGGCGTTAGATAGCACAAAGTGCACCAGTGCTGATACAGCAGAGTTTACCAGCTCTATACATTCATACACTCAACACACATTTGGGCCCATATACATTCATACACGCAATGAGCTGGCAAATATCCACTGGTCATCAATTTTATTTTACCCTAGGAAACCTCTACACCAGTATTCTTACCATTCCTGTCTCCTGAGTAAATGTACATGCGATAAGATCTAGTAGATTAGAATAGGGAGGAAAGACAATAATGCATTTAATTTTTGATTTAAAAGAACCACAGACTCCGGGAAAGTTTTAAAAGTTTATCTGAATCAATAATTTTGTGAGTCAAATCAAATACACATGAAATAGACCAGAATTCTCCATCAGGCAAAAAGTACAGTTAGCTTATAATCAGTTTGCATTAATAAATTCTTACAATGACAGCAGATGAGGAGAGAAAGGACAGAAAAGCAAGTACGGGCATTTACCCTACAATTATATTTACCTAGAATGGTGTGAGGACCCCAACATCAGAGTGTCAGAGTTTCGAGATAGGAAAAATTACCTCTCTGGTGCTACTCTGTCTGGTTCAGGTACGTCCGGACCCTTCCCTGGATGTGCCTCCTCGGTTGTTCCGCGAACTTCCCTAGTGTAGGATTCTTCAGTCAGGTTGCAGCAAAATCAGGCAGCATCTCAGCACAGCATCGGCATCTCCGCATCAAGTATTTCTAAGTATCTAGAACTTACCTCTGTTATACCAAATTCAAGTGTATGATCCACCCCCAAATGTTTCAATTCTATGTTCACCCGCAATATGATTGGGCCAAGCAGTGGGGCGAGGACATCACACCATACCAAGTATTTTTCTTAAGTCTATTGTCTAATTCCCCGCCCTTTAATTTTAATACCCACAAGCTTTATTCCCACAATGGTGGGTTTGGGCTTTGGCAGTCCGTCTAATGACTTCATTGACTTGAGAGTAGAACTGTAGGGCGCATGCGTGGTTGCCACAAAGGATGAGGACATCAGTCACCCTCCAAGGCCCAAATGCGAAATATTAATAAAGTCAGAGAGAAACATGTTAGATTACATATTTAAATGGATTCATTGTATACCACTTACTTCTACTCTAACCCCATTTACTTAATAAATCTTTTGCATTAATAGCTTAGTAGAACTTGCATGGGTTAGTTTCAGCTCAGCATGCGCATTAGTATTTTACTTTGAAGCGGCCATTTTAGAAGCTATTGCGCAGCTGCAAAGATTTCCCCCCAAGCGACAGAAGAACGTCACACTACGTGATGTGGTAGATGCGTGCGCAGAAGATTTCCCGCGTTTTTGGCGGCAATTTTAGGACATTTGGGTTACTTATTAAGACAGGACATAGACAAGCTTCCCCTAGATATGGTTATATAAAATGTGGTGCAAAATTAGTACTCACGGACACATTGGTTATGGTATTACAGGTTATTTGAGAGGATTGCATACAAGCAAGTTTCTTTAGATGTGAAACCTTGCTCCATCAATCGCCTCTCTGATGGCATTTTATGCCATCACTAAATTCTATTTAAATCAGATGCCAACTTTAGCATTCTACCATTTCGATGTCTTCAAATCTTTTATTCTTTCCCTTATCTTTCTTAAATTGGGATCCTTTCATTCTTTTGTAGATATTTCCCTTCAATTCTTCAAGTCGTATTTCTTCTAACTTTCTTTTCCTACCTTTCTCATTCACCTTGTACTTCTTTCTTTTCCCACTGCATTTACGACAACACATTATCACCAGAACTAGCAAAATTATGCCCATGATTGGCAATAATATTTGACCTAAAATACTTTTACCTATATTAGCAAACCAACTACTTATAGTGGAAAAACTATTTGTTATTTTCTTCCATACATTGTCAATCTCCAGTGGTTTCAGTTCTTCTTCCAAATGTGTAATATTTTTAATATATCTTCCAATTTCAACACTTTTATCAGGTATATACGTGCAACAATGTTGCGCTTTCAACATTGTACAGACTCCACCCTCTTTTGCTAATAAGATATCAAGGGCAAGTCGATTTTGCAAAACCATAGATCTGACCGCAACTAATTCTGTATTTATCAGTAGAAATCCTCCAGCAGTGTCAGTAGATAACCAATCAACTACTGTTGACAATTGACAAATTTTCCGAGAATTTAGCGGAACTCCCACTGAAGGTATCAATGCACCAAATATATCACCTACTATTTCGGAAAAAACAAGCTCTTTCATACCTTGTTAGTCCACTATTGTCGTTATTGCTTCCAGTGATTCTTTAAACATGATAGACTTTAGGGAATACTATTACAAAATAGCAACTCCCATACCAGTGATCAGGCAACCTAAAATAGGCTTTGTTTCCACAAATATAATATATCCCAGGAAATACTGGATCAGTGCCTCCTTTTAGTCCCCAACCCCCAATTATTAGGAAGTTGTGTTCACATTCACTGAAACCAATAAATACATTGTTATACTCTGTTTTAAGTCTATGGAGACAGATTTACAGTTTCTTTTCAAAGACCAGGGACATAGCAGCATGAGTCTTGCCAGTTACTAAAAGGTCTTCCCTTTCAGCCCATTTAGGTATCTGAGGTTTCGGTTCAGAGGCTCTTCTTTGGAAATCCTGTCTCCTGTTTTCTACTAAATTCAAAAATATCTTTTCTTCTTCGTGTAATTTACATGTTAAGTTGCGGTTTTGTGCATCAGCTGTATCTATTGTTTTCATTGTTAGGAAATATTCACCCATGAACTGTGAGTCTCTAGTACTAAGGACAGGGTTCATGCACTTTCGCATGGGAACTTCTGAAAATATTACATCTACATTTGAATTATAATACTGCAGCTTTCCAGTTCTATAGAATAAACTAGCCAGTACACTACATAAGATACCATATGTCAAGGGTAAATGATGATAAGTTACTCCTTCAGCTACCTAGCTTGGCAATTTCATGCAAACATAGCAATCACTAACTTCCTTAGTTTCTACATAATGTACTAAAAGATTTGCAAGTACATTTAAATCAGTTTCATTCTTCTCTACAATGTGGTGTAAATCTAACTCATCTGGTGTTTCGAAGTCTGCTCTCTCTCCTTTAAGGTTTGCAACTTCTGTGTGTGTTAGTACTATTCTGTTTGTCAGTAACCATTAGATAGGGAATAGCTATTGCTAATGCCCCCCATATTATGAGGACTAATAAACTACATATACACATTTTATAACACTTCTTTATACAGCTTTGTTTTGGTTTTCCGGTAACATTATTATCAGACATCTTGGGCAAGAAGATTTTATCTTCTTCAATTCAGAACCTTGTATGACATAACACCTTAGGTGCCTTTTCTCTTTTAGTTCAGTCTCACTTCTTCTTCACTTTGCTCTACATTCAGCTCTTCATCATTTTCTTCATTTAAATTGAGATTTTCAAAGTCTTCAAGAATGACATATGTCCATTCAGGATCCTTGAACTTTTGTTCAATGTCTTCAATCTTTGACTCCTTCGCTTTGCTATTACTTTGGAAGGTCCAGATTGACTAGTTACTTCATTTACTTGGTCAGGTTCTTCATTGATTGTGTTAAGTCGATATCTTAGTCTTTTGATAATTCTTGGCCAATTATCACAGTTTTGAATTTTCTTAAATTTCACTGCACTGCCAGGTTCTTCAAGACTCCTTTTATTCTCTTTAGATCTAGGCACAACTTGATCGGCTTCGTCTTCAGATTTCCTCACTATCTGACCTTGTCCAGGGCTTATTATTTCAACTTGTTCTGCCTGGATGGGTTAATCTACATCATTCTGACCCTATTCAGGATTAGTGATGTCTGGTTTTTCTTCTGTATACTGAACTTGCGTTTCTATGCCTATCTGGTCCTGTTCAGGTCTTTTTATCTCTTTACCTTCTTCTGCCTGAACGATTTCTATAATTCCTGACTGTCCCTCCTCAGACTCTGGAACAGTGCTTTGGGTTTCTTCTGTCTGAGTGTTTTGTTCTCTCCTTGTCTGTTCCTGCTCAGGTTCCCTAACAATCGAATCCCTACTTTCCTCAGCGACTTCTTCTATACCTGTCTGGTCCTCACTCTTTTCCTGTCTATCTAGCTGTGTTTGACTTCTAGTTCTTATAAGTACTTCGGGTATGTCCACCACTGGGATCCAGTCGTCCTGATAAGTGCTCGGTTGATCTTGGGCAGCTATTTCAGGATCTTCTATTGGAAGTTATTCAGATACACAACCTTCAGCACCACCGATTTCTTCTTTCAATTGTATTTCTTCTTCAGGAGCTGGCACCCTTTTGGTATGGCTTGCATGAATCCAATTAGGCAACCCTGCACACTTTACAGCTGTTGAGGTAGTCAGATTAACTTGATGCGGTTTATCCCACCTTGGTGCTAGGCACGATTCTCGTGTGTGATTCTTCACAATTATACAATCACCGCGATTCAAATGATGTGAGTGGTTCCGCTGTCTGTTGAAAGCGTCATCCCCAACCTGATGAGAGATAGAGCGTACTCTGTCAGCCAACTCTTTGCAATATTCCAAAACCAAGTCATCAGTTATATTCAACAGCTTGTGTCCTGGTACACATGCTTGTCTCATTGCTCTTCCCATGAGTATTTCATGGGGACTCAATCCAGTATTTCTGTCTGGAATACTTCTGAGTCCCATCAAAACAAGAGGCAAAGCATCAGGCCATTCCAGTGGAGTGGATGCACACACCTTTCCGAGTCTTGACTTGATTGTGCCATTTAATTGTTCTACCACTCCAGAAGACTCTGGGCGGTAAGCGCAGTACAATTTCTGTTCGACTTTGAATGCTTCACAGATTAGTCGAATTATTTCATTATTAAAATGAGATCCTCTATCTGATTCAATCGCTACTGGAAAACCAAATCTAGGAATGAGTTCTCTTAATAAAAGTTTGGCCACTGTCAAGCTGTCATTTCTTCGGGTCGGGTATGCTTCCACCCACTTTGAAAATAAACAAACTTTGACAAGTATAGATTTCAACCCTCGACAAGCAGGCAGTTGAATGAAATCTAACTGTAGTCTCACAAAAGGACCTTCTGCCTTTCCAATCTTTCCCATGCAGACCACAGTTTTCCTGCCAGGGTTAATTTGTTGACATATTAAACATCTCTGGCAAAAGCTCTGTTCTACATTCCTGAACTTTGCGTTAAATAAATCTTGTCTAAAGAGTCGAATCATTGCATCCCTGCCCACATGTGCGTCTCCATGATACATTCTAGCCATTGGCACAAGCATACTGTCTGGCATGACTGGTCTGCCATCATGACAAACCCACACACAATCTTCTGCCCTTCTCTGACATCCTATTTTCATCCACTCCTGCAGACCTTTCACCTCCTCCCAGGTTCCCACTCCTGCAAGTAGCATAAGTTGGCAGCTGATTCCACAAGTCTGATCTGTTTATTTAAGGCAATCTTATGCCTTGCACAATGTTGGACAACCTGGTCAGCATATCTGTTACCGACTGTCACATAGTCATTTCCTGATTGGTGAGCAGCACACTTAACCACGGCCACATCTCTTGGTAATTGAATTGCTTCTAATAATTCTTTCACAAACATTCAATTTTTAATAGGAGTCCCTGAAGAAGTCAGGAAATCCCTCTGCATCCATAGTTGGCCAAAATCATGTACAACCCCATAACCATATTGACTGTCCGTAAATATGGTTACTCTCCAATCTTTCCCAATTTTACATGCCTTAATTAAGGCGATCAATTCAGCACTTTGTGCAGATTTGACTTCTGGTAAATAGGATGCTTCGACTATTCCAGTTAATGTACATACAGCGTAAGCAGCACTTAATCCTCCTTCCTCGTGTCTCATGCAAGAGCCATCTACAAACAGCTCATGTTCTGCATTTTTCAAAGGTTCTTCGTGTATGTCAGGACGTGGTTTTATGCTCAGTTCAGTCACATCAAGATATTCATGCTCAACCTCAGCTCTCACTTCCTCTTCATGTGGATCATGTAGCAAGGTGGCTGGGTTAAGAACAGTACATCTTACTATTGTCACATTTTCAGCCCCTAGTATTATTCTTTCATATTTTGTCAGCCTACTAGGAGTTAGGTACTGTGTTCAGGTCCTGGTCAGTAGGATCACCACTGCATGAGGAACATACACCTTGACAGGGTGTCCCAGCACAATTGACTCACTCTGCTCCATGCTTACACAAGTTGCAGCTACAGCTTTCAGGCAACCCGGTAAATGCACAGGCCACAGGATCCAAGGTAGCAGAAAAATAGGCCACTGGGCTTTTCATTAATCCGTGTCTCTGTGTTAGGACTGAAAGTGCACAATGACCCCGCTCATAGCAGAATAATGCAAATTCCTTTGAATAGTCAGGCATTCCTAAAGCAGGAGCTTCACACAAACATTCCCGCAATTTTCTAAAAGCTCCCATGCTTTCGTTATCCCACTGTATGGGATATTTCATTCTTTTTCTGGTCAGCTGTATCAAAGGTTTAGCTAGTAACGCAAACCCCACGATTTACTGTCTACAGTACCCTACAACTCCAAGGAACATTCTTATTTCTTTTTGAGTTTGTGGCAACTGCATTTGACTTATTATTCAGATTCTTTCAGAAGTCACCCTTCTAACTCCTCTCTCTATTTGATGTCCCAGGTATTTAACTGAATTTTTACAAAACTAGAGTTTTTCAGGGGACACTTTATGTCCACCTTTTGCCAAATGATTTAACAATGCAATTGAATCAGTAACACAGTCCCCTTGTGTGTTTGACGCCACCAATAGGTCGTCAATATGCTGCACCAGGACTGACTCTCTGGGCAATACGAGAGATTCAAGGCTTCTTTTCAGAATCTGATTAAAGATTGAAGGACTTTCTGTGGACCCTTGAGGCACACGATTCCAGACATAAACATGCTCTTCAAATTTAAACGAAAATAAAAACTGGCTATCTGAATGCAGTGGAATGGAAAAGAATGCATGACATAAATCAATCACTGTGAACCATCCTGCTGTCCATGGTATCTGATAAAGAACCACAGCTGGATTAGGCAGCACTGGACAACATGGTACAACAATCTTGTTAATTTTCCTTAGGTCTTGAACCACCCTATATTTTCCGTTAGGTTTCTTAATGCCAATTATAGGTGAATTACACAGGCTACTCATTATTTCCTTCCGAATGCCTTGTTCGACCAATCGCACTATTTCTGCTGCGACACCTGCCTTTACTTCTGGACTCATTTTGTATTGTCGTGTGTTTGGGTAAACAGCACCTTCTTTTACAGTCACCTTTACGGGATCTACATTTGCCATTAAATCCTATCTTTTTTCCAGTATTTCTGCATTTACAGTCAGTTTGACTTCTGCAGGTAATTCATTTATTGTCATCATCGAATATAATTCATTTACTTCTGTTCCCTGTTTAGCTAACATGAACTTGTAAACTCCATCTTCATCTGGGGTTTGTATTGCAACACCATCCGGTGTGCAAAATATAGTGCAATTCATTTTGCACAACAGGTCCCTTCCAATCAAGTTTACAGAGCTTGAATCACAGACCAGAAACTTATGCATTTCTTTAAATTTTCCAATTCGCACCTCCATGGACTCTGTTATGAGGGTGCTAATCCGTTTATTGGAAACACCTACTACTTGTATTTCTTCTCCCGAGAGGGGCAGGTTAGGAATGTCTGCTGTTCTCACAGTAGACCTGGTAGCCCCAGTATCTAACAAGAAGGTAATATCATTTCCCGTTACTTTACCCTCTATGTAAGGCCCTGACTGATCTACCGATAGTGATGCGCCAAGTACGCACTCCCCTTCCTCCCCCCTCAGGCACCATCATATCATTCTTGATCATAATCAATCAGTGGGTTCTGCAAAAGAAACTGAGATGTTACAAAAAATTTCTTACCACTTCCTTCTGGAAATCCGGCGTCCACACTGTACTTGGGTTGACTCACAAAATTTGATTTAGGGGCAGGTGGCAATTGACTCTGAAAATCTATACCCTGTTGCTGATGACTCATTAACACCTCATTCTGCATTTGTGGATTGAAATTTTGATTCAGGGCATTATTAACTTGTATGGCTTTACACTCGTTCTTCCAATGTCCCAACTTCCCGCACCCGTGACAAGGGAATTTTTTCTTTGCCTCTTCCCGATTTAATCTTCCCCGTGGCTTTCCCCCATTATTATCATTTTGACCTTGTGCTCTTCCCTGATTTTCTGATTGTTTACTTAATTGGAGCTTTTGCTGTTCAGCTAATTTCACTTGTGCCCACATTACTTTTTCTTCTAATGCTTTTCGTTTGCTATCAGTTTCATCCCCACAATATTTCGCATATTTTAGAATCTCGTCAATGGGCTTTGACTGCCAGCACAGCATATGCTGCTTAATCATTTGGGATAAATCTAATCTCAGCCCAGACAAAAATCGGTACACAAAATGAGTCATGTCTTTATTCTCTAAACTTTCAAACCCACTATACTGTTTGAACACCTGTAAAAGCCATTCATAGTAGGCATGTACAGACTCAGCCTTTTCTTGAGTTGTTCTGTCTATCTTTACCCAATCAGTTTCTTTCGGGGGAATTTTACTTTTCAGAAAGGTGATTACCTGATGATACTTTTTCATTACATCCTCTGATGGGGCACCTGTTTTTGCATCCCTCGGATATTCCTCACTAGGCCAATCCACACTAATTTTACATTCTGTCCATAAATCTGTAGGTACTACTATGTCAAACAAACCATCCAGATCCTTCAATAAAACTTTTGAAGCTTTCACAAACCTCTCAACTTGTCGGTACCACTCTACTGGTTTCTCTCGCAATTTTGGGAAATCATTCGTAAAAGACAAAATATCTTGTCTAGACCATGGCACATGTACGTACTCCCCTCCGGGTACCTCTCTCATTGGATGCAATCTCTCAGCTGTTTCTGTTTCTCTCATGACATATTCAGATGTTGTTCGATTTACCTGTGCTTCTTCCTTTTTCTTTGCCCATCTAATTCTCCATCTTTCAAGATCTCCCCAATTTTGTAACAAAAATAATAACTCTCTGATCTGCAACTTTCATATTTTCCAAATCCTTATCAGAAAATTCTGCTCTATAGGGTTTCTGCAATAACTTTGATTTCCCTATGTCAATTCCCATTTCCGATGCCAAATTAGTCAGCTTTTCATGGAATGCTTTTGTATTTCTTGTAATATTTCTACAAATAAACAGTAATTCTTCTTCACTGTAGGTGTTTAGCCTGTCCAGACCCACATTTCTGGCAACCATTTCTTCCAATTCTACTCTCAATTTAAAAATGTCTAATATTTTTGGCTGTGACTTTGGCTTCTCTATTTCTCGAGACCATCTCTCTATATCTTTTGAGGTTACTATTGTTGCACTTCTGGTTCCTGATGATGTCTCTAATCTAACTTCCTTTGAACAACTGGGCAAATTTCTTTTCGGGGTTTCCATTATTGGCTCTCTTATAGGCAAATCCATCAATGATATTACTGATTCACATTCACTTACTTGATCATCTATGATTACCTTTTCTTTTCTAGGTTCTATGCTTGGAGTAGGCATTACAGGAACTTTTGGACAATTTGATTTTTTTCCATATAATGGAACTACTGGACCGATTGTCACTGATATGGTCAATGCTTCAGGATGTGCGTTTAGCTGAGCTACCCTCTGGATCAATTCATCTCTATTTTTATTTATTGCTTCCTTCTCTTTCTCTTAAAGTACCCTGTCTGCAGTATCGTGTCCTATCTGTGGAACCAAGGGTGTTTCTATCATCGGGGCACTAGGAGTCATTCTATTAAATCCTTCATTATAAGGTGGAGGACTTTTCATCAATATGTCCTCTAAATACCCTTCTTCTGTTTCTCCGCTATCTATCATCGTTAAATGCTTGGTCTTCTCTGTACATTTATTTCCCACCTGCTCTTCTGATGTTAACACAGGATATAAACCTTCTGCCACCATGGCCTGTATCCATTGTTTCATTTGACTATCTCTAGTCTCTCAGGGAACTTTTGGGTAATATTTACTTAAATGTCTGTTACTTCGGGGCCTGTCACGTTCGAAAGCTTCCATTTCTCATTCTTCTAAAACCTCATATTGAGTCAGTCTAGGTCTGTGTTCTAACTCATTATTCGTGTTCTTAAATTGTACAGAATTCTTCCATTAAAACTTCCGTACTCAAGAAATGCTAGTATACCATCATCTTTCGAGTATTCTACCCAATTCTCTAACCACACACAAGTATGATAGCCTATTTCCAACATCATGTATGATCCAGGCGTATTTGGAGGAGGAATGAGAATCCCCTCTCTACTCTTAATGGTTTTATCTTTTTTGAAATAATTCTTAACTTTTTGCATGAAAGTTATTTTTCTCTTTTCTCCGTACATTGCGTGCTTGTGCTGGTTAAGGTATATCTCGTAAGCAAACCCTACAAACCTTCGATCCCTGTTAAGGTTGGATCTTACATACAATCTCCACTATCTATTATTATTCTCGAGATCTCTATTTTGATTACCAATCAAACACTTGCTTTAATTCTAATAATTCTCCAATACCAACGCGTTTTCTATTCTGAGTACCAATCAACTTTCACTCTGCTCGCTCGCTCAGCCAATGCTTGTGCGGCTTTTCTGTGACGTCAGTATCACTCCTTACTACTGACCCCTCCTTTACAATTTTGCATCAACAGTACGCCCGCTGTTCCAACCAATCCCAGCGCGGCTCTCAGTGACGTCAGTGCAGTACCCGCAACTGACCCCTCCTTCACAAGGTAATGCGAAAACATATTTTCTCACAAATTGTTCACACAATTTTTTGTTAATTAACAACGTATAAACATTCGCTATTATGTCTGACCCACTAATTCAAAGAATAGTAAGATTTCTTTCACTGCGAGTAAAACCCTTCCCCTTACTCTTCACACACTATGAGTAAAACCTTTCTGCTTACTCTTAACACAAGCATCAGAGAACCTGCTACTCCTTCAGTATTACCCTTTCTAGGTGATATAATACCAAACTTTCACCAGCGAACTCCTCGCCATCAATTATTCTCACTAACACACAAGAAATGTTCCCTAACTTAGTGCTTCCAGTCCTGCATAACTTTCTGCACGTTCTCGATCCAGACCAATAACTTCACTGCAGTGTGGCTTCCATTCGCCACCCGCTATTCAGTATTCCCGGGAATTTCCAGACAACATGAAACAATACATAACGGGTTTTGGTTAAAACATATATCAATAATTTAAAATTTTCAAACACAATCCTCATCTAACTAACTATACTAATCATGCCTCTGCTACCAAGTAAAACTGATGCAGCAGAGTTTACCAGCTCTATACATTCATACACTCAACACACATTTGGGCCCATATACATTCATACACACAATGAGCTGGCAAATATCCACTGGTCATCAATTTTATTTTACCCTAGGAAACCTCTACACCAGTATTGTTACCATTCCTGTCTCCTGAGTAAATGTACATGCGATAAGATCTAGTAGTAGAATAGAATAGGGAGGAAAGACAATAATGCATTTAACTTTTGATTTTAAAGAACCACAGACTCCGGGAAAGTTTTAAAAGTTTATCTGAATCAATAATTTTGTCAAATCAAATACACATGAAATAGACCAGAATTCTCTATCAGGCAAAAAGTACAGTTAGCTTATAATCAGTTTGCATTAATAAATTCTTACAAAGACAGCACCTGAGGAGAGAATGGACAGAAAAGCAAGTACGGGCATTTACCCTACAATTATATTTACCTAGAATGGTGTAAGGACCCCGACATCAGAGTGTCAGAGTTTTGAGATGGGAAAAATGACCCCTTCTAGTGTAACGCCAGTGTTACACCCCACTCTGGTGCTACTCTGTCCGGTTCAGGTACGTCCAGACCCTTCCCTGGATGTGCCTCCTCGGTTGGTCCGCAAATTTCCCTAGTGTAGGATTCTTCAGTCAGGTTGCAGCAAAATCGGGCAGCATCTCAGCACAGCATCAGCATCTACGCATCAAGTGTGTCTAACTCTCTAGAACTTACATGTGTTATGTTTTAATTCTATGTTCACCCGCAATTTAATTGGGCCAAGCAGTGGGGAGAGGACATCACACCATACCAAGTGCAATATTTTTCTTAAGTCTATTGTCTAATTCCCGCCCTTTAATTTTAATACCCACAAGCTTTATTCCCACAAGCATTTCGTATTATGATCGATAATTTTAAGGTACAATGTTGCTGGGTCTTAAGTGTTTCAATTCGATGTTCACCCGCAATTTGATTGGGCCAAGCAGTGGGGAGAGAACATCACATCATACTAAGTGCAATATTTTTCTTAAGTCTATTGTCTAATTCCTGCCCTTTAATTTTAATACCCAGAAGCTTTATTCCCACAAGCATTTCGTATTATGATCAATAATTTTAAGGTGCAATGTTGCTGTGTCTTCCTCTCGTAGGGTCAGGAGTTTACTTTCTCATGTCCTTGCTGGGTTTGGGATTTGGCAGTCCGTCAAATGACTTCATTTTCTTGAGAGTAGAACTGTAGGGCGCATGCATGGTTGCCACAAAGGCTGAGGACATCAGTCACCCTCCAAGGCCCAAATGAGAACTATTAATAAAGTCAGAGAGAAACATGTTAGATTACAAATTTAAATGGATTCCCTGTATACCACTTACTTCTACTCTAACCCCATTTACTTAATAAATCGTTTGCATTAATAGCTTAGTAGAACTTGCATGGGTCAGTTTCAGCTCGGCATGCGCATTAGTATGTTACTTTGAAGCGGCAAATTTTAGAGGCTATTGCGCAGCAGCAAAGATTTCCCCCCCAAGCGACAGTAGAACGTCACACCACGTGATGTGGTAGACGCATGCGCAGAAGATTTCCCGCATTTTCGGCGGCCATTTTAGGACATTCTGGTTACTTATTAAGACAGCACATAGACAAACTTCCCCTAGATATGGTTATATAAAATGTGGTGCAAAATTAGTACTCACAGGCAGATTGGTTAGGGTATTACAGGTTATTCAAGAGGATTGCATACAAGCTAGTTTCTTTAGATGTGAAACCTTGCTCCATCAGTGCAGAGAAAGAGCAGAACTGTGTCATTTCTTTGCATAAATAGCAGTTCTGCTCTCACCCTTTCTCACAATGCAGACCAGCAACTTTATTCGTTGTGCTGCGTTGTGAGAAATGTTTGTAAATCCAGGCCTTTGGGTTTAAGTTCTGTTTCCTTCTTCCCCTTCCATGTTCTACTCCCCTTTACCAGGGCCGGACTTGGAACCAAAACCGGCCCTGGCAAAGTGCTCGGCTGCCCCGCCGGGGCATTGGGGGTGCAGCCGAGCTATTTGCCAGGACCGGTTTCGGACGATTTTGTTACAGCGGCCAATATTGCAGAAATACTGCAAAAATGGCCCTGTAACAAAAACGGCCCCAAAGGCCCAAAACCGGCCCCCACCCTGGCGGTCCACCCGGGAAATGCCCGCTATGGCCAATCCGGCCCTGACCCTTACTGTCTATAGATTCAACTTTTCCAACCAGTCCTTTTACAGTTCCTCTTTCTGAAAGCTCCATGATGCCAAATCAGGATTGAAAAGACAATGAACTACAGAGTAGCTTCATTTCATAAGGCAGGTCATCAGGCACCTCTGCTCTGCTGGTTGTTCTTCAAACAAAAGGTCAGTCCAATAGTCCAAGGGATGCTGGGAGATGGTGTCAGAAATGAACAACGATGTTTCCAAAGTAACATGTTATACACACGCATATTGCAACAAACCCATGTATTACTGTTGCTCGTAATGGGTAAAAAGAGACATGGAAGAAAAATGTTATTGAAAAAAGGAACGCCTGGGAACTCAAGTTAGTGGTTCACTCTGTAGTTATAGTTAGGATTCCCAGCAATAGGAATTCCTCAGATGTTTGGTCGCTAATAACTTTTCACCCATTTGACGAATCTCCACGAATCGTTTAAGACCTTTCCTTTTTCTACATTAACAGATGTTGCAAAGTTTTGCAGAGATTCGTCAAGGGGACTCAACGAAAAAAAGGTAGTCCAAAAACATGTTTTGGCCCCAATGCATTTTCCATAGACTTTGCACTTATGCATTGCACAAAAACAGAAGAAAGGATTTCAATGAAATTTGGCTGGACTACAGATCATGGTATGTAGGTGATCTTTTTTCATAGTACAGGTAAGTATGGTAAGGATTTGTTAATTTATATGGCATTTCAACTTAGTGATAATGGCTCAAAATTACCGCACTACTTTTTTTTTTTTAAACGTGCTTCACTGAAAACTGTTGTAAAAATATATAGGAAAATATAAATACATATCTCTACCTACTACCACTGTAATAAAAGGGTAATAATGGAATAACAATATATCCATACCTAGGGCATGACACCCAACACCACAAACTGAGCTAAACGCTACATGGTTGCCTTTCTACGTTTTGTAAAGATAGCTGTTAGCCAAGCACAGGGTGCCTTCTCCACGGCATTTAACACGGTACACCATGAAGTTACTGTGGTGTACCTCCGAAGAATATATAACTAAGGGCCTGATTTAGATCTTGGCAGACGGGTTAATCGGTCACAATGGTGAAGGATATCCTGTCTGCCAAAACATTAATCCAATTATATCCTACGGGATTTAGATTTGGGGCCCTAAGTATTTTAACACGTATAACTTTAATGTCACTTACACTATTTGCACCACCCACCAAAACTTACCATTAACCCCTCAAAATCAATATTCCTGCTACATTACATTTATATACGTTCATCCACTTTGATGCTACTTCTGTTTCTTGTACAAAACTCCACTCTACGCCACTCCATTCTATGCCACTACACTCTATGCCACTCCACTCTGCGCAATTACACTCTATTCCACTCCACTCTACTTCAGTCCACTATATGCCACTCTACTCTACGCTAAAGCACTCTACCCTACTCCACTCTAGGCCACTCCACTCTAAGCTATTACACTCTACACCACTCCATTCTATGACTGCCTAGTGTACGCCACTCCACATGATGTCACTCCACTCTATGCTACTCAACTCTACGCTATTCAACTGTATGCAAATCTATTGTATGAGACTACACTTTACGTTCTTCCAGTCTATGCCACTCTGCCCTATGCTACTCCATTGAATGCCACTCCACTGTGCGCTATTCCACTGTACATCACTCCACTCTACACCACTCCACTCTACGCTACTCCACCATATGCCACTCCACTCTAAGACACTCCACTGCACGCTATTACACTGTACGCCAATCTACTCAGTAGCACTCTACTCTATGCCACTCCAACTTACACCACACCACTGTACACTGTTGTAGGAAGCTGGCTCTGTATATGCTATACCAAAATGAGGTATAGTGTGCACAGAGTCCAGTGGAACCCCAAAGGTAGGCAGAGGTAAAAGTATATAGCACCTTACTCTCTATTTGTGGTAGTGTGGGCGAGCAGTAAGTCTTTATCAGAGGGTAGTGTTAAGCATTTGTTGTACATACTCAGGCAGCAAATGATGTCACACACTCAAAGACTGAACTCAGACCAATTTGTTTGTATAAATATATTATTTAGTTATTTTATTTCTAGAACCAAGCCAAGCCTGGTGCAGGTAAGTGAAATACATGCTTTGCAGAATCTTATGCAATGTTTTACAATTGAATGTAGGCTCAAATGAAGTTGATTGAATTACAGGTAAGTCATTGTTTCAAAATTACTTTTCAGTTACTTGTCAGATTACTATGTATGTTGCTTTTTAGATTACTTTTGCTAAACAGTGTGATATGCCTAGATATCACGCTGAGACATTTCCTAGACGAAAGGAAAGTAATTCACTTTTGGTACATTTGCAGTTTTTCAAGTTTTCATACAAATCAACTCCACATATAGAACAATTTTTAAGGAAAAACAGTCAATGTATTTCAATGGAGAAAAATGAAGTTAACGGTTTACATGTACTGGTTTGTGGGAGTTGGTATTCTGGTGTTAGAACCAGGGAACCCCCGGGGTCAAGAATGCACTCTTGAAACACCCTCAGCTGCACTAGGGTGCAGAGTTCTGAGGCCCAATGTTATCCAATGGGGAATTGGGGACCTCCGGTTGGTGGCTGCTCACGAGCAGGCCACAAGGTTGTGGGAGCAAAGCTCCTGGCGTGAGGCTCAGGGCAAAGGGGGAGCCGAGTTATCACCCAAAGTACACCCGCAGCGGGGCAGCAGCTGAGTGCAGTGTGATGTTTTGGCATTGAGTACCCTGTTGATGTCAATGGAGATTCTACGGTTGCAACAAAGTCTGCAGGCTTGGGGATGAAGATCTTCTGGAGGTGACCACCGGTTGGAGAGGTAAGTTGGGATGCATGGGGATGCTGGGACACCATCGGTTGGGTCACCCAAGGCCATGCGATGTCGGGTGCAGGGGTGTCTTTAGACGTCCGGTTTCTTTCCAGCTCCGGTCACGGTCGGAGGGATCTTTCAAAAAGGGGCTGCAGGCTTCACTCAGAGATTCAAGGCAGGTCAGAAATCACTAGATCTCAGATCAGGATTGCTGAGGCAACCTCCTCATGGTATTGGACCACTCAAACTCGGGCGTGGGCGTCGGGTGCAGAGTGGTGCAGACTCGTGGTTTTGGCTGGGTCTGTGGGTGAGTAAATCCGGTGCTCATGGAAGACAAAGTCATTGGCTTGGACGGGAGGGAGGTCCTTTGGGTTCTTGAGGCTGCTGGCTGCAGGACACACCAGGATTTTGCTGGAGCAGGTTCGAGGAGGCAACAGGCTGGTAGAGCTGGGGCAAAGTCAGTGGGCATCCTCCTCTACTTAGTTTCAGCACAGCTTCCATGGTCTTTCTTCTTCTCTTTTTCTTGTCGATTCTTGTCTGAGAAGGCAAGGTTCAGGGTTGACCCTAAATACTAGATTTAGGGGTGTTACAGGTAAGTAAAGGTTTGGACCAATGGGTCCATTCCTTAGGGTGGGTACACGCCCTATTATGCCACCCTCCAGTGGGAGGGGGGCATATGTCTCTCTCTGGTTGTCTGGGTCCCCATCTACAAGATGACGGGGACTGAGAGTTCTGCTTCACCTCACCTTCTCCACCTGAGGGGTGGGGTTGGCAAAGGGGGGGCACACCTCCCTTCCTCACTTGGTTTTCCTGCTAAATCTCTTGCCCAAAGTGGGGGACAGAACTGGTGGGGGCCAGTTGCTGGAAGCAGCAAAGGCCTGGGGTAGCTCACAAAGGCGGCAAGCCTTTGAAGCTTCCCCTTCATAGACCCTGCCCATCCCGGGGGGAAAGGGCTTAGCACCTCATCCCAGGATGTGCATTGTTTCAGACCCCCAGGGGGTCTAGAAACATGTCTTGTGGTGGCAGCTGGTGAGCAGCTACTCAGCCTGGACACTAGTTAGATCGTTTTTCAGGTGGCCTCTTTAAGATGCCCTCTGAGCGCATTTTTCATTAAATCCCACACTGGTATCAGTGTGTGTTTAATGTGCTAAGAAGTTTGATACCAAACTTCCCAGTTTTCAGTAAAGCCATTGTGATGCTGTGGAGTTAGTAATGGCAAGCTCCCCCACCATCTACTCTCAATGGCAGTACTGCACTTACAATGTCTTAGCATTGGCTTAGAGACTGTAGGGGTACAGGGCCCATGTACCTGTAACCTCACCACTTGTATAGTGCACCCAGCTAGAGGGGTAGCTGACCTACGTCAGGGTAGTGGGTTGTAAGCATAGCACACAGGGATGTGTGCCACGTTGACTCTTCACTTTGTTCTGCACCAAAATACGCAGCCTGCAATGGCAGTGTGTGTGTGTAAAGGTACAGGGCCTCTAAGGGTGGCACAATAAGTGCTGCAGCCATTAGAGGTCTTCCTTGGCCACAGTTCCCCTGGTACCTTTGGTACCATTTATAAGGGACTGACATGTGGCCAAAGAGTGTCAATTGGGTTTTGTTTAAATGCAGTTTTAGGGAAAGAACATAGGCCCTGGGTACCTGTTTGGCAGGAACCCGAGGCACACTCAGCCAAAGTACATCAGCAGTTTTGCAAAAAGTGGGGGCAACAATACAAAAAGAGGGCACTTTCTTACACAACCCCGTCCAAACGAAAGAGGATGAGACAAACCTTTCCCTAGAAAGTCTTCATTGTCTAAGTGGAAGAACCTGGAAAGTCCATCTGCATTGGCATGGGCAGTCCCAGTTCTGTGTTCCAATATAAAGTCCATTCACTTTAGGGAGATGGTCTACCTCAAAAGTTTAGGATGTTCACCTTTAATTTGCATTAGCCATTTGAGAGGTCTGTGGTCAGTTTGAACTAGGAAGTGAGTACCAAATAAGTATGGTCTCAGCTTCTTAAGGGACCAAAACACAGCAAAGGCCTCCCTCTCAATGGCACTCCATCGTTGCTCCCTGGGGAGTAACCTCCTATTATAAAAGCAACAGGTTGGTCTTGGCCTTCATCATTGGTCTGGGATAGGACCGCTCCTATCCCTAGCTCAGAGGCATCAGTCTGCACAATGACCTGCTTGGTATAGTCTGGAGCCTTGAGAATTGGTGCTGAGCACATCGCTTCTTTCAGGGTGTCAAAAGCCTTTTGACAGCTAACTGTCCAGTTGACCTTTTTGGGCATCTTCTTGGAGGTGAGTTCTGTGAGGGGAGTCACAATGGAACCATATCCCTTCACAAATCACCTGTAGTACCCAGTCAATCCAAAGAACGCCCTGACTTCGGTCTGGGTTGTTGGAGCTGCTCAGTTCAGGAAGGCCAGGATCTTGGGCTGTAAGGGTTGCTCATGGCCTCCAACAACAAGGTGGCCCAAGTATACAACTGTTCCCTGCCCTATCTGGCATTTGGATACCTTGATAGTTAGGCCTGCAGTTTGCAGGGCTTTTTAAAACCTTTCTCTAGTGGATCAGGTGATCGTGCCAGGTGGAGCTAAAGACAGCAATATCATCTAGATATACTGCACTAAAGGACTCCAATTCATCAACCTTTGGAAGGTGGCAGGGGCATTCTTTAAACCAAAAGACATAACAGTAAACTGATAATGCCCATCAGGTGTAGAGAATGCTGTCTTTTCTTTTGCTCCCGGTGCCATGCCAATCTGCCAGTACCCTGCAGTTAAGTCAAAGGTACTTAGAAATTTGGCTGCACCCAATTTGTCTATCAGTTCATCAGCTCTTGGGATAGGGTGAGCATCTGTTTTGGTGACAGTGTTGAGCAATCTATGGTCCACACAGAACCTCATTTCTCTCTTTCTACCCTATGGATGAGGTTTGGGGACAAGAACCACTGGGCTGGCCCAGGGGCTCTCAGATGATTCAATACCTGCGAGCTCCAGCATCTTGCAGACTTCAGCTCTGATGCTCTCCTTAACTTGATCAGAATTTCGATATATCTTGTTTTTGACAGGTACGCTGTCCCCAGTGTCCACATCATGGGAACACCAGTTTGTCAGACCAGGGATTTAGGAAAAGAGCTTAGCATACTGCTGCAAGACTTGCTTGCAGTCATCCTTCTGTTGGGCAGAGAGAGTGTCTGAGTAGACAACTCCATCTACTGACCCATATTTGGGTCTGTAGGAGGGGAGGTCAGGGATAGGTTCACTCTCTGTCTCCTGAACCTCAGTAGTCACCATCAGCATGGTGATGTCAGCCCTGTCATGGAAAAGCTTAAGGTGGTTCACATGGATCATCCTTTTGGGGGTCTTGCTTGTTCACAAGTCAACCAAGTGGGTGACCTCACTTTTCTTTTCTAAGATGGGGTAAGGGTCACTCCATTTGTCCTGGAGAGCCCTTGGTGCCACAGGCTTTAAAACCCACACCTTTTGCCCTGGAGTTTTGGTCATACCAGTGCTTCTGGAGCTCCTGGCTGGGCTCAAGATTTATGGAAACTTTTCCCATGTCCTCTGCAATTCTTGACCTTAGGCCTAGTACATAGTCCACAATGTCATGTTTGGGTTCTTGGAGTGGCTTCTCCCAATCCTCTTTTACCAGACAGAGTGGTCCCCTAACAGGATGGCCAAACAAAAGTTCAAAGGGGGAAAACCCTACTCCCTCCTGAGACACCTCTCAGTAGGCAAAAAGCAAGCATGGTAATAGGACATCCCATCACCTTTTGAGCTTTTCAGGGAGCCCCCTAATCATGCCTTGCAATGTCTTGTTAAACCTCTCAACAAGACCATTGGTTTGTGGGTGACAGGGTGAAGTAAACTTGTACTGCACTCCACACTCTTTCCACATATGTTTTAGGTAAGCAGACATTACATTTGTCCCTCTGTCTGAAACCACCTCCTTAGGAAACCCTATCCTTGTGAAGAGAGACCAATTAGGGCCTTGGCTACTGCAGCAGCTGTAGTAGTCCTAAGGGGAATTGCTTCAGGATCATTGGTGGCATGATCAACTACTACCAGTATGCATTTGCTCCCTTATGCTGTGGGAGGTTCGAGTGGACACACTATGTCCACACCTACCCTTTCAAAGGAAACCCCAACCACTGGTAGTGGAATTAAGGGGGCCTTTGGATGTCCACCTGTTTTGCCACTGGCTTGACAGGTGACACAGGAGCTGACAAACTCCTTTACCTTCTGAGACATCTAGAGCCAGTAAAAGTGGCTAACTAGCCTTTCCCAGGTTTTGGTTTGGCCCAGATGTCTAGCTAGGGGGATGTCATGCGCCAATGTTAGTAAGAACTCCCTGTACTTCTAGGGCAATACCACTCTCCTAGTGGCTCCAGGGTTGGGGACTCTGGCCTCAGTGTATAGTAGTCCCTCCTCCCAATAAACTTGGTGGGTACCATTGACATCTCCCTTTTCCTGTGCAGCAGCTTGCTGCCTCAAGCTCTCAAGAGTTGGACAGGTCTGCTGTCCGAGGCAGAGCCCTTCCCTAGTGGGTCCCCTTGGGCCCAAGAGCTCAACCTGGTAAGAGTCAAGTTCATGGGCTCAGTTCCCTCTGGGGCTTCCAAGTCCTCTCCCTGAGGAGAAGAGGGGTCCTGGTTCTTTTGTTGTTAAGAGGCTGGTTTCCAAGTCCTCTTACCTTTCCTCTTGGAAGGTTGGGCAATTCTTTCAGGCTCCAACAATTCTTTTTCACCCTTTTTGGCTCTGTGCTCTAGTCTTGACACCTACAATCTCAGGGATGTCCAGCATTTCTGCATGGGTTTTTAATTCTACCTCAGCCCATGCTGAGGTTTCCAGGTCATTACCAAGCAGACAGGCAGATTGAAGCTTTGGAGAGACCACTACCTATTTTAGTCCAGTTACCCCCCCCCCCCCAGTCTAATGTCACTATAGCCATGTCATGGTTAGTAGTAACACTGCTCGGATTTTATTAGACCTCCCTTTCCGCATTGGTGCCCTTCCAGAGGACCTTAAAATAGCACGGCAATGTTGGAGATGGAGTCTCAAGCGAGCAGGTATATCAGTGCCATACGCCCTTGATATCCCGCTAACTATGTGCGAGGCACTTACCCACGGGGGCTCCTGGAGGGAGTTGAATACCTGGGATGAGCTGGGGTTGTCCACTATTGGGAACCTATATGAGGATGGGAAAATGTTGCCCTTTCAGATATTACAGGAGTGATTTGACCTACGAGGGGGTGATTTCCTGCTGCACGCGGCGCATTCCATGGCTATCCGTGCACACTGGAAGGAGGGTCAGACAGAGCCTAGGGCTTCTTTGGGATGTCAATTTGTTGTAACTGCTGCGGGGCAGTATAAGGCGAGCACATGCCTGTATAAGCGCATGACTCAAGAGAAACTGGCACCTTTGGAGGTACTTAAGCACAAGTGGGAGGTCGACCTGGGAAGTGAATGACCAGGGGTGATATGCTATTGTACAGGGAAACTTCGGAGGCACTGCATTGACAATAGTCACGGCATATGGTCCGAACACTGACGAACCGCTGTTCTTCGCATACATATGGGCTAAACTGCGTGAACTACCACCCACACGCATTATATGAGGAGGGGATTTTAACATATGCTTAGACCCTGCCATAGATATGTCAACGGGTAATGAGCAATATGGAAGACTCTCAGCGTAAACGCTCAGAGATGGTATGATAGAATGTGAAATGCTTGATCTATGGCGCTCGAGAAACCCAGGAAGGAGGGAAGGCACCTGCACGTCAATGGTACATAATACATGGTCGAGGATAGACTACTGGATAGTCACACAAGACGTTATTACATGGACAACTCAGATAGACCACATGCCCAAGACACTCTCAGACCACGCACCTGTCCGCCTAGCGCTTGCTCTCCCCTCACATACCCCACAATAGTTCACATGGTGGCTGCAACAGGGTGCGCTCACTGGCCAGGTCTTCTGCTCTGAGCAGCATCAGGCTATAGTGGAATACTTTGACTTAAACGCAGGATCAGTCAGAAGTGCGAAAACACTTTGGGAGGCGTTTAAGGTTACCATCAGGGGGCAACTTTATAGGCAAGTAGGAAGGTATACTGAAAGACATTCAGCAGCAATTGGCTATGGCGGAAAGAGATATTCAGAGGTTAAAGATGGAATTTGCAACCACCCAGGACCCCAAAACACTAGCGGACATTAGGAAGAAGGTAGACATATACAACGGGTTTGAGGACGACGAACTCAAACATATCTCACGCAGACATACAGCACGCACGTACGGGGAAGAGGGCAGATCGGGACGTGCGCTTTCATATCGTATATGGGCACCATATACATCCACATATATAACACAAATAACAAATATACAAGGGAACCCCACATTTGATGCGCAGTCAATACTAGAGTGCTTCGCAGACTACTACACTCGCCTGTACTCCACGGCTACGACTGTGACCCCTCCTGAGATTTGCCAATACTTAGATGACATTGCACTGGCATGGCTATTGGATGGCCATCGTGAATATCTGTGTCACCATATTACAGTAGCTGAGATCAAAGAGGCGATAAATTCTCTGCCAAATAACAAAGCACCCAGAGTAGATGGTCTCCCTGGAAAATTCTATAAAGAATTTCGAGATGTATTGATCCCACACCTAGTCGAGATGTATAAAGAGGCATATGAGGAGGGACTTCTACCGACCTCGTTGAGGGAGGCGCTCCTAATCACTCTCCCCAAACCAGGCAAAGACCCTCACAAATGTGAGTCCTATCGACCACTCTCTCTAATTAATATAGCCGCAAAAATCTTAGTTAAAATCATTGCGACAAGGCTACAACCTTTATTGCAGAAACTCGTACTATCGGATCAGGCTGGTTTCATACCGACTAGATCCACTATGCAAAACCTTAGAACTATTTTTGCAATGTTCCACCAATTACACCCAGAATTGCCAGCAGCTGCTGCCTTATTGGACGCGGCGAAGGCTTTCGATTCAGTCGATTGGGTATTTATGTTCACTGTACTGCGCAGGATGGGATTCCCGGAGCTCATCCTGCTCTGGAATGCGCTTCTATACGCCGAACCCAACGCGCGCATTAGAATAAATGGGAATACGTCTGACCCAACTAAAATAAGCCGCTGAACTAGACAGGGATGCCCGCTTTCCCCGCTCCTCTTCACAATAGCATTAGAACAATTAGCATGTAAGATTCGACAAAAACACCCAGTATCTGCCCTACAATTCCAACTACACCCAAAAGGCATATCGTTATACGCAGATGATATGGTTCTATATGTTCGGCATCCGGACACTAACTTAAACCCACTCATTAGAGAATACATTCAGTTCGAGCTATATTCAGGACTTAGTATAAATTGGGACAAATCGGTGGTGATACCGCTTACGCTAACTATATCACAGCCTAACCTAGAGTTGCCGTTGCAGTGGCAGACCGAACTGGTCAAATATCTTGGGGTGTGGATACACAGAGATCCAGAAATGGTGATTTGGGAGAACTATAGCAGAGCACTAACTAAACTAAACGAGCAGATAGATCGGTGGATCAGACTACCGCTGTCTATGGCTGACAGAATAGCCATACAAAAAATGGTGGTATTACCTCGATTTTTATACTTATTTATGAACATTCGGATCTGGCTCACACAAGCGCTGTTTTTCAAACTACGCACAGCCATGCAGTGCCTAACATGGGCAGGGAAGCAGGCGAGAGTCAGCTGGAAGGTTCTAACAAAGCCATACCATCAAGGGGGCTTTGGGGCACCAGACCTCCAACTATACTTTTATTGTGCTCGGGCTCAACACGCCCACTACAGGACACGACCGCATGCGAACATTCCGCACATAGCTGTGGAACACGAAAGTGCACTACCCCTGCCACTGCTTACATACATATCCGACCCGAAGAGGCACACCCTGAGGGACATAATACACTCGGTAACTTGCACATCAAGAGCATGGTATGCGTTAGCACAGCGCGCACAGAAATTGCCGATATACGCCGCGGCGCTACCTATAGCCCACCATGCGATAATAACAGTCACACAGGAAAAAAACATTCTAACTTTACTGAGAACCATGGGTTTAAGTACCATGAGTGACATTTTCCCACAAAATCGATTCATCTCGCAAGATGACCCATCCCTCAGTGCACATTGTACACCACTGAAGATATTTGCGTATTTACTGCTGCGAATGGCAATCAGGGAATTATACCCATCGTTCCCGGACGAACCCCCACAGCTTCATGCACTACAAATCCTGCTAACAGCGCCCACAAGACAACGATTAGTGACACTCTTGTATAACACTTCACTAGGTGAAGAGGGTCAGATCCAGGATAGGTCGCTTCAGCGATGGGAGAAAACAGTGGGAACTACTATAGATGAGAGAGACTGGGTTTTTAGTTGCGCACATATGCACCTGCTAACATCGAACTGCAACTTGCGCATCATTCATTTTAAGTTCCTACATCAAATATACTATACTCCAGTAAAACTACATAAATGTGGACTTCGACCAGACACTAAGTGTCACAGATGTGGGGCACCAAATGCTGACTTTCTCCACATGGCATGGGCTTGTCAACAACTGAAAGTCTACTGGCAAGAAATCACTAGTACTCTTACAGCAATTCTATCCGAGCAGATGCCAAATGCCCCACTGGTCTGCCTGCTGGGAATACACAAGATCCGGCTTGCAAAAAAACCTAAACTGATGGCTAAGCGCCGGGTTGCGATGCGTTGGGATAGCAAGCGCACGCCACGTTACAGGGACTGGCTAACAGACATGACCTTTTGCAAAGAGACACTGGAAGCGTACGCAGAAGAAATACCTCAGGCTTCCAGACCTAGAGACTTCTAGGAACCTTTTGTACAATATCTCCGATCCTTACAAGCTACTGATTAAATTCACTCCAAGGGACACAAAGAACGCCCGAGACATGCAGGGATAGGGTGTTGCAGAAGGGATGTATGTGGTAACACTATACACCAGCAACAGGCATGAGAACTGTGAGGGGATGAACTACCTAAAATTACTGTATAGTATACTCTGAGTGCGGTCATAAGTGTAAGGCCTATTTAGATATGAAAATGTATGAACCAAACGATGTTAAGCTGTGTACATCTATGTTGTTTTTATTCTTTGCCGCTGACCAGAATAAATAAAATAATAAAATAAAAAGTTGGGTGACCACACAGCTAAAGTGGCAAACTCAACTTCATCCTCAGTGGCTAGAACTGCTTCAGTGTGAACCATGATTTGCTCTGGGCACACTGTTGATCCCATCTGGAGACTGACAACACCAGTAGTAGCTGTAGGAGGACTAAGGGGCTTCATGCTAGGACAAGTAGCATCTCCAATTAAGTGTCCAAACTTCTTACAGTTGAAACACCAGGCATTTATGGGATCAAAGTTCATCCCTTTGTATCTGTTACTGGACTGGGAAGAGTTTTGGGACCCACCCCCCTGAGCAGGTTTTTGGGGCCCTTTAGAAGACTCCGGCTGTTTATGTTTGGGATTCTCACCCCCTGTCCCCTGGGGAGGTTTTGTAACCCCTTTCTTTTGGTCACCCCCAGTGGCTGTTTTTGTTACCCCTGTCTTGACCCAATGGTCTGCCTTCTTTCTGAATTCTTGGGGAGCAATTATACCTAGGTCTACCAAATGCTGATATAACTTTTCAGTAGTGCAATTACTTAAAATATGTTCCTTCATAAACAAATTGTAAAGTCCATTGAAATCATGCACATTATTTCCAGTTAACCAACCATCTAGTGTCTTGACTGAGTAGTCAACAAAGTAAATCCAGGACTGGCTTTGGGTGTTGTGAGCCCCCTTAAATCTAATTCGATATTCCTCAGTTGTGAATCCAACACCTCCAAACAGAGTGTTCTTCAGGAGGTCTTAAGACCCAGCATCAGCCCCTGTAAGGGTCAGGAGTCCATCCCTGTAGTTACCAGTGAACAGTTCCCAAAGGAGTTCCCCCACCCAGTGTGACTTCTTCACCTTTCTCATTTCACAGGCCCTCTCAAAGGCTGTGATCATTTTTTGATATCTTCACCCTCTTCATATTTAGGGACAATCCCTTTGGGAATTTAAAGCTTGCTCTCTATAATTGTTTAGTAAATTGCTGCCACCATTGATGGAAGCTAAGCCCATCTCTGCTCTCTCTTTTTACAGCCATCTCTGCTCTCTCTTTTTACAGAGCCAGAAGTCTCTAGATCTAATCTTTTTTTCAACCTTACTAAAAGGTTGGTCTCCTCATTGAGGCTGTCCTCTATGTCCTCAGAAGTACCTGACCCACCTGTGTGAGATCTAGGGGCCAGATGTATGTAGATAGCAATTTGTGATACCATAATTGCGAATCACAAAGATTCGCAATTATGAAATCACAAATTGCAATGTATGAAGATGTATAGTACACCTTTTGCAATTCCTGGGGGGTCGCAAATGACCTACCTCCTGAATATTAATGAGGTAGGTCGCAAGTTGCGACCCCCTAGGAATCGCAAAAATCACCGGGATGGTGGCCTGCTGAGTTCAGCAGACCACCATGTCTGTGATTGCTTTTCAATAAAGCAATTTTTTTTTCATTAAGCAGCCCGTTTTCCTTAAAGGAAAAGGAGATGCTTCAAAAAATGAAATATTTAAATTATTCTTTTCATTTTTTAAGAGCAGGCAGGGACCACTTCCTACTCAAAAATGGTTTTACAAACATTCACAAAGGGAAGGGAGTCCCTTGGAGACCCCTTCCCATTTGTGAATGGGTCACCACCTGCTTGAAGTAGATGGTAAAATGCGAATGTTTTGCAACTGCAACAGGTTACTGAATCGCAAACTTACGTTTGCTGCATCAGAAAAGCAATTTTTGCATTCGCAAAGGGGTAGATTCTGCTAATCTGCCCGTCTGTGAACGCAAAAATGCTTGATACATCTGTCCCTAGGTACTGTGAGTTGTATTCTTGGATTGAGGGGCACTGGGGCCCTTCTTTCCCTATGAGTTGGTGGTTAACTTCATCCCCTCCCTCTCCTTCTTCATCTTAGAGGTCTTCACCATTCTCAGAAGGATGGTCCTTGGCATACCCTGCCAATATCTCCTGGAGCTTTTGTTTGGAGGGATAGGACCCCATGGTAATATTTTTAAGTTTGCATAGAGACCTTAACTCCCTAAATTCTAAGTGGAGACAAGGGGTGAGGTCGAGCTCCTCAACCTGGTTCTCTATGTCATTGTTATCTTCACTAACAGCTGGGTTCTTGTTAGGACACATTGTAAAAGAAAAAGGTCTATCCCCTCTTACCTCTAACTAATCTGAGCTTTTATTCTTGTACATTTCTAAAGGGACTTAACCAAGGCCCTAACAAGACTTTTAGTAATTTGGAAAAATTTGTCAAATTCAAAAATCAGAATTCTAAAGACAATTTAAGAGTTCTGACATGTTATCAGCTGTTGAACATGTCAGTCCAACAAATGCAAAGTTGTATATCCCACCGCTGATCCACCAATGTAGGAAGCTGGCTCTGTATATACTATACCAAAATGAGGTGTAGTGTGCACAGAGTCCAGTGTAACCCCAAAGGTAGGCAGAGGTAAAAGTAGATAGCACCTTACTCTCTATTTGTAGTAGTGTGGGTGATCAGTAAGGCTTTATCAGAGGGTAGTGTTAAGCATTTGTTGAACACACTCAGGCAGCAAATTATGTTACACACTCAAAGACTGAACTCAGATCAATTTGTTTGTATAACAAATATTATTTAGTTTTTTTTTATTTCTAGAACCAAGCCAAGCCTGGTGCAGGTAAGTGAAATAAATGCTTTGTAGAATCTTATGCAATGTTTTACAATTGAATGCAGACTCAAATGCACTTTATTGAATTACAGGTAAGTCAATGTTTTGAAATTACTTTTCAGATGACTATGTACGTTACTTTTTAGATTACTTTTCAGATTACTTTTTGCTAATCAGTGTGATATGCCTGAAAGGAAGGTGGGGTTGAGGCATTTAAGAAGCACGGGAGATTCGCAATGGATAGAGGGGTTGCAAGGAAGTGTGGAGGGCTGGATATGCGTTTTTGAACATTAGTTGCATCTTGTTTCTATATTTAATTTTTGGAAGGTGTTGAGGACGGAATCGGGGAAGGGATGTTTATTTAGTTGAGTACACAATGGGTAGGGATAATGTGGGTGAAGGCTTTGGGGCATATAAGCACTACATGGCACAGAATTAGGTTGTTTTGAGCAGTCAGTTGAGCTGTTTTTTGCATCTGTTACAGTGACCCCCGAAGAAGAGTCGTAATGAATCAAAATGCATTGGGTAATTGAAAGAGTCACCGTTGAAATATGGTTGACCTCACGTGCTGGTGTAAAAAGCCTGGATGGGCAGCAGGAGGCATTTGAAACTGTAGAATAAAGCATTCTGTTGCAATCATGCTGTCTCTGGAGTGATTAAATACACAGGAAAATCGATGAAATAAGGATTGATAAAACTATTGGCATACACTTATAAAATGGACAATTTGAGATGTAGTGGTGTACCTTTAAGGAATTTTTCCCCTTTACGCAGTGTAACAGATGGGTGCGCGCTGAACCACCCTTTTTGGTTGTATCTAGATATCAAACTGAGACATTTCCTAGACAAAAGGTAAGTAATTAACTTTTGGCACATTTGCAGTTTTTCAAGTTTTCATACAAACCAACTACACACTTAGAACAATTATTACGGAAAAACAGTCAATTTATTCCTATGGAGAAAAAGGAAGTTAACGGTTTGCAGGTAAGTGCTGGTTTGTAGGAGTTGGTATTCTGGGGTTAGAACCAGGGTACCCCCAGGGTCACGGATGCACTCTTGAAACACCCTCAGCGGCACTAGGTCAGCCGGTAGCAGAGTGCTGATGCCCAATGGTATCCAAAGGGGATAGGGGGCCTCCGGTTGGTGGCTGCTCACGAGCAGGCCACAAGGTTGTGGGAGCAAAGGTCCTGGTGTGAGGCTCAGGGCAAAGGGGGATCCGAGTTAGCACCCAAAGTACACCCGCAGAGGCACAGGGGCGGCTGGGTGCAGGGTGCTGTTTTGGCATCGGGGGCCCTGTCGATTTCAATGGGGATTCTCTGAATGCAACAAAGACTGCAGGCTTGGAGATGAAGATCTTTTGGAGGTGACCACCGGTTGGGATGCCTGGGAATGCTGGGACACTGTCGGTTGGGCCACCCAAGGCCGTGGGACATCGGGTGCAGGGGTATCTTTAGGAGTCGGGTTTTCTTACCTGGTCTGGTTGCGGTCGGAGGATCCTCCAGAAAGGGGCTGCAGGCTTTGCTTGGAGATTTGAGGCAGGTCAGAGATCACCTGGGAGACCTCCTCGTGGTGTTGGACCACTTGAAATCAGGACCTGCGCGTCGGTTGCAGAGTGGTGCAGGCTTACGGTTTTGGCTGGGGGCTGAGTCTGTGGGTGATCAAATCCGGTGCTCATGGGGGACAACGTCTTTGGCTAGGAGGGCAGGGAAGGTCTTTTGGGTTCTTGAGGCTGCTGGCTGCAGTACGTACCGGGATTTTGCTGGAGCAGGTTCAAGGAGGCGACAGGCCGGTTGGGCTGGGGCCAAGTCTGTGGGCATCCTCCTCTTCTTAGTTGCAGCACGGCTTCTTCAGTCCTTCTTCTTCTCTTCTTCTTGTCGATTCTTGTCTGAGGAGGCAAGGTTGCCCTTAAATACTAGATTTAGGGGCGTTACAGGTAAGTAAAGGTTGTGACCAATGGGTCCCTTCCTTGGGGTGGGTACACCCCCTATTATGCCACCCTCCAGACGGAGGGGGCAAATGCGTCACTCTGGTTGGCTGGGTCCCCCATCTGCATAATGGCAGGGACTGAGATTTGTACTTACCCCGCCTCACCCACCCGAGGGGTGGGGTTGGCAAAGGGGGGCAGACCTCCCTTCCTCACTTGGTTTTCCTGCCGATTCACCCGCCAAAAGTGGGGGTCAGAACCGGTGGGGGCCAGTTGCTGGAGGCAGCAAAGTCCTGGGGTAGCTAACAAAGGGGCAAGCCTTTGAAGCTTCTCCTTTGTGGACCCTGCCCATCCTGGGGGAGGAGGCTTGGCACCTCGTCCAAGTATGTGCATTGTTTCAGACCCCCAACTCAGGGGTTCAGAAACATGTCTGGTGGTGGCAACTGGCGAGCAGCCACTCAGCCTAAACACTAGTGGTAGGTCGTTTTTCAGGGGGAATCTCTAAGATGCCCTCTGAGTGCGTTTTTCATTAAATCCCACACTGGCATCAGCGTGGGTTTGATGAGTTGAGAAGTTTGATACCAAACTTCCCAATTTGCAGTAAAGCCATCATGGTGCTGTGGAGTTCGTAAGGACAAACTCCCAGCACCATATACTCTCAATGGCAATACTGCACTTACAATGTCTACGAATTGGCTTAGACACTTTAGGGTTACAGGGCTTATACACCTGTACCCTCAACACTGGTATTGTGCACCCAGCTAGAGGGGTGGCTGACCTATGCCAGAGTAGTGGGTTGTAGGCATGGCACACAGGGATGTGTGTCATGTTGACTCTTCACTTTGTTCTGCACCAAAACACGCAGCGTGCAATGGCAGTGTATGTGTTGAAAGGTATAGGGCCTCTAAGGGTAGCACAGTCAACAATATACCCCTATCAATGCCATGGTACAGCACTCTACTTTACAGTCTACCACTGTACGACACTCTACTCCACAATATGACACTCTATGCAACAACCTCTACACCGCTCCACCCAACTTTACTGTACTCTATGCTATGAGACACTACTCCCATCTACCACACTGGACTCCACTACAGCACTTAATGCCACTCCACTATACGGTACTCTATGCCACTCAACTCTATGACAGTCTATGCACTACACTCGACCATACTGTACTGCACTCTACTCCACATCACTCCATGCCACTGCACTGTACAACACCATAATCCACTCTATGGCACTCTATTCTACACCACTCTACAACAGTTTACACCACTCCGCAACATGCCAGTCCACTCCATTGTATCACCCACCACTCCACTCTACAACATTGTTCTCCACTGCATGTTACGCCACTCCATAATACTCTACTCTGCAACGTGCTACTATGCTGTATGCTATGCCACTCCACTGAACTCCACTCCACTCTACTCCACTACACAGCACTTTACTCCTCTCTATGTACTATACAACACTCCACTGTACACCACCCCACTCTACCACACTCTCTTCTACTCTATGCAACTTCAATCTACAAGACTCAATTCCACTCTGTGCTACTATACCTCACTGCACTATGCTCTGTGCCACAACACTACACTTTATGCCAGTAAACTCCACCATACAGCGCTGCACTCCAATCTATGACACTTTCCAACACCCTACAACACACCACTCTACTGTACTGTACAACATGTCACTCCAATTTATAACACTTTACTCTACTCTATGCTATGCCTGTCCATGCTAGTGCACTCCAGGCCACTGTAGTATACAACACATCACTGTACTCTATGAAACTTTAGTTCACTGTACGCTATACTACTCCACTATATGACACTACACTGTATGGCACTCAACTATAGGACACTCTCCTCTGTTCTACTGTACGACATTCAACTCAACTGCACTGCTCTTGCTGACACTTGACTCTACAATTTCAAACACATTTCTATTACAAAGAATACATTTAAATTCAATGAAAAACCAAAGGTTAAGTCTTTGTTATAGTTAGGAAAACTTTATTTGTTCTTTCTAGACACACCAAACGTACATTTTACTATAGATATAACTTAAATATATAATTTATGCACCAGTTTAAATTACTTTGACTTTATTTATTCTTTCTATACAAACAAAACTTGAACTACACACGTTTTAGAAATCCTAAACGTATACCATATAGTTATAATTTATGAAACACCTTCAAATGACTCTAAATTGTGCACTTCTGTACATAGTGTTGTCACCTCACTCGCAACACTACATTACCACAAACTTGCAACTCTATCATGCACTGTCTTATCACAGATAATGTGATTTGCAATTTCATAAGTGTTGTTATCAATGCTATGATTTAACATGGTGTAAGTGATTTAATAAGCAAGGGTATAACCAGTGCATGGAGAAGGCACAAGCAATGAAAGTCAGCAACTTCTGTGTAATGGGAGAATTCAGTTAGTAAAAATGTGGTTTGTGGTGATTCCCAGAACCACCAGAGGGAGAAGGTTTTTTTAAATTAAATGTTTTGCATAAACATTAATGCATAAACAAACAAATGATATTTGTAGACAAAATTAAGTTTGTTCACATTTAGATCGACTATAGCTAATATAAGCCTGAATTTTAAAATGGCTTCTAGTTTTGTGACACTTAAACATGTTTTTTCTAGGCGAGCTGAAGTTTTAATTGTTTAATGTGATGTGCAGGAGGAAATCTTTCACAGGGACTACAACCCTAGGACCAATTTTACCAGCCGTGATTGCCCAGGAGGCGGGGCCTGCAGTAACTTGTGCTATGTAGGGCTGGGCCCATCTCTGTTGCGGGGAACCACAGGAGAACAACTTTCACGGGGAGTACGTGTACCAGGACCAATTTTGGCCCAAACTGACATGTGCTATATAGCACTGGGCCTATTCTCACTGCGTGCGACATGCATGGTCCATCCTGCACCCATCAGAACCTGGAGGGGACTGGACAGGGACATCCCCCTTGGCCTTATGTCTAGTTGCTGCTTGGTTACCACGATAAGACTGCTTTATTTTTCCCAAGGTACTGTAATCACTTATTTGTGAAGATGTCATAAAACTCTATCCTTGTCTGTATTGACTTCTTGGATTTCTGTGTGCTGTCTGGCATGAGACCACGTCCCCCAGCATTGATTTTTTTTGAATTTGTACATTAGCTACCATTGAGCCTGCCCCTTGCTTGTATTGACTTCCTTGCATGTTTGTACATAGTCCAAGATGGCCGCCGAGTAGGAGCCCTTCAGAGAGCTCCCAGTTTGGGGATTACCTCATCGGCAGCTATCCCCGCTTAAACCCTGCCATCTGCCATCCACCCTCAGGCTCTGACATTCAGCAGTCCACCATCACTGGAAATTCATCGTTAAAGCCTCTTCTCACCCGCTGGCTCAGCTGATGTGATTCCCCTACATTTGGCGTGCACTCCTCTGCTCCTGACTGGCTGCTGGGTCCTCGGCTCTGGTGCCTGCTGCGGTGAAGGTAATGTTCGTAGAACTCGAGGGTGAGACCAGACCGACGCTTCTCCCTGGTTGCATTCTGACCTGTGAGCTTGGATACCTGGTCCCCAGTGAAGGCCTGCCACGGTGAGTCCCTCCCTCTCTCGCCTCAGCCTGGTCGCCTGCCTTGAGGGAGGCCCTAATTTCTGCAGCCCCAGAACAAGACCGGAGGGAGGACATTTTTCCACATCACCTGCTGCCCTCTGCTGGCTGCTGCATTGAATCCTGCAAAAAAACACAATGTTCACAAGGAACTCATTTATCAAAGCAATACCGTATGTACAAGCTAAAATGACTTGTTCAGATTTCATCTAAAGCATAACTATTTGATTCTGACCTTCCTAATTAGCTCACGGTAGAAGTACCTGAGAATATCTATACATTACACACTTTATAATGAGAATTCTTAAAAAAGCCCAACACAACAATTAATCAAGATAGTGCTTACTCAGCCGAAGTAAGGAGGATTTATTCTGAAGTCACAGTCTTTAACACTGATGTATTTCCTTATACACGACAGAATTGGAAGATTTGCATTAGTTGCACAAAAAGGTGATTTGTGAGCCCCAGTGAAGTGACCATAACCTATCTTGGTGAGTACTAAGTGAAAAATTGTGAAAAAATGGGAAAACAGGTTATTGGTAAATATCAAAAGGACGAGCTGTACACAGTGGATAATGTATTTTTCATGCTCACTCTTTTGTTAATGTTGATGATGTTTCGACCCTCTCTTGATACGGGGTCTTTTCAGGACAGTGTTTTTGTGTACAGCTCGTCCTTTTGATATTTACCAATAACCTGTTGGCTTCTTGGCATCTCTTTTTGCCTGCGCACCCTGCTGGCCAATACCCTCATCTATCTTGAGGAGGCTCTTGGACCCGAGCTGAGCCTCAGCCCACGGACCCCACCCCCCTCCCCGGGAAGTCGCTTTTCTGCTTTGCTTGCACTCTGAATTTGGTATGCGACTCCTCGTCTCTTTACTACTTCTCTTTCACTCCCAAAATGGCTTCTCATCGGCACTATCTCTTTTGTTTGCCTCTGGACACCAAAATGGCCGTCCTTGACTGACCTCATAATCTGCCAGCACCTTGAACGGGTATTGGCCCCAGATTCCTGAGCTCAGAATCTAATGTAGGATCTTCGATGTCCTGAAACCACTGCAACTCAGCGGCCATCTCTACATGTGCTCAGGATCTCTCTGAATTAATGCTTGAACCACTCCTACAGTCTGCTAAAATTCATGCACCAGGCTATTCCTAGATTCCTTCTCTCACCAGTATGGCAGGTTCCTGCCTGAATGCTACAGGAGGCAACTCTTACACCATCTTATACCCTCCCAGCCACTCCAAGACCACAGCTAAAACCTTCAAGTATAACCTCCTGAGAAGACACTCTGAGACTCTGATCTCTGACCTGTACTTCAACACTGATAAGGGCACCATTATCAATTACCTTATTTTCTACTCAAGAAAAACAGCACTATGGTGGGCAGCCATAACAAACCTACTTAACGTACATGAAACCAGAAACATTCTGTACGGCGCTCAACTCACGATCGCGCTCTCCCATGATCTAAGAGCTGACCTTACCATTACCTTATATAAAAATGGCACAGTTCTGATCCAAGTGCCAAACAAGGATCTCAATAAATTCGATGACTTCTTACCATCCTCAAAGAGCAAGTACATGACTCTTATCCCTCTATGCACCCACAGTGCCAGCTGTCTCTATCTGACTCATGCAGTAGCTCCGATGCATACAACTCAAAGGCCAAGGGCTCCCCACTTACATCTACAATAGCTGTAGCTACTCCCCTATTCTCCCCTACACTCTCTCCTAAAGATCAGGCTGACATGAATCTCCCCAATGTGTCATTCACTCAACACGACACTCTGGGCAGCATTCCCCCTAGATCTGTTAGAGAACTTCCTTCCACTCCCCCCAACCTTCATCATCTCACAATAAGGCAATGTCACCACTCCCCTCTTGCAATCCTTGCCCCTCTCCTTCATTCATAGTGACTAACACACAAGTCACTCACAGCTCACCGGATACCTGACCCAATAGCCCTGTGACCATTCTGTTGAGCATGACTAGCCCTTCGCACACCCCTCCGCTCAGAAAACCTAGCCTCAGAGTGGTCATACTCCTCTACCAGGCTCCCCGATCATGCAACCAGAGCAAGTCCTGATCTACCGGACCATTCTCCGCAAGGGCAACCTTCACTTATGGACCTTGAAATGCTAGACCTTAGAACAGCCAACATAGCTCAGAGGATACATACATATATTCTTGAACTGAAGAGAATCCTACACCTCACTGAACACTCACTCTCGAAAATCAAGGTCTCCCTTGAATCAGTTCTTCCCCAACTAACCAAGCACTTCCTTCAACCCATGCCACTGGCTAATAGACACCTTCGGCCTCGCAAACATCCTAACTGCCTATCTGAGGACAAAACTCTAGCTTTTCTCTTATCCAATAAGACCATCGCTGATGCTCCCTGTCCTCCAGACAAGAAAGATGAATACATAATCCATACGGTCTCAATCAACCATAATAGATCATCAACTGTCTGTAACAGAGGAGTAAACAGCAACAATTTAGCACGAGTACCCTTATCATTCCTAACTCACAACACAAGCCCCACTCTCTGGCCTCCTACTTAACTGCAGATCAGCAGTGAAGCATGCCTCCGACATCGCCGCACTCATCCTGAGCCAAAAAACTGACATAGCAATCCTAACCGAATCATGGCTTTACAGATCATCATCACCTTACCTTGATTTATTGGTCCCTCTAAATTACAACATCATAAGGCTTGACAGGCAAATAATTCTTAAAAAAGCCCAACACAACAATTAATCAAGATAGTGCTTACTCAGCCGAAGTAAGGAGGATTTATTCTGAAGTCACAGTCTTTAACACTGATGTATTTCCTTATACACGACAGAATTGGAAGATTTGCATTAGTTGCACAAAAAGGTGATTTGTGAGCCCCAGTGAAGTGACCATAACCTATCTTGGTGAGTACTAAGTGAAAAATTGTGAAAAAATGGGAAAACAGGTTATTGGTAAATATCAAAAGGACGAGCTGTACACAGTGGATATTGTATTTTTCATGCTCACTCTTTTGTTAATGTTGATGATGTTTCGACCCTCTCTTGATACGGGGTCTCTTCAGGACAGTGTTTTTGTGTACAGCTCGTCCTTTTGATATTTACCAATAACCTGTTGGCTTCTTGGCATCTCTTTTTGCCTGCGCACCCTGCTGGCCAATACCCTCATCTATCTTGAGGAGGCTCTTGGACCCGAGCTGAGCCTCAGCCCACGGACCCCACCCCCCTCCCCGGGAAGTCGCTTTTCTGCTTTGCTTGCACTCTGAATTTGGTATGCGACTCCTCGTCTCTTTACTACTTCTCTTTCACTCCCAAAATGGCTTCTCATCGGCACTATCTCTTTTGTTTGCCTCTGGACACCAAAATGGCCGTCCTTGACTGACCTCATAATCTGCCAGCACCTTGAACGGGTATTGGCCCCAGATTCCTGAGCTCAGAATCTAATGTAGGATCTTCGATGTCCTGAAACCACTGCAACTCAGCGGCCATCTCTACATGTGCTCAGGATCTCTCTGAATTAATGCTTGAACCACTCCTACAGTCTGCTAAAATTCATGCACCAGGCTATTCCTAGATTCCTTCTCTCACCAGTATGGCAGGTTCCTGCCTGAATGCTACAGGAGGCAACTCTTACACCATCTTATACCCTCCCAGCCACTCCAAGACCACAGCTAAAACCTTCAAGTATAACCTCCTGAGAAGACACTCTGAGACTCTGATCTCTGACCTGTACTTCAACACTGATAAGGGCACCATTATCAATTACCTTATTTTCTACTCAAGAAAAACAGCACTATGGTGGGCAGCCATAACAAACCTACTTAACGTACATGAAACCAGAAACATTCTGTACGGCGCTCAACTCACGATCGCGCTCTCCCATGATCTAAGAGCTGACCTTACCATTACCTTATATAAAAATGGCACAGTTCTGATCCAAGTGCCAAACAAGGATCTCAATAAATTCGATGACTTCTTACCATCCTCAAAGAGCAAGTACATGACTCTTATCCCTCTATGCACCCACAGTGCCAGCTGTCTCTATCTGACTCATGCAGTAGCTCCGATGCATACAACTCAAAGGCCAAGGGCTCCCCACTTACATCTACAATAGCTGTAGCTACTCCCCTATTCTCCCCTACACTCTCTCCTAAAGATCAGGCTGACATGAATCTCCCCAATGTGTCATTCACTCAACACGACACTCTGGGCAGCATTCCCCCTAGATCTGTTAGAGAACTTCCTTCCACTCCCCCCAACCTTCATCATCTCACAATAAGGCAATGTCACCACTCCCCTCTTGCAATCCTTGCCCCTCTCCTTCATTCATAGTGACTAACACACAAGTCACTCACAGCTCACCGGATACCTGACCCAATAGCCCTGTGACCATTCTGTTGAGCATGACTAGCCCTTCGCACACCCCTCCGCTCAGAAAACCTAGCCTCAGAGTGGTCATACTCCTCTACCAGGCTCCCCGATCATGCAACCAGAGCAAGTCCTGATCTACCGGACCATTCTCCGCAAGGGCAACCTTCACTTATGGACCTTGAAATGCTAGACCTTAGAACAGCCAACATAGCTCAGAGGATACATACATATATTCTTGAACTGAAGAGAATCCTACACCTCACTGAACACTCACTCTCGAAAATCAAGGTCTCCCTTGAATCAGTTCTTCCCCAACTAACCAAGCACTTCCTTCAACCCATGCCACTGGCTAATAGACACCTTCGGCCTCGCAAACATCCTAACTGCCTATCTGAGGACAAAACTCTAGCTTTTCTCTTATCCAATAGGACCATCCCTGATGCTCCCTGTCCTCCAGACAAGAAAGATGAATACATAATCCATACGGTCTCAATCAACCATAATAGATCATCAACTGTCTGTAACAGAGGAGTAAACAGCAACAATTTAGCACGAGTACCCTTATCATTCCTAACTCACAACACAAGCCCCACTCTCTGGCCTCCTACTTAACTGCAGATCAGCAGTGAAGCATGCCTCCGACATCGCCGCACTCATCCTGAGCCAAAAAACTGACATAGCAATCCTAACCGAATCATGGCTTTACAGATCATCATCACCTTACCTTGATTTATTGGTCCCTCTAAATTACAACATCATAAGGCTTGACAGGCAAATAAAGAAAGGGGGAGGTATTGCTTACAGCTACTGCTCCGACCTCTTCGTTACAGAACTTCCCTTCGACCCCACTGACTCCTGTGAATATCTCGTACTTTCCATAGGTAACAACACTACCCAGCTGTGCAAACTGCACATCTTTTACCACCCCCAAGGTAAGAACCACACATTCATCAACGAGCTCATGGAAATCATTACAGCAAAGGTCTGCACTCAATGACATTTTTCTTGAAGACTTTAATCTGCACTGGAATGGCCTCAATGACCCTCAGGTCAATGCCCTCAAAGTCTTCCTTGCTGACCATTCACTTACTCAAGCCAACACATCACCAACTCACACGAAAGGATCCACACTGGATTGGAACATTTATAAGGCAACAGCGGTCAGGCTTAACTCAATAGATCCATGCGACTGGTCAGATCATCATGCTATAACCCCTTGATAATGCCTGGCGTCCACAAGAAAAGGCCAGTGCAACCAGTGAAACCGAAGCTCTGGCTCAGAGACAAAAAGAGCCTAGACCTCGAGAAGCTGGCTGCGCACTGCTAGAATAACCTCCTCCCCCCTCCAAAGCTATCAAAGGTCAATGATCTTACAGAGCACTACAACTCAACTATGTCTGACAAAATTGATGCTCTTGCCCCGCTAAAGCTAAAAAGATCCCAAATCAAAGACAAAAATCCCCGGTTCAACGTGTCCCGCAACAATGAAAGGATAACTTTCCGGCTAACAGAAAGAAGCTGGAGACAGCACCCCTCTGCCTCCCAACTAAACCTTCTCCGAAAGACCTGAAATGCATACAACAGGAACATCCTCAAATCTAAAAAAAAGAGTTCTTTAGACCGGAACTGGAAAACGCTAAGAACAGACCTCGTAAGCTCTTTGAAATGGTCAAACAACAATCAAACAAACTGGCTAAAACCTCTAAAGAAACAACTAAATCCCTAATAACTTGTGGGGAGTTCTCTTCCTTCTTTACAGCCAAAATTAACTCCTTAGGAAACGAGCTTAATTCCGCTGCCAATATCCGACCTTCTCCTGCCGGGACCCTTCTCTCTTCTCATGCCCCCCAGGCAACTCCCAAAAACCAAGTGCACTGGTCCACCTTCAAGTTATATGAAGACCGTTCCATCTCAAAAATTCTATCCTCCTTAAAACAAAATAACCACTTTAATGACCCGCTCCCCTCCAACTGCTTGGCCGCGACCTACCAATTTATCATTCCCATTTGGACTACAATAATCAACGCTTCCCTACTACAAGGTTCCATACCTGACTCTCTGAAAGCCGGACAAGTCATCCCCATCTTTAAAAAAAAACACTTTGAATCCTGCTATTCCAGACAGTTTCAGACCAATATCCAATATTCCACTTCTAGCGATAGTACTGGAGAAGTGTGTGCAACTTCAACTGAGCCATCACGTTACTAATTTCAACCTGCTAGACGAATATCAATCTGGTTTCAGGCCTGGCCACAGCACAGAAACTACTATTGTCCATATTGTAGATGACGCTCTCCAAGCCCTCGACCAAGGCAAAACACGTCTCTTGATTCTATTGGACCTATCTTCGGCATTTGACACAGTCAACCACGAGAAACTACTTGAAAGCCTCAAATACAGGTTGGGAGTAGTTGGAACCGTTCTCAAATGGTTTAGATCCTTCCTCTGGAACCACTCCTAGAGATTCTTAGTCAACAGTAATCTATATGCTCCCTCCCTGTAACGATCAAAGTTCCCCAAGGCTCACCTCTTTCCTCAACCCTCTTCAAACTCTACCTTGAACCGTTAGCTGACATATTACGTACCGCCAACATCTCTTTTCACATTTATGGCAATGACACTCAGATCTACATTAAAATCTCATCCCTAGAGGAGATCAACTCTTTGAATGAGGTCCTAAAGCTGACTGCATAATGGCTCGACGACAAACAACTCAAACTAAATACACAAAAAACAGAGTTCCTTCTAATTCCCCCCCCCCCTAAAAGTTCCACTGTCATTCTGGAATGGACCAAGTTGATCACAGCACTAAACTGCATACCAACCATAGTGGAATCAGCTACATTTCTCAGAATAACCTTGGACAGCAACCTGAATATTTGAGACCACATCAACTCGATGGCTAAAACTGCCAGATTTCACCTAAGCTACTTGAGGAAACTAAAACCATTCCTTGATGCTTCATACCTAAAAATGGCAGTTCAGACACTAGTTATCTCAAGAATTAAATACTGATGCTCAACCCTATCTGGTCTACGCAAGATCTCTACAGCCTCCCTAAAAGCTTGCCTCAATGCCACCGCTAGACTCTTAACAGGCTCAAAAAAATTCAACCACATCTCACCTCACCTGAAGGCGCTGAACTGGTTTCCTCTTGAAGCCAGAATCTAATTCAAAGTGGCATGTATCACGCACAAAGCGCTTCACTCGAACTCCCCTGCATATCTTGCCCAGAAAATTGTGGTTACTGGAGGAGCAGAAACTCCCAGTCCGCCAGAGACCTTGTGCTCCAACCATCCTGCTTCCGAAAAAAGAAAACATACAAGCCAGCCTTCTCTGGAGCCGCACCAAGAATCTGGAATTCGCTGCCGTCGTACATCAGAAGAATACCTTCTCTGTCAATATTCAAAAAGGAAGCTAAAACCTTCCTAATGGGCAAAGTCCTCCCATAAATCTAATTCATTGCACATACCGCACAGCGGCATTGCTTTATGTTTTCTGCTAGATTCCTGATTGTTTTTGTTGAATTTTTTTGTTCTCTGTGTTTTTGTAATGACCTGTTTCTCCTACAAATGTAAAAGCTGGATATATCTGTATAGTGCTCACTTGTTTGCCGCTCTGAACATTGTAAATATCCTGCTATTCCCCAAGTGTTTTCACTTCCTTCTATCCCTACCTATGTTACTGTCTACTTCAAACCTGTTTACAACATGGTATCCCTGTAAAGCGCTCTGATACCCTAACGGGTCACGTTCCTGCTCTATACAACTCTGAATAAATAAATAAATATAAATAAAGCTGGGATGGGACCTCGTCCCCCAGCACAGTTTTTTTTGCGTATTTGCAAATCATCTGACATTGAACTTGCTCCTTGCTTGTATCGACTTCCTGGCATGTTTGCACATTAGCTGGGGTGGGACCTCATCCCCAGCACTGACCATGCACATTTGCACATTAGCTGCCATTGAGCCCACTCCTAGCTTGTATTGCCTTCTTTTCACGTTTTACATTAGCTGGGATGGGACTTTGTCCCCCAGCAATGACCTTTCTGTGTATTTGTACACTTTCTGGGGTGCGACTTGTCTAGAGTTTGCCTGAAATTATGTTCCCCAGTAATTCTTACAACTAAGAGGTTTTGCTGTCCCTGCGAATTGACAACTGCTGCAATCTGCTGTGCTGGGAGCTGATTCAGTGGCATTACAACCCCTAGAGTTTATTACAGGCCCATGAAGTTGCTACATTTTAGAAGTTATTAAGATACTGATAAGTTTTGTAGCTGATATTTGTACTTTGGATAAGATGGGTAAACGTAAAACCCCTTTACCTGCCAAGTCAAGCTGTTCTTCCTCGTCCCTGGATAATTATACTAAATATGCTATCGGGGCACTAAATAAGGAAATAGAGCATGTGGATCTCCTCCTCTGTGGCACCTTGGGGGATGAGATAGATTTGGGCCCATTCCTCCAGGGGACTCAGGTTCAGAGATCTTGTGTAACATAGTACTGGACTCAGGTCAAGGGTTGGTTCTAGTGCCATCTTCCACCAATGATGTCTCTCCTGCTGATCCTGGACTGATCCCCGGTATGGACACTACCTCACCATAAAATATTGGTCACTCTGCTAGGTGGAAAAGCTGCCAGGGGTTAAGGAATCCCAATCCTCCCTTAGCCCCAATCTAATTATGTGACTGATTCTAGCTGGCTTAGCTCTGTGGTCTTGGTCTCCTTCAAGATGACTCTTTTGGACAATTTGAGGGGTGTGATAGAAAGTTTGCTTGCACCTATATGTTCTAGACTTTGGACTATTCATGAAGTGTTATTGCAATGTGTGTTATCCCTACTGTTACTCAACCTACTACGTATTCACAGGTGGCAAGAGGGCTGCCAACACAACTTACGCCACCCCTTCGTGATCGTAGCTGGGCTTAATCATTAAGTTGGATAACACATTTGTTATGAAGTGCAGGAACGGCACAGTGGGGTGCTGTGATTTATTTATTGACAACACAAAGCTAAATTGCACTTCCTAATTTTCGTATCTGGGGGTTATGTTTTCACAGAGGGGGTCATGGAAGATTGCAATCTGCTAGAAAATCTTATTTTGTAAAATCTACTGCTGCCTTGGTCAACTTTGCACACACACAATCAGTAACAAATGTTCAATGAAATGCTTACAATATATAAGCCCAACTGTGTAACTACAGTACTTTATGGGGCTGAGCTTTGGGACTCTGGCAATACTAATTCTCTCCAAATGATGGAGAACGTTTTTAGATTGCTATTGTCAGTACCCCAGAACAGTATGACCCAAATTATCCATTCAGAATTGGGGATTCCTTTTTTAATAGATATATCGCGGGCCCGCTCTATTCTATAATGGCACAAAGATTGGACTAGTAACAACACAATTCTAAATTGTAAGGTGATTGAGGACAGCCTTAAACTGTCTGCATTTCTATGTATACCTTGGTTGAAATATGTTAAACAGATCTGTTGTGATTTGGGTCGCAAAGTATTTATGAGTGCCCTGAAACAATGCAGCGTGTGTCTAGGACAGATCTGTATAAGATATGACTCACATTGTTCGAGAAATACAGGTTGTCGATCGAATTGACTAAACTGAGTGTACTTAGGAATCAATTGATTTTGATTACTTTTTCTCTGCAACCATATTTAATGTATGTGCACAATACTCAACACAAGTATGTATTGACCCGCTTTAGGTTGGATATTTTCCATCCTTTAGTGACATTTCCTACCTTGAATGATCGGTCAACAATTCTATACAACTGATCATGTGATAGCATTTACACACAAAGCACTTTGTACACCTTATTCTTCTGTACTTTTTTCAAGAACTTGACGAAACATTACAGTATACCAATTTTATCTAACTTGAATTTTAAGCAATATCTTCTGACTTTTTTGCATTTGCAAATGTTACCCTCTTTACCGATCTGCTATTCTTTTGCAATTTATTTGTGTAAAGTTTTGCAATCCAGGAAAAATTGTTTTTTAGATTGATTTTATGATGAATTTTATTGACCTGCTATTTTATTGCAATATATTTGTGTAAAGTTTTTATTACTGAAAAAAATTGGTTTTATAGATTGATTTTATGGTGGTTAAAACGGCTTATTATTGTTTTTATGATAAATATATGCTTGATATGATTTCTGTTGAAATCAAATAAAATTGATTTGATTAATTGATTGTAGCTCAATATTCAGACACCCCTGGGATGGACGGAAGGCTGACTCCCTGTCAGCTCTGCATTGTAATTCATCATTGCTCTCCCAACAAGATGGGGATTCTGGGGTCAGGAGGGAGGGCGATTCTAACACCCCCAGGGAAGCTATAAGCGTCAATAGGTCTATTATTTCTGAAAGGGAGGTGCAACATCCTTGAGCAGCATAGTTACCAACACGGCTGGTCCTTATAACAGTTAACCTTCTTTGGAAACCTCTACTTAAAGTGTGTCACAGGGCATGGGAGACAGTGGGCCACATAGTGGAGGTGCAGGATGTGATTAACCTACCCTCACTTGGATGTGATTAACCTACCCCTACTTTCTGCCCCTATGTAGTGACAATGACCAATGTTCCACCTTTGACCCGGGGTTTGTTGTACGGCTTGTACCTTTCCAGTAAAACTGTGTGTTTGTTAGGCAACATAAATGTCAGGATTGTGCCAGACTCATTCCGTGCACACCCTCAGGATATGTTGGCATGTATCCCTGCTAGCTCACAGTGCAACATATGTAGCTCTGACCTTACAAGGTGACAAATGTATGTGCAACCTCAGAACATGACAACCATGATCCCCACAAAAAAACATGGTAACAAATCTAGAACCCTTTTGTGTGCAGTCTCATGCATACCCAAAGAAGTACACAAGAAATACTCAGCAAGGTTTTCAATATTTATTGAGGCATTGTGATTCTTGTATCAAATATGTGTGCTGTGATAATCGATAAAATGAAACAGATAAGTGTGATTAGCATTACGAAAATAGTGAAAAAGTTGAACAATGCCACCATTGTGCTAAGACAGTGAATTTATGCGGGCATATAAGTAGTGAGCTATAGTGCAATCCTACCCAGCGCTCCCTAACCTAGTCTTGCCTAGTGTGGGGGATCTGACAAATCTCTGCCGGGTGGACTAACTCCCCATTACCTGGTGGTGAGTGTCATCAGAATGTCCGTCTTGGTGTAGAGCATGACATCCTTTGTGTTGGTAAACAGGAATCAGCTGAGTTGGAATTCTGGCATGCAGTGACCTCGAAGTGTCAGCGGAGTGTTCCACTCCCTTAAACAATTAATTGGTTCTGTATATATAATAAACAACACCCTTTGGGCCATTTAGAAACCCCTATCAGGTTGCAATTGCTTATTCTAGTTTGATAGCTTTATCCCTTAGCTCACAAAAACAACATGACATTTTGTGCAGTGAACTTTATCCCTTGTACTGAATGTTCAAAGTGTTTTGTTAGAGTACCTACAAAGTTGACATATAAACAGTGCTGATTCAGAGAATGTTATCCTTCATTGTCCAGCACTCAAATGCATGCCAAAGCCATTGTGTGTAAAAGAGAAGGAAACTTAAAAAAAAAAATGAAAGTGTAAATGGTGGTCTTTCTTACTGGGCCTATCCTGACCAAATGACACCCACTACTTGGACATGAGTCAATAAAAGCTATCCCTAGTCAAATGCTAAGATATAAGGGTTAATAAATATAAAAAACCCTACTAAGATCTAAAAAACCATCACACTTCTAGAATAGCAAAGAGCATAGTGAAAGCTATTTAAAAATCAATAAAAAGCTGTATTAATCCCTTCGATGCGCATGACTTAGTGGTTCCGTCATGCGCATCGGTTGCACTGTGCGGATGACGGAACCGCTCCGTCATGGCCCCGCCCGCGCACGAACCTGTCAGCACAGCGCGGTAATCCGCGCCGCGCTGAAGGGGTTAAAACAAATTTAAAAACAATTTTGCATTAAAAAAGCAGAATTAAAGAATGTCCCACAGTTCAAAACTGGCAGATTGTTTATGTGTTCCAAGAGGTAGACAAACCATTGCTGTTCCCAGCAACTGCAGATGATGTTTCCAGAAGCACCAATTGCATCGGATCCATATAGAAAATATGCTTCCATCCATCTCCCTCAGCCGCCGCCGAAGGAGGAGCAGCCAGTGCAGGATCTGCAGAAGCCGAGCCAATACCAAGATCACCAGGAAAAAAAACATCCCAGGAGGGCTTGAAGAATGCATTCCGAAACAATGGCAAGCGCAAGGGACAACAGTACAAGTGGCCCGTTAACAGGCTCACCAGTAGGTCAATGTCTGGCGACTGAACCAGTTGCTTTCCTAGGCATATGTCCAGGGCACACTCGAAAGTGCACAGAAGACAGCAGAATATGGGCTTCATGCAGTGTAGCCACACAGGCATTAAAAACAAGAACCAGTGTTCATTTAGTTCCTGAAGCAGGGGTGCACCAAAACACTGGATCATGCTTTCACGACACAGGAGCACATGTGGAAGTGCCAGTTCCATTTGGCCTCTTGATGACACACCCAGCTTGGGTATGATTGTCTCACTGTCTCTGGGACAAGGTCAGAGAAGGCAGGTATAATTACCGTTTCTCCTTCTAGGCAATTCAGCACAAATCCAGGTGGCCAATCCTTTTCAGCCAAGAGAATGTCATAGTCGAATGGCATATTCTCCCAAAAGAGAGCATTAATGTATCTCGGTAAGTCCCCCTCCAACTGGAGTTGCATCTCATATTAATGATGCTGAGCACTTACCCTTATATCTGATGTTTCCACCTGGATATAATCACTCCATGTTACTGTCACCAGACAATCCATCAGGTTAAGGTGAACTATTGAGACTTTTGCCCCGCTGTCCGGTATGGTCACAGCCCAATACCCACTTACAAGCAGTGTCCTCGATGTCTGTGTCATGCTTGATTTTAAGTCCCACTACCTTTTTCTTTTCTAATTGAGTCTTTGTTTCATTTTGTCGTCCTTTTTAGGTCGAGCATTCGAGACCTCTTGTATATACTTTAGTATATACTTATATATTAGTATATACTTATATGTGTATGTACTTTGTGGGCCCTGGAGATCAGCCCAAGGACATGTCTGCTTCCGCTTAGGGACTTTTTTTCTGTTCAACTGCCTCTATTTAACTGTCTTAATAAAAAAAGACCAGTAGAGGTCAGGAAAATACCAAAATTGCTTTCTGCTGAGGGACTTTCTATTTAAAAATGTTATGGCAACTGCCTCTATTTAACTTTCGTGAGAGAAAATGACCAGCAGAGGTCAGTAAAATACCAGAATCACTTTAGCATTCTCTAGATTCCAGTCCATAGAAATTGTCTTCCACGAGCACCCGTATACAATAATATTTTTTTCAAATTTTGTATTTTCAGTGATATGACCCCCGAAGGCCCATATTTTATATTAAAAACAGAGCTTTGGACTATACCATTTCCCGCTGAACGGCAATATTTTGTTTGGTGCTTACTTTCCACCATGTTAAAGAACAGTAGATGATTCTGCACCCAGGTTAATGTGCTGCATAGCTAATTATATATAAGGTTCCAAAGGCGAGACCGATTGCATTGCAAATGCTTGTTTAATATGTAGTCAGAAAAGAGTTGTGAGGCCTTCTGTTTTATGTACTCCTCTGATCTGTGCTCTGACCGTCCACCTCTCTCTGATCGTCCACCTCTCTCTGATCATTTCTTGGCTGAATCCTGAAATCCTGTTAGGCATCTTAATAGTATCACAGATGCACAAATGATAGTGCTTTTCAGTGGCCTCCTATTGTAGAGATCCTCCCTATGACTTAGTCTTTTCTTTATGTTTTTTATTCTCCTACTTCTTCTTCGAAGAACAGTCGGGTGCATGCTTTGAGTTATCCTTTTCAGAATTACTCTTAATTTGAGGTTTACTAGTTGTGGCTTCAAAATGATCTCTACCTACTGTTGCGTAAGTTTCTTCAATAATTTTTGGTAATTCGCTCTCCAGGAGCCAAATTAGTGAGTCGCTGGCATATAGCCAATGCTGCTGCTTCTCTTTTAATATTTCTTAACATAATGGCAGACACTGCAGCAAAATTCCCCATTGGTTTCATACCCAAATCCAGGGCAGTGGCTGGTGTACCGTGAGTCCAGGTATATACTGCAGCTAAGAATGTGACCCAAGTGGCACAGTCTTCCACGTGGGGGATCAACCACATTGGCAAGGATATGACAATAATTAGCTGTCTTTCATGGGGTCCTGTATGGGGAAACACTGCTTCAAGCTGACTTGTTGTTTGTGCAATCCAGAATGGAATCTCCTCCTGTTTGGTGGGAACTTTATAAAAGCATTGACAGTCTGTGGACTAATGCCTGGTGTAGCCAATTGTGGTGGTGCAGCTTGAGCAGCCATCACAGGATTTACTGTCATTGTTCTTAAGACGAACTGTGTCAAACGTCTATATATTCTGTCTAGACTAGCATATAATCTTCGTAACTGTGCTGCAGACATATTAACTACGTTTGGGTGTGGTGTGTAATCGGCTAAGACTGGCCATGTGGCTCCCTCATTGCTAAGGGGACCTAGTCTAACTTCTTCAGTTGTTTGTAGTAGAGTGCCCTCAAGCCAATTTTGATGTTCTTCTTGATAAGTAAATGGTCTTTCTAGAGCTTTGTAAGCTGTATAGTTTTTTGGAACGTCAGTTGCAGTGTAAATGTGAAACAATCACACTTACACTGCAACTTGTTTGCTGCTGGGAATGTAACCCATGAATAGAATACTTCTGTCCTAAATGCTTCGTGTGCCTCAACCATGAAGGTAATAGCCCCACCTTCAAGTGTCAGATCATTTTTTAGCAGCTTCTGAGTAACTGGATCTCTGAGGTTTTCAGGTAAATTTAATGCTGCCGGTTCAGCCATAAAAATTTGGGGAATTCAGAGAGGGTACTGTTGTAATCTTTATTTTATTCTTCTTTACTTCCTCTGTAACTTTTCTCATATGCAATTCTCCCTTTGGTTTGACATTGCCTATTTAAGAGTTACCCCTTGGCAGTGCTTAATTTGTAAAATATTAAGTGCCAGGGATCTGACCAGGAGGCCACTGCAGCTTGCACCACCCATCACCCCCGTCATCGCTGCCAAAACAACTACTAACCATCTCTCTCACCTGCAAGTGCGACAGTGCAGATTACTCCAGGTCCCCAAAGCTAAAGGAATGGCTCGGGAGGCTGGTAGTAGTATATTTGAATCTATATTGTATTCCTAAACAACCACTGTTCTACTCCTCTCTAAGTTAGATGTACAGTGCCACCATGTGGTGGACTGTTCTAAGTATGGTGTTGACAATTAGGTGTCGGTGCCGAGCACCGGAAACCAATTATGTGCCGTGCTTAGCACCGGAAAGCACCGGCTCAAATTAAGCACTGCTCCTTGGTCTCTTCCTTGTTTCCCTCCCTGTGCTCTTGGAACCTTCCATTGGCCACGTCCTGTGGATTGACAGTTCAACTGTAACTGTGAGTTAAGGTTGTGCATAAGGAACTTAATAAAAGTCTCTCGTCATCACATTTGCCTTTCTGGCTCTTTATAGCACGGGCCATGATCTAAGGAAATGAATCAGGCTGTGAAGGGAGCAACAGTGCAACCTCACCCCTGCACATGTGTCGCAGTGTAATTTTGAAGCATCTTTCATCCGCAGGTTTTCAGCATTTCTCACAAGGCGAGAGAATCCATTACCTACGTAGAGATGATAATCAGGAAATGTATGTGGTGTGTGAGGTGAAGAGGACTATATTTGCATTATGATAAGGCCATCACAGTAAATGTCTGTGGCTTCAGAAGTCATTTTTGTATCCATTCCACGGCATGGGAAACTATTGGTAGTCACTTGTTAGAGGTGTGGTGCGGTACTGAAGTGACTGCATGACTCTCTCTTGAGAATTTTTGTGTTACATGCTTGTGTGGGACCTGTGCTCACCTTGTGAGGCAAAAAACTGTTCCGACTGGCGCCTCCTGTGCAGCAAATTATTTCTATTTGCGCTTACTTTACTTATCATTGCTGCTGAGGGGCAGCTTCTACTGATGCACACGAAGTGAGAAAGGCAACCCTGTGGTATGTGTACTGTGTGAATACGTATATTCTGAGGAGGAGAGCAAACAAGAGTGTGGAGAGGAACAAGCTGTTGGCTTTGACGGGTGCATACACGTCCGCATTCTGTGGAGAAGAGCAACCGAGCGTGTGGAGATGAATGTCTGTCGGCTTTCCTGGTGCGCTGTATGTCAGCGCTTGCTTTCAACGCAAAAGTTATTACCTGCTATGTGCCTGGAAACGAAGAATCCGCATACTGGCAGGAGAAGGAGATTTGTGGACTTTGCAACCTCCTTATTCCAGTGAATGGGCTATGCCCCCAGTGGAACTTCCTCCTTGATAGCCTTAGGGCTATTCTAGGCCACACCTCAGAAGGAGGGTGGAGCTCTTCAGGGAAACTGTTAAATCTTTCAGTACTGATTGTACACAGTCTGCAATTGTATTCAACTGGTGCTTCTTTCTTCTAATTTTCTTTCTCATATATCATTCTTTCCATTTTGAAATCGAGCATGCATCTTTAGTTTCATAAAGTGGTAGGCTCAGAGCATTTGTAGTATTATTTACAAATTTAACTCCCCCATGGCTGTGGCTAATATGTCCCAGCCTCCTCCTTTTCTGGTTGATGAGGGGGAACCAATGTTACCATGAAAGGAGTGGAAAAAGTTGTTCCAATCATATTTGATTGCCATTGGTGGGGAAAAGTTATCTGCCTTAAGAAAACAACACTTCTTGCTCCATAATTTGGGAGTACATTGTAGAAGGGTATATGGAAGTATGGTGACACATCCCTCAGGTAGTGACGATGAAGATCAGGGGGATGTGTATTTATTGGCTTTTCACAAGCTAGAAGAACACTTTGGGAAAAAGGTAAATATTGTGTTAGAAAGACACAAATTCTTCTGTAGGTTTCAGGACAAGGAAGAGAAGATCGTGAGTTATATAGCTTGTTTAAGAGGGCTTGCTAGTCTTTGCGAATTTTGCACATTGTGTGACTCCCTTATTAGGTTAGTAAGATGCACTAACAATCATCACATACAAAAGAAATTTCTCACACCCAACCCTGATTTTAAAGAGGCTATTGAAATAGCTAGGAGCATAGAGTATACAGCAGAGTGTATAAAGGAAATTAGGAAAAACAGTGTTTCTGAAACTATACATGTAGTCAAGAATCACACTATTGGAGAAGAAAAATCTAAGGAAGCTGACACATCAAAAAGGGTGTTAGATGCACTGTCCAAGAAATGTGTAGAGGGAGAAAGGAGAGGGAAAGAAATAAGTGTTACCGCTTTGGTAGTTATAGTCATTTAGCTAAGAGTTCCTTTTGTCCCTTATAGGTCAATTGTTTGCAGGAAGTTCAATAAAAGAGGTGATTATGCAGGTACCTGCAAGAATGTGGAAACAGATCATAAATAAATTCATGTGGTTGAGGAAGTGGTAACAGATGCTAATAAATGTGTGTTTCAGGTCAAGGCAGGTGGGGTAGAAGCCGGGAATGCCTATCCCATCAGTGAAATATTCTTAGATGGAATAGGAGTGACGGTGTATGCAGATTCATCTTCACCATATACCTTTCATTAATCATAAAACTTTTGTTGATAAATGCGAAAAAAAGGTTACACAGTTGAAAATGCTGACATACAAACCTGGGGGTTACAATCAGGATCCCATACCCCTGATGGGAATGCTTGATGTGCTCATTGCTTTCAAAGACCCTACAACTCAAGGTATTTTTTAGCGTTGTAGAGAGGGGTTCCAACTTACTCGGCTGGAAACCCCAAAAAGACTTAGGCATTAAATCAGTTCCCCAATAGCAGGGAACCTGTTATGGCCATAGAGCTGGAGCATCATAATGATGGCATAATTGAGGTGTTCCCAGAGGTATTCACTGAGAAATTAGGCCACTTAAGGAATTTCCAACATAGTATAATATTAAAGGAAAATGCAGCACCAGTAATGCACAAGGTTCGTCCTACATCTAATCTTATTTGTGAAACGTTGAAAGTGGAATTAGACAAATTGATGGAGCAAGAGGTAATCAAACCTATTGAGAGCTCTCTCTGGTTGGCTCACATCGCGCTTCCTTAAAAGAGAGGAGGTATATGGATTCTCCTATGCATTGATTTGTGAGACTTGAACCACAACATCTGGGTTGACAGGTTTCCCTTACCAAAAATAAATTATATGATTAGTATGATTGGGAAAGCAAGTTTATTCAGTGTGATTGATCTATCTTCAGCTTATCATCAAATTGAACTTCATCCCGAGTCTAAATTATTAACTTCCTTCATTACTCCTTTTGGCGCATTCAGGTTCCGCCGAATGCCATTTGGTTTGGCATCTGCAGAAGCATTATTCCAGAGGGTGATGCACCAATTATTGAAGGACACTATATATGTACTTTATCTTCAGGATGATTTGTTAATCCATGGAGAATCTATTCATGACCATGACAGTGCCCTAAGGAGTGTTCTAGTGAATTTTAGAGATGCTGACCTAACTATCAAACTAGATATATACAGATTTTGTGTGGAATCTGTTGATTATCTTAACCATCATATTTGCAAAGATGGTATTAAACCTAAACTAGACCTATTGGTGGCAATTAAGAAAGCGCCAGCTCCCACAACCAAAGTGGAACTCAAATCCTTCAAGGGTTTGGTAGAATAAATGGCCACGTTTGTGAAGAATTTTGCCAGTTACAGTGCACCGTTGAGACACCTATTGAAGAAAGGAGCTCATTTTGAGTGGGATGGTCCTTGTAACCTAGTATTTGAACGAATAAAACAAGCTATAATTGGATCAGCATCCTTGGGTACCTTTAACACCACATGTAAAACCTTCCTATAGACTGATGTCAGTGCTAAGGGGTTGGGGGCATCTCTAGTTCAAGTTGTGAAGGGCAAGGAGAGGATTATGGCGTTTACTTCAAGAGTCCTAAAGGATACTGAGGCTAACTATTCCACAATTGAAAGGGAAGCATTAGCTTGTTTTTGGGCTATTGCTCACTTCTAATTCTTTTTGTGGGGCCTCCCTTTTAAGTTTAAAACTGATCATAAACCCCTAACGTACAGCTTCACAACCAAAGGGAGAGAGTAGTCTTCACCTCGTATAGCCAAGTGATTCCTGGGGTTAGAGAGTTATAACTTCAAGGTTGACTTTGTTCCAGGGAGCAGGAATTTTGTTACAGACAGTCTCTCTCTGTTACCGAGGAAAGGGAACACAATAGTGAGTGGTAGTGTTAAGGATGAAAGTAGCACTGATGAACCCATATTGACGGTGACCAGCCCTGGTATCTCCCAGGAGGAGTAGATTGAGTGTTAAAAAAAAATTCAATTCCTACTGCCTTAAAGGACAAAATTGTTCAAGAGTGGCCACCAAAACCTAACGGCTACATGAGGATATCCACAGTTATTGGGAGGTGAGACATGAATTGTATATTCAAAAGGACATGGTTATGAGAGGTGAGAAGATTATTCCTCTGGGGGATCTCTGGGAGAGAATTGTGGACCTGGCACACAAAGGGCATTTGGAGCACAGTATTACCAAATCTAAGGTCATGGCTACGTACTTGTTCCCTGGTATGGGCAGTCTTGTAGTGGACAGGGTCAAGGCATGCCTGACGTGCTCCATGAGTGATAAAGCAAGCATATAAGGAATGCACCCCTGCCCCCAGTAAAAGTACCATCCAAGCCATAGGACAAATGAGGACTAGACATAATGGGCCCTAATGGGCCCTCTCGATTGTTCCAAGTGGTAAGGCAAGTTTATTATCATGTTAGTGGATTACATCTTCCATTGGATGGTTTTTAGAATGGTCAATCATATTACTACCGGTGACAAGATCGATTTCCTGTCAGACACTTAAATGACAAAAGTTATACCGAGTTCCATCATAACAGATAATGGGGTTCAATTCGCCTCTGTTGAAATGATTGATTTGTTAAAGGATGTATCCATTATACACATAAAAAAAACTATATTGTCCCAGGCTGGTGTAGAGAGTGAACCGCATGTCAAAGGAGTGTATTCAATCAGCTCAAATCTGAGTGATATCTGCTGATATTGTCATTAAAAGGCTGCTGTGGTCTTATAATACTGCTCCCAACTCTGTTACAGCAGTTGTGCCCTTCTTGATGTTTAAAGGTAAACTACCTGGTACAAAAATGTTTCCTAATTGGATGGGGGTGGGGAAACCAGATGGGTCCATCAAGGAAGTGTCAGCAAGTGTATCAAGGACCATCAAAATGACTATAAAAGGAGATATGATAACAAATGTGCTGAAATGTGAAAGTTGCAAAGTGGGAGATTGGGTGGTGGCCAGATCTTCTGATGCTAAGAAGAGTGGTATAAGTAAAATTTCCAAACCACTTAGAGTAACTAAAGTCAACACTAATGTGGTGATGCTTGACGATGGTAGAGTGTGGAGTATAGACAAAATCGCAAAGTGCAGTGCTCCCATCACTGTGTCAAAATCTTGTGTTGAAATGCCAGTGTCTATCCTCCAGGAGCAGCAGGAATTTGCATGAAGTTCATGATTTCTTCAAGCATCCAAAGTGGGACAAAGATTATGTTCTCCAATTAATATCACACTGAGGAAAAGGGGGGGGGGAGAAGAGTAAAAAAAGGAATATGTAATATGTATAATTCAACAACCCCTGTGTGCTTCTGTAAATAATGATAGGAAGGAGATTTGCTGTAAACTTAATTTTATTCTTCTGTACTTCTACTGTAACTTTTCGTATATGCAATTTCTACCTTAGGTTTGACATTGTTTATTTTTTAATATTTAATATTATTTATTAATAACCCTTGGCCTCTTCCTTGTTCCTATCCCTGTGTTCTTGAAACCTTCCATTGTCCTGGTCCTGTGGGTTGACAGTTCAACTGTCACTGCAAGTTGAGCTTGTGCAGAAGGAACTTACAGCCAATACATTGGGTTCATTTACTTAGGTGAGGAGGATCTTCCCCTAACACCATGGATGTCTCCTGTTAATAGGTGAGTAGGGGCCTTTGGGTATAGAAAAGAACATTTCTAAGGCATCAGAAGATCTGCCACCCATTCCCCTTATTACCAATTTGTGTTTTTGTCATTTAGGGGGGGGGGGTTGATTTGATCCTAATGAACATGTTACTTACCTTTGGTAATGCATTATCTGGAAGAGACAGGATCTAGCCACAGATCCCTTTCTTTAGAATCCTCCCCCAGACACGAGACTGGATCTGAAAATCTTTTCCACAGCACTTCAGCACATCAGAAGAGGGTGCTGTGTGACTCTGCATCAACATCATCACACGATGTGACATCGACAGGAACCATATCAACCCCTCGCTGATGTCAGTTTCTTTCATGACTATTTTCTGTGCTCACAACATGGAGCCACTTATAGAAACTGCCTAACAGTGTGCAAAATTGACACCTTTTGTCAAATAAAAATCACTCAATTATAGAATTCAGTATGTGGATTTCATAACGAAAACATTAGATGCAAGAGGACTCTGTCTCAAATAATCACTGAGTTCTTAATGAAGTATGTGAAGTCTCATAACTAATTTATTGAGACCAAAGAGGATTCAGTTTGCAGAGTGGGGAGATGAGAGGTTTGTAAGGAATCTGCGGCTAGGTTCTGCCTCTACCAGATAATGTTTTACCGAAGGTAAGGAACTTGTTCATCTGATAGAGACATCTTGTTACAGATTCCTTACTTTAGATTCAAATATCAAAGCATACCATCCCTGGAGGAGGGTCTGAAAACTGAAACCACGAAAAGCCTCTAAGTAGAACAAAACAGGTCTAGAACTAGAGAAAAAGACCGGACCTTCATAACAATGTAGGTGAGTAATATCATGCTTTACAATTTAAAAAAACAGTGGAGCAACCACAGATAAGTAAAGTAACAAGACATTAAAAGTATGGAAATAAAATGTTCAATGTTTGCATGACAACTGTGGTAGAAGCCAATCAATAAGATGTGTGAAAACCATGCGTACCCTGAAGGTGATCTGAACCCATGTATGCTCACCGCATTAGCATGCAGAAGGGACCACAGTAAGACAGGTCATAAAGACAGAGAAGGCATGGGAAGAACGATACCCATGATAATATGGCATATTGCCAAATGCCTCTCTAATATAAATCTATTGGTGCTCACATCCAGACTCGAACCACGTGATCGACACTTGTGAGATACGAAACAGCAGGTAATGCCACGGAGGAATACCTCCGTGTCATATAGAGTTCTATCCGAGCCATACCGGCTCTATAACAGCAAAAGAGGTCCATCCTCCATAGGAAAGCATAATGAAAGCTCTATAAAAAAGAGTCAAAGACTACATGCATAACGTGTGTATTCGCAAAGTGCACATTCATCTTGGCACTAAATAATAGACGTTTAATGATATCCAACTCAATAGTACTCAAGTTATTGACTTCAGAATGATGAAAGGCTGAGTCGCTGAGATATGAACCTGTGACCATCAGGTTAAAGACAGGCCCCTACAGTGGATGCATAATTCACTAAGCCACCAGACCCCTCAATAGCAACTAGTGGCACAGAAGCAGTCATATCCCTAGAGAGATTATACAAATATCGCTAGGATATCTCCAAGATATACACTGACATAGGAGTAAATAAATATTCGCCTATGTATTGATTAGAGAAACAAATAGCACATAGAAATAAAGTAAAGCTGAATAATCAGTCAGACAATTCTGACATAGTGTGGAAATCGTAGTGGGCATCTTAACACGTAGGAAAGAAACAGCCAGATCACATCGAAAGGACCTTTGATTCTTTAGTTAAGAACAAATCAAGGCTCACTCCCTTGGCTCTAAAAGAAAAAGAAACAAGTCCCATTTCTAAGAGTTGTATGCCCCTGAACTTTTCCTTGGACAAGTTCTTTGATGCTTTGAAAGGTTGTGCCAAAGGTAAAGACCAAGGACCCGATGGGGTGCTAGCTAACACCAATCTAGATTTACAAGTACCTATGGGGCCAAATTTTGACTCAGTTGTTAAACATGGCAACAATGGTCTCAGTACCCACTACAGGGCTCAAATCCATTATTGTCCCTATTTTGATAATCCACCTGGGGGGTAATGACCTTGCCTAAAGCGGGAGGAAGGCCCTCCTCCAAGACATCCAGGCAGACCTCATGGGGGCATCCAAGTGCTTTGGGAGTACGACCATCATTTGGTCAGAAGTGATAAGTAGAATGGTGTGGCGGGGAGCTGAGACACAAAAAGCAGTCGATAACTCAAGGAGAAAACTGAACATTGCAGTTAGCAAATTCTGCAAGGCCAACGGCCTGGAAAGCATCAGGCATGAGCTCATCCACCCAGGCCACCTGGAACTGTATGAGCAGGACGGGGTGCATCTATCGGAAGAAGAGATGTGTGTTTTCTGGGATAACCTGTGGGGAGTAATGGCCCTGGCAGGTTCCAAGTAGGGCAAAAAAAAGGGAGGAATAAGGAGATTGGGGGGAGCCGCAGGAAGACGTTAGCCTCCCCGACGACGTGGCAGAGAAGTAATGGTACAATGGTTGGTTATGGAGACACACCGACAGGGCGGTGTGTAGGAGTAGGGCCACTCACTTTGGGATGCCGCAATGCAGGGTGAGTTAGCCTAACAAAAAAGGGGGTAGCAAACAGAAACGGCACTCGCAGTCCAGACCAAGCTTGACGGCAGGGCACAAATGAGACTGACAAGGTAGCGAGTTGGAGCCTAACTCCGGGGGAGAAGCTACCCCCACAAGCAAAGAGCGTGGAGGCCCGCCAAACAATGGTCTCAGAAGGGACAAGAAAAGAGAGAGGACTACAAGGAACTAACCAAAAAACTGTTGGTGCCATTTTGGAACTGGTGATGTGCATACAATCTACTGCAAAATAATATGTATGACATGCAAAGTATATGATTTATGACCCAAAATATGACAGTTCTCAAATGATTATAATTCATGACCAGGGGTCAAGCAAATTATGACCAATGTATTTGTATATAATCCTAACAAACTGCGGCCAACAACGACCACTATAAAAACGCATGTTGGCTGTTTATTAGGTAACACAAGGTTGGTTTGTGGTGCATGTACACTGGAATGGGCATAGTGCGGGGGTTACGGAAGGTTGCGCCTCGAGCTATCGACTTGGAATTGGGAGCCATGTTTGAATCCGGCTTCAGCTCAACATTCAGAGACTCCTGACAAATCAATGAATCTTCATGTAGCTTGCCAAAAAAAGTGCAACGCATTGTGACGCTCTTGTAAAGTGCTCTTAAAAGAAAAAAACTACCAGGGACTCTCCCAGCAAAGTAGTGGCTGAATGGGGACTGGCTCGTTGCCCCACTCTGTGTGTGTTGTCCAACCCGGGAATTGCTCTTCAAGCAGGAATGGCTGAAAGTTGCTAGCCAGAAACCGTATTCTATGTGTTGTTTTGCTCTCCATGTATTGCTTTTTTAATTTATTCATTTATATGGATCTAACGAGAGAGCTAAAGCTGTCCCTAGCTGGAATCTAAAAATGAGGGAGATTTGATGAGGCCGCAGTGACGATATAGGGCACGGATTACATGGAAGGAGACTAGAACTGGGTGAATGCTGTTCACATGGCCAGTGGAGCCTGACAGAGATGAAAACACACTTAGGAAGACGGAATTGAAATGAACTTTCCATAAAACGTTCATGGGCAGGCAGCTGAACAGTGGGCAATGTTTTAAAAAGGCAGAAAACCCCTTGCACAACCCTGGTTATTGTAGGCCCTTCTGCTCAGCGCGCTTTCATGTCATTTAATGTGGCTTATTTCAGTTTGTCTTTTAAGAATGACCCAGTCACTAAAAATACCCTGGGGAACATCAATTTAAGAGAGCGTTTCCAAGCGTACGCTAATTGCGGTTGGGCATGTGGGGAGAGTGAAGTTTCATTTCTAAAGGCATCCATAAAAAATGTATTTGCTTGTTTTCACAGTCGCGCACAAAATCCACATTATGCGAACTAGCCTGATTTTACTGTATAGTATTTCAGCAAAAACTACATGATTACACAGCTTTGACATGTAACCAATCATTTAAAGTAAAAAAGATCCCAGTGGACATTTTTTCTTACCAACAAAGGAACACGTTTTTGTTTTTTAATCAATCTATAGTATATACGTCTTTTTAACAGTAACGTGATATAAAATCAATTTCATTGCATAAATTGGCGTATGAACTGTGAACAATAATTTGATATGCTCACGTACAAGTCAGAAGATCACAACAGTTTTTAAATTTGCCCAAAGGGAGTCTCTCTATACGTACAAATGGAAAGATGTCCTGTGGTCTGCTGCACAGCTGTTGGCTACACGGGGAAGTTCTGTGACATTTTGAAAAATATATATATTGTAGAGATGGGCAAAATGACATGTTAAATCAGGAGCAGCTATTGTATCATAACTTTCTGTGACATTTCACTTTCTCGTGCGGATTCTTTGCTTGAAGGATGTGAATTTTTGACATATGGACCATCGTAACAGACTTATCATCTTGACACCAGGACTCCTCAGAGCATTGACTGATCTTTTCTTTCTAAAGTGCATCATTATAACACACCTCCAGATATAATATTCAGAACATTGAATCAAAAGGATCTGTTATGGGAAAGGTCACTGTGTTCAGTAGTTACTGAGAAGGCGAATCAGAGAACCACCAGTGGAATTTACCACTGGCAATTTACTCTAGAATACTTGGAGTTAATTAACTTTCTGCTTTTTATTAATTCCTAAATAATTCTTGGAGTACTCCGAGTCTACAACTGTCCTAGAATTGCAGCGCAGTGGAGGAGCGACGCCCCACCTGCCAGCAGACAATTAAAAAAAAAAACAGATTAAATCTTTGATTATTTTCTTTTCTTATTTCTTTTGGAGCCGAGGCTTGAGGGGGAGAGCTGGGGGGGGGGGGGGTGATGGGGTTTGATAGGGTGATGGTAGACTGGTGGAGGAGTGGTAGCACTGCTATTCAGTGCGCATGATGGTTTGGTCGTCGTCTCAGACCGGCCAAACCGCCATGTGCACTGAAGCTCTTTCCAACCCATGTTGCTTTTATGGTTTGGAGAGAGCAGGCACAGACTCACAATCTAACTGGGAGTGCAAATCATCGGTGTTCAGGCCAATCGCGATGCTGCTTTCGGAAGCCTCCGTGTGTCAGCCTGTACCTGCAGAAGAGAGGGGCACGATGCGGCGAGGCAGGTGTTTTAAAAAAAAAAGTATTTTGTGTTTGGCTGTCCCCCTTGTCCCCCCTGTCCCTCCCCTGCCACTCCACTCAATTCTCATGCTACTGTTTGCAAGGGTACTCTCATACTTAAACATATAGAAATGTAACATGTGCAAAATGGTACATGTGCAAATATGATTCAAAACTGAATTTGCACTTGAACGCGGTAGGCCCTATTCAGAGAGTTTTTGAAGCAAATAGGTGTGACTTCCTCTTGAGAACTTCTAATTTTCTATAAACCATGAGCTGCAGAGATCTGGGGGGGAAGGGGTTAAATACACACTTAAACCTGGGGTTTACAAGCTAGTTCCCCACAACAGGGAATGACAGGTCAAAATTCTTGTGAGAGTCATTCCATGGATGAAAAGAAGCAAACATCTCCACTAATCTATCATCTGCATCCTGTAGGGGGGTTGGCCAGGGCAAGGGGGCTAGGGCAGTGCACAAAAAGTTAGGGAAATGCTCGGTGTGCATTTGGAGGACCCTTTGTTGCACAGGAGAAGGGCAGATGCGTCCGGATGAAGCATGCAGCCTTCAGTCCACATAGCCCTGCATCCAGGTCTGGAACTAGTATTTCCAGGCAAGAGATTGCCTGGTCTGCTATAATCAGACAAAATAATCACAGGACCATAAACACTGGGATACTTGGAATGGCCAGGAGTGAAATCCCTTTGCTCTTTGTTTTTATGCTTCTCTATGGGGAAAATTGTTTACATGTAGAACCCACTTCACCTAGCCACTCATCATTTTTGGGTGAGCTTCCTCCCCATTCCAAAGATGAAAACACATTTAAATCCTCCACCCATGACGTGTACATTTGCAAGAGTTTTTAGGTGAGTGTAGGGTAGAGAGGAGTGTGTAAAATAGAGTGGCATAGAGTGAGGTAGATTAGAGTGTCTTAGAGTGGCATAGGGGAGAGCAATGTAGAGCAGAGTGGAATAGAGTAGAATGGAGTGTCATAGAAAAGTGTGGAGTGGCATTGAGTGGAGTGGTGTGCCATAGAGTGGAGAGGTATGGTGTGGAGAAGAGTGGGGTTGAGAATAGTGGCTTGGAGTAAAGTGGCATAGAGTTGAGTGGCCTACAGTAGAGTGGCCTACAGTGGAGCTGTGTAGAGTGAAGTGGAGTGGAGTAGATTGGCATAGAGTATGGTAGAGTAGAGTGGCATGGAGTGGCAGAGTGGCAGAGAGTGGAATAGAGTGGCAGAGAGTGGAGTGGTGTAGTGCTGTCTGGCATAGAGTAGAGTGGTAAGGAATAGATTGGAGCACAGTGGCATGGAAAAGAGAAGTTTAGAGGGGCGTGGAGTAGAGTGGAGTGGTATAGAGTGGAGTGCCATAGAGTGGAGTAGCATATAGTGAAGTGGCCTAGAGTACAGTGGCATAGACTAGAGTGGCATTGACCAGAGTGGCATAAACTAGAGTGCATAGAGTGATTCAGAGAAGAGTCAAGTGGCAAACAATAGAGTGGCATGGAGCACAGTAGTGTGGTGTAGAGTGGAGTGGAGTGCCGTAATATGGTGTGCAGTGGAGTGAAGTGCAGTGCAGTAGAGTGGCGTGGCATATATTAGCATGGAGGGGTGTTGAGTGAAGTAGCGTAGTATGGAACGATATAGAGTGCAGTGGCGTAGAGTAGAATAGCGTAATGTAGAGTGCATAGAGTGGCATAGAGTGGAGTGGAGTAGAGTTGAGTGATGCAGAGTAGAGTGGAGTTGTGTGGTGTGAATTATAGTGACATAGAGTAGCAATCACTGGAGTGGTGGGGCATGGAGAAAAGTGGCATAGAATAGAGTGGAGTGGAGTATAGTGGAGTGAAGTACAGTGGTATAGTGTAGAGTGGTGTAGAGTAGAGTGGCATAGAGTAGAGTGACATAGAGTAGAGTGGAGTGGTGTAGAGAGGCTTAGAGTGGAGCGGCATAGAGTAGTGTAGCAGAGTGGTAAAGAGTGAAGTGGCTTAGAGTACATTGCGTAGAGTGGAGTGGGGTAGATTGTCCCTAAGTGGAGTGGAGTAGAGTAGATCAGCGTAGAATGATGTAGAGTGGCATAGAGTAGAGTGGCAGAGGGTGGAGAGGAGTAACATAGTGGTGAGTGGAGTAGAGTGGCGTATAGTGGCATAGAATAGAGTGGTGTAGAGTGGAATGGGATTTAGTAGTGTGGAGTGGAGTAGAGTAGAGTAGAGTTGCAAAGAGTGCTGAAAAGTCACGAAGAGTGATTGGCGTGGAGCAGAGAGGAGTGTTGTAGAATGGAGTAGTATGGAATAATGTCTCATAGAGTCAAGTAGAGTAGAGTGGAGTAGAACAGAGTAGAGTGGAGTAGCATGGAGGAGAGTGGAAGGGCATAGAGTAGAGAGGCATGGAGTAGAGTGGCATAGAGTGGCGTAGCCAGGCTAGCTTGAATCCAGTGGCAAAGTGAGCAAGGGACTTAACTGTTCTTTTTGCAGTTGTTCAGGGAGGGGGCATGTCTGATGTCAGTGGGGAGCTTGTTCTAGGTCTTGGCCGCGATATAGGAGAAGTATCTGTGTCGGGTTTAGTTTGGGTACGTGGAAGGTGATTCTGTACTTCAGGTATTGGGGTCCTGAGTTGTGTAGGCATTTGTAGGTGTAGGTGAGTATCTTGAAGGTGACTCTTTTTACAACGAGGAGCCAGTGGAGTTTTCGTAGGTGTTGGCTGAAGTGTTTGAGTCGAGGGATCCCGAGGACGAGTCTCGCAGCAGTGTTCTGTATTATCTGGAGCTTGCGGAGTAGGGACTTGTTGATTCCGGCGTTGAGGGCGTTTCCGTAGTCCAACCTGCTGGTGATGAGTGCATGGGTGACTGTCTTCTTTGCCTCGGGGGGATCCTTTTGAAGGTCTAACGGAGGATGCAGAGGGTGTTGAAGCAGCTGGAGGCGATGGTTTTGACCTGTTGTATCATGGAGAGGGAGAAGTCGAGTACGATGCCAAGGTTCTTAGCGTGGTCTGTGGGGGTTGGTGGGCTGCCAAGGGCAGTGGGCCACAAGGTGTTGTTCCATGCCAAGGGGGTGGTTCCGAGGACGAAGACTTCTGTCTTCTCCGAGTTGAGTTTTAGGCAGTTATTGCTCATCCAGGCTGTGACATTCTGCATTCCTTCCTGGAAGTTGAGTGTGGTGGTGGTGTGGTCCTTGGTCAGGGAGAGGATAAGCTGTGTGTTGTTGGCGTAGGAGACTATGCTGAGGCTGTGCTGTTGGACAATGGCGGTGAGGGGAGACATGTAGATGTTGAAGAGGGTTGGGCTCAGTCATGATCCCTGTGGGACTCCACAGCTGATTTCTGGGGGTTTGGAGGGAAGAGTGGCAGTCTGATCCTTTGGCTCCTGCCGGTGAGGAATGATCTGATCCAGTCGAGGGCGGTGCCTTGTATGCCGGCGTCATGTAGTCTAGCTGTGAGTGTGCGGTGGGAGACGGTGTCGAAAGCTGCTGACAGGTCGAGTAGGATCAGGGCTGCGGCGTGGCCTTGGTCAAGGAGTGTGCGGATGTCATCGTTGCTGCGAGTAGGGCGGTCGTGGTGCTGTGGGTGCTTTGGAATCTGGATTGAGATGGGTAGAGAATGGTGTTTTCTTCGATGAACCTCGTCAGTTCTGCGTTGACTGTCTTCTCTGCAACTTTTTCTGCAAACGGGAGGAGCGAGATGGGCCGGTAGTTCTTGAGGTCCGTTGGGTCTACTGTGGGCTTCTTGAGCAGGGACCTGACTTCTGCGTGTTTCCAGTCATCGGGGAAAGAGCGGGTCTCGAAGGTGGTATTGATGGTACATTGTAACACAGGTGCGATGGTGGTGGTGGTTCTGTGGTATATATGATGGGGGCAGGGGTCTGTGGGGGCCCCAGAGAGGATCCCTTTCATGGTCGCGGTGGTTTCCTCAGTCATGATTGGTGTCCAGGTGGAGATGGTGGTCTGCCTGGTGTTGCCGCAGGGCAGGTTGACTGCGGGGTCAGGTGAGTGGATGTTGAAGTTGTCGTAGAGGCTCTTTATCTTTCGGTGGAAGTAGGATCCGAGTTTGTCGCAGAGATCCTGGGAGGGGGTGATGTCTGTGGCTTCGCTGCGGGGCTTGGTGAATTCCTGGATGATGTATAAAAGTTCCTTGGAGTTGCTGGAGCTGGCGAGGATTCTGTTGTGGATGAAGGTCATTTTGATGATTCTGATCCGTTGACGGTATTCCATCATAGTGTCCTTGTAGGTGGTGAAGTTCTCAGGTGTCTTGCTGTTTCTCCAGTTCCTCTCCAGGCATCTGCAGGTGCGTCTGGTTTCTTGGAGATCAGTGGTGAACCAGGTGGCTTTCCAGGGGCGTTGCTTTTCGGGAGTGCGCAGGGGGCGAGCTTGTCTGCGCAGTTGGCGATCCAAGTGCGGAGTTCCATAGCCGGGATGTTGGCGTCGGTTGCAGCGGGGGGCTGTTTCTCACTGACTCTGATCCAGTTCATATGAGGGGGCCGCAGAGTGTGTTCGGGTGGCTTGGGTTTGTTGACGAGGAAGTGTACGCAGTGGTGGTCGGTCCAGGGGGGCTGCATGGTGTTGCTGAAATGAATGCTGTTACCTCCAGTGAAGACGGGGTCGAGGGTGTGTCCTGCCTTGTGTGTCCGTGCGGTGAGGAGTTGTTTCAGTCTGATGTTGATGAGGTTGTCATGGAGGGTGATGGAGTTGGGGTCGCTGGGGTTGTTGAGGTGGAAGTTCAGGCCTCTGACGAGTATGTAGTCTGTGGCGGCGAAGGCGTGGGCCGCGATGAGGTCAGTGATGGTGTTGGTGAAGAGTGTTTGGGGGCCGGGGTGGTCTGTAGGCGAGGGTGCCGTGGAGTATGGAGTTAAGGCAGTTCTGGACCTTAGAGTGGAGGTGTGTAGAGCGGGGTAGCTTAGAGTGGAGTTATTTTGAGTGGAGTGGTGTGGAGTGGAGTGGCTCAGAGTATAGTGGCACAGAGTGACGTAGACTGGAGTGGAGTAGAGTAGAAAGTGGAGTGGCATAAGGTAGAGTGGCTTATAGTAGAGTGGAGTGGAATAAACTGGAGTGGCGTGGTACAGAGTGGAGTGTCATAGAGAGCAGTGGCAGAGAGTAAATGCCATAGAGTTGAGTGGCATAGAGTGGGGTGGCATAGAGTGAAGTAGGATAGAGTGGCTTGAACTGGCATAGAGTGGCATACAGTAGAGTGAATTAGAGTTGCGTGAGGTGGTGTAGAAAAGGGTGAAGTGGAGGAAAGTAGAGTGGTGCAGAGTAAAGTGGCGCTGGAGAGGCATAGAGAGAGTGGAGTGGAATGGAGAGGCATATAGCAAAGTGGAGTGAAGTGGAGCAGAGAGCTGTATAGTAGAGTGGAGTGGCTTAGAGTGGACTGGCATAGAGTAGAATGGTGTGGAGTAGAGTAGCATAGAGTGGCATGGAGTAGAATGGAGTGGTATGGAGCGGAGTGGAGTAGAGTGGCATATAGTAGAGTGGTGTTGAGTAGAGTGGCTTAAAGTGGAGTGGCGTAAAGCGGACTGGAGTGGCAAGGAGTAGAGTGGAGTCATGTAGAATGGAGTGGTGTACAGTAGAGTGGCATAGAGTGGAGTGGCATACAATGAGTGATATAAAGTTGAGTTGCATATAGTGGCGTGCAATGGCATGGAGTGGACGAAAATTTGCATGAAAAGGTGTGGAGTGGAGTAGCATAGAGTGGCATAGAGTAGAGGGAAATAGAGTTAAAAGGCATAGAGTGGAGTGGCTTAGAGTAGAGTGCTTAGAGGGGAGTGAAGTGAGAGTGGCCGAGAGGGGAGTGAAGTGGTGCAGAGTGGAGTACACTGGCATAGAGTAAAGTGGTATAGAGTGGAGTGGAGCAACATGGAGTGGTATAGATTATAGTGATTTTGAGTGGCGTGCAGTTGAGTAGAGTGATGTAGATTAGAGTGTTGTAGAGTCAGCAGTTGAAGTGCATTGAAAAAGTATGGGAACTAAGATGCATACAATGGGGTGGGGTCAAACTTTGTGACTAATAAAAGAAAATGTTCTGAACTTTTTTGGTCTTTCATCTTCTAGTAGCCCATTATGAAATAACACACAGCTTAAATGAGAAATAAATAAAAACAGTTATGTTAATCAGTGGGAAATGCATTATAGTAAATTATGAAACCTCTATTAGTTAATGAACTGCAGGGGTCTGTGTCCTTGTTAGTGCAGTGGAGAATAGTTACTTGTGTATTTTCACTACTCAGTGAGGCCCTGTCTGCTGAGTGTTTTATTTTGATAATTATCCTACATAAGCTGAGGCATTGGTCTGAAAAAACCCTCGGACTGCACCTCCCATGTCCCACTGCACGATCAAGCCTGATTTGACCCCAAATTGGTGCACAGTATGTAGAATTTGCAGTACAAGATAGTGGGTCCGGATGCAAGGCAGCGCCGCCATTACTGAACCACTGGAGACATTTGCAGATCGGCGGCCTAGATTACTGGTGCCGAGTGAGGTGCCGCAGATGCTGCTTGCCTCCCCTGCTGTGTTCCCATTTTAGTTGTGGGGAAGACTGGGATTGCTCTAAGTTTGGCCTGCAGCTGCCGACCGGAGGAGCGGCGTGGCTGCCCATCAATGTATCGGAGTTACGCGGCAGATGACGGGATCCTGCTGCTACATAGAGTTGGGTCGCCTGCTGATCTGAGGTGAGACGGGCCTTGGTTCTGTCTGATGCTGGGGATGGGTATGGTTTGGCTGGGTGCCATGGAGTCCAGACCGGGCTAGACGAGTTGGCAGCAAAGGAATGGGAGGCCCAAGCCCGAGATAACCAATTGCAGAGGTGGGTTGCCTCTACGGCCCAGATTCCTGGCGATGCACTTTCAGGTGAAATAGAGAGCCTGACCACCCTGCTACGAGTGGAATTGCATGGGGGTCCTCCCCCTCCCTGAAAGAGAATAATCAGCAGATTCCCAGGTGGGAACAGTGAGTACAAGAGGCGCCTGTGGAAGGTGGCCTGCAGGCCAGGCTACAGGGTGTGCCACTCTGTAGACTACTGCCACTATCCAGGATTGAAATGTGCAGTCAGCAGCTTGTGATTTCTACCACATTTGCACTGATCAGGCATGATTTCCTTGTCTCCATTTATGAACCTCACACATGTGCTGGAGGGTGACCCATGTTGCGATGGGAGGAACTGACTCTGTTCACTGTTGGGGTGCCGTGCTCTGCACCTATCTAGGTGCCACAAAGTCTCTGTAAACTGCTTGGCAAGTGGACCTGGCCCATTCCCACGCTGACTGTTGTCCACTACTGCCACCACCAAAGACTGCATTTTGACTGAGATCGACGGTCTACTAGACCGAGTGCCGTAATATCCTTACGGCCTCATTAAACTAAGCTCCGGTACAGTCTGGAGGCACCGGCTGCGCTCTGCATGCAGGGTGTGCCTGATGCTGGGCCACTGAAGTGGATTCTGCACAGATGAGGGGTCCTTGGCCTGCTCATGCCCCCCAGGAGCTAGGGTGAGGCTGGGTTGACTAACTAGAGAGGCTTACCCTTGGTGACATAGTCCGCCTGAGACCCCTGGGTTATCAGAGATCGGGCCCAATTGCACTGGGACTGTGGATGGAGCAATGCCCTTGCCCTGCTTGTGTCCCTCTGGTGGTTAGCAACTGGGACTGAGGGAGCCGCATCGGTGGCCGGGGCTTACTGGTGCTTGAGCATCACTTCACGCGGTCAGCCTGGAGTGGCACACATGAAGACTGACCTCTTATACGATGGGCAAGGCAGATGCGAAACAGGCTAAGCTTACATTTGAGCATCAGTGGCAGATGCGTGTGATAGAACCCCCCGCAACTGACCTCCCCATAGAATACGTTGAGTATAATGATAAACCTGAGATGGCGCGCTTCGGCTTATGGGAGGCCTTTAGGGTTCTCATCGGAGGTGCATGCATTGCAAAACAGGTCAGGTGCTGCAACCACTGCAAGGCACATTGTTGCATTTAGGAAGGGAGACCAGAAAGTTGGAGCTTCAAAACTATGATGGCTGTGACACAGCAGTGCTGACGCCCATTAAAGGTAAGCTGGCAGAGTATGAGGAGGCCTCACAGAGAAAGACTAATTATCTGAACAGGGAGGCTTGTGCCAGGTGCTATATTGAGGGGGATAGAGCGGGCTAGACCTTAGCACACATGCTGCACAAACCCTGATTGAGCGAATATATCATAGTACCACAGGATGACAACAATGACGAGTGGGTGGATCAAGATGCTGTTCAAATCCTAATAGTACATTTATTGCATAGTACATATATTTCCCTTGCTGTATCAGACCTTGCAGAGAACTTCTGCTCCTTGATTTAAACAACTACTTTGGTTCCATACAGCTCCTGTGGCTGAAAGAAGGCCATAGGAAATATTGGACATATTTGGACAACCCCTTCTCGGTAGAGGAAGTAGCATTAGTCATAGCTGGTGGAAAAAGCACCGGGTTTCGATAGCCTCACATATGCTTTTTATGAAAAATACGTGCACACACTAGCCCCCCCACTCCTCGCTATGTATGAGGAGTTCCTTTCTGCGGGAGTCCTGCCTTCATCATTGCGTTAGTCACTTATTGTAATGTTTCTTAAGCCTGGGAAGGATCCCAAACGCTGCCAATTTTATCGCCCTTTATCCATGATAAACGTGGCGCTCCTACCGACCATTGTAAGACCTGACCAATCCGGATTTGTGCCGGGATGGTCCACCTCCCACAACCTGCACATCTTCTACATCCTCCTCCATACCATTGATCCATGCTTTAGTGCTGCAGTGCTTTTCATCAACACCACTAGGGCATTTAATTAGTTGGAATGGCCATGTCTTTTTGCCCTGTAGGTACGTCGGGGTTAGCCACTTTATCTGTTTGTTTCGGCTTCTGAATAGCCAACCTGCTGCTCATTTGTGGATCAATGTTATAACACCCCCCCATATTGTTCACTGTCTGTATGGAGCTGCTCACAGCCTGGCTGCGCCAACACCACGTGCACCATGGCTTGGCATTCCAACCCACGGAATTATAGTGTCAATGTATGCAGATTATTTCACCTTATATGTTAGGGACCCACAATCTGGACCCTCTGTTACATGAATTCACCCAGTTCTGAGGCCTTTGTGGAATCTGTATTAATTGAGCGAAGTCGTTTCTGTTCCCCTTAACGTAAGCAATGGTGGTGTTCTCTCCAGAACACCCACTCGAATGGGCAGATGGCCCTATCAAATAACTCGGGTCTAGCTGAGCAGGAATATCGACGCTCTACGGCTAGACAACTATGGGTGACTGATGACATGGCTGGATGAACATGTAGTAAGCGGGTGAAGTCTGCCGCTCTCCCTGACTGGAAGGCTTGCCATAGCTAAAATGGTAGTCCTCCCTAAATTTCTTTACCTGTTCATAAACCTGCCAATCCTGCTATCACTTCCTCAACCACTGCATGCTTTCCTCTGACTTGGTGCCCCTTGCATGGAAGAGAAGACAGCCCAGAATCGCCTGGGAAATACTGACGCTCCCTTCAAGCATGGAGGACTTAAAGTGCCGGATATGGACCTCTGATATTAATGCACCCAGATGCAGTTTGCACATCAGTGGCTTTCCCTGACACCCACACGGTGCCTAAGCATGACCATGCCTGGCCCACTCCAGATGGTGCTTTTTTTGCCCCCTTAGGCACAGTGGGCAATTAGGCACAGTGGTCTGTACTGTGTAGGTGTGGTGTAAGCTTAGGTGATGTGCTTGCCTAGAGCACCTATATGCACCCTCGGTGCCAATTATTGGACACCCTGAATTCCCCATCACTGCTGAGGCTGGTACTCGAGCCCAGTTGCGTTCCCTTGGACTGACTTCAATGAGCTCAATTTAACTAGATGGCTTCTTTAAAATGACAAGGCAGGCCCTGCAGGGCCCTGACATTACCCTCCTAGACACCGTCACATACTACCAACTTTGAGCTGCTGTTATAGTCATTCACTGCTCCTTTCCAGATGCACTGCCCGCACTCCCTGTCCTCAATAAGATTCTTACCTCCCCCTCCCTGCGCCGCTTAATTACTAGACTGTACTCGGAAATGTAAGATACTGCACCTATCGTGAACCTCAATGGCGCAGCGAGTGGGATAGCAATCTTGATCCTCCTTTATCTGATGAACCACTCAATTGCATGCGCTGTCCCCTAATTATAAACTGCACCTCATTCACTTCAAGTACTTACACAGGCTTCATCATACCCTCTTTATGTTACATAGAATGGGCCTCCTTGAGGATGCACGTTGGGTCTGCTGCGCTGTGACTTGTGCTACCTTCTTGAAATTGTCCTGGGAGGCCTTAGGTTGGCAGTGCTCCTAATCTTGCTAGTTAAACGCTGCGTAGCGATGTGCTGGGGACAGCACAGGACTCCATGGGGGAATTCTCAAGAACGTGTGATAACTATCCCAAAATTTGATTAACGCAACTTTGCACATGGCAGTCTATCACGGTAAAATAACGCTGTGTTAACGTTGTATTCTCAATCCAGCGGCACTATGCGATAGTCTCACCATAACGCGCCAGGTATTGTGTGGATGAGGTGCCATTCGGTTGATGGCTCGTGTACATGGCTTGCCCAGATTACCACAGTAAGTTGTGCTGTCGTGTCTGGTAGGTGGGCATGTTGTTTTGCATGTTGTGTGTGAGTTTGTAACGTGTGCATTCCCAGAGTTGTGGGTTGCCTGATTGTGGAGTTGAGATGTGTGGTGTGTTCATTCGGTACTTACCAATGAGCAATGCATTCCCATAGGTGCCAGCATCAAAGCGCTGGTTGATGATGGACTGTGGGAAGATGAAGGAATCATGGACACTACCTGGGTAGTTGGTGACGACATTGGTGAAGAGTCCCCGGTGGTCCACTATTGCCTTCACATTGATGGAATGCGTGTGCTTCCTGTTGCGGTAATTGTGTGCAGTGGTGGCAGGGGGCACGAGGTGTACATGTGTGCAGTTGATTGCCCCCAAAAAGTGTGTGTAGCCAGCTATGGCATAGATGCCTTGCTTGGTTTCCAGCTGTTCCTACACAGTGTGTGGGAAGTGAAGGTACCGGGGTACCAAGCTGATGATGGCATCCAAGATAGGTGTGAGGAACTTAGATAGGGCTGGCTGTGAGACATGTGCAGTACAGCCAGCAGCTTTGTCTGCGGAGGGATGTTGGTTGTCCACTGTGTTGGAACCGTCAGCCTGTGGGCAATGATGGTCAGGATGCGTAGAATGGTTGTCCTTTTGAGCCTGTAGTGGGCAATGACATCCTCTGGTGTTAAGTCTGTGAGGCTGGTACATTTTCTGAAGGTCCGCTGTCTTTGTCTGCGCTGCCTCTTTTGTGGTCTGGGGGGGTGGGGGTGTCCGGGGGGTGGTGGCGGTGGGTTTTGTGACCCTCTTGGGGCTCTGAGCTGCATGATGAGTAGCTGCATGGCATCTGTTGTGCTTCATGTGTGGCTCTTGGCTGGGCTCCCTTTATGGTGCAGGTTGTCATTCGACTTAAGACCAGGTCGGACCAGGTGTTAAATCCCTGCTTCTAACGCACCTTCTCGCATATTTTTGCTCTAATCGCTGATCTGGCTGGTCGTTGAGAATGTTGTGAAGCGGTGTTGTCGCAGCTTTTTGCACAGGAACGCCTACTCTGCATCTCATTAGCGTTAGTTGCCGGTGTCATCTGTGGCGATGTTTTTTGCGGCTGCTATAGCAAGAAAACTGGCGATATGGGCTGTTAGCAACAGCTTGTGAATGGTGCGATGAATTTATCACCACTTTGGTGGCGATGAAGTGTTGCTAACTCAGCGATAGGTCCTTGAGAATATGCCCCCATGTGTTTCAGACTGGCTTAAGGACGCAGTGTAGTGTCAAGAACAAGTGAGCATTTGTTGGGAGCTAATACCGGCACCCGCCTGCCCCAAAGATATTTGGTACCATTGGAAACATATCTGGCTGCTTTCCTGGCACTGGGCAACTTGGGAGTGATGTAGGGGATGACGGATCTGTCTGAGTCTGTTGCAGTGAAGAGGTCGACCATATGTGGAGACATGCTGGCACTGCACGTGCTGTATCTGGCTGACATGTAATAGTCCATGCCTCGTACACTATCATAATAGCAGTTTCTGTGAGTGTTTCTGTGGGTACTGATTACATAGTCTTCCTTTTCCCTCCCTTCTTCCCCCAGTTACCATTATGCTCTACATGTACAACTCAGAACAGCGCAACTTCTTTGTACCAATGATAAATGCAGACTTAAAATCCTGTTGAAGTGAAATAGCTGTGTATCGTACATGTATGTGATGTTAAAATACCAATAAAAATATTTTTTTTAAAGGACCATTACCACACATGCTGCTACAATGCTAACATTTACAGCACAATTTGTTTTATAGATAGAAAGGGTCAGTTAAGTAGTAAAAAAACATACTACTAGAAAACGATGCAACATACTGGAAAACAAGGCAGCTCTAACTTTTTTGTGCACATTTTCTGGAAACAAATATAAAAAACACATGTAAACATAGAACAAACAGCTGAAGAAACACTTTAACATTTGTGACTTGTACATGATAGTCCTTCCTTCATTTAAACTTTATGTATGTTGCGTGTCCTCAACCAAGATGGCTGTCCTAAAATGTAAAGGTCATAAATAGTTTTTTTACAGCAAACAAATGAATTATATATTTCAGTCAGATTGTAAACTACATTTAAAATACATTCCAAAACATATAATTATTGTGAATTATTGAATATCCACAAAAAATATATAAAATCAGCTGTCCACCATTTTTTGTTCAGTGGCACACTAACTTCTATCATGATCACAAGCACCAGAGACAGAAGGAGAGACAGGGAGATTCACACACTGCCATCTATCCGCAAAAGTAAGTACAATGTTTACATTAAACACTATCATTATTTACTAGCAAACCTAAAAAAAATTATCAATTAAATACCTTCAATATTTACACAGATATTGAAGAATATCTGCACTCTACATTTTGAGTACATTTCTTAGAGTTTTAACAAAATAAGACAACATACAAAGCATTTTCTGAATAAAAAGTATGTGATTAAATTTCATTTTTTAAATAAAATTCGAATGAAGTGAGGAATGCTACTCAGCAATGGCTGGGTTACAAAGTTACTAATATAACTCTGCCTGTGAACTTACCTCGGGGATGATGCTGGACAGTGTCTGGAGGCAAAATACATTTTAGTTCTGTCAAGTATTTACCTTAGGAAAGGTGCTGGACAGTGTTTGGGTGCAAAATTACAATTCTATCTCCACCAGGTACTTACCGTAGGGAAGGTGCTGGACAGTGGTTGGGGGAAAAATAACTATGAGAACGTCACCAACAATTTACCTTATTTTCTATTCCACAGATCTTAAAAACTAAGAAAAAATTTGAAAATGAGTAGAATACAAAACCAGTGAAAATTCACAAACCTGCCTTGAAGCAAAGTCAAACAGTGCGCAGGTGAATTTTTTGAAAAATAACACAAAATGCAATAATCAAACAAAAAATCAGTAATTGCACCTGTTTTTCCATTCTACCTTTAAATAGTAAACCCAGAAACAAGCCTCCAGCCACACCCACAAATGGACAATTGTCTGCAGAACTTGCAATACCACATTAGACTAGAAAAAAACTCAGCATGTAAACGTTCTGACAAAACCTATGCCTAACCAAAGTTAAAACGTTCATCCTACATGCTACAAGCAATGGCAATGAACCTTTTCTATTTTCAACAGGAATAATAGCATTGTTTTTCTCTTTCAACTCACTAACTCAAATAATCAAAAACACCTTTACCCTTAGCAGATACATTGTTCAGGAAGGAAATAAACACACTTTTATACCATAGCATTGACAACATTTCAGATTTTCTTACAAATATTTCTACATGTAACTGAAGCATGGGAAATAGAAAGGAGGCTATCTGTATCCAGTGCAGGAGAGGAAACATATTGCTTTAATGCAGTGTCGATCTTTATTGTATGGAGAGGTTCTTTGAGCCCAGGAGTCCTTGTAGGTATGTACAGTATTTTTCATCCCATTGCAAAGGCAGAGTGGTTACTTTGGGTGACATTGTAGAAAGGACCACAGAAAATAGCTATTTTGCCTATGCAATGGAGATTGAAGTGCGAGAGAAATTCCAGCAATTAAAAATGCTAGCATCCACCTCTAATGAACCCTGAGGCCCTTTAAAGGAAGTAGCTCAAAACATCCCCATGCACGTTGTTAGAAGTATGCCCATAATGCCCAATTTGAGGAGAATGGTTTGGAGGCAAAAGTAGGTGAGTAATCTTCAAAGAGTAACACCACAGTCCTACTATGACATTAACATCCCCCTGAACTAACAGTTTCTTTTACTAATGACTCTTGACTCTTTCCTCTTTGTATGACAACGAAAACCCTCCCAAAAGAATACTAATATTTAGCACAACCCATGACTTAGTGACCCTTGAGAATACTTGAAAAATGGATGCTGGTTGTAACTTTTTTTTTTTTTAAGTTTGAGTTTATTGAGGAGATAAAACAAAAAAACAAAAAAAAGAGGGAAGCAGAACGGAGGGGAGAGGGGACATAATCATCATAATAAATATATACAAGGAATAAGCAGTTCAATAAAAACTCTCATGAAAAGCGAATATAACAAGCATGAAGTTACATGAACCAAACCTACGTGTAGGAATGGAAAAAACCATATAATATAGTAGAACGAAATATCATAGCAAAAAGGCATTAAGAAACAAGAAAATCATGGTGGCTTACGCACCTCAACTGTGTCAGGATCTGGAGGGTCGTGCGCTGGAGCAAAGGAGGAGAAATAGGATACCAATGGAAGCCAAATCAGGTTGCGTTTAATTGCAAGGGAAATGGGAGATACGTAATTAGTATCTAGGCGATGATGGAAGCAAACTGCATTCCACCAAGAGTGATAGGAGACATTTGCAGCCTGCTTCCAATTAGAAGTAATGGTGTGGAAAGCCACAGCAATGAGAAGGTCAAGTAACAGATAATGGGAAGGAGATTGCGGTAGTTGCGGTGATAGGGAACCTAGAAAAACTTACGAAGGGGAAAAGGGAATTTGAAGGTGGAATATCTTTTGAATTTGCGTCCAAACTAGGTGCCAGAACTTGGATATAGCAGGGCATTCAAACAACATGTGTTTAAGATCTGCAAGGGGGCAGGAACAAGACCAACAAATAGGTGGTGTGTCAGGTGAAAAGCGGGACAAAGCATGTGGAGTACATAAAATTCTGTTATAAATAAAATATAAGGTTTGGGTGGTGTTAGAAGCTCTAGAGGCTTTATGAAGTTTTGCCCAGATTTTGTCCCAAAAAGGTATTGTCCAATCCTGAGAAAGATCCAATTCCCATGAATTCTCGATTTTAGATTTTAGTCTGCCAGTGGAGTATCGGAAAGAGTTATAAATAGCAGAGGCTGAGGGAGACATCTCCAATAGTAAAGAGGTAGCTTTGCGGTCAGGAGGAATATCGATAGATGGTATCAAAGAGTGGAGATATAAGATCAGGACTGGGAGAAGGGCATTGTATTGCGGTCGAGCAGAAGAGGGCAATGAGAAAGAGGATTGAAGTTCTTGGAATGAGAGAGGAGTATCGTGGGAAATTAATTGAGAGATCCAACACAATCCTCGAGAATGCCACGGTTTCCAAAATATGGTGCGATTACGAATTTTGAAAAGAGAGTTATGCCATATCGGTTGCTCATGAATGGAAAGAAGGGAGGGGTAAGATGATGTTATGTAAGGAGAAGGAGTGTACGGGAGTGAGAAATAACAGGCGTACGAAAGCGAACTAAAGAAGACGGGAAGGATAAGAACTCGCGAAAAGTAAAGGGAGACAGAAACGAAGATTCCATACTTAACCAGACGGGCGGATAGTGCAGAAGATCTGAAGAGAACCAACGGGTCGATTGTTTCAAAGAAAAAGCTTGGTGATATTGTCTGAAATCCGGAAAGCGCACACCAGACTGGGCCTTATCCTTGCGCAATGAGGCCAAAGCTATCCGAGACCGCTTGCCATTCCATAAGAATTTCAGCAACAAGGAATCAATCCGTTGAAAGAAAGAAACTGGTATGTGTATTGGAAGCATGGAAATGGTATAAAGGAGAAGAGGGGATAACATCATTTTTATAGAATTGAGCCGACCCCACCAGGACAAAAAGAGCGGGTTCCAACGTTGAATAGCCGTGTCCATTTTCTTGAAGACATAATCAAAGTTCAATTTGAGAGTATCAGACAAGAGAGGGGCGAACCAAACACCCAGATATTTGATCTTAGAAGGTTGCCATGAGAAACCTGTTTGGGAAAAAAGATGCTTGTGACAAATAGGGTTTAAAGGTAGAATCTCGCACTTATCAGCATTTAGGCGATAACCAGAGACCGCGGAGAAGGAAGACACCTGCTGGAGAAAAGAGGGAATAAAGGACACAGGATCAAAGCAGTAGAAAAGAATATCGTCAGCATAGACCAAGAGTTTAACCTGGCGCGATCCAAATTTAAAACCAGAAATACTGTTGTCCAGACGAATTTTGGTAAGAAAAGGTTCCAAGGCTAAAACAAAGAGTAGGGGGATAGAGGGCAGCCTTGTCGCACACCCCTATGTAACGAGAAATAGTCCCAGGTCATCCCGTTGACAAAAATGGAAGCCTGGGGATTAGAATATAGTAAGGAAATAACAGAGATGAATTTAGAAGAAAAGCCGGTCCAGCGTAAGGCCTGAAACATAAAATCCCATCCAATTCTGTCAAAGGCTTTCTCCGCGTCTAAAGAAATAGCCGCGAAGGGGAGTGACAAAGAGGAAGCCTTGTTAAGTATATTAAGGAAAACACGGGAATTGTCAGAAGAGAGACGGCCCTTGACGAAGCCTGATTGTTCAGAGCCAATGAGGTCGGGTAAAAGGGGATCCATGAGCAAAGCCAAAATTTTAGCCAGAATTTTATAATCTGTATTGACCAGGGAAATTGGCCTGTAATTTTTGCATAACGAGTGGTCCTTATCTTCTTTGGGAATTAAACAGATTAAAGCCTGTTGGAAGGAACCGCTGGAAGAACCCGCTGCAAGGAAGGATTGGAATAATAGTAACAGTTTAGGGAGAAGTAGAGAGGCGAAGTGGCTGTAGAATTCAATAGTGAAACCATCAGGGCCTGGAGACTTACCGTGTCGCAATTTAGAAACAGCATGGGAAATTTCAGAAAGCGAAATGTCCCGGTCCAGGGCAGCAAAATCAATGTGAGAAGCCGAGGGGGAGGGAAGGGAATGAAAATATGAAAGAAGATCCGTAGTCTCCGGGATGTACTCGGGGGTATAAAGATTATCATAGAATTTAACAAACTCAGACAGAATGTCTTTATCTTTAAAACAAGAGTTTCCAGAGGAAGTCTTAATGGACTCAATCTTTTTACGCTCCCTTCTTATCTTTAAGTAATTGGCCAAAAGTTTCCCCATTTTGTTCTTACCCCCATAATACCTGGAATTACATTTCAGTAAAAGATTAGAGGCAGCATCCGTTGTAAATTTATTGAAGGAGATTTTCGCATCAATAAGTTTATTAAGAGAGATCTCAGATTTAGAGGTATAGTAATCATGCTCTAAATTCTTAATATTAGCTAAAATTCGTTCGGACTCGGCTTCTCGAAGTTTCTTCCGTCGGGCTACAAAATTAATAATAAAACCCCTAAAGGCTGCTTTGAAAGAATCCCAAACAGTAACTAAAGAAGAATCAGGGGTATGATTGAGAAGGAAAAATTCCGTGGCAAAGGCAGTAAAATCAGAACCAAAAGTAGGCTCCAAAAGCAAAGCATTATTGAAACGCCATCTGCCAGAGTGAGGGGAAAAGGGAAGTAGGTCCAAGTCTACATGGATCGGAGCATGATCGGAGATTAGGATGGAACCAATGTCAGAGCGTATAGCGTGCTGGGAAAGGGATTTACTAAGGAAGATATGGTCAATGCGGGACTGTGATTGATGTGGAGGGGAGTAAAAACTGTATTCTCTAAGATCAGGATTACACAATCTTCAAATATCCACCATGGCATTATTTTGAAAGGTGTTAACAAATTGAGAATGCATCCTAGAGGGGACAGATTTCACATTGGAATGATGATCAAGGAAGGGATCAACAACTTGGTTACAATCTCCCCCGAGAAGTATATAATCTCCAGAAAGGGAGGATAATTTATTTGAAATAGAGGGCAAAAATAGTCTGTCAATCCCAGTTGGGGCATACACATTAAAAAGGGTGATAGGAATATTATCTATAAGCAGTGTAACCATAACCCAACGACCATCAACATCACATTCGTGAGAAATTGAGGAGACATTTAACTTTTTATGAAATAAAATCACAACACCATTTTTCTTGGAAACTGAGGGGGAGCAAAAAACATGGCCCACCCAACAACTCTTGAGTTTCAGAGCCTCCGTTTCAGAGAGATGAGTCTCCTGAAGGAGGGCAACATCAGACTTAAGTCTCGCTAAATGTGATAAAACCCTTTGCCTTTTAATGGGATTGTTTAAACCCTTAACGTTCCATGATGTAACACGGAATGGAACAGCAAAGAAATACAGCTAACAGCAACATGCTTATTATTGCAGAAAAAATAACTTGAGAAAACTGAGAGAATTGTAACGAATTGATGGCGGAGAAAGGATAGAAGGAGCAAAAGGAAGGAGGAAGAAAAGAAAAGGAAGAGAAGGAAGGAACCACTATGAATATAGTACTAAATCTAAGGAAAGGAAGGAATAAGAAGGAAAAATGGGAGGTAAAAGAAAGTGAAAGAAGAAAGGAAAAAGTAGATGGTAAGAGATCATGTATAAAAAAGAGGACAGAAACAAAAACCAACAAGAAGACAGTACACGTTCGAAACGAACGACTGAAAAACATACTTACGAAATGAAAGAACTCAAGAACAAGGATGTGGCGATGGCGCCGGGAGACAGCGACGACGACATCCAGAACAGACAACAAATGTCAACACTACCATGAATCCAAAAACGCATCATATAGAAAGTAGCGTGGCACACCGAGGTAAGAGGGGGTAAGGAGATGTCTGTAGAAACAAGGGAGGTAAACAATTGAAGGGAAAAACGTGTCATAGGGAAACAAGAAAAAACAAACTGCAATTGGACTACAAAGGGGACACATGAGGGTGAAACGGCTGTCAGAGGAAGAGACAGTAGGGGATTGACAACATCAGCGATAATGGAGAGACAATGAAATCATAACAAAACGGATTCTAAGGAGAAGTAGCGGGTCCTATCAGCCAGGCCTGGAAACATCCATAACATCAGGGTTTTGCCGTTGGAGAAACGCCTGCAAGGCCGCAGGATCCTCATACGTGATTGTTCTGTCTTTATATGTGACCTTGAAGAGACAGGGATGTAGGAGTCCATATCTAGCATTCAAGGCCCGTAATTGAGGTTGCATGTCCAAGAACTTCCTCCTTCGATCTGCAGTGGCCTTGGAGACATCTTGTGAAAGATAGAGGCGATGCCCTTCCCACATAATTTGCTTCTTGAGCTTGGCAGCTGAAAGGACCTGTAGGAGGTCAGTGAATTGCAGGAATAACATAATGACCCCTCTAGGCTTACTAGCGACCTTCGGTCTAAAACGATGAGCCCTTTGGATGTTAACGGAAGTTAAGGCCGGAGCATCTAAGATCTTGGCAAGAAAGGATTGGAAGAAGACGGTGGGGTTTGACCCCTCTGTAAGTTCTGGAAGACCATATAGGTGTAGGTTGTTCCTACGATTTCTATTTTCCAAATCCTCCGTCTGACGTTTAAGTAGAAGTATCTCCGCCTCCATTGACGGAATATGGGAACAAGAGGATTGCAAGGAGTCTGTGGAAGTTTCCAAAGTTTGGACACGTGACTCCAGAGTTGACCATTTCTCCTGCATAGCCTGCATGTTTTTTTGTGGTGGCTTCCATAAAGGGTTTGAACGCACGAATTTCCTCCAAGATGAGATCCATGGAAGCGGATGAGGAGTTACTCTCTGGGGATGGTGGATCCTTCTTCATGTGCTTAGAGGAAGCGAGAGAGGATGGCAGCTTTCCTTTGTTCCGCGCTTTGGGGATGGCCCCTCGTGCTAAATCTAATTTTGGTGCCGTGGCGTCTACCATGTCCTGAGGAGGAGAATCCGAATCTGAGTCTACTGGTAGTTGAGAAGAAGAAGCCAGCTTTAAATTCCGAAGCTTCCCCATGAAGAGTATTGACAGGTAAAGTAGAACCTATGCGATGAGACGTCCCGTAGATCTCCTCAAATCAAATTAGAAACTGCATGAGGAAAAATATTGTGGAGTCAAGCGTCATTCCCAGAGGGGTATATAAAGCTATCCGACCATGCAAGTGATTTGAAGAACTCCACGTTTACTGCAATGAAGAGAGTAACGGCTCTGTCAGGTAGAATATTCCAAATGGCGGACGTAGATGTGTAACATCCGTGCGTCGACTTACATGTCGAATAGGATCGCCAACGGACCACCAAACAGCACCACACGAGAATCCCTCGACGTCGCAGGCATTCATAAGGCCAATTCTCCCAATTCGCAGTTCATTTGCGCAAGGGTGGTGTTCGCGCCGTTTCCGCTCCCATCAGCGGTGGAGAGCTACGAAGCAGCCGCCATCCCCGCCAGGCGTCAACCACGCTTCCTCAATGACAATAGTGCTATTAAGATGACAGCGTGATAGTATTTTGTTTCAGTCAGTACCATGCCAAAAACCAGTTATGTAGGAGGAATTGTGGGTAGTTCATGCCAAGTGCTCTAGATCTTGAAAGACACAACTTGCAGCATAGTAACATATTTTGGGGCATTGTCCAATAATGCTATTAGATGATAATTGCTGGATTTATACTATTTTACTTTTTATGGATCAATAGGTCTGCCCTTGGATTCTGGAATGGTTTGGAAAAATAAACATTGGCTGCAAAAACGGGTAAAAAACAGTTACCAGAATCCATGTCCTTCCTTTTTGAAGAACTCCATGGTCACCGCGTTGAGGAGAATAACGGCTCCGTCAGGTAAAGTATTCAAAATGGCGGACGCGGGCATTTGACAGCTGCGCGTCGGCTTACATGCTAAATAGAATCGCCGACGAGCTACCAAACAGCACAATACGAGGCTCCCTCGACGCCGCAGGCATTCATAAGACCAAGTCTGCCAGTTTACAGTTCATTTGTGCAGCATGAGTGGTGTCCGCGCCGATTTCGCTCCCGTCAGCGTCGGAGAGCTACGGAGCAGCCGCCATCTTCACCAGGCGCTAACCACGCCCCCCCTAGATGTAACTTTTAAGTTACAGGCCAGGCGTACCTTGACTCAGGCCCTAGTAACCTCTCGCATGGACTATGGCAATGTACTTCTTCTTGGTACTTCGGAAAAGAACATCAGGAGACTGCAGGTACTACAAAACTCGGCAGCACGGCTAGTATTGAGATTACCCAGAAGAGTTGCTTCTAAATCCACCTTGGCAACCCTTCATTGGCTGCCCATCAGGAAGAGAATTCTTTTTAAAGCCCTTCTTTTATGCTTTAGAATTATCTCTCACAGTGCACCGTCCTACTTGTCTGACCTAGCTGTCCCATATGAGCCTAACAGAGCACTTCGCTCGATGGGAAAGGGCCTCCTCATGATCCCCCGTATAAAAAAATCCAGAATGGGAGGTCGATCTTTTCGTTCCCTGGCAGCAACCAAATGGAACACCCTTCCCATCAATATTAGGTTAGCAAAAAATGAAGCCACCTTCAGGAAACTTCTAAAAACACACCTATTTGCCCTTTAGGCTCTTCCCCTCCTCTGATCTCTGACTCTATTCCTCAGCGCGGGGATACGCCGGTAGGCGTCACCATGCGCTCTACAAACCCCTTTATTATTATTATTATTATTATTTAAGTCAACTCCCCATCCATTCACCAACATTTATACTGTTCATGCTAACATACTCCCTAACAAGCAATCCTCCACTTACATTGAATTTTTAACAGCAATAGAATCCAAAACTAGGAATAAAAGTCCTAGGAAAATTATAATTGATTTACAGATGATTAATATTATTACTAAAATTTACCCATATTCAAGGATTTTGTTTCACTTTTCCCAGGCATATTGGCGAAAATTCAAAAAAACATTGTTAGCTGAGGATTACATGTCAAGCAGTAAACTACACTAAGAATTTTGCCCCACTCCTCAATTACTGTGAGGACACTTGGATTGGTCATCTAAGCAGGCCAGGTCACAGGAGGAAACCAAGATTTCCCATTGACTGGTGGAACTGTTACTCGGCCTGCTTTCAGAGAGGTGCAAAAACAAACAATTCCATTGAGGGGATGGCGCAGTTCATTTAAAAAATCAATTTGAAGATCTCACCCCAACCTTTATGATTTCCTGGGAAGTTTGAAGAGAGAATAAAGGGCCGATTATGAGTTTGGCACAATGGTACCGACTCAACGCCGGCTCTGCTACGCCAAACCCGTGCATGGACCGCCGGCCGTATTACAAGTTGTAAAAGTACAATTCATCATTAGTTGGTGGTCGTTTGGCCTTTCCCATGGTGGTGCCTTGAAAACTGGCACCTCAATGGGAATGGCCAAAAAGTTCCAGCATGGCATGGACAGTGACATCCATGCCATGCTGGGACTGGGGGAATACAGAGAGGGGGAATGTGTTGTGCCCCCCTGAATGTATCCCCATGGCAGAGGGGGACATGGGGGCCCTGTAGTGCCCCCTTTGTGCCAGCACCAACTGCATTTTCATGGTGGGGCTCCGTCATGAAAAGGCTGGCGGTCGAGGAACTCAAAATATGTTGAGCGGGACAGCGCCAGACCCTGCTCAGCATAATGCGTTGTGGTGCGCCTGCTCCACTTACAGGGAATGACTGTTCCCTGGTGCATCTGGTTGTCCACCGCCGATACGACTTACAAAGTCGTAATCAGCAAAACAGTGGATCACCACTCTTGTACCACTGTGAGTCTGGCAGTCGCAAGACCGACAGACTCATAATCAGGCCCAAATTTCGAGGAAATGAGAATGGCACAATCATTGTCAGGTAGTCTGAACCCTCGTGTATCCAAAAAAAGTAAAGAAATGTCTAACAGACAATTGCCTAAAATCTATCAATTTCCATTGATGGGAGCTTCAGACTACTTAGACACTATTGAATACATCTTTCACTTTCTACCACCTGTCTCCAAGAGTCTTGACTAGTCCAATAATCTAAAGAGAAAAACCAACACCAACGAAAAAAAACAACACCCAATTTTTTTTTTAAACCATCTGTTATTCTACATCAATTGGCAATCCACAATTATTTTACAAAAGGTAACCCTAAAAAGAAATTCCAGATAAAAAGGTAACTATTAAAAAAATGCATAAAGAACATCCAATGTCTAAAACAAAATTCCCAGAAAACCTCCGCTAGTATGTCATCCATAAGTCCATGGTTTCTCTATCAATGATGTTGTCGTTGTCTTGAAAAGTCAAGAAACTGTAAAAAAAACCTTAGCAAAAAATGTAAAATGTTGCTTTTATTTAAAATAGTTTAAAAAATAAAATTTCCCCCAATTGTTTTTAAACCAAATTTGAAAAAAAACAACAGTCTTGATGTGCACATATAAACACAACCTGCATGGGGATGTAAAAGTGGTTAAAGCAACAATAAAACACAATTGTTTACTGTACAAAATCTATACCTTCCCATCTCTCCTTACAATAAACATAGCCAACTATATGTTTTAAAAAGTTCAGTAAATTGTTCTTACCTGACTGAAAAAATGACAATTTTCCCCATTAAAGTCAATAAGCAATCGTGGGAAAATAAATAAAAAATTATTTAAAAATATGTTAGGCTCTGTATGAAAAATATGTTATATTTTTCTATAATAAATTATGTTTGTTAGTATTTATTAGCATTTGTTTAAAATTTATGTTAATATATGTTTTTAAATATGTTGTGGTAATTTATCTTTGACATTAAAAATAATAAAAATGTTTTAATGTTTGAAAATAATATTTTTAATGTTGTTGTGGTATTAAAAAATATTTTACATATGTTACAAATTAATTCTACCCATACTATAATTAAGTATGATAGCAAATAAATAGTTTTGTATTGCTGTAACATTAATACTAAGATATTAAATGCAATACCTGAGTATTAATACAGTTCCCCCCATTACTCCTATATCCCTTGCATCCCGTACCCAAAGATTTGTGTTACAGTCTTACAAAAATAATTAAAAAAATAAATTATTGCTAAATATAGATATAACATTAATACTTTGGTATTAATCAAAACCTCAGTATTAACCTACTTCCCGACCAAATACCTTGGCATCCATTTTCTAAAGGTTAGTGTTACATGCCTTATTATTTTTCAAATAAATAGTAGGACTACTAAACCTAAAATATATCAATGTTTAAACATTATTACTCAGGTATTAAAAGTAATACCTGAATATTAATACACTTCTCCAGCCAATACCAAAAGGTTATTGCTACGGTCTTAAAAACATTTTAAATAAATAATAATTTTACTATATATCATGTATTGTAATGTTTAACCATTAATACTCAGGTATTAAAATGAATACCTGAGAATGAATACACTTCTCCACCCAATACCACTATATCCCTTGCAGCCTGTCACTAAAGGTTTGTGTTATAGTCTTTTTTTAATATATAAATGATATAATTACTAAATGGTATATATTATAATGGTTAAACATTAAAATTGAGGTATTACAAATAATACCTGAGCATTAATCACCTCTGCATCCAATACAACCTATACACCTTGCATCCACTCCCAAAAATGACACCATATACTTACCCAATAATCCATACACTAAAAATGAGTGGTAAAGGCATGCATGGTAATGACGTGTGATAAAGGTATATGTGTGGTTAAGCTATATGTGGTAAAGACATGTGTGGTAATAACTGTGGTAAATGTATTGGTAAAGATTGTGTTGTAATAGATGCTTTCCGGTGTAGAGTGGTGTGAAGTAGAGTGGTATAGATTAACATGACATATAGGAGAGTGACTCAGGTGACTCAGGTTATCGTAAAGTAGAGTGACGTTCAGTAGAGTCATGTAGAGTGGCATAGGGTGGCATGACGTAGATTGGAGTGGCATAGAGTGGAGTGGCGTGGAGTGGAGTTGTGTGGCACAGAGTGGCCAAGAGTGGCATAGACTAGTGTAGAAAGGAGTTGAGTGGTGTAGAGTTGAGTGGAGTGGTATAGAGCAGAGCGGCATTGAGTGGAGTAGAGTGGAGTGGCATAGATATAATGGAGTGGTGTAGAGTGAAGTGGCATAGAGAAGAGTGACATAGAGTAAAGTAGCAATGCATAGAGTAGAGTGGAGCAGAATGGAGTAGAGTGTTATAGATTGTAATGGGAGTGTTACAGAGTGGACCAGATTAAAGTAGATTGGAGAGGCATAGAGTAGATTGGAGTGGAGTGGCATAGAGTTGAGTGGCATAGAGAAGAGTGGTGTAGAGTGGAGTGCCATAGAATAGCGTGTAGTGATGTGGAGAGTAGAGGAGGGCATAAACTGGAGTGCGCAGTGTAAAGTGGTTTAGAGTGGAGTGGCATACAGCAGAGTCACACAACTTGGCATAGAGTGGAGAGGTGTACAGTGGAGAGGTGGCGAATAGAGGGGCATAGAGTGGAGGGGAGTAGAGGGGAGTGGTGTAAAGTTGAGTGACACAGTGTGGCACAGAGTGGAAGGGCATAACATATAGTGGCATAGAGTAGTGTGCAGTGTGGTAGAGTAGATTGGAGTGGCATAGAGCAGAATGGCTTAGAGTGGTATGCGATGCTGTAGAGTGGGCTTAGCATGATATAGAGTGGAATTTTATAGTGGTACAGAGTGGTGCAGAGTAGAGGGAAGTAGCGTAGAGTAGAGTGGGGTAAAGTGGGGTGGCATGGAGTAGAGTGGCGTGATATAGAGTGAAGTGGAATATAATGGTGTGGCATAGAGCGTAGTGGCGTAGAGTCGAGTAGAGAGGCATAACGTGGCATAGAGTAGAGTGGCGTAGAGTAGAGTAGAGTGGTGTGGAGTGGAGTGGCAATGAGTAGAGTGGAATGGAGTGGTGTACAGTACATTGGAGTAGAGTGGCACAAGTGGAGTGACATGACATACAATGGCGTTGAATAGAGTGCAGAGGCGTAGAGTAGAGTGGATTGGAATAGAGTAGAATGGCATAGATTTGAATGGTGTAGAGTGGAGTGGCGTGCTGTAGAGTGACATACAGTGGCATAGAATGGCACAGATTAGAGAGTATTGGCATAACGTAGAGTGGCATGGAGTGGCATGGTGTAGGGTGAAGTAGCACTCCAACGCCTTGTGAGGGCCAGTCAATACAGTATGCTACCAATCATCTTGACCTTCAATCTATGTAAATTCTGATGCCTTTGAGCCCATGCAGGTGCTTGTTAGTATGTACAACACTTTAAATGTGTTTTAGACTGGGAGGAGCTAGTGCATGAGGGAGCAACATATATAGTTGGGAATAAAGGAGATGGAGCCAGGTGGTAGCATTGAAAGAAATAGGACCACAAACACATTACAAGCTGCCAATGGAAACCAATTAAGTTGAATCAATCTATGCTTGGTCCATGCTCCACAGAAAGAAAAGGAGGTGATGCCCAGCATGCACTGTGACATTAGGAGACAGTATAGAGGAGTGACAATGAAGCCAACGAATCATAAGCAACAGGTGGGCCACAAGCTCCTTATTGTAAACAATACCCATCGCAAGCAAGCATATGCACTGTGCAGGCAAGGCCTGAAAATTATCCATTTCTACTAAGATATAGTGTCTCTTTTCTCTCCCCTCCGCTGGCAAACATTTGGCAGCCATGTGCCAATGCACACACCCTTGCCCCATGTAGGAAAGTAGGATCTGCTTCTTATGGTTACCCCCACTTATTGCTTCATGTGATACAGTTTTTGACTAGTCTGACTGGAATTCTGCTAATCAGGACCCCAGTCTATCTGCTTTCTCCCAAAACTGTTATGTTATGTACTTAGGTACAATCCAGATTGGATACTGGGGTACCCTTGTCAGTCCCTATTATGTGGTACCCATGTACCCAGGGCATAGGTAACCCAGAGGCATCCCATGGGATGAAACATGTATTATGCCACCCATGAGAGGTCATGCAATATGGAACTACTGGTCTGCCATTGCAGCCTGTGTAAGATGGTGCATGCACCACTTACTTTAGATATAGGTTCCCTATATCTAAGAGTCACTACACTTAAAACCTATAAGTCCCCCCTGTAGCAGGCCTTGACAATCCATCCTGAAGGCAGGGTGCTTGGTTCCAAGGGAGAGGGTGCCACTGCAGGAACAGGACACCACTGCAGGCTACGGAGTCCCTTCTCCCGGGTTGTTGGTGCTGCAGCCATTTACAACATGTGGAGTGGCTTTATGCGACCCCGTGATGACCAACTCTAAAATGGCTGAAAGTAACCCTATCATGTTTGGTGTCAACATTGTGGAATCATACCCTCACACCAGTAACTGGTGTAGGAGGTATGATTTCACCTCTCAGATATGAGCTTTGTGAGATCCCTAGTGTTACCGGTACCAGCATTCTAGTCCTATGCAGCCCAAAAGGGTTGCTGCCGACAAGAGACACATTTCTGCCCTCCTGCTGCTGAGCCAAGCTTGAGCTGGGGAAGGCCGAATAATAGGCATCCTGTCACAGGGAGGTGTGACCCCCTCCCACACAGGATTTAGTGTAACATTTGTTGTCCCTGTGCATAGTCCCGTTCAAACCAGTCCTGGGAGCTGTTGGCTCCTGCTCTGGTGCGAAACTGGACAAAGGACATGGCAGTAACCTCCCCACGGTGCAGACCCTCCCCAGGGAGGGTCCCCTGAATCTGTCCAACCCTCTTCCGTGGGTACAAAAGGGCTTACCTGGCTTTAGGATCTTAGCTTCAACGTGGACATGATTCTGAACAAGAAACCACTTAACTTCGACCGTCTGGATACTCTGGACTTCACTGGACTTTGTTCGAGCCCGACTTAGTCTCCCTATCCATTCAAAGCATCATCTGTGCCCGTGCACCATACAATCTCTATGCAGGGCCTGTGGAGCATCAAGGACAACTGAAGATATCTACCTTGGAGTGAAGGAGTCCCTCCCCTGCAACTGCAGGCACTACATCATGATTGACTGGTCTGCTGCTCCTGAGCTTCTACAGACTCCGAAGGCTCCAGCAACACAAGAGGTGGGTTTCCAAGTCCATCGTGGTCCGAGCTGCCGTCTTACCACGTCTGAGGTCAGAATCCCTCGTGGGGGCTGCAATACCCGTGCTCCTGTGCGCAACATACTATTGCAAGTGCATATGCTTATTGGTGATTCCAAAACAAGTGCACTGGGCTCCAAGTATCCCCAACCACTGGCACCATTTCCTACAAAGAACTCCAGCCTCCTCCCACCAAGTGCTCAGTGGGCTGCTGCATTGTGAAATGGCTTGAGGTCACCTTGTGACTCCTGTGCCTACGGCCTGTGGGTCCTCTTGAGAGTCAACACTGCTTTTCTTGGGCTCACCTGGTTGCTCCAGGCTTACTCTGACTTCCCTGTGTTTGGTGAGTCTCCTGGACCTTGCTGTTCCGGACCGCAACCCTTCTTGACCTGCTTGTGGGTTGCCCCTGCCAAGGCTTGTTAGTGCTCCTGCCGGACACCGACCCCTCAGCACTTAACATCCTTTTCTGGGCCAGCTCGTATCCAGCTCCTGGTCATCCTCAACGTCTCCTGGTCCCGGTGACTGCAGAGTCAAGAACCCCCTCAATGCAGCTGAAGCACCCGACATCGGTGGACGTTCATCTACCAAGCCCCGGGTCACTCCTGAGTGATCCAGACTCTGTCCCCTCTGCTTTCAGGTACTCTTCATCAAGAATCTACCTCTGGATTCCGACTGACATTTTTTTCTTCACAGCAGTGGCTCTACTTCGAAGTCCTCTATAGAGCGGTTTCTGACGCCACTTCAGACCTGTGCACCCGGCTTCCCTGGGATAGGTAACTCTGGTACTACAGTATCCACGGGTGGGGTGGCTCTCCAACCTCCTAACTTCCAGGGGTTTCTTCGGAGTCCACTTAGAAGGGTCCTTAAAATTTAAAACTGCAACCCGACTCTCCCATAGAAGTGTACGGTCCCTGCGGTCATGTTCCCACACTTCACCTGTCCTCCGTGGGGTCCCTACTTGCTCACCTTGGGTGGTTCCTTGGGGTCTCAGATATTCTACAGCCTCTAGACACTGTCTTGACTCGAGTCGTGGTTCTTATACCACTATTTTAGTATATAATTTGGTCTCCCCCTGGAGCCTACTGTATATTAGTGTGATTTACTACTGTTTCTGTGCTACAGTATTGTGTTCTTTGTGATTATCTCCGTGTAGAAGATACAGTGTCATACTTGGAGTGTGTTATATCAATAAATACATATTTGTATAACTACTGTGTGGGTCTCCTTTCATATAACCAATACTATAAGGTTGCATTCTGATAAAACAAGCTGCTTATCATTCCTTCAAGACTAAGCCTGAAGGTTGCGCTCCACAGTTACCATTTGGATAGCTTTCCAGGTTATCGTTGACCTCTTAAATCACCATAAGTGTTGAATGGACTGGTACAAGGTGCCCATTTTAATTAGTCGACAGCATATTCCAGTCCAACTTCTCACATTGGTGTGCAGCGGTTGGGATTCAAGCCTTCATTGTTTTACCAGGACAATCTCTGTATTGATCAACTGATAACCACTAAGTTGTAGGTACATATAATATGAGCTTAGAATATGTATGTTCTACTGAACTTAGGATTTGGTAAGTCAAGGGTCTAGCACACCCTTTCTCCAACCTCAGAGAGATAGTTCCCACGAGGTTAGGTAGGTGCAACACCTCACCATACTTAGTATGTCTACAAAAGGAGATCCCAGTGGCTCTCTGCCCTCTAGATACAGTGAACTTTCATTCCAAGAATTGAAAGCCCTGTATGCCTCTAGAAAGCTGAAGAAAGGGAGAAGTGCTAACACTCAACGTCTAATAGAGATGTTACTGTTAGATGACCTAAGGAAGACTCCTGGGTCAGATTGAGCAGGCAGAGTCGCTGGGACAGGGAAAAAAGACAGGTCAGGAGGTGACACCTTTTATGACCTGGAATCTAACCCTGAAAAGGGGGACCAAGATGGGTCCTGCCTATCTAACTCAGATCTTCAAGAAGGCAGTAGAGAAGGCCATGATGGCCCCCTCTTCACCCCTCCTGGCAGAGTGCAGAGTTTACCAAGGAACACTAGCAAGAGGGACCACCCTTATGATAGGGAGTACCAATTTCTTGAACTTGAGAAAGCAAGGCTTAGGCAAGAGCAATTGGCCCTTGATAAGAGTCCCTAGAAGTCAAGAGAGATAGGAAAACGTTGAGACTAGAGTCCCATGGTGGCAGCAACAGTGTCCCCAGAATTAAGGAACATTCCTTTGATAATAGGAACCTGAGCAAGATTGTCCCTTCCTACCATGTTTGGGATGACATCCATAAGTGGATAACTGCTTTGGAGAGGGCCTGTAAAGTTCAGAGGGTCCCTCAAGAGTGGTGGGCGGCTACCTTGTGGCTCTCCTTTGCTGACAAAGGTAGAGATAAGCTCCTCACTGTTAGAGAAGAGGATGCTGACAACTATTTAATCATGAAGAGTGCTCTCATTGATGGGTTTGGCTTAAACGCTGAACAGTACAGGATTAAGTTCAGAGACACCCAGAAAATACAGAATCAAGATTGGGTAGACTTTGTGGATGGTGCCATTAAGGCTCTGTAAGGCAGGTTGCTTGGCAGCAAAGTGAATGATTTCAAGAGATTGTACAGTTTGATTATGTGGGAGCAGATCCTTAATATTTGCCACAATCAGTTATTGCATCAGTACCTGGTTGACTCTGATCTGACTTCTCCCCAAGAATTAGGAAAGAAAGCAGATAAGTGGGTCGGAACCAGGGTGAAGCAGAAAAACCAGAACAATGGTGGTGACCAAAAGAAGCAAGATGCTAAAACTCCAGATAAGGGTGGGGACAAGGTTACAGATCAAAAGTCTTCATTAGAGCCCCAAAACCTGCATCTGGGGGAGAGTCACAATCCAACAAAGGTAAAGGTAAAAAGAAACCTTGGTGTTACTTTTGTAAGGTAAAGACCCATTGGACAAAATATGCTGATTGTTCAAAAGCCAAGGTAAATCCTCCTACCACCACTGCCCCTAAGGCAACTGTGCCCCCTAGCACAAGTACAGGTGGTGGAACATGGAACAAGGAATTAGTAGGGTTAACTTTGGGCTCTGAGATGGGTTCTAGCCTAGTCAGAACTCCAGCTCAGGTTGTGCTTGTCTGTGATGGTGGCATGGGTCTCGCCACCTTATTTGTCAGTCCCAGTAACCTGGGCAAATACAGACAACATCCTTTGATCAATAGTAAGGAGGCCATGGCATACAGGGACTCAGGTGCAAGTGTCACCATGGTGACAGAGAATCTTGTGGGCCCTGACCAAATCATAATTGGAGAAAAGTACCACATGACCAATGCTAACAATTTCAGGACTGTTCATTCCTAGGCAGTTGCTAATTTCAGCTGGGGAGGGGTAACTGGCCCTAAGAAAGCTGTGGTTAGCTCAGACCTTCCAGTGGAGTGTTTTTTGGGCAATGATTTGGAAACTTCAGCCTTTGCTGAGGTAGAGTTAAGGGCTCATGCAGCAATGCTGGGCATCACCGCAGATGTGTTTGCTGTGACTAACCCTGGGTGTAGTTTGCGTAGTAGCGCTACGCGTAGCTAGGTCGAAGTGCACTTTGCACTATGCAAGCTACGCGAGCTGCGTAGTGCGGTAGGGAAAATGCTGTTCACACTGACTGCACAGTGCCGGAAGCTTGTCCGCACTGTGCAATCATCGCAAATGCCATCTTGCACAGTGCAAGCGGTCGTTTTCTGCCGCTCGAGTAGATTTGTACTCGAGCATCATTTTTCTCAATGTGGACTGGTAGTTTCTCATTGCGAGCGGTCGCGAGCATACGTGACCACTCGCAATGAGAAACCTGTACTCCCCACATTGAGAATCTCACCGGGAGGTTTATTTTCCACACTTGCGATCGGCAACTTGATGTTGCTGATTGCGAATGAGGAAAAAGTCTTGCCGGGATGTCATTTTGCTCGCTCACGGTCGCCAACTTGACGTTGAGGACCGCGAGCAAGCAAAAAATGCCCACTATGCTACGTGTTTTTGCACTGTGCTACATGCAATTCACGTAGCGCGTATTTGCGCAAACAATGCAAACTCTGCGAGCGTAGCGTAGTCCTACGCCCAGGGATAGCTGTGACCAGGTCACAGGCCAAGCAGGCTAACACTGAACAGGCCTTGGATCCTGGAACAATGGACCTGTGTCTTCCCCCCAGACTTAGTGTGAGGATCAATCTCTGGAGGAAGAGGATCTCAGTCCCTGTGAAGGAACTGTCTCAGATGATGTGGAACCTGATCAGGTTGAGTTCTTGGGGACAGGGGGGCCTTCCAGGGCAGGTTTGAGTTTGGAGCAGCAAACCTGCCCCTCTCTTGAAACCCTAAAGATAGCAAGCTACTGCTGAGGCTACGGGGAGTGTCAGTGGATCCCACAGGATCTATTTGGGTGAGGGACTCCTATACTCAGAGGGTAGAGACCCCAAACCTGGTGCCACTGCTGGAGCAGAATTTTCTGTTGAAAATCTATTGGGTTTTTAAGCTCCAGTTTGTCTATATGTCGAAAATTAAAAATATTAATCTGTAATCATTAATTATTTGTTTTGTGTGAAATTTTGATTAACCAACACAAACTAACAAGAGAAACTACAAGTGGGAATGCATTCATGTTGCTTAATAATAATGTGCAGGTTTAATTAAATAAATGTTGCTAAGTGCTGTTTGTTTAAAGCACAAAACGCTTTTGAAATAACGTGTATTAATGCTTTACTGTGTTGTAAAAAGCTAGATAATTACATACACATAAGGGTATTAGTGGGGTTAACACTGTTCAATCACTATGCTGTGGTAACGTTGTTTTTGTCTCTTTTAATTAAGATGGTCCGTTTTGGCCTATGATAAAATGGCTGCCGTTTAAAGCCTGTACTCGAGTGATCGAATTTTGATGAGAGGGCCTTGCTGAACATGGTCGAGAGTCACCTGACCACAGCCTTCGCCTGGTTTAAAAGTTTTCCGTGAGGACAGCAGCTCTGGGCGTGAGTCCAAGTAACCTTGGAGGACAAGGGAGCCACAATGAACTTTGTGATTACAATGGTGGTTCCGAGGAAATGTGCGCGCAGAAGTAACATTTGCAAAACTCGAGTTTCCTTCTTCCGTCTTTTTATTTTTGTGATTTTTCTGAGCGGAGATTTTCCAAATGTAGCGATGCTACATCCTTTCCTGCTCGCTCTGCTCAGCGGTTCAGCGGATATTCAGAACATTTCATGTTTCTTTAATTTGTAAGATTTTCTATAAGTATTGTTAGCCTAGAGAGGGTCTAAGGCCACTTCTTCCCAAACCTGCGTTGGTGAGGATCGATGCTGTGAGGACGGCGACTCGGGAGACTTCTACTGAGAGACCTGTCCTGACCCATTTATGACATTTAGCTAGAATAGGTAACTATGAGAATAATGAATTTACTTTGATTGAATTTCTTTGAACTAATTTTAGATAAAGTACCATTATTTTAAAATACAGTGTTGGTGGTTATTTCTTGTCAATTATTGAGTACTCCATTGTGGTTATTATTGTTTATATCATGACTCAAGACAGTGTCAATTTGGTCTTATCGACCTTAGTGTAGATGCAGGGTGTTTAGGAGTTTTCTCTCCACAGGTTCAGTGCTGATAGAGTAATCGAGCGTATGTTAGTGAAATGGGCCCAAGTGTATGATGAGTGCATGTGCGTGTATCTGTGAAATTACTCTATCCGTGGAAGTAGGGAGAATTTGTATGCCCTGATCTGCACCAATTTCCTGGTAGCAGAATTTGATGGTTTTGATTATTGTCTTGATCTGATTAGATTGCTTGTATATTAGCTTTTGATTATTGATTATTGATTGATGTTGGTATATGTACTAATACTATATGTTGGAGTCGTTTTATTGAGTTATATGTAGTGCTTCTGGAACTTGGGAGCTGGTAGCAGTTCCGTAGTAGGGCAGAGGGAAGTATATACTGCTCTTGGGAAAGACGGGATTGTTGGTCCTGTACGTATGCAGGAAAACCGTGTGACAATTGAAGTTGCGCATCACATTGTCTGGGTTCGGAATCAGTGACATCGTCGTATGTTACTATTAGAAATATATTTCTGGTATAAAAGGAGTGCGTATGGTAGCGAAGGTTATCTGTGAAACTCTGGTCTTAAGTCCCAGGGATCCGTAAGGTTCGCCGTTAAAGCTTATCGCGGGAGAAGTAATAGGTATTCTCTGAGCTTGTTTGAAGGAGTGGGCAGAGGTAAGCTGCTTGGTTAACGTGTGTTATAATTCTGTAGTAGAGCAGACTGTTGGCTGTTCTCGGAAAAAGCAGGATTCTGTGTGTATGTACTACATTTTTCTTGTATGAATGTGCGTGAATGTATGAGCATTTAATTGATTGTAAGACTCTTAGGAGCAGTCCTAGAGGAAACAGTTAATGAATGCATGATAGAAGGGCAGAGTAGAGGGATGTGCTACTGTGTCAACAAGAGTATTAATTCCGTATTGGAGCAGGAGTGAGTGCTGTTTCAGGAAAAGATGGGATTCTTGTGAAATAGATTTTCTTTACTATTCTTTGGTTAGCGAAGCAGACAATGGAGATGTTTATATGTTGTAACTAATAGATTTTGTAGAATTTGACACGAAGTCTACTGAGAAGTTTTGTAAAGGAGGGGTAGACGAGTGACAGGAGACAAGAGACAGGAGCGACTGCAGCGACTGCTGATGTCAAACAGTCCGCGCTCTGATTGGATATTGGATCAGAACAGTGTTCGCGCTGGGATTGGTGCGTTGGTGTGAGCCGCGCAAGGATTGGAAGGGGTACAGGGTGACGTAGACGCTCCAGGATTGGTGCGTTGGTGTGAGTCGCGCTGTTATTGGATGAAAAATCGTATTGTACAGTTGTATTACGGAAGGGATTAGAAAGTTTTGGTAAACGTTAAAATGTATTACCAAGAAGAGAAAAAGAAAAAATCTTTGTTCGGAAAAATAAAACGATGGTTTGGATAGAGATGTTAAAACAAGAGAAGGTGAATTGTTACCTCCAACGAAAACGCCTGCATCCTTCATGGCTGCGAGATATGGGTATCATACCTGTATATGGTTGGAGAATTGGGTTAGGTATACTAAGGAAGATGGTGTCCTAGCATTCCCAGAACATGGTTCATTTAATCTGGCTGTGTTGAGAAATTTACGGGAGAAAATGATGAGTCTAGGCCTAGACCAAGACCGACACAGTTGGAGGCTTTGGTGGAATGGGAAGAGGAAGTACATGAGCGAGAAAAACAGAGGTCTGGAGGCAACTATAGGTACATGTTCGGGAGGAAACATGATCGTGAAACTCATCATGATCGAATGAAGAGATGGCGAGATGCTAGTATGTCAGAGGGATTATATCCTATGAGAACAGTTGACGAGAAAGAAGAAAGGAAGGGTGCGGAAAGGGTTCCTGAGGCAGAAGTGAAAAGATATGGAGTTAATGAGTATGAGGATGAGGTCTTGAATGACATGATTTACAAGAGACCACCTCCATATAGACCAGAACCAGAAGAAAGCACACCAGTTGTTTCTCCGATAAGAGATACATTACGTATCATTGAGACAGAAGTTGTGGCACCTGAGTTCAGAAGTGGTAATCCTTTCAGGGAGAGAGAGAATCGATGTGGTGACGAGAATACGAGAGAATTAGCCAGAACTACATCTGAACTGACTGAAAAGATTAGAGAACTGACAAAGAATCTAGAAGCTGTTATGGTGCCTGTAACCATAGGTCCGGTTATGCCGATTTTTGATAAGCAGAGAACAGGTGAAAATGGTTTGGTGATTCCATATGTTGGGAATAAGATAACAAGTTTGGCTGGTCCCTCAGGAGATTCAGAAAAAAGGACAGAAAGCAGTGATTTGAGACAATGCAGACATGACACATGTAGTGGAGGATTAGAGGTACAGTCTAATTCAAGATTGGATACTAGTGATACTAGTTGTCCAGGGATGCCAATGTTAGAACCACAGAGGATGCCAGAAAAAGTGGTTCCAGTGAGAAAAACTACTGAAATAACAGCTGAAGATTTGAATGATTGGATGAGAGTCCTTCAAAAGAGGGATAAAGATTCACAGGCAATTGATGTGGCCAGGTTACGTGTAGAATTAGAGGAGCTTGTTGCAGAAATTTTAAAAAACCATCATGATGGAGAATTATTATTTATGTGCAAAAACATCACCTGGACAGCTAAAAATACACATGACAGATTAAGAGCAATAGCGAATGAGCAAGGAGTAGACATTGATAAGGTGAAAGCCTTGCAGAAGTCTTATAGGATGGATTTCACAGACAAGGATATTGAAAATCTGAATGGTGCTGGTAGAACAGGACAGATTAAGGAAATGATCGCACTGTTGCGAAGATGGGGTGATGTAGAGAAGTGGAAGGATAGGTGGTACAAGAAAAGAGAAGAATCAGTGGACAGGACTTATTCAGCATTTCCTGTGAGAGAAAAAGAGAAAACATTGGATGCTTATCCTATGAGAGAAATACCTGGAGGAGGATATGTACATGTTCCATGGACCAGACAGGATATTTTATCATTTACGAATGATTTCCCTCGACTGAGAGAAAAGCCTGTCGAGTGGTATAGGCAGGTAGACAGGTTTGTGAAATTGTCAAAAGTGCTGTGGATTGACCTGAATGGTCTGTTTGATATAATTGTTCCAGCAGACTTGTGGGCTGAGTGTAAAATAGTTGTAATTTGGCCTACTGAGGAATATCCAAGGGATCAGAGAACAGGAGCACCAGATCCAGAGGTAATGAGGAAGTATGATCAGGTGATTGTATACCTAAAAAGTAAAGTACCTCCAAAAGAGACAGACTGGGTTAAAATAGATCGAACACATCTGGAAGCAAAAGAATCAGTTCATGCTTTTTATGAGAGGCTGATACTGGCTTTTAAACAATTCAGTGGGGATGAGCACCTGGGTGACAAAGATTTGAGTCATTTTGTATACAGATTTGTATATGGCCTGAGACCTGAGATTAGTGAGAGAATTTGTGAGTATACAGTGGACTGGCAGAGTAAGAAAATAGATGAGATTCTGAGACATGCAAAATACTTCAGCGATGAAATTGAAGCAAAACAGAGAAAGCTGAAAGAAAAGGCAATGTGGGCACAAGTGAAAGTTGCGGAAAGACAAGAAGCACAGATGGTGGAACAGGCAAATAATGCAGGGAATAATGCAGGGAATAGGCCCAGATATGCAGGGAAAGGAAAGGGAAATCTTGAGGAAGCAAAGAAAAAGTTTCCTTGTCACAACTGTGGCCAACTGGGACATTGGAGATCTGAATGTACCAATCCACCATTAGTGAATAATGAGAGTAAAACCTTAAAGCAACAGGTGCAGAACGAGGGAAATACTCAACAGCAGCAACAACAGAAGGTTGTGAGACAGCAGAGCCAAGAGCCAAAACCACCCTTGCTGCAGAATAGAGGGTCACAAAAGTACAATCAGGATTCAGGATTCTACAATGATGAGCAGGTAAACAAACCAAGGCGTTATAACCAGGTACAACAGTATTTGTTAAAGAATGAAGGGAGTGAGTCTGAAGGTGATTATTGACCGTGCCGAGGAGAGGAGGAAGAGTGCATACTTGGTGCAACTCTAGAAATAGACCAGGCAGGACCATTTGTAGATGGGAAAATAAATGAAGAAAGTGTTACTTTTTTAGTAGACACAGGTGCGACAAGATCAACTGTCAGGTCAGCAGATGTTAAAAATCTTCCTCTCTCGGATGAAGCAATCCAAGTAGTTGGTGTAGCCAATACACAAATCAAGACACGTCTTACTGAACCAGTAAGAGTAAGAATAGGGACATTTTCAGACATGCACAGATTTATTGTCTGTGACACTAGTCCAGTGAACTTGTTAGGCAGGGACCTGCTATGCAAGATGAATTGTACAATTTTCTGTACACCGGATGGAATAGCTTTTGAAACACCAGATGAGGATGTTTTGTACCGAATAACTCTAGATAATAGAGAGAGTGAGATGGTTGGTGTATATGCTGTGTTTAATCCGGAGGATTTGCCTCAAGAGCTGAGAGACACAGTGAAAAGAACAGTTTGGGATTTTACTGGAGAGGATGTGGGATTGATGAATAATGTAGATCCTGTGAAAATTTCAGTGAAAGAGGGAATTACTTATCCTAACATTCCTCAGTACAAAATGACACCAGAAATAATTGAAGGAATAACTCCTATAATTGAGAAAATGATTCAGCAAGGAGTTTTGAGAGAACTACTGAGTAGCCCGTGTAACTCACCGATAATGGGGCTAAAGAAGCCTAATGGGAAGTTCAGGATTGTACAAGATTTGAGAAAAGTTAACAAAATTGTGGTGGCATGTTGTCCCATTGTGCCAAATCCGTCAGTGATTTTGTATCAGATTCCACATGATGCTGAGTGGTACACAGTGATTGATTTGTGTCATGCTTTCTTTTCAATTCCATTGCATCATGACAGCCAGCCGATTTTTGCATTTAGGTTTGGCCAGCGTATTTTAGCATGGTGTCGTATCCCACAGGGGTATACAGAGAGTCCTTCGATATTCAATCAGTTATTGAAAAAGTCATTGGAGAGTCTGATCATGCCTGAAAACTCAGTACTAGTGCAGTATATTGATGACCTACTTGTGGCTTCAAAGACACGTGAAGCTTGTGAAGTAGATACCATAGCTTTACTGAATCATCTGGCAGATGGAGGGTTAAAAGTATCTCCAGCCAAATTGCAATTTTGCAAAAAAGAGGTGCATTATCTTGGACACAATATTGAAAAAGGTCTGAGAAAGGTGACTGATGACAGGATCAAAATCATCAGGGGAATGAAGGCCCCAAGGACCCAGAGGGAAGTGAGAATGTTTCTGGGGATGGTGGGTTATTGTCGTCAGTGGATTAGTAACTTCTCTCTGATAGCAAGACCACTGATTAAGCTGACAAAGAGTGAGGTAAAAGACCCATTGGAACTAGATGGAGAACAGATGGGAGCATTTGAGGAGCTGAAGAGCAGAATGTGTTAAGCCCCTGCTTTGGGTATGCCAGACTATGAAAAAGAGTTTGAGTTGTACTGCAGTGAGAGAAATGGGTGTGCACTTTCAGTGTTAATTCAGAAGCATGGACAGCTGAGGAGGCCTATTGCGTACTTCTCATCGACACTTGACCCTGTAGCTGTAGGTTTACCAGGTTGTTTGAAATCTGTAGCTGCGACATGCAGAAGCCTGGAACAGAGTGAGGGAATCATAATGGGATATCCTGTAAGGGTATTCGTACCTCATAATGTGGCAATTCTTTTGACAAGAAGCAGAACTCAGTACATGTCACATAGTCGGCTGACTAAATATGAGAAAGTCATTCTGGGAGCATCAAATGTGACTCTTGAGAGATATGTGAATGTGAATCCAGCAACATTGTTGCCAGATATTGAAAATGTGGGTGTGAAGACAGAAGATGATCACAATTGTTTGGATGTGCTTGATTACTGTACAAAACCGAGACCAGACATAAGAGATCTTCCATTGCATGAGAGTGATCATGTGCTGTTTGTGGATGGATCATGTCTGAGGAATGATGAAGGTGTGCTGAGTGCAGCATATGCAGTGTGCAAAGTTTCAGAAGTGATGGAAGAATCACCATTGAAAGGAGTGAAATCTGCTCAAGTTGCTGAATTGGTGGCATTGACAAAAGCTTGCAAAATTGGAGAGAATCTGAGAGTGACTGTGATGACTGATAGTCAGTATGGATTTGGAGTTGTGCATGATTTTGGCCAGCTTTGGCTACAGAGAGGTTTCTTGACGTCGAGTGGGACTCCAATAAAGAATGCTGAAGTGATTGGAAAATTACTTGAGGCGATACAGCTGCCTAAAGAATTAGCAGTTGTGAAATGTGCTGCTCATGGACAAGAAGATGATTTTGTAACACTTGGAAACAGGTTTGCAAATGACATTGCACAGTATTGTGCGAAAAATAATCACTCGATTAATAGGGAACGAGAAGGGGAAATGTCTTTTTGTTCTGTGATGTTTACTAATGTCCTAGAGACGTGGGATGAGGTGAAACAGTTGCAGGATGAGGCAGGAAAGGAAGAAAAGAAAGACTGGATCAAGGCAGGTTGTGCCCCAAGAGAAACAGACCATGTTTGGGTCTATAGAGATGGTAGACCAGTCATGCCTAACTCTATGTTGTCAACAATGGCAAGGATGTATCATGGCCAGGGACATTTGGGGAGGGATGCAATGATCAGGTCTTTTAAACAAACTTGGTACAATTCAAAGTTCAGGACGATTGCAGAGAGCATCTGTCAAAGATGTTTGATTTGCCAGCAATTTAACACTGGGAAAAAGACAGTGGTGAGTCTGGGAACGATAGGCAGAGATGGTGGTCCTTTTACGAGAATGCAGATTGATTTCATTGAAATGCCCCAAGTGAACAGATTGAGGTATGTTCTAGTGGTAGATTGCTTGTTCTCAAGATGGGTGGAGGCCTATCCGACTAGGAGAAATGATGGAATAACAGTGGCAAAGTTACTGTTAAGAGAGTTGATTCCTAGGTACGGGTTTCCAGTAACGATTGAGTCTGATAGAGGTGGAGACTTCTATAATGAGCTCATGAGTTTAATTTGTGAAGCATTGAGCATACAGCAGAAGCTACATTGTGCATACAGGCCAGAGGCTTCTGGCGTTGTTGAGCAGATGAATGGCACGATCAAGAACAGGATTGGTAAGATGTGTTTAGCCACTGGAATGAAATGGCCTGATGTCTTGCCTCTAGTGCTAATGACTATTAGATCTACTCCAGATAGAACTACTGGTTTGAGTCCACATGAGATTTTGATGGGACGTGCAATGCGTCATGCATTTGTACCTGTCAATAAGTTGATGACAATAACTGATGACATGATTTTGGATTACTGTAAAGGCCTGGCTGACGCAGTTCATTCTGTGTTTCACCAGGTTGGAGAAGACGCTACCACACTTGAGAAGAAGCAAGCTCATGATCTGAGTCCAGGGGACTGGGTGAGGATTAAAGTACACAGAAGAAGAAATTGCTTGGTTCCAAGGTGGGGAAGGCCAAGACAAGTCATTCTGACCACAACAACTGCAGTGAAGTGTGCTGGTGTGAAAAACTGGGTACATGCAAGTCATACTCTGAGAGTTCCAAACCCAAAAGATGGGACTGGTAAGGAGTATTTTGAAGAGTCGGATTCCAGTGATGATGAAGACACAGAACCAGTGAGAAAAATTCGAAATTCTGAAAGAGAATCAGAAGAGGCTTCAAGAGAACCATTGAGAGTCTCAGAAGGGAGATCATATTCTGTAAGAGAGCCTAAAGTTCCAACAAGCAGTGGAGAAAAAAGAAGAGAAAAGAGCAATTCCACAGAAACTACTCCTGAATCAGAAGAGGAGGAGATTGAAGAACCACTTGAGATTATACCTGAAGAAGCAGGGTCAGAAGAAGATAGAGAGGGACAGATTGCGGAAGACCCCCGAGGAGGTGTAGGGAACATTCTTGATAAGCTAGGTGAAGGGACAAGTAGACAGCAAGAAAATTGCGTGTCGGAGACCCGAGGAGGGACAGAAATAGGGAAGTCTCAAACAGTGGTGGAAAAGACTGTGGAGCGAAAGAAACTGCCGAAGAACAAGAGGCATTTGAAACAGAATCGGATGAAAGTGAGAATGAGAAATCAGAGGGTCGAGTTCTGAGAAAGAGAACTTGGATTGGAGAAAGAAATAATAAAGAAACAAGACCAAAAAAGGTTGTGAGAGGAGATCTTTGGCCTAACAACAGAGTAAAGAGGCTGAGATACAGATTGACACGAGCAAATACCTCGAAAGCTGAACAAGTGAATGAGGTGTCGAGTCAGAATCCAGCAAAAGGTGAAACGCGAAAAGAGTCGAAAGAACCAGAGGAGATCAAAAGGATAAGAAAACCTAACCAGAAGTATAGGTCGCCGGAATGGACGTACGTGGCACTGTCTGAAGGTGAAGAGGCAGAAAGTCAAGGAAATCCAGAGGAGACCGTACGAGAAGTGGTTGAGGAAGAAACAGGTGAAATCCTGAAAGTTATCTTGACTGACATTGATGAAAAGTCGGATACTGAGGATATTGTTGGAGATCTAATACAATTTGATGTCGAAGAAGTTGAAGTAAAGAATGATGAATATCCAAATTGAGTGAACAGAAGAAATCACTTGGAGAAAAGTGAAAAGAAGAAAGACTGAAAATTAGTTGTTTGAAGTAATCCAGAGTTTAGAAATTCCAGATGTGGAGTAGTAGAGGCTAAGTCAAAAGACACGGTCAAAGTAGTAAAATGGCTAACATAGAGAATAATCAAAGTAGATGTGCCTTCTTAAAAAGATGGTGTAAAATGTGCTGCTGCTGTACTGGAATATTAATACTACTATGGGGTGTATTAGCTTTATTAGTTACTTTTAGAGTTGCAATAGGTACATTTGAGATGCATACAGAGAATGTGACTAATGTAGAGAAGAGTTCACAAAAAGTAGTTCCAACTAGAATTAGTAATACTTACATACATAAAGATAGGTCAATTAATGATTTTTCTAGTGATGTTTTTTCGAAGTTGTTGTACGAATATGTGAAAATAATGGAAGTTAGGGATTGCTACGTATGTATGCAATTACCTGCATCCGTTTCAGAGGGTGTTGCTTATCACCATTTACCTGCTACGTATGGAATTTCTTGTAGTGTGTTAAGTAGTGTTTTTTATTTGTTAGGGAAAATAGATTATGAAATGTCTAACAAAGATAACATTTTTGGGCGATTGCCGATGAACAAAAAGCTGAATCCAGCTAAAGAAGCTAACATTTTTGGTGAGATTTTTATTGAAAAAGAAGAATTAACATTGGATTACATTTTTAAGAACAATTTAACTTGCGGTTTGAAAGAAGAGGAGAAGGCTTTCCTAAACATGGTGGAGGAAAGGAGAATGAGCATGCATGAAAAGGCAGGGAAATATAAAATGGGTGAGACAATTTGGGACATTGAGATGGGGAAAGAATTGAGAAATGGGGCTAGTCCAACTTTAGCTCTAGATGCACCACAGAAGGGTAAGCTATGCATTACAAGAAGGAAATCCCAATATGATACATATTTTGTTGGGACTAGTGAGTGTCATGATACATACTTCATTGCAACAGGATGGGGTTTCAAGGGAGGAGAAGATCCGGTTTTCCCAGGAGTGTATTATGTTTGTGGGAACAAGGCTTATTACAGGTTGCCTGACCATTGGTATGGCACGTGTTATGTGGGCCTGGTCTTTCCAAAGATCTTTCATATAGATAGAATAGAAGATGTAGAACATATTAATTTACTAACACGTTTCAAGAGAGAAACTTGGTCAGAAATTGTAGGTGATATTTTTGGAGCTTTAATTCCAGCAGTGGGAATTTCTTTGAATGCTTATGGAATTCGAAAACTGTCAACAGTGGTGGATCGCTTATCGACAAATACCGCTGGAGGGTTTCTTTTGGTGAATACGGAGATGATTGCCGTACGTGCCATGTCTATGCAAAATAGACTTGCCCTTGATATTCTATTGGCCAAAGAGGGTGGAGTCTGTGGAATGCTGAAGGTTCAACATTGTTGCACTTACATTCCTGATGAAAACAAAGACCTGAAGGTCTATATCAAAAATATTACTGATTTGCATGAAGAATTAGTACCACTGGAAGCTGAGAGTATTTGGACCAAAATAGCTAATAAAATAGTTGCTGTTAAGAGTTTTATTGCAAAAATAGGTAGTACTATTATAGGTAAGATATTGTTTCCTTTGACTTGTATAATTGTTGCTTTATTGATACTAAGATTGGTGTGTTTGTGTTGTAAAAACAGGGGAGGGAAAAAGAAATTAATCAAAAGAAATATTGAAAAAAGAGAACCACAAGAAATAGAATTAGAAGAATTGAGAGAGAGTGTTTACTTGGAAACAAAGAGGGATGATGAAAGGAAGTCTGGTGTGTAGTGTTGAAAAGTGTTGTGAAAGAGAAAAAGACATTTCCAATTTCTCCTAAAATGGGACTAAATTTTTACTATTTTTTTTTTGGGTTGTTTATTTGGTGATAATGTCACCAAAGGGGGGATTGCTGGAGCAGAATTTTCTGTTGAAAATCTATTGGGTTTTTAAGCTCCAGTTTGTCTATATGTCGAAAATTAAAAATATTAATCTGTAATCATTAATTATTTGTTTTGTGTGAAATTTTGATTAACCAACATGAACTAATAAGAGAAACTACACGTGGGAGTGCATTCATGTTGCTTAATAATAATGTGCAGGTTTAATTAAATAAATGTTGCTAAGTGCTGTTTGTTTAAAGCACAAAACGCTTTTGAAATAACGTGTATTAATGCTTTACTGTGTTGTAAAAAGCTAGATAATTACATACACATAAGGGTATTAGTGGGGTTAACACTGTTCAATCACTATGCTGTGGTAACGTTGTTTTTGTCTCTTTTAATTAAGATGGTCCGTTTTGGCCTATGATAAAATGGCTGCCGTTTAAAGCCTGTACTCGAGTGATCGAATTTTGATGAGAGGGCCTTGCTGAACATGGTCGAGAGTCACCTGACCACAGCCTTCGCCTGGTTTAAAAGTTTTCCGTGAGGACAGCAGCTCTGGGCGTGAGTCCGAGTAACCTTGGAGGACAAGGGAGCCACAATGAACTTTGTGATTACAGTGGTGGTTCCGAGGAAATGTGCGCGCAGAAGTAACATTTGCAAAACTCGAGTTTCCTTCTTCCGTCTTTTTATTTTTGTGATTTTTCTGAGCGGAGATTTTCCAAATGTAGCGATGCTACATCCTTTCCTGCTCGCTCTGCTCAGTGGTTCAGCGGATATTCAGAACATTTTATGTTTCTTTAATTTGTAAGATTTTCTATAAGTAGACTTCTACTGAGAGACCTGTCCTGACCCATTTATGACATTTAGCTAGAATAGGTAACTATGAGAATAATGAATTTACTTTGATTGAATTTCTTTGAACTAATTTTAGATAAAGTACCATTATTTTAAAATACAGTGTTGGTGGTTATTTCTTGTCAATTATTGAGTACTCTATTGTGGTTATTATTGTTTATATCATGACTCAAGACAGTGTCAATTTGGGGATGTATGACGTTAAAACGCACACTTTTACAACGCATGCACTTACAACGCATTTTTTACAACGCATAATCCATTACAACGCATGACATTACAACGCATGACACTACAACGCATTTTTAAAAAATACCTTTACAACGCATTACCATTACAACGCATACTACCTTTACAACGCATACCATTACAACGCATAATATTAAATTACATTTAATGTAAGTATTAGATAGTATAGGGGTAAAAATTACTATTCTAACTCCAGGGGGTGCAACAGTAGGGTAAGTGTTGGATAGTATAGGGGTAAAAATTACTATTCTAACTCCAGGGGGTGCAACAGTAGGGTAAGTGTTGGATAGTGTAGGGGTAAAAATTACTATTCTAACTCCAGGGGGTGCAACAGTAGGGTAAGTGTTGGATAGTGTAGGGGTAAAAATTACTATTCTAACTCCAGGGGGTGCATCAGTAGGGTAAGTGTTGGATAGTATAGGGGTAAAAATTACTATTCTAACTCCAGGGGGTGCATCAGTAGGGTAAGTGTTGGATAGTATAGTGTAATATTATGCGTTGTAATGGTATGCGTTGTAATGGTAGTATGCGTTGTAATGGAATGCGTTGTAAAGGTAGTTTTTAAAAATGCGTTGTAGTGTCATGCGTTGTAATGTCATGCGTTGTAATGGATTATGCGTTGTAAAAAATGCGTTGTAATGGTAGTGCGTTGTAAAAGTTGCGTTGTAAAGGTTGTTCCCCTCAATTTGGTCTTATCGACCTTAGTGTAGATGCAGGGTGTTTAGGAGTTTTCTCTCCACAGGTTCAGTGCTGATAGAGTAATCGAGCGTATGTTAGTGAAATGGGCCCAAGTGTATGATGAGTGCATGTGCGTGTATCTGTGAAATTACTCTATCCGTGGAAGTAGGGAGAATTTGTATGCCCTGATCTGCACCACCACCAGGTGGCTAGTCATACCTCTGACATTTAGGGGCTTCCTACTTATCTTGGCACATGACATCCCCTTAGCAGGACACCTAGGCCAAAGTAAGACTTGAGACAGGCTAGTCCCTCACTTTCAGTGGACTCACATGTCAGAAGACACAAAGGAGTTTTGTCGCTCCTGCACCACCTATCAAACCAGTGGTAAGTCAGGTGGTACCCCAAAGGTCCCCTCATACCACTACCTGCAGTGGGGGTTCCCTTTGAGAGAGTTGGGATTGATATCATTGGTCCCATCTATGCACAGTTATATTAGAGTGGTGGTGGACCATGCCACTAGGTATTCAGAAGCAATACCCTCAGGACCACCACAGCTCCTGTGGGGGCCAGGGCCCTCCTAGGAATATTTTCCAGAATAGGTTTCCCTAAGGAGGTCTTAACTGACAGAGGTTACAACTTCATGTCAAGTTACATTTACTGCAATGTGGAAGGAGTGTGGAGTGAACTATAAGTTCACCACACCCTATCACCCACAATGCAATGGGCTAGTTGAAAGATTCAACAAAACCCTCAAGGGCATGATCATGGGCCTCCCAGAAAAGCTTAGGCAAAAATGGGATGTCCTATTGCCCTGCCTTCTCTATGCCTACAGAGAGGTCCAACAGAAGGGGGTTGGCTACAGCCCTTTTGAACTTCTGTTTGACCATCCAGGTAGGGTGTCCCTTGTGTTTAGTGAAGGAGGGATGGGAGTTACTTCTCAAACCACCTAATCAAGACATTGTGGGCTATGTACTTGGTCTCCACTCCAGGATGGCTGAGTACATGAAGAAGGCCAGTAAAAACCTTGAGGAAAGTCAAGAATTGCAAAAAGTTTGGCATGACCAAAAGGCTGTCTTGACTGTTTATCAGCAAGGACAGAGGGTTTGGGTGTTAAAGCCTGTGGCCCCAGCAGCTCTCCAAAACAAATGGAGTGGGCCCCCATACCATACTTGAACATAAGGGAAAGGTCACCTACCTGGTGAACCTTGGTACTCCCAGGAGCCCTCACAGGGTGGTCCATGTGATCAGGCTCAAGCCATACATTGACAGGGCTGACATGGACTTGCTCATGGCAACTGATTAGGGACAGGAGGAAGAGAGTGACCCACTCCCTGACCTCATCTCTCTGAACCCTGATGATAGGTCAGTTGATGGTGCAGTCTTGGCAGACAGCCTCACTGGTCAACAGCAGATTGATTGTAGGAAGGTCCTCCATCAATACAGGCATTTGTTTTCTCCGACACCCAGTCAGACCACCTGGTGTACCCATGAAGTGGACACAGGTGAGAGTCTGCCTGTCATGAATAAAATCTACAGGCAGCCTGACCATGTCAGAGATTGCATTAGGACAGAGGTCCAAAAGATGCGGGAATTGGGAGTAATTGAGCCCTCAGATAGCCCTTGGGCTAGCCCAGTAGTCCTGGTACCTAAACCTCACACCCAGGGTGGTGAGAGAGAGGTGAGGTTTTGTGTGGACTCAATGCAGTCACTAGGAATGATGTTCATCCTATTCCTAGCGCAGATGAGCTTATTGATACTCTGACCTCAGCCAAGTATCTACGTACATTTGACCTAACTGCTGGCTATTGGCAAAACAGCGTAGCTGAGGATGCCAAACCAAAAACAGCATTTTCAATCCCTAGTGGGCATTATCAATTTATTGTGATGCCCTTTGGTTTGAAGAATGCACCTGCCACATTCCAAAGGCTGGTGAATAAAGTCCTTACAGGGTTGGAAGCCTAAAGTGCAGCATTTCTAGATGATATAGCTGTCTTTAGCTCCACATGGTAGGATCACGTGGTCCACCTGAAGAATGTTTTAGAGGCTCTACAGAGAGCCTCACTATCAAGGCTACTACGTACCAGATAGGGCACAGCAAGGTTGTGTACCTGGGCCACCTTGTGGGTGGAGACCAGGTTCCACCATTACAGAGCAAAATCCAGACCATCATAGACTGGGGTGCTCCAACTACTCAGACTCAGGTCAAAGCTTTCTTGGGCCTGAGTGGGTATTACAGGAGATTGTTCCAGGATATAGGTCTATAGTGACTCCCTGAAATGCTCTCACATCAAAAAGAATGCCAAGAAGGTTAAGTGGACAGTTAGCTGTCAGAAGGCATCTGATGATCTCAAGCAGGCCATGTGCACTGCTCCCATTCTGCAACGTCCTGACTACTCCAAACAATTTACTGTCCAAACAGATGCATATGATTTGGGGGTAGGGGCTTTGTTGTCAAAACTTAATGCAGAGGGCCAGGATCAACCAGTAGATTTTATCAGCAGTAGGTTGACCCCAGAGAGAAACGTTGGTCAGCTATAGAGAGGGAAGCCTCTGCTGTGGTCTGGGCCCTGAAGAAGCAGATGCCTTACTTGTTTGGCACTCACTGCATTGTTCAGACAGACCATAAGCCCCTCCTATGGCTAAAACAGATGAAGGGTGAGAACCCCAAACCTTTGAGGTGGTCCATTTCCCTACAGGGGATGGACTATACAGTGGAACATAGACCTGGTAGTAACCATGCCAATGCAGATGGACTCCCCAGATATATCCAGTTAGAAAATGAAGACTCCACTGGGAAAGGTTAATCTCATCTCCTTACGTTGGGGGGGTTGTGCAGGAAAGTAGGATCTGCTTCTTATTGTTACCCCCACTTTTTGCTTCATGTGATACTGTTTTTGACTAGTCTGACTGGGATCCTGCTTATCAGTACCCCAGTCTATCTGCTTTCTCCCTAAACTTTTATGTTATGTAATTAGTTACACTCCAGATTGGATGCTGGGGTACTCTTGTCAGTCCCTAGTATATGGTACCCATGTACTCAGGGTACAGGTACCCCAGAGGCCTCCCATGGGCTGAAGCATGTATTATGCTACCCATGAGAGGTCATGCAGAAAGGAACTACAGGTCTGCATTTGCAGCTTGTGTAAGATGGTGTATGCACCATTTACTTTAGATATAGGTTTACTATATCTAAGGGTCACTACACTTAAAACCTATAAGCCACCCCATAGCAGGCCTTGACAATCCTGAAGGCAGGATGCTTGGTTTCAAGTGAGAGGGTGCCACTGCATGACCAAGACACTCCTGCAGCATACGGAGTCCATTCTCTCGGGTTGTTAGTGCTGCAGCCATTTACGACGTATAGAGTGGCATTATGAGACCGCGTGGTGCTCAACTCTAAAATGGCTGAAAGTAACCCTATTGTGTTTGGTGTCAATCACTTTGGAATCATACCCCCACAACAGTAACCATTGTCAGAGGTATGATTCCACCCCTCAGAAATGAGGTTTGTGAGGTCCCTGGTGTTCCCGGTATTAGCCTTTTAGTCCCGGGCAGCCCAAAAGGGTTGCTACTGACCAGAGACACATTTCTGCCCTCCTCCTGCTGAGCCAAACTCAAGCAGGGGACGGCAGAACAATAGGCATTCTGTCACAGGGAGGTGTGACCACCTCCCAGACAGGATTTAGTGCATTAGGCCTGGGTGGGTGCGCTTGGCATTGACTGAAAGTCTGCATGAGGGGTACATTTGGTGTCCCTGTGCACAGTCCAGTTCAAACCAGTCCTGGGAGCTGTTGGCTCCTGCTCTGGCATGAAACTGGACAAAGGACATGGGAGTCTCCTCCCCACCGTGCAGACCCTCCACTGGGAGGGTCCCCTGAATCTGTCCAACTCTCTTTCGTGGGTACAAAAGGGCTTACCTGGCTGTAGGACCCTAGATTCGATGTGGACAAGATTCTGAACCAGAAGCCACTTAACTTCGACTGTCTGGACACTCTGGACTTCGCTGGACTTCGTTTGAGCCCGACTTAGTTTCCCTCTCCTTCCAAAGCATCATCTGTGCCCGAGCACCATACAGGCTCCGTGCAGGGCCTGTGGAGCATCAAGAACAACTGAAGGTATCTCCCTTGGAGTGAAGGAGTCTGTCCCCTGCAACTGCAGGTACCACATCACTATTGAGTGATCTGCTGCTCCTGAGCTTCTACGGATCCGAAGGCTCCAGCAACACAAGAGTTGGGTTTCCAAGTCCATTGAGGTCCGAGCTGCCCTCTTTATCAATTTTGAGGTCAGAATACCTCATGGGGGCTGCAATACCTGTACCCCTGTGCACAGCGTACTTTTGCAAGTGCATCTGCTTGTTGGTGTTTCCAAAACAAGTCCACTATTGCTCCGAGTAGCCCTAACCTCTGGAATCATTTCCTACAAATAACTCCGGCCTCCTCACACAGAGTGCTCCGTGGGCTGCTGTTTTGTGAAACGGCTTGACTTCCCTTGCGACTTCTGTGCCTCCGGCCTATGGGTCCTCTTGAGGATCAATACTGCTTTTCTTGGGCTTTTCTAGTTGCTCCAGGCTTGCCCTGACTCCCCTGTGTTTGGTGAGTTTCCTGGACCTTGCTGGTCCAAACTGTAACCCTTCTTGACCTTCTTCGTAGGTTGCCGCTGCCAAGGCTTGTTGGTGCTCCTGCCGTAATCGACCCCTCAGCACTAGACATCCTTTGTGGGACAGCTTGTATCCGGCTCCTGGTTGTCCTTGACAACTCCTGGTCCCGGTGGCTGCAGAGTCATGAACCCCCTCAACGCACCTGAAGCACCTGACATCGGTGGGCAGTTGTCTGGTCACTCCTGAGAAACCCAGACTCTCTCCCCTCTTCTTTCAGGTACTCTTCATCAAGAATCCAACTTTGTATTCCGACAGACACGTTTATTCTTCCCAGCAGTGGCTCCTCTTCGAAGTCCTTTATAGAGATTGATGGCGGTTTCCGACACCACTTCAGACCTATGCACCCGGCTTCCCTGGGATAGGTAACACTGGTACTACGGTATCCAAGGGTGGGGTGGCTCTCCAACCTCCTAACTTACACAGGGATTCTTTGAAGTCCACCTAGAAGGGTCCTCAAACTTTAAAACTGCAACTGCGACTCTCCCATAGAATTGTACGGTGCCAATGATCGTGTTCCCACACTGCACCCATCCTCCACGGGGTCCCTACTTACTCACCTTGGGTGGTTCCTAGGGGTCCCAGTGATTCTACATCCTCTAGACACTGTCTTGACTCCAGGTTCTTATACCACTATTTTATTATGTGGTTTGGTCTCCCCATGGAGGCCCCTGTGTATTAGTGCTATTTACTATTGTTTCTGTGCTACAGTATTTGTGCTTTGTGAGTATCTTCGTGCAGAAGATACTGTGTCGTACTTAGAGTGTGTTAGGTCAATAAATATATATTTTTATAACTACTGTGTGGGTCTCCTTTCATTTAACCAATACTATAAGGCTGCATTCTGGTATAACAAGCTGATTAACATTCCTTCAAGACTAAGCCTGAAGGCTTCTCTCCACAGCTACCACTTAGATAGCTTTCTAAGATTATCTTTGACCTCTTAAATCACCATAAGGGTTGTTTTGACTGGTACAAGGTGTCCACTTTAATTAGTGGACAGCATATACCAGGCAAGCTTCTCAGACCCCATAATGCAATGGTGTGTGCGTTCTCTGAAGCTAAGATTTTGCACTGGAAGGTACCCCTTCCAGTATAAAAAAAGTATACTTTGAGGCTTTTCCCACTTTGTTTGTGTGCTTGATAATGTAGCACATGGAAAGTTGGAAACACGATGAGAAATGAAAATATTTCTCCTCTTTATACCTGCCTCAAAGAGGTGTAACATTTTGACGCAAATCCCTCTCTATCAATGTTCGTAGGTAGGGATTTGCATCACAACCTATGGGAGGTTGCATGGAAACAGCAACGTTCCACCCGTGTTACCTGCCCGTGATGCAAAGTAACGCAAAAAAAGGACATAGTGCAACTTTTCATTACTTTGGGACATTATGCAACACAAATTCCGATTTGCGTTGGTTAGTAAATATCAGCCCTAAGCTTTGCACCGCATTTGCTTTACAAAAGTGACAAACCCTGAGCAAAGAAAGCATTAGTAATTCTGGGCCCCAGGTTCGAATCCTTCAAAGGTCAGATAGTAAAAAAAGGTGTATCTTGTCATGATATTAACAATGTCATGCCTATGTACAACTTCTTAATAAATTACACACATAAGTTATACTTGGGCAGTGCTTAATTTGTGCCGGTGCTTTCCGGTGCTTAGCACCGGCACTTATTTCTTAGGGCCGGGTCTACACCATGTGTCTGCACATCATCTGGCATTGTGGCAAAGTCAGCAATTACATTACCTCACTCACTGACTCACTGCTGGAGACAGTGCTGTTTGTCTCCCGAGTCCCGGCAGTCGTGAAGAAATAATAAAAAGAAAAGATAAGTAATTCATTACAGAATCTAACCATATATCCAAACTTGCCTTAGGCAGCTTCGGCCCTTAGTTCAGTGTTGATGGTGGGCGGGTCACTGATTAGGCTGGATTTGGTTCTGTGGGTGTAGGGGCTGTTCTGCAGCAGCGTGCGTACTACGTAGATTTGTTTTGAAAACGCCACGCCCCGGAACACCCATAACCCACAAGTTATCACCAGCAGTTGGACTTGGTCGAGTTTAGGGTAGGCAGTGTCAGGCCTATTAATCAAGGCAGTGCGCCTGGCACCCACCACCGCCCACAAGTAACTGTAAGTAACCCAAACCAACGTTGCTTTCTCCTTAAGCGTGCCGTTGTGACGGTGGTTGGCTATAATAACAGCTTTTTGAGTGAATGGACCGACCGAGGGCACATTCCGGGGCCCCAGGCCTGCCATGAGGCTGAGCAATCATGCCTCCTCTGGCGCTGGGCACCGTGTTCAAGGCTGCAAGCAAGTATAATAAATACCATGACATTCAGATAGCGCACTGTTCGCACCTGCACGTCCTCGAAGCGCTCAGCCTTAACTTAATTTTGCTGATGGTAGAGTAATGCCGGAGGAAGGTTAGCACCTGCCTTTAAACTGCTTGCAGCTATTCGTGGTCGTGTGGATCCATCACGACATGTGGAACTTTCACCAACTTCACTTGGCACTATACCCCCCCCCACACACAGAGCCGTAGCTAGCCTTGTGGCATTGACAAATAGTCCCCTTAATAAGAGTTTTATTACTAAATTAAGAAAATGCAGGTATGCAAATAAGAGGTGTCGCCCTGTTATTTATTGAAGACCAGGCTTTACATCTCTGCAGTCATCTGCTCCATGACAGACAAGTGCAAACCACTACTACCTCGACCCACATCAAAGGCCCTACAAGCATAGTCCTCTACATGTTTGTACTCTGTGTTACATCCACTGGTGCAAGTCACTGCAGCTCCAAGGTACTGTCTGACACAATGACAAGTGCAAGACACTACATCAACCCACGTCAGATGCCCTACAACCCTGGACCTCTACATGTACTGTGTTACATCCCACTGCATTATGCAAATTCACAACATTGTTTGCTGCGGGGACCAGCAACCACAGGAATCTACATATTATATCCTGCATGGACATTACCCACATTTCATTCCTGTTAGGAGGCCGCCCAGTGAAAATTGATGCCTTGGGATATTTCACGTTGCTCAATGAGGTGTTTATAAATAACTAAAAACGTTAAATAACTAAAAACGTTGCTTATTCACTCTCAGAATAATTTGTATTTCTAACAAGATGTGCATTCTGTAAATCAAACAATTTAGTCAGATGTGGATTCACAAAATTTAGGAGTGGGGGGTGATGGCCCAATTCATCGAATGATGTGGAGAAATACACCTTGAAACTGTGAGTTGGCAGTTTCTAAGATCACTGGGGTCTATCATGATGAGTTGCCCCCACTAAGCGCAGAGTGCGGCAACTGCTTTCTTGTGTTTGAAGTGTCTAAAGTTCACTTCATACACACGTAACTTGAGATTATATTTGATCACGTTTACAGCTTGTGCAGAGTTAGCAGAGTGTGGCAGTACTGTGGTGACCAAATACTTTGTCTGCGGTGCTGTGGGACGTGGGGGCGCGCAAGAGTTGTTGATGTGCACATTGTGCAGCAAGGGATGCAATATCCTAAAAGGACATAACGCCAATTCGTGAAAACAGTAACTAGTTTGGTAACGTGGTAAATAAATAACATAGCATTTTCTTTAAGGCTCAAGCCCCCACTTCCAGATATTTGTTTTTTACATGTTTTAATTATTATTTTATCCACATGAAGTGGGTCTCTTTGAAAATCACCCACTGGCACAATCTGGGAAGTTGTAGGCATAGTTAGGCAGGAAACTGAATGGGAAAAATTACTGACACTTCTTATGCCATGAAGGTGGGGAAATGGCTGAGCCTTCTGGTGACCATGCTTTCGTAAAAGATTACAGTGACTGTGACTAGGGCATGGACCAGCAGATGCAGATCCAAGGTGATGAAGGAGGAGGGAGAAGGATAGGTTGTTGCAGATTTTCCAATTCATATGGCTAAGAATCCATGCAATGCTATCCAAACAAATCAATAGTTTTACCTCTAACTTACCTTACAGTAATGAGTAGGCATAGGCTATTACATATGACTTTTAGCACTGCCTGTTGAGGATGTGGGTGGAACCAAGAGAGTAAGTGGGTTGAGCCAGTGGAAGAAGTGGGTGGAGCCGAGGCAAAGTGGGTGTGGCCTCCGACAAATATTTGAGCACCTGGACTTCATATTTTACAAATTAAGCACTGTACTTGGGCAAAGAAAAAACACCACTTAAATGTCTTAGGCATGCAAAACATTCCAGCGCTGATTAGAATAAGCACATTTTATGAAATGCCTTAACTGGCAGACAAAAATGCACCAGTGCAAAGGCGTGCACTTTTCATCACCTATCGAACCGGAAGTAGGACTGAATATTGCTCAGTTTTCAGGCAGTGTTTTACAAAAAAAAGCATTTCCATGGCCTTTCTCAGAATTTTGCCTTGTCAAAAGCGGAGCATTTCAAGCTAATTAAAAACCCTGTAGCTTTCCGTTGTTATGACTTGTATGACGGCAGATCCTGGCTGTGTTTATGTTCACTAAACACAAGTGACAACTGCTGGAGTTCAATATCCAGCAAGCATGTCTTTCATACTTAATTCCACAAACGTGGGGAAAGGGAAATGGCGTAATTCCAAAGTTGAACATGTTGGAATGGTCTGGATCCCGTCATGATTTTGGATGAAGACTCTCGTGGGTGTAATGGAAAATATCTGTGGGGACAAGATATATTGTAATATTTAGAAACAAAGGAAACGTCACGCATCTCAGCATTTCCCATACACAAGTTGTCAATTTCGAAAGCAGCTTTGTAGTCTTCGTTTAGTATTTATTTATTCAGCAGTGCGGTATGCCCCACGCTTGCTCTGCGCATGCTTCAAAGCGCTACAGAACAGAGAGCATAGGTCGAATCAGCCTGCACATTTGATTATGGGGTTGATTTATGAGGTTTTGCCGTAGGGAAGCGCAGCAGGCCTTCCTGCTGCGCTTCCCTACGGCAAAAGAAAAGGGCAGGGATGCGCCGTATCTATAAAATGCGGCGCATTCCTGTCCCTTTCCCCTGCGCCGGCGCACAATGGGCTGCCTGCGCCAACGCAGGCACCTCTGCACCATGGTGCAAGGGTGCCTGCGTTGCGGAGATGAATATTTTTGTACAGGAAGGGAAACCTTTCTGTACAAAAATAATCACAAGAGGTTTTTCCTCTTTTTATGGGTGCTGCAGAATGCAGCACACCTAGAAAAAGGAAAAACGAGGAGAAATAAAGATATTTCTATCCGTTGCGCCTCCCTTACGCCTCCCCTGGGAGGCGGAAGCTTTTGGCGCTGCCTCAGATTTACGTTTTCTCGTAAATCTGGGGCAGTGTCAAAAGGCCATGGGTGTTGCTGGGAACGCCCCCAGCAACACCCATTGCACGCCCCTTTAACGCAGAACACTGCGTTAAAGGGACTGATATTTATGAGGCAGCATTAAGCCAAAAAAAGTGGCTCAGTGCTGCCTGATAAATATCACGCAGGCTTCTGCGCCACGGATCGTCACAAAAAGTGACGTTCCGATGGCGCAACGGGCCTCATAAATCTGCCCCTATATTTTTTAGCTCTGTTATAATATACTTGCTAAACTAGCTGCTGTTCCCCCCCTTTTATTTTTATTTTTAGTTTCTATTACATCGCAATGATCGATGTATAGGTACAATGCATTATATTTATATAATACAGTAAATTTCTATGTACCCTTTCTTTGTTTTGTCTATTGCCTTATCATAAAATAAATGAAAACAATTTTAACACGAATCAGCCTGCACCTGTGCTCTAACATGCTATCTCAAATTCCACAGACCGTATCCTTGCCTTTTTTGTAGCACCTCCGGCCAAGGAGTGTCTCTGTGCTTTCCTTTCACGACTTCCTAAAGTTCTGATATTTCTGTCTCGAGGCGCCATGCCTCAATATCTTAGGGGCAGATTTACAAGCCCCTTGCGCCACTTTTGCGTCACTTTTAACATGGGAAAAGTGACGCAAATTGGCGCAAGAGGCTTGTAAATCTGCCCCTTAATATGTTGTTGATCTCCTGCAAATCTACCTGCGATTGAATTGTCCTGTGAAACTATAGAGACTGTGGACCTGCCCAGAAGAATACTGGTAAACCTATGCCAGAGCACATACTCTGAAGTACAAGTGCAGGTATGCACGTTTTGGAAATTGCCATATGGCCAAAAATTTACAAGTTTTTGTGTGTTCCCAAACTCATAAGACAAATAACAATTTGATTTGCCCAGTCCACACCCCAAACCAGGAAATACACCTTTGTCTACAACCGAAAATGATGGCTTTGTGAATTAGATCTTCGTTTGATGACTGGTCAGATAAAGTGGTGTACTCCACAGCTCAATTCTACTGCTCAAAGCAACTACAGATGGTGCAGAAAGCTAGGCTAGCATCAAGAATAGACACATAGGTAGGTTAAAAGCGGTTGCGAACAGATTTAGTGTCTGATTACGAGTTTGGGGGTCTTGGAGCGGGACGCAGTGCCAGCGCCCCGCTCCAAGACCGCCAAACACATAGTCAGTCTGCCTGCCAGATTACGTGTTGTAATCCTGGCAGGTGGTCCTGTGGCAGTGGTGCCTTTCTAAGGCTCATTGTAGAGCCTTAGAAAGGCACCACTGTAGGAGTGCTGCAGCCCGTTGCTGCACAGACAGAAATGCACAATGTTGTGCATTTCTCTCTGTGCAGGAACAGGGGGTGCAAAAATAGTTTGTGGACACTATTACAAGTTGACAAGCAGAGGGTCTGTTGACAGATTCACATACAGAAAGGCTGTCGCTGCGACCGCTATCTGCTCATACCTAACTCCAAAAGTTGTCAAGCGCACAACCACATCGCTGAACCTAGCCTAGTTTCAAAGTCCAGTAGCTCAACCTAGCTCACTGGCCAGTGTTGACCAACAATATTGAATTACAGGACAGTTCTGTTTGGATAAATGGCAAACGTATGAAGCATGAACACTTCATCATTCACGCTTTAAGGCTCAGAGACTAAGGGGCTTATTTATAAGCTGCTTACACTGCCAGAGCCTCATGTGTTTTTTGATGCTCCGGCAGTGCAAGCCTCTCAATCATATCTATGAGGTGATGCAAAGTCAGCGTGCCTGGCTTTGCATGGCCTCATTGATATGGAGTAAGACAAAATAGCGCAAGTCGCTGCCTCACCTTACTCTGCATCAAGGACACATTCCTTGTGCGTTGCGGTGTGTGTTTCACACAACACCCATGCATTTTGACGCTGCCCCAGATTGACTTAATCATGCAAACACTTGTGCATCACACAGAGAAAGACGAAAATGCCTCTCGGGATTGCCTTTGTGCAGGTAGGTACCCTTTTGTGCACAAAAACAATCCTGCTGACAACTGAGGCACCCTTGCACCATGGTGCGAAGGTGCCTACATTAGCGCAAGGTAGCAAATTGTTCCCCAGTGCACGGTAAAGGATAGGAATGCACCATAGTTCATAAATACGGTGCATTACTGCCATTTCACATTGGCGTAGGGCATTGCCGCAAGGACTTGCAGGGCTGCCCCTACACCAGTTACTCAAAACGAGGCCCCATATATATAAACAGTGCCTAAGAGTGGCAGTCATCAAACATAATGATGAATGTAAAATGGCACAAACTCAGTTAACGTGTTTAAATGGCATGTTTTTTGAGCCTCACACAAGGAGGCACCGTTAGCTGCAGTCCCAGCACCTATCTGAACAAACAAGGGAAGCCAAGCTCAAGTTTTACTTCAGAGGTATGTGGTATACTTAGGCTATCAGGTTTTAGGTTTAAACCTATAATAACTGATAACACCCCACCGAAAGGGAAATAACCCTCACCAGTGTAAACTTATAAACACTGAAAAAACACCTGAACAACCACAAACTAAATGCCATTCCAAGAAAGGAAAAGGAGAGTGAAAGAGTCATTTTTATTTCTGGAGGGGCTTACACAATGTATCTTTATTATACAAGGTAGCAGCAAGAAAGACTGGGCTAATAATATTCTACTTGAGTTTTGTTGTTTAGGGATGTCAATAAAATATTCTTTCTTCTTCCTTGTGCTATTTTTCAGTTTTGTGGTCTTTGGACTAAAGATGGAGGGTTTAGAAGCTTGTTTTAGGCCATATTTAATTATTTTATAAACTGTATAGAATCAGGAAACATCAAAGTCATATTTTATATTTTGGCTATGTTTGATACTTTCACTGATAGGTAAAATGGCAGGTTTCAAAGGAATCTTTCCCAATATGTACCATCAAATTTACCCACAGACAGAGAATGGGTGAAAACATCTGATACATCAGCAGACTTTTCTAGTGAGTCAGTATTGGTAATAGGTGAATAGCCAAACACCGCAAGCTTTAAAAATTCAATGCAAGGTGTAGTGACAGGTATATGTGAAAAGAGTCCTGTCACAAAGCATCTAGGATAGTGATGAAAACATGAAACAAGACTTTTGGAAAACATGGATGCTGCTGCAAAAAGTTCTTACCAAGTTCTACAAAGATTGGAGTGACATTGTTTATATTTGCGGTGATTCAGCTATGTATATGAAAAATTTATGTGATGACCTGTGAAAAAAGATTACTGCGCTTAAGTGCTTTCCTGTAAGAGATCCTTGCCACTTGCTAGATGGTATGCTGAAAGCCTCTTTACAATCTTCACAGTTTACGAAAAATGCTATTGACTTTGTAGTCCATTCTGGTGCACTGTTTCGTTATTGCGCGGGAACTAAAACACAAATATTTCTCATTTTGTATTTTGTGTGGCATCAAAGAAAGAGTCATCCCAACTGTGTCATTTAGATGGTGGTTCTCAGTCTTAGAGGCCATGACTGCTATATTATCCATGTGGCGACCACTTACAGAATTTCTGCTTAGTGATGATCCTGAAGGCAAGAAATGTGAGGATCTTTGTTCGCATATTGATTGTGATGTGAAAAAAAGTACACTCTACTGCATTCTTAGATTTTTACAGGAAAAGATAACTGCTGTAGAGGACATAATCAAAGAACTAGAATCCGAAACCATCCTTGTCTACCAAGTGTTCAGCGTAATTGGTATAGATGTGAAACATCTCCTTGAGAGTAGGCTGGGAGACACTTTTAGCGACTTTGGCACTGCAACATGTACCATGTTAGCATTCTTGCCACTTGGTAAGCAAAGAAATGTTGAGAAGCAATTCAGGAAATTTTATTTTACAATGCATGAGAAATGGCTTGTAATGATGCATAGAAATGTCTCTTCACCAACATTTGAAGTCAATGACGTCTTACTGTGGTATGATGCATAGAAATGTCCCTTAACCAACCATAGCATTTGAAGTCAATGACGCCTTACTGTGGTACTCTGCACAAGTTCTAGATACCTTCTGTAAAGGGGAATTTTCTCTGGACTTTGAAAAGTACTGGTCCATTTATGACCGCTCCAATAACTCTGAGGGCATGGGCACCCAGTTCAATGCATATGTTGCATATGTTGCAGAACCTGTCCCAGAGAATCACAGTCAGGTGCATCAGTATTGGTATGGAAAGCTATGCCAGTGGCCAGAGTTTGCAAATTGCGTACTGGCTGTTTTGAAGTTGCCTGCCTCAAGGGCCAATGTTGAGAAGGCCTTTTAACAGATAAAGGTTTACATGGGGAGGAAAGAGCGAGTTCGCATGACCAAAGACACACTGAAGAAGTATTGTATGGTGTACTACAATAAGTTTGATTTGTAAAAATGTATTTGCACTCATGTACACTGTATGTACACTGTCTATATGCCAGGCACTATCAGTGCAGAAAGTAAGGAAGAATAAAAGCAAAATGTTCCATATTCACCGGAAAAAAATGGTGAGAAAATGTGTAACCACTGATAACCACTGTTTTTTAAGGTATTCAAAACACTGAAAACCCCCCACCAGAATTTGCCAAAAATAGAAACTGAAAACAGGAAAGCCTAGGTATACTTATATTTGATGTTACCATATAAATGAGTTCCAGAAGAAAAGTATCCCTATAGGAGTACCTCGGCATTCTGAGGACCTGATTTCGACTATGGGGTTATATTTTAAGTAATATATATTACAGCAATCCATGTTGTAGTGTGTGTGCATGTGCAGGGGGTGTATGAAGTTATCGCACAAGCTATTACAGTGTATGTCTGTGCCACGCATGCAACATTAGGTGTAGACCTTTACAATCCATGACATAACGTTGTGGACATTTAATGCGCTTTTTGTATATATTTCTCTTTCCTAAAATTAGGCTTACCTACCTTTATCTCTATCCACCTCTAAACACTAAAATTACCCATGCCTCCCATTGCCCCTAGCGGCACCTAAACCACTTTTTTAATATAACATAAAACTATGGGCCCTATTACGATGTCGGGCAGACAGCCATCAACAGGCCATCCGTGGTGGTCTACCCAACATCCAGAGTATCTGTCCAACAACAGGATTCTATTCCGGCGGTCAGAGAATTTGGGCAAGGAGAAAGACTGCCGCATCTGACATGCTCCAGGAGCCCATTGGGGTGGTGGTAGGGCCGTTATCCCTGCATTGGGGGCAGTGCCTGAGCAGGCCCGTGCTAATAGGTATTACGATGTCCCTTTCCCTCTGCCTTTAGATGGTGGTCTGACCTTCATATAAAGGCAGGCGGAAAAGGACTTTGGAGGCCCCTAGCAGGCCCCCATCCCCTGTAGGCCTCTCCTATAGGGCTCAGGGGGCACATTTTGTATCCCCCAAAACATCCATGCACCATGTGCCAGGCACCATGTGGCGCCTGGCACAACGTGCATGGATGTTTGAAAACATACCTTTTAATATTGCGGCTTTTGCTGTGGCCCTTTTACGGGCAGCAGCACAACCCCCAATCGTAAAAGGCATGTGTACCCAAAACAATGGTTGCATCGTATTGAGGTCCTATGTTATTTAAAAAACAAATATTGCATGATATAGTACGCCATTGTAAAGTTACAAATACTCACCTGAATAGTACGTACCTGTGTGGTAAAGGTATGCTCAGTAATGGATCTGCCGTAAATACATTTCTCACACAGGAGGTACACTTCAAAAGAACACAATCATTTAGATGGGAATAAAACAGTAGCTAGAGTGATGCAGAGGGTCAAAGGGACACAGGAAATAAATGTGTTGCATTTAATTCAGTTACATCAATGACAGAATATCAAAACTAACAAAATTGTGTAGCACAAATATCGTGTCAAGTATATAGTTTACAATAATTTTGTGTCCCTATCCTTATAATGGGAAGTACAAAAATATTGAAAAAATATATCATTTCACACTAATAGCACTAAAAACATACAAAAATATTGTTTCTTAATATATGTAGTTTAAAGTAATAAAACATAAATATTTGATTGCAATGTTAATTGATAAATCTCACTAATATTTGATACTATATATAAATATATATTCATCTAAACCCACAGACCTATAAAATGAGTATATGTTGATATATATACATATATACAATTAATGTAACACAATTATTAAAAATAAAAATCTCACATTATATAATTTTTGTACTTTCTAAATTACATGAAACATAAAAAAAATTCCAATCATAATTACCATAAATACCATAAATAAAATAAAGGAAGACATTTACAAAAAATCTTATAAAAATGTAAAGTTTGCTATTCCCACTGCAGTCTGTGCCAAAGTACGGAAAGCGAGCGCTGATCTTCTGAGGGGTAAGACTTACTATTCCCACTCCAGTCTAAGCAGCAGCAGGTAAACTGATTCACTTCAAGCACATTACTTATTTGAATAACGCTATTATTATTTTTGAAAAAATGCTTAATATAAACATTATTTCTTAAGAGAAATATATTTAAAAAACTAACCAATTCATAAAAAATGTAATAATTTTCAATTAAAAAAAATGGGTATTTAATTATTACTTAATTAACTTCCTACACCATAGCAATAAAAACTTAGCAACTCACCCCTCAAATATAAGTAAGATAAGTTAGTTTAACACAAAGTACATCATGCATAATCAATGACATAATTAATCATAATATTTGAACAAAGCACAGGACAAAGTTTTCCATCTTAGGGGCTGATTAGGATGCCGTAGGAAACGACTCCAACCCTAGGTCGTAGCCGTTCCTATGGCATCGTAATCGACTGTTCGGATTCATTTCTGACCAACCCATTTGGATGGAATTGGTTGGAAAGGAATACAAACTGGTTTTCCGTATGGCTTCTGATGGACTCGGAAAGCCCGTCTGCTATTCAGAAAGCCTCCAGTAATCCCAAGGGTGGCTCTTCCACCCTAGGGATTACAATGTTGGATTGCAACAGCCTTTCTGTTACGGCTTTTCAGACACAGAAAGGCTGTTGTAAGTCAACTTTGGGGGCCCTTAGACGGGCCCCCAGTGTGCACGGCCTCCAGTTGGAAGCCAAGGGGGCACCTATGGTGCCCCCCTGGTGATACCTGCACCAGGTAGCATGCACCTTGAGGTGCAAGAAACATGTTGATTGGTAATTTGTCCTTTTACATTATGAGTACAATCCCAGTCAATGCAATTCAAGGGTAAAAAGTCTTCAAAGTGAATGTTCATGTTTTACCAGCTAGGACTGCTGAGATTTAGTTTAATTGGAAACATTGCTCTACTTGGAAATACATTTTAACCTTATTTGCACAAAAATAGCCTTGTAAATGATACTGATTCTTATTTTTAATGTCTGTCGTTTTAATTTTTACGATGATTATACCAATGTCTCAAGGGGTAAATATCTCCAAAGCCAATGTTCAGGTTATACTAGCTCAGATTGCTGAAACTTAATGTAAGTGGGAATGTTATTCTATTTTGAAATGCACTTTAACTTTATTTGCACAAAATTTGTCTTACAGAGGATACAGATTCTAATTCTTAATCTTTGCCTTTTCAATTTCTATCATGGCTAAACAAATGTCTGAAAAGTTTGATAAACTGCCAACGTGTGTTACTTTTACCTCATAATTGCTGTGGTTTTGTTAACCGTGCAAATAAAGATTTGATTTGAATTACATATTTAATAAGAAATTAAGGATTAATTGTTAATGAATTATTACTTAGTCAACTTCCCACCCTACACCCCTACAAATGCAGCAGCCTGCACCTAAAATCTATCTATAATGTATGATTATTACACAATTTACATAATTATTAATCTATTAAATAATTAATATTAAATGAAAAGGTAATTGTAAATTAATTATTACCTCATCAACACCCTACACCTCTATAAACATAGCAACCTGCACCTAAAATAATTACTAAAGTAAATCAGTATTACATAAAATACATTATTAATATCTATCATATACTTACTTTAAAAGTATAACTTATTACTGAATTAACTCTCCTCCCTATCCCCTACAATCATAACAACCCGCTACAACACTTTAAATTACTATTAGCAATTAAATAAAAAATTCGAAATCAAATTACAAACTATTTTTATAAAATGTCAATAACAATTATACAAACAATAGTAACACATAAAATTAAAATATAAACTAAAACACATTAATAGAATAAAAATCAATATTATTGAAAAACAATATTAACAACAATGATATTCTTAACAGCGATATTACTTACCTGAAAAAACAATGGGCCTGATTACGATGGCGGGCGGACGTGGAGAATGCTCAACATAGTGTCAGGAGTCCCACAGGCCAAATTATAATCGACCGCCATGATGGTGATCGCATTGTACCATGTTTTCCATGCTAGCTGCAGCACCCACCGCAATGGAAACAAAGGATATTTTACATATCCCTGTACTACGTGACAGGCACTTGGTACAGGGATATGTAGGGGGCACCATAGGTGCCCTGCAACACCCAAATGAATGGGCCAGGGATGAAGGTGAGGACCCTAATGTCCATCTCCACCAGCCTATCCAAGGTGGGTAAATGACCATGGACAGGCTGGCAGGGATGGACCATCCTAATCCCTATGGTGGTGCCTGGCACGCACAGCCACCATTGTAGGGATCGGAGTTCCCTCTGGTGGGAGCCTGTCGGATCCGTGGCGGTTGGTCTCTCTGACCGCCACCCCTCCACCTGCCATTAAAATGTGGCAGGCGGTAAAGCTGCTTAGGAGGGTGGGGAGACTGCCACTGACAGCCTGTCGGTGGCAGTCTTCCTGCCATCCTAATCAGGCCCTATATTCTTGACAGCAATATTTTTGCATCACGACATATTTTTCTAATACCAAATCTTTTTGCCGATATTTCTCTCTCCCGATATTTACAACTCAACATTTTCTCCAAATACCATTCAGATTTTGCCTTCATGTGGATAGTGCAAACAGTCTGCTTCCATGCCATAAAAAATAAATTGCTTATTCATGAACAGAAAGAGGTGAAGGAGATACCACTTTGAAGTGTCTCACTTACCCTCCTGAAAGATCCTATCGCAATGATGTTGTTTTGTGACATGCTCTAGTGCTCCAATCGCCTATTCTATTTCAGTGTTCTCTTCTTTCTCCTGATGAAAAAAATACATGTATTAATCCCTTAGGATGATGATTGCTCAGCATTACAGCCTCTCCACCTGATTCATGCTTCCATGAAAACCTACAATAACAATTTATCTTTATTTAAGTTAAATTTAGTAAGGAATGGAATCAAAAAGGGTGACAAATTTAAGCTAACAGGAGAAAAGCATAAGGTCTAGGGTAAAAGGAAACATATGCTATGTTCTTCTCAATCCGGGAAAGAGGTAATATGGGCTTTCACAAACTATAGGTAATATATACACTAACATTTATATAGGGCGTCAAACACATTATACACGTGAATGTTGTGCTGTTGTATAATTATAATGTATTTAAAATTACACACCATAATTATTCAATGTATTGTAACAAAAACAGACACTTCACTTCAATCACTACACTTCACTCAGGAACTACCAGGGACAATCTAGCCTGTGTTTAGTCAGAATAGTATTTTCATTTTAAACATGCACCTGCTGCTCTGGTGAGCCATACAGATGCCTGTACAGGGGCAGGACCTCAGTAGCCAGTATCTCCATCTTCTCTGGCTAGAAGTATGGGCCCTGTCTCCTGCTTTGCCTGGCATTATGGCTCCCAGAAGTTGAAAACAGAAGCAAACGTTGAGGAGATGTTGTTGGTAGCACTGTTAGGAGGTGAGTGAGCTTTTTTTTAAATGCTGCGTACATCTACATGAAGTGTGAGAGCATCAACAGAGACAGACACATCCATTGGCTTTCTTACATTGCTTTCACACATGTTAACCTATGGCTGTGTCCGTCATGGAGTTTCACACTCACTAGGCGGTCAACCTCCGCCGACTACCGTATCATAAGACATGTTCTGATGGTGAGGTCAGGCGTCCGCCATTTTAGATTGTGAAATAGTCCATTTGTGAATATTGAGTGTATTACCACCACCCAAAATGGTGGCTACTTTGTTTACACATGCAAAATACTAATGTTCTTTATTTGTTTTGACAAAAAGAGCATAATGTGGTGCTGTACTGTGGTTTAATGCAATAGTTGCGCAGTTTTGTATACACTTCTGTTGACAGAAGTATATATTATTTACACATTTATTTTTCACAAAAATAGAAGTAACAAAATGTAAATAATGTTGTGTTTAAATTATGTAAAAAATATTTTTGGAAAACTAAAAGAAATGTGTGTTTTATTTTCAAAATATGTTTGCAAAAATTGATTTCTTTTTTAAACATTTAAACGCAGACATATGAACCCAGGGAGAGTGAGGAGACTACAGCCTCAAGTTCCGAGACCCTTTCCAGACCTTGCCACTATGGAAGAAATGTATATAATCAAAAATTCCAATTAAATAGGCAAAATATTCTTGATTTATGTCATCAGCTGGAGCCAGATCTTCTGCCTTGCAATAGGATTCCCATAGCATTAACACCAATAGTGAAATTAATGGCAGTACTCCATTTGTTGGCCACAGGATCATTCCAATACACTATTGCAGTATGTGGTGGAATGTCACAACTAACTTTCAGTGCTGTTCTACAAGAAGTTCTTTCTTCATTGTTGAGACACATTAACAGCTTCATACAGTTTCCACGAAATGAGGATTATGCCAAAGTGAAGGGAGATTTATATGGTTTGGGATGCCTACCACATGTAGTTAGAGGAATTTAGCCAGCATATATTGCAATACCAGTCTTTGAATTATTTTTGGTGGATTTTACTCAACAAAACAAATTACAATAAAACAGGATGGGAACAACACAAAACACTTTAAAAAGTAAATCATGGTGAACGAAACCATTACTGGAAATTCCACATTGTTTGAAAGCCAAAGTAAAATATAGAACTGGCATCAAAAAGACAAATGTGTCTAGAAAATAGTCTACAGACTGGATGGTAGTCATACACTGGAGAAAATTATGTTCTGTGTCTCTTGCTGGTGGTGTTCTTGCCATCCTCTCTTGGAGGTCCAGATAAATGTCCCCTCCTGAGGGAAACTTCTGGATTCAAAGTTGCAGGGACTGAGATGGGTGCAGGTGTTTCCTTTTGTGGCAGGGCCTCACGTTCTGTGGATGAGACAGATGTAGTAAGCCCAGATGCTGTTGGAAAAGAGAAATGGAATGGTGTTATTGGAAAAGCCCTGTACATATGGGTGAAACAATTCTGCAGGTTCCCAGTAAGGGAGCCCACATTTGAGTTTTGATTGTCCATCTGAACATTGTGACCCTCTGCAATTGCTTCATCTCCCATAGCTCAGTAAAGACCTGGTCCGTCATGTCTTGGGAATGATTAATGGATCCCAAAACTCAGTCGACAGTGGCCTGGGTGATAATGAACCCAGTGTAATCACTTTGCTGGCCTACAGATTCCCTCCTGTGACGCCTACTCCCACTTCCCTGTGCCTTTGACCCACTGAGGCCCATCCCACTGGTTCCAGGCTACACCGGAGGCAGTGGTGGTGGTGAATCACCAGCAGCCAGGACTGGGGGACAGAAGACTGGGATGATGCTTCTTTGAACAGATGAAGTGGAAATATCAAGAGACTGAGCTGTGGTAGCAGCTGTGGTGGGAGGTGTAGGTGTGGGCCGAGTGAGACTCACTGTAGCTGTTTGCCCGGACAGACCAGATGGACCTGCCTGCACCTCATCATCCAGACTTGCAGGAGTGGATTCACCACTGAATGATTATTCCTGGTCTGGAGTGGAGGTATTCTCCTTAGAAATAGCAGATGGTTGTCCACGTACTCTGGGTGTTGGACCTATTATAATAACAACAAAGATGTAAAAAATCTAGATTATACATCAAGTGATTTAGAAGCAAACAATGAGGCAACCTAAAAGAAAAAAAGTGAATTAATATAATGAATATACCTTTCAGCAGTATTTTGAAAAAGCTGTTTAAATTACACACAAAATTACTTCTAAAAAGCAGGTAAACTGAGATCTTGAAATGGAAAAAAATTTGGGAAGTATACATAACGCTAGCAGGGTGAAAATCCTAATATTAAACAACTTATAAGGATAAATAGCATTAGGCACCATATAAACATTGCAGAGTATATTTATTATCAAAACAACCTAAATATAGCATACAACATAACATACATTAACATTTTTAGACAACCTACTTTGATTTGTGAAACAAATACCATCAATTCAATAAAACAACAAGTAAGTGAGCGTCAACATACAATATTAAACAAAAACGGACATTTTAATCATAGCATAAAATAGAAATGATAAATACATGACACTTTGACATATGTGAAGATATGTAAGAAAAGAGAGAATGACCATAATAATATTGCAATATTATTTTCACAAAAGAAAAGCAAGGCATTGTGTGAGTTGTAGTACTTCTAATTACACATTAACAACACTTGCAGAATTGTAAGTTGAACATACCTAGTAAAATATACAATATTAAACAAAAACTGACATTTTAAAACATAGCATAAAGTAGAGATGGATAAATACAACACATATTAACAATGAGTAAAACAAGAGAAAAAACAGTATTGCTACAATTTATTTTTTAAAATATTGGAACAGATGTATAAATGGGTTGATATGTTTAAAAAAGGTGCAAAACACGTTAGTAACAGTTAAATTAAAAGCAAAAAGGACATTTAGGTTTATTGGCACATTCACAAGTAGACCTTACCAGTCCCCACTTCACCAGGTATACCTGTAAAGCCATTGGGATATAGGATCTATAAGACCTTCTCCTCCTTGGGAAAATGTTGTAAGGGGAGGCTGGGATAACCACAACCAGTCCTCTGGACCTCTAGATTATGCTTGGATGCCAGGGAATGTACTCTCCCCCACAGGTCATTCCACCTCTTCCTTATTCCTCCTGTGTGCCCAGGTTGTTTGCTTCAGCATTCAACAATTCTGTCCTACATTTGTCTGTTCTGAGCTATAATTGTAATTTGGACTTGGGCTCCAAACAATTGTGGCTCTACTCTTATAATTTCATCCACCATGACTGACAATTCTCCCTCAGTAAAACTTGGATTTCTCCTCCCTGCCATTTTGAAACAATAAACCTAAATGATTGTAATAACCCCCAAGCTAATTAATTAAAAAGAGAAAAAATGAACAAGAAACAGAGAAAGCTAAAAAAAAGCCTGACTTGACTGAAAAAGTGCTCAGGAACAATATTGTGCTGCAGTGGAATGGCAAAGAAATATAGTTTGAAATGGAGTGTCTTTTATGGTGTGGAATGCAGGTGCAAACAATCAGCCAAAACATATCAGGTGTGTGATTCAAGCACCCATCCAAAAGCCACAGCACTAGTATAATGTTGAAAGCGTTCTGTAACAGAATACCTCCTTGCGCCACTAGGACAACGCCAGTACAACTGTGAAATTTAAGTAGGCTCGGCGGAATTCCATCACTGTGATGGCGATGGAGTAATGTTAACCAGCAGATTAGTCACCCACGTTAACAGTGGTGAGCCGCTTACATGATGGAAAACACACTGTCAAAGCGGACGGTGGATCACCCAGCCCACATCTAAATATGGTGCGAGGGAATTGGTCAGCTCAACAGAGTACTTGTGAATTCCGCCATGGAGGCATAACAGAGGTCCTGCCAAGATCTAAATCAGGCCCTTTATCTCTTATCTTGGACCCTGGAGTAACATACTACTTGCTGTAAAGCGCGTCAGGGCCTCATCAAAGGTAGTAAGTGCTATATAAATACAATTTACAAATGCAATTGCAATTAATTACAATTACAAGGACACCACCTAATTTCGTATTCTCTTAGAGAGAAATTCAATGTCCTTCATGAAAACTTCTGTGAAATGCTTCTGATCTGTCTTGATGTCAAATTTACTACCTCACACATTTCCACAATCTATTTATGGCCTAATGTATACCTAACACCTCTTTTTCAATTATGGAGTAATTCAACTCCACACCTCTGAGGCATCTTGATATAAAAAGTAGGGTACATTCAACCAAACCAGAATTTTGCTGAGGCAGCTCCAAAAACCTACGCCTGGGAAGCATAAGCGAGGCGCAACGAGGCGAAATACCTTTATTTCTTCTTGTTTTTTCATTTTGCAAACATAGAAAGAGGAAAAAGCCTCTTGTGATTGTTTTTGTGCAGGAAGGTGTCCCTTCCTGCTCAAAAACAATGATCCCTGCAACACAGGCACCCTTACACTATGGTGCAAAGGTGCCTGCATTGGCTAATGGTGGCCCATTGTGTGCCAGCACAGGGGAAAAGGACAAGAATGCGCTATATCTGATTGATACCGCGCATTCCTGCTCTTTTCTTTTGCCACAGGACAGCGCAGCAGGCAGGCCTGCGGTTCTGCCCTATGGCAAAAATTGTAAATAAGACCCTAGGTGCTTTACTCAACATTTGCTTAAGGGCTTTAAACATCATCATCATAAAACTTTATTTCGATTACATAGATCTTGAAAAATAAATGTCTATAGGTTGCACATATACATAAAAACAATCATAAATTAAGAATACAAATAGTAAAAATACAGGACTGCAGCAGGTAGCCCATTGGCAACATGATACAACATCACTATAGCGGACATTTCCCTATGTAATCATGTAGTTACATCTCTAAAAAATGATCCCATAAATACACAATTTTGCCTAAACAAACATGCATACTATTAATGTTTAAATAAGCAGCGTAAACAAGGTTGGCGACCCCAGCCACACATAAGTATTTAGAAAGGGGAGGGCCTAACTCACTTTCACAGTCTGTACTCCCTCGAAATAAGACACCTTTCTTCAACAGACTCCTCCTGTTTTTGCATTTATCAGCAACGTTTGTAATGCACTTGTTGCAATATTCACACATACCTAAAGGCATATACACTTTATCTTTGCTGCTCAGAATAGGCATGTCATTTATAGCCCTGATCAAATCACCTTTAGGTTCAATAACTCTTGTAGTGATTTTATGTCCTAGAGCCTCAATTTCAGTCAGATGGAATTGACACTTTTCAGCTTTTAACAGAAGGCCTCTATACCTCAGCCATGATAATATTCCTTGCACTATCTGACCATACTCATCTACATTCTTGCAGAAGATTAACACATCCTGCTGGTATGTCTTAATACCTGGTACTCCTTTCAACACATTCTCCATAGCCATTTGAAAAACAGACTCTGCAGATATTAACACAAAAATCATTCTTCAAAACCTAAATGCACCAAAAAGATTAAACAAATGCTGCCAGTCTAGTTATTTCACAATCGCAATTTGATTTGGTGATACCCCGAGGTTAAGTCCAAGGTTAAGAAACATGAAGCACTTTTTATCACAGACATTTCTGATAAGTTGGGAAGAGGATAATGATCTACAACCATATTCTTGCTTAATTCACACAGATCCACACATAGGCCCCGATTCCGATATCGGAAGACCGGTGTCCGTCTGACATCAGTTTGGAACTAGAACTGAATGACCTCCTGTTGTTTGTTCCAGTCCAGGAAGTAGGATGTGACCGAACCCTGTTTTGACGCAATCCTATTTACAATGGGAGCATGCATTCCAAATGGAATGCATGCTCTCATTACAAAGAGCAGAGGTGCAGTTCATCCCTGAACCCCATGGTAGGCACCTCAAGGTGCCTGCCACCGGGTGCAGGGATCAACAGGGGGGCACCACAGATGCCCCTTAGGTGGCCTTGCAACCTGCTGGAGGCCCCCAAAGAAAGATTCCCAAAGCCTTTCTGTGTCAGAAAGGCTGGCACAGAAAGTCAGTGGGAAGCTGCCATTGTAATCCCTTGGACAGAAAGAGCCGGCCGAAGGATTACTGCAGGCTTTCCAAATGGCAGACGGGCTCTCCTAGGCTGCTGGAGGCCATTCGGAAAACCGATTTGGATTCCCTTCCGACCGACCCCATAAAAATGGGTCAGTTGGAAAAGAATCCGAACTGGCAATTCCGATGCATCCCAACTGCACGGAATCAGGCCCGTAGTTTGGCCTCAATGATGGCTTTACTTGTCATAACAACATGAGCCCGCCACTCAGTCGCTTCCACCTCTTCTTTTATTCAACTCTTTTGAAGTTTTTGAAGTTCATTGAACATTGCTTCTCTCACTGACATGGGTACATTTCTGACCTTCCCAACATGAGGTACATAGCCTTCTTCTTTAACTTACTGTATGGACATAGCCCTTCAAATAGCCCAACTTTTCTTGAAATATGTCCGGGAAATCTTTCTCATATTCGGAGAGACACTCATTCACCTGCTCTACCTCTTCTATACCATCTGTCTGTTTTAACCTATCAATAACTTTCACTCTCAAAACAGATGTTGCATTGGGGTCAAGATAAACCTTCAAGTCCCTTTGGTGAAACCATCTTATGAAGGAATCCCTTCTAACTGAGATGTACATTTTCCCAGAGGTACACCTTTCTTTAAAACATATTCATCCTAGAAAATAACATTACCTTGATAGGAATACCACCATAGCCTTTTGGTCATATGTCAGGATTAAAAACATTCACTTTGCCCTTCAATTCTTTCTAGGAACTGTCCTTAAGTATCAACGTTATTTTGCCCCAGAATCATACAGTCACATTTTTTATCTGTACTTTTTATGTAGCTCATTGCATTCTCTGTCTTATAACTTGTAGAACTATCTCATCACATGTAGACTCTTCTGCTTCAATATAAGTAACCTCCCTAACTTTCTTGCTCCGAGAACCAGCTTTACAGAGTTTGTGAAGTACTCCTTCTTAACGCACACTTTGCATACAGCCTTCCTCCCTGGGCAATCTTTGTAGTTTGCCATATGCCGATACGCACCACACCTGAAAGAGCTGCCTTGAAATCCCTTGCTATTTTTTGCCTGACCCCATTGCTATGTGTTTCCTATCACTATTATACTTTAAGTTGCCAATATGATGAGAATTATTGCTCACATCCGTTCTTATTTCCTTCCCACAGGCTTGACTCTGTTCACATGACTTAGCTATGTCAACGACCTCAGTAAACAAGGGATTATTTGTCAAATACTTTTCTTTTACTTCTCCAAACTACACCCCAACATAAACTGGTCCCCAAGATGTTCCTTGTTACTGTTACCAAAATCCCAAGTTGAGGCAACTTGGTTATGTACTCCTACGATTATTCATGTTTCTTTTGCATGCTCTAGAGAGATACCAAAACTGTATCTCTCTAAAGCAATCATAACCCTGGGAAGAAAATGTGAATCCCGTTTTTTTAGATAAACTTTATACTCATTCACCCCAACCACATCTCCTGGTGACAACTAAGGTAACTGTTCAAATATCTTGTTGTCCTTCCGGATCTATACAATGCAAAATTAAAGTTGTATTTAATCTGCACTCAAAGACGTCGCACAACCCCTGATATAATATGAGAAAACCATTTAAAATGTTCCCCATTGTAACACTGGTTTACCATGGCTTGTCAAAAAAAATGGTGGAGGTGTAACATTCTGATATCAGTTAATATCCAACAGGTACAGAGTTTTATTAAACAAGACTCCTGCTCCGTTATCTGAATAGAAATCTAAAATACTCCAAAATCCAATTTGATACAGAACTAGGCAGCCCAAAAGAGAAAGCATTACAGCATACAGACACTTTCAACTTTGGAAGCCCATTATAGTAGCAAGACAATCAGCAGAGCCTTGCAGTATCAGATATGAACACACTGCAATGTCACTAAGAGGCTAAGTAATCGTCTGGTGGTATCAGTTGTGAATATGTCCACTTATCGATCTCAAGTAGACAAGCCTTTTGACCACAGACTTACCTACTAAAATGGTGAGTAGGACATTTTCCTCACTATAGCCATATAGCAGGTCTCTTCATTTATCTAATTAAAAATGGCTAATGATTTTTCAATTACAAAACGCTCACAATGCTGATTCCGGGTTCCAGTTGAATAGTAGTACACAATTACAGTGTGGAAAAGGTACTTAAAAGATGCAAGGCTACAACGCCAACATCGGGATACAAACCATCATGGTCACATTGAATTACACAATGAACAGACGTAGACTTCAGTAATGTGAGGACGCCCCAAAGCAATTTGGCGTTGAAAAGATGCAGAGTTTATGATTCAGGAACGATCCTAAAGCAAGGTGATGAGATTGTGTCAATGAGCAGAATAGCCATGAACAACAAGCCGGTCAACCACAAAAAGCTTGATCCACCATTGACACACAGTAGGTGTATGAGAAAATTGCAACGGATGCGTAGGTTAGTTAATTTTGCTTTTTCTATTCCAAACAGCATGACAATGAGACATCTTGATGATAGGACCAGTCAAAACAGCAAAATCCACATAACGATAACAGACAATACTCAGAGGAAATACCACACTTGAAGGGCCAACTCTTACTGCAAGGGACCAGAGAGTCATGCTAGAGAAACACTTAAGTCTTCCAAAGAGGAACTATAGTCCCACAGCCAAAGTTAGGTTCTTTGAAGTTGGAGAGGGGTTCATTTGTCACTCAGCCAGCAAAGCGTTCATACCGCTTCTTGAAGCTCATATCACTTCTTGATGTTAATGGACCCTTGGCTCAGGTCTCCTTGGTAATTTGTTGACTCGCTTGCTACTTCTAGAGCCACTTCTCTAGCCTCACCGTCCACTCATTAAACACAACTACTTGCTCACACGCATATTCAGGCACAGTCCTGCACATCAGTGCCATAAACCAGTGCAAGGCCAGGAGTAACACTGCTCTATTAATCGCTTCACATTACAGAGCAGTGTCACCTCTGGCATCATGCTTTGTAGTTAGTTAAAAGGAAAATTGCCATCCCTGTGACAGAATGGTCAAGGGCTTACTGGAGCACCATCATACTACCAGTCTGAACATGACAAAGTCACTTGTTCAAAATGCTCTGTGAACCCCACTCCAAGTGATGACAAAAATGAACACACACAAGACACAAAACACTCACAAGCAGTGCATGAGAATCCAGCAGTTCAATGATTAATTTATACAACTACACATGCACCACAGTAATACCAGAACTACAGTGTGGCAGTGACTCTACGCAAGTCCCTCTAAGATCCAATCAGTATCAAATACATACTGATGGGCGGCTGCAATGAAGGTTGCCCCAACCTTGACTCTGCTGATCCACCCTGATCCCAACTGGCAATACTTCACAGAGCTCTACGTGCATATGTCCGTGGGAGATCGAGTCCTCACCCACAAGAGGTGCCCCCCAGGTCCTCGACCTTGACTGGTGCAAGAGTGTACTTTTTCCCCTTGATGAACTGCAATGTGTGAACCTAGTGCTGACAGATAAGATCCAGAAAAAAGATCCAGAGGCTACCATGCAACCGCTACTGACCCCACTGTCATCGTCAAGGCCCTACTGGGCAGCCAACTTCTTTTTTCCGGTTTGTGGATAGCTTCGGACTCCTCTCAAGAATCAAGGATCCCGCTGGACTTCGCCTGTCTGCTGACGTCAAGCCCAACACCGGATCCAAGCTGCAGAGATCCCCACCGATAAGTCCTGTCTACGAGAACCAGAACCAGAAATGCTTCTAAGTGCAAAAGTAAAAGGCCTTACTGGGACCTATCAAGCCCCTATATCTGACTGTGGTCAGCCTGAAACTTTGACTTTGGCCTGGACCCCCATATCCGAGGCTCATAGAGTACCCCTACAAGTGAAAAGGAGCCATTTCTAAAAATTTTGAAGTGAATTGCAGAGATTTATGAAAACCTTTGAAAAATCATAACTCTGGTTCCCTTCATCAGATGTTTGATGTTTTGGTCTCTTTTTAAAGATAACAATATATTAGTATACTGTAGTGGGATTATTATTATGTTGCATTTTAGACTTATTAACTGCTTTGGGTTCTGAGATTTGCTTTACATTTATTATCCTTTGAATTCAGCTTGACTGCTCTGTGCTACATCTATTTAGGACTAAGCTCAGGTGTAAATTAAAGGTGAAACATCCATTAGAATGCAGTCATTACAACGACCTACCTTTACAATGCAACTGTTACAATGTAACTGTATTTACATCGCATGCCATTACAATGCATGCCATTACAACGCATGTCACTACAACGCATGCCATTACAACGCATACCATTAAAACGCATGTCATTACAATGCAATATAAGATAAATAATGGAATTTATTTTAGTAATGTGGTGGGTATGTGTTTTGGGGTACATGGGGATAGTAATTTTTACCCTTACATTATCCAACACTTTTCCTACTGTTGCACTCACTAGAGTGGGAATAGTAATTTTTACCCCTAGGCTATCCAACACTTAGTAATTTTACCCCTGCACTTTTCAACACTTACCCTACTGTTGCACTCACTGGAGTGGGAATAGTAATTTTTACCCCAACACTTACCCTACTGTTGCCCTAAAAGTATTATGCATTGTAATGGAATGTGTGGTAATGGTATTTTTAAAAAATGCTTTGCAATGGCATGCGTTGTAAAATCATGCAATGTAATCGTAGTTGTGATGTAAAGACTGCGTTGTAAAAGCATGCGTTGTAATTGCATGTGTTGTAACATCATATATTCAAATTAAAGCAACCTAACAAGACCTGATACAGAGTAGTGAAATTATTACTTGATAAGGTCTCACAACCACCCCGACTAATAATCCATATTCTCACAATGTTTTTCTATTTATGGCTGCCTTAAGGAAGAAGACACTGGCCTGTCAAATGATTTGTGATTTGGAAAATTAAGCGGGGTCAACACTATAAGGGTGCTTTCAGTTCTTTCCTTCTTACCATTCATTGCCAATTCCTTTGTGTTGAAGTAAGGCATGTGCAACCTTTTTTAGAGAATATCCACTTTGTGACTTTACATAGGTGTTCTAGGACATTTTCAAGTTTTTAATATTGCATTGCCAAAATTTCAATACAGAATATCGACTTCCACAGCCTTGAAGGTAAGTATATATAGGTAAGATATACATTTATTTTATCTTCACTGCACGTATACACATATAGAAGCTATAGGAGTTAATAATAATGAATCTGTAACTAAATTTATATGCTTACTTTCACAAAATAGTCATAGCCAGTATTCAGAACTTAATATTTGTCAGAGTGGCATTACCTACCTTGATGTTGTGGCATGAAGACTTTATGTACTTTATCAGAATTCTGCCAAATTAGGTGGCAATGCTATGCCACTTTACGGCAACCCACTGAATTTTCATCTCTATTTAATTGTGCTTTTACCATATTGTTGCACATGGTGCACTGTTTTTTGGCTTTACTCAGTTTCATGCAATCCACTTTATTTTAGAGCACTTCACTGTATTTCTTCTCACTTTATGGCAGTGTGCACCACTAACAGATTATGTTATGGGTGTTAAGGGGCAGGAGGAATTAGTGTAAGTTAATGTAGAATTGTGGAGGTGATCAAATGTTATAACTTTAAGACAATACTAGGCTGGTGTTACTTCTCCCCCCCTATGCTAAGCCTTTTTTTTTGGCTATTTGGGGTAGTTCACGCTTAGCCCCATGTAACGTTTTGTTCACATAAGGTATACATGCCAAGTTTGTGTCCTTTTCTTCTAACACCCTGAGAATTCTAAAGGTACCCAGGGTTTGTGAATACCACTGGAGGGGATCTAGAAATTTGCAAAATACAGACAAATTATTTTTTGGGCGGGAAAATAGGGGGAAAAGTGCTGCAGAAGAAAGTGTCTGTTTTTTTCCTTGCAAATGGTATCAACAAAGGGTTTGTGTTGTTGAAATCGCCATCTTCTCAGCTTACAAGGACAGGCAGACTTTTGTCAGAAAACTAAAATTTGCTTCACAGTTTTGGCATTCAACTGGGACATAGCCTATTTTTACTATTTTTTGTGTTTTCAACCTGTTTCCAGTTAGTGGTAGAAAAGGGTGTGAAAGCAGTTATGGATCACTGAAAGCTATATATTTCAGAAAAGTAGACAAAATTCTAAATTTATCAAGTGGTCATTTGTATAGATCTTTCAAGGTTTTCCTATGGAAACTACCAGTTGAATAAACAAAATATTGAACTTGATTTGAAAAAAAAGCCATTTGTGCAAACATTTTCACCTGTAACTGTAAGTATGGCAGATTAAAAAAAATATATACAGAAAGGTTGGCTTGTCCCTTTTGGTTGTGGTGATACATAGAACTTGTAGGTTCACCAAGAACCCGAGGTAACCAGAGCCAATAACTGAGCTGCGCCTTGCAATGGGTTTTCATTGTGCACCGGATATATAGCAATTAATTTGGTAAAATATAAAGAGTGAAAAATAGGTATAAAGGACACCTATGTATTTCCGAAATGGGAACAAAATATAGAGTTTAGAAGAAGTAGCTATTTGCACATCTCAGAAATTGTGGGTACCCATACTAGCCTGTTAATTAGAGGACATTTGTGGCTTCTTTTTTACACATTGCCTTACATTTGGAAGGCAGAAATGCATAGAAAGTCAATAGGTAATAACACTTGTTATACAATTCTGTGTTTCCCTAAGTGTCCTGATAAAAATTGTACCTCACTTCTGAGGGCAACGTGGGCACATCACATTTTTCTAGTGAAAACTGACCCTTTTCTCGCAATGTGTCTAACTGTAGATTTTGGACCTTCTGTCAGCTGGCACCTGGAGAAACCTAGCAAACTTGTAAAAGTTTTAAAGCTAGACTTCTTGGGGAATCCAAGATGGGTGACTTGTGTGGCTCTCACCAGGTTCTGCTACCCAGACTCCCTTGCAAACCTTAAACTTTGAAAAAAAACACATTCTCCTCACATTTCTGTGAAGGAAAGTTCGAAAATCTGCGGGGTGCCATAAACTTCCCAATACAAATGGTACCTCACTTGTGTGGGTAGGATTATTGCCAATGACAGGAAACGGCCCAAAATGCAACAAGGGCACATCACATTTTTCAACTTAAAACTGACCATTTTTCGCAATGTGCCGAGCTGTGGATTTTGGGCCCTAGCTCAGTCATCACCTAGGGTTATCTAGCAAACCTGTACATTTTTGAACCTATACAGTTTTGAAAACTAGACATCCAGGAAAATCCAGGATGGGGTGACTTGTGTGGCTCTCACCATGTTCTGTTACCCAGAATCCCCTGCAAACTTCAAACTTTGTAAAAAAAACCATTTTCCTCACATTTCTGTAATGGAAAGTTCTGGAATTTGTGGGGAGCCACAAACTTCCACCCACCCAGCATTCCCTCAAGTTTCCCGATAAAAAGGGTAGGCCTAGTGCTTGCAACAGGAAACTGACCAAAATGTAATGTGGCACATCACATTTATACAGTGAAAATGGGCCCTTTTTTCTCAATGTGTCTAGATGTAGATTTGAGACATAGCTTAGCGGCACCTGAGGAAACCTAGCAAACCTGTACATTATTTACAACTAGATATCCAAGGAAATGCAGGATGTAGTGGCTTGTGTGGCTCTCACCAGGTTCTGTTACCCAGACTCCCTTGCAAACCTCAAACTTTGTCAACAAAAACACAATTTTCCTCACATTTTGGGTTGGAAAATTCTGGAATCTGTGGGGAGCCACAAACTTCCATCCACCCACCTCGCATTCCCCCAAGTCTCCTGATAAAAATGGTACCTCATTTGTCTGGGTAGGCCAAGTGCCTGTAGAAGGCAACTGCCCAAAATGCATCATGGGCACTTCATATTTATCCAGTGAAAACTGACCCTTTTTTCGCAATGTGTCTAGCTGTGGATTATGGACCCTAGCTCAGCCGGCACCAGGGTAAACCTAGAAAACCTGTACATTTTTGAAAACTAGACATCCAGGGAAATCAAGGATGGGGTGACTTATGTGGCTCTCACCAGGTTCTGATACCTAGTATCTCTTGCAAACCTCAAACTCTGTAAAAAGAAGCACATTTTCCTCACATTTCTGTGATGGAAAGTTCTGGAATCTGTGGACAACACCAAACTTCTACCCACTGAGCATTTCCCCAAGTCTCCCACAAAAAATGGCTCCTCACTTGTGTAGGTAGGCCTAGAGTCTGCAGCAGGAAAGTGCCCAAAATAAATCGTGGAGACATCAAAATTACCTACCACAAAACAACATGGTTTTGCAAGGGTGGGGGCACCTGGGTTTTTGGCCCTGGGTTCAGTGGCGATCGACCAAACCGAGACAGTTCTGAAAACTAGACACCCAGGGAAGTCCAGGGAGGTATGGCTTGCATGGGTCCGCCAATGTTTTTATACCAAGAATCCCATGCAAACCTCAAATTTATCTGTAAAAATCACATTTTCCCCACTTTTTGTGTAGAATCGCCATACCGGCACAAATGGCCTACCACACAGTATTTATCCTTGATCTCCCAATAATAAATGATACCTCACTCGTGTTGGTGTCCAATGCAGAATCGCCTGAAAACATATCTTTTAAAAAAAAAATAGCACTTAGAGTTTGCTGTGTTATCCCCTCAATCCCTATGTTTTTGGCTCTTACCAGTCGCGGTGTGCGCTGACATGATCAAAAGACTTGGAGGGAGCTCGGGGGGGCTCGGTGTGCAGCGTAAGGTCTTCCACTGCCATCCCTTATAGGGGCAACTGGAAGGGCGGTACACAGGGGGAGCACCAGCCCTTTCCCTGTGGGTGGGTGCTAGGATGGCCAGGAGCCTACCAACGCACATGCCTACTGTGGGGTCAGATGGCTCCTGGCTGTCCAACACACGCAAGGGGTTAAACCTGCGCTCAAAGTAGCTATGACACAGACTGGAAATGCTTAACTTAGACAAGATGTATAAAGGATTTAGAAGCACTAAAACAGTTAAAAAGACAAACTCAAAGCACAATAAAATTGTCTCTCCACTTTATAAAAAAAGAGGTGGCCAGCAGGTCCTGGTCCCTTGGTTGTTGCTAGAGGGATTTGTGATTTGGAAAATGAAGCAGGGTCAACACTGTAATGGTGCTTTCAGTTCTTTCTTTCTTACCATTCATTGCAGTTCCGTTGTGTTGAAGTAAGGTATGTGCAATCTTTTTTAGAGAATATCCACTTCTTGAGTTTATATAGGTGATCTAGGACATTATCGAGTTTTTAATATTGCATTGCCAAAATTTGAATACAGAATAGCAGGTTCCACAACCATGAAGATAAGTATATATAGGTAAGTATGCATTCATTTTATCTTAACTGCACATATACACATATACAAGATATAGGAGTTAATAATAGTAAATCTGTAGATACATTTAGATACTTACTTTCACAAAATAGTCTTAGCCAGTATTCTGAATGTAATATTTGGCAGGGTGGCATCACCTACCTTCATGATGTGGTATGAAAGTCTTTATGTACTTTATAAGAATTTTGCCAAATTGGGTGGCAATGCTATGCCACTTTACGGTATTTCTTCTCACTTTATGGCAGTGTGCACCACTAATAGGTTAGGTTATGGGTCTTACGAGACAGGAGGAATTAGTATAATTTTATGTAGAATTGTTGAAGTGATCGCATTTTATAACTTTGAGACAATCCTAGGCTGGTGATGATAATGATCAAATAATACCAAATGGCAGCAGTTTCTACAGACAATGTAGAATTAGTTTAATGGTCTCAAACGAATTTTTATATTGTCAACTATATACCTTTAAACATTGTTGGATCAGCCTTCTTCAGCCATTGGCTTGTTTTACTCTGGAAACTTAGGGACATATTTATCATTAAGTCATTAGGGCAGTGCAGCAAGCCAGCTTGCTACGCTATGTGATAGGTCAGGAATGTGCCGTATTTAACATAATATGGTGCACTTCTGTCTTTTACCAGCACTGGTGCATAATGTTCTGCCTAGCGACAACCCAGGCACCTTTGCACCATGTGTCTGCATTGTAAGCAGGAAGGAAATGCTTCCTGCTCAAAAAATGTCCATGAGGCATTTTCCTCTTTCTATGTGTGCTGCAGAAAGTAGCACATATAGAAAGAAGAAAAAAAAAGGAGAAATAAAGATGTTTCTCCCCGTTACGCCTCCCCTGGGGATGTATAGCATTGTGACTCATTCCCAGGTCTACCAGTAAATCTGGAAATGCACCAAAATACATGGGTATTATGTGGGAACACCCTTGTACCACCCATGGAATGCCTCCCTGTGGCAGAGTAACACAATGCAGTTATTTGCGCTGCTTTTCGTTGCTCTAGATTTATCAAGTCACTGAGGGTTAAGCAAGGATGATTTGCATGGCTTGATAAACCTAAATTATGTGTTTCGTCACTTTTTCACCACATTGCATGGTACAAGGGTGATGCAACTCATTGATAAATATGGCCCTTAATCTACTGGTCTAAGACATGGTCAATTATTACTTGAATCAGCTCATAGAAGTATCCCATTTGTTTATGTTGGCTCTTTGGTTGTGTCCTTCTGATTCCACTGGAATTAATAACAGGCTATTTTATATTTGAAATCACACTCGGAATTTAACAATGTCCAAAACATCTGAAAAATGGATGCTATACAAAAAAGATTTGCTATATTTTATTTGGCATCCATTTTTCAGATGTTTTTGTTAGCACAGCTCACCAATGCTGCAGCATGTACTGCTGACTTATTATAAGCATGGTGGCCATCCTAGAACAGTATTCTATATACTCGAATAGTTGCACATTTCCAAGATGATTGCCACCTTTCTAATTAGCCAATAAATGACTTGGCAGGACTGTGACCCGAGCTCTGACATAAACAGCTGAAAAATGGACGATACACAAAATAAAGCAAACCTTTATTCTTCAGCATCCATTTGTCTGATGTTTTTTCAACATGTTAATACAATAGTGTAAGAAAGTGAATTAATAACTGGGTTCGTTAGTCCACCAGAAGTAGTAAAGTCACTAACCTGCTGAGTCTAGTCAAAGGGTTCATTATTTTAAACCTGAGATCAACCCCCAGACCCTATAGCTATGACACAAGAGTGGAACTGCTTAACATAGATAAGATGTATAAAGGCTTTAGAAACACCAAAACAGTTAAAAACTCAAAGCACAATACAATTCTCTCTCCACTTTATAAAAACAAAATTAAACCAAGAAAACATGAATCTAATAGGAGGAGCCAGAGTTAATAATTTTTCTAGATTTAAGTGGTAAAGGTGCCAAAAAGCACACAGTGCCAATGGTAGTCACTCACAAATGTACACTGTGCCAAGGAGCCAGGGTTGGACACATCAATCGGATTGGTTGGTCCTGGTGAAAGTCTGGCATCAAAAAGTCCCACTTCAGAAAAAGAATTTGTAATTTTTTGTGGCAAAGTGTTGATGTTTCTTCTAAGTCTCAAAGCAGACTGAGGCTTTGCACTTTTTTAGAAGAATAATCCTCTTTCAGGGGGCCACTGCTAAGAATATAGCTGCCGCTGTGGAACCAAAAGCTGGATACCTGATGCAAATTGTTCTAACTGGAGCTCTAGAGCTTTGGAGATTTCTTGATGAAAACTTTCAGTCACAATGCAGAATGGGACATAATTATTTTTTCAGAGGTGTAGGGACCTTCCAGCAGGACGAAGGTAAAATCCAATTCGATGGTGTGGAACTGTAGGTCTGATACTTTTTCCGATAGGTCCCCTGAAGCTCTGGATCTCTGGATAAAAAGTTTTCAAAATTTTCTACCAGTGCCCAATCATCCACAGGCTACCATTCTAAGGCTCCCAGGACCTCAGGGGAAACACTTAGAATCTCTCAGTGTGTCAAACAGAGCAGAGGTCAGAAGCAGCGTATAGCCCATGTCCAGGTGTTACTAGTTAGCTGGGTACTTCAAGAAAAGGCCACTGGCAGCATTTTGAGTCCCTGCAGCCACACATGAGCTTAGCCAACTGGCCTTTTGAGTTCACTTATTTGTTCTGGGTACAAGTGGGAGGAGATCCAGTCCTTCAGGTCTCCTTAAAGGTCTCAAACAGCAGACACAGTCCTTCTTCTGTTCTTCCACTGATCCAGAAAATGTTCTGAGGAGGTTGTCTTTGGCTGTCACCTTTATGGCTGGCATTAGCTAGTGAGTGGGGTTGACTCCTGACTCCACCCTAACCAATGGGGTAAAAGATCTCTACCCACTTTTTCAGACGTTCCTGTTTGGCCTACTGCAAGCAGTTTCTTCACCCTACAAAATCAATCAATCAATCAATCAATCACGACATTTGTATAGCGCGCTTGGACCCCGGAAGGGTCTCAAGGCGCTGGGGGGGAGGTGTACGTTACTGCTCGAACAGCCAGGTCATGAGCTGCTTCCTGAAGGAGAGATGGTCTTGGGTTAGCCGAAGGTGGATGGGGAGGGAGTTCCAAGTCTTGGCTGCCAGGTAGGAGAAGGATCTTCCTCCGGCGGTGGCTCTGCGGATGCGTAGTACGGTGGCGAGGGCGTGGCTGGTCGATCGTAGCTGGCGGGTGGACGTGTAGAAGGTCATGCGGTCGTTGAGGTACTTGGGGCCCAGGTCGTGGAGAGCCTTGTGTGCGTGGGTGAGGAGTCTGAACGTGATTCTCTTGCTGACGGGGAGCCAGTGCAGGTCTCTCAGGTGTCCGGTGATGTGGCTTTGTCGGGGGATGTCCAGGATGAGTCGTGCGGAGGCGTTCTGGATGCGTTGGAGTTTTTTTTTAAGTTTGGCTGTGGTTCCGGCGTAGAGGGTGTTCCCGTAGTCCAGTCGGCTGGTGACGAGTGCCTGGGTAACGGTCTTCCTGGTTTCTGTGGGGATCCATCTGAAGATCTTGCGGAGCATGCGCAGGGTGTTGAAGCATGATGAGGAGACGGCGTTGACTTGTCTGGTCATCGAGAGGGAGGAGTCCAGGATGAAGCCCAGGTTGCGCGCATGGTCCGTTGGTTTGGGAGTAGTGCCCAGGGCAGGGGGCCACCAGGAATCGTCCCAGGCGGAGGGGGATGATCCCAGGATGAGGACTTCTGTCTTGTCTGAGTTCAGTTTCAGGCGGCTGTTCTTCATTCATTCGGCGACGTCTTTCATCCCTTCGTGTAGGCTGGCTCTGGCGGTGGCGGGGTCGTTGGTGAGGGAGAGGATCAGTTGGGTGTCGTCGGCGTAGGAGATGATGTTGAGGTTGTGTTGGCGTGCGATGGCTGTGAGGGGGCTCATGTAGACGTTGAAGAGGGTTGGGCTGAGTGATGATCCTTGTGGTACGCCGCAGATGACTTCGGTGGCCTCGGATCTGAACGGGGGGAGGCGGACTCTCTGGGTTCTTCCGGAGAGGAACGAGATGATCCACTCCAGTGCCTTCTCTTGGATTCCGATGTTGCTGAGGCGCTGCACTAGGGTGCAGTGGCAGACAGTGTCGAACGCAGCAGAGAGGTCCAGGAGGATGAGGGCCGCTGTTTCCCCATTGTCGATCAGAGATCTGATGTCGTCGGTGGCTGCGATCAGGGCGGTCTCGGTGCTGTGGTTGGCCCGAAACCCGGACTGCGAGGGGTCGAGGGATCCGTTCATCTCGAGGAAGGCGGCGAGCTGTCTGTTGACGGTCTCTCGATGACTTTGGCAGGAAAAGGAAGGAGCAAGATGGGACGGTAGTTCTTGAGGTCGGTGGGGTCCACCGTTGGTTTCTTCAGGAGGGCGCTAAGCTCGGCGTGCTTCCAGCTCTCCGGGAAGGTGGCGGTGTGGAAGGAGGTGTTGATGATGTCCCGGAGATGGGGTGCGATGATGGCATCGGCCTTGTTGAAGATGTGGTGGGGGCAGGGGTTGGTGGGGGATCTGGAGTGGATGGTGTTCATCGTGCAGGTGGTGTCTTCGGTGCTGATCGGGGTCCAGTTGCAGAGGGTGGTGGTGGCAGGTGTTGGTTTGGTGGTAGGGTGCGTGGTCTGTGCGTCGAAGCTGTTGTGTATGTCGGCGATCTTGCGGTGGAAGAACAAGGCGAGTGAGTTGCAGAGGTCTTGCGAGGGAGTGATGTCGTTGTTTCTGGTGCTGGGGTTGAAGAACTCTTTGACGATGCTGAAGAGTTCCTTGCTGTCGTGGGCGTTGTTGTCCAGTCGTTCTTTGAGTGCTGTCTTCTTGGTGGCGCAGATCAGCTGATGGTGTTTGCGGGTGGCGTGCTTGAGGGCGGTCCTGTTGTCTGTGGTCTGGTCGAGCCGCCAGGCTTTCTCGAGGGTGCGGCAGTTCTTCTTGGAGTCCTTGAGTTCGTCGGTGAACCAGGGGGTTTTCTTGCTGCCGGGTCTGCTGGGAGGGTTCTTTAGTGGTGCGAGGTCATCGGCGCAGGCAGTCAGCCACTTGGTGAGGTTGCTGGCTGCTTCGTTGGGGTCCGTTGTGCTGGTGGGAGGGTTCTGGCTGAGGGAGGCGGTGAGCTGCTCGGCGGTGATCTTGCTCCAGCTCCGGCGAGGAACCTGTTGCGGGTGGTGGTGGGTCGTGGTTCTTCTGAAGCTAAAGTGGACGCAGCTGTGGTCAGTCCAGTTGAGTCCGGTGGAGTGGCTGAAGGAGATGTGCTTGCTGGATGAGAAGACGGGGTCAAGCGTGTGGCCGGCGTAGTGGCTGGGGGTGTTCACCAGTTGCTTGAGTCCGAGGTTGGCGACGTTGTCCAGCAGGGTGGTGGTGTTTCTGTCATTGTTGTTCTCCAGGTGGAAGTTGAGGTCCCCTAGGAGGATGTAGTCAACGGAGGGAAGGGCGTGCGGACTGATGAAGTCTGCGATGTCTTCGCTGAATTGTGTGCGTGGTCCCGGGGGTCTGTAGATGAGGGTGCCTCCGAGGGTGGTCTTGGGGTCGGTGTGTATCTGGAAGTGGAGGTGTTCGGCGCCGGTGAAGGTTTCGTCGGAGTTGGTCGAGATGCGGATGGTGTTCTTGTGTACGATGGCGATGCCTCCTCCCGTCTGGTTGACGCGGTCCCTCCGGGTGATCTTGTATCCGTCCGGGATGGCTATGGTGATGTCGGGCGCTGAGGAGGTGTTCATCCAGGTTTCAGTGAGGAAGGCGACGTCTGGTGCTGTTGCGTCAAGCAGGTTCCAGAGTTCGACTGCGTGCCTGTGGACGGAGCGGGTGTTAAGCAGGATGCACTTGAGGTGGTTGTTGCTGGTGTCTGGCTTGGCGGGAGCGGTGCCGGTCCGGAGGCAGGTGAATTTGCAGTCTTGGCAGGTGAAGGGTCTGTGGGTGCGTCTCGGGGTGGCTCGGTAGCAGGCGGGGTTCCGACCGGCGTTGAGTGCATTGAGGGTGGTTGGGTTGTATGTCCGTCGTGTTGGCTGGCGTTCTCGGGGGCCAGGGGTCCTGGCGCTGGGCGTGGCCCAGGCACGGACGGGTGCAGACGGGCTTGCCTTTGGCGTGCCTTCGGCGCACAATCGGCGCGCCCGCTGCGCATCAACGCTGCGCGTGGGCGTGGGCATCATAATTAAGGAGCCGGGAGGGTGGGTCAGCTGGGTGGCGGGAGCGGGGCGGCGAATGGGCTGGCAGGGGGCGGGGCCGCAGGGAGGCAGCGGCGGGAAAGTCTGGGGCAGGCGGGCGGCTCAGCGGCGGCTGGGTCGCTCGGGAGGCGGCAGGCAGGCAGGCAGGAGAAGGCTGCAAGCGGCGTCAGCAGGAGCAGGAGGGGCGACCAGGCCTTGTCACATCACAAAATTGAGATAAGCAACTCTTTTTTCCTTGTGCAGTGCCTGTGTACCCACCTGAAGGAGTTGCAAAGCTAATTAGCAGTCACCTTCTCTGTGGTCACTCAAAACCAATTCTGAGGATAGTCTTCATCCCACTGGGTTTATTGGCAGCCTGACTATGGGAACCAAGGCTGGGCCTTCCAAGGTGGTATCTAGCATTTATGTGTGCCAGAGCAGGCCCATTTGAAGCAAAATATTATCCTGGGCCCACCCAACTGGTCTTCCTGCTAGGAGAAGAAAACACCTTGCCATTCTCAGGTTATTGTCCCTGCTCTGGAAGCACTTGTCAAATTCTTTCACATCTCATTCAGTGCCTGTAGTGCTAATGCAAAATAACTTCTAGGAGTTTTAGGCAGTGTAATTGTAACTTTCTATATGTTACATTTCCCATATATTTAATAAACATTAGACTTCGTCATTAGATTGGGTTTTCAATAAAAATGATAATAAGTATCTGAATGGAGTATGAAGCTTGCACATGTCAAAAGTTATAAATTAAAGTGTATAATCTGTATTTTGAATTGTCCTATGTGGCAGGTATAGCCTGATCAGTGACAATATTGTTTTAGGCCTAGACACTGGGGTAATATGACATTAACAATGTTACTCTGGGTTCCACTCTATTGAGCTACCTACCTTGCGGGAAGCCAGGTTACCTAGGGATGACTTACTTAATGTTTAAAATCAGCATTTTCTACATGCCAAAATTGTGATTTTTACAGGTCTGTGCATCAGGGTTCAAGCTGCTGCCGTTAGGCTACACCAGCTAGGCTTCAAGCAATGTTTTCGCTTGCCAAACTAGTCTGTCACACTAAAACAAGATCTGAACTTTTACAAAAATTATCAAAGAATAGTAAAACAAGATTAATCTTTGTTTCCAAGTATTCCACATGTTACCTGACCATTAATAAATCATCAAAAAATATAGGAATTTTATAGGCTGAAAAATATTTTAGGACATATATGGGAAGAGCCATCAATTAAATGTCAGCATTCAAGAAATATCAAAGAAACAGTTACCAAAATGGTGTGCATCTTCCTTTTGAGAAAAGAAGTTTTAGAACTTTGTCCTGTCACAATTGAGTACATCGTAATAATGTAATTGCAGGAAACTGTGTTCTACATCATTACAAAGGGGAAAAGATTGCATGGAGACTGCATGACAACTGTAATCATAAAAATTGCATCTATTCTTTGAAATATCCTTATGTGAGGAAAGCAGAACAGAATTTGAAACTTTGGATATCTGAACATAAAAACACAACAAAATATGGTCTAATGTATCTGTTTGAGAAAAAAATCAATGATAGAAACATCAGTAGAAAGCAGTCTTTCTGAAAGGGAAACAGCAGGCAGTTTGAGCACTTTAAAAGAATTGATTGAAATAAACAGAATGTGGATATATGAACAAGAATAATACAGGATACTTTTACGAAGTTCCACCGATTCTGTCCACCAATCCTGGTGCAAAGAAAAATAAACAAGGGAAGTGAAAAACTAGGAGGGGACACGGCAAACCTCACGGTATCAATGATTGTATTTTGGCAACATGAGTCTCCTATTCAAGACATTGTTGTAGAGACTTGGGGCCCGATTTATAGCTTGGTGGGCAGGGTACTCAGTCACAAAGGTGACACAGTGCCCTCTCCACCAAACGGAAGGCCCGCTAGCTTTATTTAGAGACAGGGAGACCTTCAGGATGTTGACAGAGGAAACTACTCTGTATCCATCGTCCACATACACCTTTGACAACCTGACAGAGTAAGGGCAGTCGTTGAAGGTTTGGCAATTTGTCTGCCCACCCTATTTAGAGTGGGTGGACAAATGGGCAGGTAAAATCTGGCCAGAAGGGACAGTGAAAACTGTAAAATTACACCCATGTCATGGTAGGAAAGTTCAGCAGTGGGGGTCATTGTTTTTTTTTCATAAAAAAAATTCTGCTTTGTGGTTTTCTTTTTGAAAATAAAAAAAAACTTGAAAGATTGGCACACAGCTCCATCATGTTGACGGAGCTGTCTGGCAAACCTTCAATGCATTTACAGGGACCCCAATGAAGCAGTTGCAATAAATGTAATGGTAAACATCACTCCCCCAGCATCCGTGACCCCGCATGTTATTACAACGCGGTCATTACAACTTACGCGTTGTAACAACGCAATACCATTACCCCGAAACCACGACTTGCGGAAGGGGGGGGAGAAGGTGTTGGATTTAAAATCCAAGACCTTCCCTACTGTCTGCACAGACTGGAGTTGGAATAGTAAATCGTACTATTCCAACATCCAGCACCCCCTCCGCAAGTCGTGGTAACGTCTTGCGGGGTAATGGTATTGCATTGTTACAATGCACGTTGTAGTAATATGCGGGGTGAGAGAAAGCAGGAAAAGGAGTGCTATTCAATGTAATAAATGTCTGCTGAGTTGGTGGATATCTTAAAATTTGGAGGGTGTGTACTCCCTTAGGGCGGCAGAATACTTTACTCCGCCACCCTGATCTAAAATACCTGTCCGCCAAACTCTAAATCAGACCTTTGGTTTTCTCCTTAAGGTATCAGTTGATAACATGATGAAATTCTTTCCACATGGTGAAGTAGTTTCCTGGAATTTCAGCTTTGTTTATTGATGTATGAGGTAGTACTAACTGATATTTTTGGTTTTATTCACAGTGATGTAAATCATATGGAGAATCAGCCCCAGTTGAAGGACAAATGGGTCCTATTTTGAATTGTGGTGGATTTCTAACTTTTATTTAGAAATCAAATCGTTTTTGAGAACATACCTGAAAAAGAAAAAATGGAAGAGTTTCATTCAGGTGAAAGCTATTATAAAAAATAAATTTGAAACGAATTCAAATGTTTACGCATTAATTCCAGCATTAGTTTGCAAGAAGCGATCGTACACTGATGGACTACTTCCATAATTGAAGATAGCACAATATGTGAAATTATTGGTATCAGCCACACATAAGCTGACACGAAATCAATCAGTTTGAAATCTAAATTAAGTTCTCTGATTCCTGCTATATATACATAAAGATGTAATGTGTTTCCAGAGACGTGTGGAGTGTCCTACATTACTATGTGTGCTGTCTCTCATCAGTAGATTTGCACAAGCCTGTGAACAAAAATATTCTGCTTGCAACCCGTGACAAATAATGAAGAAACATTTCTGGCTCCAAGTTCTCTTCTGGAGCTACTTTAACAAGACTAGAACCCACTCAAAAATAAAAAAGAAAAACATATCCTTATTCACGTTTGAGAACTCCCAGTGTGCTGCACAACAACGAGCAACAGACCAGATTTCATGTAATGCTGAATTGCTAACCTGATTCCATAAATATGTATTATTCAAAGGGCCCTCAGGTCCTTGCAATGGGTGCAATCAATAATACAGAGATCTCTCAAGAGTTTCAGAACAGCTGGTTACTGGGAAGAACTTCTAATAGCATATTCTACTTAATGTAGCAAATATAATAGCCTGCAGTATTTTGTGAGGCATCATAAGGTCAGAGTGGCTAGCTGAATGGAAGGCGTAGCTTCACCAAAAGGAACTTAGTACCAATGCAGTGAAACCTTACTGCTGGTGAATTGTCTTCAAAGTGCTCCCCAATTGCAAACATATGCAAAATTGATTGGTGTGCAACAGTAATCAAAGCCCTTATGACATGCTGCCAATAGCTGGCGGGGTGCAATCGAGTCAGCTGATTTTTGAATGGGATGTGCTGATATGATATAACCCTGAAAGCACTTACCTAATAACTTTGAAAAAAGTAATTGCAGTTTGTGGTGTTTGTAGCCAGCTTTCCAAACTATTTTCTTGAGGGGTGTAAAAAACCTTACCCAATGTCACAAACCCAAGAAATGAGTCAGGTGTTCTCGCTATGATCACCCACAAGGTGCTGCGTGGGCTCATTTTAAACCTTTTTTCAGAGCTGATTTTGTTTCCCAGTCCAGCACTGACTGTTATTTGCAGAGGATGAATCTTGGGTATACAGCCTCCTCCATCGAAGAAGACAATACAATCCATGCTTCTCCATCAGTGCATGCACATCCGATGATACTTTGTAAAATCATATAAAGTGATAACACGGTATCACCAACAATTGAACCTTTTTTTAGCCAGGGCTTGGTCATGCTCTTTCACTCTTTATACCTGATTCAGCAAGGTAACTTACATTTTTGAGTAAGTTTACTACTTTTCTATAGTCATAAACTATGAGTGTAAAGTACTGCAAAATTAAAAAATGCAGTGAATCCATTACTGCACAAGACTAACCACTGGTACTGCAACACAATCCCCTAGAAAGTAATTGGGGATTGCAGTACTAGTGGTTGGCCATGTGTAGTGCTGGACTTACTACAAAAGTATGTTACTACAAAAGTGCAGCTTGTGAATGCCGAAAAGTAGTACATTTACTCAACAGTGTAAACTCACTCAAAAGTGCAGTTTGTGAGTCAGCCCCTACGGATGCAAGCGAGTCAGAGCATGCAGGCAGTGTCAATCAATTCTATGTGATACTACTGACCTGTCTCAATATTTTTTAATGTGCCCTGCTGAGACCATACAGTGGAGCACATGCGCGGCACCCATTAAAACATACACATTTTCAGACATTTTCCATATGGGGTATAGGGTATTTGCTTAAGAGTGATCAGCCAACTGTTCTCTGGTAGTTTATGCTGGAATCCCTGAAGTGTTACAACAAACAAATGATGGACGGAATGCTGACAATGCATACATTCTCCCCCAGTCAAGAGATCTGGGTTAAATCCATTGTTCTTTTGCCCACTACACCACCCCAGTTCAGACATGGCCATATGCAAATCAGTCTTGACCCTGTGCCTCATGGGAGCAGTCCAGCCCGAACTGCCAAGCCATGTCTTCCCTGGACCGGAATCAAGCATCCTAGGACCGGTTTCTGGCTATCAGCCGTCATCAGCCAGGATAGCTTGACTCCAGTGGCGTAGTGAGCACGGGTCCCACGTCTGGGAATACCCATCCCACTTAGGGCGAAAAGCGTTACAACAAACAAATGATGGACGGAATGCTGACAATGCATACATTCTCCCCCAGTCAAGAGATCTGGGTTAAATCCATCGTTCTTTTGCCCACTACACCACCCCAGTTCAGACATGGCCATATGCAAATCAGTCTTGACCCTGTGCCTCATGGGAGCAGTCCAGCCCGAACTGCCAAGCCATGTCTTCCCTGGACTGGAATCAAGCATCCTAGGACCGGTTTCTGGCTATCAGCCGTCATCAGCCAGGATAGCTTGACTCCAGTGGCGTAGTGAGCACGGGTCCCACGTCTGGGAATACCCATCCCACTTAGGGCGAAAAGCGTTACAACAAACAACTATCACCAACATCCCTTTTTCCTTGGTCTTTTTTTTGTAAAGACATCAGTGATGTTTCTCATCTGTGGGTATTCAAGGAATTGAAACACATGATGTACCTGTTATCCATTGAGGATGATTGGAACTTTACTGAACTTCCTATGCATAAAGAAAGCTTACCACACTGCTTCTTGGGAGTTTGCAGAGTTGTGGGGAAGCTTACACATACTATGCTCATGTTTTACTGCTTTGAGTGTTATGAGTGGATGTACTTTGTTCTTCCGCTAATACAACTGTTTGTGGAGTACACTTGCCCCACTGCTGCTCATGCTGTGTGAATGCATCTTGCCCAACTACTGTTTCTTTTGTATTAGGGGGAAGCTCTCAGCACTGACCTTTGTGCTATGTCCGAAGAACACATGGCTACCGATGATCATAAGATCTGGGGAGGAAGTGTGCTCTTGTGCTGCTTATGTTGTTTGTTGAGAAATATTGCCAAGCTGTTGCTCATGCTTTGTGTGGACTGAGCCTGGTCCACTACTAAACATTTGACGCAGGATGGAAAAAAGGTATGTGCGATTGCTGCTTATGCTTTTCATAGGTAAAGCTGTCTTACGAGAAATATTTTGCGAATTTGTGTCTGAGAAGGAGGTGGACATGCCTGGAGATGTCTGACCAGCAGACTGGGATAGCAGGAAGGAGACTGGAAGGCCACATTCTGGAGGAAGGTAAGAAGCACCAAAGGGGCACCTTGTAGCTAGTGCCTTGACTGCTCCATTCTGCTACATCACTGTCCTTCCACCTCCACCCCTCAGTGAAAACCAGTGCAATGGGGGTGTGATGAAACTAGCGCACACTAGATAAAGTTTAAAAACCACTTTACAGCAGGCTGTAGAAATTACTTTAGAATAGCTCATTTAAAAGCACTTTGGAGAAGTAACGTTTGTCAAAACATAAATGGCTTCTTCTCTCCTCCTTATTGGAACATGGTGATTGGTTAAATAAATTGTAGTTACTCACAAGTGCAGGAGATAAGAACATTGAAATACAGTTAGGTCCAGTTTAGGCAGATTGGCATGTTATGAGGTCAGGCATAACATCCGTACATCTTCTGTGAGTGGATATAGGGTGCCCTTGTAAGGTCAGTAAACATGTTGATGCCGACTATATAATTAATAACGGAGGGGAAGAGGAAAACAGAATGGCAGCAGCACCATGACTAAACCATGCATTTGCACATATGTGTAAAAATAATACAAAACACTGAGAAACGTGCATTACAGACGAGAAGTTAAAGGTTTGGACAATATTGAAATGAGTACATCAGCATAAACTGTTTTCGGAAAGGAAGTGCTGATGATGGACTGTTACAGGTGGCCAGAGTTGGAGAGATAACAGTGAAAAGGAAAAACTGTCCAAGTCGAAGAAAGGGGAGTTATAGCCAACTAGGTGGAAGTGTCATCTGCAGAATACCCCGGAGTCGATTTGATGCTCAAACATGCGTTCACCTCTTGATCGTCTCAATTCTGTCAGTGTAATAACACAGAATGTTGATCTGATCAAGCGAGGGAAGGAAGGAAAGGGAACAGCAGGGAAGGAGACCTACAAACCTATAAAGAAAGTCCACACATTAGAACGTTTCATTAACACCTAACATATATACGGTGACAGTGACGGTGATAATTGCAATAACTGTGGCCACTGTTGAGTAAACTGCAGGGAGGCTGTTGGCAGAGCAGTGCTGTGCTCTGCCACCAGCGCCCTACGAGAGAAGAGGGAGCGCTGGCGCGCGCTGTTGACTGGCCCTTGGCACAGGCTAACAACTGAGGCTGCGACCTGACCTTGATGGGGTGGCAACTGGCGGGCTGTTTTTGAGCTACATAAAGGGGGGAACCAAGAGCTTTTGTACTGAGGTCCTGCACAATGCTCCAAACATATAATCAAAACCAAAAGGGTGTGCAGTTCCTCCTTCGCGGGAGCCCGTCGGGCATTGCAGCGCCGGCCCGACGAGGAGCACAGCCCTATGATGAAGCATGACACCTTGCTAGGTGTGTGAGGGCATTCAATAAGAGACTAATCTCTATCCCTTCCTCCCCCCCCACCTTTTTTTCCCGAGGAACTGCACACCCTTTTGGTTTTGGGCTGTTTTTGAGCGCAGAGGATCGCCGTCACTCCTAAATCCCTCTGTGGCAGCAGAGCTGAGGTGGGGTGCAATAGGCCCCATGCACCGCCAGAACCCAACACAGCCACAGCTAGGGGCCCACCGTGCAAATGACTTGGGGACCAGAGAAAGCCCTGTACTTCCCAGGCCATGGAGCTCTACTTGCATTGACGAATTTACAGCCAAGTGACACTGCCACTACATGGGGGTCCCAATCCCCAGCAATCCCAGCCGGGAGGAGGAGGGCTGCAATGCAGCTGAGGTGCAGGAGCATTATTAAACCGAACGAGGTTTCCCGCAATGCAAGCCCAGAGGAGGCTGGGCTGGGCCACCTCCCTTGGCTTCTGCCTAAGGTATGTGTGGCCATTTCCTGAGTCTCCTATTGCATCATTTTTTAGCTTTATGTGTATTTTATCAGTAGCATATTTAATCAAACGCAATGGGGAAGAAGAAGGTTGGGGCCCGTCCGATCTAGCCACGCCTCCCTCGACCTCAACATCGATCAATAGAATGCTTCAAAGGGCGGTGAGTGTGATTAAAAACAAGATTGATCTCACAAAGTGAAGGCTTTCTCTTAATTTGGCAACTATGGCTGTACTTTCTGGTCAAACTCCTGTTGTTACGTTTTTGGACTCTCCCTCCACCACAAGGTTAGTGGACTTGCCAGCCCAGTTGTTACTCTTGGCCCGGAAAAAGCCAACTTCTAGTCCTGTGCCAGTTATTAAGCACTCAAAGCATCATGCGAAGTCTAGCCTAAGGGAAATAGCAACACAGACAGATGAAGTATCATAAAATCCAACCATAAACACAGCTCTTACTTCAATCATCCTACATCTATGGCAAAGGAAAATGCCCCCCCCTGAATGAACCTGTAACTTGGTAAAGGGAGTGCATTCTCTGGAGGACTTTGCTATAAAATTTTAAGCTAAATTACAGGCTATGATTTCACCACTTGTTGTGTGGCTGGATGGAAGTGAATGGATCTTCCTAACTTTTAAACATACAGGGTCAAAAGCCCGTTTGAATCCAATTGTTGCCATGTCATCTATGCCTGACACAGCCACAGGGCATAGGCCAGTTGGAAATGCCCAGAATCTATCAACTTTAACACAGGTTAGCCCTACCGCAAGGAGACAATCCTCCAGCCAAACCTCTGAGATCATATCACCACTGGGAGATGGCCCTGCTGTGAGTAAAAGTAGCCATTGCCAAAGGGACCCTACAAAGAACTTAATAGGAATCAAGACCTGTGGAGAATACCGTTCGAATAATTAACCAACCGGTGATCAATCTCCCACCAGCTTCCTGTCCTTATGTGTTGCTGCTCACTGGAGTCCCCCCTGAGAATGGACCAGCGAGAGACACACAACGACTTATTGAATAAAACTTTGCACTGTCATAAGAACTTTCCTTCTAAGCTCAAAATTTTTTCAAAAATTGACTAGAAGGAGGGGTTTGATTGGGGCTGTACCCGTTGTGGAAATTTAGTTCGTAACTGAACATTATCTGCGCCATCTTGTCTCTCCCCAGCGTGACACACAGGAAAGTGCACGGCAGACATTTTAGGCACCCTGGTCTCTCTCCCTGCTCATTGCCGATCGCCAGCGCGTCCCCCTGGCGCTGCGAGCATTCCCCCGCGCGCCGGCCACCCCCGCTCTCTCATACACGGGCCATAAACCCTCTCCTTCTGCGTGACCCTGCCATGGAACCACATCCCACGCCTGACCGACATCCCATACATGGTCATGCATCTCCTTGATAACCCCCTTCCTCTGCGCCCAATTGTCCGAACCGATCCCAGGCCATCACCTTGCCCTGCGGATGCAGTTTATTGCCCCTACTGTAAGGGAAACACCCCACATCAAAGGGATTACAGTAGATCAAGGCCCCCCACCCCCTGAGACCCGACCGGCCGCACACACCCCCGGGAATTGGCGGAATGTCCAGCTGTGTGATAGCCATCTCCTACTGTGGATGGGGTGGGGACTTCCACTGTAGATATGTGTGGGAACGAGCTTGAAGTTGGGATTCTGAGGATGTTCTTTCATGTATCAAAGCGATCTCAAGAATGTGCCATGTATGATAAACCTGCAATAAAGTCATAAACCTGTGTATAAGAGGCCAGGCCTCAGAGATGCAGTTAGAGCACCTCGTGACGATACCTTGCTGTCTGATCTGATGTGTTCTCCTCCGGAGAGAATAAACCTTGGTTTCCTGCCTTCCAGTCTCCGGCGCCTGCCTCTTTTGTTGGTTAAATCATCGAATGGTATAAGAGGCCATTACCGCCGGGCAATCCTTGAAAGGTTATCGACTGCAACTGCCGCTACCATTTAACAATTGGCGTCCCAAGCGTGGGGCCCATCAGCGACACGCGGATCCAGTGGGAGAGGTCCCGACGACAGAGTGAATGACTGCAACGATCGGGAGAGCTCCTGCCCGATAGACCATCGTCTGGCAGCCGATCATCCGAACTTCACTGGTTCCGAGCCGACCTCTCTCGAGTGATCTACGGTCCTGACTGGGAACCATCAGGAGTGCCGCGGCAATAACGGAGAGTAGAGGACGATCGGGCGCTGGAGGCGGAAGACGAGAAACTGTCCACGCGGTCCGGGTAAGGTCGTGAAATACGACAGGTCGCTAAATAATTGATTGATTGATTGAAAATACTAGTATTGCTTATTGATTGTTCTTTTTGAGGTATTCGCTGTCTACAAACGGGGAACAGTAGAAATACTCTCTCTCCCTTTGCAGATAGTGAAGGGTAGGTAACGCAGACTTTTGTCCCCATTGTAACCCGTCGTGCCTATTTTTATCTCCCCATTGATTGATTGTCCGAACATTGATTGTTTTTGAAGAATAGTACTTCTTGAGATATTCTCTGTTTGCAAACAACGTAGAATAGAAATATTCTGTCTAGTCTTTGCAGAACAGTGAAGGATAAGTAACGCGGACTTTTGTCCCCCATTGTAACCCGTCGTGCTTATCTCTTTCTCACCATTGATTGATTGATTGTCCGAACACTAGTTGTTCGATATTGGTTCTTTGGAGGTATTCTCTGCTTACAAATAACGTGGAATAGAGATATTCTATCTAGTCTTTGCAAGCAGTCATGCCTATCTTCTCCCCATTGATTGGTAGTTGGTTCTGCCCGGACCGCTTATTAGAGGTGAACCATCCGGCTCCACTGGAAGACACCCCTAATAAGGACACATTTTTTTAAAATATAGATTAGTCGCCGTAGCTTACAGCAAATTAGGGCATAAAGATCGCTATATAAAAACAAGAATAATCAAGCGAGACCAGTAGACCGATGACGGGATCCTTTTGACCCTGCAAAAATAAGAAACGTTAGGAAATAGCCCTTTTGCGAGGAATATGAAACCAGGGGAAGGAGCCAAGCTCACGGTCGAGGTAGCCACGAGGTAGCTCGGCTCCGTCGCTCTCGCTGTCTAAACATGTCTGCCCTACTGCCCACCCCGCCCAGTAAACACGACAAAATCCTGCACAAACGGAAGCCTGCTGATACCCACCATCGACGTCACCGAACTGGGCTAGATCGCGCACGATTGGGCTATGTCATTTTCCGGTTACGCAGTAACATCCTCGTGCTCGTTGCCAGATTGCAAATATGTACAACACTCCAACAAAGTAGTATAGTTATAACATTTTAATAACTTATAGGTATAACAACACGCCAACAGGGTAAACACATTAAAAAACATTTTTAAACAACTATTTACATGACAGTCCTCGCCCCTCCTTCTTCGAAATAGCAACATTGGCCTGTTTTGGGCGGTCCTTTTAGTCGGCTTTGGGCTATAAAAGCCATGCAAAATCCATCGACGTTAGTGGCGGACGTTTGTGCGAATAGGCCGGAGGCTACACGCAGCGCCGAGGTGGAGTCCACCACGTTGTACTGGTCTTCCCATTCTCTGCTTCGATCGACAGCGGAGGGTGCCCTGGCGGGGGGAGGCGACGCGAACGGGCCTCCCCCGCCTCCCCAGGTGGAGGCTCACCAGCCGAGAAGGCACCCCTGCCGTTTCACTCGTCTTCCAGCTGAGTAGGCGCCCCTGCTGTTTCACTCACCGGCCAGCTGCAGCAGGACCGCCATTTACGTCTTGCCTGCCGGACAACCACTCAGGCGCGGGTTCACCAAGATTGCCATTAGCGTTTGACGCAAGAAGTGGGCCCCCACAGCCGAGTGATCGGGGACCCACCCCGGTGGCTGTAACGAAGAGCTGCTGCTGCTGCTGCCACTGGACTCTCGAAATGGCGGTCGGCTCTTCAGATTCAGGCCTGGTCCACTAAAAGATGGCTCTGGGCTGCCTCGGAAATCGGAAGCTTGCCTGCTCGGGCATGGACCACACCCTTGAAAACGCCCTCTCAGCTTTGCAGATTCTGCGGGAGTCATTGGCCTTCGACTCCCGTGGACTTCCGGTGGGGGCAACCTCCGCTATTGCTCGATCATTCCACATTAACTTGTCTTTGCCCCGGGCGGCAGCCATCTTGCGTCCCTTTGGTGCCCTGAGAGAGACTGATTCAAGGCGTCGGCAGCGAGACCCGCCTGCTGTCCCGCCCTGAGAATGGATCATGACATTGCTGCGAGACCGTGGTGACGCCATGCTGACGCAAGCTTCTGTTTGAATTATCAAGAGACACTGTAGCCTAGCCGCTCGGATCAGTTCCGGTGGAACCTCAACATGACCCGGTAGGAACAAAAAATGTGCTTCCCCACCCCCGAATCACGATACATGCTGTCTGTTCTTTCCGTTGGCTCTAACGAAAGTTCTCGAACTGCCGAAAGGGATTCTGGTCTGGCAGCTAGTTAGTGGAAGGACTTAGACTGTACGCTGGACCCGCCCGACCTCGCCCCAAAATGGTGCCGATGTAGGGCCTACAACTCCTTATGGCGTTTCAGTTATTTGACATTTATGATAAAAGGATATGAACGCGATGTTTTCACACATGATGGGCAGAGGGACGGGGAGGGTACTGATCGAGCATACAAACAACCTTATTAATGCTGGCATTTCCATTTTTATTGTCATTTTTATTTTTTTCACGTTAAGGTAGAGTTGCTCATGATACTCAACGCCTCTCACACCGTGGCCGGCCTGTAACGGTTGTAGGCCCGTATTTGTATACTGACATTGTTTTAAATAAAAGGTTCTTCGAAGGAATTACGGAATTGGCGTCATAACTGATCATCTAGGATGATAAAGGTTTTGAATAAATGATTGTTACTCCCAAGCAATAGAAGGCAGATAATGCAGACCCTTTTTCCTTTTCTTTTTGCCTGAATTTTGAATTAATTAAATTTGTACCCATCACGCCTGTCTTTTTTCAGACTTGTTAGAAAATGGTTTACTATAGCTTAAGGTATCTGCCGAATGCAAGGCACGGTACCTTACCTTATAATATGCGACCAATTGAGAAACAAATGCACGACAAGGGAACCCGAATTTAGGAGACGAATAAAATGGAGCGTCTTGTATAGTCGAAGGGAAGGATATAGTAGGTCTGTGGTATTACCCGCCCCTGCAACTAGCCTGGTACGTGGTAAGTAGAACTTTTTCGTGTCTACGCGCGCTAACGTACTTTGAATGCTGCACATCCCCCCCCCCCCTCTTTTTCCTCTCTATAGGTCACAACAGAGTTCCGACTGAAGAATGGAGTGGACATGGACCGCACCGTGCTCAATATAGGGAAAAACATAGACAAACGTTGTGGGATAGTGCGCGAAGTGCAGACCACCATTGGGAACGTGAAAAACTGTATGGTATGACTGTGCGTCTGTGCGACGATTATACGGTATGAATGTGTATGCATTTCATATGCTTGGGTCGCTTGAAGAGAACGTCATCGTATGATTGAAGTGCTTGTCTATCGATCAAAGGGAGGGGAGTAAAAGGTCCGACACCCCCCCCCCAAAATAAATTACGAAAAAAATACTGAAATTACGCAGCGTGCATAGGAAAGAGGACAGGAAAGGAGAGGTCCCCATACTCAACATAGCCCTGTGTCTCCGTCTTAAGTTTCTGCGCTTGATGTATGTACTGTCACGCCCTATCCGGTATTTGTGTGTACGTGATCACCGAATTTATGTCCTTCCCCCGCTTGTGTTTTCTTACATAGAACTGACCCGTGCTACTCCATGTTGTGTGTGCACCAAGTAGCCTATTATCGTACACATGTCTCTCTCTCTCTCTCGTTTTGTGTCGTACGTATGCCAAATAGCCTACTTGATGCGCACGTCTCTCTCTCTCTGTCTCTGTCTCTGTCTCTCTCTCTCTCTCTCTCTCTCTCTCTCTCTCTCTTACTCTCTCTCCCTCCCTCGCTGAAGGCTCTCTTGCCCTCTTTCTTTTTGAATAAATTAACAACACTAGGGGGAGGAGCCTAGCGCGCATCCAAGATGGTCGCGTGAGCACAGGGCTCCCCGGCCCCTCGCTGCTCCTCGGAATTTATCCTGACAATATCCTGATTTGGTTTATGGAATCTGGGAGATGACGACCGGCTGAGCACGTATCTCTTTTCAGGAATTTAATCGGACCCGGGAATCCTGAAATATCGCTGTTTGAACTTTTGGGACCCACCCGACGGAGGTGCCCGGGGCGAAGGTGAGCCGTGGGGCCGTGTCGCAGTTGAACAACAACGGCTGTGGCGCGGTGCCAGGGGCCGCTTGGCCACTTTCGGTTTCACTTTCAGACCTCAGGGGGCTGGCCGGTGAGCGATTGAGGTGGCGGGGTGTTTCCCTAAGCTCAGCACAAAGCTTTGTCTCCACCTGCCACTAGAGTGCCTATCGCCTTGGGTCCCCCCGCACCGCCATATTGTGGCCTCGGGTGAGGCGCTGGTTTCCAGGGCCGGTATCCCAACTACTTTTGATCGGCGGTCCCCCTCGGAGTCCGTGGCCGCATGGGGGGCAAGGGGGGCCCCGAGGGGCGTAAGACTAAATCCTCCCTCCGTGGAGGATCGGTCCAGACCAACAACATGGACCGCTACACTCATGGCAGAGGCTCTCCTGGAACGGCCGGTCCCCCCTCAGACGTCGCCGGTGGTGGCACATCCGTCTCTTCGGAACTTTCCCTACAGGACATCATGGGCGCCATTGATGGCATCAGGGAGACCATCGCCACGCAATATGAGGCCCTGGCCCGCAAGATCGATACGGTGGCGATTGATGTCACCTTAATACGGGCGGACCTCTCCAAAACAAACGAGAGGGTTCAAACTCTCGATGCGCGGACCTCCACCCTGGGTGCGGATGTGTCGGACCTGCAGGCCGCGCTTGGCGACATCAAGGTGGTCAATGAGCAGATGGCCCGGCGGCTGGAGGACTTCGAGGGACGGGCCCGACGCAACAACATCCGTGTCGTCGGCGTACCGGAGTCCTCCGACGACCGCCCGGTTGACCTCCTGGTCGAGGAACTCATCCTCCAACAGCTGACCCCTGCGGGCTTGAGTAAATTTTTTGCCGTTGAACGGGCTCATCGAGTTCCGGGCGGGCGGCCACGGCCGGGGGCCCCCCCGAGGCCTATCGTGGCCAAACTGTTTTACTACAGAGACCGGGATGCGATTCTGCAGGCCTCGCGGGTCCATGGCCCGGTTCGACATGAGAACTCATCCATTAACTTTTATCCGGACTTTACTCAACTTGTCCAGAAGCAGCGGATGGGATTCCAGGGGGTGAAACGTCGTCTTCGTGAGCTGGGCCTAAAGTACTCTATGCTCTACCCTGCCAAACTCCGAGTGGAACATGAGGATCGGACTGCCTTCTTTGACTCTCCTGTGGCCGTGAGTGACTGGTTGGACTCGCTGCCGGACAGAGGTGGCCGTCCCGGGCCCTCTGCGGGTGCCAACGGTGGCGGGTCCCCTTTGGAGTGACTTTTGGTCCTTCATTTTGCCAATTTGCACTGCTCAGCTGGGTTGTACTTCTTTGGTTCAGTGTGTTTTGCTAGTACCTGTATGGGGGGCGGGCGGGGACGGGTCCCTTTCCTCCTCCGGGGTCTTTTTGTAGACTGGGATTAGTTGGGCGACAGGCACACTGCAATTTGGGGGGGTTTTTTGGCCCGCAGGGGTGCAGGGTGGGGGGAGTTGGGTGTTGGGGGGGGTGGGGGGGAAGGAGGGGTTGTTTTGTAGTGTGGTTTTTGTTTGCAGGGCGAGGTATTGATTTTCTTCCACTTTTGGGACTTGTGCTACTTGCGGGGGGACCTCTGATCTATTGGAGGGGATGGGGGGGGACGGGTTGAAGCTGATGTCATGGAACGTCAATGGGTTGGGGGACCGTATCAAACGGGGTGTAGTTCTGCAGTATTTGCGTCGTTTGACTCCTGATGTGGTGTTTCTCCAGGAGACGCATTTGGTTGGTAATGTCTGCCATGCCATGAACAGGGGGGGATACCGCCTCGTGGCTCACTCTGGTTACACAACTGGCTCCAGGGGGGTGGGCATTCTCCTGCGATCCTCACTTCCGTTGGAGATCACGAGGGTGGTCTCAGATGACAGAGGGCGTTATGTTTGTCTGACTGGGAGGTGGGAGGGGCATCCCCTTGCCCTGGTCTCAATTTACGTCCCACCAGGCCTACAGAACTCCACCTTCGCGGACTTGGGTCGAATGCTGCTTGAACTTCCGGATGGCCTTTTGCTTATGGGCGGGGATTTTAATTCGGTGGTCTCGGGTGACCTGGATCGTCACCCACCCAGGACCCTCCCCGCTGCCCAGGCTTGGCTAGGTGGTCTGTTGGAGACCTTCGGCCTGGTGGATAGTTGGCGATTAATGCATCCGACCCAATGTCAATACACCTTTCACTCTGGGGCACATGGGAGTCTTTCTAGGTTAGACTATTTCCTTATGCCCGCGGCGCAGACGGGTCGAATTCGAGAGGTCAGGCACCTGGCGAGGGGTATCTCCGATCATTCCCCGCTGTGGCTTCTCTTTGACACCGAGTCGCGGTCTGCAGGGCGGATCGCTCCCATTAACCCGTGGTACCTGCGAGACCCTACGACCCGCGAGAGTCTGGTTAAGGCTATGGACCAATACTTTCTTGAAAACGAGGGGTCTGTGTTGTCTGCAATGTCCCTGTGGGAAGCCTTTAAAACTGTAATCCGCGGACACGCCCTCTCCCAGATAGTGGTGGCTAAGAAGCTCAGGAGTGAGGCGGTGGTGAAGCTGGAGACTGACATCTCGGAGCTGGAGTCGGCCTTGGAGGCGGGTGTCACTCCGGACGGGCTCCATGCCCTCAACCTGAAACAGTTTGAATACAGATCTCTTGTCACCGACGCTGCCAAAGCTATGTATAGGGAGCAGCAGGGTCGGTTGTATGATGCCGGGGACAAGGCGGGAAAGCTGATTGCGTGGCTGGATAAGAAGGAGAGAGTGAATCGTGTGGTCCCGGAGTTGCGTGTCTCGGATGGAGTGTGTGTGACTGAGCCTGGTGAGATTGTGGAATGTTTTGTCGACCACCTCCGGACTGTGTACTCCCCGGTGACTGATAGGGATGAGGAAGATTCTCGCCTTCTCCTGAGGGACATTGCTTTGCCCGGCCTTTCTGCCGAGGACCGTGAGCAGCTGGACGCTCCCTTGTCGGTAGATGAAATCGCGACTGCGATTCGGTCCCTTCGCTCGGGCAAGGCCATGGGTCCCAACGGTCTACCTATCGAATTATATAAGTTGCGCCCGGATAAACTAGCGCCCTTCCTCCGTCGTATGTTTCAGGAGTCCCTCGAGGCCGGTTCCCTTCCGGTCGACCAGCGACTGGCCACGATAGTCGTGATCCCCAAGGACGGTAAGCCACGGGACCGCTGTGCCTCTTACAGGCCTATCTCACTGCTAAATGCAGAGCCTAAAGTCCTGGCTAAAGTCCTTGCCAATCGCTTGTTGAGCGTCATCTGCGATCTGATTCATCCTGATCAATGCGGCTTCATCCCACATCGCAACACCGCCCTCAACTTGCGGCGTCTCCATGGCGCCCTCGCCAGGGCAGAGTACCTCTCCGAACCGGCCGTGCTGGTTTCTTTAGATGCCACGATGGCCTTTGACACCATCGAGTGGCCATTCCTCTGGGCGGTTTTGACCAAATTCGGCTTTGGGGAGGGATTTCTTGGCTGGGTGAAGCTTCTCTACACGGGACCCATGGCTCAGGTGGTGGTTAATGGGCGGGTCTCTCGGCCCTTCGCTCTTGGTAGGGGTACGAGGCAGGGGTGCCCGTTGTCCCCTCTGCTCTTTGCTCTCGCCCTGGAGCCACTCGCCGCTTGGCTCCGCTGGGAGCCCTCGATCAGGGGGATCCGGTGGGCCCCGGGCTTTGAGGATCGGGTCTCGTTATACGCTGACGATATCCTCCTGTATCTTACCTCGCCGCGGCAGTCGCTTAATGTTCTCTTCGCTGTTCTGACTTCCTACGGGAGAAATTCGGGTCTCACGATTAACTGGTCTAAATCCTGTGTCTATCCTATCACCGGTGGCCCCCCTCTCCTGCCGCCTCGGCTTCCGATCCAAATATCTCTGTCCGGCTTTAAATACCTGGGGATACACATCTCGTTGGACCCGGTAGCTCGCTATGAGCACAATCTCCTGCTTCCACTTCGGCGTTTGAGGGAAGACACGGTTCGGTGGTGTAGGCTGCCCCTGTCCCCACTGGGTCGGGCCGCATTGTTTAAAATGATGTCCCTTCCCAGGTTCCTCTATGCACTTCAGAACTCCTTCGACATCATTCCAGTGGCCTACTTTCGGGAAGTAGAGAGCCTGCAGAGGAGACTGGTGTGGGACGGACGGGCGCGTATCGCCCTGGCCAAACTCACTCTCCCCTGGTACGACGGGGGCATCGCGCTTCCCGACATTCGCAGGTATTATTGGGTCTCACAGCTATCAGCCATTAACCACGCCACGTATGCGCCTGGCTTGAACCCGGCGTATGAGATGGATAAATTCCTGCTTCCCGGCGGTAACTATAACAGGGCGCTTTACTCCCGCTCGGCTGGACGGACCCTGACGGGCCCCACTAAGATCGCGGTACGGATTTGGAAGGCGGCCAATGTAGCCATGGGCTGGAGTGAGCGACTAACATGCGCTACTCCTTTATTTGCCTCCGACCGACTGGGAAGCCTCTGGACAACGAAGGGGTTTGACCGTTGGGACACGATTGGCATCAGTAGAGTGGGAGACTTATGGACGAAGGGCGCGGTTAAGACCTTCGCGGCGCTCCAGAGCGAATACGAACTCACGGAAAAGGAGTTTTTCCGATACGCCCAGGTTCGGCACGCCCTGCTCTCTGTCTTTGGGGAGGGGACCAAGATCCCGGCCTCTTCGCCCCTCGAGGACCGCATACTTGATGGTCATGTTCCCGACAGTACTATCTCCTTAATCTATAAAAAACTCATTAATAATCGGGCTGACCTATTGGTGCGCCTTCGGGAGACGTGGACGGGGGACGGGGTGGAATTAGACGACGAGGACTGGCAGTCCGCACTATCATCCCCCAAGGAAGTTGCCATTCCAGCCCGCCTCCGCCTGGTTCAGCTAAAGATTCTCCACCGGGTGTATGTTACGGGCCCCCGTCTGGTCTCGATGGGATTCTCGGAGGATGGGCTCTGCAGGCGGGGGTGTGGGCTCAGTGCCACCTTTCTCCATATCCTTTGGGAGTGCCGGGAAGTGGCTGAATACTGGCGTCGGGTTCATGGGGTCATGGGACAAGTCACCGGGGTGGCGCTGCTGCCGGAGGTGCGTCGCTGTGTCTTGAATGTGTGGGAGCCCAATGATTATAACGCGGCGCAGACTCGGTGGGCGGCCCTGGGCTACATGATTGCCAAGAGGGATATAGCGCAGCTTTGGGGCTCCCAGCGGCCACCCACCGTGTCAGTATGGAAGGAAAACATGGACAGGTGTATGTTCAGGGAGAAGACTGTATATGTGGCCCGCGGTAAACCCGGGGCATGGGGTAGAATTTGGGGGCAATGGAACGTATATCGTGGGGGTATCTGTACGCCCCCCCTAGTGGACACCGATATTGCTTTGTCCCCCTGACCCTTGATGGTTCCTCGCAACTGATTGTGATAATCGAATATAGATGTTCCTTTCCCCTTAACCCCCCTCGATCTTTCAGTACTCCCTCCTGTTGATAGTTAATTGAAGTCTTGGAGTAAAAGTCCCCCGGATGTAGCCTGACCCACGTTTTCTGCCTGTATGCCTCGCCTTTTGTTTTTTGTTGATTATTTATGTTAACTGTATGTCTCCTGCCTCTCTCGAGCTATCCTGTGCCATTTACGGGGCTGGGCCCCAGGTGTCGCCTACTGCCTTGACTAATGTACGATCCTTTCTGAATCTAGCGGCCGGCCCTGGTGGTTGTAGGCCCATGCTTGTAACTGATTTATTGTCTCAATAAAATTTTTGAAAAAAAAAAAAAAAAAAAAAAAATTAACGACACTATACCTCCTCAGTATGTGTATAATTGGTATCAAACATGGCGGTGTTCGAACAAATTGACAGAAACAAAAACGACCGTACTTTACCACGTTACTACCTCTCCTTTCTGCAAAATGTTGAATTTAATTGGCTGAGAAAGAAAGGACAGGTAAGACGACTGATGTCTCCCAATCTGGCCCTCATCACGGGGACTATATGTCAGTGGTTTTCGTTTTTAGAGCTTTAACGACACCATCTCCACCGCCCAGAATTGCCCCCGCCCAATTGCTCCGAACTAGAATATCTAAGCACCCCGTCCTCCCAGAATCACCCCAGCTCTGTACTAGCCGTCCCAGAGTATTTCGAACAAAACAGCTGATGACTTTATTTTCTAAAGGTACATCGCCTAAACTGATGAGGGTTACCTATTGTCTCCAGCAAGAAAAATGTTTAGCTTGTGTCCCTCCCCAAAATAGATACCTGTGAATCCATGACAGTAGCACCTCGCACTTTTTCATAAACTTAGCAGTCCTCGGAGGAAAATGTGTATTAACAGAACTTGTGTTAAGAAGAACGAGTCTCTGCCGGAGAAGCCGGTTCGAATTTTGATAGACTAGAAAGTTGACAGATGTCAGGCTTCCTGCCACGATTATAGGGTACAGGAATCGACACCTAGCAGGCCAGACGATGGAAATTTACAGGAACACCCACAGAAACCTGAACCACAGCAATGATTAATAAATTAGTAACACACACCGACATAAGAGTTAATAGACATCAATCATACAGCGACCGATAAAAGCATTTCCCCGACTACTCGGTGGTTGGGAGAGAGAACGAAGTGTGTAAATGTCTTCCCTACCAACTCTCTAAGATTTTGTTTTTCTTGTGCCCATTCAAAGATAACATGCGGTCATCGGAAGAGAGGGGTCGGACGTGACGCACAGCCTGGCTGCGGACCATGGAACATCTATGGCATCGACCAAGGGGGAGCAACGAAGCAAAAGGGCGTGAGACGAGGCACCATTATCAGCATGAAAAGCGATAGAACGAAGGGCTATCTCGAGGCCCCCTGCTCGCTGACCAGCGTGCCTGAAGTCCCAACCCGTCGGGCCCGATTGATGGGCCCAGTGCTGAAAGATTCTGCTCTCCTTGGTCCGCTTTTTTTGATCCGATCCCACTCCACCCCCTCTTCCCTCGGCATCCCAAATCACGCCCCCCCCCTCTCTTTTATATGGGATTTTGAATTTGACTTGACAACAGAAGAACAAAATGCGGGTACCCCGTCTCAAGGTACCTATGATAAGATGAGTTAGGGAACAGGACTGTGATCCGAGAACAACGAATGGTCCCACCCTGCTACGTGAAAACTTGGATTTGAGCTGGACCTTAGCTCCACCACCGGTGCTCAACAGTGCCAACAAAAGAAGAAGAACAATAAGAGCTTACCAGTGATGGCTCGTTATAATAGGACACTGGAAAGAAGAACTCCCTTCCCTGACTGTAACTCATGTTAAGTTGAATTCCTCTCCCAACCGCTTTCATATTGACTATCTTCCAATCGAGTTTTCGTGATATTACATCAGTCACTTCCAACTGTACACTGATAGTTAAGAAACTCTAACTTTGTATAATGACACTTGTATAACACCAGCCGCGCACATGACTATGCTGACTATTTTTGATCCACACGAAGTCTGGGCCTTAAGTAATATACGAAATATTCCTTGTTTTGCCAGAAACATTTTTACTTTACGGTATCATGTTTGTGCTCAAGCAAGCTTCCCTCCTCCTATCTCCGGGTCTGACATGTGACGCAGCTGATGTAATTTTGTATGCACTGCCTCCTCGCCTATCCCATCAACTACATGTAATTATGTACAAATGTGTCAGGTTATTCCTGTCTGCCCTAAAACTCGGAACTTTGAAGCGGAACATATGAAAGCTTTATACAAGGTAGAAGCTCGTGGCATTATGGGGATAGATCCGAACTATACAAGCTGGCGAGATATGTTAAAAGGGAGGACTGTGGAAATTTAGTTCGTAACTGAACATTATCTGCGCCATCTTGTCTCTCCCCAGCGCGACACACAGGAAAGCGCACGGCAGCCATTTTAGGCACCCTGGTCTCTCTCCCTGCTCATTGCCGATCGCCAGCGCGTCCCCCTGGCGCTGCGAGCATTCCCCCGCGCACCGGCCACCCCCGCTCTCTCATACACGGGCCATAAACCCTCTCCTTCTGCGCGACCCTGCCATGGAACCACATCCCACGCCTGACCGACATCCCATACATGGTCATGCATCTCTTTGATAACCCCCTTCCTCTGCGCCCAATTGTCCGAACCGATCCCAGGCCATCACCTAGCCCTGCGGATGCAGTTTATTGCCCCTACTGTAAGGGAAACACCCCACATCAAAGGGATTACAGTAGATCAAGGCCCCCCACCCCCTGAGACCCGACCGGCCGCACACACCCCCGGGAATTGGCGGAATGTCCAGCTGTGTGATAGCCATCTCCTACTGTGGATGGTGTGGGGACTTCCACTGCAGATATGTGTGGGAACGAGCTTGAAGTGGGGATTCTGAGGATGTTCTTTCATGTATCAAAGCGATCTCAAGAATGTGCCATGTATGATAAACCTGCAATAAAGTCATAAACCTGTGTATAAGAGGCCAGGCCTCAGAGATGCAGTTAGAGCACCTCGTGACGATACCTTGCTGTCTGATCTGATGTGTTCTCCTCCGGAGAGAATAAACCTTGGTTTCCTGCCTTCCAGTCTCCGGCGCCTGCCTCTTTTGTTGGTTAAATCATCGAATGGTATAAGAGGCCATTACCGCCGGGCAATCCTTGAAAGGTTATCGACTGCAACTGCCGCTACCATTTAACACCGTGGCCCGGCAAGGCCTAATTGTAAATTTTAAGTCACCCTCTTAGGTTAAGTACTTGCTTCTTGAGCAGGAAGGAAAGAAAATGATTCCCAGCAACATCTTACCCGTCCCTCTTGGCTATTTTTAACAAATCTTGTATGTTTGCACCTAAGCCCTATAGTGTTGACTCAACCACTGCTCCTACAATATTACCACCCTCTCCCTTTGCCATTCCAGTTAATACCCTTTTTGAAGCTTTGGCGGATGTTGATTGACTTGGTGGCTTGGAGAAGGAAGGCTCTTTGTCTTCATCTATTCCTGTTGCTACGGATTTGCCTTTGATCTCTTCCCTTAAACTGGTCTCTTGGAATATAGCAGGATTATCCGCTAAACTTTCCATCACAGAGTGGTGCAACTTTATTTATATTTATGAAGTATGTTTATTCCAAGAGACCAGGTCCACTGTTCCACTATATCGCCAAGGTTTAGCTGCTTTTACTGAGGTGGGTATTTCTTCAGGCAGAGGCAGGCCCACAGGTGGTGTCACAATTTGGGTCAAAACCACCATATTTATAATATATACTGTAGATCCAGGGGTGGCAAATCTGAGTCGGACATGATTAACTTGTTTGCCTCACAAATTGCTACCCTCCCTATTGAGACAATGGAAATTGTAGAAGGCAATTTTAACTGCCAATTTGAGCCTTTAGATGTCCATTTTAGACTCCATTCTACTGAGAAAGATCAAGCCTGGTCTATTCCTCAATTATCAATAACCCCAGCAGTCAAATGGTCTCCTTTGGTTGTTTAGTTAAATGCCTTTACACTAAATCAGGATATCAGGGCTTGTAATGGGAGGTCCCCCTCGGACAGGGAGGGAACTCATACATTTAAAAGATCTCAGGGGTCGAGCCTTTTGCATTAATGCTGCGGTTAATACTTTTAGATATGAAGGTGATCTCTCTCATTGACAGCGACCATAACCCCCTAGCTTTGGAACTGAAGACGATTACGCCAATAGTACGTGCCAACCTTGATGGCCTTTTTGATGGAAGGTTGGTTTTGTTTTCAAACAATAGTAGAGTCCGATGGAGGGCTGTTCAAACACCAGAAGAGGTCATTGGTAATATCTATAGGTGTGTTCCAGGGGAATCGATGATTTGCTGTCTCTAATTGAGCAGCCACAGGTAGAGACGGGTATCTGGAGAGGTCTCATAGATATTCATCTGCGGTTGTTCTGAAAATTATGAGATTTCTTTTCACTCTCTAAGAGGCATAAATTCCTGACCTGGTATAATTGACAGTGCAAAAAAGCAAGAGTGGGGCTAACATCTGCCATTAAGCATCAAGACTGCTCTAAGATACGAGAGGCAAGATCTGCTTACAAAGGTAGCATTCAGGACGCAAAGAGACAGTGGAAAATCCTGAAGTGGGAACAGGGCCAAAACAGACTCGATAATTCTCGCCTCGGTACCTACTCTAACCAGGAACACACTCGGCAACTCTGGGCATTAAGCTTGCCTCATCTCTACAACGGCCCCCCACAGACGCCGGGGATGCCTGGTTTCACCTTGGAGATACCCAGAAAGGGACCATCTCACAGGGATAGCCAGGACGGGTTCCCCAGCGGTCTACAGCGCCGGGACGCACCGTTGCTGGGGCAGCTGTGCGCTTTACAAGTCTACAACATTTACATTTACATTTGCTGGCTACGGTGAAGAGAAGGGATTCTTGCTCCTTTTGGAATACAGTTGGTTTTCGTACTCCGGTGGTTAGTCCTCCAACTGAAACTTATATCCCAATGGCATCTTGCGTTGAGCACTTCTCCAACTTATATTCTTCCCAAGATTAATCAATCAATCAATCAATCAATCAAAATCAATCATAGCATTTGTAAAGCACACTACATACCCGTGAGGGTCTCAAGGCGCTGGGGGGGGGGAAGCTGCTACTGTTCGAAGAGCCAGGTCTTGATGAGTCTCCTGATGGATAGAAGGTCTTTGGTCTGCCGTAGGAGGATGGGGAGGGTGTTCCATGTCTTGGCGGCGAGGTGGGAGAATGATCTGCCACCGGCAGTCACTCTTCGGATGCAGGGGATGGTGGCAAGGGCATGGTCTGCGGAGAGGAGCTGGCGGGCGGGGGTGTAGAGGCTGAGTCGTCTGTTGAGGTACGCTGGTCCGGTGTCGTGGAGTGCCTTGTGTGCGTGGGTGAGGAGCTTGAAGGTTATCCTCTTGTTGATGGGGAGCCAGTGCAGGTCTTTCAGGTGGGGTGTGATGTGGCTGCGGCGGGGGATGTCCAGGATAAGGCGAGCGGAGGCGTTCTGGATGCGTTGGAGTCGTTTCAGGGGTTTTGCCTGAGCTCCTGCGTAGAGTGCGTTGCTGTAGTCCAGTCTGCTGCTGACGAGTGCCTGGGTGACCGTCCTTCTAGTTTCGGTGAGAATCCACTTGAAGATCCTGCAAAGTATGCGGAGGGTGTTGAAGCAGGAGAAGGAGACGGTGTTGACTTGCTTTGTCATGGAGAGTGTGGAGTCGAGGATGACCCCTAGGTTTCGTGCGTGGTTGGTGGGTGTAGTGGGTGCTCCTAGAGCCGTCAGCCACCAGGAGTCATCCCATGCTGAGGGGGTGGAGCCGAGGATGAAGACCTCCGTCTTGTCCGAGTTCAGCTTCAGTCGGCTGTTCCTCATCCAGTCGGCAACGGCCTTCATTCCTTCGTGGTGGTTGGTTTTGGCGGTGCGGGGGTCCTTGGTGATCCTTGCTTAGTTTCCATCGATCAACCCCTCACTCTCTATAGCAGTGTTATTAAAGAGAATAGTACTACATTGACCCTAGACCAGACCTCAAATGGTATTCCTGACTGTTTAGATATTATCAACAATGAAGTTATCATGGCAATTAATAAAATTATTCCTCAAAAGGCCCCAGGATTGGATAAGGTCCCTGGAGATCTCTTTCTAGGTACACCTGACGTGTGGGGGCCCTATTTTTCCTCTGTCTTTAGTGCTGTAATGAAGGATGCACCCATTCCTCTAACCTGGACGGGGGCTGAAATTATTCCAATTTATAAAAAGCTAATTCGGGAATCCCCAGTTAATTATAGGCCTATCAGCCTAATCCACTGTACTCAAAACCTTTGGCAAGGGTTGTGCTTATTTGACTTTAAGAATGGATGACTGTGACTCAGATATTATCGCCATTGCAGACCGGGTCCAGAGAATGGGTGAGCACACTAGATATGGTCCTCTGGTTTCAGCTTCTTTATTGGAAGTATGTCTTGCTGGGCCATGGACAGCTTTATGTAGTCTTCGTTGATCTTAGATCAGCATTCGATTTAGTCTCTCGCAACAAGAAATGGCAAGTGATGACTGATCTGGGGGTACCTCACTATCTACTGACTATGATCAAGCATCTTCACAAAAATAATTTTGCCCAAGTCAAATGTGGTCTGATGGGTGAACTGCTTGCACCTTTCCCTGTCCAAAGGGGAGCGAGACAGGAGTGCATTCTTGCTCCAACTCTTTTTTCGCTCTTTATTAATGACCTAGCATCTTCTGTGGACTGTGGTGGATCTGATGCTCCGTTCTTTGCAGGCACCTGGACACCAGCCCTGTTGTTTGCGGACGATACATTGCGTATCTCAAAATCCCCTACGGGTTCTCCATAGGATTTTAGATAGATTTGATTATTTTTGCATCCTTAGAGGTTTGGATATAAATATTACTAAAATAAAGTTTATGATACTAAACATCTGCAGTACCACTCGCCATTATCCTGTCCTAGGAGGATTTCACCTGGAACGTGTGCGTATGTTTGAGTACTTAGGAGTAACACTCACTGAACATTTCAACTGGCATCCACCCTTAGTCAGAAGTAGTTTGAAGTTAGAACAGATTTCATGGGGCCTTGTGAAACTGCAAAAGCCCTCTTTTTGCGCCCTGTCTCTCCAGCATTACAAATCTTCAATTACCAAGCACTCGATTCAGCCCGTTATGGAGCAGAGCTTTCAGGGTACAGGGATTTTTCCACTCTGGGGAATGCTGAAAATTGTTTTTTGCGAGAGTTGATCGGTCTCCCCTCCAGCACTCTGTTGCTTCCCTTAAAACTAGACATGGGGCAAAAATGCATGGTAGACGTGGCTGGACTAAGGCCTATACTTTATTGGAAGCGGCTTTGGTCTACCCCAGAGCTGGCTCATTATCAGGCAGGGATGCAGGAGATTTTACATGGTGCAGGATTGAGCGACATTCCATGTCTCAAGTACATTAGGGCAACACTTCGAACATTCATCTTACTCGTCTTTGGGAGGTCCCAAACGAGTGCAGTGAAATATCTAAGGCCTAAATAAATATTTCCTATTGGCAACACAAGCTAAATCTTTTGCATGCACAGGTACACGGAACGTTGAATATGGCCTTTCTCCCACATAAAGATAATTCTGATTTAGAAAATTTCTTGGATGATATTGCACCGGCAAAAGCAAGGAAACCTTTTATACAATTTAGATACAGGTCCCTTTCCCTACTTACCTTTCCATTTAGGTTGAGGGGTAAACAGAGATCACCTCATGAGGAATGTCCCTCATACTTTTCAGTAAATGAATCGTTGGAGTATGCTTTATTCTTTTGCTCAGTGTATCGTGGCCCCCAGGAACCTGTACATCCACCCACTCTGCTGTAACTTGGGGCTTAGGACGTGCAGAGCAGCACTGAGAATTTTGAAATGTGATACTAGTCAGAGTATAGTATTTGCAGTTCCACAGTATTTGTTGGCTATGTGGAGGATTAGGCATATTAATAAAAAACAGAAACTGACTGAATAGGATCATTTGTGGTGTTCAAATTTTAGACTTGTGGTATTGACTCCTCTATTACCTTGTCCAGTGTTTTATTCTCACTTTTAAATGGCTTTAACATGTTTTTAATGTATTCATATTTATTTATTTTATTGTGTTAGTAATTGTCTGCACCTTGATGGCATATTTCCGAATAAAGCTGATTGATTGATTGATGGTCATACCAACACTCACACCACAAAATGCCTAAATCCTTGGTGCCTTGCTCCTTCATGATTGTAGTAACAGGTAAAATAAAAGCAAAACCTGTATGGTGCAAAGAAACACACCAAAAAGCGGTTAGTAATTTTCGCAAAAAAAGAAATTAGAATCAGTTCAATCTATGTCAGATTTTTAAAAAAGCTCTTGCTCTGAATGTGTAGAAATATGCAGAAATTCTGCCTTTCTTGCAATGGCCTACAGTGTGAAAAAATTAAACAAGTTGCCATAATTCTCTCCTTTCTGCTGATCACTTTATCAGTTTAGAAAAAGATTGCAGAAGAATGATAAGCCAGTTCTCTCTTTCCTTTTTAGGTCTTGCCTAGGCAGCGCATGTGCTGCCTCGTCGAGAGATGCTGTATACAGTATAGCGGGAGACGCTCTGCCCACTTTCCGCCTATCTTTGTGATTGGCCGAAATTCTAAATGCTGCATTCTGATTGGTTTTTCTCATTCCATGGCTATCGGCCCCTTTACTTGAAAAACTCTTTTGTTCCCCTGCCTACCTCATTCCCTCCCGCAGTCCCTGACTTCTCTGCCCCCCCTCCCGTTTGTACGTTCTTGGATGCCTGCACTTTTGTTTACAATGCAATAGGTCTCGCATAATTACGAGTCCTATTGCATTTGTAAATGCTTGTTTTCTCCTGGGATTGGCTAGGTGAGTTTGCACTATATTTTGCCTGTCCTGTCCTGTCCAGAACTAATGCGCATACAACTTCTGTGAGATGCTATAGGAATCACGGCTTCCTATAAGAGTCTCTATGCTGGCAACACTTTTTGTAAGACACTGTAGTGGCCACGAGCTCCTACCAGACGGTAAAGTGACCACACCTCTTATATAACTGGATACATCAAAAGTTATTTTTGCCTGGGCTATAGTGTCAGGGCTTTTTGGAGGCATTATAGAGCTTTCTGTGAAACGTTAAGAGTGACACGGCTTTGTGTGTCACTATATTGTTAACTAATTTGGGATACGCCATAGCGTGACTTGGATATTTTTGATGAGGCACTATTTTGTCCACGTCATTGATGCAGACCAGATTAACTATAAAAGAAACTTCGCAAAAATACACTCCTCAGACTATACATTACCAGACTATCCTGTTGAACCCATTTTCTGTGTGAGTGGCATCGGAGGGCAAGGGGCTTGGAAAATGGAAATAAGCCCAAAGTAGGGATCATGGCTTTCCGCCTGACTAGCAAACACTCCTGGGGCCTTGGACGTTCAAAAGCATTATTTCCCCCAAAAGCTAGTCACCGAATATTATAATACCGCGAAGCCACACCGGGTATCGATTCAACATGATCAGCCGAATTTAGGCAAAATATTGAGCCATCTTTTCACAGTGGTCAGCTCCCCTTGTTCCCAAATCACCGCGAATCACACTTTACCCAGAAGCCACTTTACTTTCTCGTTGTTGAGCTTTAGGGAAGTATATGGCCATTTCTTCTAAATAAAATGTTCTTTAAAAGGCAAACGCTGCGTTGAAATATGACATTTCATGTTTCGGGAGATGGATGAAATGGTTCGTACTGGTCTGCAACTCAGCACTCATTTCCAGCTTCACAATAACTTTTGTTTTCAATATAATTTTTTATTATTATTTTTCTAAAGGCGGTCGTTCTTTTAGATTTATCTAGCGCTACGCGCAGCGCACAAAGGCTTTAGGGGTCTTTGTTGTGAAAGCAAACACACACACAAAACCGAATGCCTTATCAATTCTTGTGAATTGAGTAGCAGGTAAGAAACAAAGCAGCTCGGGAGAAAAAAATGTACAATTATACACATTTTTGCAATCTTTCTTTCTGGTACCAGAGCCACATTTACGATTTCGATTTTTGATCCTGCAGTGAGGTGTCGTCCCACGTTAATTGTTATTTGAACAACCACATGTAGCGCAAATGAAAATGTAATGCTTCACAATCACACAACTATGATAATGACCATACTATTCCTGAATTTGACTACATTTGGAATGGACTCATCATCGAAATTCTGCTAATATTTTTCACAAGTGTTAGGGATTATACCTGAAGACGAGACAAACTTTTTTTTGCTAACAGGCATTATTTCTTTGGGGGTTCTGTATTTGGGGACGGTGTAGCCGCTTAAACTGTTATAGAGGCAAAGTTATCAATGAAGAAAATGCCTGTCATCCGATAGGTTTCGAATAAACCCAATAAAGGGGCATATTAACAAGCCAGGCGATAAAATTATCGCCGCTTTGGCGGCAGAAAACTGCCGCTAAAACAGCGATAATGGCCTTGATAATATGCTCTATGGAATTCCAATTGAAGCCCTTGTTAGATTTCCTTCACATTTAACATGGGTTTCAATTGGAATTCCATAGAGCATATTATCAAGCCCATTATCGCCGTTTTAGCGGCAGTTTTCTGACGCTAAAGTGGCGATAATTTTATCGCCTGGCTTGTTAATATGCCCCAAAGTCCGGTTTCCCTACAGGAAATATACTTGTGGTCGCTAGTGCACCAGATGACGCACTAAGGGGCATATCAACAACAACCGGCGATAATTATCTCTAAGCGCACTTAGCGCTAGGATAATTATCGCCGGCTAGCGTGAATTTTTATCGCTGAGATAGCGTGCTATTAGCAACGCTTATCTCAATAGCGATAAAAATCCTCACGCTAACAGGCTAACCTGAGATTATCGCTGGAAACCCAGCGATAATCTCACGTTACCTTGTTGATAGGGACAGGCAAACTTAGCCATGATATCCTCCTTCCATAGGATATCATGGCTAAGTCAGAAAAATACCAGACGTAAAAAAGCAGTATTAACCGTGGTTAGCGCTGCTTTTTTTGTCTCTAACAGGGTTAGCGACACTCTTGATAATAGGAGAAATGTCGCTTAGCGACATTTCTCCTATTATTTTACTCTGGAATGCCCCCTTTGCATCTCATTAGAGATACAAGGGGAAGCGTAGAGTAAAAGTGTGCTAACATGCAAATTTGCATGTTAGCACCCTGTAGTTGATAGGGCGCTAGTTTTAGCTCTCCTTTTTTGGCTTTTAAAGCCAAAAAGCAGAGATAAAGCCCTTGTTGATATGCCCCTACATCTCATATTTAAAGTAATCTAACCTCTATTTTTTTTTTTTTTAGTGTTATTACTCATTTTACATTTCTGAGGAGAATAGTACTTGGGCGTACCTTGCTGGCGGTATGTATTTATGTAAAAGGTGTTAGTAAATAAGGGTACTAGCTAGCACACAGTAATGAACTCATCGTAAATTAGGCACAAAAAAAACCTGCACTCTGCACATTGCTGATGTTAAATACCCGGGGATCCAATGTGCCTGGTTTTCACGGGTAGGACAAAGTGCACTAAAGCGCTATTCCAGACGTGCGCTTCCAACCTTTCTTTGGGGCATATTATCAAGATCCAGCGTTAAAATTATCGCCGCTTCATCGGTAGAAAACTGCCGCTATAGCGGCGATAATGGGCTTGATAATATGCCCTTGAAAATTCCAATAGAAGCCCATGTTCAAACCAGAACATGGGCTTCTATGGGAATTCTTTACGGCATATTATCAAGCCCATTATCGCCGCTTTAGCGGCAGTTTTCTGCCGATAAAGCGGCAATAATTTTAACGCCGGACCTTGATAATATGCCCCTTAGTTTGATATTGTGCATCAACATGTATCTAAACCTCACACCATCTCAAACGTCGTCATATATTAACCGAGACATATTGAAGCGGTGCGTCACTCTGCGCGTGCACCCACAGACAGTGTGACATAACCTGGAGGTGGTAAGGTGACATTTCGCTTAACCAGCCTCTCTGGCCTGTTTTCTTTCCTCCCTATCGGCATTTTTAAGTGAGCCTGGATTTTCTCGCCACTTCATCCCCGGTTCCCACTGTATTGGTGGGAAGCAACTTAAACAAGCGTTTGCAATGCAGTAGGTCTCGCATTTATGCAAGTTTAAGCTATTGGCATTGTAAATGATAATGCCTTTTATTTATGTTTTAAAAACCAAAATAAAAGGCACTGACATTTACAATGTCAATAGCTCAAACTCGCGTAAATGCGAGACCGATTGCATTGCAAATGCTTGTTTAAATAGTGACTGTGATTATGCTCTGTGAACTGTCTTTATGCCTTACTGCTGTGTTGGCTGCTTGCTCTGGCAGCTGGCATTGGGAGTGCAGAACTAAAATTACAGTTGCACAGTTAGGTCATTTCTTAATTACAAGTGACTAGAGACGTCACAAATCACCTGTATTTAAATTAGAGTTTAGCTTTTATTCTGTGGTTAAAGGCTCCCACAGGGATGTAGCTTTAGGTGGGCATGTTTGTGGTGTAACATCCCCCATAAATAAATGCATTCTTGGCGTGATAGTTGGGTCTGGATGCCCTGACTCAGGTCTGCTATATCTGTGATGTGTTTTCTTGTTGTGCGCCAAGTATAAAACACACAACGATGACCTTTGATAAATAACAGCAAAGAGAGAAAGATGAAGAGCTAAACAGCTGGTTGATGTATTTCAACATCGAAAACCAGATAAACTCAAATCAATAAGGGCTTACCAGCATGTTCATACTCTGTGATCTCAGACAAATATATTATTCAACAGAGCATCCCTTTTCTTTATTAACACATTTGAAAGCACAGCACTTCTTATGTTTGATTTATTAGGTTATAATACATAGGATCCTGCAATCTCTGTAGAAACAACTGTCATACATTTCTTTATACTCAACAACTTGTGATGCACCCAGTCCCTGTGTTTATTGAAAAGATGTCAAAGCTTAACTGTAATAAGTCATTGCTGTTGAGTACTGACACCACAATGCCTACTGCCAGAGCCAGAAGCCAAGGTTAAAGGCAGGTCAGGTCAGAGAGCAGCTGTTTCAAGCAATGAAATGAAATACTTCTTTTTTTTTTCTTTGGCTCCATTTTTCCAGCTTACAGTGAGTAGCAGAAAAACATGTTTATTTTTTGCATTCCTTAGATAATTATAGACAATTTTGAGTCTTTCTGAATGTTGCTACACGTTACTAGCTCCTTCAGCTTTTTTTATTTAAGAATTGTTTGTAAAATCTTTTTTTTTAAATTATCTAGCAGGTTAGTGATGAGTTAAATATTTCAAAAGAAGTTTTATTTTTATTCTTCATATTTGCAAAAATTCCCTTCCTTTCAGAAAAGCTTCAGGGAAGAACTATCAGGCCCAGTTGGGATGGGCAGAGATGTAGCTTCATGTGGGGGGAGTGTTTGGAGTGTGACATTCCCCATAATACATTCTTGGGTTGGGGGTCCTGAGTCGGTTCTGCCATGTCTGTATCAGTTTTTCTCATCATTCTCATCTCACTAAGGGCCATATTATCAAGGGCAATATCGCCGGCACTTTTTGCTGCTAAAGCGACAATATTTTTATCACCCTATTAGCAAGCTGTCGCTAACAGCTGTTAGCGACAGTTTACTGGCAATAGCCCCTGTGTTTTTGCCTCTTTGCATGTCAGCGATATTTATCGCTAATGACATGTAAAGTAGGCGTTCCTCACTAAAAGTATATGGAAACAGTCGCCAAGACAAGTTCTCCCTATTATCAATGTCCGCGGTGCGATACAAAAAGTCGCGCTAACCGCGATTATCGCCGTAAGCTAACGTCTGCAAAAATCCAGATTTAGCCATGCATATAATGGGAGATGGATTCTATGGCTCCCGACATCAAGCTTTTCCCTATCGCTGCAGGAATATCGCTGGATTTTCAGCGATATTCCTGCATTTAGCCGCTATCGCTGGATTTTTTTATCACCGTGGATATAAGCATTGATAATTACGCGCTATCTCGGCGACGTAATCCAGCGATAGCCGGCGATAAATAAACTCGTGCTAAGCGCGCTTAGCGATATTTATCGCTCCGAGTTGTTAATATGCCCCTAAGAGTTTTTAACTTGTTCAATTTTTGGAGCAGAAACTTAAATATATATAGTGACTGGTTTACCAAAATGAACTAGTAAATCTACACTCGTAGAGGTACTGCTTGAATGGGCGTGAATGTACTACCTTTTCACAAACTTTGGCAGTAGTAGGCTTGGAAAGCTGTGCCAGGCTCAGGTTTACAGGCATACAACTAGCAATCAAAACCCATAAGTTGATGGGATCAATGCTTAATAAGCTAACTATTAGCAATCTCTTGGGATAGCATTCTAACCCATAGTTTTATGCCCACTTTGCCTCTCTAGGGAGAGGCCCACCTAATGCAAATCAGTACTGACTCGGGTCGTCATGGCAACAACCCATGCCAAACCTTGGTCATCACACCCCTCCACCCTGCAGCCACTGCTTTTTTTAGTTGGGAAATTTGAAATTCACATCCCCGGATTTCACTTACTGAGCTACACCCCTGGGCACCCATGTATTGTAGCTCATTAAATCAATTCGTACTAGGTGTGTGTTTTTTAGTGTACTGCAATAAACTCATTCCTACCACCTAGTTCCTTGAGTAGGTTTCGCTTTCCCTCTCTTCTCTCGCATGTGCCAGAAAAAGGACGGGGGCCAGTAAGGGGGATTATCTCTGCTGTATGGTTTTGAATATACTGCGGTCTCCTCATTTTGCATTTGCATGCCACGCGGAACACCGTGCACGATTATTTGCATACCAATACGCATTTGGCTGGTTCGATATTGTGACTGAGGTCTGCTCAATCTTCGGGAGTTTGTGGTATGCAAATTTCTATTGAGCTTTTTGGCAGAGCGTACCTCAGGACTCTACGCGCAGTGACAGCTGCATCCACGCACCATCGCCTGTCGCAGCTATCATTTGGGCCTGATTGTTTGTTCTGATGGGAGAGGCAATCTCTGAGTGCTAGACCGTGACAGACATGTCTGGAACAAGCACACGTTGTTCGCCATTTTAGATGAAGTGAACTCGGAGGGGCTTGCCTCCAATTTTACAACAGTTTTAAGGAGACCCAAGTGGTTTTTAAGTACTTATATTTCTCTAATTAAAAGGAAACCCAATTATAACAGCCAGTATGTTTGTTTACTACTTTACGCAGAGATCTTCACACGTTGGGTATTTTAGTAAGCGTTCTCCACGGTAAGTGAATTGTTATATATGCTTTTCATATAAGTCCCTGGCATTGAAGTCAAATAAGCATTGTTTTGCGTCTGTTGAGCTGTAGAAGAAATCACAGTAAAGCAGTCATTCGTTTCTGTAATTATTATATTTATTTCAGGAGTTTCTTATATAATGCAAGCTTCAGCAAACGCTTGATATTATAACACCCCAACTTTAAGGTTTATTAGGTTTTATTAACTGTGCTACACAAATTTCATTACTGTGGGGTGATGTATTTCCTGAGTGCAGTAAATACTTGGGGGCTTATTTATGAGACCCTTGCGCCAGTTTTGCGCCGCCATTGCGTCACTTTTAGTGAAGCAGCGGTGGCGTAAATAATGCACCATGTTGCGCCATATTTATGAATTGACGCATCTAGGCAGATGCGTCACTTCGCAAACCCCTGTGCTACATTATACCTGCGTTAGGTATAATGTATGCAGGGTGGGCGTTACCCGCAAGAAAGGATCATAGGAGTGTCACAGAGAAATCTATGAGATTTCGCTGCACCACTTCTAAGACGCCAATGCGTCACAACCTTACGCCAGCCTCATGGCAGGCGTAAGAGTGACGCAGGCCCTTTCACATGGAGCTTGCCCCATGTGAAAGGAACTTTGCTGGAGTTGCGTCAGGCTTCCAACACAACTCCAGCAATGCGCCACCTTTTGCGCTGACAGATACGTCAGTTATACTGACGTATCTGTCCTTCCTTACGACATGATGTGTCATATTGTAAATATGACACATTATTGGTGTCGCAAGGAGGGCACACTGAGAAGTGGCGCATCACTGCATTGACGCAGCGATGCACCACTTCTCGTAAATGAGGCCCTTGCTGTTCCACGTGTGTGTTTTATTTGGAAATAAGGCATTGTTTTGAGAATCTGTATTTAAAGCATCACATTCCGCATTGTCCCCCTTTTTTTGGTCGTTTTATTCCCAGTAAATGTTGGCACGTTTGACTGCCGAAATCTGCGGTGGAAACCAGTGGGTTGTGTGAGAATTATCCCAGAGCTCTCATCTGCAATCCCTCCACATACTTCTGTTGCAGAGGGATGAGAATCTAAATCCCAGTTTGTACTCACAGACTAAAGAGACAATATTCATCAGTTTAATTACTTTGTAAAACACCATGCATCAAGAGTAGCAGGGAGTAGTCACTAATTAAACAGAATATGTGGCCTACTGGCCAGAGCTGCCAACTTTGGAAATGGAGACCCTGGTTTGAGTGTTGTCGTTCATTCAACATTCGTGATTCTGGACAAAGCACCTAATCGCCCCGTGACTCACAAACAAAAATAAAAAGAAACCTGACCTTGTGTAATGTAATCTGGTAGTCATGTAACACGCTCTGATGCTCTTTAGGCTAATTCGTGCCACATTAACAAATAACTAACGTTGTTGCATGTTAGGGCATGTAGAATAACTCGCAGGGCATTACTTTACAATACTTTGAAAAATTATGAATTTATGGGAAAGATTATCAAAGAGATAGCAACAATGCAGTACATAGTGGAGATTGAGAGTAGCATACAGTGTATGCAATAAGAAATCTAGCACAGTCTGTCGATGAAGAATATTGTGAGTACATGACTAGAATTATATTTAAAATATCAAAATGCTTGTTAGCGGGATAAATACCAGTATCATGGTCAAACATTCAAGTAATTGTTGAGATGACAAATGCAGTGTTTACAGAGACTATGTACAATGAACATTGTCATTCAGTGCCAGGATTCTCCAAAGGGTGAGTGTGAGCTTTATAAGTACACAAGTTATGCAATAAAATATTGAGCTGAGAAAGAAACATAAGACAAGTAGATAATGTAGCGCACAGTGGATTTTAGAGTGTGTCACTCTAAGGAGGTAGCTCAGTGGGAGGAGGAATACTGAGGAGATGACATGAAGGCAGCCAGAAAAGTGTTTCAGAGGGAGTATACCTTAAGATGATGGTTAAAAACAGGGAAAGAAGGAATCTTGTTCCAGTAGACCAGAAGAATATTCCAGATTCGGGGTGAATTAACTGTGAAGGGTCTGTTCGGTGTGCTCATTTTTCAAAAACATTGACATGGAAAAATTATGTTGATGTCTTTTGAGCCTGTGGACAAAGTTAGCTTTTGTGTGGGATTCCTCTGGATGAAACATCTATTACCATGCACATATTTGATATTTGAGGGTTCAATGCATAGAAAAACTTTGAAACCGGTGTCAATACGGTTACAATCTAAAGCTCATGCAGGCCTTCAATTTACATTTGTAGATAGAAAATACATGTAATATAAAGTTCTAGCATGGACGGTGACATCTTTATATTGTGAAGAGAGTTACATGAAAATCTCATGAATCCAAATTATTATTTCTGAAATTTCAGCAAGGATTCCCTATATAGGTGTAGGATGGTTAGATCATTCAAATAATTTAAAGAGGCCATCCACTATTTCATATCAGAATGCATCTAAAAAATACAAGCAGAAGTCATCGCAAAAAGCAAGATTCTAGAATGCGTATTGTTGATGATTGTTAGTGATGCAGAACTTTCTCAAGAGAACTGTTTTGTCTTCTACACTGGATGGCCCCTGTGGAATTTAAATTATATTGGGCTGAAAAGTAAAATCCGATTGTTCGCTTTTGAAACCATGGAAAAAGTATATACATGAGTTTCTTAAGGCTAGAGAAAGATCCACTTGAAGTATAAAGTGTTCTGTTGCAATATAGGACCCCAATTATGATTTGGGTGAAGTGGAATTAACCTCTGGAATTCGACTGTGAATGATCACAAATGGCTCAGTTTTGTGGCTTATCGCACCCCCTCTCGCTCGATGGTGCCCTCTCTTTTCCCGTTGTTTTTCTCCCCATGTGGCTCTCATGTGTTTAAGCTGTCCAAGGGCCTCATTACGATGTCGGTCGGATAGACTGTCCGACCAACTCGTCCTCAAAAACATTCCGACCTCTCCAACCGCCGTATTATGATACATAGCAGGTAAAACCTCCGGAAAAAAGTCTGAACCTACTGAGTCAGTCGGAAATGCCGTTGCATAGGCATTCCGGTTATAAACAAGCATTGGTTGACCCGCTGAACAGATTACGATGCATCTGACGGGGTTTCAGAACTGTGTTGGTATGTGTTCCACACAGCAAGGGTAAAATCCCAAAATTAATCACAACAGCAAGCATAGGCAGCACCAAATAAAAAAAGAACATTAAACATTAGGCACGCCCACTAATCCACCTATATAAAGACCAAAAAAATGACCATAATCCTTTGCTCACACAATACTGTTGGTAGCCCAACTGAGGAGTCTCTGGCAATTCCCTGCTCTCAGCCTTGCACACATTCACACACTTCATCCACCCGACAACTTGCACAGATCACTTTGATCACACAGATCACGCCGGAGGGCGTGTATGGACTCACAGAAGGACCGGCCTCTAGTAAGCAGCTACTCCACATTCCACTAAAGTTAGGAATTACAGCTCTACAGACATCACTGTAAAGGAGCCAGTTAACGAAAATACCATTTTTAAATGAAAAAAAAACAAATAGTCAATGAGCATGTGATCTGTATGTCATACAGATAAATGACATACCTGCAATGAAAATGAAAAGGCTTAAAACTATCACCATGTGCACACTTCTTCCAAACTCACAGCAAGACTTTGTGCTCCAGACAACAGTCCCCAATTTCAGACATCTTCCCAGCACATTTCCCCTCACGGTCAGGAAAGCAGAGTCCCAGGTAGGCTGGTTGGGATGGGTGGGAAGGTGTGCGTGGGCCCAGGCCTAATGGGAGTTGTAGTGACAGCAAAGACTCCTCCTCTCACACAGCACAACAAGCACACCTGAAAGTCTGCTTTCCTGAGTGTTTGGGGAAATGTACTGCCAAGATGTCTGACACTGGTGTTCAAATCACAAGGCCATGATGGGAGCTGTGGTCAGCTCAGACAACACGTACCCCTGTCAAGCATAGTTCATGGTGGGCTGTTTGGCCTGGGTGGGAAGGTTTATGTAGGACAGGGCCTGATGGAAGATGTAGCCATTGAACATCCTCCTCCTCCCACCCAGCCCAGATAACTCCTCTGGGCCCATGCCTACCTCACAGTGAGGGGAAGTGGACTAGCAAGATGGCTGATACTGCTGCGTGGTGTTGGACTTGAAAACAACTCCCATCAAGGCCCGGTGCTCCAAACACCATGCACCAGTGTCAGCCATCTCGCTAGTTCACTTACATTCACTGTCAGGTACCCAAAGGCCCAGAAGAGCTGGTTGGGCTGAGTGGGAGGAGGAGTGTTTGCCCTGACTACATCTCCCATCAGGCCCTCTCATAAACACACCTTCCCACCCAAACCAAACAGCACACCTGGAACTATGCTTTACTAACAGTAAGTGGAAATGTACTGGCAAGATTGCTGACACTGGGGACTGGTGTTTGGAGCACAAGGCCATGATGGGAGTTGTGGTCAGCTCAGCCACCTGCCACCACTGTCAGACATCTTGATAGTACACTTACCCTCATTGTCCGAACACCACTCTTCCTGGTGGCCTGTTTGGACTGGGTGGAAGGAGGAGACTCCATCTCCCACCAGGCACTGTTCCAAACACACCTTCCCAGCCAGCCCCCTGAAACTCTGTCTTCCAGACAGTGAATGGAGGAGTACCGTCAAGATGGCTGACAGTGGTGCAAGGTGTCTTAGCTGACCACAACTACCATCATGGCCTAGTGCTCCTAACACCAGCCACATGCAAATCAGTCTTGACCCTGCACCCAATGGTAACAGTCCAGCCCAAACTGCCAGGCTAGGTCCTCCTGGACTGGAAACAAGCATCCTAGGACCAGTTTCGGGGTTTCACCCATCATCAGCCAGGATAGCTTGACTCCAGTGGCATGGGGAGCACAGGACCCACATCTGGGCATACCAGTCCCACTCAGGCTGACGAATGCAAAAACAACAATTGATGGACAGAATGGAAAACAATGTCATGCATTCACCCCAGTTCAGAGATCTGGGCCTAAATCCATCATTTTTTTGCTCCCCATGCATTCCATTTTGAGCCCAGCCATATGCAAATCAGTCTTGACCCTGCACCCAATGGGAGAGTCCAGCTCTAACTGACAGGCAAGGTCCTCCCTGGACTGGAAACAAGCATCCTAGGACCTGTTTTGGGGTTGCACCCCTCATCAGCCAGGATAGCTTGACTCTAGTGGCATGAAAAATATGGGACCCACGTCAGGGCATACCCATCCACAAGGCCATGATGGAAGTTGCGGTCAGCTCAGACAACAGACATCACTATCAGACATCTTGTCAGCACTCTTCCACGTACTGTCAGGAAAGCAGAGTTCCAGGTAGGCTGGTTGGGATGAGTGGAAAGGCGTCTGGAGATAGGGTCTGTTGGGAGTTGTAGTCAGTGAAAATACTCCTCCCCCCACCCAGCCCAGCACGCCCTCCAGTAGCCATGCTTTCCTGACAGTAAGTGGGGATGTACTGTCAAGATGTCTGACACTGGGACTGCTGTTCAAAGCACAAGGCTATAATGGGAGTTGTGGTCAGCTCAGACACCATGCACCACTGCCAGCCATCTTGAAGGTACATTTCCATTCACTGTCAGGATAGCAGAGTTTAGGGGAGCTGGCTGGGCTGGGTGGGAAGGTGTGTGTAGGAAAGGGCCTGATGGGAGCTGCAGTCAGTGCAAACACTCCTCCTTCCAACCAGCACAAACAGCACCCCTTGAACTATGCTTACCTGACAGTGAGTGGAAATAGACAAGCAAGATGGCTGACACTGGGGACTGGTGTTAGGAGCACACAGCTTTGATAGGAGTTGTGGTCAACTCAGACAACAAGCACCAGTGTCAGATATCTTGATAGTACTTTTCCACTCACTGCCAGGTAAGCGTGGTTCCTGGTGGGCTCTTTGGCTCTTTGGACTGGGTGGGAAGGTGTGTGTAGGACAGGGTTTGATGGGGGATGTAATCAATATAAACACTACTCATCCCAAACAGCCCAACAAGCACACCTGGAACTATGCTTACCTGACAGTGAAGGGACGTGTACTAGCAAGATGGCCGACACTGGTGTTTGTCACACAAGGCCTGGATGAGAGTTGTGGTCAAGTCAGACACCAGTCCACAGTGTCAGCCATCTTGCAAGTACACATTAGTAAAGCAGAGTTACAGTTGTGCTGATTGGGGTGGGTGGGAAGGTGTATGTAGGACCTGGCCTGATGGGAGTTACAGTAACAGCAAACACTCCTCCACACACACAGCACAACCACTTCATCTGGGCCTCTGTCTACCTGACAGTGAGCGGAGGTGTACTAGCAAGATGGCTGACAATGGTGACTGCTGTCTGACCCTATCACAACAACCAAATTTGCCTATGTGCTGAAAAAACCTACAACCAGTGACAACCATTGTGCCGCTCAATATGCTCCAAAAGCCCAGAACAATCAGACATATTATTATGTGTGTTCTTATATAGCGCTCAACTTACCCTTGGGCATCTTGGCCATCTTGGCACTTGCATTGGGTACCCGTCCTGGTTTATCCCTGTGAGATATCCCCTACTGGGCATCCCCAAGGTGAAAGCCAGGCATCCCGCCGCGGGGGGGCCGTTGTGGAGATTAAGCAAGCTTGTTGCCCAGAGCTGCATAGTGTGAACTCGTGCTTAGAGTGGGCACCGAAGCAAGAATTATCGAGTCTGTGGACAATTGGGCTCCCGACCCTGCCGCGTCGGGAATTGAACCCTGGTCCCGGGTCTGACCTCTGCTTCAGGGTATGCCTCCTCTAACCAGTGAGCTACACTTCTCCACTTCAGGGACTGATACAGAGCTTTAATATCAGAAATAAGGGACTGTGCAATGTAAGTGATGGAGCGGGAAAAATAAGATTTTTTAGTATACCCAATCCATTTATATAAGTTTATATTAAAACGACTAAATAATTAATTCTAATAATTAATTGATTGATGTGATGGTACTAACCAACCTGATTAACCAAGAGAATACACGTGGGAATGCATTTGCATGGCTAAAATTAATAAGTGAACTAAGTTGTATGCATATTAAAACGATAAGTGTTGCTTAAGCAGTGTTAACGTGGTTTGCGCTTAAATAAACATGCATTAATGGCTTTAGACGTTGCATATGGCTAGATAAATGCACGCACATATGGGAATTAGCAGGGAAATAACACTGTTTTGATTATTTCAATGTATTAATTACGTTTTGTGTTTTCTTACTTAAAGTTGACTATTCTGGCCTACCAAAAAATGGCCGTCGACAGAAGCCTAACTAAAGTACATACATTCATCATTTGAACAATGGAGGAAGGCGCCTGCACTGACTTCATTCGTGTCCTTTGTGTGACCTGATATGCCATGTCCATGAAGACTACTCTGGGCGAGATGCCAATGTCCCTGAACATGAAGCAATTGTTGCCATTTGGGAACCAATTCACAATAGACTGATACTTTTTGACCTGGGAACATCCTTTCCCATGCACCTAGTTTATTCATCATCCGTATGGGAATATTGAATATTGTTTCTTAATGTATTTGGATGTAACTGAATTCAGCCAATCAGGAGCCTAGAAATAATAAAAATGTAACTTTCATATGTAAATTTGAGTATAAATATTAGTAGACTAGAGAGGCTAGTAGCTGTTCCCTGAGCGCCACTTCCTGAATTGATGACCTGAGGTCCCGACGCTGACGGAGAGGACGGTGACGCCAGATGATTGAGCAATACTCTGACTGAATTTGCTGAGGACCGGTTCTGACTTAGAAAACGACAATTAGCCAGAATAGGTAAATATGACAAAAGATATTATGGCACTGTTAGGATTTTAACTTGCAATTTAATTCTCCTCTGTTAGGCACGGATAGTGTGATGAGAATGAATGTTGGTGTTATGGGCCCCACCAGCGTGTGATGTGTGTATGTGCGTGTGACTGTGAAATCATTCCGTCCGTGGAAGCAGGGGAAGATTTTATGCTCTGAACTGCACCATAAGTACCATAAATCCCAGCCCACAGCGCCAAAGGGGAAACTAAGTAAACCTTCCTTAGGAAAGCATCCACTTTCTTATCCAGAGGATCGCTAATAACTGCATCCTCAGCCAACGAAGTCTGACCCACCAGACTAGCAACAAAAGAATAAATCGGGATGGAGTCTGTCAGGACCTTAGACATGTTGTAGTGAAGAGGTCACTAGCAAAGATGTAGTTTCATGTAGATTTATTAAGTTCAGTTACAGGTATTTGAATTGTAGAGATACAGCCCCACCAGGAGCAGTCTGCCTGCTGCTCAGCCCGTACTCCAACTGACACACTCAAGCATCCAGGCATCCAAACATTCCATTCAGGACTCTCACACCAACATTCCATGCATCACGTTCACACTGGCTGAGCAGCTAGGGAGAAAGTAACCAGATAAATACAATACAGGTTACAACATACCTTGCCTTCTTCCGCAAAACAGAAATTGAAACCAGAAAGAAGAAAAAGGTTCAAACAAGGAGAATCCCAAGAAATAGAAAAATGGAAAAGTGGAGAAAATGCAAGAAGAAAGTGAACCCAAACATGAAAGGATAATAGCAAAGAAACCAAAGAAAATCAGGCGTGAGCACAGAAGAAAATACAACTGAGGTATGCAAGAGAAAGTACAAGAGAAAATGAAGGTAAATTGAGGGAAAATATACAGGAGCTGCACAAAAAATACATGCAATAAAAATAAACAATGTAGAGGAGACTCATAGGCAAATAAATATAATATATATATCACCCATCCATCATCCTCCAATAATTTTTTAAGAAAACATTAGAAATCGGTGACGGACACCAGAACTGACTCTCCCCAACATACATGTGAATAAATGGACCAGGTTAAGGGGAAAGAAATGTTGACTGCTAACCATACAGCTAATCAGGCCTAGGGGCAGACAATCAACGAGTGTGCACAAAGTACACACACACAATGATACACATGGGAGTCAAACTCATTAGAACCTCTAAATGAAGGTTATAAAAGTGTAAAGAACAATAAAACACATGGGACACGTACCCATAAGAACCCCTGTGAGAAGGTTATGAAACGTGCACAGAACAGCAGAACACATGGGACTCGTACCCATTGGAACCCCTGTGAGGAGGTTAGAAACGTGCAGGGAACAATAGAAAATGAAACAAAAATTGCAACTATGTCAAGTGAGGTCCCAGCATGCGCGCTGGTGAATGGCGTAATCTTGTGAGCATAATAGGTGCGGTGCTGATCTTCCCCATGTGCTTGAGCCACAGAGTGCCTTTTATTTTGAAAGTATATTTCAGATTTTTTAGGGATTCACAAAGAATCCCAGGATTACTACATGAAATTAAGAATAGTCACAGATGTGTGATATTCTCCAATTGGTAACATCTATGAATGTAGACTTGTCTCCAGTTACAATAAGTGATGTGTAATGAACATTGACACTTGTACCTTTTTTTCTCCACAGGAAAACCCCTTCTCATCTGTGATACCTCCTCTCAGTCACTCTGTAAAAGTCGCTCATTGCTGACTTTCACAGAAACAAATTTACATGTGCTGCCCTGGTGGGAACCTGACCGGCAACAGGTATGAGATCAGCCACACATGTGAATCAGTAGTAGTTCGCAATACCATTGTAATGGCAGTTTTTTCCTATTTGTGTTTGTAAGTGGATACATCGAACATGCATTTCCAAAAATACTGACTCAGGGTGTTGAATTTACTTTCACACAACTTTTTTTTGAACTCCTAAGTGCTGCTGATGTGCTCTAAAAAGTTTGTTAGTAATGCCTCATAACTCCAACACTTATAGCACTAGAAATTGGAAGACTTAGATAACAGCAACTGCAAACAAAACAAGAGCTGAGTTGTAGAAACCAGATTCATTTGCACCGCATTGCTGCTGTGATGTTTGATGCATTCTAGAAAATGTGCTAAATGCTTATAGCTTCCAAAAGCTCACTCAGTATTCAACTGGAGTGCGAATTGTACAAAATGATTTGTATTTAATGGAAAGAAAGTGAAAGCTTTCTGTAAGTACTATGCATGAGTGGGAGTTGCATTGAATAAATACAACTACTCTGCACTCCTTTTACCATCAGCAGCCTTTCCATTACCATAGAAATGCAAATACAGATAGGCCTGTCTTTCGATCTGTGGACGCTTTGCATAAAACACAGAGGGGCATATCAACAAGGGCTTTATCTCTGCTTTTTTGGCTTTAAAAGCCAAAAAAGCAGAGATAAAACTAGCACCCTATCAACAACAGGGTGCTAACATGCAAATTCGCATGTTAGCACCCTTTTACTCTACGCTTCCCCTTGCATCTCTACTGAGATGCAAAGGGGGCATTCCAGAGTAAAAAAATAGGAGAAATGTCGCTAAGCGACATTTCCCCTATTATCAAGAATATCGCTAACCCTGTCAGAGACAAAAAAAGCAGCGCTAACCGCGGTTAACGCTGCTTTTTTACGTCTGGTAGTTTTCTGACTTAGCCATGATATCCTATGGAAGGGGGATATCATGGCTAAGTTTGTCTGTCCCTATCAACAAGCTAACGTGAGATTATCGCTGGGTTTCCAGCAATAATCTCACGTTAGCCACTTAGCACCAGGATTTTTATCGCTATTGAGATAAGCGTTGCTAATAGCACGCTATTTCAGAGATAAAAATCGGCGCTAGCCGGCGATAATTATCCGAGCGCTAAGTGCGCTCAGCGATAATTATCGCCGATTGTTGTTGATATGCCCCAGACTTACTGAAAGTTGTCTCTATTCTGGATTTAATGTGTAACGCAGGTGAAATGTGATGTCTTGACAAGCACTGAAGCCTGTATCTTTATTATTCATGGTGCATAGTGTTAAAAACTCTATAAAGAAAGTAGTTTGAAACTAACTCACTTGTGGAGATTCCCTGAATTAATTGAACCTCTTCAATCACCTTTGGAGAAGTTTGTCTGCCTTCATGCTTTCCCTCTCCTGTTCTAATTGGAAATGGCCTTCCCTTCACTTTTCATAGCTGGCCAGAGGATTGTGTGTCGATTTACTGTGACATCAACCAGCTTCTGGTCTTTGTGATGACACAGAACACACTATGGCTCTGATTATGAATGGGTCGGATGTTTTCTGACCCCTGCGCAAACCCCTGTTTGCACAGATGCCAAGATCCCGAGTTGTATGGTATTTACTGCACCCAATATTTACGGGGTGCCTTATAGGCCTCACCCTTCTTTAAATTTCCGCAGGTTAAACATGCAGGAATTTAGCAGGGAAACCCGTGCAGTACTTACCCTGATATTCAGATTTTGGTGCACTAAGCAACCGATTCACATTATCCCCCCAAATCTAAGAATAAGTGTTTTGGGGGAACGCCATGAGAGACTCAGTATTTCCACACTAACTCCTGTATGTTTTTGCCCAATATTTCACTTAGAAGTTTCACCTGCTTTTAGCAAGTAACAGCCTCTTCAAAATCGAGGAAAATAAATTCCTTGAGGATGATGCTGCAACCCCCAGCAAATAACTAATAATTTCACTTTGACTAACGGATATCATAAGGTGATGTCAAGATTGCTTCTAATATAGCTGATAACTGAATGCTTAAGTAAGTTCACTATTTTCCCTTCAAAGGGCAACCTTCTAATATGTTTTTGTCCAGTGAATGGACAACCATAGAAGCCTTTAGTTTCTATTTCTGTTTGTCTTGACTACACTATGGGAGCCAGAGAAAAGCGCCCCTACAGTCTGTTACATTTCATTAGTCCTGAAATGATCATTAGGATTTTGGATTTTAGTCTATTTTAATGCAACCACCCCAAATAATGTTCTGGAAATTACCATTCCAAGATAGTAATGATAATTCACAACTTCAAAGTTTACTCCACCAATCCCTCCAGAAGGTTTTACAATTTTCTACTCAAATATGGGTGATATAGATCTACGTCAAGTGTTGTGGACCACAAGGTCTGCTCAACAATATCTTTAAAGACCAGAAGACACTTGATAGAAATTGGGTTTTAGATTGAGGAGAGTGAAAACCCTTTTCAGGCAACAACCATACTCCTTGTCAGGGTGAACCACAAAAGTCACTAAGTTAACCTGTTCTTAACCTTCTGCTAGCTTTTCAAAAAAGAAGTCAATCTTAGCTTAGAGGCACTTTGTACAGTATTTAAGCAGCACATAAACAGTAATAAAGTGGAAACACAATGTAAGAAAAAGCCCACATCAATGTAGAAAAAATAGAGGAAACTTTAATAAATAATGTGACACCAAATAAAATAATGTGACACCAAACAAAAAAACAAAAATCCAATCAGTACAACCAGACGTATACATTTGTAAAGTTTTCAGTGAAAAATAGCACTTAAAACATCGAAGCACCAAACGTGGGCATCTATTTGCCTGAGACTGAGGCAAAGTTGAAAGTTATGGCAACCACAATGGAGTACGGTTCAGATACACGGAGTGGATTGGGTTTGGTCTTGGCTTTTCCTTCCAACTTAGATGAGATTCTGAAGGAAATGTCCCTGAAGGTTAATTTCAGTGGGGCAAGGCAGCCTGCCTTGTCAGTGGAGGAAGTGTCATTGTTGTGGAGCAGCTGGACGATTCTACAGTGAAGATTTCTACATTCAAACTTTGTCATTTTTCTGGCAGTTAAAAATCTCCAGCAGGATGAAGCGCAGACTGTAGCTGTTAAGCGCTCCACAAGACCAGACTCCCCTTCTGCGAGAAGCCACTGAATAGGATTTGCTCCTGCAGAGAAGAATGTAGCTGTAGCTACTACAAAGAACAATATGTCTGAGAATCCTATTTGTAGGTCTCGACTAGACAGTGCATGCACTGTCTGGAAGAGACTTGTTGTTTTCTATCTGTGGAACTCAGCCCACCCACAGGCTTCCCATTTGCTTGCTACATCATCTGTCTCATATTCTTTGTCACCATTTGTCCCTGGCATGAATGGTTATGTCTCTTCTTGTGGTTAGCCCTCCCCCCAGAGCATGGACCAAGTACTTGTAAACATCCACTGCTCCCTTTTTTACGACCATTTTAGGAATGACTTCTTTCTTTCTTTTTCAGAACACTACACATCACTCATGCTTTTACCAGCTCCCTCTCCTCACACTTGCCCTTATACCCCATCCACAGATCAGCCCTCCCCATCACTGCTTTTCCCATTGTTGTTGCATTTTGTTTCTCTCACCTCCTTCCTTCCATCTCTGCTTGCTCCCTTGCACCTCCTGGTGCTTGCTCCATCAACAAATCACCCCTTCCCCATCACTGCTTTCCCCTTTGTTGCTGATTTCTATTTCCCCAACCTCCTACCTTCCATCACTACTTGCCTACTTGCACCGCCGGGTGCTTGCCCTATCCACGGAAAATCCCCTCCATCGGGCATTACTGCTTTTTCTTTCATTGTTGCTTTACATTTCCCCCACCACCACCTTCTCATCTATGCTTGCTCCCTCGCATCTCCCGATGTTTGCCCCATCCACAATTCACCATCTCCCCGTCACTGCTTTTCCCTTTGTTGCTGCTTTCCATTTCCCTCACCACCGCCCTTCTGTTGCTACTAGCTCCTTGATTCTCCCGGTGCTTGCAGCGTCCACAACTCACCCTTTCTAACCCCGTCACTGCTTTAAACTCCCATTGTAGTCTGTTTTGTTCTAGTGAGTGGTTGTGTTCTGCCTTCTAATGTCCTCTTAGTTTATAGCTGACACGCTGATTGGAACATGTGGGCACAGCAGCTACTACTAGGCACATGTGAAGTCTCTGTTTATTTTCCAACGGTTTGGGTACTAGGTGTTTGCGTGTTTACATCATATGTGGTAATTCGGCCATGGTGTTTATAGCTGGAAAATTAGACATCAAGTGAACCAGGTATGCATTATCACAGGGCATGTAAGAGCTTCTACAGTACTTGTGTCTTCTACTGTAATTGCAAATCAATCAATCAATCAGGGAATTGTAAGCACGCTACTCACCCGTGAGGGTCTCAAGGCGCTGAGGAGGGGGTCCGCAGATCTGCTAAGCCGAAGAGCCAGGTCTTCCTGAAGGTGTTCTGGGAGGGGGCGCGTCTGATGTCTGCTGGTAGCTCATTCCAGGTCTTGGCTGCAATGTGAGAGAAGGATCTTCCGCCTGCTGTGGCTCTGTAGATGCGCGGGGTTTCATCCAGTGCGAGGTTGGAAGATCGGAGGTTTCTTTTGGGTACATGGAAGTTGATTCTGTTGTTGAGGTATTTGGGCCCGTTGTTTGTAGGCATGAGTGAGGATTTTGAAAGTGACTCTTTTCTCCACGGGGAGCCAGTGGAGACTTTGTAGGTGTTGACTGATGCGTTTGTGTCGGGGGATGCCGAGGACGAGTCTGGCGGCGGTGTTCTGTATTGTCTGGAGTTTGCGGAGTAGGGACTTGTTGATGCCGGCGTAGAGTGCCTTTCCATAGTCCAGTCTGCTGGTGATGAGTGCGTGGGTGACTGTCTTCCTTGACGCAGGGGGATCCACTTGAAGGTATTGCGGAGGGTATTGAAGCAGCTGGAGGTGACAGCGTTGACCTGTCAGTTCATGGTCAGTGATGAGTCGAGTACGAAACTGAGGTTCTTGGCATAGTCTGAGGGGGTAGATGGGCTTTTGAGGGCCGTTGGCCACCAGGTGCTGTCCCATGCAGAAGGGGTGGTACCGAGGACGAGGACTTCTGTCTTCTCTGCGTTGAGATTCAGGCAGCTGTTGGTCATCCAGACTGCGACGTCTTGCATTAGTTTGGCAGTGGTGGGGTCTTTGGTGAGGGAGAGGATGAGCTGGGTGGCGTCGGCGTAGGATACGATGTTGAGGCCGTGTTGTCGGACGAATTACTGCGAGGGGGCCATGTAGATGTTGAAGAGGGTGGGGCTCAGGGATGAACCCTGTGGGACTCCACAGATGATTTTCGTGGAGTCGGAGAGGAAGGGTGGGAGTCTAATTCTTTGGCTTCTTCCGTTGAGGAATGATTGGATCCAGTCCAGGGATGTTCCTTGTATGCCTGCGTCGTGTAGTCTGGCAACTGGTGTGCGGTGGGAGACGGTGTCGAAGGCCACTGATAGGTCGAGTAGGCTGAGGGCTGTGGAGTGGCCTCGGTCCGGGAGGGTGCGGATGTCATCTGTGGCAGTGAGTAGGGCAGTTCTTGTGCTGTGGTTGCTTCGGAATCCGGATTGGGACGGGTCGAGGACAGCGTTCTCTTCAATGAATCGTGTCAGTTTCCTGTTGACTGTTTTCTCAGCAACTTTGGCTGCGAAGGGGAGGAGCGAGATGGGCTGATAGTTCTTGAGGCCGGTGGGGTCAGCTGTGGGCTTCTTGAGCAGAGGTCTGACTTCTGCATGCTTCCAGTTGTCTGGAAGGTGCCTGTTTTGAAGGAGGTGTTGATGGTGCGTTGTAGTTCGGGTGCGATGGCAGCCATGGCTTTGTGGTAGATGTGAGGGGGAGATATCGGTGGGGGCCCCCGAGTGGATGCTTTTCATGGTCAAGGCAGTGTCATCGTCCGTTATCGGTGTCCAGTTGGAGATGGTGGGCTGGCTGGTGTTTCTTGGGGGCGGGGGCCATCTGTGGCATCTGGTGAATGGTCGGTGAAGTTGTCGTAGAGGTTTTGGATCTGGAGGTGGAAATAGGTTCCAAGCTTGTCGCAGAGGTCTTGGGATGGGGTAATGGCTGTGGCTTTGCTGCGTGGGTTGGTGAATTCTTGAATGACACTGAAAAGTTCCTTGGAGTTGGTGGAGTTGGCCAGGATTTTGTTGTGGATGAAGTTCCTCTTGGTGGCTCTGATCTGGTTGTGGTAGTCCGTCATGGCGTCCTTGTAGGTGGTGTCATTTTCGGTTGTCTTGGTGTTTCTCCAGTTCTTCTCCAGGCGTCTGCATGTGCATCTGGCTTCTTGGAGAGCGGTGGTGAACCAGGCGGCTTTCCTGGGGTGTTGTCTGTCAGGGTTGCGTAGCGGGCAAGCTCGTCTGCTCAGTTGGAGATCCAGGTGTGGAGTTCTCTGGCTGCGTTGTTTGTGTCGGGTGCCCAGGTGTGGTCGTCTCAGGTGACGGTGGACTTAAGTTGCCTGTCGGTAACCTTGCTCCAGTTCCTTTGTGGTGGGCGTGGGGCTGGTTTGGGTGCCTTGGGTTTGTTGATGGTGAAGTGTACGCAGTGGTGGTCTGTCCATGGTGGCTGCATTGTGTAGCTGAATTGGACTCTGTTTCCTGCCGCGAAAATGGGGTTGAAGGTGTGTCCTGCTCAGTGGTGTGTTGATGAGTTGTTTAAGTCTGATGCTGGCGAGGTTGTCACTAAGGATAGTGGAGTTGGGGTCACTGGGGTTGTCGAGGTGGATGTTCAGGTCTCCAATGAGTATGTCGTTTGTTGAGGCGATGGCGTGCGGTGCAATAAAATCAGTGATGGTGGTGGCGAATGGTGTTCGGGGGCCGGGAGGTCTGTAGATGAGGGTTCCTCAGAGATTGGCTTTGGGTGTGGTCTGGATCTGGAAGTGGAGGTGTTCGGCGTAGGGGAAGGTTTCGCTGGAGGTGGTGAGGTGGAGGGTGCTCTGATGGGTGATGGTGAGGCCCCCTCCTGGGTGGTTGGGGCAGTCTTTCCTCTGGATCATGTATCTGTCTGGGATGGCAGTGCTGATGTCAGGGGCGGAGGATGCGTTGGTCCATGTCCCTGTGAAGAAGGCGATGTCGGGCGAGAGAGAGTCAAGTAGGTTCCAAATATCCATGGCGTGTTTGTGTACGGAGCGTACATTGAAGAGGATGCATTTTTGGGTGTCACCGGTGCTGGTGTCGGCGGTGTTGGAGGCTGGGGTGGCGGGCCCGCTGAGCCGCCATTAAGTAGGGGGGTGGGAGGGAGGAGAGGTTGGGAGGCGGGATCAGGGGAATTCCGGGGGGGGCACAGGGGCAGTAGAGGCGAAAGGCGAAAGGAACAGGCAGGCACAAGAAAATAAAAACAGTGGTGGAATTAGAGCAAGACACAGATTGGCACAATAACAGTGGCACAACAGGGAAAAATTAAGAAAAAAAACTGCTGAGAAAGGTTACCGTGGTTGTAGGCAGTCTGGTCCCAGTTGGAGTGGGCAGCAGGCGCAGGAGTGGACAGCAGCCTCGAACCTCGCAAGGAAGAGGTCAGGGTCTGGCGGCAAGAGACGGCACAGCAGAGCTGTGGGGAGAAAGTGGACCTAGACCGAGAGTCGGAGGTCTTACTCCACGTATTTCCTGTGCAAAGTGATTGAACTGTTTGTGTGTCATCTTGGTGCATCTCATTTCATAGGGTAGGACTCAATTTCTTTAAATTTCTCCCATCTGGACACTTTCTTACTTTTTTCACATTCACCAGTGAATGCTTTCCATGCGTCATTGCTGCTTAACTTGAATTTATTTCAAAGCCAGGCTTAGTCTTGATGTAATCAAGATCTGTCTGCCCCTCAGTGTCTGTGGCAAAAGTAGTCCTTTTAATGTGTTTGCTGATACAATGTATTTCCTCATGGGTACCATTGCGTTAGGTAACAATAAACATCTGTTATTCAGCGCCAAGATACCTACGGGTGAACGTGCGCTTTAATTCCAGCCACCTCCTCTGGTGAGAGGTTATTTTGGGGTGTTTGGGGGAATTCAGCTTGCTGTTTATTCATAATCCTTACAGATTCGACATATTTAAACAGGCCTGTGTTCTTGCCTCAGTAATCACAGACTTTCTCCTTTACAGAGTCTTTTAAGTCTGGAGGTAAGTCTTCAGGGAATTGTCTAACAATGGGCTTCTGAATACTTAGTTTATAATCGGAATCCTCATTATGTGTTTGAAGCTCAATACCATCTGGTGTACAGTAAATCAAGCAAATTAAGGTTTCGCAAAATGCCTTGTCCTAAAAGATTAACTGGGCTAGAGTCACATATTACAAACTGGTGGTACTCTTTAAGTGGGCCTATTTTCACAGGGACTTTGACAGAAACATAATTCAGTATCTGCTTCAACACATCCATGGTGGACTTGGTTGTACAAGAGGGGTACTTTTGGAATTTCATCTGTCCTAACAGTAAAATGGGTAGCACTGGTGTCAATTAAAAAGGACACCTCTCCTTCTACATATGGGTCACTCTGGTTTTCCTCCAAGACTGTGCCAAGCATGCAATATTCCTCCCCTCCCAGGCACCGTCATTGTTATTGGTCATACACTGGATCTCTGAAAGTAACAGGGAACTGTTGGAAAGTGTCTGAACTTGGAGAGGAATTCTGTTGAGCTCGGGCACTTGCATTCACATTAAACCTCAGAGTATTCAGATTATGCTGCATGAAGTGGTGTGGGGGAAATGTTAGGATTTGGAGGGTTTTGTAATTGCACATTTGGATATTTGGACCTGGCATACCATTGATATTAGGCCCTTGGCCATCAAAATGCATTCAATTTGGGTTCAATCAACACTCACTCTTCAATGGGCCCAACATATTCCAATAGTGATATGGCGTGGTTTTCTTCAGCAGAGCTATATACATTCCCAAATTCAGTTTAACAGGCTCTTGCCCTATCAAGTGGAACACAATTCCCACCTTGCATCATCTCACCACCACCTTGATATTTCAACTCCCTTCATTCCATTACTACCGCTAGAACTATAGCCAGACTTCGCCATGTATGGACCACTCTGAAATCTTTTCGGGGCTAATTTTGCCTGAGAGAGCATGAATTCCCCCTTAATGCTCATTTGTCTGGCTTCCAAATCATCACTTCAATATTTTGCGTATCGCAGGATTTCATCTAACGTCTTGGACTGTCGAAAAATCATGTTCTACTGAATGTATGAACTAATCACTGGACACAACCCAGGAACATATTGTGACACAAAATTACTGAGATGTCCACACTCATTATTTTCGAAGCTGCAATGATGGCCAAATACCTGCATAAGCCGCTCATAATAGGTATGCACAGGCTGTTTGAACTCTTGAGTAGTTCTTGAATTTCTTAGCCAATCAACCGCTTTCTGGGGAATCTTCGTCTGCAAGAAATTGACTACTTGGTGATGCTTTCCCTTGACCTCAAAAGACGGCACCTGAGTTTGAGCACCCTTGGCTCTGCGGTTGATCACTGAACAGTTACCTTACAATCAGTCCACAAATCATTGGGGACCTCATTATCAAGCAATGTGTTTAAATCTTCCCAAACTACCTTTTACATCTTCACAAACCTCTCAATCTGTGTATACCAGACATCAGGTCTCTTTCAACTTTGGAGATTGATTTGTAAATGTGAAAAAATAACCATGACTGCAAGGCACAAGCACATAATCTCCTCCATGCACCACCCTCAATGGGTACGCCCTTCCCTCATACTCACTCCTGCTCCCATTCCCCTTAGTCTCCTTTTCATCATCCTTTCTTTTCCTTTTCTTAATTTCTGAGCCCACCTGTCTTTAAACGTCTGGGTATTACTCCACAATTGAATGTTACCAACTAATTCTCTCAGTTGCAGTTAAAATCCTGAAGTTTGCATGCTTTTGATGGTATCTTCACTCATGAACACACTACAAGTCATCCTTAGGGTCGCATCTAGAAAGTTTGATACATTCTGTAGCTATCCCCACAAAAGTCTCATGGGTCATGCAAGCATGCCTAGCAGCTTCAGCTTCACTACAGAGAAACAAAAGCTCTTCCACATGGTACTTTCAGTGAATCTACAAGTCAAGGTTTCCCTCTGTGATTTCTTCCAATTCTATCTTCACCCTCACTGCATCTAACACTCTTCCAGGGATATTGGCCTCTGATGATTGTGGCTAAGGGCTGTGCATCTTTGCAGCCAGCATACTCACAACAGGAGTCACTCCTATTCAGGGTCTTGCTCACATTTTCACAAAGGTATCACTCCTAGGGGAGAATGTGGTTGTCACAACTACGGGTGTGACAAGTGTTGTGACTACAGGGCCATTATTCAGGGACATTATTGATGGAGGGAACAACGGAATGGTAACTAATTGTGGATTCAGCAGTGGAATGACCATTAACTGTAGAGGTAGAAGGGTACCAGGCACCCCTATTGAGGAGGCCCTGATCAACAGGTGCACCAACACTTCTATCTGTGGATGGCAGGAGACCCGATAAGAACAAACTTTCCCCAGTTTGCTGAACTATATTATGAGGAGGTGGTCGAGAGGCCAACAAGCCATTCAAGAAGTCATCACTGTAGTCAGTATCCCTATTCTCACCATTCTTTGTTTCAAACTCACCCCCTCTTGTGCTTTCTTTCCCCTTGAATTTCCACTGGGCAGTAGTGGATTTATTAAAACTCCCTCATATCTCTCCTTGAAACCTGTTGTTCTGCATCCCACTTCTCATCCATCCAGCTACAGACTGTCCTCTTAGCCTTTGCCTGATATTTTTCCTTCTCTTTTGCATGGGCTTCCCATTCCCAGCCATTCAAAACCTCATATTGAGCTGGTCTTAGTGGGGGCTAAATCTCATACAACACTCTCCTCAAACTTTCTATAATAATAAAATGAAAGTTACCATATTGAGGAAACCGCAAGGACCCCTCCTTCACAGTGAACTTATTCCATTATTTATGCCAAATACATGTGTGTAACACAGCTTTGGTAGATATGAAATGATCAGGTGTACCCTCGGAGGGGCCTCCTTGCCTTCACCAACAGGTATTCTAAAATTGTTACTAAATTAAATCCTTAATTCTTTGAAAAATGTCAGCTTTTTATGGTCAGTAACACAGCTCAATTTTATGAACATGAATCAAAATACCCTGTAATTTTCAGCAAATCACAAATCAAAACGCAACAACACTAACTCCCAAACTCAGCCACGAAACAGTCCACTCGCAGAGCAGCACTCTCTGATTTAATTACTAATCTTAGCTTGAAACACACACCGGCTGACCAATACCAGCACTGCATTTTCTGACACGCTTCGCAACACTTAGCATCAACAGCGATTCAGCTGCGCATTACCATATTATTGAAAATCAAAACAAAATTAGATCTCCTGTCTGTTCCACTAGGAGAAAATTAAATGTTTACAATCACTATGGGGGAATCACACGATCCTGGTACAATCACAAACACAAAGTGAAATCTCGGCCCGCGTGAAATAACCCTCACTAGTACAGTCAACTCATCTGCACTGAAGGATTAACCTAACACCGATCTCAATTAGTATACCCTTACCATAGAAGTTATTAATGGTTCAGTCCAGCAACACAAACCATAACAGACAAGTTGCAACTTAATATACTTGGGGCCAGATGTATGACCAGTTTTTGAGTGCACAAAAGGGTTTGCAACCTGTTTTCGCACGCAAAAACCTACTTGGCCATGTACGAACACTATTTTACGGCTCGCAAAAAAATTGCAACTCACAAAATAGTCTTTTGCGACTCTCTATTAGGAAGGGGCGTTCCATTCCTAATAGCGACTCTCTAGTGACTCTCACAATTTACCGCCCTCTTCAAAAGGGTGGTAATGTAGTCGCAAATGGGAAGGGACCCCAGGGCACCCCTTCCCCTTTGTGACTGGCTCTAAAAATATTTTTTAAGGGCAGGCAGTGGTCCCGGAGATCACTAGCTGCCCTTAAAAAATGAAACAAAAACATTTTTTTTTAAAAATGCATCCCGTTTTTCTTTAAGGAAAACGTGCTGCATTAAAAAAACGTGCTTTATTGACAAACAGTCCTAGACATGGAGGTCTGCTGAGCCCAGCAGGCCACCATCCATGAGAGGGCCTGCCATTCTCAATGGAGTTGCAAATTGCTAGTGGCTCATTAATATTCATGAACCTCGCATTTTGCGACCCCATTGGGAATAGCAATCAGTGTCTCTGACACTGTTCTACATTCCAAATTGTGACTCGCAATTTGCTGCTCACAACTGAGTGCAAATATAGAGTCCCAATTTGGAATGGTCGTACATCTGGCCCTTGATGCTTATCCTGGGCTCTTAGACTTCGATGATCACAATAACCAAAACTTCAACTATTGCAGCAAGTGAGTTTTCCTTTATAAGCAAAAGCCATAAGGCAGCATTACAAATTGCACAACAACACAAAGCCCTCCTGGACTTAAATGGACACCACACCATGCAGCACATTAACTATTGACAGCAATGTAATTAAAGAACCATGGCCCTAATATACTCACCCTCAAAGTACACTGCAACTGCTCAGGAATGCCGGAACACCACTAGTTCTCTAAACTAGACACTAGGAGCCCCTGGAGCGCAGATGAAGCTGGGGCAGATTTTGAAGTATTTTGGAGAAAATTCAAACCATGTAAGCACCAGCGCGAACCATCCTCTGTTGTCATCTTAATCGCAGGAGAGATAAGGATGGTGTTTGCACTGCAAAACGTTGGTGCAAACTCAAATCTGAGCTATATCTACTGGGTGGACCTTCATCTCAAACTGAGGTTAGAATCATAAATTCAGCAACATATTAATGACAGTGAAGCAGAATTTGCTCAACAGGAATGACAGAGAAGGTTACATTTGCAAAGTATGAAGGTTTATTAACATATTATTAAAGTTCCAATCTCAAGTTGAATCAGTTAAGCATAAATCAGTAATCGCCTAACTACAGCATGTATAAATATAATCCAGGTAGTTCAAGACAGCAAATGCAAGAACAAGCTTTAAAGATGGCATCTGCCAAGTGAGATAAAATCAGCAAATATAACATTGAAAGTAGAATGCAATGATGGTTCTGATCAAGAAAAGGCAAAATGTACTTGCTCTACAGAGTAAGCCTGTGAGCAGAAATATAGATCAGCACATGGAGTCTCAAGAGAGGGAGAGGTATGTCTGTATGCAAATGTGGACAGGAGCAAGTCTGACTAAGTATAAACTAGTTTCACACATTTAGAAACATGAAATTAAGTCTAAGAGATATATTCCACTGGTTCCCAGTGAGTAAGAACCAATCCAAAATCAGTGTTTCTAATGTACTTGGTGTCAGCCTCCTTCGCACGGATATGCAATTCCAGATTTTTTCATCCTTGAGGCCTTCACCATATCTCTCAAAGAAGTATCCTCCTCCTCTACCTCCCATCACATGTAAGTGCTGAGAATCAACACCCAACCAATTTATTGCAACAAACATGACTTTCACAGAGCAAGCTAACATAAAATATATTTCTAATGAGAACATGGTAGCTCTGGTGCCTGAAACAAAAGAAAAGTTAAGCACACTAAGCAAAAATACATTTACTTTAAAATGGAGTTGAGCACCTAGGTACACTCATGGTAATGTGAAGATGCATGTATGCCAGTGTAGCAAAGTCATCCTTTTTGCCCTGATCCCCCCATTTTTTGACTGTTACAGGTGGTTACTGACTCTGAAAGTGCCCTGGGCTCTTCTAACCAGACCCAGGGCCAGTGCTCTGTCCTTAAAAGGTATATGGTTATTGGTGTGATTTTGATTGGCTAAGAGAACCTACCGGTAAGTACCTAGTAAATGGTAGGGCATGTATGTTTAGAGACCCCAGTGGACTTAATGCACTGAAGTGTGCACTACTGCGGTGTCTGGTGTCATTTTAAAGCCAACCCTGGCTTTCAGGCAGGTTTTTTTTTAAACAGAGTCCAAATTCGACTTTGGAATTACAAGTACTTCCAAAGTTCAAAACATCCTTTCTATTACATATAAGTCACTCCTAAGGTCTGCCCTAATTGCCCCAAAGTTAAGGGTGCCTTGTTATATAAAGCAGGGGCATTATGAAATAAATATGTTTTATATGTCCTGGTGGTGGAAAACAGCCAAAACAATGTTTCCACCTTGTAGTGCTGCTACTCCATCGAACATGGGAAGTCTTTATTAAAATCTCTACAAGGTCTAACCTTTGATTGGAAGTAGATTGCAACACAATTCAAAGTATCAAAATAATAGTTACAATATAGCCAACAACTTAGCAAGGTTGGATTTAATATAACTATAGAAGGAAACTAGTTTTAGAACTTACTATCCTGAAGTTACCTAAACCAGCCTTTGACGGCTTGAGCCAAGCTGCTCCCTGAGTAGATGTGAAGAGGCCTGGGGCTGAATGAATATGGTCATTTGGTAGGAGGAGATGTACTTCCTGGAGAGGCCAGGGGCAGGAAAGGGGCCGGGGAGATAAACTGATTTTCAAAGGTAGAAGAACAGATGTCACAGGACTCAGGCCAGCCCCCACTTTCTTGATCCTCAGCCAGATGGAAGCCCCCTTATTTATATTATGAGAGGAGCTGGTAGGGGAGTATAGGGAACTGTTATCCACACCTGTGAGTTTGGTTAGCCATATCTATACTCCAAGGAGAGAATTTCTCCATTTCGATGTTTGGAGAACTGTGCATTCTGGGTCAAAATAGGCCACATATCCCAGGAAATGGTCAGGGCGGTGGGTGGTAACTTGAAGCCCACTGGTTGGGGTGTTCACCCCCTCCTGCCAGTCCATAATGGGGAATAGATATGGGAGATCTGTAGGAGTCCCCCTGATGCCTCCCTATAACATCTGGAGAAGAAGGACTGCCCTGTTGGACCCTTGGACTGCACCACAGACGGCTTGCACTAAGATGCACTGCACTGGCTGCACTCTCAAGGCTCCACACAAGAAGGACTGTGTCTTTCGTAAAGGGAAAGGAGTGGACTCCCTGAGCAGCAACAGGTAGAAAAGTGCTGGAAGATGCCCCCTGTAACATCCACTGAAAGGACTACTCCACCTGACCAGCTTCACCTTAAATTTCCTTGACTGACCAGGTGCATTGTGGGAGATTGAGTCCCAGACCCCAAGAAGCAAATCAGAGCTTCTAAATCCTTGGCTGGTGCTGTTGGACACTTTCTGATCCTCATGAAACCTTTCAGAAGATGACTAGAGAGGTTGGGAACTTTTTGACAAACTTTAATAAAAATCTCAAGGAGAAGACAGGCTCGACATCGAAAGTCAAACAGTCATCCTCAACATGAGAATCGGCCGGATCGCACTGGTTTGTCCCACTGAAAGCTTCAGAGCTCTCCTTCGCCGACGTCGAGAACAAAGACATCTAGAGAACTAATGAGGACTCAAGCAGGAGCAGGCTGCTATCAACGAACCAAACATCGAATCCGAACGACTCAAGGACCCACCGACAAACCGTTGATGAGAGAAAAGCTAAAAAAAGTGACTAAGGGCCTCATTGTGATGTCGGGCAGAAAGCCTCCTCCCGACATTCGAAATGTGACCGATTATGATGTTCGTGGTCGGATTGTAAACCTCGCAGTCCATCTGAATCGATTCTGACTGGCTCTCGGAGAAGTTGTGTTGGTCGGAACCGCATCGTGCAGCTCTATGGACAGCGTTTCCGTCCGACCGATTATGATGTCTATTTCTAACAGGCTTTCCGAGTCTGCCTGTCTGACACGAAAAGACTGTCAGAAAGTGACTTTGGTGGTCCCATGCAGGACCCCCTTCATCCTGCAGCCTCCGGTTGGGGGCCAAGGGGGTACCTAAGGGATCCTCCCTGTAAAACCCTGCACTGTGTGGCAGGCACCGGGTGCAGGATTTCACTCACATCTTCCATTTTCCCATGTGTTTTTTGCTGGACCACGGGCTCTCAAAGGCAACAATGGGACTCCGACCGAACAGTGTTCGATTGCATCGTAATCAGTCGGGCAGAACCGACAACTGCGAGTCTGTCAGTTCCCGAATCTGAGACTGTGTCGGGCATAAACTTTCCACCCGACATTGTGATGAGGCCCATGGTGCCAAGGTAAGATCTTGAATGGGGCCCAGCAGTCATCGTATCCGACTTACAATCCATTAGAGTCGGCTTAAAACTTTGACTTTGACCCGGTCCAGCATGACCAGATTGCTGCTAATGACACTTTACAGCTTTTGGTGCTAGAAAGCACACATTTTTATTTTATCTTTAAAGATTCATATCTCCGGTTCCCTACATTGGATTTTTGTAGTCTTGGTGTCATTTGAAAGATTACAATATTCTCTATTCGTATAAATTGGAGTTTGATTTTTATTTTGTTGTGTCTCTTACTTATTTACTGTTTTGGTGATATTAAATGCTTTACACACCTGTCTCCAAAGTTAAGTCTGACTGCTCATCTGCCAAGCTACCAAGGGTTGAGCAAGGTTTAATTTATTGAATCTTGACTGAACCTTATCAGTGATTGTGGTATTATTACTAGCTGTAGGTACCTACCTGCAGCTAATATTAAACCACCTTCCTGCAGCCAACTATAGCTAAATCAAAAACATAAATCACTAATGTCACTAAATTCAAATGTAAAATAATGTCTGCACACAAATAATTAATGGTTAAGCATGTTTGAAGTTATTCAATGTGATTATGTGCAGATAAATCATGATGGCTTTGTGTCACCAGGATTATAGAAAAAGTCTGAACAAGCTTTTAATTTCAAGGTAAAAAGCTAATGAAGCATGTCTAAGACATTGTGAGAAAACAAGACAAGCATCTTAGGAGCTAAGGAGATGAAAGAGCCCACTGAGGCAGAAAAAACGTTCAAAAATTAAAATATTAAAGCAACCAAAAATCCACTTGAATAAAAAGGTAACATAGAGGAATTAAGGGACTGGTAATACAGGGGGCAAATATCATAAGAAGGATTAAATATCCCAGAACTCTGTAATATGTGCTGAACACTGATACTCAATTTAAAAACAGAAACTACTGCTTCACTCCTTTCCCTGAAGAAGTGGTACATAATTTGGAGTAGGGTGAACTTCTGCAAACTACAAAAGATTTCTAATTTGGAGTCTGTAAAAAAATGGTGTCTCTGTGTGCAGAAAACAAGACTCAAGGGGGTATATTTATGAGAATATTTACGTCGCGTTAGCACCACGCAACGTGGCACATGTGCGACACAACCCTTAAGTAAGATTTATGAAGCCACGCAAAGTCTCTTTGCATGGCCTTTGTAGCTTCATAAATCTGGAGTAATGCAATGCTAATCAAATCATTGCGCTGCGTTACTCTGACTCGGCCCTGAGAAGGCATTCCATGGGCGTTTGGTGGGTATTCCTACACAACTCCCATGATTTTAGATGCATTCCCAGATTATCTAGAACTGGTAAAGTGATGCCTTCCTAGGGGAGGCATAATGAGGAGAATATCTCTATTACTCCTTGTTTCTTCCTCTTTCTATGTGTGTTGCATTTTGCAGCACACATAGAAAGATGAGTATGCCTCTCAGGATTGTTTTTGTGAAGGAAGGAGTCCCATCCTCCACAAGAATAAACCTGCCTGCAACACAGGCCCTTTTGCACCATGGTATAAGTGTGCCTGCATTGGCACTAGGCAGTCAAAAGGGCACCAGTGCATGGGAAAGGACAGAAATGTGCTGTATTTAACTCTATTAAAACAATTAATTTTCAGCTGGAAAACATGCTTAATAGAGAGTTAATGTTAGAACAATAAAGTCTGTCTCTTCCTCTCACAGACCATTTCCGAATTGTGTACCACCTACCCTCAGTCTCCCCTTTTTTTAAACTTGTAGATCATAATTTCCCAATCAGATATAAAAATATAATACTCCTGGGTGATTTTCATATCTGGAATGACCATCAGTAATCCTAAATTCCTAATTCAATCCTTGCCAACACAAACTCTGAATTTAAAGCAGTTTGAACGTGGCAAACCTGCAGTAATGTTAATTACATAGAACACTTTGGGCCTGATTAAGATCTTGGCGGCTAGGATAAACGGATATCCTGCCCGCCGTATAACAATTTCCATAGGATATAATGAAATTGTAACAGACTAACCCTGTCCGCCAAGATTGTAATCAGGCCATTTGTCTTGAACCCATGTTGGCCACAACCCAGCCTTATCATAAAGCAATTTTCTTTCCATCCTTCAAATACATAAGTGCCACAATCCTAGACAAACTATTTTGAAACCGAAAAAGGCCAGGAAAAAACTGAGCTCACACACCCTAATATTACGCCTTTCTCATTGAAGGTTGTGATACCAGTCACATAATTCGATAGCTGCTCACTCATCCTCAGGTCTTTGTGCTCTTGATGTTCTAAAACCTCATTTTTGGAACCCTCAAAGCACTGTAACATGACTCAATCCTTCTCCTAATGTATTGCAAAAATCGAAAATTCTATTTCTCCTGCAATCCTCACTAATTCCTCTTACTGCTTTTAAATCTAAGTGTAAAAATCTCCTGTCTGAAAGATTACTTCACCCTCCAAAATGTTAATCTCACTTTGTCTCTTCAACCCCAACAACACTGTTCCTATTACCTGATGATGAACTCCTTCTACACTTTTATCAACCTTTCTTCATGACAACAGCTGCTATTGTCTGTGTATATTATGTAGTTTACCTTCCGTATGAGACCACATAATGTTTCTGCAATTTGAAATAGATTGATGTCTATATCTGCAATTAATATAGTTCCCTCTGTCTACATTTGCGTACATTTTTCCTCCTCCCCTGTCCCTCTGATATTCCCTGGCTGAATCATTTTGTTCATATTATTGATACTCCTTCTACCTATATTGATCTTGTGATTTTATTTGGATTAAAGCAATTCTTTATTTTATTTTGTATGCATTGAGGTGTTTTAGTTGCTACAATAATGTATTCCATCAATGTGTAAAGCACTCTGATGCCCTCTGGGCCTTGTACATGTTACCGAGAGCTATATAAATAAATAACAACTCTAAAAGAAAAAGATTCAAGCTATATAACATATTTCCCTTCCACATTTTGAGCATGGGTAATGGTTTGATGCTGTTATATGATGCTACCTGCCAGTACTGCTCAAAAATAAGCTCTCTAGTGAGGGAGAGAATATGGTTAGCCAGTTAAAATCAAATAAACCAACACGGATTCTAATAATTTCTCTGAGGACAATAACCTAATTCTTTTACTGATCTCAAATGTTATACTATCTTATTCAGGTTCTATATTGGACAGCATTCACCTTTCACTGGTGAAGGTCTGCAATGGTGGGTTTTCCCACAGGGTGTTTCTGTGGGGGCTATCCTGATTGCCATCTTCTGGCCCTATCAAGTGTTAGTGATGGAATATGGATGGTGTTGGTTGTCAGCAGTGCTCCTTGATAGGTGATTTTCAGACTGAGTTTCCCTATCTTCAAACCTATTCTGCATAACAGTGGTATGTCACGGTATGTCTGACATACCGGACCTGGAGGTCTGCAGTTGTGTTTTGGGTCTTGAGGTCTGCCACTGAAGGTGGGTAAAATCCTGCAAAATTGTCTAGCAATTTATACATTATTGTAGGACCACTAGGTAGGCAACATGACTCTTGTTCTTCTACATGTCTTTGTGAATGTGTTTTAGAGTAATTGCATTGTATAGTTCTAGGCTCAGGATCTTCTATTTGTAGTGTTTCTTAAAAACACCACCTATTTCAAAGGAATATAAAGGAAGTTAAAGAGAGTGATTTCAGTAGAGCATGAGTGCCATTTTGCAGGCCTCTTAGCATGTCCCCATTACAAGGCCAAGTAGAAGCACAACATTGTCACTCTTGTTGGGAGGGAGGTGTTAGGTGACCAAGAAGCCTGGCCTCACTCCAGAGTGAATGGCAGTGACTGCAGAGATACGAAAGGTGTTCTGGCAGGGATGCAGTTGCTGAAAGAGTGTATGTCAGCTATGTGAGGCAGTTCTATGTAGCCATAGTCAAGCTAACTCGGGAACAAGTGGTTTAAGGATGTGACCGTCTCCATTCTGAAAGACAAGGCCCAGGAGGGGACCTTCAGCAATCCTAATAAGATGGTCTAGTACTAGGTTAGGTCTGAACAACTGATGGGCAAATTCCCTCAGGTTATACATGTTGTAGTCTGACTCTCTAAACACAAGGTACAAATTCAGAATGCAAGTGACAGAACCCAGACCACAGATTTCTGTGTAGGCAGTAAGTGGCAAAATGCTATCTGAGGCCTTCGACACAATAAACCACTCAACACTCTTGGCCGGTCTTCAGGCTATTGGAATTAGAGGGTCTGCATGGGGCTGGCTTGCTTCTTTCCTAGAGCAACCAGGTCAAGAGGTATGGTGTCCTCCTTTTTTTTCTGGGTCATGCAATTTGGAAGTGGGAGTGCCACAGGACTCAGCTTTGATCCATACTCTATTTACTATTTATCTTACTCCACTTGCTCTATTGGCTGAGGCTCTGAGAGCAAAAATAATCTCCTACTGTTTTCCTGGGTCAGGCATGGCATGTTCCATATTGAAAAGATTAAAGCCTGTCTGACTGCAGTTTTTCAATAGCTGATGCACCACCAGCTCAAATGTAATGCTGAAAAGACTGAACTACTCTTCTTTGGTGTGATGCCACAGGAGCCTTGACAGTCCTTTTGGCCAGTTAATGCTCCTCCTCCATTACACCAGGCTAGCTCAGGTTAAAAGTCTAGGCATTACGTTTGACGGGGTCCCTGTTTTCTACCTCAGGTTAATGCAGTGGTGGGGACTTGCTTTGGCCTGCTGCGTGTGCTAAGAAATTTTTTGCACTTTCTTTCTTTTTCAATTCAGAAACAGGTAGTATAGGCCTTAATAACTTCTAGGCTTGCCTGCGGTAATGATCTGTGCCTGGGATTTCTGGACTATCTGACCAATAAATTGCAAGTGGTCCAAAACACAGCAGCCCATACTCTTCTTGGCAGGCCACTGAGAACAAAGGTGTCACCACATCTAAGGGCATGGCACAGGCTCCCTATTAGGAAGAGGACTCTTTTGAAAATTCTGCTACTAATACATAGGGCCCTCCATCAGACTGGTGCTTGGTACCTTAGAGCAAGGATCTGGTTCTATGCTCTATCTAGGCACCTTAAATCGGCTAACCTTTTTTTGGCTAAAATCCCAAGGAATCGGCAGCCCATAACAGGCGGCAGGTTCTTCTCATTCTTAGGACCATCAGCCTGGAAAATACTCCCCCTGGATTTGCGGGTCATTTCAGCCACCTCCCAGTTTCAGAAGAAACTAAAAACATGGTGTTTTAATCTCGAGTAATGGTTAAGTCTCTTAGCCAGTCAAAACTTGAGGTTCAAAGCACCAGGACATTCCCTGGAGTAAAAGAGCTCTATAAAAAAGTCCATTACATTACATTAATCTGTTCCCTCTAATAGAGCTACCAATAAAAGCTGGTGAGATTCTGGGAGTGGGCGGATCATGCTTCTTTATGTAATGGGTTGGATTTGACCCAGGCATTGACCCACAGTCTGTCAGCTCAATGCATGCTTCTCAGCTAGGAACTCTAGGTACCCAGCAGTTTTAGTGGGCCCTTTTGGGGATCAGATGGAAGGACACCCAACCAGGTCTCACATTCACCTGGTGTCCTCACATCTAACTGATCTACAACCCATGAGTGGTTATAAGGCATTTCTTGGTTATTTACTTCCAGGTAAGGAAGAGATACCCTCTGTAGTGATGGAAGGGAATCCGTAATTATACAGTAGGTATTGGTGACTGCACTAGGGCCTAAGATAGTGCATAAGGTATGGACAGTCCATATACTTACCTGAATGAGTGACAATGTGAATGTTTATCGAGCAAACCCAAACTGGAATACAAGTAAGCTTTGTGTTTCTTTTTCCCTGATATAACAGGTGCACAATGCAGATAAGTTATCAAAGTATTTCACCCAGTATATGTTGATGTGGTGAGAGCAATACCTTGTTTCATGGACACCTACAACTAAGAGGAGACACCATGGCTATCGAAGAATGATGATGTTTTATTTCCTCGAGCTGCACTAGCACCCTTGACTGCTAATTCACAGATTAGAGGCAAAAACAGACAAACTGCCCAAGGGAGCTTTAATTTTATGTTCAGTTCAGTTCCAAAAATACATATTGAGATATTTATTTTGTTTTAACATGTTCTTTCTTTGAATATAAACTGTTCGGCTGTTAAAATGAAACCAGGATGGGATCAACAAGCACTGCATTTCAGAGACATGCGACACTTTAACATCATATTTTGTAGTGAGAAGACTATAAGTAAAAGGGTCAGGTTAGCTCTCAAAATTCTTCTTGCCATGGGACACCAAGCATGAGCTACTTCAGTGGAGAAAGAACGCTCTTGCCTTCCATATGTGACCTGTTTCATGTTTATTTCTGGTTATAGGAAACCAAGAATTTTCACTGGGCACCACAAATAACAATCAAGTGGTAGAGAATATGAGGGGGAAACTGCCACTGAGGTGTTTCCAGTGGCAGTCAAGACAATCAGCCCAGTGAAAAATTAGGCCTGGTTGTCCAGAGCACCAGAACTCCTAACACACCAAGGATTATGTTTTTTTTGTAGAAGAGCAACTAACAAAATGAGAAGCAAGACCTGGTCAATTAGACATCCCAGTTATTTCCTCATTTCTTGCAGGATCAGAACTAGATTACTATAAATGTTATTTTAAACTACAGAGGAGTAGGGCCTTCTTCTCATGGTAATTGCTCCACACCCTGCAAGCACTATCTCACAAGGCACATCTAAATCAAATGGTTAAACTGATAATCTCATCTCCACAGGGATCAAATCTATATTTCTTTGATAACCTTTTAGGTTTCCCCATTAAATCTACAGTATCAACTTGGGGAGTCAGATTGTAAATGTGCTTTGTCAATCTTGCATCTGAATGCCAAATGGTTATAGTTTGTTCCTCTCTGTTACAATTGTGTTCACTGTTTGAAGTAAGGGTATATTAATGACAAATCCAATTAAAAAAGGCCCACACAATCAATTTTGTTTTCTTTTAGTTTATGCACTTGTGTCCTCCTGTCATTTCTCTTTTATAAAGATCCAATTTGCCATTGGTATCATTCAAAACAGTTGCCAGCTCTCATTGTCCATTGATTTTATTAGTTCATTGTAATTGTTGTAACCTCTGAGGGTAATATAATTATGTTTTTAGAGTTCTTCTATTATAAGCTATGCTTCAAAGAACATTTGTAAATTATTTCATATGAGCTTTCCATAAAATCTTTTTGGTTTCTGAAAAGATTTGGTTTGAATGTTGAGCGCACAATCCACTTGGTACCCTTTTGACAAGAGATTTCTGTGTCAATGTATGCCATTAAAAAACTTTTTTTTTCAAAAGGTTTTTTTGCAGGATTGTTCATTGCTCAGTTGTTTCATGAGTTGTGATATTTTGTAATCTATTGGTAATAATGTACTTTATGGTTCCTAAGTATGTCAGGCTTTAAACTTTACTATCATTGAGTTCACTGATATCTGTAAATGACATCCTCTTTATATGACTTTCTATAGGTGCATCATAAATACTCATGTGATTTGATCTCACTGTGTGGTGTTGAAAATACAAGAAGCTGTTATCAATAGAAATACTCAAGAAAGTAACACTCATGCTACAGGGCCTAATTGGGATCCTACAATATTGCCCACATAGCTACAATACATAACGTAAGGGTGATGATGACAAATATCAGTCATTCTCAGTATTTAGCTGTTTTTAAAGTGAATTCTCTCCCCGTCTGTAGTATACCACATCAAAAAACATATAGTTGTAAGAGCCATGCTCTTACCAGTTGCTTAGCCCTGTTCACCCAAAGATAACATTACAAAAACCTCATTATTCTTAACTGGGCTGCAAATAGACTGCCAGATGCGCAGAGGCTTCTGGAACCTTATACAAAATGTGTACCCAGAGGTCTGCTTTATTCTTTAATTTTCTTTTGCTTTGCTTACATCTGAAGCTGCTACAGGCCTAATATGAATTATATATATATATGGTTGCAACAAAGAACTGTGATTCAGTATTTTAATTTCATTTTTCCAAATGTTAGTTTTTGCCTGAGCTAGATGATGGAACTGTAGTTTTATAGTTTACCATTTGCACTATTTTTACTTAAACATTTAGTAATAAGCATGTTGGTCAGATATGAATTTACCTGGAAGAAAGAAAAAGACACCAGGCATTTGGCAAAACAGGAACACGTTGGTTTAATTAAACGCAGTGGACAGGAAAGTCTCGACAGAATGCGTCAGATGAAAATCTCTTGGTGAACACAGTTTGGGCTGACATTATATGCCTCTCGTGATGTACAATAAAGTAAGTTGAGTATTCCTGAAAAGCACCTCATTCATACATTAACAAGCTCTTGGCATCAGATAAGGACACAGATGGCTCTCAACCTTGGAAAGAGCTAGTGTGGGCCAGTGTGCATGTGTCCAGATGTCTGGCATGAGACGGGCGTGATCACTACGTGTGGTGTGCATGTCATGTACCGATTGGCTGGGTGTTCCTTTCTACATGTGATATCTAGCTTTGTGGTATTTTTGGGGAACCTGAGCTTTTGGTTAAGTGTGTTTTATTGAGGCCAATTTCCTCAGACCTGCTTGTGGTGCAACTATCTATCTGTGGGGTCTATCAGGTTTTTCACTGGGTGCATGTTTGATGTTGGGTTGAGAGATACCCCACCTGTGACCTGCCACTCGATAGTTGTGGGTGAGGGTCACAGGGCCTGCCTGACCACATATCTGTCATGGGGCTGATGGGGAGGTAACCTTGGGTAAATCCGACAGCAATGACACAAGTTTGTTGGATCTCCGAAAAATATTATGGGAATCACTGGTATCATTTTTATCGACATTCTCAATATTGTGCATACAGTTGTCATGGTGTACATTGACATTGTCTTTACTGATATTGACACAGTCATGTTTGCCTAGGTCACAGCGTATATCAACATTGTGTCTACTATTAACAATATTGTCATTCATGCATGGGTTATAACATACATTGACATCGTTACTGCCGGTATCGTCGCTGTTGAGTGGGCATAGATTAGGGCATTTATGGGTATTCACATGGTTATGCAGGCACAGGCTATGGCATATGTTGACACTGCATTTATTGGTATTACCGTTCTTGTGCCTGCACATATTGTGTTCATTGACATTATATTTGCCCATTCCAATAAGAGCCCAAATCAGAAATTATAGCATATCTCTCTTACACGCACCCACTCCAACAAACACAAACATATTGGAGCACACATATTTGCTTAATGAATTACTACATTAGTTTGGTATATACAGAGTCAGTATAATCAAAGAGGACTTTGCTGCCCGGTAGCGGTAGGCATTTAATCAGGACAAGTTTGATGGTGAAGCTTCTGCTACAATTCAGATTTTTTTGAAACTGGAATTATCTCTTACTAACATGTGGAGACTGATCATTGATCTTCCAAATCAAAGATGTTCATACCTATTATTGTGCATGTAGAGACTTTCAGAATTTGCTGCTGCTGAAAATGCGGAGTCTGGTCATATAAGCTGTTGATCGGCTCTGAGCATGTTGATGGTCATACCTATTTCTTCCATAAGTGGGCAGGTCAACCTGTAGCAGAGCATGTGCAGACTGGCATTATCTGCTACTGAGCCTGAAATGATTGGTCATGCATGTTGCAGATATGGGGACACTGGCATTAATTGTTGATATATATGTAGAGACTCACGATGTCCAATGGAAAACATGGAGGAGCTGGGTATGCGTTTTATTGGTCATGTAAAGGATATTCATACTTGCTGCTGGGTAGGATCATGTTACTTCTACATTTTGCTGGGCAGATGTAGGTAAGTTACGCATGTTGCTGTGCATGTGGTTGGTGTTTGTACCTGGTGATGTTTATTTGTAGGCTGGCATCACCTATTGGTGGGTGCAGGAAGCTGGCTCTCTATATAATATACTAACAGGAAGTACGCTATGCAGAGAATCCAGTGGGTCCTCAATTGGTTTACAGAGGCTAAAGAAGATAATACTAATGCTCTCTTTTGTAGTAGTGTGGACGAGCATTTAGGCGTACCAAAGGGTAGTGCTAAGCGTCTATTGTACTGACAGAGGCAATAAATGAAACACACACTCAAAAAATAAATCTGGGACCAATTTAGAAAAATAATACTTCTTTTTATATATTTTTCAGAACCAAGAACTTTGCTCAAAGGTAAGTACTGTTTTCAATAGCAATTCATACAGGTAAATAAACCTTTTAAAGTCATGCCCCTTTACACGTAATGCAATCCTACTGAAGGAAAAACAGAGATGCATAAAGGTAGGTGCAGTCAGTTTCAGGGGTCCACCTTTAGGTTTCAGAGTTGTAGTGGGCCAAGGTCCAAAGTCCTACCAGTAGTTCTTCAGGAACTGCCCAGGTTCTGCCGGGAGAAGGGTGCTGGTGAGGTTGGCAGCTGGCACGCTACGGAGAAGGGGGGCTTCCAAAAACAGGCTGCCCAGGAGGACTTGGGGACAAGTACCATGAGCTCTCAAATGGAGGATTGGGTGGCAAGGGGTCTTGGAGCAAGGGTGCACAGCCAGTTCATCGGGACCCAGGCCAAGTGGCTCGGGTGCAGAGTAGTTAATTCAGCTGGGCTGGGTGCACAAAGATGCTCCTCGCAGTCAGGGGCAAACAGCTGGCAGTGGCAAATTCAAGGCAGCTGGGCCACTCATGAAGTGGGTCTCAGTGATGTTGACATCCCTCGAAAGCTGCTTGGTCCTTGTGCAGTCGTATTCTGGACTGGTGTCTCACTGTTGTCTTTGGAGCAGCACGTTCGGTGCCCTGGGGGTTGTTGCACAGCTCTGGTTGATCCTTGTGTCATCACATTCTTTGGCGACCTTCCAGAGCACAAGTACCTTTTCCTGGTCATTTGCTGCTTCGATTAAGTCGGGAAGCTGCAAGGCGGTGGACTGGACTCTGCTTGTCGGTGCCTGTGGACTGCAGGGAAATAGCTCCACTATTCCATGGGAGACCGTATGTGATTTTTGAAGTGCTTTCGGGCTACCCAAGGCTTCGGTAGTTCTCCAGCTCACAGGATGAGTCACTCTGTCATGATTGTCATAAGAGGGCTGAGGACGGGCTGGGTTGCATGCCAAAAGTTCACAGTTCTGCTGCTGTTCTCATCAGGCAGAGACTCTTCTTCATCCTTCGTCTCCTGATCAATCAAATCTGAGTATTTGGGTTCAGGGGTGCCAATTAACTACTCAATTTAGGGGTGTTACGGGGAGTGGCAGGTGGTAGCCTATGGACTACCTACCTTTAGGGTGTTGACACCCTCTATATGACCACTTCCTGGGGGAAGTGGGCACAGCCCTGACCCTAGAATGCTAATTCCATCCAAAACAAGATGGAGGAATCTGAAAAGTGGGGACCAGATCAGTTGGTGTTGCTGCCTGAATGTGGGCACACTTCCTAACCTTATTAAATTTTCCGCCTGTCCTGCCACCAAAAGTGGAAGCAGAGGGGCGTGGCTAACTGCCGACGGGAATGGCCGCTCGGTAGTTTAACTCCATAGCGCCACTCATCCACAATAATATCGCCCAGGCTGGCCTGATCTATGCCCTGAAGCTGGGAACCTGCTGTCCAGTGACCCGTGGCTCCCTGGTTTGAATTTGGGGTCGATCGGTGTCGGTGATCGGACCGTGCTCCTTGGACCCGGAGAGCGAGGACCTCCTGGCCGGCGGAAGTGCAGGGGCGCGCAGCCGGCGCGCTGCGCGAGGTCGGGGCTGGGGCCAGGTCCGGCGTGAGCTTGCACAGCGAAAGCACCGAGGCGTGGCCGGACAAGACGGTGGTGTGCCCCCATCACAAGGGACACGCAAAGACTCAGCAGAACGGAGGAGGGCCCGGGGCCATATCGAGCGGTGCCTGTAATTGCTCGAACGTTGGGCCTCAACGGCCGGAGGAGTGGCGTTGAGCGGCGGCTCAAGGTGGGGCCCGGATGACTCGAGGAGCTAATATAGTGCTCCAGTACATATTAAGGACCCCACGGAGGTGAGAGACAATCAAGTCAGTTACCCAGCTAGATGTAACTCGGTGCTTGCATTGGAGGGGATCAGATTGAATCGCAAAGCTGCTGCTGGGGAGGGGACCGCAGGCTGCAACCCCTGGTGGAGAGCTGACAGCGACGTGCCAGAAAGAGACCTCCTGCAGAGTGAGATATGGAAGACCCGGGCCTCTATAGCCCACTGGGACACAGAATTGATTCAAAGGAGGGGGTGGCCCTAAAGCTAATGAGTCCCTGAAGGCAGGCGGAGGCCCAGCGGGGGAGTCTGGGGACTGCGCTCTGCCGCGACAGATGGACCCACGGATTGAAGACTCGTGACATAGCTGAAAGTGGTGAAAGGCTACTGATTGATTGGCCGGAGTGGGGAGACAGAATGGGGCCCGTGTGGTGTTGGAACTGCCGTGGCGCCTGGTACTCTGGGTCGGCGGAGCGTTGCTAAATTGCCGATTGAGAAGGAAGCATCTGCGGAGAGAGCTGAACCCGAGTGCCGTCATCTAGCACCTGCGGCTGGGCCGCTTTGACCGGTCGGTGCCGGATCAGCCCGGATCTCGCCTCAAGTAAGGCACCTCCTGCGAAAACCGACAGGCCGAGTGGGGGCTCTCGCTGCTGATGGCGGCCATTAGCGGGGGTGCCCAGATCATCGGAGGGTGCGTCAGAGGACTGGAAAGGATGGTGACCGGTAGGGCGAACCGGACGGCGACCCAGTCGAAACTGGATAAATTTGCATGGCAGAGGCAACAGACGGAGGACAAACCAGCAGCCGAGACACCAGATGATGCCACGGAGCCCTCGAATCGGGAGCTTCTGGAGGCAATCATGGCGTTAAGAACCTCCCTGGAGGTGAGAATTGATACGGTGGCCACGGATGTGACGCTGATCCGCGAGAACATGAAGGAATTGACGGAGAGAATGGGAACGGTTGAGAGTGCAACTAAGGACATAGTCGCAGATACAGCCCGGCTCCAGGAGCAGGTCAAGGTGCTCAGCTCCTCCCACGCGGCAATGACCCTGCAGCTGGACGACTACGAAGGACGAATGCGCAGGAATAACGTCCGCATTATTGGGGTACTGGAACGAGCGGAAGGGCAGGCGGTGGACCTGTTCGTTGAGGACCTGGTCCTTAAACAGCTACAACGTAGGGGACTCTCCAAAAGCTTCACAATCGAGAGAGCTCACCGGGTGCCCGGAGGCCGTCCGAAGCCTGGGGCGCCCCCAAGACCGCTGCTAGCGAGGGTGTTCAATTTCCGAGACCGCGATGTGATATTGGAGACGGCGAGGGCGGCCCCGCCGCTCACCATAGAGAACAGTCTAATCATGTTTTTTACGGACTTTACACTGAGGGGACAGAAGCAACGCCGTGGCTTTCTGGAAGTAAAGCGGGCACTACGAGAGCAGGAAATAAAGTATGCGATGATGTTCCCTGCCAAGTTGCGTGTGGAAGCAAACGAAAAATCCTGGTTTTTAACCCGGCCGGAGGAGGCTTGGGAATGGCTGGAGGGATGGCGCAAAGTGGAGAAAAAAAGTCACAAGACATCCTCGGTAGCAGATGATGATGTGGACTGGCGCCAGCATAGGCGCCCTCGAAGAGCATTCTAGCACGGATTCGCAGGAGCCGGCAGGAGGGCGCTAGCCTGGTGCCGGGTGAGACATTCTTGTTCGACTACCTATCCAGGGGACCGAGGGACTCTGGGGAGTATGACAATGGAGTAAGATAGCCCTAAGATCAGGGACCTGGATTCATGGGGTGGGGTAGGGGCTGGTCTGGCGCTGACACTGCGGGGACTTAAGTGACATTACCGCTTCGGAGCTGTTCCACAGCTAACATTATGTTTAAAAAAATATATATGCCATGGAGGGAAGTGGCCAACAGGGGGGTCTGAGCTGCTCGGGGCTGGACGTGGTCCGCTAGGGGAGAAATAAGGTCAGACACTTATACCAGTGAGTGCTATGTGACTTCAAAGAAGGGAGTGTGCTGGACCCAAAACGGCTGTACATGATGTCGGGGCGGGGATCGGGCAGGGGGCGAGACACTAGTGGTAGAATCATGACCGAATAGGGAGTGGGGTTACTTGCGTCCCCAAGAATTGTTAATGGGTGGGCAACGGGCACTCTGCATGTTTGGGGTGGCGGGCAGTTCTGGTTCCGCAATGCAGGGAAGCAGGGAGGGGGGTTTGTTCTTAAGGCAAGGATTTCAGGTGAGTTCAGTTGGGAGGGGGGTAGCGCGGGGAGTTGCATGTTGGCAAGATTTTGTAATTGTGCATACCGCCACGGATTGGTGGGGTGTTATGTTCAGGCGACAGCAGACAGGATTTGGTGCTTCAAAGCTACCAGGGAGCGTCCAGTGGGTAGGCAATTCTCTCTACTGAGGGGACCCGGCCATCGAGACAAGCCAACCAGTTACGACCAGGACTTTATGACAATGAGGAAAGGGCTTAGGCTGGTCACATGGAATGTCAACGGGTTAGGAGACAAGATTAAGAGGGGAGTGGTGTCGCAATATGTTCATCGCCAGGGTCTTGATATGGTGCTCCTGCAGGAAACCCATCTGCAGGGAAACTCATGTAGGGCACTGGTTCGGAAGGGGTACCGAATGTTGGCACACTCAGGCTTCACTTCTGGATCTAGGGGGGTGGGAATACTCCTGCGGGAGAACTGTCCATACGTGCTCCATAAAACCTGGACAGACCAGCAGGGACGGTACGTGGCTTGCACAGGTACGTGGGAAGGGATAGTACTTAATGTAGTTTCAATATAAACACCTCCTGGCCTTCAACGTATGACTCTGTCAGACGTAGCGACTTTGCTTCTAAATCTCCCAATGGGCACACTAGTGATGGGGGGCGACTTTAATTGGACGATAGACAGACTAGTGGATAGATCCCCCCCTAGACCGGACTCAGCACGTGGTTCCCCTCTGCGTGACTTCGTGGAAGCCCTGGGATTGGTGGATGCCTGGCTTTGGGCACATATCAGGTACACACATTTCACATTTTAGTCGGGGGTCCACGGGAGTCAATCAAGAATAGATTACCTGTTTACACATGCACAGCATATCCACGAGTTTTCAGACTCCCGATGTCTGGCACGGGGGATCTCAGACCATTCCCCTGTGTTTACAACCCTGGGTATGCGACACCCACAGCAGCCAGGCCCAATAAGGATTCCACCCTGGGCACTAAAGGTCCCTCATATTAAAGACACGTTGAGGACGGATACGAAACACTATTTTGCAGAAAACCCAGACTCGGTCACATCAGCGATAACACTTTGGGGTTCATATGGTGCGGTCATTAAGGGCAGGGAGTTGTCGGTGATTGCTGGCTATAGGGCCGAACGTCGCAGAAGAGTACTGGAGTTGGAAACAGACATTCTTCGACTTGAAGGGGTGAACTCCCGAGATCAGAAGACGGATACTCAACACTCACTAAATATAAAACGGCAAGATTTTAAACAGCTTCTGCTGGAGGACGCAGGTGGGAGACTGTTGGCCAGCCGACATCGTATTTATGAACAGGGGGAACGTACAGGAAAGTTATTAGCATGGTTAGAACGGAGAGAGCAGGCGGCACAATGGGTGTGCGCACTCAAGGGGGTGGATGATACCCAGATTACTGACCCGTGGGAGATCGCTGAAACGTTCGCTCAGCACTATAAAACAATATACAAGGCCCCAGACGCCTCCCAGGCGGCGTGGGTGGCAGACCTTCTAGCAACTATTGAGGTGAAGGGGTTATCTGAGCAGGATGGCTTGGCACTGGAGGCGGAGCTGACCGCTGAGGAAGTACATAAGGCCATACAAGATGTTCGATCCGGAAAAGCGGCGGGCCCCAATGGTCTCCCAATTGAGTTAATTAAGCCTATGGCCTCCATGCTAGCACCTCACCTTCTCAACCTGTACAACGAAAGCTGCGAGCGCGCCCTTCTGCCAGACGACATACGAGAGGCGGCGATAGTGGTAATCCATAAGCCCGGCAAGCCAGCAGACGAGTGTCAGTCGTATAAACCTATCTCTCTGATCACAATCGAGGCAAAGATATTGGCCAAGTTACCGGCGAATCGACTGCTCCCCTACCTACCAGATTTGATCCACCCAGACCAATCTGGATTCATGCCGGGACGTAATACAGCGCGTAACTTGCGCAGGGTCAACGGGGTCATAGGACGAGTGCAGACCTTGGAGGAGGAAGCGGTGCTACTGGCACTCGACGCACAAATGGCGTTTGACACTGTGGCATGGGGGTACCTGTTTGCAGTCCTAGACCGAATGGGCTTCGGCCCTAAATTCAAGGGATGGGTCCGGTTGCAATATTCACAACCCAGGGCCCATGTTGTGGTAAATAACTATCACTCTACCTCCTTCCCCCTCAGCCGAGGCACAAGACAGGGCTGCCCACTGTCGCCTCTGCTGTTCGCTCTAGTTCTCGAGCCATTGGCAGTGTGGATAAGGGGGGAACCAGGGATTAGAGGCATGAGATGGACGGAAGACCACGAGGACCGAATATCGTTATATGCTGATGATATTTTACTATATCTTGCCTCTCCAACTCGTTCATTGTGACGGGTACTCCATATATTTCATATTTTTGGGGCACACTCTGGGTATCAAATCAACTGGACTAAATCCCTGATGTATTCCCTATGGGGAGACCCTCCTCGAAGCCCCCGAGGATACGACATCCCGGTGGCTGGCCAGGGTTTTCTTTACTTGGGGATATTTATCACCACCAATACCACGTTGTTTTTCGAGAAGAATCTCCAGGGCACGTTGCAGCGGTTTCGAACGGATGTAGTATATTGGAAATCTCTTCCACTAACATTGCTGGGCCGGGCATCCTTATACAAGATGCTGGCCCTGCCGCACTTCCTCTATGTGTTACAAAATACACCCAATCCGATCCCAAACTCCTATTTTTCACAGATTGAGACGGTATTGAGAGATTTACTGTGGGACAATAAACCGCATCGCATAGCTATGACAAAGTTAACGATGGGATGGTATGATGGGGGCATTGGATTTCCGGACCTGCGTCTTTATTACCAGGCCATGCAACTGACGGCCATTAACAACTGGGTGTTCGGGAGGCATGATGATCCGAGCTTCCACACAGACCATTGGTTAATGGGGAAAGGTGGCTATAATAGAGCTCTTTACACCAATCATAAGAAATTGGGACTGACTGGCCCGACGGCGCGCGCGGTGGAAGTGTGGCACGGAGTGCAGAAGCGGATGGGATGGAGGGGTCACCTAACGCTACCCCTCTATGGGAGCCAGATATTCTGGGGAGACTGAGTACATCGGTGGGATTCGATAAGTGGGAGATGATTGGAATCTCCAAAGTAAGCGACCTATGGGACAAAGGCAAAATGATAACATTCCAGGAACTTTAGGCCAGATACTGGTTGGCTTCCTCGGAGGGGTTTCGCTACCTACAGATAAGCCATGCCATAGAATCGGCCCGAACTAAAAATGCACCCATTCCGGACTCCTCCCCCCTGGAGGACAGGCTCCTTTTGGACCCAATGAACCGAAAGGCCATATCACTCACATACCGGAAGCTAATCAATAATCGGGTGAATCCGATGTCAAAACTTAGGGTGGCCTGGGAAGGAGAACTAGGAGACTTGGCCGATGAGGACTGGCGGGAGGCATTGTCATCACCCAGAGAGGTGGCTATCCCAATGCGTTTTCGCCTGGTGCAGCTTAAAATCCTACACAGAGTGTACTTTGATGCTATTCTACTACACAGACTTAATAGGCGACCCGACTCACTAAGCCTTCGACAATGCGCTCAGACGGGAACATTCCTGCATATTTTATGGGAATGCCCCCACATACAGGGATATTGGACTACTGTCACCAGGCAAATGGCTAGGACATGTGGCAAGGCTATACACCCGACACCCACAATGTGTCTTCTCAATATCTGGGTAGCAACGGACCTCACGCAGATTGAGCAAGAACGGGTCACAGTGGGGTGGTACTGGCTAAGTGGAATATTGCCCGAAGGTGGGGAATTGACAGCATACCGCTACTGATGGATTGGGCTAAAGACATGGATCATGCCATGCTTGCAGAGAAAACGGTATTTAAAGGGAGGGTATGCCCACGTAAATGGGACCACAAGTGGGGAAAATGGAATAAGTATAGGGGAGATATATGTATCTCACCGACGATAGAGCTCAGGAGGGAGAGACAGCAGGTAAATGTGGGGTGAGTGCAGAAACAGCCGCACACGGGGAGAGGCGACCAGAATAGCAAGAGTGATACGGCGACTCCTGACTCGGAGACATACAAGTGTTTGTTGGAGGGGGAGACTGGCGGCATGTAAATTTGGTTACCCTGGACTCATGTGTGTTAGGGGTGCATTGAGGAAGAGTGGAAATGGTAGGGACTAACATATCTACATTGTCTATGTAATTGTCTCTGCTGCTGTCTTTGTTTCTAATAAAAATTGTTTTATAATAGTGGAAGCAGAACAGGGGGGTGGGCATCTCCACTATCTGGAGAGGCCTGGGTCACATAACAAAGGTGGCAGAGCCTTTGAAGCTTCCCACCCTAGAATGTACATCCTGTGTGGAGGAGGTGTGAATACCTCTGCCCAGAGCAGGCTTTGGTCCTGGTCTCTGAGAGTGAAGGCTCTTACTTCAGGCGGTCAAAAGCCTGTCTGGGGTGGCTGTCTGGTCGAGAACATTCAACACACTAGTAGTCAGTAGGTTTTCAGGGGATACCTCTGTGGTGCCTTCTGGGTGCATTGTATAATACATCCACCACTGGCATCAGTGTGGGTTTATCAAGGTGAGGTGTTTGGTACCAAACACGGTGGGATACATTGAAGCCCTCATGTAGCTGGTGAATTCGGAGTCATGAGTGTCCAGCCCATGTACTCGTCATGGCTTCCCTCTGCCCATGTAATATTAAAGGTTCTGGTTAGATATCACAAGGACACATCCACTCACACAGATATACCCAAACATGGGGTATAGTGCACACTGCCTTAGGGGTGACTTACCTATACCACATGCAGAGTTTTGCTGGCATGGTACACAGGGGTGTGTGCCATGTCGACTCGACCCAGTACACCTTCAGTCAAAGTTGCATCAGATACCAGGCGAAAAGTGGGGGGTAACCATGTCAAAAGGGGCCATTTCCTACACTGGGCATGAGGAGATAGCTGGGCATGACAAGGTTAACCAACACTGTTTCTGGGCATGTGGTGACTAATATTGCTTGTCGATGGGTATTTGGAGCATGGCAATAGTTGTTATATTGCAATTGGACTCTGACGCTATCAATAATCATTGTGAGGATTAGATTACTTGCAAGATTAGGGGCCTCTGGCATACACTGTGTATTTACTTTATCTAGGAAATGTGGTGAATCTCCAATTACACCTGTAAAATGAGGATTAAAAAAGTCACTTCTCCACCAATGCTATTGGCCAAATAAGTTCTAAAGATATTTTAAAAGGAGCCTAAAAGCAATGTATGCATTATTTGTAAATGCCATCAAATATTGTTGGGTATTAAACACTAAAAGTTCATTAAATGCAAAAAGCACCAGATGTAGTTTTCCTGGAAAGATCATCAGGGGAGACCTCTTTATTAAGAGAGGTGCATATGCTCTCATGTTAAACCAACAATACTTCCTCAGTGGTCCCCAAAGTGCTCTACTTGGCTCTTTTTATCCAAAATGGTATTGGGGGAATTCCAAAGATCCTTATGAATAAATCTTTAAATTCCTTTAGGTTTCTTAGCCCCTTGAGTTACCCGCCCTTTCCACGCACTGTGCCGGGCATTTCATTAGCGGGCGGGGCACATGACGAGATAGTCTCGTCGTGGGCACAGCGCAACCGCGGCCCATGACGAGAACATCTCGTTATGGGCACTCAAGAGGTTAAATGTCTCTGTTCTAAATTGTGTTGTAGAATGCATATACCTATCCTGGTGTACTTTCTTAAATCGTTCATGCAGACCAATTACTGACATTGAAGACCAACAGTTTATGTTTTTGGAACAGACTGAAACCTTTTTTATTAGGGTGTGGGGCAGTAGTTTGTGGGCAATGCTGAATGTAGTCAAGCAACCAACACCACATTCTGGCCTCTCAGAAACATTTTGAGATTACCCATTCTCTAGATCAGCAGGGATTTATAAAATAATGGAAGATGTTATGCTGAATAGGATCCAGCCTGAAACCATGCCCTACACAAATTAGCTTCCTTGGGTCGCCTACAGATGGAGTGAATCCTGATCTGGGATCCATAGGAAAATAGATTCCCTCCACCATCAGAGATTACATTTGTTTATGAAATATTTTGACCTCTGGGGGTTCTCCCTTGTACAGTGCCTTTTTCCAGCTAATGCACAGTTGGATCTACATTCCCATGCTAAATTTGTCTACACTGCAACACATCTTTGTATGTGGACAGAGAGGATGCACCTACTGACTGAAAAATAAATTTGCATGATCCCTCTGGTGGCCAAAATAGTCTTCCTGAACCAACCAGAGGTTTTGCTCCTATTAGAAATTAAAATGCCCTTCAGTCCTGTAGGTGAAGCGGATAATTGTTGCTGCCCAGATTTTAGTGGCTAGACTGCCTACTGAGGGCCTTTTCCACCATCATGTCTAGAGCTTGTGTGAAGGATTCCTGTTGTGAGAGTTATGAAAGCATTGATGTGTTTTTGATCCCATGGCCATGTGACTATGCTGCACAAATTGTGGCATATTTATGCTGGGCTGGTGTCAATCTTTGCCATTCCATTCTTCATGAGCACACTCTCCCCAATACTGGTTTACCTGTTTGGTGGGGAAAGTCTCCCTCCAATTCTTAGGTTGTCAGCTGTAGGCTTCCACTAAATGAGCAAAACTCACTACTCCCCTATTTCCTTTATTGTGATCATTCCTCCTGACATTGGCCAGCCAGATGGAGGCCAACACACATCACACCTTTACCAACTCAAACTCTTCTCAGTGGTGATATCCACAAGTGAAAGGCTTGGTACTCCTCCTTGAGAAAATGTCCTTACCTGTTCAATTTCACAGTTAAATAAAAACATGACAGCACCTCACAACTCAGATGCTATAAGTAATTCCTTCTATGAATATAGAAAGCAGCATTAACCATTCATCAATTTGGATTATTTGTATTACTTAAATGTAAATGTTGGCAAATAAATGCATTAACAATCAATTTACAATGATCATACCATATATTGCGGTCCACTGATTATGAAGGTGTGTATGCAGAAGAGGGATGGATAGGAGCTTGTTCCCATACATTCAGGGTCATATTTATCATTTTTTCATGCAGCGCAATGCAGCCAGCCACCTTGCTGCGCTGCACTGTGTGAAAGGGAAGGGCAGGAATACGCCAAATTTACATTATACGGCGCATTCCTGCGTGGCTCAGGGGTGACAAAAAACCTCGATAAATCTAGCCCTAAATCAATAATTTGGGTTTGGTCTTATTCGAGTTCCTTGTATTCAGAGTGCATCATGGGATAACAACATGGGAAATCTAACTGCTGATGTGATGGCCAATGAAATAATGCCCTGTCTCCATGGTCATCTCCTCAATGTTCTGTGGATGACTAGGATACTGTCTGGGCTGGTAATCCTGGGTTTTCCCTCAACCATTTCATAGAACTGAGATAAGCAGTTTTAGTGCGGAGTCTCCTTTGGCTTCCTTAATTGTCCCATGCCTCTCAAGGTGACTCATGCACCCACGAAATTACCTATTCAAACATGCCCTATTTACACACACATTACCACAGCATTACAGACCTACCTGTAGTAGAGCTCAGCCAGTCAACCGATTTAATGGGACCGCAAATTATTTACTAAAGGACTAGTATAAAACTGTGGATAGATTAATGAAAACGTTTGCATCTTTGGAGAAGGTCATAATTTAAAGGTTTTTGCTTGTGACTGCTAAATCTCACATGGTGAGGGCATTTTCACAATGAATTTATTAGGGAAAGAACTGGACTCGTTAATGCACCAAGACTGTTCATTATCTTCTGTGGCAAGAGTTATTGTACATGATCTGTCTCATTTTAATACTAATAGGTAAGGATTTTTACATAATGAATATATTCAATCGATATTTACTTAAAGGCATTTGAGTTGAATCCTTATCTTTTAAAAAATAAAAATAAATTTATTGAGAGATTGAACACAGAATTAGAGCATTGCATAAGTAATTCAGGTTAAGAGCAATACATAATAACATTAGCAACTATTATAATAAGAAAGTAAGAAATATGCAAGAAGAGAGGAGAAATAAGGGTAAGGACAAATTGCCGTATCATAATAAAGGAGTGTGTTCCATTAGAGAAAATGTTATATTCGGGAAAAAAAATATGTATAAAAGAGATAGAGGAAAGAATAGAGGAGAGAGAAAGAAGAGAAGAAAGAGGGGAAAGAGAGAAAGAAGAAGGGAGGGTTAAATGATTCAAGTAAAAATGGGTGTTATAAGAAAGATGAGTGTGAGGGTAGAAATGAAGTAAAAGGTAACCATAGTAAGTCAGATTTAATCTTTAAATAAATAGAAGAGTGGGAGACAGAAACAATTCTATTTTCATCACAAATCAAATTCCACCATAACAAAAAGGATATTCCAGAGCTATCTTTCCAACAAATTAATATAACTTTAAAGGCAATAGCAATAAAGAGGTCAAATAGAATAGTTTTGGAAGGGAGGTGATTGAAATCCGTAGATATGGTACCTAAAAAGATATTGTGAATAGCAAATGTCATATCACAATTAAAAATCAATACACATTTCGACCATATAGCTTTCCAAAAGTCCTAAATCTTGGACAGTAATAAAGTAAATGCATCAACGAGCCTTCAGAAGAGAGACATGACCAACGTAATGGAGAGAGAGAATTGTCAATTTTATGTAGAAAAAGGGAGTAATTATAGTCTGTTGTTAATAAAATATAGGGATTGTGTAATATAGAAGTTTTAAAGATTTTTTGCCACATTCGGTCCCATTGATGAACAGTAAGTGTAGATAAGTCTTGTTCCCAAAGTAACTTGATTGGAGATTTACTCCGATTGTTAGCAGGTGAGAAAAAGGTTTTATATATAGAAGAAGCACTTGGAGTTGGGTCAAGGGGGGTTTGAAATAGGGGTGTAACAGGAGTAAAAGAGATAGGAGTAGGGTTGGAATTAAAGTTTTGTAGAAAGGTTTGGAGAGCAGGAGATAATGTGTTATATTGATGAATACAAGAGTCAGGAAGGTTACATTTCTCTTGTAACTGTGGAAAGGATAGAATGATGTACATAAAATATACCCTTTTCCTCCCAATGCTTGTAATAGAAAGATTTGTGGCAGAATTTAATATGTTTGATAACCCATATGGAAGAGGCTAAAAAGGATTAATAGGGATCAAAACCTTAGAAAAAAAAGGCATGTAGAAGGTGGTGAGAGTATTTTAAGAAAGGATATTTGGAAATGAAAGTACAATTGGTCATAAACGTGATATCCTGAAAAGAACAGTCATTTAAAAATGAGCATTCAACAGCAACCCATGTTGGCATAGGAGAGTATTGATATTCTTTAGACATAGCATAAAATTGACGAATCAAAAAAGCAGTGTGATACAATTTAAAATCAGGAAAGCGAACACCCCCCTTAGATTTTGGACGAGTTAGTTTAGGAAGAGCAATACGAGCTCGTTTGATGTTCCATAAGAATTTGGTACAAATAGAATTCATCTGAGAAAAATAATAATTGGGAATTTTAAAAGGTAACATTGAGAGCATGAAAAACATCTGGGGAACAATCATCATTTTAATCGTATCAAGTCTGCCCCACCAGGATAAAAATAATGGGTACCGAGAAGATAATAAATTGGTAAGTTTGAGTTTTAATGCAGAAAAATTATGGGTTTAAGTGTCAAGAATATTTGATGAAAACGATGTTCCTAAGCATTTAATCTTTTGGGGGCACCAAATGAAGTTGGTTGTGTCAAACATGTAAGGATAACATGATGAATTTAAAGGTAAAATCTCAGTTTTGGAAAAACTAAGCATGTAACCAGAGACAGTGGAAAACAAAGCAATCTCTTGTAAAAAAGGGGGAAGAGAATTGCAGGGATTGGACATGTAAATAAGGATATCATCTGCGTATGCAGAAAGTTTGATTTGATAGGAATTAAGATTAAAACCAGTGATTTCAGGGTTATGTCTAATACATGCAAAAAAGGATTCTAAACAAAGGAGAAAAAGCAATGTTCCCAAAGTAACTTGATCGGAGATTTACTCCGATTGTTAGCAGGTGAGAATAAGATTTTATATATTAAAGAAGCACTTGGAGTTGGGTCAAGGGGGGGTTGAAATAGGGGTGTAACAGGAGTAAAAGAGATAGGAGTAGGGTTAGAATTAAAGTTTTGTAGAAAGGTTTGGAGAGCAGGAGATGATGTGTTATATTGATGAATACAAGAGTCAGGAAGGTTACATTTCTCTTGTAACTGTGGAAAGGATAGAGTGATGTACATAAAATATACCCTTTTCCTCCCAATGCTTGTAATAGAAAGATTTGTGGCGGAATTTAATATGTTTGTTAAACCATATGAAGAGGCTAAAAAGGATTGATAGGGATCAAAACCTTGGAATAAAAGGGCATGTAGAAGGTGGTGAGAGTATTTTAAAATAGGATATTTGGAAATGAAAGTACAATTGGTCATAAACGTAATATCCTGAAAAGAACAGTCATTTAACAATGAGTGTTCAACAGCAACCCATGTTGGCATAGGAGAGTCTTGATATTCTTTAGACATAGCATAAAATTGACAAATCAAAAAAGTAGTGTTATACTATTTAAAAACAGGAATGCGAACACCCCCCCTCAGATTTTGGACGAGTTAGTTTAGAAAGAGCAATACGAGCTTGTTTATTGTTCCATAAGAATTTGGTACAAATAGAGTTAATCTGATAAAATAATAATTAGGAATTTTAAAAGGTAACATTGAGAGCAAGAAAACCACCTGGGGAACAATCATCATTTTAATCGTACCAAGTCTGCCCCACCGGGATAAAAATAATGCGGACCAAGAAGATAATAAATTGGTACGTTTGAGTTTTAATGCAGAACAATTATGGGTTTAAGTGTCAAGAATATTTGATGAAAACCATGTTCCTAAGTAGTTAATCTTTTGGGGGCACCAAGTGAATTGGTTGTGTCAAACATGTAACGAAAAGATGATGAATTTAAAGGTAAAATCTCAGTTTTGGAAAAATTAAGTATGTAACCAGAGACAGTGGAAAACAAAGCAATCTCTTGTCAAAAAGAGAGAAGAGAATTGCAGGGATTGGACATGTGAATAAGGATATCATCTGCGTATGCAGAAAGTTTGATTTGATAGGAATTAAGATTAAAACCAGTAATGTTAGGGTTATGTCTACTACGTTCAAGAAAGGGTTCCAAACAAAGTAGAAAAAGTAATGGAGAAAGAGGACAACCCTGACGGGTGCCTCTTTACAAGTGGAAGTATGAGGAAAAAAGACCGTTGACAAAAACACAGGCATGTGCGACAGTATATAGTAATCTGATATAAGAAATAAACGTTTGACCAAAATCAAACCATTTAACCCCTTCAGCGCGGCGGGAATTCCCCCGCGGTGCTGAAGGGTTCGAGCGCGGGCGGGGCCATGACGGAACGGTTCCGTCATGAGCACAGCGCAACCGATGCTCATGACGGAACCGTTCCGTCATGGGCATGGAAGGGGTTAAGAGTAGAGAACATATATTGCCAATTTATTCGGTCAAAAGTTTTTTCCGCATCAAGTGAGAGGACAGCTAAAGGAGTAGAGTACTTTTTTTCCAGGGGCAAGAATATTTAAAAAATTCAAAGTCAGAGGCAAGTCGGCACTTAACAAAGCCAGATTGATCTGGTTTGATGAGAAGAGGAATAATCTTTTCAAGGCAGGAAGCCAAAATCTTTGCAAAAATGTTACAATCATAATCAGTGAAATGGGTCAAAACTTTTTACAGAAGGAAGAGTCTTTATCTGGTTTGGGAATAACAACTATAAGGGCTTCTAAATAAGAGCCACATGCTTTAGCGTTAGAGAGGAATGAATTAAAAAGATCCAATAATTTTGGGGCAACAATTTAGGAAAAAGAAAAGAAAAGTTCAATTGAGAAACCATCCAGTCCTAAGGCTTTGGCCTTTTTTAAAGATTTTAAAGGCATTGGTTATCTCCTGAAGGGAGATATCATTTTCAAGAGGTAAAAAAGGTATCAGCGAGGGAGGGAGGTTTAGGGATACCTTGGAAAAAAGTTTCAAAATCTTTTTCAGAAGGAGTTGTATCTTCTGTATATAAAAGTTGATAATATGATTGAAATGTATCGAATATGTCTGAATCAGAGGAAAGAAGCTTATTGGTTGTTTCTGAGTAGATAGATCCAATATTTTTATGTTCTTAATTATTTTTAAATAGTTAGCTAACATTTTGCCCGCCTTATTTTGACCTCCATGAAATTTAGATTTAATCTTAAGGAGAATATTACAAGCATCAACAGTGGCAAACTTATTTAAGGTAGATTTGGCAGTTATCAATTCTTGCAAAGTGGAAGAGGATTTAGAAGAAAAGTAGTTGTGTTCCAGGGTTTTAATCTTTTGAATTGTTTCTTTATAATGAGCATTGAGTCATTTCTTTTTCTTTGCAGAGTAAGCAATGGTAAAGGGTCTAAATGATGCATTAAAAGCATCCCAATTGTCATGAGTTGAGGTATCCGAAGTTCTGTTAAGTTGAAAAAATTCATTGATAAAGGAGGTCGCTTCAGAAATGAAGGTTTGGTCTGAGAGTAAGTGATTATTAAAATGCCAATGGCCATGTTTGCAAGTGTTAAGGGACATTTCAAAAGAGGCAGACATAGGTGCATGGTCAGAGATAAAAATAGAACCAATTTCAGATGACTGGAAACAAGGGAGTAATGATTTAGTAACTAGAATATAATCAATGCGGGACATAGTATGATGAACAGGTGAAAAGAAAGTACATTCGTAAATATCTGGATTAAATGTTTTCCATACATCATACAACGGGCGGGAGGCGATGGCAGATTGAAATAATTCAAACATACATTTAGATTTTCTATCAGAAAAAGGATCTAGCCAAATATTAAAATCGCCGCCAACGATTATATTAGGGTTACGGATGGAGGATAATTTCAATTTAATACAATGCAAAAATTGTGGGTCTGGTTTAACCGGGTTATAAATGTTAAAGAAAGTGACTTGTTTTTTAAAAACAATAGCATCAACCAAAGCCCATCGCCCATTGGAATCACATTCAGTCGATAATATCTGTGCATTAAGTGATTTATGTAATAAAATAGCAATACCGCCATGGCGGTCAACAGCAAGAGAGAAAACAATTTGGTTAACCTATTGACATTTAAGCTTAAGAGATTCTACATCATTGCAATGAGTCCCCTGTAAAAAGACAACATGGGCATTAAGTTTGGATACATGAGACAATACCTTTTGATACTTGACAGGATGACCTAAACAACGTACATTCCACGAAACAACGTTAAACATGTTGAGGGTTGGCGGGAGACATATGGAAACAGGAACAGTACACTGTAAGACCAATAAGAAAGAAAAAGAGACAACATTTATCGAATGTTAAACAATAAAAACGGGGAATCACGAAATTGAAATAGAAACAATAGAGATAAAGCAAGACACTCATAGAGATAGTAAGATAATAATAAGAAAAAATGTATGGGAAAAAAGCCAAGGGACAGGAAGAAAAGGGAAGAGAGAGGAAGAAAAAGAAAGAAAAGTAGAGTAAGTAAACAGATCAAGGAAATGAATCCGGACCGGAAGAGAGATAAGCAACCAATATGAGAGGAGCATGGTGATGCCAAAAACAAGGACGGCGGTAGAAGTAAATAGGTAATAAGAGGCCTCTTAAGAAGTAAAGAAATAACCCATAACAGGAAATAGAGAGTAAAAGCAGAAAACAAGAGTATAGAAGTAAATTAAGTAATATAAAACATAAAAAGAATAAAGATAGTGCTAGAAAAAAATTGAAAAGGAAAAGAGGAAAAAAGGAACGGATAATAGAAAAAAACAGATAGATATACTTTAGAAGTACAATATTAACCAGTAACTAAGAGAAAGTTAAGCATTAGTATCCATATTGCGAGAAGAAATATTGTTTAGAAAAAGTTTCAGATTCTCAGGATCGTCGAAGGAGTGTGAATTTCTATTGTGAGTGATTTTACAAAGACGAGGATGGAGAATGCCATACTAAATATTCAAATGTCTCATCTGAGGACGAAGAGCCAGAAATTATTTACGTTGAGCATTTGTTGCATTGGAGATATCTTGTGAGATGAAGATATTATGTCCCGACCAAGTGAGACGTCGTTTGAGTTTAACTGCCTTGAAAACATGCATAATTTCAGTAAATTCCAAGAAGAGCATTATAATACCATGTGGCTTGCTTGAATTAGAGTGAAGACGACCCAAACGATGACACGTTGTATGTTGAGAGGTGAGAAGGATTGAAGGTCTAAGAGATCTGGGAGGAACTTCTTCAAGAAGGAAAGCATATCATGGCCTTCAATATTTTCCGGAAGACCATAAAGGCAAAGGTTGTTCCCCCGATTTCGATTTTCAAGATCTTCGGTGTGTAGTTTCAATTTATGGATCTCTTGCTCTAGTAGAGGAATTTTTGTGGTAATATCTTGAAGGTCTTCTACACGTTGTTCAAGTTCCGACACCTTTCCCTCCATAACAATCCATCAGTCCTCTATTTGTTGTAATTTTTCATTGGCAGCCGACATAAAAGGTTGAAGCCCACGTACCTCATCTAAAATAGAGTCAAGTACCGGATTTTGTGAGGAGAGAATAGGAGAAGGTGGATCATTTTTGTGCCTTTTGGGTTTTGTGCCTGAAGAGAATGGTTTTAGAGGTGGTGTGAGAGTCGCTTGCCATCTTAGCTTGCTGATAAGAGCGATGAGTAGTGAGTAGAGTTGGGCGGATCTGTTCCATATACCAATAGAGAAGAATGCAAAAACAATGAACATCCAAAAAGAGGTAGGTAAATTGGAATACAACAGAGGGGGTAGAAGTGAAGTATATCGAGGACAGGAACTGCCACTATAGCAAATGTCTAGTATCAGCAAAAATCTAGTGTGATACACCATCCAAGAAATAAAGAAGATAAAGCTCCTTCAGCGCACAATAGTGAAGTGGGAGCACCCTGTAATGCAGTCCAGATGACTTAAGACATCCAAAGTAGTGATTACTGAGGGGAAGTCAACAAACACATTTTCCAGCCCATAAACATTAATAAAAGCAGCCGAAAACAGAAGACCATGTGAAAATCATGGTCCTGGTATCATAAAAAGATGGAAAGGCACGTAAAATTCACAAAGGGAGCCCAGCTGCGAAGAAAAAATGGAGCGCGAGCACCGCGGTCCAAAATGACAGGTGCTCGCATTTTTCTGAGGAGATATACACCGCCGCGGCTCCTGGGATCAGAAATATTGCTGGGAGAGCCAAAATCAGTGTACAGACTCATCACCACATCATGTCAGCGGGACTGCCATCGGAGCTTGACATACCCTCGCAATAAGAGGTGCTTTTTGTTGATGAAGCTCCGCGTCCGAGCGGAGCTTAGACCAGGACCACCATGTTGTTTCGGCGTCCAAGCCACGCTCCCATTGGATCCCTATATGATCACCTTGTTCTCATGTTTTGTATTATGATTTATTAAATATAAATTAGCAACGTGTTGCCAAGCCCTTCCATGTTCAGTATTTCACTTCAGAGTAGCAGTTGTGGAGTGGTCAGAGGGAGCACAATGATGATGCATTTCTACCAATATTTACATTCAGAAAAAATACGTAAGCTCCTGCAAAATGTATCAGAACCTGAGTTTGCTGCAAGGAACTTCGTCCTGAAGGTAGGTATTCTCTCACAAAAGTTTTCACGAATAGAATTGCTATCAGCGGTTTGTATATGAACATTTCTACACCTTTAGTTTAATGTCATAATCACAAATTTCAGGCCCCTTTTAAGTTGTCAATCCAGTTTCGAGGTCATGAGGAAAACGGAGTTAACTCATGAAAGAAAATGCACATCCATCTTCAGTGTCAACTCGCGAGAAAATCTGGCATTTTTTTACAGTTTGCAAGGAATGTCTACTCAGGGATGTAGCCATAGGGAGTGGAGGGAGAATAGGGGCCGGGCCCCTCTTTATTTGTGTGTGTCCACCCTAAAAATGATAGGCCTCCTGTTTTTGAATTTAAGTAACGGGGTCAGACTGTTACTTAACCAAACCAGCCGATCCGATGGTCGAATAGAGGCAAAGAAGCTAGTTTCTGCTCCCCTCACCCTCTCTAAAGGGTCATAAAAAACAAGCAATTAAAATGTTGCTGTGCAGCTCTGTATTCATCACAACAGGCCGGTCTCTGCAGGATTTTAAATGCGTGGTACTTTCGGATTCAGATCCAAGCGAGGGCTTAGAGGTAGAACAAGCATTTGCAATGCAATCGGTCTCGCCTTTGGGACCTTATATGTATTTAGCTGTGCAGCACATTAGCCTGGGTGCTGAAACATCTACTGATCTTTAACATGGAGGGAAAGTGAGCACCAAACTGCGTAACATGCCAGATATGGGAACACATGAAGATAAATATTGCATTTCAGTAGGAAATGGTATAGTCCAAAGCTGTGTTTTTAATATAAAATCAGGGCCTTCGGTTGTCATATCACTGAAAATACAAGATTTGAAAAAAATATTATTGTCTACGGGTGCTTGTGGAAGGCAATTTCTATGGACTGGAATCTAGAGAATGCTAAAGTGATTCTGGTATTTTCCTGACCTCTGCTGGTCGTTTTCTATCAAGAAAGTTAAATAGAGGCAGTTGCCAGAAAAAGAAAAAAAAAGAAAGTCTCTTAGCAGAAAGCAATTTTGGTATGTTACTGACCTCTGCTGGTCGTTTTCTAGCAAGACAGTTAAATAGAGCTGGTTGAGCAGAAAAAAAGTCCCTAAGCAGAAGCAGACAAGTCCTAGGGCTGATCTCCAAAGCCCACATAGTATATACACATATAAGTATATAATAAGTATATACTAAAGTATATGCAAGAGGTCTTGAATGCTCAACCTAAAAATGGGAAAACTCTGTGAACTACAGGTAGGCAAATAAGTGGCAGCTACTAGATTCAATATTTGCATATTAAATACTTTTGAAATCCTATTCCAAACCATTAGATCTCAGTGTCTGTCAGGCACCATGGGAATTAAGTCATAGTATTTTCCTTTCACAATTTAAAATCAGTGTACACAGTTTTGCAGCCACCCTCTCAATTGGGCCAAGTAAATTCTGACAGAACCAAACTGCTTAGCCTATCATCATCCTGCTTCCCCCCAGAAACAAGTCATCCATCAACCCGTCCCCTGGAACAAGTCGGCCGTCAGACACTACAAACCCCCCCACCACTTCCCGCTCTTACCGGCACCAGGCGGCAAACTTAGGGGCCGCCCCAGGTGGCAGTCGGTCTAGTAACACCACTGGAAGGACTATATAATGCATATTTAATGCTGCAAATTCTAATCAAGAAAGCTTATTTGAGCTCTACAAACCTTCACTCAAGACTGAAATCAAGCCATCTTCCAAACATACTATACAACAGTTTCCTGTCCCGATTAAACAGAGGAAAACCAGCCACAAGATGCTACAATCAGGAGAGAGAACATTTTAAGATCACTTCCAACAACCCTTAAGGCACTACCCACACATCTTTCAATTAACTAGGAGGCTATGTTAAGTATGCACCCTTTGGCTCTGACTATCCTTCTGTTTTCTCTTCTATGAATATTGGTGTTTCAAACAGTATATATTTTTTAAGTATGCTATCTAACCTCGAGCCCAAGTGTTTTCTCTTCCCTCCTCCTTTGATTTGCCTGAGGGGTCATATTCTACCTCCATGGTATGCACTACTTAATAAATCTGCTAAACGAATAAATACATAGTTAGATTGTTCTAAAGAACAACATTCTACAAAGTTATTTCAATATCAGTTTGAAATATAAAGCAGCTACTGGGATTTAAAATAAAGTTCTTCTTGTGACATCAAAGAGGCAAGATTTGCTTCAGGGTTTCCTCTGAACTTGACTTGTACTTAGAAGGCTTCGGCTATATGAACTCCAACCTGTCCAATTGCTGTCCGACTTCTTCTGAGAGGCAGAGACTCTTGCCCACCAAACTCATGGTAAGAGGATACCATAGGAGACTTCTAAAAAGTTCACTGAAGCGAGCAAGGTACACACACTAAGAGGTGCTTCTCGAAACTAAAAATTAAAACCCACCTAACCAAATGTGTGTCACCACTTTCTGTGTCTGACAGGCCGGCACGGAAAGGCTGTGGGAAACCAACATCGTAGTCCCAACGGCGGAAACTCCATCCATAGGGTATTACGGTACGGGTCCGACTGGCAAGAAGTCTCCGAGAGCCAGTCGGAACCAAGTTGAAATGACTAGCCGGTTTACGTTATGACCGCCAACATCATAATCGGGCGGAGGAAGCCATGCAACTGATCACAACCAGCCTCCTGAAGTGGTATGGTCCTTAAAGCTCCTTTATCTGTTGGATTCACCTCTGGACCACTCTACCATGTACCATTTAACCACCCAATAGTATCTGGGCACAAGGGACACCTAGCTCCAACTTTGACCACACATCAATTGTTTGCTAGACAGCCTCTTGGGCTTCTCTTCCCATACAAAGTTAATTATTTAAGTTATAGGGACTACAGTGTCCTGAGACCAAGCATCAGTCAGAGTGTCTGGAACACATATAGTAATTGCGGCAACATTGTCATTTTGTCTTCCGTATTGTCGCTGAACCATGAACATGCCTGTTGCTTCCAACGTGGGTGTTTGAGACGATCATCCTCTAAACCTCTAGTGCTTGTAGTACTCCTTTTCGGCTAAATGGCAGCACCATCTACCCGGAAGCTTAGCCTGTTGGGCCACCCTATCATGTGGTATCTCTTATGGTATTCTACATGAACCCAGCTCGGATGACCACGGCCAGTCAATGCAGTGTACCAAATCTCCCCATAAACTGAGAGTTCAGCTTTCTTCTTGGGATTCTAAGATTGTTACTCTTTCCACCAAATTCCAATAAATCTCTAACAATACAGTTATCCTGACAATCACTTGATGATAGGCAAATGAAGCCTTATAAAGAAACCTTATGGAAATACAAGAAAGTCAAGTTAATTTAAGGGACGATTAGTGACATTCCTTTGGTGTCCTCGGTGATTTTCTAATCCCATGCCGCCAACTGAGTACCAGATCATGTTAGATGCAGGGCATTTTGAAAGCATCTTGTTATGACTTTGTAAACCTCGTTTCTGTATTTCCATTACTACTGAGCTACTTAATTCTGCCATGTTCGTCCACCATTGTGCATTCACACTTTTGAAAGAGGTTTAAACCAGAGTAGAGTGGCTAGTTTTCTATTTTTGGTAGTTGCATTTTATTAAAAAAGAATGCCATATTGTGAATAAGACAAGAACTAGTGTAAGTCCATTACAGGAATGTTTCTTTAGGTTCCCCACTAAATGAGCATATGACATCACTTACTGAGATGAAAATGACAAAGGGTACATGATGTCACTTCTGCTACCCCAGGCATTTTTGGTGATTCGACGTACTATCTGGCAGCCATCTTGGAATTGTATCTTTGCTTATGGCAGTTACACCATTCTACGATAGCAGTGCATCTACATGTAACGTGGCGATCATTTCTGAACAGCATAACTGTGATAATTAATAGAAAAATAAGGATGCAAGATAGTCGTCACATTGCAGAAGGATGAAAGGCTGAGTGGGACCCTGACATGCTAGCCTGTGACCATGTGATGGAAGACATTTCCCTGAGGTGTAGGCTTTACCTAATGGAGACACCATCCTTGGCTACTATATGTACTACAATGAAAATCGATCTTGAAAATGTAAGATCATTTTCTTCCAATGGTTCGTTTGAATATGCCAGCTGATAAAGCTATCAAGTCCACCCTCTAAGTCATTGGAAAGAGCAGGCCTTGAATCAGCCGGGGTCTGGCTAAACGTTAGCGGGTCAATTTTGCCAAAGGCAGGGCCATGACTTGTTCGGCCGGAGTATTAATATTAATGCCAGCCGCCACCCAGGTAAAGTACGTTAGAAAATGGCCAAACCAAGGCACCGGCAGGGGGGTCTTCTACCATAATGGGAAAGTTAGAGCAAATGGGGTCGAGAATATGACCCCCAAGATGTGTTGGTAGGCTAACCCATTGAGAATGAGGAATGAGCAATCCTATGCCTGCTCTATTGAAATGGCAAGCTGTAATCGATCTTGACCACAATTAAGTATAGAAAAGATAATAACAGTATGAGCTATGACAAAAGACAAATACAGAGACAATTAAGGGACCATGCATATTCTGAGACGGGATACGACATTAAAAAACATGTAATGCATACAAATATCCTAAAGAGTACATAGTAGACTAGTCATAACTCCATATCTTAGTGGTTGATGAATTACAATACTACTACAGTGGACATGATTTTTGGAAAGTAATTTGTCAAAAGAGAATGAGAAGGAAAAAAGTGGAAATATTGAAGCTAAGACTAGTAGAAAAACATTGCTGGAGTGCGAGGCACTTAAATAGCATCAGGTGGTTATGGGTGTTGTAGTCCCCTAGCGGCCCCTCACCTCCTTTTTGTTGAAGCTGCTGTAAAAGTAACAAGGGCCACATTCACCACCAGAAAAGCAGGTCAAACAGTTCCAGAAGAGCCCCGAGCAGCAGGAATTAACATTAAAATTAGCAGCGCGCCCCCAACCAGCGGGGTTGTGAGGAACCTAAATAGCATCAGGTGGCAAAGGGTGTTATGGGCATTGTAGGTCCCCAGCGGCCGCGGTGCTGCAGTGAATCACCCCCTTCATGTTAAAGCTGCTGTAAAAGTAACAGGGGTCATGTTGCCCATGAGAAAGGTCCAGAAGAAACCCTAGCAACAGGAATTATCGGCAAAAGTAGCAGCATGTCTCTCATGCCATATTGATTATCTTATGATAAGCATGGCATTACAAAATTAAAATGCAATTTTCTTTTGTTAAAAAATGGTAACATATGCAAGTACATATCATTTTTTAATGAATTTTATTGATTTGCTCAAACAAAAGGAAGCAGGAGAACAAATAAAGGACTTCACATGGCAATGCAATGCAAATCGAGTATCACAATCACAGAAAAAACAGAAGAACATGTACCAGGTGCATATGTCATGAACTATCACTAGGTGCAATACTGCAGTACTATAAAGGCCTATATATAGCATACAAAAAGAAGCACTCACTAAAGTTACAATGATACAGCAATACAAAGTTTTTCCTTTTCTACTTCGCCCCCAGTCGTGTTGTGTTGAGGCGGCGTTGCAGTGTCAGCTACTTCCCGCGTTATTCGTAGGTAGTCCTGAAATGGCTGCCAAATACCCAAGGGGTCAGGCAGCAGGAGTCTGCAATTGTGCGTCTGCGTCACTATTAGTATTACAGTATGTCATACTACGCAGCCATGACTGCAATATAGGGGCGCTGTAGGAAAGTAGGATCTGCTTCTTATTGTTACCCCCCACTTTTTGCTTGATGTTTCACTGTTTTTGACTAGTCTGACTAGGATTCTGCTAATCAGTACGCAAGTCTATCTGCTTTCATCTTTAAATTTTTATGCATGTACTTTGGTACACTCCAGATTGGATACTGGGGTATCCTTATAAGTCCCTAATATATGGTACTCATGTACCCAGGGCATAGGTACCCCAGAGGCCTCCCATTGGCTGAAGCATGTATTATGCCACCCATGAGAGGTCATGCAAAATGAAACTACAGGTCTGCCACTGCAACCTGTGCAAGCTGGTGCTTGCACCACTTACTTTAGATATGGGTTCACTATATCTATAGGTCACCACATTTAAAACCTATAAGTCACCATTATAGCAGGCCTTATCAATCCTAAAGTCAGGGTGCTTCATTTTAGGTGAGAGGGTGCCCCTGCATGAGCAGAGCCTCTCTGCAGCCTTTGGAGACCATTCTCCCAGGTTGTCTGTGACTCAGCCGGACATACAGGTAGAGGCGCATTATAACCTCACGGTAAATGCTATCTCGAAAACGGCTGCATAGAAACATATCGTGTTTGGTATCAAACACCTTGGAATCATTCCTCCACACCGGTAACTGGTATGGGAGGTATGATTCCACCCTTCTGAAGTGAGCTTCGTAGGGTCACTGGTCTATCTGGTGCCATCCTTCTCGACCCGGACAGCACAAAATGGATGCTGCCGACCAGAGACACATTTCTGCCCTCCTGCTGCTGAGCCAAGCTTGAGCAGAGGAGGGCAGCACAGTAGGCATCCTGTCACAGGGAGGTGTGACCACCTCCCAGACAGGATTTAGTGTATTGGGGCTGGGTGGGTGCACTCTGAGAGTGCCTAAAAGTCTGCACCTGGAGCACATTTGATGTCCCTGTGCATAGTCCAGCTCAAACCAGTTCTGGAAGAGATTGGCTCCTGCACTAGCGCAAAACTGGATAAAGGACATGGGATTAACCTCCCCTCTGTCCTGCCCCTCCCCTAGGAGGGTCCCCTGAATCTGAATCTGTCTAACCCTCTCCTGTGGGTACAAAAGGGCTTACCTGACTGTAGTTCTTTAGATTTTATGTGGAGAAGATTCTACAAAATGAAACCACTGACCTTCGACCATCTAGATACACTGGACTTGGCTCGAATTCGACTGGGCCAGACTTCGCCCCCTCTCCATCCAAAGCTTTGTCTGTGCCCTTGCTCCATGCAGGCTCTGTGCATGACCTGTGGTGCACTAAGGACAACTGAAGAATCTCCCTTGGGGTGAACTAGTCACTCCCCCGCATTCGCAGGCACCTCAAAGCAACTGACTGGTCTGCTGCTCTTGAGCTCCTGCAAACTCCAAAGATTCCAGCAACAAAGGAGGAGGGTTAAGAAGGTTTCTGGAGGTTGATCTACCCTCTCAGCAAGTTCAAGGCCAGTATCCCTCGTGGGGACTGCATAACCTGAACACCTGTGGATCCCATCCATTTGCAGTTGCATATGCTTGTTAGCAATTCCAGAGCTTGCGTATTGGACTCCGTGTTTCCCTGACCCTGAGCAGTATTTGCACCAAAGAACTCTGGCCTCCTCACACCGAGTGCTCGGTGGGCCGGTACTTTGCAATCTTCCTTGAGGTCCCCTTGCGACTCCTGGTCATTCAGCCTGTGGGTCCTGCTGAGGGTTATCTTGATTTCTGTTGGCATTTCCAGGTTGCTCCAGATGTGCCCTGACTACCCATTGCTTGGTGAGTGTCCTGGACCTTTGCTGGTCCACACCAAAACCTGCTTCACCTTCCTGCATGGGTTGCTTTTGCCAAGGCTTGTTGATGCTCCAGCCGGACACTGACCCCTCAGCACTCGACATCCTTCATGGGACACCTCACATCTGGCTCCTGGTCATCATTGACTTCACCTGGTCCTCCTGGCTGCAGAGTCAAGCATACCTTCTTCGCACCTGAAGCACCCGACATCGGTGGGCATTCGTCTACTGAGCCCTTGGTCACTCTGAAGTGACCCAGACTCTGTCCCCTCTGCTTTCAGGTACTTCCCTTCCAGAATACAGGTCTGGATTCCACTGGACCCTTTTCACCTTCACGGCAGCAGTACTTCTTCGCAGCCCTCCATTGAGAACGATGGCGGGTTCCAACACCACTCCAGACCTATGCACCCAGCTCTTCTGGGATAGGTAAATTGGGTACTATGGTATCCACATGTGGGGTGGCTCTCCAACCTCTTAAGTTCCAAAGGGTTTGCTCGAAGTCCTCCTAGAAGGGTCCCTAAACTGTAAAATTGCAACCGCGACTTCCCTATAGAATTGTACAGAGCCCGCGGTAGTGGTAGCACACTACATCCGTCCTCTGTGGGGTCCCTATCTACTCACCTTGGGTGTTTCCTTGTGGTCCCAATGATTCTACATGCTCCAGACCTTGTCTTGACCCGAGTCATGGTTGTTATAGCACTATTTTAGTATATGGTTTCGTCTCCCCCTGGAGCCCACTGTGTATTGTGCAACTTACAACTTTTCTATTGATCTCGTATTCTGTGCTTTGTGTTCTATCCTCATGTAGAGGATATTAGAGAGTGTTATATTAATAAATACATATTCCTTCAAGATTAAGCATGAAGGCTGCTCTCCACAGCTACCACTAGGATAGCTTTCTAAAGGTTATCTTTGATCTCATACATCATAAGGGTCGTTTGGACTAGTGCAAGGTGCCCACTTTAATTAGTGGACATCATATACCAGGCCAATCTCTCACATTGGCTATGCAGCGGTTGGGATTCAATCCTGCATTGCTTTACCAGATAAATCTCTTTGGATTGATTAACTGAAAACCACTAAAGTATTATGCACATATAATACTTAAGGTTAGAATAAGTAAGTTCTACTGAACTTAGGGTTGGGTAAGTTAAGGGTCTAGCACACCCTTTCTCCAACCTAAGAGAGTTTAGATCCCACTAGGTTAGGTAGGTGCATACACCACACCACACTTAGGAGGTCATTATGATGGCGGGCAGAGGTGATCTGCCCGCCATAACTCAACGCCCGCCCACCATTTACCCCCCACCATATTACCATGGCAGGGGGAACGCGGCAGACGGAAAGTCCGTCCGCCACATTTCCGCCGGTCGGCAATTGTCACGCTTGCCAGCCGGGTGGAACTTGGGCATTATATGGTGGCGGTGTCTGGATGACACTGCCATCCATATTAAGATGCCAGGCGGTAAAGGCCTTTATCGCCGCCATGGAAAGGCATGCAGGAATTGCTTTGGGGGCCCCTTGCGGGCCCCCGGGTGATGGCTGCACTTGGGGCGTACCTATTGCCATGCACAAGGTGGCAGGCACCGCGCAGTGCCTGCCACGTTGTGCATGACAATGCACAACCTGTATTTCAGGCATTGAAAATATGACAATATGGGATGTGACCGCCAGGGTGGCAGTTGCATCCTAATTGGTAAGGCGGGACCACCACACCACTGGCGGTCGGTCCCAACACAGCTAGGGTGGTGGGCGGGCCGAAGTCCGCCCGCCATCCTAATGGGGCTCTTAATATGTCTTCGAAAGGAGAAGCCATTGGCTCTCTGCCTTCTAGGTACAATGGTTTTGGATTCCAGGAATTAAAAGCAATGCGTGTTTCTAGGAAGCTGAAGACAGGGAGAAATGCCAACACCCAAAGTCTCATTGAGGTGTTACTCTTAGATGACCTTATTAAGACCCTCAGATAAGGTAGAAAGAGTGGGTGGGGCAGGAAATGAGGACAGGACAGAAGGTGAAACCTTTTTTGATCTAGACTCATACCTGGGCCAGGAGGATCAAGATGATTCCCACCTGGACAACTCAGGTCTTCAGGAAGAGGATGGGGAATGCCCCAGTGGCCCTCTCTTTACTCTCCTGGAAGAGTGCAGAGTTCACCAAGCAGATCTAGATCTCCCGCTGCAGAATCTAACCATTCAGGACAGTCTGGATGGACCTCCATATCTCATTAGAGAGAAAACTCTTATGACAGACAGTGCCAATTTCTAGAGCTTCAGAAAGTCAAGCTTAGGCTCAGGAAAGAGCAATTGGTCCTAGATAAGGAATCCCTAGAACTCCAGAAGGCTAGGAAAAGATTGGGACTAGAGTGCCATGGTGGCAGCAACAGTGTCCCTTGGATTAAAGAGTATACTTACAATCATAGGAACCTGAGCAAGATAGTCCCTCCCTACCATGGTGGGGATGACATCCACAAATGAATAACTGCTTTGGAGAGGGCCTGTAGAGTACAGAAGGTCCCTCAAGAGCAGTGGGCAGCTATCTTGTGGCTCTCCTTTGCTGACAAAGGTAGAAATACGCTCCTCACTGTTAGAGAAGAGGATGCTGACAACTATTCAGTCCTGAAGAGTGCTCTCATTGATGGGTTTGGCTTAACCACTAAACAGTACAGAATTAAGTTCTGTGACACCCAGAAGACACAGACTCAGGACTCGGTAGACTTTGTAGATTGTGCTACTAAGGCTCTAGAAGGCTGGTTACTTAGCAGCAAAGTGAATGATTTCAAGGGATTGTACACTTTGATTATGAGGGAGCAGATCCTTAATAAGTGCCAAAATCAGTTGTTGCATCAGTACCTGGTTGACTCTGATCTGACTTCCCCCCAAGAATTGGGAAAGGAGACAGATAGGTGGGTCAGAACTAGAGTGAAGCATAAAAACCAAACCACAGGTGTTGACCAGAAGAAGCAAGGTGATGAACCTTCAGATAAGGGTGGGGGAAAGGGTAAAGACCAGAAGTCTTCATCAGGGCCCCAAAAACCTGCATCTGGGGGTGTGGGGTTCACAGTCTAACAAAGGTAAAGGCAAAGCAGAAACCTTGGTGCTTCCTGTGTAAGGAGAAAACCCATTGGACAAGAGATGCCAATTGTTCAAGGACCAAAGATCCTCCTACCACCACCACTGCCCCTAAGACAACTGTTCCCCCTAGTTCAGCTCCAAGTGGTGGTACAGGGATCAAGGGTATAGTAGGGTAACCTTGGGATCTGAGATGGGTTCTGACCTAGTCAGAACTCCAGGTCAGGTTGTTCTTGTCCTGTGATGGAGGCTTGGATATTGCCTTCCTATTCGTAAACCCCAGTAATCTGGGCAAATACAGACAGCAGCCTTTGATCGAATCACTGACAGAATATTGAGTCAGAATTTCGACCTACAAAAATATTGACGCAAAAATATCGAAGTCAAGAATATCGACATCCTATCTACATTATGGTAAGTACAAAAATATCGGAAAAAAAATATTGATGTCAAAAATATCGTTGTTAAAAATATCGTTTTTTTAAATTTGCAAAAATAATTTAAAATAAAGAAAATAACACATATGATTAAAGTAAACATTGTTAAAACTATTTTTAAATGTTTAAAAATTATAACTACTATATAATGTAAAAATAAATTAAGCATATACATATAATATATAATATATATACTTACTTAATAATATTTTTTAATAATTATTTTAATAACATACATTGTTAAAACATATCTTATAAATTATATATACATCTATACACATAAAACAATAATATAAATAAAAATTAAATACATATATATCACAAATGTAAAAAATTACAATTATTTTTTATATTTTTAAAATTAATTTTATACTACATTAACTAAAATAATACAAAAAATATTAGATAGCGGAGGGAATAAAATTATTATTCCAACACCAAACAGTGCAACAGTAGGGAAAATGTTAGATAGCGTAGGGGTAACAATTACTATTTCCACCCCAGTGAGTGAAACAGTAGGGAAAGTGTTGGATAGCGTAGGTGTAAAAATTACTATTCCCACTCCAGTGAGTGCAACAGTAGGGGAAGTGTTGGATAGCGTAGGTGTAAACATTACTATTCCCACTCCAGTGAGTGCAACAGTAGGGAAAGTGTTGGATAGCGTTGGGGTAAAAATTACTATTCCCACTCCAGTGAGTGCAACAGTAGGGAAAGTGTTGGATAGCGTAGGTGTAAAAATTACTATTCCCACTCCGGTGAATGCAACAGTAGGGAAAGTGTTGGATAGCGTAAGGGTAAAAATTACTCTTCCCACTCCAGTGAGTGCAACAGTAGGGAAAGTGTTGGATAGCGTAGGGGTTAAAATTACCATTCCCACTCCAGTGAGTGCAACAGTAGGGAAAGTGTTGGATAGGGTAGGGGTGACAATTACTATTCCCACTCCATGAGTACAACAGTAGGCAAATTGTTGGATAGCGTAGGGTTAAAAATTACTATTCTAACTCCAGTGAGTGTAACAGTGTGGAAAATGTAGGATAGCGTATGGGTTAAATTACCATACTTATTAATTAAATAATTTTTGTAAAATAAATAGCATATTAATAATTATTTACCAAATCAATTAATAATAAATACCAAGACTTTGGTGAGACGGCCGGTGTGCTCTTTTTTTTAAAAACTATCGCCTGCCCCGGTCCATCGCGGCGGAAGTGCTGTTTGTGTGGAGAGCGTGGCTAGTAGGGTCAAGGATTGCCACGAAGCACTTCCGGTTAAGAAGAGGGTAGAGGGACTTGACACGCGCCTCTCTATATAAAACCGATGTGGGCGCGCCTACGGCAAGCCCGTCTGCACCTGTATGCTCCTGGCCGGGCCCAGGGGCCAGGACCCCTGATCCTCCTGACACTACCCCCACTCAAGTTTTTTCTAGAGAGACACTCCTAGCACTCTCAGGTCAGGATGTAGGTGATGAAACATATTGTATCAAAGCTCATCCTGGGCACACGGAAGGCCCTTTCTCATGCCTGAACTGTAAATGGTGTAGTTTGACACAGTCGGAGCAGCCTTCCAGAGAAAAGGATGACCTGCACAAACTGAGATGCATCTATTTCAATGCCCGCTCTGTACCCAAACACTCCCTAAATATCTGGGACACTATAAACGATACGCGCCCTGATCTGGTTTTTATAACGGAAACATGGCTGGATAAAAGTAACTTTCCTGACATTGCCACCGCCCTGCCTATAGACTACAACATTTTAAAACAAGATAGGCAGGGACATAAAGGAGGGGGTCTGGCTATACCTTTTAAAGACTAACTCACTTGCCTCCACGTTGCAGTTGTACAAGTAGGGAAGCATGAGGTATTAGCATTTCAAGTAGCCAGAGACGGTCATCATTGCTCGGAGGAGCTGTAATTTACAATCCCCCGGGGCATCAATCTGAACTCAGCGCCCATTTACTAACTCAATTATTTCCCCCCCCCCGCTTGAAATATAAACACTATTTGGTCATAGGGGATTTTAACATCCATTTTGAGAAAACCAACAACTCTGCAGCCTTGCACCTGGAGAACAATATGCAGATTCTTCAAATAAAGCAGTGTGTCACAGGGCCCACGCATATTGCAGGGCCCTGCTTTTCTGCTTTTCTCAAACTTTGACTCAATTTTTATCCAGGAAATCAAACCCCTTTCCTGGACAGATCACTCACTTATATCCTTCACACTCACGCTCCCAGCAAATCCTACTAAAACCTTGAGGTGCTCACAGGGGACAAGGAGACCATGGAGATTAGTCACAGAAGACTCCTTTCGGTCCCATTTTCACCCCGAGAACACAGAGGCCTTAAGTATAATCAAAGCTAATAGGGAAACAACGTATCTCGAAAAAGAAGTTATTAACACCATAGATTTATTTGCACCTAAGCTGCCATTAAAGGTGTCAAACAAATCTCAACAAGGAAAGTGGTATACACACGAACTCAAGGCACACAAAGAAAGTGCCAAACCACAGAGCATCACTGGAGGCTATCTACACTACAAACTGACAGACAGGCATACAAAACAGAGCTGAGGAACTACAGTAATGGCATTAAGAAAGCCAAAAAGTCCTATTTTGCTAGAAGAATTAATGAGAATTGCAACTCAAGAAAGGAACTGTACAAGATAGTAAGGGAGCTATGCAACTCAGTGAGCCTATCCCAAACTCTGCCACCCTCAGAGGAAGGCTGCGAAGAAATCAGTGAGTTTTTATCAGACAAAACTAGCAAAATATACTCCACATTCAACACCAACACATTACTGCTAGCAATCAACCGTGAAATGTCAACCCCCCCCCCCCCCCTCCGACACACCTTCCTGCATGGGAAGCTTCTCCCCATTTACAGAGGTAGAAGTTGCAAAAACAATGGGGGAAGTTAAGTCCGGGTCTCCCCTTGACCCCTGTCCCCACTTTGTCTTCGCCCAGATCATACCTATAATCTGCCCACACGTTACCCAGCCAGGGCCGGACTGGGAACCACAACCGGCCCTGGCAAAGTTGTGGGGGGGTGTGCCACTGAGCTCTTTGCCAGGGTCAATTTTCGGCCAATTTTGTTACAGGGCCGATTTTGCAGCCTGTAACAAAAACGGCCCCCAGGGGCCCAAAACCGGCCCCCACCCATGCGGCGCACCGGGGGATTGCCCGGTGCCCGCTATGGCAGGCCCTGTACCCAGCTATTGAATAACTTGCTGGATACCGCAGTATTTACAGAGACATGGAAACAGGCCGTAGTAACCCCCTTCTGAAGAAAACAGGAACAGACGTACGTAATCCGGCAAATTACCGACCTATTTCCCAACTGCCGTACCTCTCAAAAGTCATGGATAAATTGGTTAATAGACAGCTGTCTAACTATCTTGAGTCAAATGATCAACTACACCGCTCCCAAACTGGCATTAGAGCCACCAACAGCACGGAAGCAACTCTCTTAGCCGTATCAGACAATATAAGATCCCTGGTTGACCAAGGGAAAGCCGCCGCCTTGATTTTATTAGATCTATCGGCGGCGCTCGACACTGCCTCACACAATCGCCTACTGGAGATTCTTCATGGAAAAGGAGTCTATGATAAAGGCCTTCAATGGCTGAGCTCCTTCTTTAATAATAGAACACAGAGAGTACAAATGGGGGAGTTCTCATCTAAACCAAAACCCATCAGTTATGGTGTTCAACAGGGGGCATCCCTGAGCCTCACACTTTTTAATGTCTATATGTCATCTCTGGCAAAAATCAGTGAGAAGTGGGGCTTTGATATCTGCTCCTACGCTAATGACACTCAATTGCTGATAACCATTGAAGAACAGCATGAGAACACAAGACTAAAACTGAATAACTGTCTCTCGGAGATGGCAACCTGGATGGCAGAACACTGTCTTAAATTAAAGGCAGGGAAATCAGAAATGTTACTCTTTGGAGGAGCTAAGCTTGTCTGGAATACCACCTGGTGGCCCCAGACACTGGGGGATGCCCCAGTTCCAAAGCAATGCGCAAAACATCTGGGGGTCCTTATGGACAATACCCTATCCATGCAGGACCACGTGGGGTTCTGTGTGGAAGAAGCTTTGAGATATTGAAGCTTCTAAGAAGGCTATTTCCCTGGATCCCGAAAGATTGTAGGAGAACTGTCACGCAGGCATTACTGACCAGCAGATTGGATTATGGTAATGTACTATTTGTGGGCATGGCAGACTACCTTTTCACACGACTACAGGTGGTGCAAAATGCTGCAGCCAAACTGTTATGTAACAAAAACAGACTCAGCTCATCGTCTGAGTGCCTGAAATTACTTCATTGGCTGCCATGGTGCCAAAGAACCAAATTTAAGCTGCTCAGCTACACACACAAGACCCTGCACCAACAGGGGCCTTTAATCCTACAGAGGAAAGTTGAATTGTAGGTACCCACTAGGTGCTTAAGATCAGTGTCCCTAGCTCTAGCCAGAACAAAATGCATTAAGAAAACAAGAGCAGGGGTCGTAGCTTATACTTGGCAGCAAAACACTGGAATGACCTACCACAAGAACTCCGCCTCACAGAGGACTATCTAACCTTCAGAAAAAAACTCAAGACTCATTTGTTCTCTGGAAAATAATACTGGCCAAACGCATGAACCACTCAGTTACACACCAGAAGTCCTAGCACAGCGCCGTGATATCCTCTGGATGAATGACGCGCTTTACAAATACAAATACAAATACAATATAATAAAATTAAATTAATATTTACTTAAATAACATTAAATTACTTCCCACCCTATTCCCCTATAAACGCACAACCTGCTACACATAAAAAATAACACAATTGATTTAATGATACATTAATCAATTAATAGAAATTAATTACCAATGAAAAATTAACTAACAATAAATTAATAATCAATACCAATTTAGAAAAATTTATAATTACTTAATTATAATTAATTACTTCACACCCTATTCCCCTATAAAGCAAGAAGTCGCTACACATAAAAAATAGCACAATTAATGTAATGATCAATTAAACAATTAATAAAAAATATTTACCAATTAATAATTAATTAACAATAAATTAATTAACAATAACAACTAATAAAACATAATAATACATTAATTATAATTAATATAATTATAAGTTAATCAATTAATACAAATTAATTACCAATTAATAATTAATTAACACAGCATTAATAATCAATAACAATAAATACAAAATATTAATGAATTAATTATAATTAAATTACTTCCCACCCTATTCCGCTATAAACCCACAACCCTCTATGATACTAAAACACAAAATTTACTTTACATTTTTTTACTAATTTCGAAACATTTAATACATATATTTAAAAATAATTAAAAAACATTACAAATAATGTTAAACACATACATATAAAATACATACTAAAATACATAACACTAATATAAATATTGATATTATTAACAACAATATTTTTGCTAACGATATTACTTACTACGATATTACTTACTTTGATATTAAAAAAACGATACTACTTACCTTAAGGTTGATATTCTGGTCACCGATATTCTTGACATCGAAATTCTGTCCCTACAATATTAGTGTAGGTTGATAATAAAAACTCAATATTATGTCTGCATACCCCTTTGATCACTGGTAAGGAGGCCATGGCATATAGGGACACAGGAGCAAGTGACACAATGGTGACAAAAGATCTTGTGGGACCTGACCAGATCATACTTGGTAAGATGTACCAAGTGACCAATGCTAACAATGTCAGGACAGACCATTCCTTGGCAGTTGTTATTTCAGCTGGGGAGGGGTAACTGGCCCTAGGAAGATTGTGGTTAGCTCAGACCTCCCTGTGGAATGCTTGTTGGGCAATGATTTGGATACTTCAGCCTGGGTTGAAGTGGAACTCAAGACACATGCAGCAATGTTGGGCATCTCTGCAGATGTGTTTGCTGTGACTAGGTCACAGGCCAAACTGTCTTCAACTGAACAGACACCGGATCCTGGAAAAATGGACCAGGTGCCTTCCGAGAGAAGGAGCAGTAGGGGTAAGGCAGTGTCTTCCCCCAGACTCAGAGTGAGGATCACTCTCCTGAGGGACATGATCCAAGTCCCTGTGAAGGAACTGTTTCAGAGGAACTTGAACCTGATCCGGTTGAGTTCTTGGGGAAAGGGGCCCTTCCAGGGCAGATCTGAGTCAGGAGCAGCACAGCTGCTCCTCTCTTGAACCCCTCAGGCAGTAAGCTGCTTCTAAGGCTGCTGGGAGTTCCAATGGGTCCCACAGGATCTACTGGGATGAAGGACTCCTCTACTCAGAGGGTAGATACCCCAAGCCTGGTGCCCCCAGGAGGTTGGTCATACTTCTGAAGTTTAGGGGCTTCCTACTGACACTGGCACATTATATCTCATTAGCAGGACACCTAGGCCAAAGTGAGACTTGGGACAAGCTTGGCCCTCACTTTCACTGGCCTCACATGTCAGAGGACACAAAGGAGTTGTGTCACTCCTGTACCACCTGTCAAGCCAGTGGCAAGTCAGGTGGTACCACAAAGGCCTCACTTATACCACTACCTGTGGTGGGAGTTCCCTTTGAGAGGGTTAGGATTGACATAATTGGTCCCATGAACCCTCCAACTGCATCTGGGCACAGTTATATACTAGTGGTGGTGGAACATGCCACTAGATATCCAGAAGCAATACTCCTTAGAACCACCACAGCTCCTGTGGTAGCCAGGGCCCACCTGGGAATTCTTTCCAGAATGGGGTTCCCTAGGGAGGTCTCAACTGACAGAGGTACAAACTTCATGTCTAGTTACAGTACTGAAATGTGGAAAGAGTGTGGAGTAAATTACACATTTGCCACACCCTATCACCCACAATGCAATGGGTTAGTTGAAAGGTTCAACAAAACCCTGAAGGGCATGATCATGGGCCTCCCAGAAAAGCTTAGGCGAAAATGTGATGTCCTATTGCCCTGCCTTCTCTTTGCCTACAGAGAGGTCCCACAGAAGGGGTTTGGCTATAGCCCTTTTGAACTTCTGTTTGGGCATCCTCTATGTACTTAGTCTCCGCTCCAGGATGGCTGAGTACCTAAAGAAGGCAAGTAAAAACCTTGAGGCTAGCCAAGAGTTACAGAAAGCTTGGCATGACCAAAAGGCTGTACTGACTGTGTATCAGCCAGGACAGAAAGTATGGGTGTTGGAGTCTGTGGCCCAGCAGCCCTCCAAGACAAGTGGAGTGGACCCCATGCAATCCTTGAGCAGAAGGGAGAAGGCACCTACCTGGTGTACCTTGGAACTCCCAGGAGCCCCCACAGGGTTATCCATGTGAACAGGCTCAAGTCATATGTTGACAGGGCAGACATGGGCTTGCTCATGGCTACTGATAAGGGACAGGAGGAAGAGAGTGACCCACTCCCTGACCTCCTCCCACAGAACCCTGATGATGGCTCAGTTGATGGTGCAGCCTTGGCAGGCAGCCTCACTGAGCAGCAACAGACGGATTGCAGGAAGGTCCTTAATCAGTACAGACATATGTTTTCCCTGACCACTTGGTGTACCCATGAAGTGGACACAGGTGAAAGTCTGCCTGCTAAAAATAAGATTTACAAGTGACCTGACCATGTCAGGTTGTTCATCAGGACTGAGGTCCAAAAGGTGCTAGAATTGGAAGTGATTGAACCCTCAGATAGCCCGTGGGCTAGTCCAGTGGTCCTAGTACCCAAACCTCATACCCAGGGTGGTAAAAGAGAAATCACATTTTGTGTGGACTACAGGGGGCTCAATTTAGTCACTAGGACTGATGCTCACCCTGGGGCAGATTCACAGAACTAATCTAAGATAAACTCCTAAACGTACTACTTTGGTATTCACAGAAGGCATTTAGTAGTAGTAAAGTTAGGACTCTTAACTTTACTACTACTAAACTAAGACAAAAGGCTAACTTTACGACTTTTGGTATTCACAAAAGGCAGTAGTAGTAAAGTTAGGAAATTGCACTTGGAATAGCTGTACATTCCCTTTGGGTCCAGCATCAAGGATCATCTTTTTCAGTCAATTATTGTGTGCATCTCTACTGTTTTCTTCTGAGGCAGATTGATCCATAATACCCAGTTCATTTTTAGACAGTGGACCATTCACTAATCACAGCCAATCAAAGATCTTGAAGGATTGGTACCTTTGGACAATCTCTGCAGTATTCCTGCAGAGCTCAGGTATTCTTATCTCTTTCCGTGGAGAATTATGTGCCCAACAAGAAAACGTAACTACTGTGACGGAGACCTGAACAAGGCATTACTGAAACACGCGTAGCTTGACAACAAACCGCCAGTCTCTTTACATCTTTTTGATATTGTTGATAATATATCATGATCAAGTAATTATTTCTGTATTTTATGGAGTAATGAATTATTAATACTGTATACATGTTTGTATTTGCATTTATATCACTGTATCTTATGTGTTCACTTAGAAGTCTGACAACATAAAACCTTTTAAACTATTTAAAAAATCATATCTACATATATAAAAAAATATTCATTTACAAAAAGAGAATTGTTTTTGATTAATGATAAATAAATAATTTTTGATATCAGTTTTGCCCATAATTGTTTGTCCTTTTAAATTGTCATTGTTATTGTCCTAGAGTTTTTTTGCCCATGTCATTTGTAAAATACCGTGGCCAGGTATGTCTTTACAATTTTAGGATTCCACTGGACTTTTTTCTCTTTTCACTGCAGCAGTACTTCTTCGCAGCCCTCCATTGAGAACGACGGCAGTTTCGGACACCACTCCAGACCTGTGCACCTTGCTCCTCTGGGATAGGTAACTCTGGTACTACGGTATCCACGGGTGAGGTGGCTCTCCAACCTCTTAAGGGTTTTCTTAATGTCCTCCTAGAAGGGTCCTTAAACTGTAAAATTGCAACCGCGAATTCCCCATAGAATTCTACAGAGCCCGCGATTGTGTTAGCACACTGTACCCGTCCTCCGTGGGGTCCTATCTACTCACCTTGGGTGGTTCCTTGGGGTCTGAACAATTCTACGTGCTACAGACCTTGTCTTGACCCGAGTCGTGGTTGTTATGCCTCTATTTTAGTATATGGTTTGGTATCCCCCTGGAGTCCACTGTGTATTGTGCTACTTACAACTGTTCTATTGATCTATGAGTGTTATATTAATAAATACATATTTTTATATAACTACTGTGTGGGTCTCCTTTCATTTAATTAAATCGGGATGTGATATTCTGGTAAAACAAGCGGCTTTACTTTCCTTCAAGATTAAACCTGATGGCTGCTCTCCACAGCTACCACTAGGCTAGCTTTCTAAAGGTTATCTTTGACCACATACATCATAAGGGTTGTTTGGACTGGTGTAAGGTGCCCACTTTAATTAGTAGACATCATATACCAGGCCAACTTCTCACAGGCGCGTTTACTACCCCAATTAATGGCTATTTCAAGCATAGCGATAAGGAGTGCAATGGCGACGAATCGTCGTTTGGACTTGGGAAGGGTGTGTATGTACCCAAGTAGTGCCATAAATAGTGTGGGCGCGACCTCCATTCATACAAAATAATTCCCCAAAGAATGTCCTCCAATAGCCCTCTATCTTGGTACACGTCCATGTAATATGAGCGAAGTCAGCATCAGGGGTGCAACATCTCAGACATGTATGTGAGCGGGAGGGGTCTATGCAGTGCATTTTCCTAGGTGTCATATATGCTCTCCACAAGAATTTAAAATGCAGTAGCTTATGCCAATGGTTAGGGGAAACACAGCGTATCTGAGCGCAGCACCCACCCCACTGCGCATCCGTAATTGGGTATCCAAGGTCATGCTCCCTCGCCGCCCGCATTCCAGCATCTCGACTAGGGAGCAATGCCACTACTGCCTGATACATTCTTACCATAAGGTGACTACCATCCCCACCCTTAATAACCCCAGTCAGTATCGGAAATTCTGGTGGCTCTAGTGGGTAACTGAACATGTGCACCCGCAATGCCCTTTTTGTTTTCTTAGCAACACAACATGATCCATTATTGTGGCATCTCGGAAACAGGGATCTTCTGTACGGGAGAAATATGACCTTTAGGGGGTAGGTCGCCAATTGTCACCAAATGGAATTTGGACAATATACGCTTCACCAAACCTTCCTGCAGTGTGGAAATCCAGCCATTCCCTGCCAATGGCAATTCGGGTGAGTACAATATACGGGATCCCGTCAACGTTTGCAATTTATGCCACGCCCAGCTAGTTGTGGACAATGTTTGGATATCATTCGGGTCTCACAGAAACCCAACCTGCAATAGGGTGTTAAGTGGTGCCACTAGTGCCAATTCAGCCTCCGGCCTGAAATATGGGATCCGAACATCTGCGAGGTACCAGTTTCGGGCGAAACTCGCCTGTGTCACCAAGTAAAAAACACCAGTCGTAACAGCAGTGTACAGAGTTCTGAAAAAAAACTATTATACAATGGGATAGGGATGTTTTGGAATAGATACAAAAATTGTGGAAGGACCACCATCTTTATTATGGCTATTCTACCAGTCATGGACAAGGGCAATGATAGCCAACGCTCTACGTTATGCCACTACTTTTCCATAATCGTGCCGTAATTCAACTGCAGAATGCGGTCCTTCTCCTGTGAATGTGCACTCCAAGGTATTTCACTGATTCAGCGCACCACGCCAGCGGGTACTCGACTGTTCTATCACTAGGTGCTGCTGTAAGTGGGAACACCTCTGACTTTTCCCAATTAATATGCAAACCCGACAGGGTGCCATATGTTGTCACTCCGCGAAGGAGTGGTGTCAAATTCTCATCCGGGCATCTAACATATAGTATGATATCGTCGGTGTACAGTGTAAGAAGCAGGGGTCCTGTATTAAATTGCAGCCCTGATGGCTGTGCCTTTCTTGCAAATGTCGCACCAGTGGCTCAAGTGCCACCACAAAAAGCAGCAGCAATAGTGGGCACCCCTGCCATGTACCCCGCGTGAGTCGAAACTCATCGGTCAGCGTTCCATTAAGGCGGATGCATGCCGTGGGTAGCTTGTACAATAATTTAACCACCGCCAAAAACCGCTCCGGCACCCCCAGGTATTCCAATGTAGCATATAGAAAAGGGCCACTCTAGTGAATGAAAAGATTTTTCTGCATCGAGCAGCACCGCAGCCGCTAGGACCGTGGTTGCTATTCTGTGCAGTGTGGAAAACAATGTACAGAGGTTAAGTGCCGTTGATTTGTGGGGAATGAAACCTGACTGTGCCGGTGATATCGTTCGCTCAATGATTAATGCAAGCCTAGTTGCCAATATTTTGGCTAGATTCTTGTTGACACCATTTAAAAGCGACAATGGCCGGTATGAACAGTAGTTCCGCATATCCTTCCTGGGTTTCAGCATCAAGGTTATAACCGCCTCCCTAAGAGTAGGTGGGAGCACCCCTGCCTCCACCGCCGCCTGATACATATCAATGAAATGGGGTACTATTTGAGCCTTATATGTCATTTAGAAACACCCCAGGAATCCATGAAGACAAGTACATATAACCTAAATGGTGGGAGCCTCTTTTCTCTTTATAAGAACCTATCTGACATTTTCCTCATGGTGATACAGGGTAGTTAACACATTAATAAGATAATTTAATATGATTATGCCATAGCTGGTCTGTTCTGTATCTAGAAAACTTCATAAATGACATAACAATGCTTAGTACCTCACAGATTTCTTTATTTACAGAAATACTTTTATAAATTCAAACTACTAAGGAAATACAAGTTATTGTTATTGGTCTGATCAGGACAATGAGACAGCAAGACAAGAACATCATTCGGGCAACCTACAAGGCACTTTATGTCTTAATCACGGGATGAAGAAATATGATCACATTACCCCTATCCTGATGGATATCCATTAAGTTCCCTTGCTGGGCCACTACATCTTCAAAACCAGCTGCATCATTTAAAAACATTGTAAATTATACAGCTCGTTTTGATAATGTAGTGGGCCAGCAGAGTCATCATGACCACCAAGACAGCAGCACCCCTCATATACCGTGGGTACAAGCTCACACCATCTCTGGTGGCTCTCACAATCCTGCACCCAGAACACCATCACACCAGACTTAGAGGCGTAAGAAGGAAAAACCAAGGCTCTAGGCCTTTTTCGTCTATGAACCAAGGCTTAGGGACAACCCTATATCCATCAACATCACCCCCCAACATTACCTGTTGCAATGTGGGAAAGATTTGAAGACACAGTTCTTGAAAGAACACCATATCACAATGCATTACCAGCAACTACTAACAAGCTACCCCAGGCCTATCACTTGTTGAGTGTATGCTAGCCTTTCTTTGACTTTGACCAGAACTTCTCTGCCATTTTGGGCAGATTCCTGCTATACATAAATTACTTCTATAGATACATACAGCATAATACTCGCTGCAGACATCTTGCTAATGTAAAGGAAACTTTGTTTAATGCAATACATCCACATGTTGAAAGCACCACATGATATAAATATGAGTGCAACTGCATCATAGTAATAACACATGTTGCATTGCCAAAGCCTTTAGGCGTTCCTCAATCATGGTGTTCCTCAAGAATGTCTTTATTCGGTTCAAGGTTGAAAAACATTGTTCTAACTCTGCTGTTGTCATGGGAGCGGCTATGGGTATTTTTAGCATGTCACTGTAAGTGATTTTTCCATATCCAGTTTTTGAATTAAAGTGTGCAAAGAAATTGCCTGCAGTTATACATGCATTCTGTATAATATAGATAACTAAGTTCTCAGATCCTCTTTGGCGTGCATAGGATAACCTTCAACAGCATCATTCAGAGCTTGCTCTGAGAAAGCAATGTCATAATTTGCAAACAGCTCACTTTGCAGTTCTGTGGCTCTCACCAAGTGTGACATATTTCTGTTGCAATTTGGTTGAGGCTGCTTATGTGATTTTTCTGGCTTGAAAATCTGGAATTTTTAGGCAGTCAGGTTTCTAAATTGTCAATTCCTTCTCTGACTTTGTTCATACTCATGACAAACTGAGCTGTAGCTTTTTGTACAAATACAGTATCTATTTCTCGTTTTTGCAGCTGGTTATACAATCTACCAAAATGAGGCATTATTTCATTAAACAAAACCAGAAAGAGCTGGAACTTCCTATCTCGTAGTGCTCTAGCAAAGCCATGTGCTTCATTTCCACTTCTGTTCTCAAAGTCACCACTGGCTTTTATAGTATTAAAACATTTCTCAAGATCAACCCTATAATCGTATATTAGGTTGATTGTGCGTATGTGAAAGTTCCAACAAGTTGCAGATCCTTCAGGAAGCCTTCTGGCCACAATGTCCTGAAGTATTTTTGTTCTTTTTTGTGAACGGGAGAAAAATGCTGCCATGCCAGCTACATCCAAAATTAAAATCTGGGCTTCAGAGATCTTTTCTACTGCTTGTTCTAATAAGGTTAGGTTGGTGAGAATAATAATGTACATAATGGGCATTAGGGTACACATTGCTAACTTTTTTTGTACTCTACCAAAAATTCTACTCATAGTTGAAGCAACGTCATAGCTTTGTGCAATTTGTTTTTGCTTTTGAAAGTGGTATGGAAAATCGAGGTTCACCGAGTATAGGTGTAGCAGTGGTTTATGCAGTAGAGTTTCTTAAATGTGTGAATCCATAGAATTTCTCCACCACTTTAGTGTCATGGTCAGTATACCAAAAATTTAATATAGACTGTGTTTTAGTGGCCACATCAGTGGTGCCATCAGCCGGAATAGCCACAAATTCTGTGTTTTTCAACTGTAGGACAATATAACATCTTATTTTCTCTAGCATACACTTAGAAAGATAATTTTGTATGTTTTACGAGGTGCCCTTAAAGACTGTAGCACTTGCTAAATGTGTTTCCATTTCACTGTCTATGCTCGCTATTAAATCTACAAGACCTCTGAATATGCCAACATTTGATGAACTTTCAGATTCCTCACGCCCTCTTAATGCCATTCCAAAAGCATCACAGAAACGAATACAATGGATTATTTTGACAGTATATGTATATTCCTATCAACTGCTCCATTGTGTTTGTTTATGGCTTTACTGAATGCTTCGTGTATGTGCACTTCAATGGGTGTGTCTCTCAACATTCCCAGTTCTGTCAGGTTTGCCATATGGAGTCTCAAGTGTGCATGCTTCTTTATTTTATCTGACAAATGCTTCAAGTCTGTTACTCCTTTTTTGTCCCAGGAATGTCACCACCAAACAGTAAGCAGAGCAGAGAATTTGTTGATGTACTCCCTGTAAGCGAGTCCAATTTTGCTTACCAGGAATTTAAGAATGTACGTTTGTCTGTCTTCCCTCTGTCTTGGGTTGTTTGTTGTAGTTTTAGCAACACTCCACAACTCTCTCTCCCTCTCATGCTTTCAAATGCACATCCCACATGTTCTGTTCTTGGCAAGGCTGTTCTGCTCAGTGACAGCTCCCACTGAAAGACTGCAAGATTATTAGAATGAAACTTTTAAGAGAAACAGGCATATGCAGGACATCGTACATTCAGGCTGGGATAAAATAACACACTAAAGTCAATTAAAATAATAGTAGTCAAAGGTCATCACAGGGTCTCAGACCACAAGAGTGCCTCTAGCACTACAGCTACATGACCCATTGGAGAGACTTCTTAGGAAGACACCACATGCTGACACCTTTTATCCTTTTTCCTGACAATGCTTAAATAGGGATGGCCTTTTAGAGTTAGTGTAGGGATAGATTTAATTATTTTTACTTGCCAACCCTCGATGCAAGGGAACTTGGACTCATGCTTTCTGATTTTCTGCATTCTACTTCTTGAACTGATTGTTTTATTCATGCTGCCTCATCTGACCTGGATACGCACATTTGGCTTCATGCTGATTCCGATGTATTTGTATACCCTCGTATTGAGGTGTCTTTATGTTCAGTTGTTTTTGGCTTTGTAATAAATGAAACTAACCTTAAGTATTTGTCTGTAGCTACTATATGTCTAAGTGGATTATAGATTAGTTGATTGTCTCCCTAATTACTTTACTCCCCTCCACGCTTTCATGCTGCCAAAAAGAACCATTGAATTGTGTCACTCGAACAGGTCCAGAACTTTTAGGCCTGGCCTTTCGACTGCCAAGCATGCTTGCACAGTGGTGACAGAGCCCATTAAGGGACGCCAGCCACACAGGGTGGCCAGGCTTGAAGAAGACATGAGCTGTCTCTGACACGATCCTTGACCGGTGCTGAAGCTTAATCCAATCACCACCATCCTCCACCTTTGGTGAAAGTGAGCAGCTGAGTTTGCACTTAAGGAAGGACTAAAGACTGAGGCGCATATTTATCAAGGGTTTTGCATCACCCTTGCACCTTGCAAAGGGGCACAGGGTGACACAAACTCTATTATGAGATTTACCAAGCCACACAAGGCTATCTTGCGTGGCCCTCCGTGGCTTGATAAATCTAGAGTAACGCTGCCTTGCGATCCAGCGAAAGGCCAGGGATGAACACATCACAGATAAGCAAATATTCAATGGGCCTATATACACAATCAAATTTCCTGGCTGTTTCGCTGGGGGTCAAGTTTTATAAATTATACTTCAATCTAGATTAGTTAAATCACTTATAGACTCAAAATGTATTTGAGCAATTTATTCAATGTCTAACTAACCTTCACAGATCAACACTCTTCCTTTGCTTGATGGACCATTAGTTGAGTAGTTGATGGTGCTATTAACAATTAACTAACTGTTGTAACTTCCTCCCTTGGTATGTTCCACCCACCCCTCCCCTTTACCCCACTATGGTACAGTCGTGGAATGTTGGAGTGAAGTCTACCTTAGAATGTTGACAAGGGACTTCTCTTCAGTGTGATGCTGTAACTGACAAGCTGAGGATGCGTCTATGGTTTTAACTAATAAAGAAGTTAATCTTTCAACTTACCTGCGTGGATACTTGCTACATTTGGCGACGAGTTACAAGGGATGCTGTGACAGGGACGGCGGCGCATCTTCCCCTGTAGTTATTAAGCTTGCAGTTGGTGATGATAAGGACATGACGGCATCTGGAGTGTGAGTAAAAGGACACAGCAACAGTGGTTAGCGGACTTTTCGGCCGGTAGCTGTGGAGGTTGTTGATGTCGACACAAGAATTGAGAAAGTGTGTCAAAGTGGTACAGCACATTGGAGGACTTCAGGGTGCTCACAAGGATTGGAGAGCGAGAAAACCCTCATGTTAAGCGTTGCGAGGGGGATTTGGAGCCGGAACATTGGAGAGCCTGTGGTGGTTTAAAAAGAAATGACGGCGGTACCCTTATGAACGCTTTGCTTAGTGGGTAGTGGACTTTGATCACACCTCAACTGAGAAGTAAAATTACATTGAGGCAGATCTGAGGGTAAGCGTGACGGCGCGACAGCTGACAATCTGTAATTGAGGTGGCGTGCTGCTGGGTCGGCAACGTGAGCAACGCACTTATGAACACAGCTCAAGCAGTTTACGAGGAAGTGCATCGGGATACGGCATATGGTGAAAGGAGAGGTGAGAGCATTTGGAGAGGACGGGGGGGCTTTTACCTCGTCAGGAACGGTGCGCACATCTTTCCCAGCGTGAGGCGGCTACTATTCCCCGTGTGGTGTTTCCTGTCAGCGGTGCACATCCTTCCAAGAGTGAGGCGGCTACGATCTTCGGTGAGGCGTTTCCTGGCAGCGGTGGAGGCGTCGCTCTTCGCATCGCAGGCCAACCAGAAGAAGGAGGACGTGGTGATTCATCGGTGAGAACACAGTCACAGAAACAGGACTGTCAACGCTCAGAGGTTGAATTTTTTTTTTTTTTCTTTCACCTTGGGACTGTTTGGAAAGACTTCTACGAATGTAAACGAACTGTTCATTCTGGTGGTTTTTACAGTGAGTAGAGCACGAGTGAATGAGAATAGTTTATTTTATGTTTTTTTTATTCAATAGAAAGGTGCTCTTTCAATGACATTAAAGGTAAAAAGAACGACAGTTCAGTGAAGACATGATTTAGAGAGTTCAGTTGTGACCTAGGAGAAAATTTGTTAAATACTACTGGTTTGCTGATAAGTCAGGGGTTTTTAGAGTGCATAGGCCTTGAGTGTGTATTCAGGGAGACATGGCGGGAGCGGGAATGAGCCAACCTCCCCCATTTTTGAATGATCTAGGTGAACCAGAAATTCCGTGGAAGAGATGGGTTGGAATTTTTAAATCATATTTGATTGCAATAGGAGGAGGAAACTTTTCAAACATACGTAAGCAGCATATTTTGTTGCACAACTTGGGCATACAAGGTAGAAAAGTGTATGAGGATGTGACAGGGAGGTCGGTTGAGGATGATCCCTTGGAGGAAGAGGAAGGTATGGATGTGTATGAGTATACCTTGAGAAAGTTGGAGGCGCACTTCAAAGTAAAAATAAATGTGGTCCTGGAGAGACACAAGTTTTTCAAGCGCAATCAAAAGAGAGATGAGAAAGTGTCCTCATATGTGGCCGTGTTGAGGGGGATGCCTGCCACATGTGAGTTTGGTGCACTCACTGACTCCCTTATAAGGGACCAATTGGTGAGATGCACAAATGACGAAAAGGTGCAAGAAGAGCTTCTCACAAGGAATCCGGATCTAGAGGAGGCCATTAACATAGCCAAAGGTTTAGAGCACACTGCACAGTGCATGAGAGAAATGAAAATTGGTGGAGCAGTAAAAGACAAGTTGGAATGCAAAGAGGGAACCAACAGTGAGGCTGTGTGTATAGTGGATGAAAAAAAGAAGGAAGGGTCAAACAAGAGAACAAGTATTCTACAATGTTTTAGATGTGGTAGTCACAACCATTTGGCGAATAATTGGAAGTGTCCCGCAAGAAGTATTGTTTGTAGAAAATGCAATAAGAAGGGGCATTATTCGAAAGTTTGTAATGTATTTATGCCAAAAGTACACATGATTGAGCAGAATGAGGAAGGAGAAGTTAATGATAGGAACTTCATTTTTCAGATAGATGAGGAGGACACAGGAAAAAATACAGGGTATCCCATGTGTGAAATCAAGTTGGATGACGAATGTTTTGAAGTGTATGCGGATTCCTGTTCGCCTTTCACACTGGTGGATAGGAAAGTATTTGAGGAGAAATTTGCAAAACATAACATTATGATAGAGAAGGCAGACATTTCTCCGTTGGGGTACAACAAAGTTCCCATACCCTTAGAAGGCATGGTAAGAATGAGGATTTCTTTCAAAGACAGACACACGGTGGGGAAGGTTTATATTTCAAAAGAGGGGTCATGCTTGTTGGGATGGAAGCATCAGAAGGAGCTTGGCATAAAGCTTGATCCCAATAACAGTGAACAGGTTCTACTCATGGAAACCCCAGGGGTTGGAGCCACGCTAATTGAGGGTTACCCGGAGGTATTCAATGAGGAGTTAGGACTACTTAAGAATTACATGCACAAAATTGTACTTAAAGAGGGGGCAAGGCCAGTCATTCACAGAACAAGGTCAGTACCCTTATTGATGAGGGAACCATTGAAATTGGAGTTGGAGAAACTAGTGAGACAAGGGGTGATACAAGAAATTGAGAGCTCAGCGTGGTTGGCACCCATTGTGATCACAACTAAGGATGGGGGTAAGAGCATTAGGCTCTGCGTGGATTTGAGAGCGCTTAACGGAAACATTGTGGTAGACAGACACCCTTTGCCAATAATTAATGAGATGTTGAGCACCTTGCAAGGTGCTAAAGTGTTTAGTGTCCTTGATCTATCGTCAGCATACTATCAGGTGAAATTACACCCGGAGTCACAACCGCTGACGGCATTCACTACCCTTTTGGCAACTACAAGTTCTTAAGAATGCCTTTTGGACTAGCCTCTGCAGCCTCAGCCTTCCAAAGAGCCATGCAGCATGTGCTCAAAGATTGCAAAAAGTCCATGTGCTTTCAAGATGACATACTAATATATGGCATGAGCGAAGAGGAACATAAGGTCAATGCAGAGAGGGTGTTGGAAAGGTTGAAAGAAGTAGGGTTCACCACTAAAGAGAGTAAGTGCAAGGTAGGGGTCACCTCCGTAGAGTATTTGGGGCACATAATCTCGGAAGAGGGAATAAAACCTAAACATAGCCTAGTAGAAGCTGTGATGAAAGCGCCCACACCCACTAGCAAGGAAGAAGTGCTGTCATTCCTAGGCCTGGCAGAGTACATGGCAAAGTTCATTAGGAATTTTGCTATGATGGCTCAACCCTTAAGGGAAATGCTAAAGAAAAAATGTGAATTCACTTGGAGGAGAGAACAGGAAGAGGCAACGGAACATATAAAAGAAGCCATTTCCAAGGCACCATACATAGGCAATTTTGATGTCAACAAGGATACCATAATTACCACGGATGCCAGTAGCAAAGGGATTGGGGCGATGTTATCACAGAGTACAAAGGAGGGTACAAATGTGGTGGCGTTTGCTTCAAGAACATTGTCAGCAGCCGAAGCTAATTACTCCACGATAGAGAAAGAGGATTTGGCTGTGTACTGGGCGATCCGACACTTCAATTTCTATGTGTGGGGCATGCCGTTCTCTGTGCACACGGACCACAAACCCTTAGTGGGGTTATTCGGGAAAAAATAATTGGAAAATCTGACGCCCCGTATCGCTAAATGGATACTGGGCTTACAAAGCTTCAATTTTAAAGTGGGTTATCTACCTGGTCACCAAAACAAGGTGGCAGATTTCCTGTCTAGATCACCATTAGAGGAAGATTTGGAATTAGAGACGGAAGAGAAAAAGGTGATGGAGATAAAGATACCTGCAGTAACAAAAGAAGTATGGGATGTGCATTCAGAACAGGATGCAAATCTGGTGGAAGTGAGAAGGAGGGTGGCCGAAGGGTGGCCCAATAAGTGCAAGGATCTGGCGGAAGACATCCAACCGTACTGGAATGTACGTAATGACTTGTCTATAGAGAGGAAATTTGTACTCAAGTCAGGAAAGATAGTACCCCCGGAGGGATTGAGATCAAAGATAATTGATCTCACCCATGAGGGGCACATGGACAGGAGTATGTGTAAAGCACGTTTAAGAGCTGTATACTGGTTCCCAGGGATGGATCAGCTCATGGAGGACAAAGTGAAGGATTGCTATTCATGCAGTATCAGTGACAAATCTAGAAGCATAAGACACTCACCGCTCATACCGGTGGAAGTCCCCATGGTCCCATGGGACAAACTAGGATTGGACATTACAGGGCCCATCAGGTCGATTGGACCTCAAGACAGGTACCTTTTAGTTCTAATTGACTATTACTCAATAAATACCAAGACACTTATAGAGTTCATGAGCGAAATATTCTCGAGAGAAGGAATTCCCTCCACCTTGGTTACTGACAACGGGGTACAGTTTGTGTCGGAGGAAATGAGGGAGTTCCTTAAAGACATGTCAATATCACATGTACGCACACCCCTATATTGTCCAAGAGCTAATGGGAAGGTGGAGAGGGCAAATAGGATGATGAAGGAGTGCATACAACTGGCTAATAAGTCAGGGTTAGCTATTGAGCCGGCTATTAGAGACATGCTATGGGCATACCACACAACACCAAGTCTGACAACGGGACAGTCACCCTTTGAATTATTGAGGGGAAGGAAGGCAGGCACAAAGTTGTCCCCCAACTGGTTGGGTCCAAAGGAGAGGGTATTGGTCAACTTGAGTGAACTCAAAGCTAGGACTGATACTCGGCAGAGGAAGTACCAGGAATGGTATGATAGGAGGTGGGGGGTACAGGAGAAATCCCTCAGTCCAGGGCAAAGTGTGTACATCAGGAAACCCGAGATACAGGGTGGAAGTGGAGGCAAATACTACCCTCCGGGTAGAATAAAGGAGGTCAAAAGAAACGTGGTTATCATGGAGGACGGAAAGAAATGGAGCATGGACAGAGTGGCATTGGATGAGAGCGGGGGTAACCACAAAGAGGACAACAGGGGTCAAGGACAAGGTGCTGGGGTGGTGAAGACTCAAATCAGGAGAGGGTATCGCCAAAGGTACACTCCAGGTTGGCACAAGGATTTTAGTATGGGAGACCGAAGTCAAGCAGAATGTTCATATACTTAGGTTCACACCACACATAGAGCACCCAGGTAGGGGGGTAGCTTTGTTTGCTTATTCCTGTAGGTATTTACTCTCCCCTGTTTTTTCCCCTTGATGGTCTGTTAGGGAAGGAAGATGTGTTGTAACTTCCTCCCTTGGTATGTTCCACCCACCCCTCCCCTTTACCCCACTATGGTACAGTCGTGGAATGTTGGAGTGAAGTCTACCTTAGAATGTTGACAAGGGACTTCTCTTCAGTGTGATGCTGTAACTGACAAGCTGAGGATGCGTCTATGGTTTTAACTAATAAAGAAGTTAATCTTTCAACTTACCTGCGTGGATACTTGCTACACTAACTTACTGATCTCAGTTAAATAACCACAGACATATTCTGGGTAAGATTAAATGAATTTTATCTAAATCTCAGTCATAAATGAAGACTCATTAGTACAAATTCACAGTGCTAACTCCATCAACTTTCATGGGAGAGAAAATTCATTTAGCAAAATATATTCAAAATCACAGACTCATTCAACAAATCAATGCATTAAGAGTGAATAGATGTAGAGACAAAATACATAATAAATCATACATTTGCAAAAAGATATGCAAATTTGAGACAGAAATGTTTTTTTACCCAATGGTAATAACGGAAACCAACCCTCTGACCAAAGGACTGGTGGAGGTCTTCTGATTAAGAATCAAAGGAGAAAGACTAAAGGACAGGCTCAGGACAGAACAATACTTACTAAACTTTTCTACAAACCCAACGCACCAGGGCACATCCCTCTCTTACACTCTCTTCCTCCTCGATATTCTTCCGGAGTCTTCAATCTAATCAGAATAGCATTCAGTGGTGAATCTTCCCAGTCTGTTCTCTCTTTTCTTATCGGCAGCTGTCCTTGCCTCTCTCTAATCTCTCTCTCTCTCTTTCTGCATCGATGTTAGCTACTACTTGCTCTTTTTCGTAAGTCACTCTAATTATACCATTTATTTCTGCATGTCCCACCGTCAAACGTTGCAAATAAGGATGGAATATGGACTTTGATTGGGCAGGGGCAGGGAAGTTGTTGTCACCTCATGCTGACATTTTTCTTTTTAATAATACCCTTTTGGTTTGACAAACCCTTCCCCTTTTGATCGTTCATGACTTAATTTTATTTAATTCCCATATATCTAATGTTGCAAAACAAATAACAATTTTAAATGCAACTCCACAGTCGAGAATAATTTCACACAACTCTCATCCTTGACTCTTGGCAGCTGTTCAGCCACACGGTCAGCAGGTCACATCATGACTTCATTGCGCATGCGTAGCTTGCCTCCATCTCGCCGCCATCTTTCTTTCAGTATGCCTAAAAATAGGCCCAAACGTACATTATTAATAAAGGAATCATAAACAAATGTTAATTTCTCAAATACATGATTTTCTCTATCCCATGTTATTATTTCTTTCTTTAAGCAAAAGCATTACCAGCAATAGCTCTTTTTAAATTCAGGCAAGCATATGCCGGGCATCCGGTGCCTCAAGACTTAATGTTAATAGTTCTTGCGCATGTGTGAGAGGTTTGCCTCTCAAAACGAGTTAGTCACATTACTATCTATGCAACCCTATTTCGCACATGCACAAAAGTTTTCCAGTTTAAAGTGGTTTTTAGTTGCGCTGCATTTTATTCTTGTTATTTAAGCATCCGTAAAGTTATTTTTCCATATGTAAATATTGTATGCATATTAATTTTGTTACATTTACTATTTCTAACAATTAGTACTGTTAATGAGGCATTGCTCCAATCAAGTTTCGTTTTCTTGAATCCTTTCTCCATCAATCTTTCCTCTGATGGCAATTTAGAGCCATCATAAAATACCCATCATTACCAAATGCCAAATTTATTATTTAGTTTTGGTATCAATTTTGTTCTCTATACTTTCTTTATTTTTCTCTTTCTTGTTCAGCTCCTTCATTTGGTCATATACATTTTCTTTCATTTCTTCTAACTCATTTTTTTCTCTTTTTCTCTTTCTTCCCATCCTTTTCTTCTTTAATTCAATCATTGATCTTGCTGTCAATTTTCCCTTGCAACACTTAAAGATCATTATGATCATCAAAATACTAATGCTATGGAGATTACAGGTAGACATTTCCCGAAAGTGGAACACCAGCTACCTATAGTGGAAATACTTTTACTAAGTTTTTCCCAAACACCGTCAACCTCCAGTTGGGTCAAATCTTTATGAATTTTCATAATATTCTAGATATATCCCAAAATACCTTTACTTTTATCTGGGATATATGAACAGCAATCTGGAACTTTCAACATGCCACAGACTCTACCCTCTTTTGCCAATAAGATATCAAGGGCAAGTCTATTTGGCAAAACTATAGATCTAAATGCAACCATTTCAGTATTGATCATTAAGAGCCCTCCAGCAGTATCTGTTGATAGACGATCAACTACTGTGGATAATTGACGTATTTTATGTGAGTTCAATATGACTCCAACGGACGACATCAGTGCACCAAATATGTCTCCTATTACTTCTGAAAAACTTGATCTTTTACTTCTTTTTAGTCCTTTATTTATAACATCCATTTAATTTTTCTTAGGTATGTGATATACCTTTGGAAATACTATGCCAAAATAACAGCTACCATACCATCGTGCAGGTAACCTATTATAGGCATTATTACCGCACACGTAATATATTCCTGGAAAAACAGAATCAGTTCCACCTTTTAGTCCCCATTCCCCCATTAATAGGAAGGTATGTTTACATTCACTAGTACCAATGAAAATGCTATTATACTCTTTTTTAGTCTATGTAGACAGAATTTCCCCAATTTTGACAAGTCTTGGGACATTGCAGGACAAGTCTCCCCTTTCTTATAGTCTCCCTCCTGAGTAGCCCATGGCGGTGCATGTGACTTCTGCTCAACAGCTTTCTTTCCTCTTTTAAATTTAGAAAATCTTTCTCTTCATCACGCAAAAGACACGTTAAGTTATTTCTATGAGCATATGTTATATCTATGGGATTTGTTGTTAGGACAAATTCACCCATAAACTCATTTTTCCTGCAAAGCACTGGATTCAGGTTCCTTTGAATAGGGATTTCTGAAAAGACCAAATCCATATTTGAGTAATAATATTGTAACTTGCCTGTAACATGAAACAAACTAGACACAACACTACAATACACACCATATGTTATTGGAAGATGGTGATATGTCACCCCTTCTGAGACCGAAGTAGGTAGTTTCGTCCAAACATAACAGTCACTTAAACCCATCATATCAACATATTGATAAAGAAGTTTAGTAAATACATTTAATGGTGAATCATTATTTGATTTGTCATGTTGATACATTCTTTTATCCATTGTTCTAAATCTGTAGTAGTAGTTTTCTTAGTAACTGCATCCATTCTTTAATTAGTATTTGTGTTATTTCGATTATTAGTTACCATTAGAACAGGTACTATGACAGTTAACATTAACCACATCAACTTTAGTATTGTAATAGTATACAAACAAAATTTAAGAGATCCTCGTTTTAGACTAGATTTTAGATGTTCAGTCACTTTCATTGCTGCCATATTTTAATACTACATTTTTTTTTATTAATGTCTAAAATTATTTAAAAAATTGTACATATATGTATATATATATATATATATATATACATACATATATATATATATATTACCTACTGGCGGTTGCCAGTAGGTAGTTATAGTTAGGACCTATTTTCCATAGGAAATATGCAACATTCTATTCCCAATAAGTCCGGCGCCGGTTGATGAATCTTCGCGAAATTTTCCAAACTTTTGGCCAGCTCCGGTCTGCTCCTATCCTGAAAGTTTCATGGTGATTCGTCAAGCGGGGGCCGAGAAAAAAGGGGGGTCCCAAAACGCATTTTCCCCATGCAATTTCCCATAGGAACTGCTGAACGGAATTACACCAAATTTGGCAAAGAGGTAGTCCTCAGTTCAGACTCGTGCCTTTTGCATAAATGGTGTAAATCCGTACAGCAGTTCCTGAGAAAATTATAGGAAAACAGATAGATATATCTATGGCCTCGGAGGATCCGCGCACCCTACGCGCACCCTAAGCGCACCCTCTGCGAACCGAGCGTGCACCCTCCCAATCACACGCTGAATGCTAATTGGCTGTCAAGTGTCTGTCTACATTCGAAACCAGGAACTGTTGGCAGCCATTTTGTGCCTCGGTAGAAGCGAGGCTGATTACGTAAGGGAAATAAGTGTGTGAAAGATGTAAAGGGGGCTGGGTAGAAATACTCTGACCCTCTAGTGTTGCTTAGGGGGTCCCAGGAGGACCCCCTGGGCCCCTTTTTTTTTTTAAACGGCGAAATGCGCGCAGGGTGCGTGGATCCGGCCGAAAAAGAAAAAAAAACGAAGCGCGGGCTTCCGCGCTTCGTTAATAATTAGCTCCCGGGTGGGCCAAATACCAGGGGCAAAATGTTTTTAAATTAAAATGGGGAGGGGGCTGCGTGGCCCCCCTCCTGCAGGCCTCGAGGGCCCTGGGGCCCGCCACCCCCCAGGGCCGGCTCCTACAGTGTCCTGGGGTGCCCACCCCCAGGACACTGTTGTTTGCTATGAGAGGGCGGGAGTCTCCCGCCCTCCCATAGCAAACTTCGGTAGGATTTTGAAAGAGAGAGCAGGTAAACGATATTGCTTTTCCACACGGGGAGCTGAATGTTAGCAGCTCCCCATGTGGAAAAGCAATGCCGGCTCCCGACGGACGGGGGGAGCCGGCTGGGACCGTGGGGGCGGTGGGGCTCCCCCCACGGTCTCCAATGTTTTTTTATAAGCCCCGGGGGATGGGGTCCCCGGGGATAATAAAAATTAGTGATAGGGGCTTTTTTTTTTACTGTAAAATTAGGAGTCGCGCATCCTAACCTGTTGGGTGCACGGTTTCTCTCGCGTTGGCTGCGCGGTTCCTAACGCGTTGGGTGCGCAGATCCAAGGGAAAAAAACTGAAATTTTTGGGATATAAACATCAAGCTTAAGTGTTTTGTTCTTGAGTGGCTCTAAACAGAGCCGTTGTGTTCATTGAGAGTTTTTGGTACTTATAAGTAAGTACATATACAGAGTCTAAAGTCGTTGAGGAAAACTCTGTTTCCTTCATCAGTAAAGTGTACTCCATCTCTCCTATACATCTCTTGCATTAGAAAGCGCAGATTGTTATTGTAAATGGATCCCATTCTATAGTCTCGGAGAAAAGCAGAAACAGACTAATTCACATGTTTCCTAGCTTTCTCAATTTGTGGACAAAAATGATTGGATCAGTTCCATTTCTGCCTTTGGCATATGTTAGAATACACAAAGGCAGTTTTGGGAAAAAGTGAAATCAATTCTGCAAAGGTGTCCTTCATAAGCATTTCCAGACCTACCCCAGTCAAAGTGCCTAGGTCATTGCCACCACTGTGCACTATTATGAGGTCAGGGTGTTGGATATGCATAAAGGATTTTACCAATGGCATCAATTGGTGCCACTTTAACCCTCTCTGTCCAATCCATTTAATGTCTACATTTGGCAAACCTAGTCTTTGTGAATGCCTTTGTTTTCTGCATACCTTTGGCTACAGAAAATATAGCTGTGTCCCACAATCCACACTCTTAGCATCTTGAAGGGAGGTCTGGATGCACTCAGATGTTCTCTGTAAATGAAATGGCAGTTTGAAAAGTAAGATGTTTCTAAAATGGTGGCTAAGATGCAGTTTTGAAAAAAGACAAGAAATCATTGGTTGTTTGACAACCTTCTACACTGAAAGGTAGGGTGCATGTTTCTGTTTTATAAACGCATGATTCATATTGGTTAACAAAAACTGATTGAAAGGAACATTATATATGATAAGCTGATATGTTGAAAAGTCAAGCACACTTGCTGTTTTGATTAGCAACATTGTGTGCTGAACTTGTGACCTGTGTGCTCAGTTCAGTGTTCCATGACCTGTTTCTATGGTAACAGGCAGAAGACAGATTGGGGGTAGGGTTCAAATTTATGTCATTTGGAAAGGGTTGAAAAGTTTAACCAATAGAAATGTGTGTTAGCTTTTGAATTAATGTGGGAAGGAATGTGATTTGATGTTTACATGTATATGTGTGCAAAATGAGAGGGAAACTTTGCCATTCTTTGGTTTTGCTGACAGGTGCACAGTGCAGAGATTATGTATAAGAAAATCTGGTGTGTGAGTGACATACTTCTTAATCTACAACACAACTTGAACGGTGAGTTATTTAATTGTGAGGGGATGTGTGTGGTCTATTTTGATTTTAATCACACTAATGTATTGCTCCTTCTAAAGTGCAGGGAGTACTTTTTTTTGTCTACAATCTTATTGACAGTGTGTATGCATGTAGAAACCATTCTGTGATAAACATTTGTGTTTTTCATGTGTTTGCAGACAGATAACTGTGCTGTCTTTATATTTTGATACAATTAGAAATCAGTCATTGTTTATGAATTTGCAAAATGAGTCATGTTTCTACACTAAAATGTAGTATTCGTAGATTAAGAAATGCGTTTTGGTATAGTGCAAGGGATAGTGTTGTTTGTCTAGAATCACACAGTGAGTCTGTGTGCATTTAGGAATCATTTTGAGAGAAACATTTTGGTACTAATCTGCAGTAGTAGATTTTCTGCAATGTGTGCAGTCACCTTAGATCTTGTAGACTAGTAAATGTATTTTGTACAAGGGATAGTTGTCTGTCTACAATCACACTGTGAGTCTGTGTGTATTTGGGTAAGCACTGTGAGAGAAGCATTTGGTAAAACTATGTAATTGCTTGCAGATAATTGTTTTAAAACCTGTCATGTTGTCAAGTTTTAGTAGCATTAAAAGCCAGTCTTTACTTGTGCATTGATAAAATGAGTCAGGCTTTGACACTAAAGTGCAGTACTGAAATATATAGATTGTGTGCAGTCCCCTTACCCCTTCCACAGTAGTGAATGAGTTTTGGTAAACTACTAGGGATAGTGTTGCTTGTCTAGAATCACACTGTGAGTCTGTGTGCATTTGGGTAACCATTGTGAGAGAAGCATTTGGTAACATCATGTATTTACTGACAGATAACTGTTTTAAAACCTGTCATGTTGTCAAGTTTTAGTAGCATTAGAAGCCAGTCTTTGCTTAAGCATTGATAAAATGAGTCAGGCTTTGACACTAACGTGCAGTACTGACATATGTAGATTGTGTGCCATCCCCTTACCCCTTCCACAGTAGTGAATGAGTTTTGGTAAACTCCTAGTGATAGTGTTGCTTGTCTAAAATCACACTGTGAGTCTATGTGCATTTGGGTAAGGATTGTGAGAGAAGCATTTGGTAACATCGTGTATTTGCTGACAGATTACTGTTTTAAAACATGTCTTGTCAAGTTTTAGTAGCATTAGAAGCCAGTCTTTGCTTATGCTTTGATTAAATGAGTCAGGCTTTGACACTAAAGTGCAGTCCTGAAATATGTAGATTGTGTGCAGTCCCCTTACCCCTTCCACAGTAGTGAATGAGTTTTGGTAAACCCCTAGTGATAGTGTTGCTTGTCTAGGATCACACTGTGAGTCTGTGTGCATTTGGGAACCACGGGGAGAGAAGCATTTGGTAACATCATGTCTTTACTGACAGATAACTGTTTTAAAACCTGTCATGTTGTCAAGTTTTAGTAGCATTAGAAGCCAGTCTTTGCTTTTGCATTGATAAAATGAGTCAGGCTTTGACACTAAAGTGCAGTACTTAAATATGTAGATTGTGTGCAGTACCCTTACCCCTTCCAGACAAGTGAATGAGTTTTGGTAAAATCCTAGGATAGTGTTGCTTGTCTAAAATCACACTGTGAGTCTGTGTGCATTTGGGTAAGGGTTGCGAGAGAAGCATTTGGTAACATTGTGTATTTGCTGACAGATAACTGTTTTAAGACCTGTCTTGTTGTCAAGTTTTAGTAGCATTAGAAGCCAGTCTTTGCTTATGCTTTGATTAAATGAGTCAGGCTTTGACACTAAAGTGCAGTCCTGAAATATGTAGATTGTGTGCAGTTCCCTCACCCCTTCCACAGTAGTGAATGAGTTTTGGTAAACTCCTAGGTATAGTGTTGCTTGTGTAGAATCACACTGTGAGTCTGTGTGCATTTGGGAACCACTGTGAGAGAAGCATTTGGGTACTTCATATCTTTGAATACGCATAACTGCTTAAAAACGTTCCTGTTCTCAAGTTTTGGTAGAATTAGAAGGCAGTCATTGCTTATGTATTCACCCAGGAACTGTCCTTGCAATACTGTAAACATTCAGTTAATATTCAAGTAGTAATGGAGTGAGGCAGGCCTCAGCACATGCATTGATTCAAATGCTTATCCACTATGCATGCAGTTCTTTAACCATCTACACAGTTCTCTTTCACTCCTTTAATTCCACAGTCAGTATCCATACACTTCCAGCAAACACCCTGTCACTCCCCATGTACTGCTCTAGTGACCCATTCAGCACCATGTACTAATCCATTCACTGCGCCAAAACACAAACACTTATAAATTCACACAGTCACTCTCTTTGCAGTACTCTAATCATCCAGTCAGTATCCAAGTACTCATGCAGCGAGCCAGGCCTTACAACATGGACTGCTTCAAACCCCTATCCAGTATGCATACAGGCCTCTAGTCACCTACACACTTGTCTTTCACTTCTTTAATTAACTAGTCAGTATCTATACACTTCAATAAACATCCTGTCGCTCATCTTGCACTCATCCAGTGACTGATCCAGTACCATGTTGTAATCTCTTCACTGTGCCAAAACTGAAAAACTTAAAAGATTTACCCAGGCACTCTCCTAGCAGTAGTCTAATGATTCAGTCAGTTTCCAGGTACTCATGTAGTGAACCATGAATTACCACATAGACTGCTTCAAATGTCTATGCAGTATGCATGCAGTCTTCTAACATACTATACACTTGTCTTTAACAGCTTCAATTCCCCAGTCAGTATCCATGTACTTCCAGCAAACATCCTGTCACTCCTCTTGCACTGTTCCAGTGACTTATTCAGCACCATGTAGTAATGCATTCACTGCGCCACAACTGAAACACTTATAAATTCACCCAGGTACACTTCTTGCAATAGTGTAATCATTCAGTCAGTACCTAAGTGCTAATGGAGTGAGGCAGGCCTTAGCACATGGATTGATTCAAACGTGTTTCCACTATGCATGGAGGCCTCTAACTACCAACACAATTGCCTTTCAGACCTTTAATTTCTATTAGTATCTATAAACTCCAATAAACACTCTGTCACTTTAATTGCACACCTCCACTGACTCATTTGGCAGTAAGTACTAATCTATTCACTGCACTAGAATCCAAAATCTTAAAAAGATTCACCCAGTCAATCTTTTTGTAGTACTCTAATGATTCAGTCAGTACTCAGGTAGTTTTGCAGTGATCCAAGTGTCACTCTATGGACTGTTTCAAATGTCTATCCACTATGCATGTAGGTCTCTAGCCACCTACATACTTGTCTTTCACACCTTCAGTATCCCAGACAGTATTCATACTGTCCCCGCAAACACTCTGTCAGTCTCCTTATACTTCTCCAGTGACCCATTCAGCACCATGTACTAATACATTAACTGCGCCAAAAGCCAACCACTTATAAATTCACCCAGGCACTCTCCTTGCAGTACTCTAATCATTCAGTCTGTACCCAAGTACTCATGCAGTGAGCCAGGCCTTAGCACATGAATTGCTTCAAACGCCTATCCAGTATGCATGCAGTCCTCTAACTACCTACACACTTGTCTTTCACACCTTCAATTCCCCAGTCAGTATTCATACACTTCCAGCAAACACCCTGTCACTCCCCTTGCAGTCAAGTCAAGTCAAAGAACTTTATTCGATTGTAAGGTAAAAACAATCATAAAAGTGTATAAATAACGAAGCATTACAATTCATTAAAAAGTACATAGATAATATCATAACCTTTGAGAAACACATGATCACAATTAATAGAGAGGATGACCATTTATACAGTTATTCTTTTCCTAAAAGAGATCACTTTCTTTAAGTACAGTGTAATTATTGCAACGCAGAGATGATTGTCCAAACGTTTGATGTCGTACATAGCCGGGCGGCATTGCCGATGCCCGAGCTCTCTTAAAAAAGGTAATAATTGCACAGACCTCATTTGATGATAAAATTTACAGAATAAAACAACATGTATTGTGCTTTGGGGAGAGCTTCCATCACACGGACAGGGCGGTAATACGTGAGACCAATTGTTAACTGATTGGAAGCTAACCAGTCTGTGGAACAGTCCCAACCTTAAACGGGTTAATAAAAATCTATCATAGTTACCCGGGACATGGGTCAGATAGGGTTGAATATTAAAAGATGTTAAAATTATTTGATGGTTTAAAACAGTGGGTTTTATAATCTCTGTAGTAGTTCTTAAGGATTCTAGAAAGAGTAAACCCTCTTTTTTAAACTCTTTCCGGAAAATAGCAAGCATAGTTTGGGGTTTTAAAAAATAATCCAATTTGCCAATATCACTTAAGAATTTACGTACATAATTCAGCCACGGTATCCTTAAGTATCCATCTAATTTAAGAGCGTCAGCCAGTATGTCTCTGTTGAGTTTGGATTCTTCATTTGTCCATACCCTATGCCAGAGTAATATCGGTTCCAACTTAATAAGATCGGATATAAAATGGAGTCCCAATTCCGAGTGGCAAATATAGTTTGAGGAACTCCTTGGAACTGCAAGTATACATTTTAGGAAACAATTTTCAAGTACCTGGAGCTGTGAGGTATCAGCAAAGCCCCAGATCCCACTACCGTACATTGCGCCGGAGACGCATTTTGCTTTATAAATCTTGATTAATTCAGTAGGGGGTCTGGTGCCTAATTTCCTCGTGAAGGATCTAAGGGCGGCAATTACACGATTCATTGTCAGTTTTTTGGCTAATATAGCCTCACCCCAGACATCCTTCTCAGTAAATAAAATGCCGAGGTAAGAGAATTGCTTCGTGCACAGTAATTGCTGACCCTCAATGGATATAGGCTTTTTAATTTTAGGGCGTCTGCCACAGCGCATGATGAAGGTTTTAGATATGTTAATTCGTAAGCCCAAATCTTTCATGAAGAGGGCGAAACTCTCCACCACACGCTGTAAACCCACTTGAGTACAAGACATTAAAACAGCGTCATCCGCATACATTAATAGCGGTATTGGACGACCCGCTACGTACGGGGGGTCAAAACTTGAATTGCACAGGGCCTTCTCTAATCCGTTAATATATAGATTAAAAAGGAGTGGTGCCAATACACAACCCTGCCTGACACCGCTCCTGATTAGGATTTTTCCCGTGCGTTCTCCTTTTCGCACATAGCGAACGCGGGCAAATGCCTCGCTATAAAAACATTTAAGAAAATAAATAATATTATCTTCAACCCCAATTTGATCCAAAAGTGTCCATAATTTAGAGTGAACCACACAATCAAAGGCGGCTGAGAGGTCAACAAAAGCCACAAACAGATTCTCCATCTTTGCCCTGGTATACTTCCCAGTCAGCATCAAAAAATTAAGACCCTGTTCCACTGTGCCTAAACCAGAACGAAAACCATATTGTAAGTCGGATAGTACAGAATTGTTTTCGACCCATGAAAGTCAGTGATCCAGGATTACACGTACAACTATTTTAGTATAGGAGTCTAGAAGGGAAATGGGTCTGTATCAACCCGGGTCATGTCTATCCCCCTTTTTAAAAATTGGGACTATTATCGACTCCACCCAAGAGGGTAGTAAGTCCGTCCTACAACTGGCGTTTAACACCTGGACCAAAAGAGGGGCCCACAAAGACGGTAAAGTCTTAAACACATCTATAGGTACGCCGTCGGGACCAGGAGCCTTACCTCCCTTGCTCATAGATATAGCTTTTTCAACCTCCTTTAAGGAGAACTGCATGTTGCCCAAGGGAGGGTGGTCCATAGGTTTACATGGGGAATAGGGCGTAGCCTCTCCCTCGTAGACTTTGGAAAAATGATCAATCCATTTGTCCTCTGATATGGCTATCTCAATAGAGGGGCAGACCTCTTCGCTAAGAAAGGGATTTCTAATAATTTTCCAGAACCTTGCACAGTCATTGCCAACCGAAGCCTGGTGCAACGCTTCCCAAGATTCCTTCCTTAGCTCATCTTTCCTCTCTTTTAGGGCTAATTTATATGTTAACCTTGCTCTGCGTATGTCCTCTATACACCTGGGGCGGCTAGCAAGTGTTTTCTTGAAGTGTGAATATGCTCTAGTACAGCTAGAGTTAAACCAACCATCCCTCGGTGCTCTGTTACTTTTACATTTCCTAGTCAGGGAAGATTTAATTTGATCACAAATTATGGAAAAAGAAGCAAGAATGTTATCAGGGGTAGCATCCTCCGATAAACAAAGCGACAACTCAGGGGCAAATTTATTTATAACGGAAGTTAGTACTTTAGGTTGATCAATGTTCTCCCATTTAAGGGAATACCCGTTGATACAGCCAATGGTCAAATTCTCCCACAATATGTCCCTGTCACTATCTTTTGAAATCGTCATCTTGGGGATAGACATAGTTAGGCACAAGGGAAAGTGGTCACTTAGCGCCATATCAGAGTCGCTAAAATTAGTGAGCCTTCCAGCATGCCGAATGGTGGAAAGTGCAAAGTCGATGGTCGAGGAACAACCACGGCCATTAAAAGTTGGTAAGAGAGGGAAGGGGTTAATAGAAGTTTCTTTAGGAAACCCAAATCAAAATGACCCAGGAGTTCATTGTAAAGATCTCCTAAGTGGGAGTGATTAAAATGTAAAGAATTCACTCCATCTTCACGCCCCACGATACATCGCTTATCAATCGCCATAGGACACAGGGTAGAGTTAAAGTCACCCAGCAGGAGGATCATCACATTGTGTCCGAAAGATTTTTCTTGTTGAGCCACCAATATAGTCAATTTATTAAGTATATTAGCGGCGTCCTCCAAAGCAAAATTATTATAGAAATTGATAAGAACAATCGGGGAAGCTGTGGTGAAAACCAAGATCAAAAGTTGGAAATAGGGATCTTTAACAGGCTCCAATATCTTTAATAAAAGCAGGTTATTGGATACATTGGTTGTCAAGCCTCCTTTAGCTCTGCCATGTGCAGAGTTCACTGCTGGAGTATGGAGTGTTATGAACCCGTTGATATGAACTGGGTCCTCTGACCATGTTTCTTGGAAACAAATAAGTTCTTGCTGGTATATGAAATTTTGCCACAAAGGGTTGTCAATTTTAGATTTAATACCAGCATATATTGCAAACCAAGATGTTACTCGCAGGACAAATAGGAAGATCCAAGGTGGGATCTAAAATGAGATCTGTCCTCAAAGGAGATGAACCATTCCCTCTCATGTCTTCGGTATAATCAGCCGACATTTCCTCCTTATTCAATATACCATCGGTTACAAGGCACGAGCTAACTATACTTATTTCACCATTAACAGAAACCAGGGGATCAGGAAGTGGGATAGTGGTCGATGCAGATATCCAAATGCTAGGTGGAACACTGGTTTGCTGTCAATCATTATTATCCAGACCACTGAGAATATCATATCGGTTAGAAATTGGGACAGCAAATCTCCCTTCCTGAAGGTACCCCTGGTTAGGGAATAAAGGACGAAAACCTCGCATCCTTTCCTGCCATGGAGAAGAGTAAAAATAAGCAAGTGGGACAATATTTACGTGATCAGTAAGAAGTTGGCCAGAATAACATCTCCCCAAAATATCATTAACCAGAGGGGGTGACCGGAATGAAAGTATCACACAATCCCCACTGAATGTTTTGGTAGACGAACCAATCCAACCAACTCTTCTGGCTATCTTAAAATTGAAGAATAATGCACCATTTGACCCAAATTTAACTGATAAGAAATATAGGGCTTTATTTCTCAGGTTTGACCAATGCTCTTGAACATTAAGGGGAAGGGGAGGGACATTAACTAACACCACAGTATATGGTAGAGCTTCTGGGGGCAAATTTATGGTAGGGAGCCTGGGTGTCGGAATAAAAACGGTCTCCCTAGCATCAACATCTACCCCTGAAACAAATGGAAGATTGTTTTGCACAGATGGAGGAGGTCCCAATACCTGTTGTCCCGTCGTATTGGAAACTTCCAATCTGACAGGAGCCTGCTGTGCACAAATTTCATCCGGCTGTGGGATAATAGGAGGGTTACCTTTCACCACGGGCAGCTGATCGAGAGATACAAGATCATTTGGCCGCTTCGGAGGTAGTTCTGTCTTAGTTAATCCCTCTATATGGGTAATCCTACCCTCAATATTTGACAATTTCGCCATAATGGGTTCCACAAAAGACATTATCAAATTCTCCATTTTCATCCAGAAACCTTCCCCCATTAGTGGGTCACTAGTATTAGTAGTATGGGGGGCAACTAATGTGTTATTAGTGACCTTTTTTACTTTTTCTATAGGTTTGCTAGTAGAATTACGTGGTTTAAGGGAGCCCTTCCCCTTTGGGTTAGTTAGAGATTTCCCTTCCTTGGTGCAATGATTTTGCTTCCGTTTCGCTTTTAACCCCCTAGTTGTCATACGTGACGAGTCATTATTGGTAGTCTGTTCACAGCCAGAAATTACAATAGGACTTGTAGGTGGTACTACTCCCACATTAGCCTTAGAGTTCTCAAAAGAATGGTCAGAAAGTTGTTCGCTAGGAAACATAGCAGGGGACAAAGATAACCTGGATTCCGCGGGAATGAGCTCTGGTTGTACCAGCGGAAGGGATTTTGAATTGTCCCCCGATATTTGCAGGGAGCGAACTTCGGGGAGCCCAATAAAAGATGGAATTAATAATGACTCCTGTAGATTAGATGTTAACAGCGAGACGTTATTAGTGGAAAGAGGAGGAAGCGTACCAGCAGGAAGCGACAAGCGCCTCTCGGTACTTTCAATGGCTGAGGAAACCACCCCAATAGTCTTTTGCAGCATCCGGTCGATAGCTGTCAAACTGGGAATGGAGGTATGAACAGTACTATTAGATTGCGGGGCATTATGTGTAGGTACAGGTTTGGACTTGCCCATATTTTGTGACAACAATGAAAACGTTCGAAAGGGACAGAGACAGTAACATAGGAATGGAGCAAGTCCTCAAAGTCACTTACTGGTCACTGCTAGGCACACGATTTCAAGGGTCCAACCAAGTGATGTGGCCCTGCCCTGCCACCTCCTGCCCCGGACAGCCACAGACGGCCCGCCCTTTGCCCGGGCTTAGCCCGGCGCCGCCCGCGTGCGTCCCGCGACGCGGGAGGAGCGACGCTCCTTTATGCGCCTCCGGGCGCGTCTATGGCGCTAGGCACTCTGGGGGCTGTAGTCTCCGGCCGCAAGAGGAGGTAACCGCGGCAGGGAGACAGGCAGAAAATGGCTCCTGGGTACGGCGGCAGCAGCGCCAGCAAGAGGTCCACAAGCACAAGTCCCCGCCAGGTAGGCAGAGTTCTTCAATTCAGAAGGTTCCCGCTCTGCAGGTGGAGCGACGCTCCTTTATGCGCCTCCGGGCGCGTCTATGGCGCTAGGCACTCTGGGGGCTGTAGTCTCCGGCCGCAAGAGGAGGTAACGGCGGCAGGGAGACACACAGAAAATGGCTCCTGGGTACGGCGGCAGCAGCGCCAGCAAGAGGTCCACAAACACAAGTCCCCGCCAGGTAGGCAGCGTTCTTCAATTCAGAAGGTTCCCGCTCTGCAGGTGGAGCGACACTCCTTTATGCGCCTCCGGGCGCGTCTATGGCGCTAGGCACTCTGGGGGCTGTAGTCTCCGGCCGCAAGAGGAGGTAACGGCGGCAGGGAGACAGGCAGAAAATGGCTCCTGGGTACGGCGGCAGCAGCGCCAGCAAGAGGTCCACAAACACAAGTCCCCGCCAGGTAGGCAGCGTTCTTCAATTCAGAAGGTTGCCGTCCTCTAGTGACCTATTCAGCACCATGGACTAATCTATTCACTGTGCCAAAACCCAAACAGTTATAAATTCACCCAGGCACTCTCCTTGCAGTACTCTAATCATTCAGTTGTACCCAAGTACTCATGCAGTGAGCCAGGCCTTAGCACATGGACTGCTTCAAATGCCTATGCACTATGCATGCAGTCCTCTAACCACCTACACACTTGTCTTTCACACCTTCAATTCCCCAGTCATTATACATACACTCCAGCAAACACCCTATCATTCTCCTTGCACTCCTCCAGTGACCCATTCAGCACCATGTAGTAATCCATTCACAGCGCCAAAAGCCAACCACTTCTAAATTCACCCAGGCATTCTCCTTGCAGTACTCTAATCATCCAGTCAGTACCCAAGTACTCATGCTGTGAACCAGGCCTTAGCACATGGACTGCTTCAAACGCCTATTCAATATGCATGCAGTCCTCTAACCACCTACACACTTGTCTTTCACACCTTCAATTCCCCAGTCAGTATTCATACACTTCCAGGTAGTTTCGCAGTGATCCAAGTGTTACTCTATGGACTGTTTCAAACGTCTATCCAGTATGCATGTAGGTTTCTAGCCACCTTCACACTTGTCTTTCACACCTTCAATATCCCAGACAGTATTCATACAGTTCCCGCAAACACTCTGTCACTCCCCTTATACTTCTCCAGTGACTTATTCAGCACCATGTACTAATATATTTACTGCACCAAAATACAAATACTTATAAATTCATCCTGGCACTCTCCTTGCAATACTCAAAACATTCAGTCAGTATCCAAGTACTATTGGACTGAGACAGGCCTTAACATATGGATGGATTCAAACACGTGTCCACTATGCATGTAGGTCTCTAATCACCTACACACTTGTCTTTCACACCATCAATATCCATGTCAGTATTCATACACTTCTAGCAAACACCCTGTCACTCACCCAGTGTGTCTCCTTATAGTACTGTAATCATTCAGTCAGTTGGCATATAGTCTTTTAGTGAGGTAGGCTTTAGGGCATGAACTGCTTCAAAGTAGTATGCACTATGCATGTAGTATTTTAACCATCGTCACACTTGTGCTTCAGGGCTATAGTTTCTTAGTCAGTTTTTATATAAAATGTGTTTCTACAGTAATAGAATAATATAAATTTGAAAGTTATTAATATACATTTATTTGTGATTCTTTTTTACAGATACTGTTTTTCAACGTTAAAATAGAGAAATCATACCAGAAAAAAAAAGAAAAAGAAAAGAACAGTGACAGGAGAATTACTTGAAGAAACATCAACCACAGGTATTGCATGTACAAGATAATGTGGCTAAAAAGAAAAAAATCTTCTGGTAAGATCACAAAGCAATGTATTAAAAATGTTTGTAGAATGAACAGAATGTACAGAATGCTGAAACCACTGAGAATGCTTCAACTAGAAAAAAAATGGTCAGCCAAAGGAGACAAAGTATGGTAAAAGAAGGCAAAATCAGTATAAGGAATTACTCAAAAAAATATTTTACAAGAGAGAAGTACATAGTTTGCTGAAAGATGTGAAGAAATATTAAAAGAGAGCTCTATTTTATAAAAAGAAGAAGCATATTGAAAACATTGTTGAAAAGGCATTTGAAGTCAAAAGGAAACTATTCATTTTAGTGTTAAACAGAATTCGATCACTAGATAAACCAATCCATTTAATGAAGGCCAAAAGTAGGAGGAAAAGAGTAATTAATAGAAAAACAAATTGTGTTTTTCTTTGGGAGAATGGAAACACAGTTCCAGTTCAGAGCCTTTCTTTAATGAAGAGAGTTATTTACAGAGCAAAACATTATTGTATGCAGTTGACACCAGTGGTAGAGGTTATGAGGTTAGAGATGGTTGTCCAATTGAGAAAGAGAAAATGGTTGAAAGAAATGCAGAAGAAGTGTCAGCTGATGAAGTTCTAGGGAGACGTCCTAAACACCCTGTGTACACTTGGGATTGCAGTAGTATTTGTAGTGTACGACAGGAATCTATTGATAAATTATGTCGTTTTTTATGAGCATATAGTAAAAAAAGTGTTAAACAAAAGATTAAGGTGTTGCAAGGACTAGACTAGGGGTGGTCGGAATTTGCGTAATCGCGTTACGCAAATCTCCGCGAAACGGTAAAAAATCTCCACGAACATGCAGAAATTCCGCGAACACGCGGAATTGCTTGTTCGCGATGCTTTTTTCCTGTTCACAATCGCTGTTTGCGTGCTCGGGCAGAAATATCTCGCGAACACGCATTTTGAGAACGCGAACAAGCAAATATTTTGCGAAGTCGCGGAAAGCGGATTTTTGGGCAATTTCGCATTCTCCGCAGAACACGAAATTACCCAAATTCCGCAAATTCCACGAACGGAACGGAATTTACCGCCCAGGTCTAGACTAGACCGTTGCAGAGTGAGAAAAAATACTGGTTTGCAAGGTCATTCTCTGGCTTGTCTTTCTAGGAAAGTTTGTCAAAGTGTTTTTTACCATTTCAGGATGCTGGCAGTACATCATACTCAAATGCGGAAGTTAGTGAGAAGATTGTATTATGCAAAAAGTCCAGCACTAAAGTTAAATGAGTTGAACAATGCTCATTTGCGTGGGTCAGATGTGAAGAAGGTTTGTGATGATATTGAGTTTTGTTACTTTGGTCCTCAGCAAGAGAGTGCCGAAACTGACACATTAGTAGAACAAAATGTTGAAGACAATGTAGAACCCGTAATTACAAAATATTTTGAGAATGAAATCACAAAGTTTAAGGTAATTTCAGTTGAAAGACCAAATGTTTCTTGTATTTGTTGTCGGCGAGGTCACTATAAAAATCAGACTAGTGGTGTCAATCTGTATTAAAAAAAGTGAAATAGAAGATAATGATAAGTGGATGGAATTTGCAAGTTATTTGTTGGTAGAGGATTGTTTTGATTTGGGATCTGAGCAGCGTATTTGCAAATATTGTTATAACAAATTAGATGAGAATAAAATGCCTGCTAGAGCTGTTCATAATAATCTAGAGTTGGTTGCTATTCCTCCAGAGCTGATAGATTTAAATACGTATGAGTCTATTCTCATTCAATGTGTTCACCCATTTTAGGCTATTGTTCGTATGGAGCCAAAAACAGGTGCATTACCTCCATCAGAGTTGCAAAGAGGATTGAAAGGAAGAGTTGTGTATTTACCGCTAGATTTAAGGAAAAATATTGCAACTATTGGTGTGGACCATGCAGAAAATGAGCCACTAGTCATTCTAGTTAATGGTGTAAGAATAAGAATAAGAAAATCTGGCAAGAGTTAGTGGATGTTAGAAAAGTGCAAAAGGCATCATTGCATCTGTTAAAAAATAATCAGTACTATAGAAATGTGTTTGTAGGAGAAGAAGAAATAGATTTAGCAAAAGATACTGAAACATTAAGTGGACAAATAGAAAAAGTGGACATGTCCAGATGTGAAGAAATCTGTGAACATTACAGTGTACATCCACTTCATTCCAAAGTGGTGATGGGGAATACGATTGAGTTGTTCCAAATGAAAAAAACAATAGGAAATTCCATGAGTGTATGGGAAGAGAGCTTGGAAGCTCGTTGTTTCCCGCAGTTGTTTCCAACAGGAAAAGGTGGACAATATGATGAACGTCCTGTGCAGATTCCTGCATCTGAATATCGGACAACAAGATTATATGCAGAAGATCCAAGATTTCGAAAATGTATCCCTTATATGTTTCATTTTCTGTTTGAAAGTGACTTGTCTGGACTTTCATATGCAATAAATCACATTTTAAAAACTGGAATGCATCTGCAAAATGTAACTGCAAAGGATTTTATGGATAAAGTGCATCAGAGAGATGATCATTTAGAATCTCAGTTGATTAATCTGATGGCATGTCAGCGTGGGACTAATGAATATTGGTACCGTCGTCATGGAGAACTGAAATGTATGCTATGGAACTTGGGAACTCCTACATGGTTTGTTACACTAAGCTGTGCTGAGTATGCTTGGGATGATTTACTTGAAATTCTTCGAGAGGCAAATTCCAATATAAAAAATAATGAATACAAGACACCTGGAGAATTGTGCTCTTTGGATCCTGTTAATGTATGCAGAGATTTCAATCATAGATTTGAAGCTATGATGTCTTTCATCTGCAATAAAAAGAATCCTCCTCTTGGAGAAGTTGTGGATTTCTTTTGGAGAAAGGAGTATCAAGCAAGAGGTGCTCCTCATATACATATGTTGTTATGGATCAAGGAAGCCCCCAAATTTGGAACAGATTCAGATGAAACTGTTTTGTCTTTCATTGAAGATTATGCCACAAGTGCTGTACCCAATAGCAGAGAAAATAAAAACTTAAAACAACAAGTCTTACGATTCCAAAGCCATAGTGGGGAAAATACTGTCGACGAAAGTACAAGTCAAAGGATAAGTTCTATACCAAATGTCGTTTTGGATTTCCACGTCCTGTATTATCTAAAGGAAGAGTGAACAGTTTTATGTCAGCTATGCGACATACCATCACAAGAAAGTCTCCGAAATATACCTACAACTTAAGAAGAAGCGAAGAATCAAAATACATAAATGACTACAATCCAGTTATTTTATCCATGTGGAATGCTAACATGGATATTCAGTATGTTGCGGACAATTCCATTGCTGTTGCTCGATATGTAACGTCCTACATTACTAAATCAGAAAAGACGGAATTGAAAGAAATGTGGGAAGAGATTTCTCACGAGAAGACTCTGAGTAAGAAATTATACAGTTTCAGTTTGAAGATGTTATCGCATCGTGAAATTGGAGCATATGAATGTTCAGATCGGTTATCATCTGTAAGTCTATATTCCAAAAGTAGAAGAATCATTTGGGTGAGTCTAGGTCTTGCAGGAATGCGAAATCGGGTACTGAAATCTGCTCAAGAAATTGAATATTTAGCAGAAAAAGAACCAGAAAGTACAGATATTTTGAAAACGAATATGTTGGACACATATTACCCAAACAAAAGTCATCATCTTGAGAACATGTGTCTCTATGGAGTGCTGCAAAACTACACTTTTAAATGGAATACTACAGAGAACATCAATGATGGAAAATATGCAGTGATTGGTTCCAAAGGATGTCTGGTGAAACACAGGAAAGGAAATGTAATTAATCACAGGAAACTGAGTTGCGACACTGCTGATAAAAGGGAATTTTACTATTTAGCCCTTTTGCAAATGTTCAAACCATGGCCTTCAGAACTTGAATTACTTGGAGATTTTCAGAGCTTTGAAGATTCATTTAATGCTTGTAAAGATAGCATACAATGCAGTGCTTTTGCAAATTATGTGAAAATGTTGAATGATGAAATTGATCAAGAAGCTACAATTGCAGCTGAGATTGCTAGAGACAGTTCTCAAACAGTCAAAATTCTGCTGCACTGAGTCAAGATCCACTTGGACAACCAATTGTTGAAAATGAAGCAGCAACTGCCATGAATGAGGTGGAAACAGCAATGTATCAAGCTCAAGAAGATGTAATACAGTTAGGAAACTTGGAAGAACAACTAAATGTTGAACAGAAACAAATATACCAACAAGTGAAAGAGCAGATTGACCATGGATTACTTCATGAAAAGAAGGGTGCTCATGTACATCATTTCAACCTATCCGAATGTATGTGAGTGGTCAAGCTGGAACAGGAAAACGTTTCTTAATTAAAGTAATTACAAGTTATCTGCAGAAAACAACTGAGTCGCATTTGTCTTGTGTTGTCACTGCTCCAACTGGGTTGGCAGCACATAACATTAAAGGAATTACTTTACATCGTTTACTAATGCTACCAGTAGAGCATGAGAACAAATTGGAATACCACAAGCTATCTGGAGAAGCTAGTTTCAAGATTCCGGAAGAAAATGAAACTTCTCATTATTGATGAAGTGAGCATGGCCTCAAACTTGATGCTTGCCTTTGTGCATTTAAGAATGCAGCAAATTCTTAAACCAGAGTATGACGTGTTATTTGGAGGAAAACACGTCATAGTTTTTGGAGATCTACTGCAACTGACTCCGGTAAAAGGACAAGCGGTATTTAAAACACTTGCACATGAAGATACCAGAAAGTCTCTTGGTAGTGTTGGTAATTTGAACATTTGGACTAATTTTGAATACAAAGAACTGACAACAAATATGCGACAGGCAAATGATGCTGAATATGGAAGTATTCTTCAAGATATAAAAATTGGAATTCTTACAAAACATGGCAAACAAGCTTTGGAGAGTTGATTACTTTGCAATGTGTTTCCAAATGAAAATGTAGTTCCTGCAAAAGTGTACATGAAAATTGCTGAAAATAAATCAGTGATCTGCTTAATGCCAACACTGCGCGAGTGTTCCATATTCAACGAAGAACTATTGAAACTGGAAAATGAGACAATTATAAAAATGGAAGCCATCGATAAAATAGAGCATGAAGGAATCACTATTATTTTGACTGGAAAGTTGAAAACAAAACTGGATTCTTAAGAAAAAAAAATCTTTAAACCAGCTGGTTTAGAAAAGACACGATATGCGTGTGTAAACTATGGGGTAATTTTAAGGCGTAATTTGGATGTAGAAAAAGATTTAGTTAATGGCGCAATGGGTAAAGTGGTGGATTTTGTTAATTATCAGAAAAAAGAAGGAATTGAATTTTTAAAAATTAAATTTGATCAGATTGAAGAAGTTAAAGAAATTGGTTGTTGTTCAGTTCGTTTTTTGCTTGTTAAAGATTTATATGTCCGTAGGAAACAATTTCCATTATCTCTGGCATATGCAGTGACTATTCATAAATCTCAAGGATTAAGTGTAGACAGTGCATTGGTGAACATTGGATCTACTGTATTTAAAGAGGGTATGGCATATGTTGCTTTGTCGCGAGTTAGAACATTATCAGGTTTGTTTTTGATTGATTTTGATGAGACAAAGGTTACTGCAGATGCAAACTTTGTAAAAGAGTATAATAGGTTAAGAAGGGTGTATGCTCCAAATTTAGGTCAATATCCTGTATTTGAAAAGCATGTGGTTGGTCGAAACAGAAGGTTTGAGAATATCTGTTCTGAAGGTGTCGAGAAGGGAAAAGAACAAGATAATGTTGTGATTGCAAGTAAAAAGAAATCGGACTCTGTTGAAGAGATTGTTGGTTATCAGTTTGAAAATAGTTCAGGTGTCAACTGCTATGCTAATGTAGTGGTCAATGTTGTTTTTTATCTTGAAGGTTTGCAAGAACAAATTATGCAGAATCAGCAAAAAAGATTTTGTTCTCTGTTGCATTCTTGTTTATGAAAAATTGACAACAGATACAAGTAAAATATAATCTGTTTCAGATGTTCGTAATCTTTTGGATGTGTGTTCTGGTTCTACCAGCCGCGGTCCGTGGAGGGAGTTCCGTGGGGTGGAAAGGCGGGGTGGGGGAGGGGCAGGGTGCGGGGTACTAAACTCCGGAATATGGATAATTGGAGGTAAGTAAACAATTAAATAAATAAAACAAATTTTGTAGCGCACGCTGCATCGCATTTTGTGATGTAGCGCGCGCTACGAAATTCGTTTTATTTATTTAGTTGTTTACTTACCTCCATTTATCCATATTCCGGTGTTAAGTACCCCCCACCCTGCCCCTCCCCCGCCCCACCTGTCCGCCCCACAGAAGTCCCTCCACGCACCGCGGCTGGGTTCTACACAATTTACACAACATATCCAACAAGATGCTCAGGAATTTTTAATGTATATGCTTACCATTTTTGAAAATGAAGGTGTAGAATTAGAAAATATTTTTGGCCTTTCTTACAAATGGGAACATCATTGTGAAAATTGCATGTATACATGTACCACTAATGTAGACACTGAACGATTTCTGTATTTAACATTACCAGACTGTAAATCAGTGTCTTTCAATAAATTAGTTAAAGGTGCAAATCAAAACATGGAGTGTAGCCAATGTAAATCAGAAATGTTATCCACATTATTTTTAACAAAATATGGACAATACATAATTTTAATGATGCAACGTTGTACAGCTGATGGAAGAAAATTGGATACTTTAATAAAGCAATTTGTAGCAACACAACTATCAATATCAGCAAGGACCTTTGTGGCAATTGCAATAATTTTCCATGATGGCCCTTCCACCACATCTGGACATTACACTGCCTATCTGAAATGTGACAAAGGCTGGACACTTTGTAATGATTCCCAGTTGTACTGTGGGGCGGAAAGGCGGGGCGGGGGAGGGGCAGGGTGGGGGTACTAAACACCGGAATATGGATAATTGGAGGTAAGTAAACAATTAAATAAATAAAACGAATTTCGTAGCGCGCTACATCACAAAATGCGATGCAGCGTGCGCTACAAAATTTGTATACCATTTTTTATTTCTATTACTGTGAAGGTAAGTTTAACTAAGTATTAATATGCAGAATGGGCAGATCTGCAAGAACCTACAAAGATTGAACAAGTTTTTAAAAACACTCTGTTTATACCTATGTAGTATTGAAATCTCTCTGTTATCGGATATCATGTGACCTCCAAAAAAACAGTTTTGTGTGGTTCATAATATTTCCCATTGTACCTATTGATGGACCGCAATCATTTAAATCATTCTTCTTTGAGCATCTTTGCAGACAAAATCTGTGCTTACCTTCTATCATTCGGAAGCAATGTTAAAACAGAAATATGTCACTTTTTGTAACATAGTTATTACACAAGACACTCTTTCATATTTACAAAGAGAGCAAAAGGCACTCTGTGTACTTTTTCTACTCCATATAAATACAAGCTCATCATACACACCACTTTGCGTTGAAAGGGTGTTCTATAAGTGTTGTTGTGCATGATTGCACTGAATACTCATAGAACAAGACACATCTCCAGATTCATCAGAAATCATAAATCTCGATATGTGTGTGAATGCTGCACCATTCTCCAATTGGTGTACGAAAGCACAACAAGGACAATTGTTTTCATTTCTCCTCATTTTTAAATCTTCAATGCATACTAAAATGTTCAGCATACATTGAAGGAGAAAAATGTGTTTACTGATTGTTTTTGTGCAGGAAGGTGTGTCTTTCTGCACAAAAACAAACAGCACATGACACAGATATCCTTGCACTATGGTGCAAGGGTGCCTGTGTCACCACATGGCTGCAATTTAAGCAGCCGTGCAGAGAGAAGCATAGATTTGCAACATATTTATGTACATATGTTGCATCCCTGTGCTTCAGAAGTACTACAGCACATTGCAGTTAAAGAGGTTACTGTGTGATGCTGCAGCACTTCCTCATAGTTCTGCACTTATACATTCACCATACGCTATTACTGCATTCCTTCAGTCAATTACGTACTACACATACATTCATCTAAACTTTCACACACCAACAAACAAATATAGCTCTTTTTTTAAACCAGGAAAGTTAGTTCTTAGAAGAACTTTTTTTTTTCTTCTTTTTTCTTTTATATTTTTCTTTTGTTTTTTTTAACAATTTTAAACTTTTTTTGGTTTGTCTTGAAAAAAAAAAGGAAAAAACAGAACTGGAGGAACAAAACAATGAACTTCAGGGAAAAAAAAGTAAAATAAACTAGCAATGGTGTCTCTCTTGCTTGCGGCAGATTAGATCGATTGACTGCTCCCCATAGCATAAAACAGCATTGCATTTTATGCAGAGCACTTTCAAGTATTGGAACTATGGACGGATGTCCAAATTTTGAACAGAAGGATCCACCCTTGAAGTGCTTGGCTGGGATGGATCTGAAGGAGCAGGAACGACTCTCATTCTGCGGCATTCCTCCCGAGTAAGGTTTACTGGATGAAGGGTCCTCAGATGCTTCATCATGCTGGCAGTTCCGCAGGAATATTTTTTGTTTGGATCCCCACAGGACAGCACTCTCTGGTAGATCTTGCAGGTCACCAAGGTGGCATTGGTTTATGTTTGCCCCTCAGGATAGGTGAAAAATTTCCACACCACAGATGAAAAACGTGGTGGGCATGGTGGCTCTTCCAAAAAATCATCCTCAGATGAATGAGGAGATCCTGGAGATGCCTGCTGCCCTGAAGCCATTGTTTGTAAAAAAAAAAAAGTTTGAGCTATGAGAAAACTTAGTCAAAAAAGCTTCTTCTCTGCAAAGAGATGCTCCTCCAAAAAAGATCAAAGAAGAATGATTGAAATGGGTGGGGTCTTTCAATAGTTAGAACAGGAAGTGTAATGAACCAATCAAATCTCTTTTTTTCAGGTCACATGGGATCCGCGCACCGTGCGCTTACGCAGCATGCACCCAGCGCGCATCCGCGAAAATGAATTTAAAAGGAATATAGGATTAGATGTAAAAATATATTACTTTTATGAGTAGTTTAGAGTTTGTCTTCAATTAATATTCACATGAAATACATATGTTTTTTTAAATGTAAAATATTTCGCGGGATTCGCGCACCCACTGCATCATACACGCACATGACGCATCGCGGAAGCGCGGAAGCATCGCGTAACGTGCATCGTACGTGTCGCGTATAGGCTTGGAGTCGCGTTCTGGTCGTATTAGAATCGGGCACCAAACACGTACCCAACGCATACCGTATGCGGATGCTTTCACGTAGGGATCGAGAACGGTGCGCATAGGGTGCGCGGATCCCAAAAAAATGGAAAAAAAGAATAAAAAATAAAGTTTTGAAAATATAGTTTAAAAAATAGTTTTTTCAATTAATTCTTTTAAAAATGAAAAAATATTTTTCATTGGTTTTTTTAAAAAAATTGTTAATTTTTACAAATATTTTTTCATTTTTAAAAGAATTAATTGAAAAAATAAGTTAATTGACACACTGAAATAGAAAAGTTTAGAAATCCAATGAAAATCATTAACCATCATAGCTTTAGAGATAAATTATAGATAGGAATTAGCATTTAAAAAACCTTTGAAATTCACTGAAAAAACCATAGGTTTCATGCACGTTATAGTTAGGAATTGGCATTTAAAAAACCTTAGAAATTCACTGAAAAAACCATAGGTTTCCGGGGCGTTATAGTTAGCTGGACATTTCCCTCGTACAAAACCCTAGAAATTCCCCCGTTATAGTTAGTTCAGCTAACTATAACTCACGCCCCCGCAATGCACTGCTGATGACGTCACATATTACATCACTCATTACATGGTCAGTGACATCACTGATGACATCTCAAATGACATAACTGATGACATTATCCATGTAATAAATTAGTGCATCTTCTCACACCCTAATATAACCTTTGATACACCGACTCAAAATTTCAGACGGCCATTCTCAAAACCATAGATACTCCAATACCAATAACTACATACCTACTCATTGACTCTTAGGTGTACACACACCTCCACTCACTCACCTGTACAGTCACTCATACTTACAGTCACTCAGTACAGGACTATCATATGCATTTATACACCTATATAGACACTCAGACACCGCCAATCATCCATAGACGTACTCACACACGTAGTCAGTCATGCAAATAATTAATCACACTCCAATTTACTCACCTATACAGTTATATACACACACAAGTTCACTTACTCATAAAAATACTACCACATTCTTACACTCTTATACAATTACTGATACAAGCACACACTCATCCATACAGCCACTCTCACAATCACACACTCTCACATATAGCCAGGCATATACTCTAACACACATATACACTGCCTTTCACATATGTAGTTACTCACACATGTACCACTGAGATATACATTCAATCACTAACACACCCATACATACACTCACCCAACCATACAGTTCATCACAGATGTACTCTTACAAACCATGCACCCATAGAATCACCCACTCACACATCTATGCACAGAGTCACACACACCCTACCCACACAAACACTCAGGCACCCATTTAGATACTCAGACAACCAATCAATAACCCATATAGACACTCATATAGCTATTCACAAAACCATGCAGCCACTTATACACCAACAGACAGACAGATACAGACATTCACACAGTTTAGTCACTAGTCTGCAGTAAGATACATTTAATGACTCACTTATAGAGTCGGTCACGCACCTAGAAAATCTTTCATTCACACACTTATACACCCACTCATTCTTCCATAGGCCTTTCCCTATATATATTAAACATATTAAAACTTTACAGAAACACAGACTCACTGGATGACGTCATCAGTGATGTCATCAGTGATGTCATTTGAGATGTCATCAGTGATGCCATCAGTGATGTCACTGACTATGTCATGAGTGATGTAGTATGTGACGTTATCAGCAGTGCATTACAGGGGCGCGAGTTATAGTTAGCTGAACTAACTATAACGGGGGAATTTCTAGGGTTTTGTACGAGGGAAATGTCCAGCAAAAAATAACACCCCTGAAACCTATGGTTTTTTCAGTAAATTTCTAAGGTTTTTTAAATGCCAATTCCTAACTATAACGTGCATGAAACCTATGATTTTTTCAGTAAATATATATATATATATAACCTACTGGCGGTCGCCAGTAGGTAGTTATAGTTAGGACCTATTATCTATAGGAAATCCGCAACATTCTATTTGGAATAACTTTGGCGCCGGTTGACGAATCGTCGTGAAATTTTCAAAACTAGTGGGGCGCTCCGGTCCGCTCCTATTCTGCAAGTCTCGGGGTGATTCGTCAAGCGTTGGCTGAGAAAAAAGGGGGGTCCCAAACATATTTTCCCCATGCAATTTTCCATAGGAACCTTTAACCGCAGCTACAGCCCGAAATTCTGAACAGAATTACACCAAATTTTGCAAAAAGGTAGCCCTTGGTTCAGAGACGTGCCTTTTGGTTAAATGGTGTAAATCCGTTCAGTAGTTCCTGAGAAAATCAAAAGTAAATTCGCATATATATCGGGGCAGAGCCTAACTACACATCTCATCGTGAGATCTGATTGGCTGTCAGCACATCATCCAAGAAGTGTTGGCAGCCATCTTGGGACCAATATACATGATAGCACCTCATTAAAAAGCATTGCAGTTAATAGAAGGTTTTAAGACTTTAGTTACATTATAAATCATTTGTTGATGGTACCATACTCATTTTAGGAATTGTGGTGTGTTCTAAGGTGATTTTACCATGTGAAAAAGCCTTCTGCTGGGATATCATCAATCATGTTTGAGAGAAAACTATTTTCTCATGCTTTTCCCACAGAGGTTTGGAAGATGATCTATAAGTTAAACTAAGAGCATATTTTCTGTAAATTCTCATTATCTTTCTCCGTCATGTGAGAATGAAGTCTGACATTATCAGTAAAACATGTACATCCAACAAGGGCAGAGACTGTCAGTTGATTCCTTTGTGTTCTACTGCAGCTTCCCAGAGTGTTCTAAAGAACAACTAAAGCGCTAACAGTCCTACTTATGACAAACGTATTGCACACCTGAAGCCATCTTGATTGGAATAAAGTGGTAACTCTTAAAACATTTAATTTAAAAAGGAACAAAATGAGGGGGTTCATTTTGCCATAGAACGTATGATTAGTGCTGCAGAAAGAAAAATTAGGGCACATTTTGAGTGACTTCTCAAATCCTCTTCTATTTCATTAAGAATTCTGACATGCAGACTGAATCATGCACTTTCAATACCAGCAGCAGACTTCCCTGGTGAGCAGTAGCTTTACTACAGTGATCTAATGAGCAACTAGAGTGCTAGCATTCTGAATTTATGGCAAATGTGTGACACATCTGAATGCCTTCTTGATAGAATCAAAGTAAAAAACTGAAAGGATTTCCTACTGAGGAGACTGTAATAAAAGAGAAAATTAGGAAACTTCATAACAAATAAGTCTCCCAAGATGGCCACCAGAGACAAAAGAGCCCAAATGTAGCACAAATATCACCCAGATGTAGCCCAAGTATAGCCCATTGACAGAATGTCACAGAGTGTTCTATAGAACAACTAGAGCGCTAACAGCCTTACTTATGACAAAAGTATGGCACACCTGAAGCCATCTTGATTGGAATAAAGTGCTAACACTTAAAACATTTCATTTGCATAGGAACAACATGAGGGGGTTCATTTTGCCATAGAAATTATGATTAGCGTTGCAGAAAGAAAAATTAGGGCACATTTTGACTTCTCAAATCCTACGAATATTAAGTTATGGTCGGTAGACAAAGTTAAAAAGTTTTACTTAAAATTAGATCAAATGGAGCCCCTGGCCCTAATGGAATGCCGAACGCTATTTTTAAAGTCAAAATTGAGTATTGGCCAGAGTTATTAATGGTCCTCTTCAATGAAATTCGTAAGACAGGCTGTATTCCGGATTCATGGAGGGGAAGTATAATACAGCCGATCTACAAAAGTGGGCCCCAGGAGAATCCTGCAAATTATCGTTTAATTACATTCACAGACGTAGATGCTAAAATATTCGCAAGTTGTCTGTTAGAGGAGTTGGAGTCTTGGGCGGAAAAAGAAGATTTGATTCCAATCTTTCAGACAGGATTTAGGAAGGGAGAATCGACTCTTACCAATTTGATTTTATTGTCTTTACTAGGAGAAAGAGCCATATGTAGGAAACAAAAATTGTACATTTGTTTTATTGACTTAAAAGCCACGTTTGATTCTGTACCCAGAAATATTCTTTGGAAAAAGCTAATGAATTGGGGTATATCAGAAACTCTTTTAAAAATGATTAAATTATTGTACTCAAATACCTGGGTGCAGGTCAAAATCGGCAATGGTAGTCATAATACCCGCCGCCTTGAGACAAATCTTGGGTTAAAACAAGGATGTGTGCTCGCTCCTTGTCTTTTTAATTTATTTATGTCTGATCTCCCAACCCATTTTAATGACGTAAATTCACATTCCCCTTCTGTAATGGATAAAGAAATTAAATACTTACAGTATGCTGATGATACTATTTTACAAACTATGATAGGACTAAAAAGATTAATACATTCTTTTAATATATATGTAACCCAAAATGGGTTAACAATCAATATAAAAAAAACAAAAATTATGTTATTAGGAAAAGGCAAACTTGGGGTAAAGGACTTGAGTATTAATGGTTTGTCTGTGGACTGTGTAAAAACTTATAAATATTTGGGAATTACATTTGATGATCGACTATCATTCAGACAGCACTTCAATAACTTAGAGGCTAAAGGTTCCTCACTTGTCTTCGCACTTCGAAAATTAAGAGATACATTAGTATGCCCCAATTATGACCATCTACTTAAAGTCATGAAAGCAAAACTTATTCCCTCCCTGGACTATGGGTCTATTATTTTTAAGGGTAGAGACGTGAAAGTATTGGAGGCCATAGTTGCAAGGACATATAAATCAGTCTTTAGGATTCCTAGGCAGATTTCATGTGCCAATTTAAGACTGGAATTTGGCTTACGGAAACAGCTCTTGGTGCGTAAAGCATCATTTGTAAAAACACTATTGGCATTATCTCGAGCCAAGGAGGGCATGCTGGCCAATATGTGTTGGAGCGAGATTTCGACCAGTGAATACTCTAGAAGCTGGCAGGATTATTTAGCTGAGTGTCTCCTAAAATTCAAATGTCCCAAATTGGAAGACGAAACAAGGAGTAAAATGGATTATAAAAAAATAATTAATTCAACCGTTGCCTTGATGTCAGAATTGTCGGATAAATATGAGCTGAGAAAAAAAAAACACTTTTGGTCTATTGCCAATTGTTTTGACAAAATGATGGCCCAACCTTATTTACTTTTTCATCACCAAAAACCCTTAATTAAGAAGAAATTTATGTTACTAAGGTTTGGAATTTATCCAACCAAAGATGGAACCCCTAAATGGGAGTCCAAATGGGCATCAAATATTTGTCGGCTGTGTGGGCAGTATGACGAAACCTTGCTGCATATGGTAACACTATGCCCAAAAATGATGAAGGAACGGAAAATAATTTTAAAACCTATTTTTAAATAAATGGGACTTAGGACTTGTAGATCGGCATTAATATTTTGCCTAAGTGGTGTCAACGTCTATATTATACACCAATTTGTAAAATTTATACTTACAGTGGAAAAGAAATTATGTAAGGTTGACACCCAAAGTGTATGTTGAATTTGTTAAGGCTGTGAAATGATGATGTTGCTGTTTTTAAGGTGATGATGAATTATGTTTATGGCACTTTTTAATTGTTTGCTTTTATAGTACTACTTTTAGATAATGTACTAACTGTTTGTTTTTAGAGTACCACTTTTAGATAAATGTTCCATTTATATTGTTTATTATTTTATCGAATGGCACACGTGCACTTTATCCCTGAAAACTGCCACGTCCTGTAAACTATTTTAAAAATAATAATGTTGAATTATCCCGAACTGGAAAAAGTTAATTGATTGTGGTCAACTTTATGTATTGTATCCTGGAATGTTCAATTAGGTAATGTGTTTGGTTTGTATTTATTTTTGTCCTTTCTTGTAATGGTTTTAATTAATCAACAAATAAATAAATATTCATTCAACTAGAGCGCTTACTGTCTTACTTATGACAAAAGTATGGCACACCTGAAGCCATCTTGATTGGAATAAACTGGTAACACTTCTCAAATCCTCTTCAATTTCATTAAAGCATTCTGACATGCAGACTGAAACATGCACTTTTAATACCAGCAGCAACCTTCCGTGGTGAGCAGTAGCTTTACTACAGTGATCTAATGAGCAACTAGAGTGCTAACATTCAGAATTTATGGCAAATGTGTGACATATCTGAATACCTTCCTGATGGAATCAAAGTTAAAAACTGAAAGCATTTCCTACTGTGGAGACTGCAGTAAATGAGGACATTAGGAAACTTCATAACAAATAAATCTCCCAAGATGGCCACCAGAGACAAAAGAGCCCAAATGCAGCACAAATATCACCCAGATGTAGCCCACATGTAGCCCAATGACAGAAGTGTGCAAAACACTTTTTATTTGTGTGTTTTTGCAGTTTTATATAGTGCAGACTTGTCAGATATTGGAGTGCTTTACATGAGCATTGGTTACATCACACAAGAACAAGTTCATTTTGGTTGTAGACATGGGGAGATTAAGTGATTTGACCAGAATCACAGAATGACGAGCTGAAGCAGAAACTCCAACCTGGATCCCCAGTTGCAAAGTCTGCAGCTCTGGAAGTAACACCACATCCTCTCCCCTAAGTGCAACATTTAATCAAGTGGTCAACTGGATAAAAAAACATGAAGATAACAAATAATTTAAAAGTGCTTTGTCGCTATTTGAAAACTCAGAAAATATGTCCTCGTTTTAGTTTTTAGAGCACTAACCATAATTTTGATGCAAATAAGACCCTTTCATATATGTAATATCTAAAGGAAATTCTCTAGGTATTACAGTTTTGATTACATCAAGATGACATCAGGCGTTCCACACTTTTGTAATAAATATAGAATGTTAGCATTCTAGTTGTTCATTAGGATACTGTTGAGATGCAGATGCCAGGGGCACGGATTCTGAAAATTGAAGGCAGGTAGGAGGGTGCAGAGGCAACAATTTGACCACACTGGGCAGGCAGGAAGGGCAGTGGCAGCACAACAGACTATGGAGGGCAGTGGAAAGGGGGCAGGGACAACAAACCAACAATACAGGACTGGCAAGAGAGGCTGTGGCAATATAGTAGACCATTGTGGGCAGATGGAAAAGGCAGTGGTAGTACAACCATATATGCCAACAGGCCCGATTCAGCCAGCAAACGTCCAATATTTTTAAGCTCAAATGAGCTTTATTTGATCTGTCTCCTGTCCACAATCTCCTCTTTTTCAATGTAACTCAAAGGGGAAAATCAATGCCCCAGTTTTTTTTCAAAAGTTACCAAGTTCAAAATGTTTGCAAGTATGGTATATTGGATCATGGAAGGCAGGAGGAATTGGAGTAGGGACATGGACTCGGATAACAGAGGACAGGAGGGACATGGAGAGGTGCACCAAACTGACCCTACAGGGCAGGCATCAGGGTTTGCAGCAGCACAATACACCACACAGGGCATGCGGGACGGGAGTGCAGCACAACAGTCCATAGAAAGCAATAGGGAGGGGACAGGACAATGCACATGGACAACAGAGAACAGAGGGGAAAGAGGCAATGGTAGCTAGCTGACCATAATGGACAGACAGGAGAGAAAGCTGCAGCATAACAGACCATAAAGGGCAGGAGGGACAGATCAGCGGTATTACAATGGAACAGACAAGCCAGGAGGGAGGGAATAGAGGTCTGCACATAGAAACAGAGGGCTGGGGGCAAGAGGGCAGGGCAGGAGCAGCAAGGTGACCATGGAGGTCAGGCAGGATGGGCACTAGAAGCAAGACACACCTTGGAGAGAAACAGTGAGACTATGATGGCATACACACAGACCATGGAGGGAAGGTGGGAGGGGGTCAGGGGCAGCTAACTGACCGCACAGGGAAGGTGAGAGGGGCTGTGGCAGCACAGAAGGCCATGCATGGCAAGCGGGAGGGTTAGTGGCAGCACAATGGCTATCATGGGCAAGAAGGAAGGTGCAGGGGCATGCACAAAGGACCATGGAGGATATAAGGAATGGTCAGGACCTGGGCACAGACAAGAGAGTTCAGGGGAAGGGGCCTCAAAACAGACCACGTGGGGCAGGTAGGAGAAGCAGTTGCAGCACAACATACCAGGGAGGGCAGAAGGGTGTGGCAGTAAAATGGACCATGGAGGACAGGATGAAGGGGATAGGGGCATGGAATGTGGACAGGCAGGGTGGAGGTGGCAGGGACAGGTTACAGTAATCTGACAATGCTAGGCAGGTGGGAGGGGAGTGGCAGCTCAACAGAACATTCAGAGTAGATAGGAGTTGCAGGTCCATGGAGCATGGTGGGCAAAAAGGGTGGAGCAGGGGCATGCATAAAAACATCGGAGGGCAGGGGGAAGGAGAATAGGGGCAGCAAGCTAAGCACAGAGGCTAAGCAGGAGGTCAATGATGGGGCATAGCATTGGGCAATGGAGGGCAGGAGGAGTGGACTGGTACATCGTGCTAAATGGAGGGCAGTGGCAGCACATCAGACCATGCATGGCAGGAGGGAGGAGGCTAGTCCATGGATTCAGACAACAGAGGATAGGGAGGAGGTGGGTGGGGCAGCAAGCTAACTGTTCAGAGAAGGTGGGTATTAGGAACTTTATTGTTTTCAAAATGTGTGTCTGTGCAAACTACTTAAAATATGAACAAGTATGCAGCATAATCTCACTTTTATTCAGGAAGAAGAGGACGTTTGTGACTGTGACTCCGGGCTCACTTGGCAGAAACACCCCCTGACCCTCCACCCCCATCGCAAAATGTAATGCCCGTGAAAAGGGTAGGTGAACGCAGTGTTATTTAGAATATAGTCCTCAGAGCACGATTGAAAATGAAAACTAGATATAGTGTATGGTATGAACTATGCACCAAAAAGTGTGATATAAGATGAACCGGGGCATGAAATATAATATGCAATACATTGTGCGCAATGACAGATTCATTGGAGAGCACGAGATATCACAGGCACTAGCGCGTGCTATGCGATATGCACCTTGGAGTGTAATATGCACAGGGGAGTGTTGTGTAACCTAACTCGTCTCTAAAGTTGTAATATAAAATATGTGCTGGGGAGTATAACATTGCATATCCACTGTGACAAAGATATGGATCCCAGATTGTAATATGTATGACATAGCACTGTACGTTATAACATAGGCATCGAGGAAGGCACGTTAGATGGGGCAATATAACCCGTGCGAAGGCAAATGTGGCATGACATATTCACGGGGTGGTTTTACAATGCACATGGGCTAGAGAGTGTCATAGCATACGCACTAGCTGGTGGAATACAACACAGAGGTGTGTGGCACTCGGCGGACACTGGTGAGTGTAACACAGCATTGGGCTCAGCCAGGAGTGCACTGTGACTCTCAAGTGAGGTTTGTCTCCTTTCCAGAGAGTAAAATAAAAAGTATTACATATTAAGTAATATATAAATATAAAGTATTACGGTGGATGTGTGTTTTATTAACCATGAGAGGGGTTTCTTGCATAGTTTTTGTCGCATTTTTGTCGAATCCCCTTTGAATGGCTTGGTGTGCGTGTGTATTAAATGTTCCCGTCAATAGCTACCCATGTTTGTATAAATAAACGACAAGGGTGTCTACTTGGAGAGTACCCACCGGTAGGGGCGCCGGGATTAGGCACAGTAGGGCGTCAGACACGTCAGAGCTTCACTAGCGGTGTAAATACATTCCACGTGGATTCATTGTATGCATAGTCGCCTTTTAATGAATATCACGCAAATCGTCATGGTGATAGGTATGTACGGTTTGTCCAGCATGTCCTAGGTGTTTCTATAAATATATATTTTTTAAAAATAATAAAAAACAAAGGCCGACCCCGGGGGATGGGGTCCCCGGGGCCATAAGTGGCCTGAGGAGTGGGGCAACGCAGCCCCCCATCTAAAGAATTTTTAAAAAACAGGCCATGCACCGGGGGTTGGGGTCCCTGGGGCCGATTAAGGCCTCGGGAGGGCGGCCATGCGGCCCCTTCCAAATTGTTTCTTTTTCTAAAAAAAAAATTAGGGGGCAGGCCCTGGGGGATGGGGTCCCCAGGGCCAATAAATTAGAAAAGGAAGGGGGGCCACACAGCCCCCCTTCTTAAAAAAATAAAATAAATAAAAGACCGGCATCGCGCCGGAGGCCACGCCTCCTCCTTGCAGCACTCTGCAAACGCACCCCTGGCGAGATGTAAGTTGGGGAATTAATTCCCCTTCAATACTGAGGGTCCCTGAGGGCCAACTAGCCCAACAGGTATGAGTTTGCAACAAGGTTTCTTTCTGCTCTTCAGTTTGTTCTTTCTGCACGTTATCCTTCTCCCTGCACTTTTCTTCGTCTTTGAGGACTTCTGTTGCTTCTTTCTGCATTTCTTTTTTTTCTTTCTGTGCGTTTTTTCTTCTTTCTTCACATCTCCTATCTCTGTAGGCATAGTTAGAAATTAGCATTTAAAAAACCTTTGAAATTCACTGAAAAAACCATAGGTTTCAGGCACATTATAGTTAGGAATTAGCATTTAAAAAAACCTTAGAAATTCACTGAAAATATATATATATATATTCACTGAAAAAACCATAGGTTTCAGACACGTTATAGTTAGGAATTAGCATTTAAAAAACCTTAGAAATTCACTGAAAAAAACATAGGTTTCCGGGGCGATATAGTTACCTGGACTTTTCACTCGTACAAAACCATTGAAATTAACCCGTTATAGTTAGTTCAGCTAACTATAACTCACGCGCCTGCAATGCACTGCTGATGACGTCACATATTACATCACTCATGACATGGTCAGTGACATCACTCATGACATCACTCATGACATCTCCAATGGCATCACTAATGACATCACTAATGACATCATCCAGTGAATGTGTGTTTTTCTGAAAATTAAATATGTTTTATATATGTATATCTCAATGTCGATGGAAGAATAAATGGGTATATTTAGACAAGGATATTTCTTTTTCGCTTCTTCTTTACTCATTCGTCCTTTTCCTTTATATCCATTTGACACTTGACTATTCTGATTCTGATCAATCATCTGGTTCTCCTTTTGAGAACCAGAAGTTGCCTCTTGGTGTTCTGCCAACTTCGCTTGTGCCCACATCATTTTCTCTTTTAACTTTTTGTGTTTTGCATCAATGTCATCACTACAATACTTCTCATACTTCAAAATGTCATCAATCGGCTTACTCTGCCATCAAAGTATATGCTGTTGAATCATCTGACTAATTTCTGATCTTAATCCATATACAAATCTATATACAAAATGTCCCATATCTTTATCACCAATGTTCTCGAATCCACTATACTGCTTAAAAACCTGTAGCAACCTTTCGTAGTATGCATGCACTGACTCCTTGGGTTCTTGAGTTGTTCTGTCTATCCTAACCCAATGTGTTTCTTTAGGGGAATTTTCCCTTTCAGAAAAGTAAAAACTTGGTGAGATTTCTTCATTACCTCCTCAGAAGGTGCACCTGTCTTTGAGTCTCTAGGATACTCGTCAGTTGGCCAATCAACTGTAATTTTACATTCTGTCCACAAATCAGTTGGTACCACTATATCAAACAGGCTATCCAGATCTTTCAACAACACCTTTGAAACCTTTACAAATCTCTCTACCTGCTTGAACCATTTAATTGGTTTCTCTCTTATTCTAGGGAAGTCATTCGTAAAGGACAAAATATCCTATCTACTCCATGGAACATGAACATATCCACCACCAGGAACTTCTCTCATCCGACACATCCTTTCAACCCTTTCTGCTTCTCTTGACGAGTATGTAGATGCTTCCTTTGTAGCTGCCTCATCTCTCTTTTTTATCCATCTCCTTCTCCATTGATCTATGTCTCCCCATTTCTTCAGAATGTGCATTAATTCTTTTATTTGCAATCTCCTTCGTGACGCAGTCAAACTTTCTAAATCCTTCTCAGTAAATTCTGATTTGTATGGTTTTTGTAATATTTTTGAATCTTCCATATCTATTCCAAATTCTAAAGCTGCTTCCACTATTTTCTCATGAAGATTCTTTGTTCTCCATGTTATACTTTTGCACAAAAACAACAATTCTTCATCTCCATATGAACCTAATCTGTCTGGACTTGTCGTACCAATGATCATTTCATCCAAATCCACTCTCAACTTGCTTACATCTCTAGGTTTTGGTTGGGCTTTCTTTTTTTCTAAACCTTTCCCCCATTCCTCTAGATCTTCTGGTGAAAATCCAGTAGAATTTCCTGCCACTGAATTACTAGTTTTTTATTTTCCTCCTTGTATCTATGGGTGAAATTCTTTTTGGAGTTTCAGTCACAGTCTCAAGATTTGGGAGATCTAACAACGAGACGTTCAAATCACTCTCACTAGTTTGATCTTCTAGCATTACTATCTCTTTTCTAACATTATTCTGTGAGACTGCTATATTTTGTGACTTTGGTGTACCTCGTTTTTCACCATACAATGGAATAACAGGACCAATAGTTACTGGCACTGTCAATGTTTCAGCATTCAGTCCTAGCTGATTTATTTTCTGAATTATCTCTTCTTTTGTTTTATTGAATGCATTCCTTTCCTTTTCTTGTGATACTCGGATGACTGTTGGATCATACAGAACTTGTGGAACCAATGGTGTTCCTATCATCGGGGCACTTGGAATTGTATCGCTAGCACTTCCTTGATAAGGCGGAGGTCTTTTGACTAAAATATCTTCAAACAATTCATCATCAGATTCATCACCCCCATTCCTGTCACACCTATGTGTTTCATCTTTTCTTTACAATAGCCTCCTTCTTGATCTTCAGCCATTAATACTGGATATAAACCCTCTGTTACTACAGCCCTTCTCCATCTTTGCATCTGATCTCCTCGAGTGTCAAATGGGTATCTGGGTAAAGATCCTCTATTATTTCTTCTGCCTCCTCTGTATTTCTCTCGTTCAAGTGCCTCAACTTCCTATTCCTCCAAAGCCTCATACTGCATTACCAAGGATTTGGTTCTAATGAATTCATCCTATTTTTCAAATTCTGAACAATCCTCACATTAAATGTACCATGTTCTGGGAAAGCTAGAACACCATCACCTTTTGTATACTCCACCCAATTTTCCAACCACACACACATATGATATCCACTTTCCATCATCATAAAGGAAGCAGGCGTGTTAGGAGGTGGCATAAGAATTCCTTCCCTAGTTACTATAAGCTTGTCCTTCCTAAGGAAATACTTGATCTTATTAATCAGCTTCATTCTTCCGGTTCTTGTCACTAACGAATTCAGTGGGTAAAATGTAAGCCTGGGCAAAGCACTACGCTACGCTCGCGTAGTTTGCGAAGTTTGCGTTACTTCGCACTACGCGAATTGCACGTAGCACAGTGCAAACACACGTAGCGTAGCTTTGCGTAGTGCAGCGGTAATTTTTTGCTTGCTCGCGGTCCTCAATGTCAAGTTGGCGACCGCGAGCAAGCAAAATGACATCCCGGCGAGACTTTTTCCTCGTTCGCGATCAGCAACATCAAGTTGGCGATAGCGAGCGTGGAAAATAAACCTCCCGGCGAGATTCTCAACGCGTGTGGAAATATGGATTTTTCTGATCAGTTATGTCCCCTATCTTGGACCCCAACGGTTTCATGTATGAATCACAAGTACATGTATGTTCCCTCCAGTTCCAGTTATGAAGACGCAAATACATGTGCGTCCACCGTCAACATGTCCTCTGTCAGATCCGCCATGAATAGGCCGGATATTCCATTCCTAAGTATGAAAGGCCACCGGCTTTGTATGGTTCACTTATGCTATTTTACAGTCCAGGCAAGTAGGCCCTGATTCTGTCATCAAACTCCTCTTGCCTTCTGCCTCTGAAAACTCCAGTCAGAGCCTGCAGAGCCTGCATCTGTGACCATGAACTTTGTCTCATTCTCTGCGCGGCTCACGAAGCCTGACATCAGCCTATTCTCTGCCAAGAACTGTATTTCACCTTCGAGTTATCTGCTTCACTCCTTAGCCGATGCATTCCTGTCTAGTAGTTTAAGTAAACATTCTTCCAGCTACCGAGCAAAGGCTCGGCTTCTCTGTCTTTATGCAAGTAATTCATAGCCCTGTTACCATGGAATATTCCTACCCCCTCGCATTTAGTGTAGACACTTAGACGCTTGTACACGCACTCACAGTCAGTATAGAATAGATTCTGTCCGAGAGTCCTTCTTTTATGGATAACATAGTTCTTTAAACATAGGATGTTAGATATGATTTGGGATTAGGTTGACTTGACCCCCCAGACTTTTCGTCTCCACATGTAGAGCTAAATGTCAAGTCCCCTTCACCCCCGAGTTGCACGTCAATCACACGTCATGCTGCTGCGCGCGCATCTATGCCAAGTATTATCTTATAGATCCACCTATATATGACATCATAACCAATTATGTTCCTTTTTACTCCTTATTACACCCATTTGCGGTTACGCATATGAATCGTCATTTTCCTTATCAATTGTTACGCCTACTGCATTCGCTTCATTGTAATGTATGTTCTATAAAAGTCATTTCTTGTCAATAAAGTATGTACTTCACTTCCTGAACCCCGTGGTGATGGAACTTGGAGCAACCGATTATAATCGATCATTGGAATAAAGCCCATTCCGAACCTCTAATACCACGGATTCTGCCTCTTATTTTACTGAGCTATTTTATTATGTTTCTGTATCAAATTAAGTCCCGGTAATGAATTTTATTTACCACATGAATGGCGCCCGAATAGGGACACTTTCTCATCTCACGCGCCGGCGGTGAGTTGCAGGCCCGGTCTCCTGCCACAGCTGGACGGACAATAACGCGTACCAGCAGGATTTCCTGTATCTCCCTCCGGTCAAGCGGGGGCGACTGAGGCTGCGATCAACACCCAGACGAGGCGGTGAGAAGTGCGAAGTATCCCGACCAGAGCCTAGCTGAGAGAGCAAGATCCGAGGTATACAGAGGCCCACCAGTTCGAAGTCGAGTCCAGTTTCCGACGAGTCGAGTCGAGTCCAGTCCGGTTCAAGTTCAGTTGCCGAGGCCTTCCGTTTCCGAAGCTACCCGGTGAGTACCATTACTGGGGAGGCATTTCTGACGTGCACATAGGTTGTGCCGGTCAAGACGGGTTTGGGTACACAAATCCGGTCTGCACTGTTTTAGCAGTGTATATGTACTGTTTAGCAGTATATCAAGTATTCCGAAGTATCTAATTATTGTCAAGAATTATGCTTGGTGATTAGTTATGCAGACGATCATCATTGTTGGTTATTTTAAAGGTTAAAAAAATGTTTAATGTTTAATGTTTAATGTGTTAAACGTCCTGCATATTGTGGTATGAATGGTTGTTCATTATTGTGCTTTTGTATTAAGTGTGTTCAAGATTAAGTATCGGATCAGTTGTCAATATGCCGCTCTTTTCGAAGTTAAGACAGATCACTACTAGAAAAGGGGTACTCGAAGAAGCCGTTCCTATTCCTCCTAGGGACACGCCAGGGTACTTCATGTATCATAAACATGGCTTAGACGCTATATTATTTCTTGATTTATGGGTAGACTACACCAAGGAATTACCAGAAAGTCAGAGGTGGCCCACAGCGGGAACCTGGGATGCAGAGTGCATCATGAAAGTCGAGGAAGAGTTATGGAAAAGGAAAGTCAGACAGTCACAGAAAGACGCCGTTGAGTTATGGCGTAAAGAATCTCATAGACGCACAGAAAAAGCACTCCGACAGGAAGAAAAGAATAAAGAGAGTTCAAATAAAGTTCGAGAAAATCTATTAATTGAGGAAGGTATCCGAGTGAAATCAGAACAAGTAGATAGACAAAGAAATGCCCTTATGAATGGTATGTATCCCCTTCTAGCCGAAGGATTACCTAAAGCTACTCCAGAGATACCGAAAGACTTGCCACCCCCATTATTCCCAATAAACATCCTAAGGGGCATCCGAGAACCGCAGAAGATGTTTTTCTTTCCTCATATTTAGATGACGCAGCTCCCGAATATGCTAATTCCGCCCCACATAGACCGCATACCAGGGAAGTTCAACGCCAAGATCCAGTACCCGTATCCCTACAGCAACAGATCGAGTCACAAGTTCCGGCAAGCACATCTGTTTCTGCATCTGTTCCTACAGCTACTTCTATAGCTGTGTCCACACCTATAGTTGCTGTGTCGCGTTCAACGAATCCTTTCACACCCGACACCCAAGATGGGGCTACGGGAGGTGCTACCAATATTTTTTCTACGCCACCCAGAATAAATAGACTTACTTTTCAAGAGTCAGCACATTCACGTACACCCAAACTCATAAATGCCCGTACGCTTAAGGAACTTCTTATAGATTGTAGATATGACCCTGTGCCCGGCAAAGAGGACGAAATGACCCTGGCATCATTGCGTATCAGACGAGCCGCAGTGTATTTAGGGAAGTTACCAGGAATGACTGCGCATCTAGATAAAATATATCATTTTGTCCAAACAGGGCGAGATCCAGAATGTATTAACAGAGCTATGGAATACCAGAAAGTGGAGATACAGGGGGAACTGTTACGTTTCCTCATAAATTGTGTGATCAGAAATCAAGACCGACCGGGGGTAGACCCGGAAGCAATGCAAATTCTTACCAGATGGAGCCAGAATATATCAGAAGGTAGACATGATAAGAAAAATTGTATAATAGCCATGTGCCGAAAGATCCGTAAAGAAATAGAACGCCTACACGAAGAAAGATTAGCGGTAGATGAGTTCGAACAAAGCGAGGAGGAAGGGTCAGGACTGCCCGCGGGACAGTCAGACACCATAGCCTATGTAGGTAGAGGAAGATCTTGTAATAGTAATAGATGTCTTACTGACCCGATACGTCCGATATGTCCAGATAATAACAGGAATTTCCAAATACCTATAATTAATATAAGGTCTAACGAGCATTCGTTCCAAGCCGCCGACAAACTACTCCGAGAGCGAAGGGGTTATCATTTTCTCGATTCTATGGATGAACAAGATTTAGCCAGGGCAGCTGTCCATTGGGTGGACAGTCCCGGAAAATATAGTGATGATACAGTAGCACGCACATTTTTGAATCTCACCCCAGATGAACAGCGGTTAGCTGGGATTTATATGATTCAACAACTCATTATACTATATCAGAGTCAGCATTCGGACCCTGGTCCCTTACCTGACATATTGACTGAATTGCTTATGAATAGATGGAGAGGTTCAGGTACTAAATTAATTAAAGAAATTCTAGAATCAAGAAAGCAGTATATTCTTTTTGTATGTTCAGAACGTGTCTCATTACCCGTTAAGGAAAGAACCACGTATTACATGGATAGACAGAATCCCTTACGAGAAGTGCACCCAATAAAAGGCGAGGACAACGAGTTTAAGCGCGTATTTGTATATACGCCCATATCGAAAATAGAATTGTTAGAAATGAAGAAAGTGGTACCCAGTCATGACAAAGATCCAGCGGGTTTTCACCGAGAAATTAAAGACATGTTACTCATGGGAGAGTATACCTATCCCGACATTATGACAATATTAAAGGTATTGATGCCTGCTGGCATCTATGAGAAACTCAGGGAAAAAGAGTGGGAGGTAGGAGACCAAAAGATAGAATGGTCAGTATTAGAAGCGGAAGAAAAGGCCCGAACTGCAGGAGCAGGACTTGAGGATAAAACTAAAGCACTACCAGGTTTATTAGTACAGGTACTGCCACGTTTATTAACTACGAAAAAGGAAGATTGGGGTACAATTTCAGCCTGTAAGCAGAAGCAAGATGAAGACACTAGTGATTACTATGCCCGATTTGAAAAATGTTTTGGTATAAATAGTGGCATAAAAGCAAGTAGCGAGTCATACCCGCATCTGTTTGTAACAAAATTAGTAGAAAATGCCCTGCCCCAAGTAAAGAATAGAGTATTAAAATTCGAGAGTACCTGGCAAGGTAACACTCCATCACAAATGTTACAAATGTTACAGTACCATCACAATAGAATTAGAGAGGAACAAGAACATGAACACAGACGCATGAAAGACACGAAAATGAAAATGCTAGTTTCTCAGACAGTTCCAGCTGAAGGACATAAAAAGGGTATGACACATTCCGGTGATTCAGCAGGACCTGTAAAAGGGACATGCAATTATTGTAAAAAACCAGGTCATTACGTACACGATTGTCCAGTTTTGAAACATAATATCGCCATAGGTAAAACACAAGAAAGACCACGGCCACCTAGACAGGATCAGAATGAACAAGGAGCTCCGCAGCATGCACAGTCCATGCCAGCTTCACAACAGTCTATACAGTTTGTGCCAGCTGCACCAGCGCTGCCTGTTGCTGCCACACAAACCACGACACGACAACTGTACCAGACCGCACAGTACGACTATCCTGATTATCAACGATACGCATGAACCAGCCTAGAGAGGGAAGTTGACTTACCCCTTATCGAGATCCCTGTAGATCAAGAAGGACCTTATGTACATAGTGAATTATTAGGCCAAGATAGAAAATTTTTACTCGATACAGGGGCAAGTCGAACAACTATAAAACGTAGTGAAGTTCCAGGGGCACCCCTCTCAGGCTCACAGAATATTTCCCTTGGTTTTTCAGGAAAACCTATTGTTAATGAAGTGTCACAGCCTCTTCCACTTACGATAGGACCTCTGACCCGAACTACAGATTTATTGCTTACTAAATCATGTCCAGAAAACTTGCTAGGAATAAAAACACTGAAAGCTCTAGGAGCTATAATATGTTGTTCTCCGGAAGGAGTAAGGTTGTTTTTACGTGATTTTAAAGGTCACTATGTGTCTAGAGACATGGATCCCCGACTGCAGACTTTACCGACACATCTATGGGCACAAGGCCCTACTGATGTTGGATGCATGAATATTACACCATATCGAGTCACATTAAAGGCAGGAGTGGTACTACCACGAATGCGACAATACAAGTTACCACCAGATGCTGTAGTGGCTTTACTACAAATCATTGACGAGCTCATTGCCCAAGGAGTAGTTGTGGAAACAGACTCCAATGTATGTAATTCACCGATAATTCCGATTCTTAAACGAACAGATCCAAAGGCCCCGCCAGTATATCGATTGGTTATTGATCTGCGCGAATTAAACAAATGCATTGTGCCACAATTTCCTGTGGTCCCAGATATCTCATCATTATTGACAGCTATTGATTCCGAAGCAACATTCTTTACTGTAATTGATCTCAAGAATGCCTTTTTCAGCGTCCCAATAGATCCGGAAAGCCAATATTTGTTCGGATTTAGTTTAAATGGGCGTAGCTTTAAATTCTCACGCGCACCTCAAGGATTTACAGAAAGCCCCAGCATCTATAGCCAAGCACTGAAACGAGAACTAGACAGTATCCACATGCCAGTTAACACTGCTCTGCTTCAATACGTCGATGATCTACTGATCACCGCGAGAAGCGAACCGGAATGTGAAAAAGCATCACTGACAGTTTTACAATTTCTAGCCGAAAAGGGGCACAAGGTGTCCCCTTCTAAGCTGCAATTCTGTGTCCAGCGAGTTATTTATCTTGGACACTCGCTGTCCAAGGAGGGAAGGCAGCTTACACCCGACCGCATTCAGTTAATAGCTAACATGCCAATACCCAAGACACAAAAGGAGGTGCGGGCTTTCATAGGCCTCACGTCATATTGCAGGCAGTGGATCCCTCAGTACGCATTTCTAGCAAAACCACTCATTCAGTTGACAACACAGGAGGCAGCCACATCGACTGTTCTCCCTTGGACTCAGGAACATACACAAGCTTTTGAAAGCCTAAAGAAAGCTTTATGTCAAGCACCTGTTTTAGCAACGCCATGTTACAGAAAACAGTTTACACTCTTTGTTACAGAACGCGAAGGTACTGCCTTGTCAGTACTCACACAGGAACAAGCAGGAGCACGCGGACCATGTGCTTATTTTTCTAGTACATTAGATCCCGTAGCTCAGGCTTTGCCTGCATGTCTAAAATCAGTAGCAGCGACAGCCTTAGCAATAAGACAGAGCGACGCCATAGTGTTAGGACATCCATTGACAGTTCAAGTACCACACGCAGTAGAGGTTCTTGTAAATAGAACGCAAACACAACACTTGACTATAGCGCGACTTACAGGGTACGAACTTACATTGTTTCAGCCACATATAGAAATCAGACGCTGTAACACATTGAATCCTGCCACACTTTTGCCAGTAACCGGAACAGACCCACTAGCCCATGACTGTATTAAAGTTATTACTATAATGACGAAACCCAGACAAGACTTAACCGATGTCCCATTGTCAGATCCAGACCTAACATTGTATGTAGATGGTTCATGTATGAGAACAAATACAGGAGAGTTAGTGGCTGCTTACGCAGTCACAACAGATACTGAAGTCATTGAAACAAATCGTATAAATACTTTGTCAGCTCAAGCCGCAGAGCTCATCGCTCTGACACAAGCCTGTATTCAAGCCACAAATAAAAAAGTCAACATATACACTGATTCACGTTATGCATTCGGAGTTGTACATGACTTCGGCGTGCTGTGGCGAGAGAGAGGTTATTTAACTTCCCACGGTGCCCACATTCAGCACGGACCCCTCATTCATGCCTTATTAGATGCAATACATCTACCCACTGCAATATCAATTATGAAATGTAAGGCTCATACGAAGGTTACTGATATCATTTCCCAAGGCAATGATCTAGCCGACAGAACAGCTAAACAGACTGCTCAAACTCAAACCTCCGACATGACAAAGACAATAGTCCCGATGCCGACACATTGTATGACAGTTAAAGATCCTACTCTTGACGTGATTGACATCCAGACACATGCCACACCAGATGAAATAAAGAAATGGATCGAATTAGGAGGGATCCAAACGGACCAAGGATGGATGATGAAGGAAAAGTCTGTGTGGTTCCTTCCTGATTCAATGGTCCAAGTTATAGTTAACACTATACATAGTCCAGCACATCTAGGAGAAAAAGCTATGCTAGATAGCATTCAACACATTTGGTTCAATAAACATTTACGAGCAGCAGCCAAACAAAAGGTCCGTACCTGTATGATCTGTTGCCAGTTCAACCCAGGAAAAAGCGTTCCTGTAGAACAGGGTGGATTTCATCCTCCTAATCACCCTTTTGAAGTACTCCAGATGGATTATATCCAGATGGAACGATGTCGAGGATTCAAATATGTTCTCGTAGTTGTCTGCGCTCTGTCCCGTTGGACGGAGGCATACCCGGTTTCAGATTACACTGCCCCGACTACTGCCAAACAGTTGGTTCGAGAATTCTTCCCACGATACGGTTTACCACGTGTTGTTCACTCAGATAACGGCCAGCCGTTCTCATCCGAACTAATGAAACATGTTTCACTTCTGTTAGGATATCAGTGGAAATTCCACTGTGTCCGACACCCCGAGGCAGCAGGTCTCGTAGAAAGACATAACCAGATACTGAAAATCAGATTGTCCAAAATATGCAGAGAGAAAGGTGTCGACTGGGTAGTAGCGTTACCAGTTGCACTCTTTTACATGAGAATGGTAGCACACTCTCGAACAGGGCTATCCCCGTATGAGGTGATCTTCGGCAGACCACCAAATATGTGGGGGACGCCTATACCACGCAAAATAACTGATATTGACTGTAATATGCTGACAGATTACTTGGCTTCCTTGATGTCTGCACTACAATCTTGTCGTTCACAGGTAGCTGCAGCCTTTCCCGACAACACTGAGGTGAAACCCCATGACGTAGTTCCGGGGGACCTTGTGCTTGTGAGAAATTTCGACCGAAAGACTCAGCTGGAGCCCAGGTGGAAGTCACCCAAGTTGGTCCTGCTGACCACAAGAACAGCCGTGAAGATTGAAGGCAGAAAAGGATGGATTCATTCAAGTCATATCAAGACTTCCTGCAGATGTAAATAGCCCACCTCGTGTGTCTTCACCCATTGACTCAAAACTACCTTTGGCTGAAGCCGACAGTAAGGAACTCTATAAACTAAAACTAAGGCCTAGACCGTCGGACGATTTGATTGTTTAAGTCCTCTCCAAGGTGAAGCGGTTGAATCTGTCTCCGACATGTATCCCCTAGACCTGAATCATGGAAATTCACGAAAAATGTTGAAACGACAGGCGTATTGTAAATCACTGCGTAGCCATTGCATAGTGACATTATTAATCTTGTTTTTCTTAAGTCTTTTAATAATTACTGCAAGTATATTGTTGCACATATATTACCCTATTGCCAGAAATGTTTATAATGTTACTGCTGAACATTCTTTTAGTGACCTACCCCCACATGAATTGTCTTATAGACTTGCGCTGCGCAATAACACTTTCATTAGTATGTTACATCATTCCCATCAGACTAGTAATGCAACTAATTGTTGGGTGTGTGGCTGGCTCCCTCCCTATCAGAATTATGAAGGAGTCCTGCCTTTCTTTCCACATCCGTTTACACATAATGGCTCCTGTGGAGCATGGTTTAGTTTAATCAATTCCATAGACTCAGACACAGCCGTTTACCAAGACCATTGGGTATGGGGAAATCTGAACCTAGTTTTATTCAAAGTCTGTTACCCTGACAAGGAGGGTCGCCCCAAAGGAACAGGAACTGATCTAGAAAATGAAGTATATGGATTAGGTAACTTTACACCTAATCTCATGATTCTAAATGTCGAATCCGAAGTTGAACTAGTTTTACCAACCATGTCAGTATTCCCAGCGAAGGGTGAATTGTGTGTAAGAAAGGTTGGTTCCATACATATGGGCCATAGTAAATGCACTACTATAGTAGAATTCAGTGATCAAGGCAAATCTTCATTTAGAGCTTATCGCCACTCCTACTTTATATGTGGTCAGACTGCATATATGCGTCTACCTCCAGATTGGGATGGTACCTGCTACATTGCATTCCTTTTGCCACCTGTTTTCCTAGCTCCTCCTGATTATTATAGAAATATTCATTTAGTACACAACAGAGAGCGGAGAGATCTCCCAATTGTCGATTATACTGAGATGGCATGGGACAAGTATGTAGATTTTAATAAAGGCATCTTTCCCTATATAGGTACTGTTACTAATAGTAAGCTGATACGTAGATTAACTAGAACCCTTGAAGCAGTAGTGAATGAGACTATTTCCGCCTTAGGCAATTTAACAGAAGAGCAGTCTGCTATGCGGATTGTTGTGCTTCAAAATCGTCTTGTCCTTGACGTCATCCTGGCTAATAGGGGCGGAGCTTGTAGGGTCATCGGATCAAGCTGCTGCGTATTCATACCAGAAAATTCGCCATCTGTATATAAAGCTATAACTCGCCTTCATAAGATTGTAAGCCAGATACACCAGAACCCAGGCACTTGGACTTGGTCCAGTTGGTTTTGGAGTGTGATATCAACCTGGGGATGGAGAGTTCTATCCTTCCTAGGTATTGGCCTTCTCATACTATTCAGTTGCTGTCTATGTCTACAATGTGGACCAGCGATCTGTGGTCTGTGTGCCACATCGTGTATTCCACCACCAAGATTTCATTCGTCACGGAAGAAGAAAGAAGAACAAATGATGTTATATGAACAGATCAATGGATTGATGAAGATTGATATCTCTTAACGGGCAAGTAGGGGACAAGGAGGGAATGTGGAAATATGGATTTTTCTGATCAGTTATGTCCCCTATCTTGGACCCCAACGGTTTCATGTATGAATCACAAGTACATGTATGTTCCCTCCAGTTCCAGTTATGAAGACGCAAATACATGTGCGTCCACCGTCAACATGTCCTCTGTCAGATCCGCCATGAATAGGCCGGATATTCCATTCCTAAGTATGAAAGGCCACCGGCTTTGTATGGTTCACTTATGCTATTTTACAGTCCAGGCAAGTAGGCCCTGATTCTGTCATCAAACTCCTCTTGCCTTCTGCCTCTGAAAACTCCAGTCAGAGCCTGCAGAGCCTGCATCTGTGACCATGAACTTTGTCTCATTCTCTGCGCGGCTCACGAAGCCTGACATCAGCCTATTCTCTGCCAAGAACTGTATTTCACCTTCGAGTTATCTGCTTCACTCCTTAGCCGATGCATTCCTGTCTAGTAGTTTAAGTAAACATTCTTCCAGCTACCGAGCAAAGGCTCGGCTTCTCTGTCTTTATGCAAGTAATTCATAGCCCTGTTACCATGGAATATTCCTACCCCCTCGCATTTAGTGTAGACACTTAGACGCTTGTACACGCACTCACAGTCAGTATAGAATAGATTCTGTCCGAGAGTCCTTCTTTTATGGATAACATAGTTCTTTAAACATAGGATGTTAGATATGATTTGGGATTAGGTTGACTTGACCCCCCAGACTTTTCGTCTCCACATGTAGAGCTAAATGTCAAGTCCCCTTCACCCCCGAGTTGCACGTCAATCACACGTCATGCTGCTGCGCGCGCATCTATGCCAAGTATTATCTTATAGATCCACCTATATATGACATCATAACCAATTATGTTCCTTTTTACTCCTTATTACACCCATTTGCGGTTACGCATATGAATCGTCATTTTCCTTATCAATTGTTACGCCTACTGCATTCGCTTCATTGTAATGTATGTTCTATAAAAGTCATTTCTTGTCAATAAAGTATGTACTTCACTTCCTGAACCCCGTGGTGATGGAACTTGGAGCAACCGATTATAATCGATCATTGGAATAAAGCCCATTCCGAACCTCTAATACCACGGATTCTGCCTCTTATTTTACTGAGCTATTTTATTATGTTTCTGTATCAAATTAAGTCCCGGTAATGAATTTTATTTACCACACGCGGGGAGGTCAGGTTTCTCATTGCAAGTGGTCGCGTATGCTCGCGACCGCTCGCGATGAGAGACTACCAGTCCGCGTTGAGAAAGCTGCCGCTCGAGTAAAAATCTACTCGAGCGGCAGAAAACTACAGTTCGCACTGTGCAAGATGCCGTTTTCAATTATTGCACAGTGCCGGATGCTTGTCCGCACTGTGCAGTCATTGAAAATGGCATCTTGCACAGTGCGAACAGGGTACTATGCAGTTCGCGAAGTGCTACGCGTAGCTCGCGTAGTGCGAAGTGCACTTTGGTTAGCTATGCGTAGCGCTACTTCGCGAACTACGCCCAGGGTTAGTAAAATCTAAAAACTCTTCCGTATTTTCATGAATCCTGTTTGTTAACAGTCATCCTATACCAGCGCGACTCACTCCAACAATCTAATTAGGTTTCACTACGTATCTTTTTCCACAACCAATGCAAGCATTGTACTTGCCCACTGATCAATCAGAGCTTACAACCTTGTCTGACCAATGCCAGCACGGCTCTTTGTGACGTCAGTATTGCTCATACTACTGACCCTCCCTTCACAAGGTAAAACAACAATATTTTCTAACTTTTCTTTATAAATTTCTGTTAGTAACAGCCTAAAAACAGCGCTACTCTCTCTGCTCCACTAAACCAAAGATAGTTTCTTCACTCGTTTCAAAGAGAAAATACTTCCTGTCGCTAGGAGTAAAAACCTCTGTTTTACCCTTCACTTAAGCTCGGGAGTACCTATTACTCCTTTAGGGTTACTACTGCTTTGGGTAAGGCCAAAGTTTCACAGGTGAGCCCTTTGCTGTTATTCACACTCTACTCTTATACGATATAGTCCCTAGTATAACACTGCCAGCCCTCCGTAGCTTCTCAGTGTTATGACAACAGACGAGTAACCTTCTGCAGTGTGATTTCCTTACCACACTCCTCTAAATTCCGTTCCTGGGATTCCCACGTATCTCTGAACCTGTACTTCCAGACAACATAGAACACAACACTAACTCTTAGTGTTAAACATATAGTTAATAATCAGTAATCAATAATCAATATTCACCAAACTAATCAATAATAACCATCGCTCTGCTACCAGAAAAACTGATCCAGCGAAAGGCCAGGGATGAACAAATCACAGACAAGAAAATATTCAATGGGCCCATATACACAATCACATTTCCTGGCTGTTTCCCACGTTTCACGTCAGCCATGTTCATGGACCACCTTGTACTGGCTAAGTTACAGATCCCGCTTAGAAGCGCAATCCCCACATACCCGCTAGCACCGGTAGAGTTAAGCCCCCTTACGTTTATAATCACGGACAACGGCGGCGAACATATCACTTCCAGACTATGTAAAGCCAGCCTAACGTTGATACCCCAGCAGGACACAAAAATTGGGGACGCGTTGTCAGTGGACATAGGACAACCACTGACGGACACCATTTGTAAACAAATCAAGCTTGTTTTATGCAATCATAGACTCAAACTTCTACAATTCAAGATGCTTCGAAGGGCCTATGTTACACCACAACAGATGACACATATAAAAAGCACCACATTCACGCACTACCACAAATGTAACCTACACGCCGCGCCCTTCCTCCACATGAATTGGACCTGCACTGTTCTACAAGCTTACTGGCAGGACATACATGACCTAATACAACAGATGGTGGGGACACAGATACCCGTTAGTCCCTTGATTGAATTGCTGGGATCCGTGGAGCCGTTGAGCAAGAGCACGCACCACTTTATAGCAATAGCCATGCTATTGGCAAAACGAGAAATAGTCCTTCGCTGGGGCATCAGACAGAAACCCACTACTAAGAACTGGCTCAAGAGTATGTCTCATTGCAACACCACGAGTGAATTGTATGCGGAATTACAACATCACAAATCCCGACCGAAAGATATCTGGCAGCCCCTGAGGGACTACCTACAATCGCAAGTTTCATGAGATACACCCGACAGTTACACGCCATGGGAAACCGGACAGGGTGAACAAGCCATGGCGTGATGTGGCCCTGCGATACATGACCAAGTTAGCGCTTGTAGGCCATTACACGTACGGATCAGATGCGCGAACAGCATGAAACAGGGCATAGGGTAATTATTGAAAGCGCCCTAATATATTGCCAATTATGCCTGAGACAGGAATGGGCCCAAATCAGATATATCTGTATTGTGAATTAGTGTTGATACTTCTGGACTTGTGAAAATCTACCTGGCTGTTTCGCTGGGGGTCAAGTTTTATGAATTTCAATTCAATCTTGATTAGGTAACTTAATTATAGACTCAAAATTTATTTGAGAAATGTATTCAATGTCTAACCAATCTTTACAGATCAACACTCTTGCTTTGGTCAATGGACCATTAGTTGAGTAGATGATTGTGATATTAACAATTAACTAACTAACTTACTGATCTCAGTGAAATAACCACAGACTCTGGGTAAGATTCAAAGAGTTTTATCTAAATCTCAGTCATAAATGAACGCTCATTAGTACAAATTCACAGTGCAAACTCCATCAACTTTCATGGGAGAGAAAATTCATTTAGCAAAATATATTCAAAATCACAGACGACACACAACAAATCAATGCATTAAGAGTGGATAGATGTAGAGACAAAAGGCATAATAAATCATACATTTGCAAAAAGATATGCAAATTTCAGACAGAAAAAAATAGTTACCCAATGGTAATAAGGGAAACCAACCCTCTGGCCAAAGGACTGGTGGAGATCCTCTGATTAAGAATCAAGAGACAAAGACTAAAGGACAGGCTCAGGACAGGACAATAGTTACTAAACTTCTCTACAAACCCGACACACCAGGGTGCATCCCTCTCTTACAGTCTCTCCCTCCTCGATATTCTTCCGGAGTCTTCAATCTAATCAGAATATCATTCAGTGGTGAATCTTCCCAGTCTGTTCTCTCTTTTCTTATCTGCATCAGTTCTCGAATCTCTCTCTCTCTTTCTGCGTCGATGTTAGCTACTACTTGCTCTTTCTTCTTAAGTCACTCTAATTATACTCTTTATTTCTGCATATCCCACCCTCAAAATTTGCAAATAAGGATGGAATACAGACTTTGATTGGGCAGGGGCAGGGAAGTTGTTGTCACCTCATGCTGACATTTTTCTTTTTAATAATACCCTTTTGTTTTGACAAACCCGTCCCCTTTTGCTCATTCATGACTTAATTTTATTTCACTCCCATATATCTAATGTTGCAAAACAAATAACATTTTTAAATGCAGTTCCGCAGTTGAGAATAATTAACATGACTCTCGTCCTTGAATCTTGGCAGCCGTTCAGCCACACGGTCAGGTTCATTTCTCAGATACATGATTTTCATTGTTCACCACCCACTCCTACTCTATCCCATGTTATTATTTCTTTCTTTAAGCAAAAGCATTAGCAGCAATAGCTCTTTTTGAATTCAGGCAAGCATATACCGGGCATGCGGTGCCTCAAGACTTCATGTTAATAGTTCTTGTGCATGCTTGAGAGTTTTCCCTCTCAAAACGAGTTAGTCACGTTACTATCTACGCAATCCTAGTTTGCACATGCGCAAAAGAGTTTTCCAGTTTAAAGCGGGTTTTAGTCACGTTGCATTTTATTCTTTGTTATTTAAGCATGCGTAAAGCTCTTTTCCCATATGTAAATGTTGTGTGCATATTAATTGTGTTTCTTTTAGTATTTCTAACAATCAGTACTGTTAATGAGTGATTGCTCCAAGCAAGTTTCGTTTTCTTGAATCATTGCTCCATCACTTGCATTACTCTGCCCCAGGGAGGTGTTCCATTGATGGACATGGGTGTCCCCACACATCCACCCATAGATTGTGAAGCATTCCCTGATTTACCAATACTGGTAGACCTGGGAATGTGTCAGAATGCTACACCTTCCCAGTGGAGGAGTAACGAGGAGAAATATCTTTATTTCTCCCTGTTTTTTTCTCTTTCTATGTGTGCTGCATTCTGCAACACACATAGAACGTGGAAAAAGCCTCAGATTATTGTTTTTGTGCAGGAAGGTGTTCCTTCCAGCATAACAATAATTCTGCCTGTAATGCAGGCACACTTGCACCAAGGTAAAAGCGTGCCTGTATTGGTACTAGGTAAAAGTTTGTGCACCAGTGCAGGCAGAAAGCAGGAACGCCCGGCTAGAACAGTTTTTCTCTCTCATCAGCTAAACCCCCTGCACGCTTTTCTAATTTCTACTCAGGTCAATGGATCTTTGTTGTTTTTTAAGAGCTGTAAATCAAACTAAAATATCACTATCTATATCAACCAATAATTAAAGTTTGTTATGGGTTAAAAGCTTTTATTATAAATAATTTTTAGTAAGTCATCTTTACTAAATCATCAGTTAAAGTTATGAAACTCAGTCATTAGAATCTTATTAGAAGTCAATTAATCAATAAACAAATCAATAAATCACAATAAAATGCATTAAGCATGATCCATAAAGGAAAGAAAATCCCTACTCTAGAAATGAGAAGGAAAAGGTGTCAGTCTCAGAGACCCATAAAGAACTCTGAATATTGAGAGGAATCATAAAGCGTAAAGCATAAGCATCAAAAGTGAGCTCAATAAATAAATAATCGACAAAAGCAGAACTTCTCATAAATAGAGGTTCAAGAAACTCAGAAGGGTCTCAGAGTGGCGTAACTCAAGGATAAAAGGATATGGATGGAGTCAGCAGCAGGAGTAGCAGTCACAAATCAGCAATGGCAATGAAGATATGCCCTACTCTACAAATACACACTTTTATAAACAAATAAGAATAAAGTTTCACTCTTCATGCAGCTTCTTCTCTCTTCTGTCAACCAATCAGCTTCCGATGACCTCATGGGAATGTGTTGAGTCCCCAACTTTTCACAGGAACACAGTATTCTTTAGACGTCAACCTCTAAGACTGCAACTGTTTCTTATTATCTCTAAGTCTACTTTCCCAGGTGTGAAACTACATTTCTAACCTTCTAAATAACAAGTTTATTCATGAGGTAACAATGGTCTATGTAGAAATTGAAACATCTATGTAAGCAAAAAGAAAACATTTTGCACAGCAAGCATTCATTGGAAAAAAACAAGAATGCTAAAAGGTCAAGATCAAGTTTAAATGCTTTAATTACAATTCCTTAGTTCTGTTAACTTTAATTTGGCAATGTTTCAGCATGGGAGACCTAGCACATTTAAGTATGGTTGCCCACTGCAATTTTGAGTTACATTTGCATTTCAGTCACATTAATTGTGCACATTATTTAAAGTTTTTTCTCAATAATTTTAAAATACTTCTTCAGCCTCATATCGTAATAGATATGGTGCATTCCTGCCCTCTCCCTCTCATGCAGCACAGTGCAGCAAGGTGTCATGCTGCTCTGGGTGAAATAATGATACATATGGCCCTGATTTCCTACCCACTATCTCACTGGGGTGTGAACCTGAGTAAACAGTGACTGATTGCGAATTTGGCTTATGAAAAAACATAATCTGCACCTGTCCCTGATTCATGCTACTACCATAGTTTTATTTGGACGGATCCAACTACAATCACCTAGGTAAAATGTAAAAAGAGAATAGAGAGTAAAGACAAGGGGTAAAAGGGGTAGCACCCTCAGGAGAATCCTGATCAGGAATACCTCCCACTCACTATGCTGGGTTGTATTGGATAGTACTGAGAACTGCTGTGTAATTAAAAAGTACCCTTTTCCAAAATATAAGCACTGGACTGGACATTAAAGTTATTTTGCTTTTATTTGATTGTTGAGTTCTGAGCGCTTGCCCCCACACACTTCCTAACTGGGAAGTCGTGACTGCTTGCCTTCACTACCCTGATAAACAAGTGTGGAAAGAGTTGTACTGAGTTTGCTGAGTGAGACTAGGGCAGACAACAGCACACCAATGGCAAACAACCACAGTCACCATGGTTGGGGCCCAATAGCCCCAGTCTGCACTGCCCCTCCCCCCAAACAGGGTATTACACCACTTCAATGTGTGTTTAATGACAAATTACCAATACTTAAAAGGACATTTAGAGGCTAAACCCCTACTGCGATAATGTGTGTGATTTGTACTAATGTTGCTGTGCGCGCTGCATTAACATGGAATATTTGCTTCTATTATTTCCCCCTTCTTCTTGGGTTAGGATAATAAAAATAGTAATGAAAAACCCAGACACTCATTCCAACTGGGATTGCAATTAGGGCTTAATTAGCTGCCTCTTGTGCCATCCCATATTTTGTTATGAAAAACTGGTGGAATATTTGGTGGGAAACATGGTAATGTTTCAGAAATCGCAGGTCAGAAAAGGGAAAAATACGGAATATCTCTCTTTTATCCCCAATTCCAGGGTGTCATCTCTCAAGGGGGAGGTAACACTGCAGCCTGCTTATCAGGTATTACTTCCAAAAACAACAAGGCACTTGTAATTATGATCACTGCTCTCCTAACAATGACTTTCATTCCCCCTGGCCTCCTTTTGTAGTTTTGCATGACTTGCTCTGATGCACGCAGCATCCACTCCTTTCTACTGTAAGGTGACACTGTAAAGTAAATTAACTTCAACCATATGTTTCTGATCTGTGACCTCAATACTCCTTGAAATGAAATAAAAGGCCCATTGTTTTATTACACAGCAGAATGAAATTAAAATAAAACCTTGGATCTGGCTGGTAAGCTGGATGAAACTGATCCCAGCATACAATGAGTTATCCTTCAACTGGCAATGAATAGAGCACTTTTTTCTGAAGTTACTTTCTCTCAGCTATAATTATTCCCAAAAACACATTAAAATGACATAGGTTTTATGCTAACCTCACAAAAGCAAGGCGATTCTGAGATAAGACAGCAATGGCTACATACAGCAGTGGGACAAGAGAGAAATAAAGCTCTTTTGTTGTGCAAAACCTACAATTTTACCTTATTTCATTTTGCTGTAGTTTGCAATTTAAAGAAAGGGTTATCTTAATCATGTTTTGGCACGTTTGCTTCTATTTACTTTAATTTAAGATCCTAAAATTGTCCAGGAGTCTGCTGCAGTTTCTGAACAAAGAGATCATATGCTGCACTTATTTGCATGTCGTTTCAATAAAATCTTACAGATTTCTGCTCTACTGGAGAGTTGCTTCAGAGATACCCCCAACTAATACATTGATTGACAGGTACAAATATATTCAGTGAAGTAGGATCAGCAGCCGACTCCATATCCTCTCCCTGCCTGAGTGAACAGTGTGGCCTTGAGCCTGCACAGGCAGCACACTTCCGTGTGAACTCACTGTAGTTGAACTAGTCTACATGAGCCAATGTAGGCAAGGGTGACCGAGTGAGAAGCCCTGGAGAGAAGGAATTTTGGGCCCGATAGACTAAGAGAAAGGTTACGAAAAGTGATTGCACATTGCGCACCAACATTTTGCCAGCGGTCTCTGATGTTGCGATGCCACCTATGTATTAACAGTTTGTATTACAAAATGACCGGTCGCAGGGGGGTCGCAGAATGAGCAGCTTAATTAATATTATTTAGATTGGTCAATATTTATGACTTCCTCTAAGTGGCTAGGAACACAGGGATGGTGGCCTGCAAGGAACAGCAGACTGCAATTCCTCCTGTATTTGCATTTCAAAATGAAAAACATTTTTTAAAAGCAGCTCATGTCCCCAAGGGGACACCTTCTGCTTTGCAAAGCAGTTTCTACCTCCTTTGAAGTGTCAGTAATAATTGAGCAATTGTCGTTGTAAATCCATTAAAAGATACAATTGCGATCCACAAATAGGAGGAGACACCCTTTACACGCATGCAATTCTAACTGGATCATAAAATTTATTTTTCGAACCAGAAAGCCTTTTTTGACTCACAAAATGGGTTTAGTGATTGCACTTAGCCCTTTTGCACACCCTGTGATTCTGCTAATTGCATCGATAATAAACATACAAGTGTTTAGTACGTTTGGCCCCTGGTCCACAATTAAAGGTAGCAGGCTTTTGAGAACCAGGAAGAATGATAGAATATTTGGTGCCCTACACAAAGTGCCTTTTTCCCATCCCCTCTATGGCTATAAAGCCATATTTGATCATGCGAAGGGCAATCAGGCCTAACTAGTCTGGCGACACTCTAGCCAACAGTATTGATTGTTTTTAGCATAACACCAACGCTGCTGGGAACAGAGCAAATTGGTATGGCAGATTAAAAGGAAAGCCTGGGCTTATGGACAACGCCATGCAACAATATGCACTAGACAGTGCCCCTTCCTGGACAAGACAGTGATCCTTCTCGGGCAGAACACAGCCCTAGTTAACCTTAGCCAGCTAAGATATATAACAGCTGCTCAATGGTTGGTTGTGTAGACATGAATTTATTCGCTGACAAAATAAATAACAATGTGAAAAGTTTACGTTTAAATAAAACATAAACTCGCGGTATTTTTTTAATTTGCAAAATTCCGCAGAGGTAAACTCCGTGAGTTCCTCCCTGGTCTAGTGAAAAGTTTACATTTAAATAAAACTTTTGCTAAATGCAACATTTGTAGTGAACACAATGCTCCAATGTTTTAGACCTGCACATAAATAAAAGTGCTGATTTAAGTTAGCCTAACTGTCAGGGGTTTTACCTAACACCTGGCTCAGAGCCATCAAGCACAAATGTCACTAGTACTCCCGTACACAATATTAGTGCTATTATATTGACTAAAACACTAGTTAGTTTCAATAAAGACAATTACTCTGTTAACGTATAATCTAGATTAGTACAAGAATACACTAATGTCATGAATGTTAAGGATTGCTATGTATGTGCATGCTTACCGACTTCTGTTTCTGAGGAGGTCACATATTACCACATACCATTGTCATATGCTGTTTCTTGTAGCATTTTACTTTTACTGGTTTATATTTGAGGACATTTTAAATATTTTTGTTCTAATTATGATTTAATGCTATCTACAGTGCCCCTATTAGAAAGCACCTCTCTGCAACGTAGCTCTGTGGCCCCCGCTATTATTTATTGAGAATGCCCCCGGGACCTGGTCCACCCGGGTCCTCATTAAAATGAAGCGTGGGAGCCCGCGTGTCATTTTTTTTATAATTTCGGTGGGATTCGCGACCCCAATGTGAATTCCGCAAAAATTATAAAACAAAAAATGCTTTTTTTGGCCTTGGGGGCCTTGTGGGACACTCTGAGCAGGCCTAGGGGGTCAGGGTGTTTATACCCCGCCCACTTTTCTTATTTTGTATATTTGTGCTACTGTTTTCTTGTGACTCGGTTCCACCGAGTCACAAAATGACTGCCAACACTTCCTGGTTTGGAGTGTTGGCAGCCAGTCAGAGTGAAGCTCGTACCCGGGAGGGTTCGCGAACCCTGCTCAGTGCTCAGACATCAAAACTTTCTTTTTCTAATTTCTCAGGAACTACTGAACGGATTTACACCATTTGGAAAAAAGGGCTCTTTCTGAACCAAGACCTACCCTTTTGCCATATTTGGTGTAATTCCGTTCAGCAGTTCGGGCTCTAGCTTTGTCTGAAGTTTCCTATGGAGTACAGATATCGAACCTTTTCTTTTTCTTGTTTCCCAGGAACTACTAAACGTTTATACACCATTTATAAAAAGGGTTCTTTCTGAACCAAGACCAAGCTTTTTGCCAAATTTGGTGTAATGCCGTTCAGCAGTTCGGGCTATAGCTTTGTGTAAACTTTCCAATGGAAATTAACATGGGGAAAACACGTCTTGGGACCCCCCTTTTTTCTCAGCCCCCACTTGAGGAATCACCGAAACTTTCAAGACAGAAGCTGCCCGGAGCAGGCCACTAGTTTTGAAAATTTTGGGAAGATTCATCAACCAGCGCCAAAGTTATTGGGAAAAGAAAAAAATATTTTCCTACGGATACTAGGTACTAACTATAACTACCTACTGGCGACCACTGAAAAAACAAAGGTTTTAGGGTCGTTATAGTTAGGAAATATGATTACAAGTAACCTTAGATATTCACTGAAAAAAACAAAGGTTACAGGGACTTTATAGTTAGGCTCAGAGTTCACATGCACGAAACAGCAGAAATGTAGCAGTTATAGTTAGCTGAGCTGACTATATCTTGCGCCCCACAATGCACTGCTTATGACCTCACATATTACATCAATGATGATATCACTGATGACATCTGAAATTACATCACTGATTACATCACCGATGACATAATCTGGTGACTGAGTGTCTCTCAAATGTTTATGAGTGTTAAATATATTCAAACCCCGCCGCGGTCCGTGCAGGTAACAGCGGTGGGGCCGGGTTAGGGGGGATTTCGAGAGACAGTACGGAGGGAAAATCATTTATTTATTTAATTTCCCCTCTGCATCGTCCTTCAAAATCCCCCCTTACCCAGCCACATCGCCCACTGCTGTTACCTGCACGACCGCAGCTGTTTAAACCTATGGTATATTGATGAATCATTGGGTGTATTAGTAATGCAGTGCATTGCAGGGGTGGGACTTATAGTTAGCTCAGCTAATTATAACTGAAGAATTTCTCTGGTTTTGTGCATGTGAAATGTGACTATAATATCCCTGTAACCTTTGTTTTTTTCAGTGAATTTCTAAGGTTTTTTTAAAAATTCTGTTTGGTGACTATAACATTGGTGTAACCTTTGGTTTTTTCAGTGACTGTTAAAGGTATTTTGAATGCTAATTTCTGACTATAACTTACCTGTAATGTTTTTTTTTTTCAGTAAACTTCCATGTTTTTTAATGTAGCAATAGTGTTTGCAGAATGGAGTGGAAAGGGATGGGCCTCTGATCAGCTTTCAGGATTCCTGCTGTGAGGACTTACAATCAATCAATCAGTCATTTGTAGAGCATGCTACTCACCTGTGAGGGTCTCAAGGTACTAAGGGGAGGGGGAAGCAGCTACTGGTCAAACAGCCAGGTCTTGAGAAGTCTCCAGAAGGTCAGTAGGTCCTGGGTCTGACGCAGGTGGGCAGTGAGGGTGTTCCATGTCTTGGCGGTGAGGTGGGAGAGTGATCTGCCGCCAGTGGTTCGTTCGGCAGATGCATGGGATGGTGGCGAGGGCGAGGTTGGCGGAGAGAAGCTGGCGGTTCAGGTTGTAGAAGGACAGTCGTTTGTTGAGGTATGCTGGTCCGGCATTTTGGAGTGCTTTGTGAGTGTGGGTGAGGAGCTTGAAGGTGATCCTCTTGTTGACCGGGAGCCAATGCAGATCTCTCAGGTGGGTGGTGATGTGGCTGTGGCGAGGGAGTCCGAGGATGAGGCATGCAGAGGCGTTTTGTATGCGTTGGATTCTCTTCTGGAGTGTAGCCGTGGTTTCTGCGTAGAGGGCGTTACCGTAGTCCAGCCTGCTGCTGACGAGTGCTTGGGTGACCGTCCTTCTGGTTTTGGTGGGGATCCATCTGTAGATCTTGCGTAGCATGCGGAGGGTGTTGAAGCAGGAGGAGGAAACAGCGCTGACTTGCTGGGTCATAGAGAGCGTTGAGTCCAGAATGAACCCCAGGTTGCGTGCGTGGTTGGTGGGTGTCGGGGCAGCTCCCAGCATGGGCAGCCACCAGAAGTCATCCCATGCGGAGATGGTGAAGCCGAGGATGAGGACCTCCATCTTGTCCGAGTTCAGTTTCAGCCGGCTAGTCTTCATCCAGTCTGCGACGGCCTTCATTCCCTCGAGGAGGTTGGATTTGGCAGTGGCCGGTCCTTGATCAGGAAGAGGATCAGCTGGGTGTCGTCGGCATACGAGAGGATGTTGAGGTGGTGTGCTCGGACGATGTTGGTGAGCCGTCCCATGTAGATGTTGAAAAGGGTCGGACTGACGGATTATCCTTGTGGTATGCCGCAGGTGATCGTGGTGGCTTTGGATCGGAAAGGGGGGAGGTGGACTCTCTGGGTTCTGCCGGTGAGGATGGAGGTGATCCAGTCCAGGGTTTTGTCTCAGATCCCTGCGTCGTGGAGGCGTGTACGCAGGGTGTTGTGGCAGATGGGGTCGAAGGCGGCCGAGAGGTCCAGGAGGATGTGGGCCGCGATTTCACCATTGTCCAGTAGGGTCCTGATGTCGTCAGTGGCGGCGATGAGGGCGGTTTCAGTGCTGTGATTGCTGCGGAAGCCTGATTGGGAGGAGTCCAGGACGTTGTTCTCCTCCAGGAAGTGGGTCAGTTGTCTGTTGGCGGTCTTCTCAATGACTTTCATTGGGAACGGGAGCAGGGAGATGGGTCAAACGTTCTTGAGATCCTTTGGGTCCGTCTTGGGTTTCTTACAGAAAGTACCAGGAGGGCATCCTGGCCCCCAAAGCCCTTTAGCACCCAAGCGAACTTTTTTCCCCAACCAGTAGTGTGCCAGGAGATGCGTTTGCAGAGTGGTGCAGAAATGGGGTGTGCCCTCTGAAGGCCTCATAGCAAACTGACTGTGTGGGACTTGCTGGAGATAACAGAAGGGATATTTGACCCCCAAACACCCTCAATAGCCAAGGGGACTTCATACCCCAACTAGTACTCTGCCAGGAGGAGCATTTGCAGAGTGGTAGAGAAAGGATGCCCTTGATGATTGCACAGGTAGTGCCTGTATGATTCAATACATGCCATTGCCAGGGATACACTGTGAATACCGAGTGTTTGTAACAAAGTGTAAAAACACATATAAAGACAAAAGGTTTCAGTGTAGCTATTTTATAATATTCTAATTTATTTTAGCACTACTTACAGATAACTTGCTGTTTTAACAAGTCAAACCATCCCTCTAAAAATAAATACACAGCAAACTTTTCCAGTTATCATTATTTACTTTTTGACTTTTTAAATATAAGTTAACAGTCTGTGTTAAATTCTTCCAGTAAGTGCATTGACAGCAAACAAACAAACAAGCTTTATTCGGTTAAAAATACAACCATAAAGGAATCCTAAAAGTAATAAACATCTTCACATCACAGGGTATACAATAAAATGCATTAAAATAAAAGAAAGGATAAAAATCTCAGCAACAAAAAACAAAAGACCATGTTCATAAAGTGCTACGTACATAATATCCAATTCAAAGCAGGGCTATGACCCTGGTAACTTTGCTAATCTTCACAGAATATACAGTAAAGTGCATTAAGTTTAGAATTTCATCAGTATGTCCGAAAAGGCATAATACATAAGGTGCCACATGCAAAATATATAATTTAAAAACAGAACTACAACCCTGGACATCATTTATCGATATGTGATCCATTTTCTTCATATACAAGGGCCTCAAAATGTGAATTATTGTATCTTATTTTGATTGCCTTCTGGATAGAAACCATCACTGCATTGCAAACTCTATCCTTTGCTAGGCCACAGATATACTCAAAGGCAGTTTTATATGTAAAGCGTCTCTCCTTTAAAAACAATGGTCGTAAGAGACTCTTCCTAATATCTCCATAAAAACCGCAGAATAAAATAAAATTCAAAGTTGTCTGGTCTGATTTTCCATCACAAGGGCACTTCAGAAGAATATGGTTCAACTTTCCTGTTGTTGGAGAAGTTATTAAAAAGTGGGCTAATCCCATTCTTAGTCCAGAAAGATAAAATCTGTGTTTTATGTTTGTGACCTGTAATAAGTAATATTGTATCCCTGTCCCAGGGTTCTATCACAGTATGCCTTGGTCAGCGGTTTCGAGTTTGCATCAACGTCCCTTAACCAATTCCGTGATTCTATGAGACTAATCTTCAAGTCTTTATTTGTCATACTCAAATATTTGGGAAGGATTGTTAAAATCATTATTTGTGACGCATTCATGTAAAAGATTTTTTATATACATCAGCCATGGGATTTTTTTCTCATGGTCGAGTGCAAGGCAATCCTTAATAACATTCTGGGTAAACTTTTACCCCTCCTTGCTCCATATTCCGTACCAGGCATTTAAACTTACTGTACTAATAAACTCATTAATATAAGAGGCTTCCAGCTCTTTATTCACGCTATATACGCGGGTAGAGTTGGGTACAGCTAACAGCCTTTGTAAAAAGATGATTTCTTGGGTCTGGAGGATTGCACAATTAGCCCTCCCAAAAGTGCTACGCCATAACAGGTTCCAGTGAGACACTTGCTCCTATATAGTGTCATGATTTCCCTGATAGGTTTATTACCCTTTTTTTTTTTTAAATCTGAAGATTGCCTCAGTTATCCTAATACATTTTAATTTACAATATTCAATGTGGGCTCCCCAATGTGCATTTGCTGTAAATGCTAATCCTAGGTTTACAAATGAATTTGTTGCTGCAATATGGACACTATTTACGTGGTGGATCCTAGTCTTTACTTTTCCTTGCCCACACACCATCGTAAATGTATTTTTCAAGTTAAGTACCAAATCCTTTTCATGCATGAATTCTGTGAATTTTGGGCTAGAGCCCATTCGCAGTTCTGCGAGCCAGGTTGCGAACTGTTTATAACTCACACTACATAAGCATTGAAAAACCATTTTGTGATTCAGTCCATCAGCTGGCATTTGTCCGAGGCATTTGTGAAAACATATCGGAGTTCTTTCTGTGATAGATACCCCTTTGACGCTGCCTCTTCCCACATCAGCAGGCAATGCACTCTCTTCCCACATTACCGTCATACCCCCAACAACCTTGGGCCTGGAAGTGTCCCTGTGCAGTTGGACAAAGAAGAATCTTAGTCATGTATAGATTTACATATAAAAAAAATTATTTAAAGAAAAGAACAAGAAATAAGACTGAAGGGAGTCCGGTGCTGTGGTCGTTGCCACGAAGTTGGGGTCACTGCCATTCAGGACTCAGGACACAGTTAGACATGTGGGATCGGCTTGTGTTAAAGAGGGTAAGTGTGACTATGTGTCGCCGGCCTTGCATATCGAAACATGCGTCACTGATCAAAGGGAGTGTGGTACTGTGGTCGGTGCCATGGACTTGGGGTCACTGCCATTCAGGACTCAGGACACAGTTACACATGTGGGATCGGCTTGTGTTAAAGAGGGTTAGTGGCACCAGAAGTATTGAGACTGTGATGATGCTTGGTGTGGAGGGGCCGCACTGAGAGCAATGTGTCTTGGCTACTGGACTGCATCATGTGGAATCAGGACTCTATCTGAATTGTGAGGCGCGCTGACCGTAGTGTAGGCCAGAGGTAGCAGTGAGCAAGGGCCCACAGCCACATGCATACGTTGGTTGCCCCATGAGCCTGCGTAGTGGAGGTTCAGTGGCACCACGTGTCGCCGGCCTTCCATATGCAAATACCCCTCACTAATCGAAGGGAGTGTGGTCCTGTACCTGTAGTCACTGTTACGAAGTTTGGGTCACTGACATTCAGGACTCAGGACACAGTTACACATGTGGGATTGGTTTGTGTTGAGCCGGGTTAGTGGCACCACGTGCTGTTGTCCTTGCATATGGAAGTATGCCTCACTGATGAGAGGGAGTCTTGTGCTGTGGTCACTGCCACAGACTTGGGGTGACTACCATTCAGGACTCAGGACACAGTTACACATGTGGGATCGGCTTGTGTTAAAGAGGGTTAGTGGAACTACGTGTCGCCGGCCTTGCATATGGAAATATGCCTCACTGATGAGAGGGAGTCTTGTGCTGTGGTCACTGCCACGGACTTGGGGTGACTGCTATTCAGGACTCAGGACACAGTTACACATGTGGGATCAGCTTGTGTTAAAGAGGGTTAGTGGGACTACATGTCACCGGCCTTGCATATGGAAATATGTCTAACTGATCAAAGAGTATGCTGCTGTGGTCGCTGCCACGGACTTGGGGTCACTGCCATTCAGGACTCAGAACACAGTTACACATGTGGGATCGGCTTGTGTTAAAGAGGGTTAGTGGGACTATGTGTCGCCGGCCTTGCATATCGAAATATGCCTCACTGATCGAAGGGAGTCTGGTGCTGTGGTCGCTGCCATGGACTTGGGGTCACTGCCATTCAGGACTCAGGACACAGTTACACATGTGGGATCGGCTTGTGTTGGACAGTGTTAGTTGGCACCACGTGTCCAAAATTCAAATTGTGAGGTCTGCTGCCCACAGTGTAGACTGCTGAGTGTTCATTTGTACTTGAAAATTAATTTGGTCATTGTACTAAAGCTATAACTGATATAAAAAATGTTCAAGAAGAAAGGATACTAAAAGGATATTATGTAGATTTGAGGTCTGTAATAGTTACTTGCCTAGTGGACTCAGTAGTTAATGAAGGAAGAAATAATTTTCATTGTGAGCCCTACTGAGTGCAGTGTAGGCATATGATGAAAAGATTAAATAAGTATAGAATACATTGACGAAGTGTAGTATTTTCTGAGTACAATCTTGTTAGAAATTAGCATTTAAAATTGGAATTGCGAGCTGTACTGCCTGTAGTGTAGACTGCTATTCCATGTTAGTTTGCATTTGAAGATTAATTTGGTCATTGTAGTAAAGCAATAACTGATATAAAAAAAAATCTTGAAGCGAGGATACTAAAAGGATAATATGTAGGGTGTAGGACTGTGATAGTTAGTTGCCTACTGGAGTCTGTAGTTGCATATGGAAATACCCCTCACTGATCAAAGGGAGTGTGATGCTGTGGTCACTGCCACAGACTTGGGGTGACTGCTATTCAGGATTCAGGACACAGTTACACATGTGGGATCTGCTTGTGTTAAAGAGGGTTAGTGGGACTATGTGTTGCTGGCCTTGCATATCGAAATATGCCGCACTGATCGAAGGGAGGGTGGTGCTGTGGTCGCTGCCACAAACTTGGGGTGACTGCCATTCAGGACTCAGGACACAGTTACACATGTGAGATCGACTTGTGTTGAACAGAGTTATTGGCACCACGTGTCGTCGCCATTGCATATGGAAATACGCCTCACTGATCGAAGGGAGTCTGGTGCTGTGGTCGCTGCAATTCAGGACTCAGGACACAGTTACACATGTGGGATCGGCTTGTGTTGAACAGAGTTATTGGCACCACGTGTCGTCGCCGTTGCATATGGAAATATGCCTAACTAATCAGAGGGAGTATGCTGCTGTGGGCGCTGCCATGGACTTGGGCTCACTGCCATTCAGGACTCAGGACACAGTTCCACATGTGGGATTGTTCGGCTTGTGTTGAACAGAGTTATTGGCACCACGTGTCGCCGCCATTTCATATCGAAATATGCCTAACTAATCAGAGGGAATATGCTGTTGTGGCCGCTGCCATGGACTTGGGTCACTGCCGTTCAGGACTCAGGACACAGTTCCACATGTGGGATTGTTCGGCTTGTGTTGAACAGAGTTATTGGCACCACGTTACGCCGCCGTTGCATATGGAAATATGCCTCACTGATCGAAGGGAGTCTGGTGCTGTGGTTGTCTCACGGAGTTAGGGTCCCTACCATTCAGGACTTAGGACACAGTTCCACATGTGGGATCGGCTTGTGTTGAAGACGGTTAGTGGCACCATTTGTCGCTGGTCTTCCACAGTGTAGGACAGAGGTAGCGGTGAGCAAGGGCCCACAGCCACGTGCATACATTGGTGGCCCCACCGGCCTGCGCAGTGCAGGTTCAGTGGCACCACGTGTTGCCAGCCTTCCATATGCAAATACCCCTCACTGATCGAAGGGAGTCTGGTGCTGTGGTCACTGCAATTCAGGAATCAGGACACAATTACGCATGTGGGATTGGCTTGTGTTGAACAGGGTTAGTTGGCACCACGTGTCGTCGGTCTTCTACAGTGTAGGCCGGAGGCAGCGGTCAGCAAAGGCCCACAGGCAGGTGACATTGACTTGAGCTGCACAGATTGGGAGCATGTGGTCTTCTTAACCCATTATAGTGTCTTACACAATTTGCGCTGCTACCAATCATGAATTGTGAACCGTGTAACCCCAGTGTAGGGCGGAGGCAGCAGTCAGGATGGGCGCACACCTGGGTGGCGATTTATGGTGCAGTGAGTTAGTAGCACCTGAAGCACACAGCGTGTGCGCTAGGCCTGGGCTAAAATTCCGTTCCGCTCGCGGAAATTGCAATAATTTTACATTTGTGCGTTCCGCGGAGAGCGCGAAAATGTCAAAATTTCCGCAATCCGCATTTTACCAGAAATGTTTTGCTTGCTCGCGCTGTAAAATAATACATTCTCTCATGCGCGCGATGGCCTTACCTGAATCCCGTCGTTCGCCGACAAGTTTTCCCGATCCGGTTGCGTTCTCCACGAGATGTTGGATTGTTGGTAGCCATTTGCGCTGTCTCGTGACAGTTCGCGCCCGCAGTAACGTCATTTGTCGCGCGATCATGTCTTTCTTCTCGCGATCATGCACCGCGAGACAAGTGAAAACAAGATGGCCGCGCCCACGAGCAACCGCATGGGTAAGTTGGCGAGCTGCGACCACGCAGAAAATACCACGAACGGGCGGGAAAAAAACTTCCGCATCTTCGCGATATTTCCGCGTGTTTGCGGAGATTTTTAACATTTTCGCGATAATTTGCAAAAGTGAATTTCGCAAATTCCGCCCACCCCTAGTGTGCGCACCGTGCGATGATGGGTGGTCTGGGCGGGCCGCACTGGAAGCAAAGTGTCTTGCGAACTGGACTGCGACATCTGCAATCGCCACTGCATCTGTATTGTGAGCGCTGCTGTCCGCAGTGTAGATCGAAGTCAGTAGTCAGTACAGACATAAGTCTGCGATGCTGTGCCGCTGGGTTCATAGGGGGCCTGTGTCGAGGAGGCCCGCGGTTATGGCGGCAGCCACGGGCCAGGGTGAGGGCTGCCGCTGTGACAGGCTCGTTGGTCTTCCCTCAAGTGATACACGCCTAGGGCCTGGCCTTTTTATTCATACTGCCACGCTGAAGTGGTGTACGTTGGAGCAGCCCACTCCGCTTCTGCTTCTAGGGGGGACAACACAGCTACATGACCGAGATCTTCCCCACTGCCTGAGGTAACATGGTTGCGTCCACTGTGCACTACACTACAAGTATCAACGGTATATCTCCACATGGAGAGGTTTTTGCTTTGCATAGTGAGGTCTGTGCAGCACATCAGCGTTACACTTGGCATTGTGTGCTTTATTGTTGAAGGGTGACTTGCCTCCTTCATATATAGTTGGTTGCCACATCTCCCAACATTCAGCTATTGTGGGGATGAGGGGCATGGTGTTTTGGGAAGGTCCGTTGTCCTGTTTTGTGCTGCCTTGGTGGTAGTAGGGGGGATGGTGCGGGAGGGAGGTTCTTTTGGTGGTGGCGCTGGGTGTTGTGGTCTTGTTGCATGTCGGACTTGCATGATCAGTAGCTCTATCACGTGTTGGTCTTTAGATGTGGCTGTGAGTTGTGTCCAGTTCACGGAGTAGATAGTCGACCTCCTTACACCAGTTAAAGGTTGATATTAATTTGTTACTGCTAACTCGGCTTATCACCTGCTTTTTGGATCGCATTGCAGATTTGGCTGGTCATTGAAAATATGGGGAAGTGGTGTTTTCATGTTTTTTTTGCACAGGAACGCCTACTTCGCATTTCATTAGCGTTAGTTGTTGTTCTCGTTTGTGACGATTTTGTAGGCGTAAGGTATCGATGGAAGAGTGGTGAGATTTGCAGTTTTCACCAAGTTCAGAATGGGTTGATAATTAAAAAACACAGAAAAAAAGATAGGTTTAATGAACATTATAATTAGAAATTAGCATTTAAAAAACCTTTGAAATTCACTGAAAAAACTATAGGATTCAGGCACGTTATAGTTAGAAAATAGCATTTAAAAAACCTTAGAAATTCCCTGAAAAAAACATAGGTTTCAGGCACGTTATAGTTAGAAATTAGCATTTAAAAAACCTTAGAAATTCACTGAAAAAACCATAGGTTTCAGGCACGTTATAGTTAGAAATTAGCATTTAAAAAACCTTTGAAGTTCACCCAAAAAACCATTGGTTTCAGGGATGTTATGGTTAGTTGGACATTTCAATCATAGAAAACCATAGAAATTCCCCTGTCATAGTTAGTTGAGCTATAACTATAACTCGTGCCCCTGCAATGCACTGCTGATGACGTCACATATTACATCATTCATGACATGGTCAGTGACATTACTGATGACATCATCCAAGTCAAAATCTGATGCACCTTATCAGACCCTAATATAACACTTGATACACCCTCTCTAAAATACAGACTATAATATTCAAAACCATGAACACACCAATACCAGCTAGTACATATCCACTCACTAATTCCTAGGTCTACACACACATCCATTAATTCGCCCATACAGTCACTCATACATACAGTCAGCCATCAATACAGCATTATCATATCCAGTCACATATTTATACAGAAACTCGCCTCTCATTCATAGAGTTATTCACACACCTAGTCAGTAATGGAAATAATCAATCACACTTTCATTTACTCACCTGTACAGTTATGCGCATACCAAGTCACCTATTCAAACATATACTAACACATACTTACATATAGTCATTTATACAGTCCAACACTCCTATATACTGCCTTTCACATATGGAGCTACTCACACATGTACCACTGAGGCATCCAATTACTCACCAAGACACTCATACACACACTCACCAAGCCCTTCCCAGATACAGACTTGAACACCTATACCCAGTGAATTATCCACTCACACATCTATGCATAGAGTCACACCCCCCACCCACCTACTCAGACACTCACGCACCCATACAGGTACTCAGACAAGCAATCAATAGCTCATATAGATCCTCATTTAGTTGCTAACGAAACCATGGAACTGCTTACACACCAACTGACAACCTAAACTGTGTGAATGTCTGTATCAGTCGCTAACACATGTATTAAGCAAGACACAATTAATCACTCACTTATACAGTCAGTCACACACCTACTTAATCATCCATCCTGACTCTTATACACCCATTCATTCTTCAATACACCTTGGCATATATATATAAAACATATTTACATTTTATAGAAACACACATTCACTGGATGATGTCATCAGTGATGTCATCAGTGATGTCATTTGAGATGTCTTTAGAGATGTCATCAGTGATGTCACTAACTATAACACTCCTGAAGCCTATGTTTTTTTCTGTGACCGCAATCCTCTGCTGAGGACGTCAGATATTACATCACTGTATTTAGACACTTATTTACCCATGTCTTCTTCCATTAATCTTTAGCTATACATATATTACAAATATTTATTTTTCATAAAGACACATATGTCATCAGTGATGTAATATCTGACGTCATCAGCAGAGGATTGCGGTCGCGTGAGTTATATTTGCCTGCACTAACTATAACGGGGAATTTCATTGGTTTTTTACGAGTGAAATGTCCAGCTAACTATAACATGTGTGAAACCTATGGTTTTTTAAGTGAATTTGCAAGGTTTTTTAAATGCTAATTCGTAACTATAACGTGTGTGAAACCTATGGTTTTTCAGTGAATTTGTACGTTTTTTTAAATGCTAAGTGATGTATTTATATATTTAGTTTTTTCCAGGTTTTTCACCGCTGTGGGCACTCGGTGCGCTACGCGCACCGAGCACTCACGGTTTGCCGTGCGCGCAACGTGCGCGTACCTCGCGATTTAAAAAAAAAAACAAAATTGTTTTTTTCACCCTTGGGGTCCTTCTGTGACCCCCTGACCAAGGCTAGGGGGTCAGGAACTGTCCACTCTGCCCCCATTTCACGTTCTCTACCTATTTTTTTCACCCCCTCAGACTGCGAGAGACAAAATGGCGGCCGACACTTCCTGGTTTCGACCGATTCGAATGTTTACCGACATCTAACAACCAATCAGAATTGCGCTCGTGCACGGCAGGGTGCGCACACTGTGCGCGCGTATAGATATTGATATGCTTTTAAATGCTATTTTCTCAAGAAATACTGAACAGATTTACACCAGACCTGCAAAAGGCACTTCCTTAACCTTATGGCTACCTATCTGCCAAATTTCACGTAATTCTGTTCAGCCGTTCGGGCTGTAGCTGCGACTAAAGGTCCTATGGAAAAATGCATGGGGAAAACGCGTTTTGGGACCCCCCTTTTTCTCGGCCCCCGCTTGATGAATCACCCCGAGACTTTCAGGGTAGGAGCTGAACGGAGCACCCCATTAGTTTTGAAAATTTCGCGAGGATTCATCAACCGGCGCCAAAGTTATTCAAAACAGAATTTTGAGATTTCCTATGGAAACTAGGTTGTAACTATAACTATCTACTGGCGACCGCACCGTACGGTAAGCGTACGGTGGCGTGCGCGAGCGCGATTCTGATTGGCTCTTAGATCTTAGTAAACATTCGAATCGGCCGAAACCAGGAAGCGGCGGCCGCCATTTTCTGTGTTTCACTCTGAAAAAAAAAGAGTGAAAACAAGAAAAGGGGGCAATGAGGAGAGTTACAGACCCCCTTACATTTGTGAGGGGGTCAAAGAAGGACTGTAAAGTACAAAACAAACATTTATTGATTTTTTTTAAAAATCACGGGGTACGCGTACGGTAAGCTTACGGTAAGCGTACGGAAGAAACATGGCGTGCGCGAAGGAGATTCTGATTGGCCCATAGATCTTAGTAAACATTCGAATCGGCCGAAACCAGGAAGCGGCGGCCGCCATTTTGTGTGTTTCACTCAGAAAAAAAACAGAGAAAACAAGGAAAGGGGGCAATGAGGAGAGTTACAGACCCCCTAACATTTGTAAGAAAAGGACAGAAAAGTACAAAAAAAACATTTATTGATTTTAAAAAAAATCACGGGGTACGCGTACCGTAAGCTTACGGTAAGCGTACGGTAAAAAAAATAAAAAAAAATAAATGAAAAGCAGATTTAAGAGTTTAGAAATTAGGGAGCTCTAAAAAGAGCTGTTGTGTTTATGAAGTCATTTTTTTAGTGGTACCTACAAGTAAGTACCGATGCAGAGTCTAAGGTTCAAGAGGAAGACTCTGTTCCCTTAATCATTGAAGTGCACACCATCTCCTCTATAAATGTCTTGCATGTCATAACGCAAGTTGTTGTGGTAAATGGCACCCATACCATAGTCACGGAGGAAAGCAGAAACAGATTTGTTGACGTGCTTTCTTGCTTTGTCAATCTGCGGACAGAAATGATTGGACCAGTTCCATTTTTGCCTTTGGCATATGTTGGAAAACACAAAGGCAGTTTTAGGGAAAAGTGTAAACAGTTGTGCAAAGGTGTCCTTCATAAGCATTTCCAGACCTACCCCAGTCAAAGTGCCTAGGTCATTGCCACCACAGTGCACTATTATGAGGTCAGGGTGTTGGATTTGAATGAAGGATTTCACCAATGGCATCAATTAGTGCCACTTTAACCCTCTCTGACCAATCCATTTAATGTCTACATTTGGCAAAGCAAGGTCTCTCACCATACCTGTTTTCTCTGCAAACTTTTCACTCCAGAAGACATAGCTGTGCCCTACAATCCACACTGTGAACATCTTCAAAGGAGAACTGGATGCACTCAGGAGGTGTCTTTCAGTAGAATGGCAATATGAAAAGAAAGACAGTTTGGAAATGGAGGCATACATATTTTTTTCAAAACAAAAAGAACTGATTGGCTGTTTCATACCATTCTAGAATAAAAACTAGGCTGTATGTGTAAATTAATAGAAGCATGTTTTGTATTGGTACAAAAAAATGTGTAACCAAAGAACAGTACTATGGATTTGCTGTAAGGTTTGAAAAGTCAAGCACTCTTGCTCTGTGGAATTGAAACATTGTGTGTCGAACTTCTGACCTAACTCTACACAGCAGTGTTCCATGAGCTGTTGCTATGGTAGCAGGCAGAAGTCAAGTTGGGGGAAGGGTACTAGGCAGAAGTCAAGTTGGGGGAAGGGTACTTTTGGAAAAGGGTTGGTTTTCAACCAATAGAAATGTGTGATTACATTTGAAAAAAAGGGGGAAGCACTGAGATTTGAAACTTACATGTATATGTGTGGAAAAATAGAGCGAAAGTTTGCCATTATCTGGTTCTGCTGAGAGGAGAGAGGTGAACACAACAGAGATCCTGGCTCTGATAATCTGCTGTTTGAGTGTCACATTTCTTTCACAACTAACTAATTTTAAAGGTGAGTTTACAGTTTGAGAGGGGATGTATGTGGTAACTTAAGAAATGAATAATAGAAATGGGAATTGTTTTTGTTGTAGTTACACATGGTGGTTTCATAATGTGTCAGTCTGTAAAAGTGATTTACACTTGCCCCGAAAAAAAAAAGAGCAGTAAGTGTGCTTTCAAATTGGCAAAGAAATTTCGTTTTGGGACTAATGTGAAAACATGACTCTGTGTGCATAGTAGAATTATAGGCAGAGATTTATTGCGTCTTGCTCTGGTGATTTCACAGTTGCATTAGATGGAAAGGGGGAGCGAATTTTTGGGGGAAGAAGCAGAGTCTTAGCACACACCCATGTGCTTGCCATGTATAGTCATGCACAGTATTTAGAAGCGAGTGGGGTTTTCAGGTTTAAGTCTGTAATGCAAATACATTCAGCATCACTAAGGCTGGTTGCCCTTGCTGGAGTGTAGGCAGTCACAGAGAATACACATGGTGGTGGTCTGAAAAAACAGCTTGGACATGTGCATTTAAATAAATCAAAAAAAGTGGTTTTATAATGTGTCAGTCTGTAAAAGTGATTTCCAATTGTAAAAAGTGATTTTCACTTGGCCCGAAAAAAAAAGAGCAGTAAGTGTGCTTTCAAAATGGCAAAGAAATTTCGTTTTGGGACTAATGTGAAAAAATGACTCTGTGTGCATAGAGGAATTATAGGCAGAGATTTATTGCGTCTTGCTCTGGTGATTTCACAGTTGCATTAGATGGAAAGGGGGAGCAAATTTTTGGGGGAAGAAGCAGAGTCTTAGCACACACCCATGTGCTTGCCATGTATAGTCATGCACAGTATTTAGAAGCGAGTGGGGTTTTCAGGTTTAAGTCTGTAATGCAAATACATTCAGCATCACTAAGGCTGGTTGCCCTTGCTGGAGTGTAGGCAGTCACCGCGAATACACATGGTGGTGGTCTGAAAAAAACAGCTTGGACAAGTGCAATTAAATAAATTAAAAAAAAAGGTTTCATAATGTGTCAGTCTGTAAAAGTGATTTTCACTTGCCCCGAAAAAAAAAAGAGCAGTAAGTGTGCTTTAAAAATGGCAAAGAAATTTCGTTTTGGGACTAATGTGAAAACATGACTCTGTGTGCATAGAGGAATTATAGGCAGAGATTTATTGCGTCTTGCTCTGGTGATTTCACAGTTGCATTAGATGGAAAGGGGGAGCGAATTTTTGGGGGAAGAAGCAGAGTCTTAGCACACACTCATGTGCTTGCCATGTATAGTCACGCACAGTATTTAGAAGCGAGTGGGGTTTTCAGGTTTAAGTCTGTAATGCAAATACATTCAGCATCACTAAGGCTGGTTGCCCTTGCTGGAGTGTAGGCAGTCACAGAGAATACACATGGTGGTGGTCTGAAAAAACAGCTTGGACATGTGCATTTAAATAAATCAAAAAAAGTGGTTTCATAATGTGTCAGTCTGTAAAAGTGATTTCCAATTGTAAAAAGTGATTTTCACTTGGCCCGAAAAAAAAAGAGCAGTAAGTGTGCTTTCAAAATGGCAAAGAAATTTCGTTTTGGGACTAATGTGAAAACATGACTCTGTGTGCATAGAGGAATTATAGGCAGAGATTTATTGCGTCTTGCTCTGGTGATTTCACAGTTGCATTAGATGGAAAGGGGGAGCGAATGTTTGGGGGAAGAAGCAGAGTCTTAGCACACACCCATGTGCTTGCCATGTATAGTCATGCACAGTATTTAGAAGCGAGTGGGGTTTTCAGGTTTAAGTCTGTAATGCAAATACATTCAGCATCACTAAGGCTGGTTGCCCTTGCTGGAGTGTAGGCAGTCACCGCGAATACACATGGTGGTGGTCTGAAAAAACAGCTTGGACATGTGCAATTAAATAAATTAAAAAAAAAGGTTTCATAATGTGTCAGTCTGTAAAAGTGATTTTCACTTGCCCCGAAAAAAAAAAGAGCAGTAAGTGTGCTTTAAAAATGGCAAAGAAATTTCGTTTTGGGACTAATGTGAAAACATGACTCTGTGTGCATAGAGGAATTATAGGCAGAGATTTATTGCGTCTTGCTCTGGTGATTTCACAGTTGCATTAGATGGAAAGGGGGAGCGAATTTTTGGGGGAAGAAGCAGAGTCTTAGCACACACCCATGTGCTTGCCATGTATAGTCATGCACAGTATTTAGAAGCGAGTGGGGTTTTCAGGTTTAAGTCTGTAATGCAAATACATTCAGCATCACTAAGGCTGGTTGCCCTTGCTGGAGTGTAGGCAGTCACAGAGAATACACATGGTGGTGGTCTGAAAAAACAGCTTGGACATGTGCATTTAAATAAATCAAAAAAAGTGGTTTCATAATGTGTCAGTCTGTAAAAGTGATTTCCAATTGTAAAAAGTGATTTTCACTTGGCCCGAAAAAAAAAGAGCAGTAAGTGTGCTTTAAAAATGGCAAAGAAATTTCGTTTTGGGACTAATGTGAAAACATGACTCTGTGTGCATAGAGGAATTATAGGCAGAGATTTATTGCGTCTTGCTCTGGTGATTTCACAGTTGCATTAGATGGAAAGGGGGAGCGAATTTTTGGGGGAAGAAGCAGAGTCTTAGCACACACCCATGTGCTTGCCATGTATAGTCATGCACAGTATTTAGAAGCGAGTGGGGTTTTCAGGTTTAAGTCTGTAATGCAAATACATTCAGCATCACTAAGGCTGGTTGCCCTTGCTGGAGTGTAGGCAGTCACAGAGAATACACATGGTGGTGGTCTGAAAAAACAGCTTGGACATGTGCAATTAAATAAATCAAAAAAAGTGGTTTTATAATGTGTCAGTCTGTAAAAGTGATTTCCAATTGTAAAAAGTGATTTTCACTTGGCCCGAAAAAAAAAGAGCAGTAAGTGTGCTTGCAAAATGGCAAAGAAATTTCGTTTTGGGACTAGTGTGAAAAAATGACTCTGTGTGTATAGAGGAATTATAGGCAGAGATTTATTGCGTCTTGCTCTGGTGATTTCACAGTTGCATTAGATGGAAAGGGGGAGCGAATTTTTGGGGGAAGAAGCAGAGTCTTAGCACACACCCATGTGCTTGCCATGTATAGTCATGCACAGTATTTACAAGCGAGTGGGGTTTTCAGGTTTAAGTCTGTAATGCAAATACATTCAGCATCACTAAGGCTGGTTGCCCTTGCTGGAGTGTAGGCAGTCACCGCGAATACACATGGTGGTGGTCTGAAAAAAACAGCTTGGACAAGTGCAATTAAATAAATTTAAAAAAAAGGTTTCATAATGTGTCAGTCTGTAAAAGTGATTTTCACTTGCCCCGGAAAAAAAAAGAGCAGTAAGTGTGCTTTAAAAATGGCAAAGAAATTTCGTTTTGGGACTAATGTGAAAACATGACTCTGTGTGCATAGAGGAATTATAGGCAGAGATTTATTGCGTTTTGCTCTGGTGATTTCACAGTTGCATTAGATGGAAAGGGGGAGTGAATTTTTGGGGGAAGAAGCAGAGTCTTAGCACATACCCATGTGCTTGCCGTGTATAGTCATGCACAGTATTTAGAAGCGAGTGGGGTTTTCAGGTTTCAGTCTGTAATGCAAATACATTGAGCTTCACTAAGGCTGGTTGCCCTTGCTGGAGTGTAGCACTCTGGACATGGGCTTTTTAAAAAATCTGAAAAGTGGTTTCATTATGTGACAGTTTGTAAAAGAGATTTTCACTTGCCCAAAAAAAAGAGCAGTTTGTGTGCATTCAAATTGGCAAAGAAATTTTGTTTTGTGAGTATTGTGAAAAGAAATGTAGTAATATATTTAAATACAATAAAGGATTTTCTTTTAGTTTTTTTCAGGTATTGCTGAAGAACAGTGAACAAAATTTAAGATGCCTACAAAATCTCGAGTTCAAAAAACGCTAAAAAAAAACCTATATTTGAAGACAACTGGAGGACCAAAGTTAGTAGAAGATGCTCATGTTGGGAAAAAGAAAAAATCTTCTGGTAAGCAGAAAAAAGAATTTCTTAAAAAAATATTCAAAACAAAGAAAAATGTACAAAATGTCTGTCCAGGGAAGAATGTAACAAAACGAAGAGAACAGCAAAAAATTGAGAATTTAGTTAATGCAAATATACCTTCTGCAACTGAAAAGTTTTACATAAACAGAAAAACAGTGTTTGAAGAGATACGTAGAAAAATGTTTCAGAGAAGAGTTATGTCCAATTTGATAAAGGATGTGAAGAAATATAAGCAAAAGGTAAAATATTACAAGAGAAAAAAAGAAATTGAAGCCATTGCAGCAAAAGCATTAGAATTAAAAAGGAAACTATTCATATTAATTTTGAATAGGATGCGTACATTAGATAAAATGGTTAATGTAAAGAAATCACAAAGCAAAAGCAAAAGAGTAGTGAACAGAACAAACTTTTGTAAAGTGTTTTTAGGAAAGTGGATGCATGGTTCAAGTAGTGAACCTTTTTTTAATGAAGAGAGCTATTTTCAAAGTAATAGTTTGCTGCATGCAGTTGACACCAGAGGTCGTTCATACGAAGTAAAAAATGGTTGCATAATGGAGAAGGAGATAATGGTTCCAAGAGATGAGGTACAAGTGATGGCAGATGAGGCAATGGGGAGATGTCCTAAAGCCTCAGTGTACACTTGGAATTGTAGTAGTATTTGCACTGTGCGTCAGGAATCTATTGACAGATTTCGAGAGTTTCTAAGAGAATATAGTAAAAAAAGTGTAAAACAGAAGATTAAGGTGCTTCAAAGTCTGGATCCATGCAGAGTGAGAGAGAATACTGGTTTGCAGGGTCATTCTCTGGCTTGTCTATCTAGAAAAGTGTGCAATAGTGTTTTCCATCATTTTAGGATGCTGGCTGTTCATCATACTGAAATGAGAAAGTTTGTGAGACGGTTGTATTTTGATAAAAGTCCAGCAATAAAGTTAAATGAATTGAATAGGGCTCTGTTCCGAGGAACGGTATCAGATGTAGAGAAGGTTGTTGATGAAATTCAGTTTTGTTACTTTGGTCCTGAACAAAACAGTGCAGAGAAGGACACAGTAAATGAGGAAGAAGTGGAAGAGAATGTAGAACCTTCTGTAAGTAAGACATTTAATGATCACATAACAAAATTTTCAATAGTCTCTAATGAAAGACCAAATGTTACTTGTATTTGTTGCCGCAGAACTCATTATAGAAAACAAACTAGGAATGTTGATCTCTACAGAAAGAGTGAAAATGAAGATAATTATAAGTGGATGGATTTTGCCACATATATATTTCTTGAAAATTGTTTTGAATTGGGTGAAGATCAGCGTATTTGTAAATACTGTTACAACAAGTTAGAGGAAAATAGAATGCCGACCAGAGCTGTACATAATAATTTAGAATTGGATGCTATTCCTGCTGAACTTTCTGAATTAAATACATATGAGTCTATACTCATTCAATGTGTTCATCCGTTCCAGACCATAGTACGTATGGAGCCCAAAACTGGTAAATTACCTCCTTCAGATTTACTGAGAGGTTTAAAAGGTAGAGTGGTGTATTTGCCCTTGGATTTGAAAAAAAATATGGAAACTATTGATGCGGATACTTTGGAAACTGAACCATTAATTATTCTGGTTAATGGTGTACCTACAAAGAATAAGAAGATTTGGCAGGAGCTGGTAGATGTGCGGAAAGTACAAAGAGCAAATTTGTATTTGAAAAAAAATAACAAATGGTATGAATCAATTTATATAGAAGAAGAAGAAGAAGACGAAGATTTTCAAGAAGACACAGAAACACCAACTGGACAAATTGAAAAAGTGGACAAGACAAAGGAAGAAGAAATTTATTAACATTTTAGCATACATCCTCTTCATTCGAAAGAAGTTATGGGAGACAATATTGATCTCTTTCAGATGAAGAAAGCAAAAGGAACTCCCATGAGTGTATGGGAGGAGAGCTTGGAAGCTCGATGTTTTCCCCAGCTGTTTCCTACGGGAAAAGGAGGACGATACGATGAACGTCCAGAACAGATTCCAGCTTCAGAGTATCAGACTACAAGACTATATGCTGAAGATCCCAGATTTCGACAAAGTATTCCTTATTTGTTTCATCTTTTATTTGAAAGCGACTTGTCTGCACTGTCTTATGCAGTAAATCACATTTTAAAAAGTGGAGTACATTTACAAAATGTGTCTGCTAAGGATTTTATGGAGAAAGTGCAGCACCGAGATGATCATTTGGAAACACAACTGATCAATCTGATGGCTTGTCAGCGTGGGACAAATGAATATTGGTACCGACGCCATGGTGAACTAAAATGCATGTTACGCAATTTAGGAACACCAACATGGTTCCTTACCCTAAGCTGTGCCGAGTACGCTTGGGATGATTTACTGGATTTTCTACGAGAGGCCAATTCAAACATTAAAAACATCGAATACAAGACAGCAGGAGAACTGTGCTCATTGGATCCGGTTAATGTTTGCAGATATTTCAATCATAGATTTGAGGCTATGATGTCCTTCATCTGCAATAAAAAAAATCCACCCCTTGGAGAAGTAGTGGATTTCTTTTGGAGAAAAGAGTACCAGGCAAGAGGTGCTCCTCATATTCATATGCTGTTGTGGATCAAGGATGCCCCAAAGTTTGGAACAGATACTGATGAAGCAGTGTTATCTTACATTGAAGAATATGCAACATGTGGTATACCAAAAAGCACAGAAGAGAACAAGTTAAAGGAGCAAGTTTTACGTTTCCAAAGTCATCGGTGTGGAAAATACTGTCGACGGAAATACAAGAGCAAAGAAAAATACTACACTAAATGTCGATTTGGATTTCCTAGACCTGTTCTTTCAAATGGAAGAGTAAACAGTTTTATGTCAGCTGTGAGACATACTATCACAAGAAAATCACCTAAGAATACCTACAACCTTAAAAGAAAAGAAGAATCAAAAAATATAAATGACTACAACCCAGTCATTTTATCCATGTGGAACGCTAACATGGATATACAGTATGTAGCTGACAATTCCATTGCTGTTGCACGATATGTAACGTCTTACATTACGAAATCAGAAAAAACAGAATTGAAGGAAATGTGGGAAGAGATTTCTCACGAGAAGACTGTCAGTAAGAAGCTGTACAGTTTCAGTTTGAAGATGTTATCGCATCGAGAAATTGGATCCTACGAATGTTCAGATAGGTTATCTTCTGCAAGTCTCTACTCGAAGTCAAGAAGAATAATTTGGGCAAGTTTAGGCCTTGCAGCAATGAGAAATCGGGTACTGAAATCTGTTGGAGAAATTGAATATTTGGCCGAGAATGACCCAGAAAGTACAGATATATTGAAAACAAACATGTTGGACACATATTATCCCAAGAGAAGTCATCATCTGGAGAACATGTGTCTCTATGAAGTGTTGCAGAACTACATTTATTCACGGAAAGCTGCAGAAGACATTAATAATGGAAAATATAAAGTTGTTGGTGAAGAAGGATGTTTGGTGAAGCAAACCAAAGGAAGTTTGATAAATCACCGGAAGCTGAGTTGCGACACTACCGACAAGAAAGAATGTTACTACTTGGCTCTTTTACAGTTGTTTAAACCATGGCGTACAGAGGATGAACTACTGGGAGAATTTCAAAGCTATGAGGATTCATTTAATGCTTGCAAAGACAGCATACAATGCAATACATTCACAACTTATCTGCAAATGTTAAATGAAGAAATTGAACAGGAAACTACAATTGCAGCAGAAATAGCTAGAGACAGTTCTCAGGACAGCCAAAGTTCAGGAACACACAGTCAAGATCCCCTAGGACAACCAATCGTTGAAAATGAAGCATCAATAGCCATGAATGAAGTGGAAACAGCTATGAATCAAGCTCAAGAAGAATTTATAGACTTAGAAAATTTGGAAAGACAACTGAATCAAGAGCAGCAACAAATTTATGAAGAGATCAAAAACAAAATTGATCACGGATTTCTACATGTAAAAAAAGAGTGCTCATGCACATCATTTCATCCAATCAGGATGTATGTAAGCGGACAAGCTGGCACTGGAAAAAGTTTCCTAATTAAAGTCATCAGAAGCTACCTAAAGCAAAAAACGGATTCTACTTTGTCTTGTGTGGTTACTGCTCCAACTGGGTTAGCAGCATATAACATAAAAGGAATCACCTTACATCGTTTGCTAATGTTACCAGTGGAGCATGAGAACAAAATACAATTCAACAAGCTAACTGGAGAAGCATCCTTGGAAGTTTCACGAGTATTGAAGAAGATGCAAGTTCTCATTATTGATGAGGTGAGCATGGTATCAAACTTAATGCTTGCCTTTGTGCATTTAAGAATGCAGCAAATTTTGAAGACAGACTATGACGTGTTATTTGGTGGAAAACACGTCATAGTTTTTGGAGATCTTTTGCAACTTACTCCAGTTAAAGGACAACCAGTGTTTAATACTGTGACACATGAAGACACGAAGAAGTCATTGGGAAGTATCGGTAATACAAATATTTGGTCCTTCTTTGAGTACAAGGAACTTACAACTAATATGAGGCAAGCAAACGATGAAGAATATGGAAGTATTCTGAAAGATATCAGGATTGGACTACTCACAGAAGCTGGCAAAAAAGCATTACAGAGTCGGCTGCTACATAATTTATTTCCAAAGGAAGAAATAGTTGCAGAGAAGATATACAAGAACATTGCAGAAAACAAAAGTGTCATCTGCTTAATGCCTACTCTACGTGAATGCTCAATATTCAATGAGGAGCTTTTGAAATTGGAAAAGGAAGAGATCAGGAAATTGGAAGCAGTGGACAAAATTGAGGATGGAAGAATTACTGTCACAGTAACAGGCAAACTGAAAAATAAATTGGACTCACTAGAGAAGAACATCTCCAAAACAGCTGGATTAGAAAAAAATCTATATGTTTGCATGAACTGTAGAGTGTTTTTAAGGAGAAATTTGGATGTTGAGAAAGGTTTAGTTAATGGAGCGATGGGAAGAGTTGTGGGTTTTATTAATTATCAGAAAAAAGAAGGAATTGAATGTTTAAAAATAAAATTTGATCAGATAGATGAAGTTAAAGATATTTGTCGTTGTACAGTTCGTTTTATGCTTGTGAAAGACTTATATGTACGTAGGAAGCAGTTTCCGTTTTCTCTAGCATATGCTGTAACTATTCACAAGTCTCAAGGATTGACTGTAGATTGTGCATTTGTGAACATTGGTTCAACTGTGTTCAAAGAAGGTATGGCATATGTTGCTTTGTCACGAGTCAAAACATTATCAGGTTTATTCATGATAGACTTTGAAGAATCAAAAGTTAGTGCTGATACAAATTGTGTAAAGGAGTATAATAGATTAAGAAGAAGCTATGCTCCTCATTTAGGTCAGTATCCTGTGTTGGAGAAACGTGTAGTTTCTCGTAAAAGAAAAAATGAGAATATCTGTAGTGAAGATGTAGAGAAGAGGAAAAAAAAGAGGAGTGATGTAATTGCAAGCAAAAAGAAAAAGGAAAATGAAGAACAGGTTGTAGGATGTCATTTTGAAAATAGCTCTGGTGTCAACTGCTACGCAAATGTAGTGCTGAATGTTGCATTTTATCTGGAAAGTTTGCAAGAGCAGATAATAGTAAATCAGGGAAAAAGATTCTGTTCAGAGCTGAGTCTCCTTTTTCAAAAGTTGAGTAAAGATAAAACTCAAATAGAAAGTGCTACTGACATTAGAAAACTTTTAGATGTATGTTCAGGACGAACACAGTTTTCTCAAAATGAACAGCAAGATGCACATGAATTTTTGATGTATTTTCTTCAGGTAGTGGAAGAAGAAGGAGTTCCCATTGACATTTTTTTTGGTCTCTCTTATAAATGGGAACATAGTTGTGATAATTGTTATAATATATGTGGCTCTATTGTTGATAATGAAAGGTTTATTTATTTGACATTGCCAGAGAGTAAAACAGTCACTTTTGCAAAATTAGTTAAAGATGCTAATCATAGCATGAAATGTGGTGAGTGTAATTCTGACATGTTTTCAACATTAATTTTAAAGGAATACGGACAGTATGTAATTTTAATGATGCAACGATGTAGAGCTGATGGTTCAAAATTGGATACTTTAATAAAGAAGTTTACAGGACAGCAATTATCAATTTCAGGAAAAACTTTTGTAACTGTTGCAATAATTTTCCATGATGGACCTACTGTTACTTCTGGACATTACACAGTTTATCTAAAATGTGAAAAAGGCTGGACACTGTGTAATGATTCCCAATTGATTTTCAAACAACGTTTGCCTTTTGATTTAGCAAATTCCTATCTAATCTTCCTGAAACCTAAATTTTAGAGAGACTTGGCAAGATCTGGACAAAATAATTTTACCATTTTACTGGATTACCATTGCAATTTTGTAAAAAAAAGATTTTTAAAATTATCATTTGGCCTAATGGAAAGATAACCAATTGTAATGTGGACTTTTTTAATTTTTAATGCAATTTTGAAAAACCAATAATTTAGAGATTATCGGTAACTTCTGCACATTTTAAATTTTGGAATGTTATTGGACTGCCATTGGAAATTTTTTCAAAATGATTTAAAAAATTACTATTTGGCCATGTGGAAAAGTAACCAATTCTATTGTGGACTAAATAAATTATTCAAAAAATTTTCGTGAACCAAAATGTTACAGAGAATCGGTGAGATCTGGACAAATTAAACTTTAGAATTTTATTGGATTTCCGTTGGAAATTTATTCCAAAAAAAAAATTAAAATTACTATTTGGCCTAAAGGAAATGAAATCAGATGTATTTTGGAGTTATTTGAGATATAATATTGTGATTATAGTTCTGAAACAAACATATCAGACGGTATTTTAAAGAAATAAGTATTGGTATTAGATGATATTTTTTTACAATATTATGCATTTCTATAATGTTAAGTTTAATTAAAAAAAGAATCAGGGCTTTTTTAATACAATCTTTGTGATTGGTATTTTTTTTTGCCCGCTGTAAAATGATGAATGCAATTGCTTTCACAATTTATAGTGAAATGCAATATATTCTGAAAACAGCAAAAATAAGGCAAAAAGATTTTTTGGTAAAAAATGTAAATATGTGTACTGTATTATAAAATGTTTAAAAAATATTAATACTTTTTTCTTTTTTTCCAGATAGATATAGAAAATTTTCGAAAACTACAAACATTTTTAAAACTATTTTTAAAAAAAAGAAATGAATAAATATTTTTTCAGTGAGTATGGTAAGTCAATAATAATAATTGTAGTCTCTCAAGGACAATGTAATGTGATAAATGATTTTTAGTGTTTTTTTTTAAAAATAAAAAAAAAGTACGCGCACCGTACGCGTACGGTAAAAAAAAATAAAAAAAAGTTTTTAAAAACATATGTAAAAAAAAGATGAAAGATAAGGTTGGCTCTTAAAAGAACCGTTGTGTTCATGCAGGGACAGAGGAAAGGAAGCATGGGAAAATTATTCAAAGCGACAAATGTGCTGATCTATTTTGTTGTTCACTAGGGAAACACTGGTCTCCCTATGGCAAATTAGATCTTTACAAAATGTGCAATGAATATCAACCTTCCGAAATCGAGGGTTCATTTCCAGAGGGCCAGCAAAAGGAGGTTCTCCCCCCACAGATGAAGGGCTCACCTGACCTGCAGAAGAAGGAGTAAGCCCTGCAGGTGATGGTCCAGGCTGAGCTGCTGTGGATGTACTGGCTCGTCTTTCTGAAGAGTTACCTCCAAAAAGATGACCATGTGTCCTTCTGTGTACATCCTGGAGGTGTCTCTTCATGGTGTGATTCCCAAAGGAATACTTCCTGTTAGGATTACCTCTAGAAAGTACACGCTGACACAGCTTGCAAGTAACTAAGGGTGCATTCACCTTTTGCTGGCCTTCTGGAAAAGTAAAATAATCCCAAACATAAGAAGGCTTTTGTTTCCTCGATCTCTGCCTCAAGACAGTGCTGCTAGTGCTAGCCTCACTCTCAGAAGAGCTCTGCTGTTCTGCCATCGTATCCCAAAGACAAACCAGCTCCTTCTCCCAAGGGATCACAAGCAGAAATGAGGGGAATGGGTGTGGTGTAGGAGAGTTCTAGAACTGAAAGTAGTTTCAACCAATCAAAAGTTGTGTTTCAAGATCACATGACCTACCGTACGCTTACGGTATGCTTACGGTACGCTTACGGCAAAAAGTACGCGTGCGCGTAAAAAAGACACGCGCTTGCGCGCATGCGCATAACAGTCACTCCCCGGCACTTCCGCGTAACGTGCGCGTGTGGCGTAAGCGCGCACGCGTACCACGCGCAGTACGCGCGGCTACGCAAAGTGTGTAACTATACGCAAGCAGCGTAGATAGATTACGGACGTTGCGTAAACCGTACGCTTACCGTGAGCTTACGGTACACGTACCAAAAAAAATAAAAAAAAAAGTAAAAGATCTGGAAATAAATTTTACATGTTTATTTTAAAAAATATATTAAAAAAAAATATTTAAGGATTTTAAAAATTAAAGCATAGTCTTTATAAAAGGTAAGTAAATTAAATTAAAAATATGTTTGAAAAAATTGAAGAATAAAAAAAATAATTAGCATTTAAAAAACCTTGCAAATTCACTGAAAAAACCATGGGTTTCACACACGTTATAGTTAGGAATTAGCATTTAAAAAACCTTTGAAATTCAGTGAAAAAACCATAGGTTTCACACACGTTATAGTTAGGAATTAGCATTTAAAAAACCTTAGAAATTCAGTGAAAAAACCATAGGTTTCACACATGTTATAGTTAGCTGGACATTTTACTCGTAAAAAACCAATGAAATTGCCCCGTTATAGTTAGTTCAGCTAACTATAACTCGCGCGCCCGCAATGCACTGCTGATGACGTCACATATTACATCACTCATGACATGGTCAGTGACATCACTCATGACATCACTGATGACATCTCAAATGACATCACTGATGACATCACTGATGACATCATCCTTGTGATAGAGTGGCAGACCTCCTCTTCCCCTAATATAACCTTTGACACACACATTCAAAAATAGAAACTACAATGTTCAAAACAATGGACATACCAATACCAGTTAAAACAACCTTTTCAGTAATTCTAAGATCCACATACACATCCACTCATTCACCAACAGTCCAATTCAGTCACTCATACATGTACTCACTCATCATATGTACTCATACACCTATACATCCTGTTACACAATGCCACTCATCCATAGAGTTACTCACACACATAGTCACTCATGCTAACAAAGAATCAAACATACATTTACTTGCATATACAGTTATACACACACCACCACACTTACTTCTACGGAAACTTACACATACTTAGTCTTTTAAACAATCACTTATAGAAACACATACTTATTCATACAAGAACTCTTTCAATCTCTCACTCTCACATATACTCACATATATACACCAATAGTCACATATACTAGTTTAAAACATATGTAGTTACTCATAAAGACACTATTGAGACAGTCATTCACTCAATAACACATCCATGCACACACTCATCCACCCATACAGTCCTGCACACATGCTGTGTTCAACACATACAAACAGTGAGTCACTCATTCATACACCTATGCACTACGTAATACCCCCCACCGAACCATGCAGACACTCAGACTGATACTCAAAAAACCAACTAATAACCTATATAGACACCCATGTATCTACTCACCAACCCATGCAGCCACTTATACACAAAGTGAGAGACTGATACAGATATATACATATTTAAACATTACTCACTAAAACATGTATTCACTATGATACACTTAATCAGTCAGTTAAACAATCAATTTTTCAAAAACAAATCATCCATTTAGACACTTATATACCCATTTATTCTTCCATCGACCTTGAGATATACATATATAAAACATATTTAATTTTCAGAAAAACCCACATTCACTGGATGATGTCATCAGTGATGTCATCAGTGATGTCATTTGAGATGTCATCAGTGATGTCATGAGTGATGTCACTGACCATGTCATGAGTGATGTAATATGTGACGTCATCAGCAGTGCATTGCGGGCGCGCGAGTTATAGTTAGCTGAACTAACTATAACGGGGCAATTTCATTGGTTTTTTACGAGTAAAATGTCCAGCTAACTATAACATGTGTGAAACCTATGGTTTTTTCACTGAATTTCTAAGGTTTTTTAAATGCTAATTCCTAACTATAACGTGTGTGAAACCTATGGTTTTTTCACTGAATTTCAAAGGTTTTTTAAATGCTAATTCCTAACTATAACGTGTGTGAAACCCATGGTTTTTTCAGTGAATATATATATATATATAGTTAAGAATAGTAAATCTACTCTTACCTATTTGCAGTTACCTCCTCGATATTTTGATTTTAGATATTTTGGTGTTGATTTTGTGGCTACTCAATATTCTATTCTTAATTTTCCAGATATAATCTGCTTGGACTTGTCCAGTGCTGTTTAAATTGTACTCTGAAAACTATGACCTGAAAAAATCAATAGTGAGCTCCCAAGAGTGACTGTAATTGCATTTCAAGATGATTGTCTTTGATATACATTGAGTGCATTTTCATCTGTCTTTTTAATTGTACATAATCAGTATGCAAGAAGCAGCCTCAAGGCTCACATATAGCATCAGATGAAACACACAAAACCAACAGAGTTTTGCTACTGATTATCATGTGCTGTTTAATGAAGCCTTGTTAAAGTGTGTTATCTATCAGTCAAGAGCATCAATGCACATTTGAGGAAGCTGCTACGTACAGCTCCCTAATTTGGCACTATGGCCATATTCTATGAACATTTTGCATTGTGCACAAATGTATTATTATTATTATTGTATATTTCTTTAATCGGGTGCAAATACATCCATAAAAGATACAATCATACATTCGTACAATAACAGAAAAATACACCACGTAATATGTAAAAAAGCATTTTTATGCAGCTGAAACATCATAAAATGTTTAAAACAATACAAAATGATAAAACTCTGGGAGACAGGACTGTACACACCCACACGCTAAAAGAACTTGACCAATGCAGGCCGCACAATTTCAGCCAATTCAAGAGAGCCTAGATCTGTAAGCGGCCCGCAAAAAACGTATTACTGTAAAGGGGTTAGGTAACAACTGTAAGCGCAAGAGTGCCACTTTAGTCTGCCTAAAGTTCAAACTTTTTAGCAAGGGCTGGGGAAAACGTTTTCTGGGCAGTTACGTTTTTTTTACACAAGAGGGCAAAATGTAATGTGTCCTGAGGAGATCGAAGATCGCATCCCAGGGACCTCGCTGATCTGACGGAAGAAAAAAATCAGCCGGGAATTCAAAAAAATTATGAAGGTGATTGAATCTCAAATGTGTGATTAAGAATCTATTATGCACTGACGCCTGACTTGGCAGCGGCCCAGTCTCCCTAGTCTGCTTGTTCCCTTGATTCTGTGTCATCGTGCCCACTTTGTTTCTGTCCCTGCTCGTCCCCCCTCCTATTCCTGTAGATCGGTGGGGTCCTCCCGAGGGGAGCACATAATGTTGCTTAGACTTTTGCTGCCTTGTGGGTTTGTTTGCAGTTTTTCATTAAAAATGGAACCGCCATTTGGGGGTCTGGACAGTGTGGCCGCAAACGCTTCTTTCGACTTCTGGGACCTTTACCACTTGCCGCTTGTGTTCTATAACTGTGTTTTATGATCTCACTGTCTGCTAGCGGCCGGCCTGAAGGTTGTAGGCCCATATTTGTATATCTATTGCATTCTGTAATAAAGGTTTCAAAAAAAAAAAAAAAAAAAAGAATCTATTATGAGCACTAGTTAGGGCCAAGAGGTATGGTTCGATACCCGTAACCGATTCTAACATTACATAGGCCCTCACTACGAGGTCCATTAGGACAGCTATGGAAGCGGAAAACAACCGCCCGCCGGCACCGTGGGAAAACCGGCGTCCAAATTAGGATTAACCACCAAAATATTCCGACCGCGGAGGAACGAGGCCTAGAAAAACCGCCCGTAGTGGGCGGATATGGCCAAGATCCATCCGCGGCAGTTGGAATCGTGGCGGAAAAACACCAACCCGCCGCAAGTATAGCAGAGACACCGCACGGAAATTAGGATATCCCCGACGGTCCCGCGGTACGTACCGCTGTCTCCGACCACCGTGGTTGCACAATGGGATGAATGGAAGAGCCAGCAGAAGAGCTGAAGCACAGCGTCCGCGGTAGACGAACCATAAAAAATATGGTGGACGAAGCCAAAACACCACAAGAAGGCCAATAAGTGCACACAGAAATCTAGCCTTGCCCCCAAAATACACAAAACACACCCCAATGACACAACCACATGACAAAATGAAAAATACAAATCCCAGGACAACACACCTGTCAGCAACACCCCAATTGGACACATCCACATGGCTGAGTATAAAACCAGCCCCTTCCCTGACCACAGTCCCTAGCAAAACTCCAGGAGAGAAGGGACACATACCACGGCTGACAGCAGAGGCAAAGGACACAACATCACTAGCCATACCAAACACAGCACCACCAACACCTCCACACCAGCACAACTAACCCCCTGCACAACACACACCATACACAGTACAACCACAGCCACCACTCACACTCCTGCACCCACACTCACTTTGCACCCCACACACCATGGCCACACAGAAAATTGCCAACTTCACTGAGAGTGAGTTGAAGGTCATGGTAGATGAGATAGTCAGAGTGGAACCACAGCTTTTTGGTACCCTGGTCCAACAGACACCGTTAGCCACAAGGACACAAATGTGGGCAAGGATAGTCCAAAGGGTCAATGCAGTAGGGACCACCCCAAGATCAAAAAAGGAGATCATGAAGCGCTGGCATGATCTAAAGAGGGTGGTCAAGGAGAGGAGGAGCAAGAACCAAGAGCTGGATCAGAGGACTGGCGGTGGCCCTCCCATTCCACCAAAACCATTCACACAATGGGAGGAGAAGGTGCTTGCCATACTGCATCCAGAGAGTCTCACAGAAGTAGCTGGGTGAGTGGAGGCTGGTAAGTGCAAACAAATTACTTCCGCCACTCTGCTATGTACTGTCTTGCACAACTACAAAGCTACACCACCTAGGACACATACCATCCATCTGCACCACACACTCACAAAAACATGGCTCACAGATCCATCATTCACCCACTCCCATTCACCCCAAACGTAGCTACCAACATTACCATGGAGGCATGTGTACAGACAGACAGCACTACAACTCCCGCCAGGACCCCTGGCCCACAGTATCAGCAAGATGGATCCCTCCCCCACCCCACCCAGAAGCATGTGTCAGCTATTAAACAACGCACATCAAACTTACAGGTAGGTAGCCATCTTCCCTGGGAGGGTGCCTGGGTTGGGAGGCCTGCACCACTACTCCCACCATGCCCCCTGTCCCACACCTCAGCAGAATGGAGCCCTCCCCCACCCCACCCAGAAGCATGTGTCAGCCATTACACAACCCACATCAAACTCACATGCCATATTCCCTGGGAGGGTGTCTGGGGGTGGGTGTCCTGCACCACTACTCCCACCATGCCCCCAGTCCCACAGCCTAGCAAGATGGATCCCTCCCCCAGCAGTTGGAAGCCATTACACCACCCTCATCAAACTTACAGGTAGGTAGCCATCTTCACAGTGAGGGGGTGTGTGGGTGGTAGGCCTGCACTACTACTCCCAACATTCCCTCTGTCCCACATCTGAGCAGGATGGAGCACTCCCCCACCCAGAAGCCGTTGGAAGCCATTACAACACCCTCATCAAACTCACAGGTAGGTATCCCTCTTCCCTGGGAGGGTGTCTGGGGTGGGGGCCAGCACTAATACCCCACCATACCCCCTGTCCCACAACCTACCAAGATGGATCCCTCCCCCACCCCACCCAGAAGCATGTGTCAGCCATTACACAACCCACATCAAACTCACAGGTAGATAGCCATCTTCCCTGGGAGGGTGTCTGGGGGTGGGGGTCCTGCACCACTACTCCCACCATGCCCCCAGTCCCACAGCCTAGCAAGATGGATCCCTCCACCCAGCAGTTGGAAGCCAGTACACCACCCTCATCAAACTGACAGGTAGGTAGCCATCTTCACAGTGAGGGTGTGTGTGGGCGGTAGGCTAGGCCCGCACTACTACTCCCAAGATTCCCTCTGTCCCACACCTGAGGAGGATGGAGCACTCCCCCACCCAGAAGCAGTTGGAAGCCATTACACCACCCTCATCAAACTCACAGGTAGGTAGCCATCTTCACAATGAGGGTATTTGTGGCTTGGAGGCCTGCACCACTACTCCCAACATTCCCTCTGTCCCACACCTCAGCAGGATGGAGCACTCACCCACCCAGGAACAGTTGGAAGCCATTGCAATATACCAAACAAACTTTCAGGTAGGTAGCCATCTTCTCTGGGAGGGTGTTTGTGGGTGGGAGACCTGCACCACTACTCCCACCATGCCCCCGTCCCATACCTGAGCAGGATGGAGCCCTCCCGCACCCCACCCAGAAGGATGTCAGCCATTACACAACCCACATCAAACTCACGGGTAGGTAGCCTTCTTCCCTGGGAGGGTGTCTGGGGGTGGGGGGCCTGCACCACTACTCCCAACATTCCCTCTGTCCCACACCTGAGCAGGATGGAGCACTCCCCCACCCAGAAGCAGTTGGAAGCCATTACACCACCCTCATCAAACTCACAGGTAGGTAGCCATCTTACCTTGGAGGGTGTCTGGGGGTGGGGGTCCTGCACCACTACCCCCACCATACCCCCTGTCCCACAGCCTACCAAGTAGGATCCCTCCCCCCACCCCACCCAGAAGCATTTGTCAGCCATTACACAACCCGCATATGAACAGGCCCAGGGACGAACGGGCCAGTCAGACAAACTGTTGCACGAGCTCATCCTGCTGATGAGGTCCATCGACACCCGCATGGGACAAATCGTGGACCTCTTGGGCCAGCAAGTGGTGGTACTAAGGGACAGGCATGCGCCACAGACAACACCTCCACCTCCCTCTGGTGGGCCGCACAATGACAGTTCACCATCCTCCCCTGCGCCACAAAGAGGGGTTAGTCCTCAGACCCCACTGGCCCTGCAGCAGGGCCCCCCCTGCCAAACGACGAAGGGGGCCTCCTAAGAAGACCCTGGGAGTATCTGGAGTCCAAGCACCTGCCAGAGGCCAGTCACGGAGCCAGCCATGATGGCAACCCTCTCCACCAGTGCATTGACTTTTTGGACTGTCCTTCCCCACACTGCCTTGTGAATGGCATCTGTCTGTTGGACTGGGTCACCACAGCAATGTGGTGAGTACTCGACTATCTCATCTACCACAACTGTCAACTCACTGCTCCACCCCACCCCCCCATGGAAATGTACACCCCCTCGCATCTCACCATTGTAAATAAAATATCCTCACACACATGCTGTTGTGTCTGCTCCATCTTTATTGCAGGATGTACAGTCTTCAACATGATCACAATGTACCAGGAGCATGGGCTGTATGTAGGCAAGGAGAAGTCAAAGGCACCTAGGGAAACACAACAGAACAACTGTCACTGGTCTGGGTGTGGCATCACAGACATCACACAACGCCTACCATCAGGATAACCCAACATGCACATGTCACAATGGCCACCAGGTGTCAACATACACATCCTGTTGATGTTCCCAAATGACATGTCCCAGAAACATTTCCAACCACCACTGAGTCTACAACTGGCTGATGCTACAATTCTCACATGCCCGTTCACGACAACAGTAATATCATCAGACAATGGGTATGTTGCACATTGACACCCGCCGTCAAGTGAAGTAGCGGGTGATGAGCTGTTCACGCAGGTCAACACCTTCCTCCTTTCCACTGTCCTCATCACTGGACACGGCTTGGTTTGCAGGCTGGGGCCTTGGGTCCTCACCATCATCCAGGAGCAGGGAAATCTCTTTGCGAATGGCTAGGTTGTGGAGCATGCAGCATGCCGCAACAATCTGACATACCTTCCTGGGCGAGTGCGCCAGTGCACCTCCGGTCTTGTCCAGCCAGCGGAAACGTGACTTGAGCAGACCAAAAGTACGCTCCACCACACGACGTGTCCTCCCATGGGCCTCATTGTAGCGGACTTTAGCCGGGGACCTGGGATTCCGCAGTAGGCTCAGCAACCAGGGACGGTTGGGATATGCAGAGTCACCTAGATATGACAAACACAAATGGACATTGCAATGTCGCTGAGGTTCAGGGCAGCAGGTAACACACACACCACGCCATATGACTAAGCAAACTCACCCACAATCCATGCACGCTCGGGAAGAAGATTAGCCATCAGCTGGGGCACTATGCTGTTCCGCAGGATGTAGGAGTCATGGGCCAAGCCTGGGAATTTGGCACACACGTGCGAGATGGTCATATCTGCCAGGCACACCACCTGCACATTGATGGAGTGGTAATGCTTATGATTGCGGTAAATGTGCTCACTTGCCTGTGGAGGCACAAAACCGACATGGCTGCAATCAATGGCCCCAACAACATTTCGGTTGTGTCCAAGGGGATAGAAGTCTCCCTTCACAGCTGTCAATTCAGCACCCTGGGGGAAATGGATGTATCTGTCCTTGTATAGCATCATGGCGGACAGTACATCACGCAGCACCATGCTGAACATCGGTTGTGACATCCCACCAGCGCTGGCCACAGTCTCCTGGAACGATCCAGTGGCAAAAAAATGCAGGGCTGCCATCACCTTATAAGTAGGGGTGAAAGCTGTTGGATATGTCCTGCGGGGCTGCAGGTGGGGTTCCAACAGATCACAAAGGGTTTTCAGGGTGGCTCTGTCCAGGCAGAATTTCCATATGATCGCAACATCCTCCATGTCCTCCAGCACCGTCAAGTGACGAGTAATATGTGGCCTCCTCCTATTTGAGATGATAGTGGACACATGTCAATGCAATACATCATAAGATGTGCACAGCATATCACGTTCTGGATGACACAACGACAACAATGACTGACACCTATAGTGACTAACAGACCAGCTTACATGCAGTGACACCTTCAGCTACACAAAGGGCACACGTGTCAACTTACACAAGACAAGTACCTCAAACACCACCTTGGTCAATGTGAATGCACTTAGGGATATGGCCACTGTTCACATGGGCACCCCTGGGATTATAGCATCCAGCATATGTGTAACTAATCTAAATCACTGTCTCAAACCTAGCTGCTGTACCTGTCACACCTTAATGCGTCATTACAACCTGGTACACATCCACCATACAATGACCATAGTCGGCTCTGGAATGACGAATGTGTTCATGAGCAGACATGAGAGGCAATGCTAAATAGATCATCATTCATTGAGACAAGCATTGCTGTGATTGTCACTGGACCTCAACACATTGACATGTGTACATATTGTACAGTCCAGAACAACACTGCTCTGCCTACACCAACATCAAATCCATAAGTGACATGTGAGTGGGTACAGGCAAATTTACGTTACACACACACAAACATGACATGTGTAGCCATCAGTGGAGTAAATTGAGCATTGGCATCATGTGCACAACGATGTGCCATTGAAAATGTTGGCACTGTGCACTGTTGATGTTTGACAGATGCCCATCGCCATTGTATGGCACCCAAATTGTGGTAGGTACCGCCTGGCCCCTGCGGTGTGTCACCAGCACACCCATTCACACAAGTGCGGTGGTGAGAGGCATGGAGACATGTGGAAATGGCGTTTGGCATGCTGCACCGCCTGAATGGCGGAGCCTCATGTCAATGTATGGCACCCAAATCGCGGTAGCTACTGCCTGGCCCCGGCGGTGTGTCACCAGCACACCCATTCACACAAGTGCGGTAGTGAGAGGCATGGAGACATGTGGAAATGGCGGTTGGCATGCTCCGCCGCCTGAATGGCGGAGCCTCGTGTCAATGTATGGCACCCAAATCGCGGTAGCTACTGCCTGGCTCCGGCAGTGTGTCACCAGCACACCCATTCACACAAGTGCGGTAGTGAGAGGAATGGAGACATGTGGAAATGGCAGTTGGCATGCTCCGCCACTGAAATCGCGGTAGCGCACCCCGGGCCCCTGCATTGTGTCACCACCGTGGAGCATGCCCTTACAGCCAATGGGAGCCATCATTGCAGTGGCATGATGCAATTTTGAAGATCATGGTAGGCATGCTCCGCCACTGCGGAGGCGGTCATTGGATGCATTTGAAAGAGGCAGACCTGTACCACCAATTGCTGCAGCTTGGCACCTTTGAAACGACCCCAGGGGGCTATATATGTGTGGGAGTGAGCCTCACATTTCCACTGCTCCAAGAGTCTGCTGCCTGAGACCCTTCACCTGCTGCTGCCTCCAGGCACTGCTGCCTGAGACCCCTCACCTGCTGCTGCATCCAGGGACTGCTGCCTGAGAACACTCACCACCCAATTCCGCCGCTGTTTTCTCACGTCCACAGTGATGGCAAGGACAGAGAAGATCCGTGCCAGTCCCTTCACAAGCGAGGAGCTAGAGGTCTTGGTGGACGAGGTGCTCACACAGTACCCAAGGCTATATGGTGCCCCAAATGTTGTGGTAAGTCTTCAACACTGGTGGGGTAGGGCAGGGGGGCCACACATGTAGTTGGACTGATGCAGTTGGTGCCTGGGAATGTGGGGTAGTGTCATGCACTGCCTGACATGCTGTCTCCAGTGGGAGGTTGTGTGTACCCAATGCCACAGCTTTCCCTCCCTGCACATGTATATATGAGTGACTTGTGTTGTGTTGTCAGCCATACAGTACTCAGAAGGTTGTTCATGCTGTAGTCAGGACAGTGATTGCTTGGCTGGATGGCTGTGTGTGCCCCTGTAGTCCTTCTCAGTGTGAGCCCAGCTGGCCTGCACAGTCCCCGCCTACAAAGACAAGGACACCTCACTCAACTTACAGAGTATGACATCAGTCCTTTCACATTGCACTCCAGCTATGGGCCATCTCAGCACTGTATTTTGCACACAACTGCCCTTGTGAATGCCATTTTGTATTTGTGTGATCATGTCCCTCAATGTGACCACCATGACACATTCAACTATTAACAGGACAGGGACATTGATGGCTACACAGTCTGGGACACAGTGAGTCCACCCCAAACACAGGTTGACATGTGATGTATGTGTTGCTCAAGCCAAAAATGGACTGGAGTGTGGGCAGTCTACATGGGTGTTTCAGTGCTGTCATCCTGCATGTGCGTGAGATGTGCAGGGACGGTGTTCTCCCTCACACCTGCATGCTTTAACATCAGCTTTTCCCATGTAGGTGTCCCATGTGAGCTGTACTATAGTCTCTGATTGCCAATTTCATTGGATATGTGATGATTTTGTGTCTTGCTGCTTTACTGGTAGATGCCGGTACATGGCACTGTGTCACTGATCATTTCACACTCTTGTCTCCCATGCCTGCAGCTCAAGGTACACCAGCGTAAGGCCATGTGAAGGGCCATTGCAGTGAAGGTGCGAGCCCGGGGGGTCTCAAACTGATGGTGCACCCACTGCCACAAGAGATGGGACGACATCAGCCGGCTGGCAAAGAATGTGGCGGAGATGACCTTGGGGCTGCTTCCTCGCACTGGGTGTCTGGCACGGCGCAGTATGACACCACTAATGGGGCGCATCTTGGCGGTGACACAGCCTTAGCTGGATGCACGTTTGAAGGAGCATCAGCTGCAAGCCAGGAGTTTGCATTTGGGGAGTCTGAATTTGGCTGGGAGTGGCTGCATGTGTACAGAGCCTGTGCCAGCGCTGGCCTCAGTGATGTTGGTAGTGTGATGCTGAGGCATGTAAGTGGCTGCTGGCCTGGGTGCCTGTGGCATGTATTTGCTCTACCTGTACTTACAAAGGTGATTTGGATGCTGTGGCTTCACATTACATTCTGAGTTGTGCTCTTCAGGTTTCTTCTGCATTGGTGTAGTCTGGGGAATCCCATGGAAGGGAACGGCAGTGTGCCCAATCTGACTGTGCGCACATCAATGCGTCCATTGCATGCACCCATATTTGGGAGGGCTAGACATCTTACAGCACTGTGCAGCATTCTATTGTCCCCAAGGTACGACATGGTGGGTGGCATGGGCTAATGTCCATTGTGGACTGTCATGTTGTAGTCTGGGTCTGTGTTGTCCCCTCCTGTTCCATCCAGTTCTGTCATTGGCAACAAGTAGTGTGCCCCATCATGTCCCTAGGTGTGCTCAAAACTAGTTGTGTGTCTGTTTGAACAGAGCCACAAGCAGGGTGTTGTGCTGTGTGGTCATCACATGGCTCACTGATGCCTGAGTATCCTGTTTCCACGCACTGCTTGAGTCTATGTAGTGAGTTGGCACAATGTGATTGCACAAGGTGGTGTGCAACATGTAGATTTGGTCAACTTTTGTCATGCATTGCTTGCATATGTTTGTTCTGCTGCTGCCACTGACCTGACTCTACATCTCTCTCTCCCATGCAGCATCACCTGTGGTTACGGAGGGACAGGAGACGGACACCAGTGGGGGTGAAACTAGCACCACAGCTTCCCAGGAGCCCAGTGACACAGATGTCACCAGCGCCTCAGAGGGGGACAGGAGTCTGCTGGAGGAGTCCCAGCCTGAGACGCAAAGCACCACATCATCCGATGCCAGCGGGGATGCATCCATGTTGGAGGGCACAGGGAACGGGGACTCTGCATCAACTTCTGCCACACAGCAGCCTTTGCCCACCCTCCCAGCCACTTCCTCTGGTGCTGCCTGTGTCTGCCTCAGTAAGAGGGGAAGAGTGTCCTTCACCCCTGGCACCTCTGCCCCTGCCCCTGTCCCCCCTGCTGCCATCAGTGCTGAGTCTGTTGATCTTTTGCACCAGCTGTGTGTAGGCCAGACAGCTCATCTCAATGGCTTCATTGACCACGACAAGAAATTGGCCCAGGTGGTTGTTTTCATGGAGGGCATACATTCCGACGTGGGTGGGCTGCACCGGACAGTCCAGGCTTTGTCATCAACAGTGACGTCTGCCCTGCAACAGGCACATGCTCACAGTCCAGCTCCAGTCCCTTTGTCCACCCCCCTGGCAGCAGCCATGTCTGACGATAGTGACTACGGTCCACATACATCAAAGTCACGATACAGCACATGGAGCACACAGCAGCAGCAACCCAAGCGGTCCCGGGCGCAGACACCATCCCCACAGAAGACCAAAGGCACCCCAGAGCACAGGGAGAAAAGTCCGTCAGGCGACACCAGTGGACAAATAGCAAAGCAGCAGACCTCAGGCACACATACCTCAGTCGCATCCCCATCCAAGGACTCTCCTGCCCCTAAAGCATCACGCAACGATAATCGTACTGTGTCTGTGCCCACCAAGGAGGTGGTGCATGCCAAGGGTACACCTAGGAAGGGCTCCAAGGCAGTATCACCAATGACCTCGACTCCCATTCCAAGCCCAGTGAAGCAGGGGCCTGAGGGCACTTTAGGGGTAACACCTAGTAAACAGAGGAAGGGGGGCAGAGGCGAAGCAAGGCAAAGCATTCCGCTGGGTCCAGCACATCACCTGAGGGGCTGCCAGCACCTGCTCGTGCGGCAGCAGTGGTGGTGAGTGTGCCTGTTGTGCCCACACCCCTTCCCATTGATCCAAAGTCAGACAAGCCATTTAGGATCCCCAAGAAGTGGAAGGGCACCCCTCCACAATCTCCCAGCCACACCGTGACTCCCGTCTGCATGACTCCACCTCCACATTCCACTACACCACCTGGTCCAAGCAGCCCTCCGGCATGCCTAGCCACTGATAGCTCTACCTCAGCTGTTCCGCTCTCTCCCCGTCAAGTGCCTCGACAGTCCCAGAGACACAGCCAGCTCCCAGTCTGCCTGACAGCCAAGTCTGAGTGTTAGTCACCCTCACACACCTGTGTCTCACACAGGTGGGCCTGTACTGTACATTGTTGCCCCCTGACTGTGTTGCTGACCATGGAAAGGTACAGTCACACACATTCCCTGTGCAGCTTCTCATAGACTCAGGCTGCACCCTGGACTGGCCACTGGCCCTGTTGTTCTTTGTTGTGTCAGACCCTTCCCTGTGCAGCTTCTCATGGACTCACTATGCACTTTGTCCTGCCCACTGGCCTTGTCGTTCACTGCTGTGTGCCCCCCGCCTGTGCAGCTTCTCATGGACTCAGCCTGCACCCTGAACTGGCCACTGGCTTTGTCGTTCACTGCTGTGTGCCCCCTGCCTGTGCAGCTTCTCATGGACTCAGCCTGCACCCTGAACTGGCCACTGGCTTTGTCGTTCACTGCTGTGTGCCCCCTGCCTGTGCAGCTTCTCATGGACATGCTCTGCATCTTGTGCCTTGCTCTTCTCTTCTCATGGTACCTATCTGTGCAATATGTGAATAAAGACAGTTGCTCCTGTTGTCTATTTTGTCAGTGTCCTTACGGAATAAAGTAATTTTGCTATGTGTATATGGTTTACTGTGCCACATGGTCTGTGTGGCACTTCAACATGGTCAATGCTCTTGGGGTCACGCCGCTCTTCCCCTGCCCTCCTCCTGCTGTGCTCTCCGGGCGACCCTCTCGCTGCCGATTCGAGCAGCGGGACAGACGCACTGGTACGGCGCCCTCTTTGGTGAGGCAGGCTTGCTAGTCGGCGGACTAGGCTTGCTGCCTCACGGGCGGGAAGTATAAAGTAAGCTTCCTCGCTGGGCTCAGATCAGACCTTCGCCATTGAGACTCCCGGGGCGGCTGCCTATCGGAGTGAGCTTCTCTTTGGTAGCTCGTAGCTAATTGCTTTTTTGCACATTTAGCGCGCTGTTTTAAATAACTATTTTAACCTATTTTGTACTGTGTATTGTTTACTGTGTCACTGCTGGTACTTCACACTGCCTTTCTCTCCTGAGGCGAAAAGCCGGGAGATCTCTTGCTGCATTCTCTCTTTCTCTGTTGTGGGGGACTCGCTTCTTACCTTTGGGGCAGTGGAGTCGTCTGCTGCTGCTCTTGGGGTCACGCCACTCTTCCCCTGCCCTCCTCCTGCGTGTACTCTCTGGGCGACCCTCTCGCTGCCGATTCGAGCAGCGGGACAGACGCACTGGTACGGCGCCATCTTTGGTGAGGCAGGCTTGCTAGTCGGCGGACTAGGCTTGCTGCCTCACGGGCGGGAAGTATAAAGTAAGCTTCCTCGCTGGGCTCAGATCAGACCTTCGCCATTGAGACTCCCGCGGCGGCTGCCTATCGGAGTGAGCTTCTCTTTGGTAGCTCGTAGCTAATTGCTTTTTTGCACATTTAGCGCGCTGTTTTAAATATCTATTTTAACCTATTTTGTACTGTGTATTGTTTACTGTGTCACTGCTGGTACTTCACACTGCCTTTCTCTCCTGAGGCGAAAAGCCGGGAGATCTCTTGCTGCATTCTCTCTTTCTCTGTTGTGGGGGACTCGCTTCTTACCTTTGGGGCAGTGGAGTCATCTGCTGCTGCTCTTGGGGTCACGCCGCTCTTCCCCTGCCCTCCTCCTGCTGTGCTCTCCGGGCGACCCTCTCGCTGTTGATTCGAGAAGCGGGACAGACGCACTGGTACGGCGGCTATCTTTGGTGAGGCAGGCTTGCTAGTCGGCGGACTAGGCTTGCTGCCTCACGGGCGGGAAGTATAAAGTAAGACGGGGTTGGCTCCGCGCAGCGGACGCGTACAGCGGATGCGCCTTTCCCGTGCCAAAGGAGTGCCTAAGGAAAGCCTGTCTGCGCCCGTCAGCGTCCCGGATGCGGACGGATGCGGACGGGTTGGGGACCCAGAGAGACTTTGCCACGGGGGAATCAAAGAGTACACCGCCCTACAGCTACTAGCTTTAAGACCGCGTTGTAATAGTGGCTGCAGTGTCCATGACCTCTCCGTTCGGGGTAAATATCCACTGGTTGTGGGTGGTCATTGAAGGGTGAGTGGACAGAGACAGACTTCGCAAAGCCTAGCCAACATGTAATCGCAGCAACGGTGCGGAGCTCAGCTGAACATTTTTTCAGCTGCGCCCTTTTGAACACTCGGTCTGCGAGCAAACATGCTCAGGATCTGTTTAACTTTCTCTCTGATTTTAAGCCCGCCTGCCTTTTCCTCACGGAAACGTGGCTTGGCGAAGCATCAGGCCCAGATGTAGTAAACGCCCTGCCCTCTAATTACTTTATACTAAGGAAAGATCGTAGCAAAGGCAAAGGAGGGGGAGTGGCACTGGTGATTGACAGACGCTTTGAGTGTTCCATCATACCCACTGATGACATTCGTGGGGTTGAAGCATTGGGTTTTTGTCTAACACTTTCACCCGCTCAATCTTGCGCGGGTTTGTTGGTTTACAGACCCCCGGCCCTGTTGGATCATTTAACGAGGAGTTGGACGCAGTGATCTCGGTTATGAGTGTTCAATTTAAGCATTTCATTCTTCTGGGCGATTTTAACGTTCACTTTGATAATGCGGATGCTGCAGATACTATCAAAATTTTAGATATTACCACTCCTCTGGGCCTATCACCCTACGTAGTGTCGCCCACTCACAACAAAGGGCATACATTGGATCAGATTTTCTCCACCTCCTCTGTTACAGTTGCGCCCCCCCTTCCTGTGTTATGGTCCGACCTCCTTCTGGGCACTTTTAATATCCAGTCTAAAATTACTGTGACTAGTAGAGATGACGGGTGTCAGCCCCGGATGTCTCGTCCTTTCCATCGAGTAACATCGGAAATGATTGATCAGTATCGGCTAACCACCCCTGCTCTCTTACAGGTGATTTAGAATTGGACCTAGCTCGTTTTCAAGCATGGCTTGTTCAGTGTTTGGAGGATTTGGCCCCGCCTAGGCGATCCTATAAGAAATCCTCGCGAGCGTCTGCCCCATGGCTTACGCATGTGCTTAATTCCAGCAGAAGGCTTTGTAAGAAAGCCGAAAGAGCATGGCGAGCAAACTACCTGGATCCTTTGAGGGAGGCCTATAGGTGTTGCCCCAAGGCCTATCATAAGGAAATTTATCTGGCCAAAAAAGCCTACTTCGCTCAAAGGATTGAGGAGGCCGCCAACACCAGCAAAGAAATATTTGCGATTGTGAAAGAATTCACATCACCAGCTGCCATCACTCCTAAGTGCTCTTTTTCGGAACCTTGGGTTCTGCAATTAGCCAGTTTTTTTGCCAATAAAATCAAGAGCATTCAGGCAACTTTTCCATCTTTTGCGCTGGGGGGAGTGCCCTGTCCTGAAACCCAGTCCGATGCGTCTGACCCGGGAATGCCCAGTTTGATGAGTTTTCCACCTATTGAACCTCAAGTCTCTCTGGAATTTCTCTCTAAAATGAGATCCGGCTCTCCACTGGATCCCTGTCCCACGAAGTTTCTAGCTAAAGTGGCTCATGCTATTAACCCTAAGGTTAACCCAATTTTAAACTGCTCATTGGAAACAGGGATAGTGCTGCCTGCCTGGAAACAGGCGATGGTCATTCCTCCTCTGAAGAAGCCTTCCCTGGACCATGCCATTCATGCAAATTACCGACCTATCTCTTTGCTCCCTGCCCTGGCTAAAGTGGCAGAAAAGCACGTTCAGTCCGTCCTCTCACATTTTGTTGAGTCCCATGGTGTTTGCACTATACCCAATCTGGCTTCCGTGCGAATATGAGCACGGAGACGGCTCTGCTGGAGGTGGTTGAGGCCATTAAGTAAGTTCAGGACTCCGGGGGGAAGGCACTGCTGGTGCTGCTTGATCTCTCGGCGGCGTTTGACACCGTTCCTCACGATCGCCTATTTGCGCATCTTGCGGAGATTGGTGTTGGAGGAACGGTGTTCAAATGGTTCAAGTCCTTTCTGACCAACCGCCAACAGACAGTCTGGGCCCCTCCGTACTCCGCGGCAGTGCCGCCTCTGGAAGTGGGAGTTCCTCAAGGGTCAATATTAAGCCCGACTCTCTTTAATATCTATATGTCCCCTTTGGCGGTGCTGGTTGAGTCTTTTGGTGCCCAGATTGTCTCATATGCTGATTGTTGGAAGGCGGACCCCGAGGAGTCGGTGAGACCACTCAGGGGGGGCCCCCACACTGTACGAAGAAGCCGAGCGCTGCCGAGAAGCCTCCTGAGAGATCCTTCTCCTATCACGTACTGGCACAGTAACACCACCACACAGGACTCAAGGAGGTTATCTCAAGACGAGCAATTCTTTATCAGCACTTAAAGGTTACGGGATCAATATTTACACGACAGGGATCGAGGGATCCACAGAAAGTCTCAGTGTCTCTTTAGGAGGGTAGGGGTAGCGGGACAGTCTTTGGTAGGAGCTCGGTACGAGGGTACCTGGGGCCCAGTTCTTATCCTCAAGCTGGAGGATCTCCGGATCTCGGAGGGGTCGAGCCGCGACGGCGTCATCAGGGCTCTGGCGTTCAGTTCGTGGAGAGCCGCGATTTGATCAGCAGGGCTCTCAAGATGGTTTCTGCTCAGCTCGTGCCGCGATGTCGTCAGCAGGGCTCCGAGGGAGGTTTCAGTGAGGTTGGGCCGCGACAGCGTCAGCAGGGCCCCGATGTTCCGGGGGGCTTCAAGGTTTCAACAAGAAGGAGCCGCGACGCAGTCTGCAGGGCTCGTGGTAGTTCAAGCAAGAGTTCTTCTCCGTAGGGTCGGCCGCGATTCAATCAGCAGGGCTCTCAACTCCGGGATACAACTCCCGATCTGTAGCGGGGTCGCCCCAGATATAGGTCTGGAGCCCTTTGATGTCCGGACCCTTGCGCCCGGGGGGCGGAGAGGCCGGGTGGAGGTGGCCAGACGCCCAGCAGGAGAGGCGCCCGGCCCAAGAGAGCTGGAGGCCGATCGCACCTCGGTGTGTGGAGGCGGTTGGAGGCGTCCTTGGCCCTCGGGCTGGGAGGCACCGGGGGCCAAGGACGAGCGGGGGGCCGGGGCGGTCATGGACCGGGTGATGGCGCAGGCCCATTCTGATAGTCCCAGCATTCGGAGGTGCTCTCGTCGCTCTACTTGAGCCCAGGGGGAACTCTCCAAGTCGTTCCCCAGGAGGCAGTCTACGGGTGCGTCATCGCGGACCGTCACCTTTAGCAGGCCTGTCACCCCTCCCCACTCGAAGGGGACCAGGGCCATCTGGCACAGGCTTTCGCTGTTGTCGGCAGTCCGGACGGGGCACAGCACATTGGGTAGGATCTGTTCGGGGGTCACCAGGTGGCAGCGGACAGCGGTGACGCTGGCGCCGGTGTCACGAAGGGCTTCGGCCCGTTGTCCATTGACGGTGACCTGCTGCCTGTACTTCTGGGTGTTGCTTGGGATGGGGGTGCGGGGCACCATTTCTCGGCTACCCAGGCAGACCAGGGACATGGCTGCCGGCTCCCATTCGGTGGTCCCTCGGTCGAGGGTTTCTTCTTCCTCTTCTCCTTCTCCCAGGGCGGCGGCCGCCAGCTGTCAGGGCGGGGGCCCGCCGGCCCCGCTTCTTCTGTTCAGGGGGCAGGCCGGGTCGCTGGCATAGTGTCCGGTTTGTTGGCAGCCGTAGCATGTTACTGGTGGCCGTGGTCCGGTTCTGGCCGGGGTCGCCCCCCTTCGGGCTAGGCTCGGGGAGAGGTGTGGCTGCGGTGGCCCTCGAGGGGGGCTCCTGGGGGCCCCGGCGGGGGGATCCCGGTTCCTGTTCGGCCCTCCCCCTCCACCGCGTTGGCGGGGGGGTCCGGTGGGGTTCCTCTGGTACTCCCCCATCGAGTTCCGGGGGACTCGGGGGTTGACCCATCGATCGGCCTCGACGGCGAGTTTTCGTGGGTCGGTCATCTTGCTGTCGAGGAGGTGTTGCCTTAGCTCCACGAAGCAATTGTTGGAGAGATGTTCCCAAACGATGAGGTCGACCAGCTGCCCGTAGGTGGTGACTTTGCTACCCTTGATCCATCCTTCTAGGGCCCGGCTGAAAAAGTCCACATATTCCACCCAGGTAGTACCCGGGATCTTTTTGCAGTCTCTGAACCGCTGGCGGTACATTTCCGCGGTTAGCCCGTAGCGGGTGAGCAGGGCCTCCTTCATGTGGTCGTAGGAGGTCATCACCTCCTCCGGCAGCTGAAGCAGTGTGTCTCGACCCTCACTCAGGAACCGCCCCCACAGGCCGGCGCCCCAGTCCTTTCAGGGCACCCGATGAGAGGTCATGGCCACCTCGTATGCCTTGAACCATTGTTGGATGTCGTCATTCTTATAGTACTCCTTGACGACCTCTTTCGGGATATGTACCTTGGCCTCGGCCGGCGGTAGGGTGTCTCTAGTACTGGGGGTGTCGGTCCCCCCGTTCTTGGCCTTGATTTCGAGCTCTTTGAGACTTCGCTCGTGCTCAAGGGTCAGTTTTTTTTCCTCCAACTCTCGGTGCCGTCTCTTCTCTTCTATCTCCTCTTGAAGCCGTAGCTGCTCTAGGGCCAGTTTTTTTTTCTTCCAGCTGGAGTTCGCCGTCCAGCCGCAGTCGTGCGAGCTCTAGTTCGTGGTTCCGGACCCTCTCCCGCTCTCGTATTTCTTCTTCGGAGAGGCCGGTCTCTAGGCTTTTTCTTCCTCCGGTTGCCGGAGTCAGTGCGGTTGATGTGGCCTCAGTCAGGGGCAAGGGACCTTCTTCCCGGGAGTGGCCTGCCTCGGCCTCCAGCCAGGTCCTCAGGGCTTTCTGCATCTCCTCTTTGGTACCTAGGCCGGTGGTTGCAATGCCTTTGTCCTTGCAGAACTGTTTCAATTCCTTGTGCGTATATTCCTCCAACCGTTCGGGCTGGAACTCCATGGTCGCGTTATTTTCCTGGTTGCTCATGATTTCTGTTTGACTGGATGGGTAGCTAGTGGGTACTGGCTGGTACGTACTGCGTTCGGCTCGGATCCCGTCGCTGGCCACCAAATGTTGGAAGGCGGACCCCGAGGAGTCGGTGAGACCACTCAGGGGGGGCCCCCACACTGTACGAAGAAGCCGAGCGCTGCCGAGAAGCCTCCTGAGAGATCCTTCTCCTATCACGTACTGGCACAGTAACACCACCACACAGGACTCGAGGAGGTTATCTCAAGACGAGCAATTCTTTATCAGCACTTAAAGGTTACGGGATCAATATTTACACGACAGGGATCGAGGGATCCACAGAAAGTCTCAGTGTCTCTTTAGGAGGGTAGGGGTAGCGGGACAGTCTTTGGTAGGAGCTCGGTACGAGGGTACCTGGGGCCCAGTTCTTATCCTCAAGCTGGAGGACCTCCGGATCTCGGAGGGGTCGAGCCGTGACGGCGTCAGCAGGGCTCTGGCGTTCAGTTCGTGGAGAGCCGCGATTCGATCAGCAGGGCTCTCAAGATGGTTTCTGCTCAGCTCGTGCCACGACGTCGTCAGCAGGGCTCCGAGGGAGGTTTCAGCGAGGTTGGGCCGCGACAGCGTCAGCAGGGCCCCGATGTTCCGGGGGGCTTCAAGGTTTCAACAAGAAGGAGCCGCGACGCAGTCTGCAGGGCTCGTGGTAGTTCAAGCAAGAGTTCTTCTCCGTAGGGTCGGCCGCGATTCAATCAGCAGGGCTCTCGACTCCGGGATACAACTCCCGATCTGTAGCGGGGTCGCCCCAGATATAGGTCTGGAGCCCTTTAATGTCTGGACCCTTGCACCCGGGGGGGGCGGAGAGGCCGGGTGGAGGTGGCCAGACGCCCAACAGGAGAGGCGCCCGGCCCAAGAGAGCTGGAGGCCGATCGCACCTCGGTGTGTGGAGGCGGTTGGGGGTCCCATCGATACCGCCCTCTGCCAGGGCGATGAGGGGTTCACGTGACACCCCCTGGCCAGTTCTTGGTGCCTCAATGTCTGGGCCTTGCTGGGGCTGAGGCCTGGTTGAGCGGAGTCCTGAGGGCTGGCGTGCAGGGTCACGTGGCAGGGGACAAAATGGCAGAACCTCGAGGCGCAGGTGACCTCGTGCGGCCCGCACGGGTAGCTCGGGGAGGCTAGGGCGGGGAACGGGCCCAATCTCCGGGAAGTCAGGACCACGCCACGAGGCCGGGTCCAACACTGATGACACCCAGCTTCTTTTCACATGTGGGAAAGATATGGACTTCAACGGAGATCGCAATAATAGCTGTCTGGGTGCGGTTTTTACCTGGTTCCAATGCAATCACCTTAAATGCAACTCGGATAAATCCGAGGTTCTTTTCTTCGGTTGTCCTCCGGATCCCTGTTGGATGTCCTGGTGGCCGGCGGATATGTTTCCCCCTTCCGACGTGGCCTCGGTGGCTAAAAATCTCGGTGTTAAGATGGACAACTGTCTTACTTTTAAACCTCAGATTATGAGCCTGGTTGGTCAATGCTTTGGGATTCTAAAAATGCTAAGAAAATGTCTTCCTTATCTTTCCATCGCCCATAGGAAAATTACAGTGCAGGCCCTGATAGGATCTAGGCTGGACTATGCCAATGCCCTTTATCTGGGTCTTCCGAAGCTCCTTCTTTCATGCCTGCAGGTTGTGCAGAATTCGGCCGCTCGGGCAATCTTTGGCCTCGGTCACCGCTCTCACGCTACGGGACTGCTGCAGTCTCTTCACTGGCTGTGTATTCAGAGGTGCATTGAATTCAAGGCGCTCACTATGGCATTTAAGACCCTTTATGGCACTGGCCCCCTCTATTTGAGAAAGAGGATCGGTTTTTATCTGTTAGCCAGAGCCTTGCGTTCTGCGTCACTGTCTCTCACCACGGTCCCGGCAATTAGGCGCGCCCGGATCGGAGGGCGGTCTTTTAAATATCTTGCGCCCCGGGCCTGGAATACCCTCCCACTGTCCTTAAGAAAGAGTGAGAGCTTGATGGCCTTCAGAAAGAAGCTCAAAACATGGCTGTTTGGCCAATAAGTTTTCTCTCCCCTGCTGGAGCTCTACGGTTATGGGTCTGACAGCGCCGGTACACTCTGCTTGAGTAGCTGAGCGCTTAACAAAACCCCTGATAACATAACATAACATAACAATGTTTGGGTTCACTTACTCTCTTTTTTTAGGGGTGACAGGGTCTTCATTTCTTTTTGACCCAGATACTTGTGGTGGCAATGGTGTCAATTTCGAATGGTTAGCAGTAGTCATTTACTTGATTGGTTCATGTTGACTCTATTGTACACATGTCGGGGGGGAGGTCACTGCCAGCACAGAGTGAGTCTCTGCGCACAGTATTGCCGGCAGGCTGTCCAGGGTCATGATGTATGTGTGTTCTTCCTTTATGTGTGCCCAGTGGTGTATGTGTGTGGTCATCTTGTGATGGCCATTCATCCTAGTCCCATGGCTTACTTTCCATTTGTGCTCTTGGATGGCCAGGCAGTGTGCAGAGTGAAGGGGGTGAGTTTGTGGGGAGTGTTGATGTGTGCATGCCTCTGCAATGTCCACTACACACATGTGTCACCTGGGAGTTGTGTGTCTGTTGTTTTGATTGTTCATCCCTGTGGATGTGGTTGTATGACCATGTGTGAGTTGTATGCTGTGCACTGTGCAGTGTGTTGGTGTGTCCTTGCAGTTCTGTCTGACTCCTAATTGTTGTTTTTGTCACTTGTGAGTATGCAGAGAGTGTTACTGGCAAGTCAGTGTTGTGTTTTGTTGCACATCCATGTGTCTTGTTGCTGTTTGTGGGGACTGTGCAGACCTGCTGCTCCACACTGCCATTGTGGTTGTGTTTTCTCATGCCTTGCTGTCACATGGTGCCTTCCTCCCTCCAGTGTGGCATGTAGTGTGTGTTGTCATGCCCTCCCCTATATGTGCATTCAGCTGCGTACCCATTGTGGTTCTGCACTCCCTCTCTTTGTGTATGGTACACTCCTGCCATGTCCCCTACTGACATGCAGTACACTTCACTTTGGTGTGAGCTGTCCCCTTGGTTTGTATGTGTGTGTGCCTCATGACTTCATTTGTGGCACTGTGCTTTGTGGTGCAGTTCTTTGTCCAGGGTCAATGTGTCACTCAGGGCATTTCCCCAATGGGTCATGTGTGATGTTCTGGTTTGTCAGTCATGGTTGCTCCTATGCAGTTCAACTGTGTGTGCTGGCCAGACCTGTGGTCAAGTTGTGTCCACCTTTGTGTCCCAGACTTGTGCATCTATTGGGTGTTGTGTTGTATGTATGTGTGTTGTTTGTGTTTTTGATTCATTTGCTGGGTGTGCTGTTGTCTTTGTGCTGTGCTGTGTGGTGTTGTGTGGGTTGCTGTTCTGTCACTGATGTCTGTGTGTGTATGGCATGCTTGGTGTGCACACACCGCTTGTTGTGCATGCAGTGCTGTGTGTTTATATTGCCTTGTGATTACCTGGTGTGCATCCCCTGATGTCGTGCTGTGTTTGCTATGTGATTGTTCTGCCTGTGCATCTGTCGTTTGTTTGCTGTGGCTGTGTTGTTCTGTGATGGTGCACTTCTTGTGTGTGTTGTGGTATGTTGTCTGTGCATTGTTCCTGAGTGATGTTGTGCACTCCTGTTGTGTCTGTGCTCCTATTGCCTTTCCCCAGTTTAGCTGCACATGGCATGTCTGTTGTTGTTGTTGTGGCTCTGTGTGTGTTTATGTTTGGCTATGTGTTTGTCTGTTGTATTTGTTTCCACATTTGTGGTGGCATCCCTGCGTGTGTATGATGTCTGTGGCTGGGCCAAGGGTGTATGGTTGTTTGTATGTGTAATGTCTGTCAAGTATTGCCAGCCTTCAGTGTGTTTGGCACTGGTGTTGTGTGCTGCTGGTGTAAGGGGGTATGTGTGTAGATTCTTACTGGTGTTTGTCAGTCCTGAGGTGTGTAGATGGACCCTGTGTGTAGTGCCGCTGGTGTGCTCCTGTGGGGTACTAGTATGGATGTGTGGCTGTTCCCAGTTTGACTTCAGGGCCTTCCTTTCATCCTTGTGCCTATACGTGGTTTGCCTTGCTGTCTCCCTGTGTTGTTGCACTGTGCTGTCTGTGGTTTGAGTTTACTGACTGTGCCAGCCATGTGTGCTTTGATGGTGTGAGGGTGTTGTGCTCTGCTCCTTGTGTTGATGTGATGTACACATGCTTGTTGTGTGTCTCCATGGCCTTCCATTTGTGTGCAGCCCACTTTGGTTTGCCTATTTGTTGTGCTCCATTGCTGTTGGCATGTGGGTTGTGTATTTGTGTGTATGTCAGTCTGTGGTATGTATGTGTGACTGTGCAGGCTGTGTGCCCATTTGGATGTTAATTCCTTGTATGTGTTCATTTGTTGCTTGTCCTCATTGATATTTCCTTGAGTGTGGTGTTGTGTGTGTTTCCCTGGCCCTGTGCTACTGTGCTGTGTGTTCCTGTGCAGCCACTCCTGCATTGTGTGTCTCCATGATTGTTTGTTGTGTGGTGCAGGGTGTGTATTGCCCTGGCTTGTTGTTGTGCATGGGGTGCACAGGAGGGGCATATGGCATGTGCCTTCATGGGGTGTGCTAGTGTGTGGTGGGAGTGGGTGTGACCCTTTGGTCTTTGTGTCCTGCCCATGCCTGGCATTGGCCCTGCCTTCTGCATTGTGCACATGTATTTGCTTGTGTTTACCGCTGCGGTGACGTGACCGGGACATTGCTGCATGGTGGCGTTAGCTGTGTGTCCAGGATGCAGCCGGGTGACTTTGTGGCAGGTGGGTGATGTGTGGGTGCCCTTGTGGATGTGTCCATGTCCCCCCTAGGGTGTCTGATGTGGATTTGGACCCTGTGTCAGGCCGTGTGTTGTGTGTTGTGTTGTTGCGTACCTGCGGCGGTGTCCGAAGCGGTCCAGGAGTTCCTGGTGATGTAGCAGGTATAGCACCGGAAAGACGTGTAGAGCTGGGTCCATGGCGGTCGTGACTGGGACGCTGTCGAGCTTCCGCCGTCTCTGGTTGGGCGATGTCTCCGCTGCGGTGCGTCTGCTTGCTTGAGTCATCCTAATTTGTGGAGCGGGCGGACGTCATTCCGCACGGCGGTGAGTCTCAATTGGCTCCCACCGTTGCGGTGGCGGGCATACTTTGAAGGCGGTGTGCATCGCTCCGCGGCGGTTGGGAATTGGCCTATGTGTGTCCATACTAATATGGTGGGCGTGATGTCCGCTGCTGGTGGGCGAAAAATACATTTTTTGGCACCGCCAGCACCGCGGTGGAACTACCACTTACATCCTAATGGACCCCTACGTGTTTACCAAGCTCAGTGTTCTCACGGTTCACAGTAAAAACTGTATAATGTAGGTCTTTTATGATTTTAACGTACCCGAAACTTAAAGTGTCATCTTCAAAGAAAATGTCTGGCCTTCCTATAGCCTTGAAGGACTTCTTTACAAATCGTATCCAAGGGATTTTGTTGCCATGTTCCAATGCCAGACAATCCGATAGTATCATGTGGTTTACGCCCTTATGTTTGCCTGCCCATATCTTTATCCAGCACTCTAAAGGTTTGATTGCCACTTGATCCGCCAGGTAACCAACCCCTAGCTCTTAATGCACAGACCAGGCTGGCATGCCTTGGGGGACTCGCAGGATCCGACGCAGAACCCTTTTTTCCGCTACCTGTAACCTATATGGGGGCACATACTCCCAGATTTCGCTGCTGTATAAAACTCTAGAAATACCTTTAGGTTTATACAGTTTTAAGATGACCTCCAGGGCCCATGAACTCAATCTACTTGCAAAGCTAGTGATGGCTCCCAAAGATGTATTCAGCTCATTCAGCTTCCCTTCCAAGAGGGCTTCCCACTGTAATTTATAATCAAATAACATGCCCAGATAAGGAAAAGCCGGGACTTTGCCAAGGGTAACCACTGCTCTGCCCAAAATCCTAAAACACCAGCCACAGCATGACCCCCTACACTGTCCAAACACCACTGCACTGCTAGCTTTAAAACTTTTCAGCCTGACCCCCGGGGACCCGCCACTAAAACATAGGACTTAGTAAAATTGACAGACAAGTCCAGCCTGTCCATAAATGCCACAAAACCATTTATTAAAACATGCAGGCCCCGGCCAGTGCGGGCCACAAGCACTTCGTCGTTGGCATAAATTAGTCCTGGCAAAGCTCTCCTACATACTCTAGGGGAGTCTGACTGGAGTGCCAAAAGGGCAGCCTCAAGGCCGCTAATATAAATCGAGAATAAAAAAGGAGCTAGAGTACAGCCTTGGTGCACTCCCCGTATACAAATAAAGTGATTGGAAAGGTCTCCCTCATGTGCACAAAAGTAGTACATTTTGCAAACAAATGATTCAGGGAATGAAACACATAGATCTTTGGCAACTTCGTGCATACAGTGAAACTAAATGTGTGGGAATATGTTTGTTCTATCAATAAAATGATCGCAATACCAATTTGCTACATTTAGATCGATTGAAGTGTGATGATAGAAAGGATACGTCTTATGGATTTTATGAAAATTTTATTTACAGTGCCTCAAACACTTAGAATAAGACACACCTAAAATCGGTTGAGAAGGATATAAGTGGTAAATGAAGGGTCAAATTTTATAATCCAGATGCATAAACCTCATCGTGCATGCATCATAACACAAATCTTGACTTGAAATTAATGTTCAATACCAAAATAGCAGAATTGGCTAATTTAATATGTTATCTTTCCAAGGGTAGAATTTTTGGCCAAGTGCCATGGCAATACTTTTTTTATTGTGTTTATTGGTAGCTGTACACATAGAAGGCACAATACATCAATACACAAAATGTCTGCATATTGGAGGAATATCATTGTATACAGTCATAGAAATGCTTTAAAGGCAAAATAGCATAAGCGTCTAGGTTAAACAATGAAACAGTTGAAAACATTTAAATAAAATGAAGCAATAAGCGGTGACACTTAGTGACTGTGGCTAGAACCACTGATGGTGGATGACCTGCGTCCCCAAGCCTTGGTTCATAGGTGAGCCCGGGAGATCAGGAGCATACAGAGATGTCATGCAGGGGCCCGGGAAGGAAACTAAGACAGGTATATGCATTCCATTGGACCCATGGCGTATCCCAAAGCTCACTCAAAATCACATGGCCAACCTGGGTGGCCAACAAATTTAACACCCTGAACTGTACGCGAAGGGAGCTTTGGGTCCCAATTTCTGGGATACAAGCAACGTGTCCTTAGTTGAGAGAACGGTCTCCACCAAACTATCTAACATGGCGACCCAGATCTCTAGGTCTTGCTCAGTGTTATCATCCATTGGTACTGCATGGAAGTCGCATCTCTTCAGCCACACCCCATTCATGCAGATCATCCATCAATTTCCGAACCAACGTCGTGATGGGCTGCATCCAGTGAATAGCCACTTGCCAATATATGAGCACCAATCCCAGGAGAGTGAATGGGTGAGACATTCGTGCACCACATTTAGGTATCGGCAGTATCCCCAGTAGGCACTGACTGATAGAGGCCTCCATGGCACCTGTTATCTCCCGAAAAATCTGTAGTATCTTATCCCAGAACCCTCGGAGTCTCCCACACTAGCAAATCATATGGAGGGAGGTCGCCGGAACGAAACCACATCTAAGGCATGCATCTGACTGAGCTCGGTCTATTCAATGCAAACAGTTTGGGGTCATATAGGTTTAATACAAGTAATAGAACTAGGTGAGCTTGAATCTAGTGTTGCTTGCCACCTCATGAGCCTGAACATAAGCTCTCCTCCCGGCACTCTCAGAGAGAAGCTCAGGCAGGTCATCTGCCCTCCTGTTCCGTACTCCCATCACATCCACACAGCAATCTCCCTTGAAAGCCCTGTTAAGGCAGGAGATTAGTCCCCACGTGGATCCCGGGTACAGCATTATTTGTAATGTCTGAGACTCCACGGGTTCGGAAGGGAAGTCTGGACAAATCTTCCAGAACGTGCAGGCCACCTTAACATATTGCAGAAACTGGCCGTGGTAAGGAAGAAGCCAGTGCTGTAAAGGTCACCAGCTAAGATGCAGTCAACCTCAAACCACGGTTTCATATCCATCACAGACTGAATTTCTTGGATGGGCTTTAGCCACCTGAGTGGCAGCAATCTGGCATACGGCGCCCATCCCAATACCTGGATAAAAAAAGGGCGGCCCTCTGGGACCCCCACTCCCAGAATAAGGCAGTGAGGGAAATCTCCGTTTGTCTCCTCACTCGCTCAACAGGCTTTCCTCACCATTGGGGCCCTCCGCACACCATTGTGCGGTATATTGAAGTAGGCTTGCGAAGTAGTATAATTGAAGATCCGGTAGCCTCAGGCCCCGTAAAACAGTATCCAGTTTTAGTATATCCGATTTAACCCTGCTTCTCCTTCCAACCCACACCAAGTTCACCAGATGTCTATTTATTTTAGTGAAGGTGGACGCAACTCTACCCATTATGGACTGCAGACGGTGCACCCATAAGCAAATTGACTCCAGACAAGCAAGGACCCTACCCAGTTTGAGTTGGTAGCGGACCTTAGGGGAGTGCACCACCTAGACTCCCAGATAGCACAAGTGATCCCTTTTCCATTGGAGTTCTGTCACTGGGAGAGGGGCTGTCTGCGCCCATACCAGGGCTGCCAGAGGAAACAACACACTTTTCTGTTTGTTGACCTGGAGGCCAGACACTGCACCGACTTCCGCCACAATCGGTCGCGCACCCCCATCGACACATGATGTAAACGAGCGCATCAGTAAAATAGAGAGATACAATGTGTGTGGAACCACCCACCTCGATACCCTTCTCCTGCATCTTGCGATGGAGTCAAATTGCTGGCGGCTCCATAGCCAGGGAGAAGAGAAGCGGTGACAGTGGGCACCCCTGCCTCATGTCTCTCTAAACAGGGAAGCCTTCCAACACCACCCAGCCCGTATGCACCCGTGCGACTGGACCTGCATAGAGGAACTGTACCCTGGATAGAAAGAGCAGCCACAGACCCATTCGGTAGAGCCCTCCACCTGTTCCACCATCATGCCAATAATTTAATAGTATAAGTTGATATTTCCATTAATGCAGATCGAGATTTGATTGTTGAAATGTGCACATATTGCAATTTTGACACCCACATTGTAATCATCAGAGGTAATTAAAGTCAAGAATAACTTTATTTTGGTTTCATGATCCATAAAAGTTTGACAAATAAAAACATTACAGTTTAAAAATGTGAAACACCTTTGTAAAACATCACAGGAAATAGAATAAAAAACAAAAAGAAAATTCCTAAAATTTCGTAGTTTCAAATTTCAGTACATTAGGTGAAAAAGTTTAGGGTGGCCTTGTAATATGGACAATGAGCAATTCCCACGTTCTTGTTCAGTCTCTAAAGCTCATAACGCTTTCTGATAGCCATAGTAACTTTAACATAATTGGATACCACAGTGCAAATAACATATGTGGCCAAAGGGTGAAGAAAGTTAAAACCATCAATATATGTACGGGGTGGATTTCCCTTAAAGTGGGGCTAAAAAATAAATTCTCGCATCTTTATATAGGGGCAGAATAAGATAAAGTGCATAGTACTCTGGTTTGCTGAATTATCACACTGGCAATGCATGAGCTTATCGGCCCACCCTATTTGACGCTGGAATGCCACTAGAAAGTGCACCGTGCAAAAAGAAATCTGGCTAAAAGAAATCTGATCTGTACATTTGTAGTGAAGGTTAGATAAAATTGCTGTGGGACGGGGGCAAATATGAGTGGCCCATCTCCACGTGTTGTGAGTAGTGCATAATGGCCCTAGAGTGAAGGGCCTCTTTGATAATAGCTTTCATGTTCGTGGGAATACTTTCAGTGTTGTCATAGAAGTGCCCCAGTCCTATCTCTTGGAATTTGTCTCCTACAAATCGGACCCATGGGATCGTTAAAGCGCTGTCCAGATTAATACAATCTTTGAGTACTTCCCTTGAGAACATTCATTAGTCAACCAGCCACATTTTTGCCTTTAATAGCAAAGGGGCGCTACCTAGACCGTCCTCTATGAAATCTAACCCCAGTTCTTGATGACAAAAGAGTGTAGGGGCACTTTTCGGGGTCATCAATAACCTTTTATAAATGAATTTTCCAAAACTTGTAGTTCGCGGCTTTTGTGGTGGCCGCATACCCCTGCCCCGTAAGTTGCCACAGACGGACATTTAGCTTTGTAAATGGTAACTAGCTCTCTCACGGGCTTGTGACCTAGTTTGCATGTAAAGCAAAATAGCCCCTCCACGGCCCTACTTGTATATTGCGCCCTTTCTGTTATAAGTGGTTCCCAATTCAACTGGTTATTGAATAGGTTCCCTAAGTAAGTGAAGTTATTCAGCTTATCAATTATTTTGCCTCTTACAGCAACATTTCTGGGTTTAGTCGATTTGGGGCCACACACCATGGAATAAGATTTAATAAAATTGACTTTTAAGTCAAGTAACGACATAAAATCGGTAAAAGCATTAACTGATTTTTGGAGGCTATTTGCTGTCACTGCCATTAACACTGTGTCACCCACATATGATAGTAGCAGGACAGGGTTTCCACCAATTTGTGGAATATCAATCTCCTTATCTCATAAAAAAGCCTCTTGGCCGTTTGTGTAGATTTAAAAGAGAAAAGGGGCTAAGATGCACCTTTGCTGAACACCCTCTGTGGAGACGATCAGCTTGGTCTTTTCCCCTTGGGTGCCATATCTTATAACAACTGTGGTGCTAGCATGTAACCTGCGTAAGAGGTAAATGAGTGCCTCCTCTACGCCCATTCTCCCCATCAGGGCCCAACATTTCTCCTGCTTAATGGTGTGAAAGGCACTGGACAAGTCCGTGAAGGCCAGGTGGATAGAACCCTTCCTGGCCTTCATGTACTTGCCAATGATCAGGGACAAATTGAGACATTGCTCAGTGGTACCTAACCCACTCCTAATTCCATATTGTGCTTTTGCTATGACCCCTGTGGTGGATGCCCAGACCTCTAGTTGAGGAAGGATGACCCTCCCCAATACCTTTACTGTAGTATCAATGAGAGAAATTGGCCTATAACATGCCGGGTCACTCCTATTGCCCTTTTTTAAAAGGGGAACCAAAATGGCCTCCTTTCAAGTAACTGCCACTGGGCCGATGACTACTGCTTTAAAGACATTTGTCAATAGAGGTGTCCACAAGTTGGAATTCCTTTTTAATAAATCGAGAGGGACCCGGTCAGGGCATGTGGCTTTCAAACAAATCCCCTTCGCTAAAGCCTCCTTAACCTCAAATACTGAGATGGATGAGCTTAGTTCTGAAGCTGCAATTAAGTCTACTGGCAGATCCCCAATATTATCCTCCAACTGCTTAAGTTGCGGGTTAAATATAGCAGTAAAGTGGGATTCCCAGGCATCGCCCAAGATCAATGATTCCATCTTTCTCACTTCTTCTGTGAATAGAGGGCAGTTAATAATATCTCAAAAACGTTTAGTATCTTTGAGGGAGCTTGTTCTCTCCAGGTCGTCCCATGCCAGTCTCCTCAATTCTTCTTTTCTTTTCCCAATAATGATCTTATAAGTTTGCCTTGCACTTTTGATTAGGTTTCTTTCACGAGGGGTAGTGTGAAGGGCCCTTTTAAGGTTCTTTTGAGCCTTTGTACATTCAGTGTCAAACCACCATACTTCTTGGGGTTCCTTCGATGGGCGGGTCAAGTCAGCCTTTTAGCTACATTCGAGCAGGACAACTCAAACTCACGGATGTCCTCCTTTGGGGAGAAATCTTGCTGCAAACACCTCATAATTAGATAATAATTATCTATAATGATGTCTTTCTCAAGGAGGAGGCTTTATCTTGCCCCAGTTTAGCCTTACCCCTTTGTTTGGGTTATAGTGAATAAGGCGATCATCGCCTTCCCCCGCCTGGACCGTTATATTGAGAGTAACTATGAGGGGATAGTGGTCACTAGCACAGTTAGGTTCCACCATAAAATCACTAACAAACGGGATAAACTTCCTAGATGTTAACATAAAGTCAATAACACTTTCCCTGCTGACACCAACATAAGTAGGACACTGAGGTAGAGGACCACAGACCAGGTTTCTAATAAAACCTTAATCATTCCCAACGACAATAGTATTTTAAGCCTCACTTTGGGGCGAGTGAATAAAATGTGGCTCGGGCTGGCCCTTGGTATCCGATAGCCCACAAAAACTTTGGGAGCTATACTTGCAAGTTGTGCAATTAAAGTCCCCCACCCAAAGAATACATAATGACTGCCACTTCCCCGTAATTTGGGTGATTTCCGCCTATAGGGATTCAATAACGTGTCAGCTGTTTTGGTCAAAGATGTTGTAATACCAGTTCACCACTAATATTTTGGCCTGTATCAAATTAGAAATCATAATTAATTGATACCAGGGTGATGAGCTTACACAGTGAGCTTTTATGGATCCATATTTTACCGAAATTAGCAGCACAATCCCTCCTTTGGCCCTTCAGCTGGGGAGGGTATTGCTGGGACAGTAAAAGAACTGTAACCGTCTAACACAGTATTATCCCGGGACCAGGTTTCCAGACGTCAGATGATATCAAAGCCTCTGATATACTCTAGCCATACCTCATTTGTGAGTTTGGACCGAATTCCTGCAATGTTCCATGAAATAATTTTAAAGGGAAGGATAGTAGGTCCCAGGTTTGCTGTTATTTGTTATGTTATGTTATTTTCATTTATACAGCGCACAGCTACTCGCAAGTGTCCCGGCGCTATAGACCGCTGGGGAACCCGTCCTGGCTATCCCTGTGAGATGGTCCCTTTCTGGGTATCTCCAAGGTGAAACCAGGCATCCCCGGCATCTGTGGGGGGCTGTTGTAGAGATGAGGCAAGCTTAATGCCCAGAGTTGCCGAGTGTGTTCCTGGTTAGAGTAGGTACCGAGGCGAGAATTATCGAGTCCGTTTTGACCCTGGTCCACGACCCTGCCGTGTCGGGAATTTAACCCTGGTCTCTGGCCGATTCTCTGCTTACGGATCTGCCACCTCTAACCAGTGAGCCACACCTCTCCACATGGAATCTTAAATATTAAATATGCTATTAGAAGTGGGCATAGTGACGTAGCTAATGGTCCGGACCCTTCAGCTAGAGGATCACCTTCGGGGATGATGTTAGAAGAAGGGGAAGTGTTATTGAGGTTGTCTGGGCCCTTAATTGGGTTGGTGGGGGTGTGTGGTGTAACACCAGCTGGGTGCACAAGCCTATTATTACCAGGCCCACCTTCATGTGAGTCTCTTCCTATGTTATTACATTGCAAACCCAGCCTACCCTTCTCAGCTGCATATCTGGATTGAGTATGTAATCAATCAATGTTAGTGAGGCCTGATAGAGCATCATAGTGGTTAAGGTGGGTGAATGAGGTAGGCTATATGAAAGAGTGTGATTTCACGCCTATGCAGTGGGACCCTTGCTTCAAGCTAGATCCCTGATGGGGGGGGATAGAAAAAGCACAGGGGTTAAGCCCTTATCAGTTCATTCTCACCAACTGAGTTTTTGTGGTGCCTCAAAACAAAACACCTGGTGTCCCTAAAATTAAGGACCACGCAATCCCCTTCAACAAATTTGACCGTATGACCCACCCAGTTCACCCGCCTTGCCATGATGATGTAATCAAAGCAGTTTATCTGGGACAACATTTTACTAAAACACCAGTGGGCTGATTTGTTATTTAGGCTTTGACAGCTTTCTTGGTGGCCATGGGAGAGATGGGGAAATTTTGTCAGGATCAATGTGTAAGGTGTACTATCTAGTGGTAAATGTTGTGTGTCTTTTGCCCCCCCTGCTTAAAGAGCTGTGTGCTAAGGGGTGGGCACTTGAGTTTCTTTGTTGGGTACCACCCCCATTTAAAGGGTTGGGTCTCGATCGATTAGAGACTCTGTATCCCAGCTTCTGGATATTCCTATGCGACACAAGTCCCCAAGGTTTCTGGACCGGGAGATGGACGCGGGGGAACTCTCAGAGGGATTCACCCTTATGTGGAATCGATATTGTACTCATAGGGGCCATGAGAGAAACACTTGGGGGAACATTTAGAACGCTGCTGTCTGTACTACTCGATTGGGTCACCTTGGCACTGTGCGTTGTTTACTGGGTTCTTATTTAGACCCTCCAACATACGGAAGAGCTGCTCTTCGATACGGGCTAATCGAACTGAAATAGGGGCTAGCTCTTCTGAAACTAGTCTACTGATTTTTTCGATGGAGATGTCTGTACCCTCAGGTGTGCTCCCTCTTCCTGCCCCAATACGTGTTCTTCCTACATTACCTAATAAGTGGTTTTGTTTGGTTATCTTAACCCCTGCGACGCTGTACAAATTCTCCCGCTATGTGGGAGAATTAATGAGTGGGCGTGTTTTGGACGGCCCTCGGTCATTCTCTGCGCACGCCCACCGTGACATCGGACAGCCGGGGGCCATCCTGAGCACCGAATAGGTTAACCCTGGGTGATTGACCCTTCAGTTTGTGATCAACACTTGCCGGTTCAATTAGTTTCCTCTTTCCCCCTGTTGTTGGCAGAGGTCCATTCTTCTCCAAGGTTGGGGGGATGCTCATTTGCATCATGTGTGTCGCATGGTCCAACCTGGTCCAACCTGGTCCACAATTGTAACAGTGGGTGAAAGTGGTGCTTGAGCTCTAAGCTCATTGTCTGCCTCGACCGTGTCTGTACGAGGGTGAGCATTAGTGGTGTTGGGTAAATTGGGGAGGGGAACTAGCGAGTCTTCGCTCTGCCAACTCTATTTCTTTATTAATGGCCCCCACTGCTTTTTGAAGGAAACCGTCCAAAGTGGTACTGGTGGGTTTTAGGGCAGGCATAGTTTTCCGTTTCCCCATAGTGTTTCATTATTTTGCAGCGGAAAAGTAAACATTTGGCCTTCAGGTAACTTCACAAAGCTGGAGCATGACACTTCGAAAAAATAAAACAGAGGGCAGGCCCAGCCCAGCCTCCTCCGGACTCCGACAGGCGTAGACGGGCCTGCCTGTGGCCCGGGCTTTCCCTCTGTGCCGGCATGCCCGCGCATGTCCCGCGCTGCAGGAAACAGAGTGTGCCTTTGAAGGTGGAGAGAGGCTTCTTCCTATAGCCTCAGGTGAGTGGTGTTCGCTGGGGGATCGAGCCCCATCCCAGCATAGGGCAGCAGTTCAAAGCCGTGGCCAGAGAGCAAAGCAAAGGCATCCCCAGATAGCTGAAGTGATCCCCTTTCCATTGGAGTTCTGTCACCAGGAGATCTGCTGGTTGTGCCCGAGCCTTGAGCTGCCAGAGGAAACAACACCGTTTTCTGTTTGTTGACCTGGAGGCCAGACGTTGCACCGACTTCCGCCACAATCACATGATGTAAACAAGTGCATCAGTAAAATAGAGAGATACAATGTGCGTGGAACTGCTCACCTCGATACCCCTCTCCTGCATGTCACAACGGAGTCAAATTGCTGGCGGCTCCATAGTCAGGGAGAAGAGAAGCGTTGACATTGAGCACCCCTGCCGCATGTCTCTCTTAACAGGGAAGCAGTCCGACACCACCTACAGCGTATGCACCCATGCAACTGGACCTGCATAGAGCAACTGTACCCTGTACAGAGAAAGCAGCCACAGCCCCCTTCAGGAGAACCCTCCACCTGTTCCGCCATCATGCCAATAATTTAATAGTATAAGTTGATGTTTTCATTAATGCAGATCGAGATTTGATTGTTGAAATGTGTACATATTACAATTTTGACATCAACATTGTAACCATCAGAGGTAATTTATATATACCACAGAACAGAACTGGAAAATAATCCTTTTATTAAAGACATAGCTCCTAAAATAATGCAGATCCTGTTTACACACAGTAGCAATAAGGATAGCATACAGAATTAGAGTAAAAGCCTTAAAATTTCGCACATACATAAATACTCATAGCACAAAGCCATGTTCCTTAATTTTTTGCTGCCAATGAAATCCTTGTCACATATCTCCAAAAACAAGCCAACTTTTGATCCTTCAATGGAATCCCCACCCTTGCAAACTTCCTCACTTGTGACACACTGAAGTGTTGTTCATACTTGAGGAAGCAAAAATAGAAGGGTTGAGGTAAACAGTACCGCACCTAACATCAAAAAGTGATTGAGCTAAATGTAATGTAATGTGGTGCAAAAGAACCTGGAGCACAACCCTTCTCCACTCCAAATTGAAAACAAGTTTTCATCTTACCATATCCATCTCATTGGTCCAGCACACACAAACGAATAATCAATACAACCATATTTTTGGTAATCCAGCATGAGAATAGTTCGCAAGTTTTTGTACTTGAAACATAAATGACAAGAATAATGTCATATAATCACTGCATTCGACAACAGATATTATAATTCAAAATATTCTTTATTCCTTTTTCTTCATATTTAAAAGAAACATCGTGAATAATAGATAGTCGTAGGGAACGCGTTTCGTCCTTTCACTTACTTCTTCAGGGCTTCAAGTTATGTATTAAACGCATTCTCCTTGCTATCCCTTCAATCAATGTAGATATTTTGTCTACACAACAAAGCGAGGGAGACGGTGGCACTCGGGGCACACAAACCAAAGTTTCTGCTATCATACAGAAGGTTTGAATCTGTCAAAATATGCACACTGTGTGAAAGGATTGTGAGTACAATACATTCTAGCAGAAACTTGGGTCCTTGTGCTCCGAGTGCCATCGCCTCCCTCGCGTTGTCGTGCAGACAAAATATCTACATTCATTGAAGGGATAGAAAAGAGAATGCGTTTAATACACAACTTGAAGCCCTGAAGAAGTCGTGAAAGCATGAAACGCGTTTGCTACGACTAGCTTTTATCCACAACGTTTCTATTAAAGATGAAGAAAAAAGAATAAAGAATATTGTGAATTATAATATATGTTGTTGATTATATAACATTATTCTTGCCCGATATGTTTCAAGTACAAACTTGTGAACGATTCTCATGCCGTATTACCAATAATATGGTTGTATTGATTATTCTTTTATGTGTGCTGGTCCATTAGATAGATATTGTTCATACTAATCCGGGAACAACAACAAAAAATGTATGAGGGAGGGATGTTAATGGGCAGGATAATATTTCCATTTGTGACTTTAATAAAATCATGATTTTCTACACACCAATGCTGTGGAAAATTTGAATTTTATGGCACAGCACGGAGGCCAATACTATTTATGGTTGAAAACTTGCCATTACATTTACCCTGCTGCACTCTCCACTGGTTTGAAATAAAATAAAATGTAAACACCAGACCACTACCTCGGTCAACTGAAGCAAGAATAATGCTCAAACTTCCTACCACCAAAACAGCATTAGAGGCAATAGCACCCCTCACCGAATGTGCCTCAAAAATATCAATATTTATAATTGCTTTCTTCATGACTTCCCTTAACCTATCTGCTAAAGTAGGACTAGAAACTGGTTTATGTGAATACCCAAATGAAATTAACGTTTGAGAATCCCCTCATATGCTCTCATATATTCCTTAAAACATCTCAGCACATACAAAACCTCCTGATCTCCCATCATTAGATAAAAAATGGCTCTAGACAAAGTCTTAGTTCTCTTCCTAATATAAAAACATACTCCTTCTGGTTAATAACATCTTGATGAATCTTACAAAACTCATATCTGAAAGCCGCTGACAAGAAACCAGACACAACAACATAGCCAATGTAAATGACAAACTCTTCAGAGTCATTATCATCATTCCTAGCCCAATTCACCAACTTCTTCAAAATCAAATCAACATCCTGAAGTGATGAATACTTAAAACCTGGAGGAACCTCCAACCGTATGCTCCTAAGCAAACACATTATGCTCTCCTATCGACATTCCATCCACCAACCTATGATGCACAGAAACTGCAGACCTACTTAATTTGACCAAACTATATGAACTTCCCATAATAAACCAAATCCACTACAGACACTGATACGGGATCCAAACCCCTCTGTGTACACTAACAAACCCATCTATTCCATGCCAATCTATATGCCTTTGTGGAATCCAGTCCCCAAGACCCCTGCTTTGCTTTGAAGCCTCTGAAGATAACCCTGACACCTGCCATCTTCTCCTGAAATCATTCAAACTATCACCTGCAGATGACCCTGTAACACCAATGCGTGACTCCCCCTGACAGGTTTATTAAAAGCCCTGTAATACATGGTAACACAACTAGATTGTCTATCAACAGATTCATTGCATCTGGTAACCACACTCTAGAGGGCCAAAATGCAGTCACCAACAGAACCTCCAACTTCTCTGTCCTTACCTTCACTAACAACCTCTGACTCATTGAAAATACAGATAACGCATAACGGTGACCTAAATTCCAACTCTGCATTATAGCATTCATCACCTGGAATTCTGTTCCAGCCTACAACTGTAAAATGCTGGAAACTTAGCTTCTTAATTGCTTGCAAACAGATCCACCACAAATGGACCCCACTTCCTCTCCAATCTCTCAGAATGTCCCTGTCCAACCTCCAATCGCTTGAATCCTTCAGATTCCTTTGATTCCAATCTGCCACTGAAATGCTCAAACAATCAATGTGTTGCACCTGAATCATGGCATTCCAATCTAGTCACAAATGCAAAATATCACTTGCCAAATCTGCCTAAGCTCTTAACCTGGGACCCCTTATTCTGTTTTCATTCCTGACCGCCGACACATTGTACATTCTCAACAATACACAGCACTTCCCTTGAGCCCTGACAAAGGTCTTCACAGCACAGGAGCCTGACAACAATTGTATGTAATTGATATGCATTTCCTTCTCCTTCAAAGATAATTTCCCCCCTGTCGTCAACCAAACCACATATAACATCCCAACCCTGAAGGCTTGCATCCGATTCTATAGCTAACTTTAGATGATCTTCAAAAATGGCCCTTCCATTCCATATCTCCAAATTTGTCAACCTCCATTTCAACGCTATCTCTGCCTCTTGATTCAATCTGACATTCTCTGAATACATCATCTCTAAAAATAGATGCTAATCGTTCAGCCCCTGTAAAGCTCTGTAATGCAATGGAGCTGGAAAGTTAGCATATATCGATGAAGATAGCAGACCCAACAATCTTGCCAACTGATGAAGTGAAATCCATTTGAAGTCTTCTTCCTTCTAATCTCCCTGCTGATCTTTCTTACCTTCCCCATCGGTAACTTCAACACACAATTCAGTGTCCGTATCTGAAAGCCTAAAAATACTGTTTACTGACTCGGAATAAAACATGACTTCACCTTGTTTACCTCAAAACCCAGATCCTCTATAACATGACCCACTAGCTGTGTCTGCTTCTACATCAACGCCTTTGATTCTGCCATGATCAAAATGCCATCCACATACACTATCAAGTGAACACCTCTCGAACTTAAGCATGCCAATGTTGACATTCATAAAACACCATGGTGCTAATGATAAACCGAATGGGAGAAACTTGAACCTCCACATCTTCCCCTGGCATTAAAACTTCAATATCTGTGCTCCAAACAAATTGGTATTGATAGATATGCAACCTTCAAATCTAGCCGCGTACAATCAATCTGTCCACAGGAGATCCTTCAATTTATGGATTGCTCCCATTTTGAACTTATTGTACTTCACCCAAGCTTCATTGATTACTGGCACCTATGTTTTTCTCCTCCGAGAATATATAGCTTACAAAACCTCCTAGTTTGTTCCACAACTTTTCTATTGCACCCTTCTTCAAGAGTGCCACTACTTCCTGAGATCACAACATCTCCTATTTTTTTCAAAAACTTGAAATTCTTGCCCTTCTTTTTTGCATGGGCAAGCCCACAAACTCTGTACGATAGCTCTTTACAGTCATAAAAACTCACGGATCTCTTGTAATCTCTTTCCAACGTGTTAAAAAGCAGGCAAGTCTACCACCCAGTTCTACATGGATGCATGAAGGGCCTCCAGCAAAGCATTCCTGATGATTGTCTAGCCCTTCTGCGTCCTCCCAATCCACTGGCCTTTTCTTTCTGACTCTGAGGAAAGAAGCCTGATGTTTGGTATCAACAGAAGGGGGTCTAAATCCTCAAAGAAAGATGCTTGAGTGATGCTATATCCACTTTATGGCCCCTTGTATTGGTCTTTATAGCTCTCTCTCCCAAGTCAAACTGAGTTGCCCCTCTTTTCCTTTCACAAGGAACCTCATGTTCTATCAAATTATGGGCCTTATCCTTTTTGTCAGCCAAATATTTATTTTTTCTGCTCTACTTTGCACCCCTCCTTAGAAACGCCTGCCTGACCCTCTAACTCCTCAATGGACCTAAAGCGCTACTCTTACATACCATTATTAGTTTGTCCCATAGCAGGAAGTAACTTTTCCACACAGTCATCCAACCTTTTGTCCAGCTATGAGAATGCCTTGTCGACACAGGCTTGAACTTCCTCAACTAAACTCTGATTTTCAACTGATTCTGCCATTTTAATACCTAAATTCACCTTCAAACAAGCCTGACCATAAACTGCCACTTGATATACACACTTAGAGCATACCTCAGAATATAACAATATAAAATTCCACTCACCATATGCCTGACAGTTTTTCCTCAAGATAAAATTTTAATTACAAAAATATGGATGCAAAAATTCCCTGTCTTAACCAAACACCAATACCCAGTTCAAAATGGGCGCAGCATGCATGTCCAATTCCCGGCTGTACAGCAGCCCAAAATTGACAATTCACCAGAAACCACACAGCCGCAAGCAAGTGCTTGTGCTCTAAGGAGCTTGCAGGCGGCCAAACCCCTTACCAGTCAGTTCATAATTCTTGCTTTGTAAAATAGCTCCAAATGCCTGTCAGACACTTGCAGCATTTAAATGAAAACTCTTGTGCCACTAACTAACTTTTCCTGCAATTTGCTCTGAAATGTGTAACAACTTGATTGCCGCTTCTCACGGATATGATGCTAAATAACTTACATTGAATACTAATAATACAGACATAAAACTCAAAAACAAAGCATTTTCTCTATACTACATTCAAAATGTTGATTTTAACACCCACTCAAATAACAAGAAGTTTAAATCAAACATTCTGTCATGAAACAGCACCTAACCCAACCAAAATCTACCAAAAAACAAACTCTAAACATCCATAAATACCCACACTTAGGCATAATAGCTATCTGTGCTTGAGCAGCAAAAAAGAAGGACGATGGCTGAGTGTTGTGAATATTTGTCATGTTTAGAATGTTAATATTTTTATATAAAATTCTGTATTCTATCGTTGTTGCTGCTGAGTTTGAGGGCACTAAGGAGGATATACATACTATTGGCCTTGTGCTTTGCCATAAAATGTAAATATAGCAAATGGAATTCATACACCAACTAAAAGTCTTTCAAAAAAAGTTAGGGACATAATCACAAGGATCTATCGCCAAGTCAATGGCACTTTATCGCAGCCAAAGTAGCGATAAAGTTATTGCCCCAATCACAAGCTGGTGTTAATATCCCACAGCACCAGTTTACCTGCGATAGCAGCCGCTAAAAACATCACCACAGATGACCCCCACAACTATTGCTAATGAGATGCAGAGTAGGCATTCCCGTGCTAAAAGCCGCAACAACACCACTCCACAACAATCTCAACGACCAGCCAGATCTGCGATAAGAACAAAAAACAGGCAATAAGTAAGGTGTGTTAGCACCAGGAAAATACCACCTACTCTGACCTGGTGCAAAATCGGAACACAGTCTGTGCCACAAAAGGGAGCCCTACCCAGAGCCACACCTGAAGAACAACAGATGCCATGGAGCCACTGTTTATGCGGCCCTGACACCCAAGAGGACCACAACACCCACCGCCACCACCCCAGGACCCCAACACCCACCCGGAACCCCCCCCCCGGACCACCACAGAGGCAGCGCAGACAAAGACAGTGGACCCCCAGGAAGCGCACCAGCCTCACAGACCCAACACCTGACAATGTCATTGCCCACTACAGGCACAAAAGGGCAACCATTGTACGTATCCTGACCAGCATCGCCTCATCAGGCCGACGGCACCAACATAGCGGACAACCAACATCCCACCCCACACAAAGCTGCAGGCTGTGCTGCACCTGTTGGCCCCTGGTACCCCCCAACCAACTCCCACCAGAGTCGGAGGAATCTCACAGCCAGCCACATCCAAGTCCCTCATACCTGTCCTGGACATCACCATCAGCCTGGTACCCCAGTCCCTATAAGTCCAACACAATGCGCAGGATCCACTGGAGACCAAGCAAGGACCATACGCCATAGCTGGATGCACGCACGTGTTGGGGGCAATTCACAGCACACATGTCCTATCTGTCTCCCCTGGTGACACAGCACACAATCACTGCAACAGAAAGCACATGTCTCACATCAATGTGTAGGCAACATCCAAACACCGTGGAACCTCCACCAATGTCGCCGCCAAATACCCAGCCAGTGTGCATGATTCCTTCATCCTCCGACAGTCCATCAGCAACCAGGCAAATGACAACCCTCGCAATGCACACATCACAAAATCACAACCAACATGCACAACAACATGCCCACCCATCAGACACAACAGAACAACTCACAATGGTTACCTGCCCAAGCCATGAACATGAGCCATCAACGGCATGGCACCTCAGCCACACAACAGCCGAATGTGGGGAGAGGTGGCAATCAGGCATGCGTGAAGGATGCAAAAGAACCATGATTGGGAATGTACACAATGCCAAGAGAGGCGGAGATGTGCTGGACAGACCGCAGTGTGCAGAACACACCCATATCCATGGCACAATACACCTCTGGCATATGGAGTGCAGTGGACAGTGGATGCAACCATGTCACCCCAGCCAGTGGGGGAGTTCGTGGAAATGATCCCTGTTACGTCCCCCCCGTAAGCTTGAGCATAGTGGGATGGCGTGGCGAGGGGTGTGAATAAAAAGCACGTAGCCCTGGGCGTGGTCCTCTTCCGGAAAGCCCAATGTCTCTGCCAGGGCGGCGCCTCTCACCACGCCACGAGGCAGACGCCGTCTACATGAGCGGAGTTGCCTGCGATCCTGTGTGCCTGCCGTACCCCAGCCCACTGGACCCCGAACCCTTCAGGCCCACCCCTCTGCAGCCAGGCCACACTGATCACCTGCCAATACTGGCGTGTGTCAAGGAGGGCCCACCAAATGCCTGCGCAAGCTCCAAGTCTGAGGCCCGTGACCTTGGCAGCCTCCTCAGACCATTACGGCCTCCACGAAACAGGCCCGCTTTAGTCCTTTCTCTTTGACGTACTCTACTGCCGCCTCCGGCATACACCACAATCAAGTAGCTCACACATTTGGAACTGAGTCTTGATTACACGATGGCAGAGTACATATGTTCATTGATTTATTTATGGCAGACTTGATGTCATTGTACAGCCCTCATCGCAGACTGCATCCCCTTTCAGCCCTGGTGCCACTATGTCTATTACCCGAGACCCATGGACACTTTCTGGTTGGAGTTTGGTGGCGATTGAGTCCATGGACTTGGGTTGTGTACACCATCATGAAGGTGATACTGACTTTGTGGCGAAAACGAGGCCGTGGCATTCCACCCCTCCCTTTGCTGCTTCCGGACAGCTTCCACCCTCTGCATCATGCCCTGGAGGACACCTTCCACTGTCCCCCGCAACTCTCCGCAACATACACATCGACAGTGATGAGGACCCTTTCAGGTTGCATGGCCCATCTGAATGCACCGCAAATCACTGTCCCGTGGCTGGGTGCCTGTGCCGGCCGCAATGCATCCGGGGCCACTAACTCTGTGCTGGTCATGTCCAGGACCCCTTCTTCTGATATATTGGATGGCCTCTGAAGCGATGACCTTGGGGTCATCAACACTATGTGTCTGTGGCCCTGTGCTGTCCGCAGCCTCTGGCCTCAACTTCAGCCCACCAGGGCTCACACACCAATTTGAGTCCTGACCGGCCTGGACGTTGCATCACCGCAGGAGGCACACGCCACCACCGCCAGGAACGACTCCAACCACAAAATGTTTGTGTCGAAATGGTCGTACTGGCAGACTGACGGAGTTGCCTCCACATGTTGTGGATGCCATCTTCTGCCTGATCCCCTGCTCAGCACTCCAGGTGCCACTGACTCAGTGCACCACGAATCATCGTCCATCACTGTCTTGGTTATGTACTGTGATGGATTCACGCAGCAGTTTCACCTCAGGCAGTCTGGGAGACCTGGGACGTCGATGAGGAAGATGATGCAGGAGTGACACCCCCCACTGCAGCTGCATCATGTTGGTCCCGAAGGGACAGAATCCTAGACATTCTCTTCACATGAGCGCACTCAGCTCTGGTGCCCCAGACTCAGCGCACTGCAACTCACGGACATTTCTGTTTGCTCATTGTGTGCCCTCTGGACTCACTCAGGCTACCTCCATGATGCTTCGCAGTTGTCCCTGTAATGCTGGTGTTGTCTGTTTCCGTATTCATTGTGTTAACTTTTGTATTTTTTGCCAATACCAACAACTCCCTGAGGGCTGGCTTGCACCCACCCCACACACATCCAGCACAGGCGTCACTGTACTTGTGGCCCTGCCAATAAAGGGGCCTGGGCACACGTGCCTGTAGCCAGTTCAACATGATATCTGCATGTGTCCCTGTGGTCTTGTTGTATGCATGATGGCCCTGGGCACTACAACATTACATTGTGCTGTGTATAGCAGATGCAGACATGTCACCGCAGGCAGCGGGTTAGAGCTTGGACATGTTGATTTGTTGTCACCCACTCAATTTGTAAGGGAAGTGGACTGTGCCGTTGTACGCAGAGCCAACGTGGGTGTGTGACTGATATGTGCGTGCCCCTGGGCGTGGTTCTGTACTGAAAATGTGCATCTGCATGTGTCTCTATGGCAGTGTGGGTCTCCTTTGTGGGGTGTAGGTGGTCCCTGAAGGGTAATGGACACCCACGTATGTGTTCTGTTATGCCTTTCATGGGTTCGGACCACTCCCGCACCTGTTGGGCCACCTCCTTTTGGTGTTCTGACACGTGGCATTGTTGTGCAGTGTGTGGGACAGTGAAGTGCTGTGTGCCAACGGTGCTTGCGGGTGCTTCATGCTGTGTGGTCTGTTGCAGGGGCTGGGTTCTCCTCTAAGTAGCTTGTCTGCCCTGGTCCTGCTGGTGGGTTGCGTGGAATGTCCATAGGCTGTTGTAGGGCGTCCGTGTCGAAGGTGTGGTGGTCGTCTCTGGTATCACTGATGGGTTGTCTGGTGTGACCTGCTGGAGGTGTTGTTTGTCCCTCTGCAATATGAAGGGGAGATACATGTTGACATTGTGTTGACATTTATGTTGGTGCATTGTTCTTGTGGACATGCAGACTGTGAAAATGTACATCATGACTGTTTGGGCGGTGCTGGCAATTTGAGTTGGGACAGTGGACATTTGGACTACAAGACTGATATGAGGTTGTACCCGTACTTATGCATCTCACAGTTCCCTGCTCTGTCCAATGGGATTGGCCTGTTTCTGCGCATAGGCGGACCCAGTTGTGTCCCCTTTTCTGCAGTGTCAGTGTTACACTTTGTGCCACATTGTCATGGGATGTGCTGGGATTGCCATGTGTGTGTGCTGCAGTGTGCCACGGGGATGGGGGACATCTCCCTGGGTATTTGTGGTTGTGCAGTGTGCTACACATCATTGCACATGTGTGCCATTGTGCCCATCTCCCCCTGTCCCCCCAGTCTCTTTTAGATCCTCACCCTGTTGTTGTTGTGTTAGTGTCGTAAATTGGCTGCGATTAAATTAGCGTTAGCAGAATCCATCTGGTATTTAGAGGCTATCCTGTACATTTTGTGGAATCCATTTTGTATTTCTGGCAGCCATTTTGTCTTCCCTTTAAAGGACTGGCTATACTTAGACTCTGCTACCCTGCACATGCGCAGGAATATCTCACTGTCCATGCATCTGTATTTAGTCTGTAACTATCAGGTTGTTTCTACCAGAGTCAGCAACTGCTAGCTCCTCCTTTACTGTTGACGGTGCATTTCTGTATGACCATCTATGTATGTAACTCTTCTCATGTATACTTGCACTGCCCTTTTTTCTGAGCCCTTGTGTGGGTATAAAAGACCCATGGTTCTTCTACTCTGTGTGCTACCTTCATTCAGCACCACAGGGTGCTGGGTGAATGTGGTTCCACCTCATGAGGTTTAATAAACTCTGTATTTTCTATTTCAGTTTCTGTGCCAACTTCTTTCTAATAGCCTGAAGACTCTGTGCAGAGAAGGGCGAACCCCTTGCACTGGTAGGCCTAGCTGAGGCCTATTTTCTACATTTGGCGCCTCAACGTGGGACTCATCGGTGACTCGGATGCCCAAAGGATTGGTCGCGACGAAGGATTGGAATCTCGCTCTGGACGTGATCACTGCCCGATAAGACCGGAGTCTTGGCATCCACGGCGACTTTTCCTTTCTTTCTGATCTGACCATCCAGGTGGCACCGGTCCTCAACTGAGATCTCTTCTGTTGATTCACCGTGCAGTGACCATTTGGTCGATTTTAGAACTTGGCAGGATGAATCTGGACACCAAGTGATTGGTAAGTGTCCTTCTGCGGCGCTTGCTGTTGGTTTTGATGCCTGTGATTGGTAAGGTAGTTTAGTAACGCTTACTGTGGCTTTGAGTATGGTATATTTTGTGTTGGCCAACTTGGTTTGTTTTGACATATGTGACTTGCAATTCACATAGGCAGGTAATGAGGAGAATTTTCTCTAACTGAATTGATTTGAACGGCACATCGTACTAAAGGTACCTTAAGTGCTACTTTGATTATAATATTGCATATTCTGCTCTATTTTTGGCATGCCTGTCTTTAGCACACTTCAAAAGATGTGTTGCTTTTGGAATGGTACCTTGAATCTTGATGAAGCACAACTGCCCCCCCCCCCCCGAGGGGACGCCTAATAGGGATATGTATATTAAGTATGGTCTTTCTTCTATAATGTACAGCGCATTATGGAATAAATACATTTGTAAGGATCCGGAGTTGCGTTGGCCTATGTATGGGTCATTTGATTTTTGGAAAACAATGTATGTTTAAGCAAAAGACTAGGCAATAGATGTTTGATTGTGTACGAATGTGGGAGAAAAAGTACGTGAATGAATGAATGTGTTGCCTTCTTGGATGTACCATTTCTTTTGTATATAATTAGCCGGCTCCTCTAGAGGGGGTACTTAACTAGGGTTAGGTATTTAAAAGTATTTTTTTTTCTTTGGTGACTAGTACCCCGAGGAACTAAAAATGTACATAAAAGGATCCTGGTCTGTGCACTTAGTAACATTCATAAGTGATGAGATGCAGAGCGTTTTTCTGGTGCTCTGCCAGCCAAATCTGGTGAATATGACTTGCAACTAGTATTTACAAATGGTTTGGTTTAAGTACAGTCTGTGGGCTGTCTTTTGTTTCTGTCTTAAGTGTTGATCTGTGGGTTAAATGTGTGTTTAAATGTTATGGTGTGGTAAATTGTGTTTTGGATGTTGCTAGCACTGGAAAAAATGTGTGATTGAATGACTGTGAATATGTGAAAGAATTCTGAGAAGTGAAATTGTTAAGGAGTAAATTTAATTTGGTCTCATCACCATCGATAAGTCGCAAAAGGAAATTGAGAGGGGTGTAGCTAGAGTAAGAGCAACCCCTGTGATTTGATGACACCCTTAATGTACAAAAGTATTAATGAAGAGTAATTAGGGACCGGTTAAAAGTTTAGCTTAAAAAAATTGTGGGTATTTCGAATTTGCAAATTGTTCCTATGCAGCTTTGTGTTCTTGGTGGTTCAGTGAGCCAATGTGCTGGGTCCACAGGGTTGTAGGTTCTAATTTAAGCTGAACCTGCTAATCTGAGAATAGAACCTAAACTTATGACCCTTGAAAAGAAATTGTATATTAAAATCAATTTTTCCATAGGGCAAATTATTGCAGTTTAGATAAAATTAGGACGGCTTTTTGTCTTTGACAGCTTCAGGGCTGTGTGAGGCAGATTTTGACCTTGCAGCCTGTAAGGTGGGGGCTAAAAATAGGGGAGTGAACCAGGAGGTGAAATCACTGCTTAGAAAGCTTCACTGACATGAAAATGTGTAATGCTTGCAGCAGGACAGCCTTGGAGAGAGGTGGGGGCCAGGAGCACTCGCTGGGGCCCAGTTCTGCGCTGAGGGGCTATTTTTAGCTTCTCTGATGAGACAGGGCAGCTGAGGAACGAAACTCAAAGAGCCTTCCTCGGCCCTATTTTGTGCAAAGACCAGTTAGACTTTCCATAGAAAACTGTTTTTATTTTTTTTAAACTGTTGCATTAATCCTAGACAAAAAGAAAAATGATGCTCTTGCTTGAAATTTTAAGGGCTATATGCCTATATAAAAACGATTTTCCAATTGAGAATTAATTTTCTCAGTGGAAATTGTGGCGCAAAGCTAACATGGACTATCAGATAAGAGTTTTACCTTTAGAAAGGTAAAATTAAGATGACCTGTGTAAAGAGAAAAACAAAATTGTGTGTTTTACAATAGACTAAATTCAGATACAAAATGTCACAGTATTTATCCTTTTGTATAGGGTATTCAAAGGCATTCACATTATACAGAACGACAGAGTTGTGTTGGCTTGAAAGGTTGACTTGAAAGGCGTGTGAATTCGACGCCTTTACGTGTCAAACAGCTGTGTCAGCAAGACTCTTTCTATTCTCTGCGGACTCCGGCCACAGAGAACAGCTAAAGTCAAACACGTTGTAAAATGCGGCATTTCAGACTGCTGTTTTAAAAGTTAGAAATATAGTTTCATTATTTTTGATAAACAGAGGACAGATTGACAGTAGGGATTTCTTTTGTGAATGCCTTTTTAAATAAGGATAAGAGTGGGTTTTGATGTTAAATAATAATGACTGTCTTTTAAAAGTGGCGCAGACTTTCAAGATAAGTTTCTGTTCTTAGGGCTGTGAATAATTGCGTTTACATATGATGGGCAAGGGATGCAGCTTGCTTTTCATATGTGGACTCATCAAAATGATTAGAGTTATTAAAAAAATATATATATTTTGATTATATAAAAAATGTTCTTTCAAATAGGTGCAAAAACAATTCGTTTTTTACTATTCATAATGCCTGAATCATGATGCTGTGACCTCCTAGCATCCAAATTGAATTTAAGCCGTGCTATACAGCAATAGGGGGTCAATTACATGTGAAAATGTCACTTTATCCAGGCGTACAAAACTCATTTTTATAAGGGCATACATTATACATTTCTGATGCCACATCTCTGGGATATGTAGAGGACATTCTGGGGATGACTATTATGCAAAAACATTGTAGGATATTAATTTTTAAGTGCCCTAAAAATCAAAGTCGAAATTGAGTAAAAATTCACTATTTAAATGAGATTTCTCCAGTCAGAGCAGCTTTTAAACTGCCTTAGACTCAAGTAAATGCACATATGTAAGCATAAAACTTCATAGCTGACATTTATATTGCTCAAGCACTCAGCACCCTGATTCTAAATATACCTATGTACAAAAACTGGCAGAAGTTATTAAGCTTACCTCTGAAATTGCTGGTAGACACACATTAGAGTGGGTTTTGCTGCTCTGCCTTCGGTCTCTAGGGTCACTTTGACTTGAGAGCACCGCATGACAACCTTGCATACAAGATGGAACAGCTGCATAGGTTAAAGGCCAAACTCCTACATTTAGAGGCCTGGCAGGTCTCGGCTTCCCATGAGCTTTGACATTTCGACATTTGAAAGACGAAATGGCAGGGGAAGAAAGAGGTTTTTGCTTACCTTTTCTTTTTGGCAAAAGCAAGTTTTTGTGTGCACTCAATGAACATAGTATATGTGACCTCTCTTTAAAAGACAATGGCTCTGCCATATATATATAGTATAAATGTTTTTAGGGTTGAATTCAGGAAGCAATGGGATTCAGTTTGAATTCATGCGGCCTCATGTTGCACTAGTACATTTGCTAAAGGAGTATGTTCTTTGGCTAGCTGAAATGTGCTATTTAGCTCCTCAGAGTTTGTTTATGCCCAGTTGCTACAAATTGGGGCTAATAGTGTTGACAGAATGAAACCTGTTACAGGTTTCTTACTGTCAAAACTGGGGAGAGGAGTCTAGCTCTTCTACAAATTAAGGGTAGGCAAATTTATCTGTTCTCTCTCTTTTTCTTAATTTTTTTCGAGCCTGTCTAAACTGTCTGTAAAATAACCATGAGACATTTAATTGGCTATTCAGTAATACTGTTTTAAACATTATTATCATTAATAAAACGAATAAATATATTTTGCTATGTTACTACCCATCCTCTCTGATGGAATTATGAGAGGATGAGTAGTCTAGATTGCTGCTTCCTTATTTGATCTTTAAGGGGAACTAGCTGTGGGTAGTTTTTGTTTGAAAATTCTCCGGTGACAACACCACTATTGTTTGTTATTCTCATGCTACATACAGTTTTGCAAGGGCATTGCTGGTTTTATTAGCTAGTCTGTGTAAATAAACTGACAGTCCTTACTAGAACTAATGTTGCATAGTTTGGATTGTGAAAATGTAGAATGCAGGGAAGAGGTCTATGTGATCCTTAGCAAACATTTATGAGGAAAATATTGTTTTATAGGAGTCTGTTAGTCACAAGATGTTCCACTGGAGAACGTGTACCCATTATGTTGAAGTTTTTAGTTCTTTATGTAATAGTAATCTTTGTTAAATTAGCAGTGTTAGACTTTCCTGTTGCTCCCATAACATGAGAGCATGGTCTTGAGTATACAATGTAGGTGCTTTTATTAAGAAAAATCATTTTAGAAGTGTCTGCAGTCCTGTACAAATAATGCAATGTTTAGGAGTAAAACTGTATAACATTTCCTTTTTCTTGAGGGTCTTTAGAAATGAACACAGACTTCCTTGACTGCTTGGCATTGGGTGACGTATTACTCTTGTCAGTTCACTAAAGAGTTCCTTTTATACTTGCCAATAGGTTCAGGCTGTTGTTTTATTTACTCTCACATATATGAAAGTGGTTCCAGGGTGCCTTGTTAATATATGGGGCATCCCTAGACTAGGAAGTATTCCGAGACTATCCTCTCTGTTGATAGATTATTTCGGTGCCTTGTCTAAAGACCTTTTGTTCTGTCCACCAATAGATATTTGCTGCTTTACAACCATTGCCAGATGGGCGCGGACATCAGATCCAGCTTGAGGAGTCAGCACCAGTCCAGCTTGAAGTCAAAGTGAAGGTAACCAGCACAGGCATTACTGGCAACCAGGACCTCAGTGAAGGTAGAAGGCCGGAAGCATTGTGATGAGTATACCCCTGCTACTATCTTGGGCGAAAGACGGGGTCACAAATCAGAAAGGAGAAATCGTGGATCAAGCTTTTGATGCCCAGCCGAGAGTCACAGACCGACCAGGAAGGCGAGAAAGTTTTTGCTTGAGGTAACCCCCTTTGAAACAAGGGTTGCTTCAGAGATCCTAGCATCAGGCCTCTGAATCCTGGTCCTAAAGTGGCTGTAAAGTTTTCACCTTTGTTGGCCAAGATCTATGGCCCCAACGAAAGAGCAGTGTGCCAGCAGAGCAATACAGGAGTTAGGGAAGGACTTGAGTTCAGGGTACAGGTGCTGTGTCTCTGGTGCCTGTTAGATTGAAATGAAGAAAACTGGTGCACTGCCTGAGACACTGGACAGGATCGCTGAGCGCATTTGCCCTGGTGGGTGATTGCCCTATCCTGAAAGAAGAAACTTTTCCCTTGAAACTAGGCCATGATTCCTGAGTTGCGAGTTGTGCAGCTCCACCGTGGGAACAACAAGAGCCTGCCTGTGAGGCTCAAACGGACACAGGGAGAAGACTCCCCTCTGGTTGGTTGTACAGCGGCTTTAATTTCCCAAGGACTTCTTTTTCTTTTTGTTGAAAATGTACCCCATTGATCGTCCCATTTTTGAGGAGGAGCAACCCTTTGCAGCTCTTCGTCCTAATTCTCATGGTCCTGTGTAGTTCTCCTGGTCCTCTGGATCCAGGATCATTTTTGTAAATAATATGTCTGACTGCTTTAATGTTTGTATTGGGTATAATGATAGATACTCTAGCCCTCATAAAGGAAACACTGGAAAAGTCTAGCGAAAATGTTTTTGAAGTTGAAATTGATGGTAACTGAAATGCATAGGAGCCTTGAAAATGTTTTTACTGGATGGTTCTAGGATTTGCTTAGGACTAGAAAGCTAATAATTCTGTTTCTGATAATAGTAATTACTCTCTCCTGCTATCTGTATGACCCATTTCTCGGTTCCCTTTGTACTTCTGTTTATACCTTATACATACTCGCTTAACAATATTTAGAATGAGAAATGCCCACCTAGCAATGAATTAGGATATTTATGAAAAAAAAAAATTATTAAAAATTAATATGCATATTTTTCATTTTTCCTACTGGATTATGGGAGATGTCTTCAGCTAACGCTAAAAGGGTCGTCTGTCGTAAATTGGCTGCGATTAAATTAGCGTTAGCAGAATCCATCTGGTATTTAGAGGCTATCCTGTACATTTTGTGGAATCCATTTTGTATTTCTGGCAGCCATTTTGTCTTCCCTTGTGCTCTGTTTAAAGGACTGGCTATACTTAGACTCTGCTACCCTGCACATGCGCAGGAATATCTAACTGTCCATGCATCTGTTTTTAGTCTGTAACTATCAGGTTGTTTCTACCAGAGTCAGCAACTGCTAGCTCCTCCTTTACTGTTGACGGTGCATTTCTGTATGACCATCTATGTATGTAACTCTTCTCATGTATACTTGCACTGCCCTTTTTTCTGAGCCCTTGTGTGGGTATAAAAGACCCATGGTTCTTCTACTCTGTGTGCTACCTTCATTCAGCACCACAGGGTGCTGGGTGAATGTGGTTCCACCTCATGAGGTTTAATAAACTCTGTATTTTCTATTTCAGTTTCTGTGCCAACTTCTTTCTAATAGTCTGAAGACTCTGTGCAGAGAAGGGCGAACCCCTTGCACTGGTAGGCCTAGCTGAGGCCTATTTTCTACATTAGGTCCTATCAAGCTCCCAACTTCTTGCACTGTCTCCACACTGATGACTAGCCTCCATTTCCTCCAGCTCCTCCTGTGGTGCAGGACTCCCACCTCCTGTTGCCATTGCTGCCTTCCTGTTGGCAGCGGGTTTGTGCCTGGTTTAGGTTTCCACGACAAGCCTCCTCCATTGGCCTCCTCGACACTCCGTCTGCATTCAGGATAGTCTGCTTGTGGGTCAGTTGCTGGTAGTGTTCTGTCACCTCCGCGATGCTGGTCTTGTTTTCCTGTGGTCTGCACCCCGTCTTCCTCTCCCTCTTCTCCTTGGCCTTCCCCGACCCCGCTGTTCCTTGCTGGTGGTTTGTGGGGGTTGTGGGGTTAACGTTGGCCTCTGCGGTCGGTCAGGGTGCATGCATGTTGCTATGTGATTTGGCTTGTTTCTGGTGTGTTGTTTCTGCAGTTTTTATGGTGCATTTTTCTGCCAGACGTGTGGGATTTGCAGGCCTGTGGCTGATTTTTGCTACTTTTGTACCGCGATTGGCCTCATCGCATGATTTTTTGCGTTCGCGTTTCACATTTTTGCGGCATGGCGTTGATTTTTGCACGGCCATTAGATGCGTTATCTGGTGCCTATCGCATGCTGCCGCCGCGTTTTGAATACTCGGTTGGCACGGCGGGATTTTCCTGCGATAGGCTGCGATGTTGAGAGTTGCGTTAAGCTACTCTTGCGGTAGTTATCACATGTTCTTGTGAATATACCCCTCAGAGTTTAGAATATCATGCTTGTTCCACTGGCCTGCTTGGTCAGCAGAAACTGTGGTTGCCACTCCCCTGGCGGCATACACCCCCAAAACGTTATTGTTGCCTACATGGCAGGAGGGGATCCCATTGCCTTCAGTGGAGCCATAGCTGTGGCAGCTTCTTTGAAGGTGCTGACGTTTTGTCCACTGGGTTCCATGTTTGATGCACCCATTCACCAAAGATTTTTGTTTTAAAAAAACAACAATTAAGCAGAGAGATTTCCCCTTGTTTGTAGAGGGCATTGTGCATTTTTCCTGCCCGGGCTAACTAGTCTCTCGTATCTCCCTGAAATGGAAAATGATGATTGCCATATCCTCAATATTACTGGGTGACTGTCCTTTCACCTGATGGATCTGTGACATAGGGACCGTTATCTCAATGGTGCATGCCAGCATAAGAGGGCAGAGTGAGCCGTGGCTCTACTGGTGTAATCCTAGTGATTCCCAAACTTTAAATAGAGCGGGGGAACTGCATTTTTGGTGGGATAGAAGCATTGATTTGTGGCAGTGCACATGCTACACCAAACTCCAAATAAATCCCACACTCAAGAACTAACACCTTTCATCTTCTGGTATGACATGCTGCATATGGCTAGTTTGTCAATGGGTTTCTATGTATTTGTAACATTGTTATTGTAGTCCATTGTTAAAAATATGTAGCGGTGATGGAAGCTGAATTTACCGTATGTGAGTGTTAATAGGATCTAGCAAATTTGATTTTTTCATCATTCCACTAGGAATTTGTAAAAAGCTGCCAATGTTCTACTACAACATCTATTCACATGCTTGTGTTTGACATTGAATAATCTTAATAGAATTTTATGAAATAAAAACAACACTCATAGTCTGCTGTCTGTAAAATTACAATACTGCCAGCAACTAATGTCATTCAGGTAAATGCATAATGTCAACAATTTGTCATGTTCATTGTACGAACAGCCTGTCTAATGATGTGTGTCATTCTTACCTCTGTCACATCTTCCAAACATATGTTGATAATACGCAGTTCCACCTCTGACAATGGACGGTCCTGGCACCAAGCCAACCAAGGAATCAGTGGTGGCTGGTGAGTTGTGAAAGTAGTGAGGCGTAAAAGTTGGGGATGAGTGTCATGCCGCGAATGATCGAACATGTGTACTCCTGGGTGGAGAGTGTATGTACTATACCACATTAGTAAAGATTACTGTGGCCCATCTTAACAGACTACTAATGATTTCACATTTGCACATTTAGTACCAGAGTGCAAAGGTCAAATGTCATCATGTTATCACAGTTCCCTCTTGCTACTTTGAGAATTCACTGCTTACTGCCTGGCAGAATTCTTATTACAATCTTACAAGGCGCTTTTAAAATGTATAATGTATTTTTATCCCTGTGCATGACAGAACCCGTCGACTGGTTCAGGGGGTGGTGGGAGGGAGGCGGAGAGGGACAAATTAAAGGGTTGAAAACTAACAGATTAAGTAATTTGAGGCAGAATAATCTAATGCGGTGTGGCTGAAGGGGAGACTAGGCTGCACTGCTGTGTTGTGTGTACACAGAACAAATATATGGAGAGGTGTTTTTCTTTTTTTATGGGTGTTGCTAATGGAGAAACTTCTGCTGACCTGCAATTGATCATTTTCTTCTCGCCACACCTGGAGAAATCATTTCCAGAACGAAGGACAAAGTGTGATGCAAAAGGCAATAGGCGTGCCAGAACAGGAATTCGGTTATCTTTCGAATAATGATGGCTCAAGCCATTACTCCGTTTAGAGTACGTGGTTTATTTGAAAATCATGCAGCGATATGCTTTGAAATGACCACACTTATCATCCACAGAGGCCTGGGCCGCCTCATATAAAGTGAGCACCAGAAGTGCCAATTTAATACAGGTCTCTGTCAGAGGGCGGCCCAGACTGCACATGAAAACAGAACATGACATGGGCGTGTTAATAAAAGATGTATTATTTCTAATGGCGAATCGGGGTGGGGCACTTATAATTATGCTTGCCTTTCTTATTAGGGGCACAGAAACTGCAAAGAAGGTGTTAACACGAACTGACGTAATCCTGAGCAGTGTTATCACACAAATCTGTCAGTGCATGCGTGTGACTGACACGTGTATGCGCGTTCCCTAATAGTTACTATATAAAAAGTCCAGTAACCTATACTATCTAGTAACTGTCACTTTCTAACAGACTATATATATTGCAAAAAAAATCACATTGGCGTCTCCAGATAACCATTTTTCTGTTTGGAAGTGCTGGATAACTCAATCTAGTTTCGGAGTGCTCCCTGTCTCTAATCTCGTCTCCAACGTTTTGCACAATGCCATTAGAGGCACTGTGCACGAAGTGGGAAGAGAGACAGAAATGGCCAATCACTGCATGGCTTCATAAGAAAGCTATGCTGTGATTTGGCATGTTCCTACCACTGAAGTAGCGACTTAACGGTGTGTTCAGAGCCAATCCAGAGACACTGCTCAGGGGTGGCCTGGGCAGCTGAACCTAACACTCATTAGGAGTCAGGGAGGCTGCTGCTAATGCCCCTGGCAGATAGGGAGACTCATTTAGTCAGCATGTCGGGATGGTCGCTGAAAGGCAGCCGTCCAATCCGATAAGCGCACTTTGAAGTTGAGCTGCCATGATGTGCTGACAACAATTTGTAAGCCCTGCCCACATGCCCGCCCTCCTCACATGCCCGCCCTCCTCACTCGTCATGATGCAGGAAGATCAGAACTCCGGTAAGCAGCTGAAAAAAAAGCACAACCTCGGTGGAATTGTTTTATTTTTTATTTGTATCTAAATGTAATACTGGGGCCTCGGCGTGGGGGCAACATAAATAGGGGGGCAATGGCCCTGTGCCTTAATAGAGGGGCCACCCCTGCAAGGAAATGCCACAGGCTGCCACATTCACATATATCAATTCCTGTTTTAGTGGTTAAATAACTTAAAGGAAAAATTGCTACTTCTAGGGGAAAAATATGGAAGCTAATTTAAAAGGAAACATCACTAGTCCAAAAAGCAAGAAATCCCAATGTCAAATTTGACTCAGGAATATTATCCATCTCTCAGTTTGATGTCATTGTAAGTGAACATGGCCAACTGGAGGTTGAAGCCATTGTACACCATCTTTCCCACCCATAGGTAGCTACAATGGCAAGTGAACCTTTGCTGGTGGCTGTGGGAGGGCAGTAGCAAGTTCATCCCAGTGTGGTGCACAAATTCATGGTGTAGAATTGACCACCATTCTAAATATAGTGGGGCACTAAAACATTTACAGATGTATTTGCAAAGTGGTATTCTCACAACCCAGACTTTTGAGGATTTTCTAAATACCACAGAAAGTTTGTAGACATCTGCACTTAGAATTTCAGCAAACTTTGCTCTCAAATTATAGCACATCACTCGTTTAGAGCCAGTGGCTCCCAAAGAACTACTTCTCGGCAGAACAAGCACAGAACAAGCACAGCATTTCAAGGCACTATTCTACCTATAGTGTGGCTCTAAAACATTCTCAGATGTATCTGTACAGTTGTACCTCCGCATGTACGCACCGTACCCCCTGCCCCCACCGCATGTACGCACCGGACCCGAGCACTGCCTTTACGCACCTTACCCCCTGCCTCCCCCACCGCATGTATGCACTGAACCCCGCCCCCCCACCGCATGTACGCACCGTACCCCCTGCCCCCACCGCATGTACGCACCTACCCCAGCACCGCATGTACGCACCGTACCCCCTGCCCCCCACCGCATGTATGCACCGCACCCCCCATGTACGCACCGTCCCCCCCTGTACGCGCAGTACCTCCGCATGCACGCGCCGTACCCCAGGGCCGCCCATGTACGCACCGTACCCCCACCGCATGTACGCGCCGCACTCCAACACCGTACCCCAGCACCCACACCCAGCATCACGTTTGTACGGATCGTACCTACGCGAAAAAGACTCATACAGAACCATGACACTGTAAAACAGCACAAGGAGGGTCAATTCAACTCGCACAACACCACCAAACACATCCACACGACAAAATACATCTCAATGACTGACCTGGCACATCCAAACAGCCAAACAGAGGCCCCAAATCACAACCACCTCTTATAACACACCCACCAAAATTCAAACACAGCCACACCCAAAAATGGACCAATAAAAAGGGCCCACACACACAGACCCACTGCTGCCAGACCCCACACACAAACAACTCCACATTACTCATACCTTCACTACACCTTGACTCACACACCTTCACACAACCTCCACCACAAACATCCCCCTCTTCACATTCACACACACACACACTCACATACACACCCACACACCCACAACCATCCACACCCACACCCACACCCCACACCATGCCCACAGACAAGAATCCAACGTTTACTACGGTGGAGCTGGAGCTCCTTGTCAACGAAGTCATCAGAGTCGAGCCACAGCTGTTTGGAACATTGGTCAGACAGACCAGCATATCTGCAAAATCTGCCATGTGGCAGAGGATTGTCGACAAGGTGAATGCTGTTGCGCCCGTCCGAAGGACCAGGCATGAATGCCAAGCCAGGTGGTACGATCTGCGCCGGGCGGTCAAGAGGAAAATGAATGAAGAATATGCCCAGATTAACATCACTGGAGGTGGGCCGCCCCGCAGACCCGTACACTACCATCCCTGGGAGGAGAAGGTGATGGCCCTGCTACCGCCGGTGGGAGTACACGGAGTGGAAGGAGTCGCAGAGCCTGGTGAGTACACAAACAACTTACGTAACATGGGGGCAATGGGGTCCACACAACATATACACCAAATGCACGCAACTTCCCCCAAGCACTTACCGCACACAACCACACTCACAAACCACGCTCATGCCACTAACGTCTCCATGCACCCTTCACAAATCAAGGCAAGGCCATGTCCAAGGCTACAACAACCACAAACACAAGACTGGATGTCCGGGAGGCTGGGAGGGTGGGCCCCACACAACACATTGTGGAAATGAGACGCAGACAACAATGCCCTCAGCCCATATGGCATATGTACATACCCATGCACAATGCACAGGGACTGGCAAGGTAGCTGACACTGGGCCCTGCTGTATGCAGCACAAGGCCCTCCTGGGACCACTGTACACTCAAACTCCAACTCCACAAGCACAGGTATCTAGCACAGGAACTCACACTCACTGTCATGTCAGCATGCACCATGAGGGGACAGACACATCACCTGGGAGACCCAATGACAACTCACACTACACACGACAGCACGCCCGGTCACACCCCCCCCTAACACAAGCACACACCCCCGGGGCAGGCAACAGATTTACACACTCCCACAATGGACATGTGACACAACTACACCAATCCAGAGCCAAATAAGCATCAGAGCCACCAATCTACAGGTCAAACACTCAGGAGTACATCCCAATATGTCCCCCACAACATACCCATACCCAAGTTGACATTGAGAGGAATGCTAGGGACAACCAACTACTTGGAGGAACTGTGTCAACTTGAATATGTAGGAAACATAGATGTGGCAGGAAACACCATTGACATTGTCTCTCTCTCACACACAGGGCAAAGTCGTCGATCTCCCCCCAACACTGGGGGGAAATAATCACTGTCCCAGGCTCCGCGTGAAGACGATCCCACCGGCAGCGACGACTCTCACCACTCCGTGGATGACCCCGACCAACCTGGCCCCTCTGGTGCCCAAGCACCTGCAGCACCTGCGTCAGGTACATCTGTGCCAACCACCACCCCCATTCCTGCCACATCCCAGGACACACCCAGGAGCCCTGCTCGCACTGAACAACAGAGCCAGTCTGACCAGGAGGGACAAGGTTCTCTGGGCACCCAGGAGGAGGCAGGCAACCCTGCAAATGCCATCCCTCAGGGTTCCCGTAGACTCGATGTGCCCACAAGGGCAGGCCAGGCTCAAGTGGGCAGGGGTGGTGGGAGTGGAGACAGGCGGAGGCGCGAACCTGACCAGCCAGCTCCGGACACCGGTATGTCACACATACGCAACATCCTGGACTCATACTGGCATGACACCAGAGGCATCGACCAGGTCGTGTCCAGACTTTCCGGGATGCAGGGGACCCTCGATGAGATTAAGAACCTGCAGGTCGAGCATCATGCCAGTCATCAACAACACCAAAGACGGATGGAGGCAAGACTGGCTGAGCTCCTGGCGGTGCACAGGGACGTGAGCCAATCACTCCGTCAGATCGCCCAAAGCCTGGCAAACCCTCCCTGTACCACCAGGCGTAGACCAGCACCAGACACAGGGAGGGACGAGGAGGAGGAGGATTCGTCTGACGGAGCGTCCCTAACATCGTCAAGGCCTGCATCTGAGGGTCCCCGGAGGAAGGTGGGTCGTCCACGTAACAGACCGTGAGAGTCAGCGGACCATCCCCATCTCCCAGGTCACCTGGCCTGGCACCTGGCCCTCTGGCGCAACAGCAGCACCTCACCCAATGACATTCTCTGCCACATGGACTTGCTGGTCACAGTCTGACCAATGATGACCAACACTGTGGTCTGGACTCTGATGACTCCAACTGACAAAGATGCCATCTCCCCCTGTGAACTTTGGATTCTATTCCCCCGGTAGTGCACCTTAGCACATCTACCAAAAGACTCACCCCAACAAAAATAAAATCTTATTTTTCTGCACATGAGATGTTGCTGTCATTTGGCATTATTCAACGACATATATGTGTGGAAATGTCTAACTATGCCTGAGTGTTGAACTAACTCCAGCCATCCATACCCTGAGATCAGAGTCTGGTACAGGACACACATGGGTCACAAGGTATCATACAATGTAGGCATGGAGCACAACATTCACCTGTGATGGCCTCTTGCTGCTGAGGGGGTGCTTGCTAAACTGTGCGGAGAGACCTATTTGGGAGATTATCTTCAAGGCGTAGGGGTCATGGCTCATGTGGAGATACCCGGGGAGGGAGTCCCAGGTATGTGTGGCCAGGTGGGAGAACAATGTCCTGTATGCTGGAGTACGGTGGATGTGAAGAACGGTGGCCAGGGCAAGGTTGGATGCACGGAGATGGCCCAACCGGATTTAGGATGACAGACGTACAAGGTTGGTGTGGGGTCGGGTTTGTGGACTGCCTCCTGAGTGTGGGTGGAGAGTGTGGAGGTCATCCTGCAGCAGACAGTGATCCATTGCAGCTATCTATGCTGGACGGTGAGGTGGCTGGGGCGCAGGGTGTTGAAGCTGCGGTGTGCAGATGCCCCCTGGAAGTGGACCAGTTTCCTGGGAGTTTGGATGTAATTTCTCCGTAGAGGGCAGGGCAGTATTTGACACGGATGTTGCCATGGACCTAGGGGATGGTCTGTCTTTACTTGGAGTGGATCCATCTGTGGATCAAGTGCATAATGCAGAGATCGTTGCAGCAAGAGGTACAGATGCTATTGACTAGTATGGCATATGTGAGCCAGCCAAACATAATGCACACCATCTTGTGTGTGTGGCCACTGGGTGCTTGTGCAGGGCCCGCAGCAGCAGGCGCCATCTCCCTTCAATATGCCACATTTTGCACACAAAGACTAGGATGTCAGAAGGACAACTGCAACAGGCGCGGGTGTAAAGTAAGGAGTGTCCAGTGCCACATGGCACACCCAGCGACAAAGCATGCACAATCACCAAAGAGCCATTACACCGGATCAGGAAACTGAAGGCCGACCTGCGCACAGGAGACACACCCTTAGCAGCTGTTGATGGCCCATTGTGTGGTCGACCTAGCAAAAAAACATACACGACCATGTACTACATGCCCAATCGGGAGCCTAATCCATGAGCAACTGCATGCATGTCGCTAAACTACACATGGACTCCTATGCATTATCTACAACAAGTATGCAAGATATGCCGCATGCTAAGTGGCAAGAGACCTGCATTGACAGAGATGAGGCACCTTGGAGTGTTACGAACACCTTTATTACTCAGCCTCACACTAATGGAAATGCAACCATTGGAACAGACTCACAGGTCATTTGGCTGAACATGTGTGACCCACACTGGACACCCCTTTCAACACACAGATGTGGTAAATCCTACAGAGCTGGCACACAAGTGAAGGGGTTGAGCCTAACACCCCTTGCTGCACACGGAGAGTGTGCAATTCCCCATTGAGGCTGTCATGGGGGTTTCCCACACCATGTTCACCATTAGCATCCCGTATGTTCCTGAGGGACGTTATACACACATTGATGCCTTCATCAGAATCCACAATCCATGACAGATGACTGTCAGGAAGGGTGACTATCAATTCATGGGAGCCATGCAACACGTCATGTGGCCCATGGTGAGTCGAAATGTATGCATGGTAACACAACATGCACAGGAGCAGTCCCCACAAATCACAAACACGTACCACCCACAAAACGCCTTGCTGCACTCCTTACCCCAAATGAATGTTCACCATGTCTGTGCATGTCACTCTGATCCAGCACACGTTGCAATACTCATGAGGAATAGCAGGACGGCAATGATGACATGAGCAGACAACAGCCGCAGGAACCTGGGGAGAACAGACACACAACAAGTCAGCTAAGAGCTAGTAATCCTCAGACATGTACATATACTCTACAGGAATGATGCCGTCACCATGCTATTAATGATTTTTGTGTTCCCGCAAAAATGTGTGGACTGACATCATCACTTGAATGACACATCAGAACACACCTCCAAGTCACTCAGCACACAGTCAGCTCAACACACACATTGCAACACATGCCACACAAGGCTCTAAGCGTGCACACTCAGACACAGGGACTCACCCTCATGAGAAGAAGTTGCGGATAAGCTGACTCCGGATGTCCTTATCCTCATGCTCCTCCTCATCCTCACTTGCCCTGTGCCCAAGCCCTTCATCCTCCACGGGTGGATGATCCTGCTCATCGGGATCCAGGATGAGTGGCACGGCCTTCTCCACTGCCATGTTGTGCAGCATGCAGCACACAAGGAAGATTTTGCAGACCTTCACCGGGGCAATTGGGAGGGCGCCGCCGGTCTTGTGGAGGCACCGGAATCTGCTCTTCAGGAGGCCAAACGTCCTCTCAATAACACGCCTCGTCTGCCCATGGGTGTCGTTGTGCCGGTGTTCTGCGGCAGTTCTGGGGTTGCGGAGAGGCGCCATCAGCCATGGCATGTTGGGATAGCCAGAGTCCCCTACATGGAAACATCATGGGCAGAAGTGGGTCAGGAGAAGCAGTAAGATATTGAGATACCACAAAACACTGGACTAACAGAGTATACCCACCAACAAGACATGCACATTTGTTGCGCAGCTGCAGCATCATTTCAGGCACCCGGCTATGCCTCATGATGTAGGCATCGTGTGCTGATCCTGGAAAACGGGCACAGATATGGGATATCAGCATGTTAGCAAGACATACCACAAGGGCATTGATGGAGTGGTAATGCTTGCGGTTACGAAAGGCTACCTCCTATGCCTGTGGTGGTACCAAAGCCACATGTGTCCCATCAATGGCCCCAATGACATGGGGCATCCCTCCCAGGGCATAGAACTCACCCTTGACACCTGTCAACTGCTCACGAGTTGGAAAATGTATAAATTCATCCAGGTGTAACAACATGGCCTCTAACACATCATGCAGGACACGGCTGAACATGGTCTGGGACTTGCCACCTACATCAGCTATGGTCAATTGAAATGTACCCGTGGCAAAGAAATGTAGGGCTGCCATCACGTTCATCTTGGGTGTCAGTGCAGTAGGATACCTGTGTAGCGGTTGGAGGTGTGGTGCCAGCCTTGCGGTCAAGTTGTCAATCAACGGTTGTGAGAAGCGGTAGCGGCGTATACAGTCATGTTCCCTCATGGCAGCCAAGTCTGGCATTGGTCGGGGGAGAGGCGGTGCCCTGCAGAAATTTGGAAGAAATAACGAAGATTGAGTACATCACTACACAAATGTCAATGAACAGAGCACATGTCCAACAGCTAATACACATATGCTACATACAGAGTCTGTTCTGTGCAATGCATCCAGGCCACGTATGGCAGCCAGGTGATACTCCTACCAAGAGTCAGCCTCACACGTGGGTGCTCAAGATCAACACGACATGCCATGAAACTAGCTGTGGGCCAGTGTAAGTGAAAAGCCAGACGCATTACAGGAGTGACAGACATCCACATATCAGAATTTGAAGGATGTCATCTCATACAGACAGCTGGCGGGAGTCTAGATGCACATGTCACATGTAATCTTGAAAAGGACAGACAACACACATTACCATGAAGGGGTACATGTCAAAAACTGATGACACAGACATTGAGAGAATGCAGATATTGCCTCATGTCAGGGAGTCATCTTCTAACCATCATGACACATGTAACGTGTGAGTCCACATGTGGCATGGTGTGCGTATATGTGTGTCATGCACATATGCACACAGACACATGTTGGATGCTGCAACAGCAGATGGATTTGACGGAACACCAATGGAAAGCTCATGGGAACACATGACACACACTTGACATAGTCATATTGTGGCACGCTCGGAGTCACATTTGAGGTGTAATTATCTGTGTACCTGGCATCAGGGGACAGTTGCAGGTGTTGCTGACTGTGCCATACCAGTGATGCAGTGCTTGACACATGTGTCCTACATGCACACATGTGCAAAGTGTGAATGGGAAGTGTGCCACGTAGTGCCCCATCACACATGACATGTGTAAACAGCTCATCACACATCTATTGTGCCACAACATGAGGAGACATGTGCCACATCACTGCCTGACACACCTAGGCCCTGCACATGAAGGACTGCACTGACAATGACTTTATGTACAGCCTTGTGCGAGTCTGACGCCTCTATTCCTTTCGTGTGCGCCTCCTATCACCAGTGTAAGCTGTGAAAGGCAGTACACACGCTCAGAGGGCCTGTGTAGGGCCCGTACTCATGCGTGTACGGGCCGTACACATGTGAGTACGTGCCTATCACTAGGACTTACGGTACCCCCAACTATAGTGATACGGGCCGTACTCACGCGTGTACAGGCCGTACACGCGTGAGTACGTGCCTATCACTAGGACCTACGGTACCCCCAACTATAGTGATACGGGCCGTAATCACGCGTGTACGGGCCGTACACACGTGAGTACGTGCCTATCACTTGGACCTACGGTACCCCCAACTATAGTGATACGGGCCGTACTCACGCGTGTACGGGCCATACATGCGTGAGTACGTGCCTATTACTAGGACCTACGGTACCCCCAACTTTAGTGATACGGGCTGTACTCATGCGTGTACGGGCCGTACACGCGTGAGTACGTGCCTATCACTAGGACCTACGGTACCCCCAACTATAGTGATACGGGCCGTATCACTGTAGTGATGGTGCCCTAGGGGTACGTGTGAAACGCGCCGTACCTGTGTGGGGAGTACCTGTGTGGGGAGTTAAGAATTACAATGGGGACACATGAGGGTCAAGTATTAGGGCCTAAATGCATGCAGGTTGTCATGGATACCGAGTTTCACGTTCAAAATTGAACATCATGTGGTCTGGAAAAATCAGTTGGCCACATTTAACAATGTTGCAAAGTGGTTGTTGACTTGACATCATGCTGCAAACTCGAAAGATGCAAAGGCTGTCACTGGTGTCGGTTTAAAGGGATTGGAGGAAACGTAGCATGCAAATGAGTCTTACCAATCACTCTGTCCTCCTGTAAATGAAATAGGCCAGAAAGGCAGATATAAGGCAGCCAGAACCCATGAGAGGGCACTTGCCTGCACAACATGTCAGTCGATACCACTGCTGCTGTATTGTCTCCCTCTGGCACCATGTCAAGGACTGTGGAGAGGGCCCAGCCTTTCACCCAGGAGGAGAACGAGGCCCTGCTGGATGTGATCCTCCCACAGTACCCCATGCTGTATGGTCGACCAGGGGAGCAGGTGAGTGCTGACTCCACTACCTTTGCCTGTGCACCTTTCTTGTGTCTGTCACTTCTGGCATTGTGGCCAGGTGTGACAGACATGCAATGTTGGTTGGAGTGGGTCCCAGGGAGGGGGGGGGCTTATGTATCTCATGCAGGGCTTGATGTAGTTCATGTGTGTACTTCTCACTTGCATTGTGCTTACTGTGACATTCACTGCATAGTGCATGGCACATTCCGCCAGCCTAATCCTCTTGGGCATTCTTGTTCTATTGTCCTGCGGTGATTCAGTGGTCACCCCGGTGTGACAGGTGACTGCACCCACAGATGTGTGTGAGAGTTGAGTGGAGCTGTGGTGAGAGTGGTGAGAGTGTCCAAATGATGTGTACGCCCCCTGGACATTGATGTGTGTGAATGTTCCTTGTCATGTGGGTGAGTGTCCATGTGGAGTGTTGCACCACAGCTGCATGGAGGAGGCAACTGCTCAATCCATATGATGTGTGAAGTAAGCTGTGCTGTGTGTCTGACTTGCTGAGGTAGCCCCACACCTGTGACCCCCCCCCGGCAAGTGGCACATGTGCAGAGTGAGGTGTGCATCCGCAGTTGGCAATGGCAGGTGATTGATGTGTGCCTGTGTGTGTCTGTGTACTCTGCTGAGGTTTTGTCAGTGGCCTGGGGCATGTGACTGATTTTCGCTGCTGCCCATCAGCCTTCTGTTGCTTGGGATGCACAGTGTGTGCCATGATCAGGGATTGTTTCGCACCCCTCATGCCACCTGTGCACTTACTATGCCATGTTGTGCATTGGTGCGCCCACAGTGGAAAAAGTCCCTATGACTAAGGTGCTATTACTTGCCAGCATACTATGCCCTCTTCAACAGATCAAAGATGTTCAAATGTGTGTCTCTGTGACATGGTGCAGGTGTAGTGATGTTGTCCCACTTTGTCATCCACACAGGTATCCACCTACCACAAGGGGAAGATCTGGAAGGATGCCGTCAAGGCCGTGCAATCGGTGGAGGGTCGCAGGCGGCGCCTGCCACAAGTGAGGAAGAGATGGCAGGACATCCGGTGCTGGACCCGGAGGATCGCCCGGGTCATGGTGAAGGAGAAGGAGCCTTGCAAGCATGGCGGGCACCGGCGCCTGACCCACCAGATGCGGCGTGTGCTGGCGGTGGTCTTCCCTGACCTGGATAGGCAGATACGGGAGTTACAGCAGCAGGAAGGGGGTAGGTACATGTGTGTTTGTTGTGTGTCACCAGCTTTTTGATCTGCTCAGTCGCCTGGATACACTGCCAGGCTATATATGTGCAGTGCATATCCAGTTCCCCAAAGTCAACCTGTGCTGTTCTTCCTCCCTTCCCCTCCTTGACATGTGTCACCTGGTCTGTGTGCCATCACTATTGCACATGGTCATCTGGGCTGCCAGTTTATCAAGGTGCACACTGCTTTCAGCATCATGTGTGGGGGTGGTCTGCCTGTGCCCTGTCCTGTTTGGTCATTTTGGGGTGCTTAATTGTTGGCACTGATGCTGAGTCTCAACATAGGAGTGTGAGGGTTCAAATGAACAGACTTGCAGCATGCATTACCAATGTTGTAGCATCAGACATAATGTGCATGAGTGGGACATATGCTTAGTGCCGGGACGGTTGCTCCTGCGACAGTCAGCTCATTCCAGGACCATTGAGCAGTGTGCACACTACAGTCCCCTGACACAGCCTGCCCTCCTACTCATGTGTGTCATTCAACACTGTGCACATTCACTGTGGGTACATCATGGCTCTGCCTCTGTGGCATTGTTCCCTGGCCTAGGTTGTATTTTTCACATGTGTGATACATTTGTCCACTGGACAGGTATATACCAGTTTGCTTGTGCATACTCACACTGGGCAGTGCCTGTGTGGCTATTGACAACAATCTGTTGATATTTGTTTCAGACCAATATGTTTTGCCAGCCCTACAAGGTGATGTCGTGTTAATGAAGCTAGTTTTCAAGCACAGTTATTGTAACCCTGAATAAGAGGTGTCACTTCTTGATCGGTATCAGTCACATTGACTCAGGTATGGGTGGGTGTGGGCGGGAGGGGCGTACATATTCAACCCTGAAGTTTCATTGCCAGTTCTGACTTGTGTGTGATGAGTCGTAGTACAGACAGTCATCGTGCAGTGCCCCCGTGATGTTGGCCAGTGCTTAATGTTCGTGCGTCATTGCCAGTGTCAGTTTTTGACAATCATGTATCCTGGTTGTACATTTTTGCCACCTGTGTGTGGTTCAGATGCTACACAGTTGTGACTTTGTGTGCTGACATCTGTGGGTACATTCTGGCTTGCCATGAGGGGGAACCCACAGTACAGCTAGGCTTTTTTGCTACACAATTGCAGGCCCATTAGCTTATGCATTGTCCTGGGTGTGGACATGTGTGCCACTTCAGATGACAGTCAGTAGGTCATATGTGTAGCCAACTGTGTGATCAGGTGACGGATAGCCATGTGACAAATGACATGATTCAAGTTGTTACACAGAGAAAATGTCCATTGGCACTCACTACACCTGTCAACATGTCTCAATGTTTCATATGCGTGACCTTGTTGTTTTGTTGTGAAGGACAATTATGTGCCTGCATGCCAGATGTCTCCCAAGGAAGTGCACAAGACACCACCTTTACACTATCCAGGGACACGCTGGCACATTTTAAAGTAAGGCACAGTTTGAACAAAACTTGTTTGGAGTTCATACATATACATCTTCCCACAGTGTGCTAGCAATTGGGTTCGTCCTTGGTTGTTGCTGATACCAACTTACGAGTGTCAAGTCATCCACACCACCCTGGTGCCATGTATATGTACTTACTGATACGCCATTTCTGCCTAACAGTGGCTGATTTGAATGAGTCTGGCAGCTCAGACAATGACTGTGTACATGTAGTTTGGTGTGCACCTCCTTGTGTGACTTCTGCTATACAGATACAAGTGTGTTGTGTTCACAGAGTGCCACATTCACACATGCTAGACATGTCCATTATGCAAAGGGTTGTGAATCTCCAGGAGTCACAATGTATTGCTTTGGGGTGTCAAAAGTACTCACAGGTCTCTGAGTGTGGGGACACCTTCTGCATTGGCATGTGGTCTTTGGCCTTTGTTGCAACAATACTGTTTGTTTCACAGTGAACAAGAGGTGGCATGCCTTCATAGTCTCGCTGTGCTCAACTGATCCCAGACACTAGCTTCTCATGATCTTGTGATTTCAAGTTATTTGCTGTTGTGTCCTAATTTTATTTTTATCCAAGTGGCATGGTGGGTCAACCAACTGGGGAGTGCAGGGCTTACATATGTGGGGAGTATCCTAGATGTTTCTCATGATGCCTTTCCTGATATGCAGTGTTGCCTATTTTGTTTGGACTCATGTGTCAGATGTATACAGGTGACTGATTTTTTCCTGTCTCTTCACCTTGCCCACAGCATCATCTGAGGACACCGAGGGAGACACCAGCACGGACGTCGAGGAGGGATCGAGCAGTGGTACCACCACTGCTGAGGAGTCGGTGGAATCCAGTGGCACGGAGGGCGAGGGGAGTAAGGCGGAGGACCTGCCCAGTACCAACACAGACTACAAGGCAGACGGGTCCGAGGCTGAGCTCCCAGAGGGGGCGGAGGCTGCTCCCACAGCTGAAAGCAGCAGTACATCTCTCGCCGCCCCCTACATTCCCATCACCGCCCTCCCACTTGCTCGGGTCCCTTCTGTCTGTGCTAGGCACCCACATGTCTCCTTCGTGCCAGGCACCACACCCCCTATCCCTGTCCCCCCTACTGCCCTCGCCGCCGAGTCTGTGGACATTCAGCGGCAGTTGCAAGTTGGGCAGACATCGATCCTGACTGTCCTCCATGGCCACACCAGACTGCTGACACAGATGGTGTCGTACATGGAGGGCATGTCATCAGCGATGTCTGACCAACGGAGGTTGCTGAGGTCGATGGACTCAACACTGACGGCAGTAGCAAATCACCTGCAGCTCTGCGTCCCCCCCTACCCCATCCACAAGTCCCACAACCATGCCTGTCCCAGTCACACCAAGACATCCACACACACGCACCCCACCAGACAGTAGCAGCACACCACCACATAAGGGCAAGCGCACACCTCCTGACACGCACACTCAGGGGGAAGCAGGCACACCCACTGGGTCTGGGGCACACAGGCAGGCACGCAGCCACAGTACCCGTCCACATGACTCAACCCCAGTCCCTCCGATGTCACTCCCCTTGGCTCCCATGCCCCAGATTCGGAGAAGGAGGCCTACTTTTCTGGGCTGGGCCTCAGCCCCACTAGTTCACCTGGGCGGAAACGGTCAAGGCACTCCAAGGGTAGGGGAGTTAAGTCCCCCAGCCTGTCCACCACCTCCCCCAGTAGCGCTGCAACCCATCCCTCTGACCCCCCCTCCTTGGGGCCTGTTGTTTCTCCGGGTGCAGGGGAGACGCTTGAAGAACTGGCAGAAGTGTGCAGCGCCGAGCTCGCCTCCCCCTTTGGCGCTGCCCCACCTCCTGTGGTGGACTCGTCCGTCCCTGCACTCACCACACCTACCCTTCCCCCTCCTGTCCCTGCGGTGCGTGGTCCTTCCCCACATGATGCCCCCCCCCCCCAGTCGACGACACAGTCTTGTGATGTGCAGGCAAGCTAGGGGAGACGCATGGCCATGTGCCCCCTCCCCCCAAGGACTGATGTAATGGACTGGCCATTGGCCTTTGTGAATAGTCTCGTTTACACATTATTATTTTGCTGCTGAATAAAGCCTTTTCTTTTTCATTTGGAAAGTCTTGCATTTCAGGTATTGATGTTGATGCTGATGCTACAGGAGTTGGGGTTGTGGGCATGTGTTATGTTTCAGGGACAAGTTGTACTCTGCTGCTCATGGGGTGGAACCTGGTATCTGCGTGTCATCACAAGGTCTTTGCAAAGATTCTTTGTCGTGTCTGCTCTTTGTGTTTGGAGACATTGTCCCAAGGAGTGTTCTTTCCTCTGTGTCACCTGGCATCTCCCCTGCAGAGAGTTGCACAATTGTTGTGTTGCCCTGTGTCTACATATCCTTGGCTGGTGATGGATCCCTTCAACTCTGGCCATGCCTGCTCAGCAATGTGTCCGGCTGCATAGTCTGTGCCATCCTTGGTACTCACTGTACTTATGTATAGAGTGTTTTGCCATGCCTTCACGGAGACATTGTCCCTTTTCTGCACAATGCATGTGTGTAATCCCAGCCTAGTACGCATATGGTACTTGTCCTGCTGGGTATTGAACACCTGACTCACAATTGTGGCCTTTGTATCTGTGGGAACTCCACCCGATTCCTTCCGTGACAGACAACATCTTGGTGGCTAGGCCAGCACCTGAACATTCCTGCCAGTCCTGGGATGTGCGTGTCAGTGTGTGTTCTCTTTGGCTCTCTTAGTTTATTAGGCAGTGGCATCACTATACATTCTTGTGGCATGAGCTCAGTGTGTGTATTGTGCTGCATCTGCCAGGGGTGGTTATGCATGTGTTATTTGTCCTCACACCCACATGTGGTGTGTCATGCAGTGGGGGAATGACATCCATCCTCCTGGGAGTGGGACACTACTGTCAGTGATGTGTTGCTATGGCACTATCATCATTGTCCTAAGTTATGGATACGTACAATGACCCATGGAGCTGTGGTCATCTGATAATGATGTACATCCCCCCATATCTCTGTACACTGCTGGGAGTCCTCTGCACCCACCCCCATGGCTCTGTCCACTGCTGGGAGTCCTCTGCACCCACCCCTCATATGTCTGGGCACTGCTGGGAGTGATAGGCACCCACCCCTCTTATGTCTGGGCACTGCTGGGAGTCATAGCCACCCACCCCTCATATGTCTGGGCACTGCTGGGAGTGATATGCACCCACCCCTCATATGTCTGGGCACTGCTGGGAGTGATAGGCACCCACCCCTCATATGTCTGGGCACTGCTGGGAGTCATAGCCACCCACCCCTCATATGTCTGGGCACTGCTGGGAGTGATATGCACCCACCCCTCATATGTCTGGGCACTGCTGGGAGTGATATGCACCCGCACTGCTGGGAGTGATAGGCACCCACCCCTCATATGTCTGGGCACTGCTTGGAGTGATAGGCACCCACCCCTCATATGTCTGGACACTGCTGGGAGTGATAGGCACCCACCCCTCATATGTCTGGGCACTGCTGGGAGTCATAGCCACCCACCCCTCATATGTCTGGGCACTGCTGGGAGTGATAGGCACCCACCCCTCATATGTCTTGGCACTGCTGGGAGTGATATGCACCCACCCCTCATATGTCAGGGCACTGCTGGGAGTCATAGGCACCCACCCCTCATATGTCTGGGCACTGCTGGGAGTGATATGCACCCACCCCTCATATGTCTGTGCACTGCTGGGAGTGATAGGCACCCACCCACCCACTTGCGCCCTTGCTGTGGTACACTGCTGTCCTGGCCATACACCACCCCCAATTTACAGCTGATGTGCTGCACCAAGCCGTACGCCTGCATCCGTGGCATGTGTACGCCTTGTGTCCATCATGTAATGGGGCTGTAGGGGAACGCGTGTATGGACCGTAACCACGCTCTGGGGGCGTGGGTACGGGCCGTACCACCATTGTAGTGGTGATGTAGGGGTACGCGTGTACGGACCGTACCCACGCTCTGGGGGCGTGGGTACGGTCCGTACACGCGTACCCCTGCATCACCACTACTATGGTGGTACGGACCGTACCCACGCTCTGGGGGCGTGGGTACGATCCGTACACGCGTACCCCTACATCACCACTACTATGGTGGTACGGACCGTACCCACGCTCTGGAGGCGTGGGTACGGCCCGTACCACCATTGTAGTGGTGATGTAGGGGTACGCGTGTACGGACCGTACCCACGCTCTGGGGGCGTGGGTACGTCCCGTAACACCATTATGGTGGTGACGGGTACGCGTCCACGTCCACTTCCGTTGTGGCGGGACGTGGGATTGGTGGACATGCCCCCCAAAGTGACCAGACCATGGATGTAATTATTGTGCAGGTTGTATTTGTATTTTGTGGGGTGTGGGTTATGTTTCCTGCCCCTTGCACCCCACCCCCCCCTTTGCCCCTGGGGGTTGTTCTGACCTTCTGCGGCGTCTGCGTCGGTTTCTGAACACGAGGTCGTAGGCTATGAGGGCCGGGATGACACGTAGGTTGGGGTCCATCGCTGTCCGTCGCGTACTGGTGCTCCTTGTTCGCGTCGTCCTCAATTTCCCAGCAGTTTTTGGCTCCCGTAAAAAATGCTATGTGCGGAGTGACGTAGGCACGAATCGTACTTGCTGGTCCGTGAAATGCTGCCCCGTCCAGACTCAGATTTGTATGTATTTTTTTGCCGGTCGGTGTTTTTTTACGACTCATACGGAAATGGTGTTTCTGTACGATTCGTACTTGCGAGTTTGTAAGGTGTTTTTCCCGGGTACGAGTCGGACGGAGAAAACGCTCCGTACGACCATTTTTACCGGATCGGAATCGGCACCTAAATAGGGTCTTAAATAAAAATGTATGTATTCATTTGTATTTTAACTTTCTGTCTGTTCCTTTTATTTTCAGTCATGAAACATTCAGGCAGCCCTAGAACACATTTAAAAGTGCTTTATATTTGCTTTTTGAAGTACGCACAGATAAGTGATGAAAATAGGGCTTTAGGTACTGTTTATTTTTGTACTGTCTGCAACATCAAAATAATGAGCTGGCAACCCTAATCATAAGACTGGAAGTTTTTTGCAGGATCAGCACATTATTTATTTCCTTCACCCATGATTCCCTGATTTAATTCCATAGTAGCAATAGTTTAACTTGTATCTGAAACCCTACGTCAATAACATGCTGATTTACTTTAAGTGTATGAGAATTCACCCTGCATTCAGACAATTCACTCCTCATTCTCACCCTTCACTTTCACACTCACCCTGCACTCACAGCGCATAGTTATGGTTTTCCCGCATTTGCTACAAAATCCATCGTCTGCTGTATAATTTGCAGATTGAAAAATGCAGCAACACATGTTACCTCACAGTGGAAGGCCCTTTCTAAAGGTTGACTGGTCACCTTTCTATTGCTTATTGCTATATGTGGGTGTTAATGTGGTACTTATGAGGGGCAATAAAGGCCAGGACAATGTTAACAAGTATAAAAATAGCAAAATAGTGCAGTAATGCTATCACAAAATATGCGGCATAAATTGCCTTTGCTTGCTGCAGAATTTAGTAGGGGTGGGCGGAATTTTATCGCGAAAATGTTACAAATCTCCGCAAACACGCGGAAATATCGCGAAGATGCGGAAGTTTTTTTCCCGCCCGTTCGCGGTATTTTGTGCGTGGTCGCGGCTCGCCAACTTACCCATGCGGTTGCTCGTGGGCGCGGCCATCTTGTTTTCACTCTTCTCGCGGTGCATGATCGCGAGAAGAAAGACGTGATCGCGCGACGCATGACGTTACTGCGGGCGCGAACTGTCGCGAGACAGCGCAAATGGCTACCAACAATCCAACATCTTGTGGAGAACGCGACCGGATCGGGAAAACTTGTCGGCGAACGCGGGGCTTCAGGTAAGGCGATGGTGCGCGCGCGCGCGAGAATGTATTATTTTGCAGCACGAGCAAGAAACAAATTATCGCTAAGCTGCGGAATGCGGAAATTTTGACATTTTCGCGCTCTCCGCGGAATGCGAAAATGTCAAATTATCGCAATTTCCGCGAGCGGAACGGAAATTTAGCCCAGGCCTAGAATTTAGTCAACCATGCTGCATTATTTGGTCTTCTCCTGCCGCATAGTTCCAATGGCCCTGTTTATAGTGCTATGAGGTCCCAGCCTGTGGCAGAAAGCACTGTGAATATTTAAGTCATTATTTTAAAACAGTATTTACATACTCTGAGCTAGGCAACTGCAACATGATGCAGTGATTGAGATAAAACAAGTTCTTACTAAACATACTTTTTAGTAATAAGTAATCAAACTGTATCAAATGCAGACATTTTTGTAAGTGTCTCCACTAGTCCAGATCCCAGCTGATAACTCCTTTACATTACATCTTAAAAAGAATAGTTCTTTGCCACCATAAAGATTTAAGCAGATCCACTGGAATTATTCAGCAGAAAAGGACAACATTATGCAGAAGGTTTGACTAAATTATGCAGCAAGAAAAGGTAAATTATGCGGCACAATGTGCCACATTTTGTGGTTAGCATTACCTAATTATTTTGTCATTTTAACTCACGGTAACACTGTCAGGGGAAATATTTCACCTCATTAGTACCAGTGTAGCACCCAAATACAGCAGTAAGCAACTACAAGATTACCAGTCAATATTTGCAAAGGGTCTTCCACTGCTCCGGAACACTTTGTCACGCTTTAAGTAACTTTTGTTCCGTTTGAGCTAGAATCAAGTTTTTTGTTGTTGAAATCTGCAGATTATGTACCAAATGCAGTACACTGATTATTATGTGGAAAACGCTGCTGCAGAAACTCATAATTCTCTTTTTTAACTTTCTACACTACCACCCACACTTCAATTTCAGGCAGAGGCATCTCAAAGTCAGTATTAACCATTCAGGGGCAGTTTTTTTGTGAAAGCTGAGTCCATGGGGTAGCAGGTAGAAGGCCAGCAGGGTTGCATTCAGATGCAGAGGGCTAATCCTCTCAATCACTGGGGGCCTCACAGTAATGGTCCAGGAGACAGAGGAAGGAGCGAGATTCATATATATTGTCAAAGAGAAGGCCCAGAATAGGGAGCACTCTATGGGGACTCATTTTTATGTTTACAAATGGCCAGAGACCGCTTCTTCAGCGAGATACCCCAAAGAAGGGGACAATATAAGTGTTTTTGTTTTTTAAAAGGGACATTCATTAGTGAAGCTGGTACTGCTGCCAAGTGTGTAAGTGGCTACTGCTGGTTATCATAAAGGAGCAGATGCAGCAGGACTGGGGCCCAGGGATTTGGGGGGCCCACGGCATCACAATTATGACTGTCTACCTTTAAAAAAAGGGGCATCAGAGCTTATTGTCCTTTTAAGCATTAGGACAGAGGTGATGATACATCATGGAGGGGAAGAGGTAAAAAAGGCAAAGGAGATAGCCTGCTAATCAGGACTGCCGTTATCATTAGTGCAGCAGGTATAGTTGCATTGGGGTCAAAGAGTGTGAGGGGCTCACAACACCCCAATTATGGGGAGCAGTTTGTTTTGGATACCTATTTTTGTTTGATGCATTTGCTGTCTCACATTTGGTGCAGTTCATAAGCTATAGAAAAGTATTCCTGAAATCATCTCATAAGACCCGTTCCCTGCACGCAGCCATTTGCCTCCCACCCCCCCAATCTTTGTCATAAAGTTTTGGAGGGGGCCTGACCTCAAAACATTTTGCTTAGAGGAGGCTCAGTGTAAAAAAGTTTGAAGACTTCTGAATTAACCTGTGCCTAACCCTCTGGAAGCTTGGACAAAATCATTCAAGCTTAATTTAGAGACTACGGGGCTGATTAAGTAAAGGTCCAACTGATGGTCTGAGCATTCCTGGCCGCATCCTAATGGGCCGTTCAGTTTACTTTCCCACCGGCCGCATTATGATGCAGGCGGTTGGAAAGTAAACCTGGCAATCATTCTGTCTGGCTCACAATGGGCTCATGGAGCCCGTCAGACAGTCAGAGCCGGCCCGTAATCCCAATTTGCGGGCCTTTCAGCCCTTGGGATTATGATGCACGCTTTCTAACATGGTTTCCATGCTGACCTGTCCGACATGAAAAACATGTTGGAAAGCATGTTTGGGGGCCCACAGCATGGCCCCCTTGTGTGCACGGGCTCCGGTTGGAGGTCAACTGCTGATCCCTGCACCCCATGGCAGGCACCATGAGGTGCCTGCCATGGGGTGCAGGGATGTACAGTACCTCCCATTTCCCTATGGGACCATGTATTACGACCGGTTTACGCAATGCAGAAAATGCAAGCATCCTACTGAACAGTGTTCAGTCGCATCCCAATGAGGAGGTTGGGACCGCCGACCAGAGTTTGGTCGGTCCTAGAACCGAGTCAGTGTCTTCCGCCCGACATCAAAATCGTCCCCAATGTGTTAAGTATTTATGCAGCATTCAAACACTCAAGAAGTAAAAACACAGCACATCAATTTAGAAACATGGAGTACATTCTAATAAATAAAATGATACCAGAACAACAGATATCTAATAAGTAGAACCAGGGGTATACAATTTCAAAGTTTTAGGTCAATCAATCAAACTGGATTTGTATAGCACTGCTAATCACCTATGAGGCTACCCAGGCACTGAGAGTACTGTTGCAGAAGGGCTTAGTTGAATAGTCAGGTCTTGAGTCATTTTCTGAATTCCAGCAGAGAGGATGAGGTCCATAGATGAAGTGGGAGGTCATTTCTGGATATCACCGTGAGGTAGGAGAAGGAGCGTACTCCACCGTAGCTGTGGCAAATAAGGGGGGTATGGTAAGGCAGAGGGAGGCGGAGCACAGGTGTCTGGAGAGAATGTAAAAGTTCAGTCAGTAGTTGATGTAAACTGGTCCCTGGTTGTGGAGGGCTTTGAAGGTGTGGATCAACATCTTCAACTGGCATCTCCTCTGAATGGGGAGCCAGTGGAGCTTCTGGAGGTGGGGGGGTGATGTGGGTCCATTTAGGGAGGTCTAGGATAAGTCTGGCTGCTGAGTTTTTATTGTTTAAAGTCTCTTTAGGAGGTGTGAGGTGGTCCTATGTAGAGGGCATTGTTGTAGTCCAGTCAGCTGCTGACAAGTGTTTGTGTGACTGTTCATCTGGTGTAGATAAGGAGGCACCTTAAGATCTTACAGAGCATGCGAAAGGTGGGGAAATAGGTGGATGAAACTGCATTAATCTGTCTGTTCATGGTGAGCTTACTGTCCAGGATGATGCCAAGGATGTGGGCGTGGTTGGTCGGAGTGGGTGAGGGTCCTAGTGTGGGAGGCCACAGGCATCCTTCCAGGGGGATGTATTGTCCCAGAAGATCAGCACTTCTGTCTTGTCTGTGTTGAGTTTGAGGCAGTTCTCTGTCATCAAGTCAGCGATGCTTGGCATGCACTAGCAGAAGTTGGTCAGTGTTAGAAATGGGATTTCTGGCTAGCTGATGCTTGCGCCAAAGCGAGGCAGAAACCACCACTCTAGTCAGGATAAGGAAGTTACACTTCTAAAATAACCCCTGCTCAACCCCTTGGTAGCTTGGCACGAGCAGCCAGGCTTATCTTAGAGGCAGTGTGTAAAGCATTTGCACATAACCAATAGTAAAACAGTGTAAGCACTACAAAAGGACACCACACCAGTTTAGAAAAATATCCAACTTTTATATACTTAAGACAAGACGAAATACGATAAAAATCCACAATACTATACTTCAAAATCTTCACTTATCAAAATATGCGTTAAAAATAGTTCCTTGATGTCAATAGCTCTGTCCGGGGTTATCACGGCGTCGTGAACAACAAATCCAACAGTTCTCGCTGGTCGCGGGGTCGCGGGCCAGCTACGGTGTCGGGGAGACCCGCAAACAGTACCTGTGAGAAATGCAGGGCGTTGAGACCCTTGAAGTCACTCACTTTGCAGGTCGAGTTCCTCTCTGATGGAATCAGGAGTGCTGGCACTGGCAGGCGTCGGGTGCTGCGGTGCAAAGTGCAGCGGTGCGGTGTGCAGTGCCCCCAGGTCGCGGTGCGAGCAGCGGCTCGGTGACAGCGTCAGATGGTGTCGTCGGTGAGACCAGGGTCCCGGTGAGAGCTGAAGGCCGTGCTGGCCACGGTGCTAGCAGGTCACGGTGCAAGCAGCGGTGTCGTCGTTGCTGAAGCGCTGTCGTTGGCTGACGAACTGGAGTCGATGGCACTGGCGTCGGTAGGCCAAGGCTGCGATGCGGGATGAGGGCGATGCGTCATGTAACTTACGAGCGGTGCCCTCGAACTACGGTGCAAGCAGCGACATCGATTTCAGCGTAGAGCGGCGGCGTCAGGGAGGCCAAGGCGTCCTCGTGAAGCAAGGCGGTGAGGTGGCGGCATCAACAGGCGTCGTCGGTGAGACCAAGATCGCGTCGTTGCAGCGGTGCTCTCTGCAGTGCCAAAGCTTCGGAGGTGAAGCGAGGCGGTGTGAAGTACGGTGCCCATAGGTCGTGTTGTGAGCAGCGGCTCATTGGCGGCGTCAACAGGCTTCGTCGGAGAGACCAAGGTCATGGTACAGCATTGCAGTGGTGCTCTCTGCGGTGCCCAAAGCTTCGGCGTGAAGCGAGGTGGTGCGGAGTGCAGTGCCCACAGGTCGCGGTGCAAGCAGCGGCTCGGTGGCGGCGTCCACAGGCGTCGTCGGTGAGACCAAGGTTGCGGTGTGGCGTTGCGTCGGTGCCCTCTGCGGTGCCTTCAGGGCACAGAGTCGACAGCGGCGTTGTAGATGTTGTTGAGTTGCTTTTCCTGTGTTTGCAGCACAAAACACACAGTCCCCAGTGCTGTGGGCAGAAGAACTTGAAGTCTTTGTTGTTCCTGAGACTTCATGAACAGGGGGCAAGCTCTACCTCAAGCCCTTGGAGAGACTCACAAATATAGTTGCAGAAAGTCCAGTCCAGGTCTTTCACTGCCCAAGACAGAAGCAGCCACTGCAGGTCAGCCCAGCAAAGCAGTTGTTCCTTTTCGCAGCTTCTCCGGCTCTTCTTCTTGGCAGTCTTCTTGTTCCAGATGAGTTCTAAATTTCATGGGTCTGGGACCCAGTATTTAAATCCAAAAATCCTTTGATCTCTTAGGCAGAGAGGGTCTGTGCCGGGCCAGAACCAGTTCTGCCTTCTCTGGTGTGATTTCCTGGCAGGAGGTGGAGACGGCATTGTCAGAGACAGACCAAGCCCTTTGAGTTGCAAGGAAATCCCCTCCTCCTTTCCCCATTGCAACCCAGATCTATTCAGCACTTTCCTGACCTACCTAGACTATCTGGAGCCCCTCCGGCCCCCCAGCCTTCTGTCATCCAAAACCCAGAAAGGCAATCCACATTCCAGCAGAGGCACACGGGATGACTGAGCAAGAAAACACCCACTTTCTAAAAGTGGTATTTTCAAACGCAGAATGTAAAAATCATCTTCACTAAAAGATGCATCTTTAGATTCTGAGTTCAGGCATACTACATTTTATTTTCCCACCAAATTCCCTGGGCCAGTTATGTTTATAAGATGTTATAAAGAAATCTCCCATTCTATCCTATGGGGAACTGGTAGCCTTGCAATAGTGAAAAACTAAATTGGCTGTAATTCACTATTAGGACATGCCACATACACCAGGGCATGTCCTACCTTTCACATACATTGCACCCTGCCCACAGATGTATCTTGGGCCTACCTGAGGGATGTCTGACATGTAAGAAAAGGGAAGGTTATGGACTGGCCAGTGTGTGCACTGGCCTAGTCGACATTGCAGTTAAAAACTGCGCGCAGACTCTGCAATGGCAGGTCTGAGTTACCGTTTTCAGGGCTACTCACGGGGGTGGCACAACTAGTGCTGCAGGTCCCCGGGTAGCATTTGATTCACCGGCCCTGGCACACACAGTGTACTTTACTAGGGGCTAACAGGTAAATCAAATATCCAATTATGGAAACACCAATCCATATCACAATTAACACAGAGAGCATATGCACTTTAGCACTGATTAGCAGTGGCAAAGTGCCCAGAGTCCTAAAACTAACACAAACAGGTCAGGGAAAAATAGGAGGAAAAAGCAAAAAGTTTGAGGATAACCCTGCAAAAAGGGCCATTTCCAACAGTCAGTGTGGCGGAGGGGTCTTCTGATAGCGAGAGGATGAGCTGGGCATTAGAGACTCAGGATATGATGTCAAGTTCATGTGATCTGATGCTGTTGGCCCAGGGAGTCATGTAGGTTTATACAGGGTAGGGCTGAGGGACGAATTTTGAGGGATGCCACAGATGGTGTTCTTGGGTTACGAAGAGAAGGGGGAGGTGGATTCTCTGGGTTCTTTTAGTGAAGAAGGAGGCAATCCACTTGAGGGCATCTCCTTGGATTCCAATGTCGTGAAGCCTTTTGAGCAGGGTGTGGTGTGATGCTGTGTTGAACGCTGCTTAGAGGTTGAGGCAGATCAGGGCCACCATTTTTTCTTGGTTGAGGAGAAATCTGATGTAGTCTGTGGCTGCAATTAGGGGGGTTGTGGTGATGTGGCTGGTGCGAAGTTCAGATTGGGTAGTGTCCAGAAGATTATTTGTTGATGGCCTTCTCAAGGACTTTGGTGAGAAAGAGCAGCAGAGAGATGGGGTGGTAGTTCTTGAGTTTGTTGGGGTCAGTGGAGGGTTTCTTTATTAGGGGCTTCGTTCTGTAGTGTACCAACTGGTTGCTTGGAGAATCTCTTGAGCTTGTAGGGTTTGCTGGGAGTGACTCTGATGGTGCAGTCTGTGATCTAGGCAGGGACATTTTTGACCGCCTATTCTAGGTTGGTTGCAGTATGAGGATGGGAGGTGTTGAGGGCATCAGTCCATTGGCTCTCTGAGACCTTTTTCTAGCTGCAGTGTGTGGTGCTGGGCAGCTTGGGGGAAGTGCCTGGGTAGATATAGCACCTAAATCACAAAGCACCACTCGTGGTCATCTGGTGGAACCAGACCAAGGGAAGGGCATGAGTTCAGGCTAACTGTGATGGAGCGTGGGCCAGATACTGGGAGCAAGTTAGTCCAGCCCAAAAAAGTTACCTTCTCGAAGAAGGGTTCAAAGAGTCCAGTTCGAGGTGGAGAGCATTGTGGATGGTCGTCGTTGTATCACAAAGAGCTGGTCAGGCATCACGGATGGTTGTTGTGACAGCTTAGTGTTGGTAGTCACTGTGAGCTGTTGTCGCTGTAGCATGAAGTGCATGAAGTGCAGATCTCGTGTTGCCGGTCATCACTGCAGGTCACTGTAGCATGTAGGGTTGGGTTCACTGGAGCTTCACACTGGCGGTCATCATTGGTGGCAGAGTCTTGGTGCGAACAGGCTTGTTCCTGATTGGAAAAAGCCCAACATTTCAGAATTCTTCCTTCCTTCCCAGATGAATACACTCTGATGCCATCCAAAAGTCCATGGCCAGGGGAGGCATGTCCTGGGGATAAGGTACTCACTCCAGCAGAGGCCAGCAGGACTCAGGCAGGTCAGGTTGCAGGACCAGGCATCTCCAGTTGCAGCAGGTCAGCTGCGCAGTTGCAGGGTGCCTCGGGAACTTTTTGTGTCCCTGTAGCTCAGAACAGGAGGTCAGCAAACTGACTGTTGAACACACACAGGTTAGTCTGGGATGAAGGGAGCAGGTCAGGACTTCCTTATCAGATAGCAGGGCAGGCCTCCAGCAGCAGGACTTTCATCTGCAGAACAATGCAGTCCTCAAGCAGCAGGACATTCCTCTGGCATCAGCAGGTCAGTACAATGAAGAACAAGGTAGGCCTCAAGCAGCAGGGCAGTCCTCTGTCGAACAAGCCAGTCCTTCTTTTGTAGCCCACATATCTAGGTGTGTACTAAAGAGTTGGTCTGAGGGTCCAATATTTATACTTTGTGCTCTCCTTTGGAGTATGACACAAACACTAGTTCAGCCTTGTTCTGTAATAAGAGCTACTTATGATCAGTGAAACTCATCGAGAGCAACCATTGTTATTAGTGTTGTAATAGTGACCACATTAGACAAGATTACATCAGTGGCCACCATCTTCAAGATGATATCCAGTGACCATTTCAGTGCACCAGACATGGTTGCCAGCAGTAATGTAAAAAATGCCTTTGTCAATATGTTTTGCCTCTACATGGATAAAATAGAACAGCTATAACTGCTATGCGTCAGTCACAAAGTTAATAATATTTGTAAACTTTCTCCCGAATGGCACATGATTTATCACTTAAATATCAACTTTAAATATATTTTGTGCATTCACCCTTTTTCTCAAAATATTAGCTTTAAACTATTGAGAACAAACACATTTTCATTTGGAATTGACACTCTCAAATCTGGTACACCTATATTAATCCAACCAAGCAAAAGCTTCTAATTTAGTAAGTTGGGATGCACAAAGAAGAGACACTTACAAGTAGCTGGCAAGCTATCAGCAGCTCACAAGCTACTGTTTGAAGAAGCCTCGTATATGCTATCCCCATCTGGTTCTGGAAATTTCCTTCCTCCTCCTGACCAGGCTCCTAGTGATCTAGAGTGACAAAAGGCTGGGGTCAAGTCCTTAGTCAGTGTGCTGGAGACAGCCCTTTGAAATATCAGTGGGACAGGGAACAGGTCCGCTCAGGAAAACACAAAGGCCAATTGCCCACTATTCACAATCTTGTGAACGAGGAGACAGACTGGGGACACCAAATGGTTAGGACAAAAAAATTCCAATTTTCTAAAAGCGTCATTTACAGAATTTAAACATAAAATTCAACTTTACCATTAAAGAGGATTTTAAATTATAATTCCTTTGACATCAAATATGACATTTCTACTTGTTACCAATCAAACATCAGCACTTATTAAATGTAATAAGGTGACCCATTGGAATTCTATGGGAGTGGTAGGCCTCCGAGTAGTAAAACATTATTTTGGGAGTTATTCACTATCATGTAAAACTTCAAAAGACATCTTCCACCTTTTAAATATAATGCACCCTGTCCTCTGAGCTGTTTAGTTTCTACCACAGGGGTGCCCTATATGTTAGTTTAGGCCTGGCAAAAGTTTTATTTTGTCAGGTCAAATTAGCAGTTTAATACTGCACACATTCTGCACTGGAAAGCCTGAGACATATTTTAAAGGGATACTTAAGTTGGTGGCACAATGAGAGCTGCAGGCCCACTAGCAGCATTAAATTTACAGGGCCTGGGTTCATGTAGTGCCGCTCTACTAGGGATTCAAAAATAAATTAAATGTGTCAATTGGGTGTAGGTCAATTTTGCCATGTTTGACGAAGACAGCAAAAGCCCATAACACTGGTTAGCAGTGGGAAAGTGCACAGAACCCTAATAAAAAAAATGAAATTCACAGAAGGAAAAATGTTTGTGGAAAGACCACACCAAAGGCTGTCAGGTCTAACAGTCCCTTTATGTTTAGACGCTGTTCTGTACTTCCCCCGCTGACACTTCTGTTTGTGGATTGATACATCCTTGTACTCTCACTTTCTGAGAGACTGGTTCTGCAATGACAAGGTGATGCTTCCAGGATCTTGAGCACAAAAATAAAGCAACAACAGGGTGTCAACAGCAACGTCAACAGAGTCTATACGTATTGGTGGGTAGTCATTTGTTTGAATTATGGTGACAATCTTCAGCCTGAAAGGATGTAAAAACCATTTGGGTGCATAGTGTGGCAAAATATAGAGAGCAATGGAACACTTCTCTTTTGCTTGGTGAAAGTATCTCACCTAGTCATGTGCCAACAATGCTGAGTGATCACTGACTGTGCCCACTTACCATCTCCTACAGAGTGGTCATGGCCAAATCTTGCAAGGATTGGTTGGATGAACTTAAATTCCAATGATGAATTTCCTGTGTGGCCAAGAATTGTATTGACCAGTTCTCTAAGAAGGGATATATTGTCCCAGTCTATTTTTGTCATTAACACCAAAGGCATCTAATACCGGAACAAAAGGTGCAAGCTCCTGATATCCCGAAAAAGGATGCGTCCTGTAGGAGACTAATGATTATACCGCCCCTACTCTTGTTGTAGAAATAGTTGCTTCACTTCTATTGTAGAAAGACGGTGAGAGAGTCCAGGTATTACTTCAGAACAGGTAAGCTCTGTGGTATTTTTTAACAGCTATAGACAGACATTTTTACTGAAGCCTAGATAAAAGGTGATACAATGAACTCTGATGAAATATTATCCTTCTAAAATAAGTAGATGTTACTACTTTTGTTGCCCCAGGATTCATATGCTAGTTTTATCATTGGTTTATTACCAGGCTCCAGTGTCATGCATATCTTCTGGGACAATGACAGCGTGAACCCAAAACCATGGCAACATGGAGTATCCAGCGTCTTTTGCATAAGGTGGGGAGGGAAAGCTAAGATAATGTGTTTGTGCTGCATTAAAGTATAACCAAGACATGCATGTCACACAATGTTAGTAGTGCAGTCAGAGATACAGACTCCTCGACCCATACAGTATGGTACCTCTAAATGGAGTGTATGTTCACAAAGGCTTTCGGTGACCCTGCATTGGGATTTTGTGGCACTCTTATGTTCATTGCCAGTCATGCACCCATATTTTGTTTACAAATGTGCTGTAGTGCTGTCTGTGATTCCACTGGGTATGCAATGTTTAAAGGCGGGTAAAAGTAAGTGTACAGCTCATAATGTGTTTTGTGCTGTAGCATCTTGTAGGAAAGTATGTACGTTTGTGTGTTAATAAGTGTGTGCGCATGTGTCAGTGTGAGGGTGTGGTTGAGAAGAATGTGGCCCTATATACCTAATAACCGAGAGACCAGAGAGGGGTGATTCCTTTCTTGGTGCAGGCTGTTTAATTGTTTCCCCCAAAAATGGTGTTATAAGTGGAATCTGGACATTGGTCAGTAAATGCTACCGCCCGATATCTCTTTTGGATTCCTCTGTCAAAGTAATTGGGAGAGTTGCGCTAGATCATCTTTTGGACTGGATTAATGCCAATCACATTCTGGCCCCCAGTCAGTATGGGTTTAGGAAGGGGTTAGGCACGATCAAACAGTGTCTCAATCTCCATCTAGTTTTGGCCAAATACAAATACGCGAAGGACGTTTTCACTCCTCTGGCTTTTATGGACCAGACCAGTGCGTTTGATTATGTCTCACGCTCTAAGTTATGGGACATCCTAGTAAATATGGGAGTCGGCGCAGGCCTGGTCTCGTTTTTGAGGCTTCTCCATCATGATCTCTCAGCTTTAGTAAGGTATGCTAATGCTGGAGAATGTTCAGAGTCGTTCAGCATTAAGCGTGAGGTGCGCCAAGGCTGTGTCCTTGCCCCAATTCTACTTCTCCTTCATACCAAAGATTTTGAGAACACAAATGATGCACTACTCCAAATGATCTGTTTCTGTTAATCGTCCTCCTGGTGCTGCTGACTGCCATGCAGCATAAACACTTGGGACAGATTTATTAAGATTTAATGGTGTACATCTTTTATTGTATTTATTAAGATTTTAAGCCTTGTTTGTGTCTCGTGGTGCAAGCACAAGTTCTCTCTTAAATATGGCCCTATGTTTCCATTGTATTATTTTATAGACCTATCTCATTATCTGCTTTTTCAAAGTAGAACCCAGAAGACAATCTGGGCGCAAACCAATAAGTACACATTGCTCAGATGAGTATTGGACGGTACAGAGCTTTTGGCTAGGATACCATAGAAGCTTGTAAATTAAATCAGCAAAAATCAAAATCTGTTTTTCATTTTCTTTCCGAATGCCCTGCACCACCTTATTTGAAATCGTCCGTGAAACTGTAGTGTCAAGGCGAAAATATGAGATGTAATGACATTTTCATGCATTAGTGCATTTTCTCTACCTCAGGTTCTCTCTCCGTTCGAGTGCAGTAAGCAGATTCGCATTCAACTTGAAAACACTTGAGGTAAATCAAAACAACAGGGCACTTTTTATTAATAAAGACTACTAGTACACAGCGTTTAATCCAACTAGGAAAATAAAAGCTCTTGCTCTAATTGTTGTTTTTAATTGTGGGGATGTGGATAATGTGCCCTCCCTTATTCCAATTTTGCAAGGTTAAATATTTCTATTTTTGTATATAAATGCAATTAAAAAGAGAAATAGCAAATGTTCAGTGCTTTAAATGGGAAAAAATAAGTGCAGGTACTCATTAAAATGAGCTAGAGGTGTAGTGAGTGGGCGGGGCCAGGGGCGGGGCTAAGGGCAAGACAAAGTGATACTTAACGACTTCTATAATAGTTGCAGCACACAACAAAACACATCATTGTGTGTATATAAACAAAGCAGGTTAACTCATTACACAAAATGAAAGAGAAATGCGGTAATATGTTAACATTTCCTTTTTTTGCAATAGTTGCACCTTCTTAATGCCATACTGTTAAATGCTGTTGTTTGGCACAATACTATATATTTTTGGGCATGTGAGTAGGAAGAAACTGAAAATAACCCCACTTCGAACCAAAGCTCTTATGGCACCAAGCAAATGAAGCAAATCATCACGACCCTCCCCAGAAGATATCTCTTGTCTCTTCCTTCGATCTATCCATTCATCCCTTCATCCTACCATTTACCTGCTGATGTCCACCATTTACTCTTTATATTCTGTTGTCTATTCAGTTTTTCATCCATCATTCAGTTTTTCACCATTCCGTCTGTCCAACCTTCATATCCAAATCTATCCATCCATCTTTAGACCTATCCATTCATCATTTCACTCATACATCTCTTTAGCCACCCTTTCGCTCATCCATCAATCCTTTCTCTCATCTATCCATCAACCCTTTCACTCCTTTATACCATCCACCCTTTCATTCCATCCACCCTTTCACTCAATCCCTCCTTTCACTCACCCATCATCCACCTTTTCATCCATCCCCCTCCCTTTCATTCATCCATCCAATCTTTCACTTATCCGCCCATATCCGCCCTTTTATCCAATCATCCACCCTCTTTCACCCATCCATCCATTCACTCACTCATCCATCCATCCACTCATCCATCCATTCATACATCCACCCTTGCTTACTCATCTATCCACTCACTCACTCACTCACTAACTCTCTCTACTATGTTATTTGTTAACCTTTGTCACCGAGCAGACATGTACACACAAAGTGCCACCCATTTTTCTTACAAAAAACAGGCATACAAATGTAGGCAAATACACAAACATAAAAAGACTCTTGGTATGTTAAAAGCCATGTTGTAGTCTTCACCATGGCTTTTTTAATTGCCACTGCCTGGGGACTGCCATGATTCCTGTGTTTGCGCAAATGCAGAGGATAGTGTGAATGTGGTTGACAGCACCGGGCCTGAATGGACCCAATAGCTGCCAAGGTTTCAGTCTGCTTTGTGTGACATTTTCATATTTGCATTGTAATTATGAGTGACACTTTCTCACTAGCAAAATTAAGCAATGAAGACGAGGGAATCATATAAATATCAGAAAAGACACCCATTTGAGTATAGCTGCTAATGTTTCAGATTGCTTATGTGTGACATTTTCATAGATTCAGTGGATTTACGAGAGTCAGGCAACAACTAGATGTGTAACACTTAGAGTGGCACTTTCTTGCGAGCATAATCATGGTATGAAGTCAATGGAAATAGACAAACATCAGAAATCACACTCATTTAAGCAACAAGGAAGTCAAACTCTGCAGTAGGTTCTTTTGAAGCTATTATTACATTTCTAAAAAAAATCAGCACCCCCAACCTCAGCTTCAGGTTTGGTTGAACCACATGTAACGAAGGGCTCTCTGTGACAAAAGCAGCAACCCACTGAGCTATCCACATACAATACAGTACAATACAATATGCTTTTTTGAAGGAGGCATATTAACCCTCTACACTACTTAATGGTCAGAGTGAAAACTGCCAGTAGAGACCACTCTGACCTCTCTCCAGCTGGAACAATAATCACATGACATCTCTGACTTAGCAAGTCTAACTATGCTGAGAAAATAAAAGCTGCTGCTTCCTGGTGTCACTGTCAAGCAGGGATGTTAAACACTTGGCACTACTAAAAAATCAGCAAAACTGCTAGTTTAGACAAAAGGTAGCGCTGGCGTGGCGAGTCTGGGGCAGAAGTTGGGCTCCGCTGGGTCCAGCAATAGCACAGTCCAGGTGAGGAGGAGGGGAGCAGGTGATCGATTATGGAAAAGCGGCTTCCTCCTTTAACTTCATGTAGCAGGGGAATTCCTGGGTGCCCTGGGCCCCGGCATCCTGTCACAGCCTGGGCGCCGACCAGACATGGCTCCTAAACAACAGTGTGACAGAGCAAGAAGGGAGACAGGCGCATCTAAAGGAAAGTGTTAGGAATGTGTGGAAAACACAGGGTTGGCGGTAATTGAGGCATGTGGCGTTAGGAAGGTAGGTGCCTCACTGCAGAAAGCAGTTAGATTAGCGCTCCAGGGGCCTAATCGATCGCATTGTCTGGGCATGAACCCTCTAATCCAGAGAAAGTACGGGAAGTGTGAGAATCCGCCCTTGCCCCTCATAAAATGTTTATGTTTAAAGTATTACCCTGCACGGACATTACCCTACCTGAAGTGCTGTGCTTTGAAAATCACACGTGCACACTAGCAGGTAAAATGAATCTCGACCCTGCTTTGTCAAGCACAGCGTGATGGTGAGCACCGAACATTATTCAACTGCGCCCTGCTGAATAGCTCAGCTGGGGCTCAGATCGGGGACGGGAGACAGAAGCGGCGCCTTTGCTGCCAGAGACAAGTTCCACTCCTGCTCACCAGCACTCACAGCCACTAAACCTACCTTGTCATGAGTACCGGTACTCTCCAAGGCAGCAGAGAAGTGCCGGTACTCACAGTGATAAATTTAAGAAGTGCCGGTACTCAGTACCGGTGAGTACCGGCCCATTTAAAGCACTGCAAATGTTACAAATATAAATTAGAGATAAAGACAAGAAAAGCAGGGAGTGTATTTAAGAAAAACATTTACTGAGACAGCAAATATTAATTAGTATTTGGAAACTAAGGTGTATATTCACAAGAACGTGTGATAACTACCACAAGAGTAGCGTAACACAACTTTCAATATCGCAGCCCATCGTGGGAAAATAAACCTGTGTCAACGTGAAATTCACAACAAGGCGGTAGCATGCGATAGACACCAGATAACGTGTCAAAATCAACGCCACGCCGCAAAAATGCGAAACGCAAATGCGCAAATTCAAGCGATGAGGCCAATCGTGGTACAAAAAGTAGAGAAAACCAGCCACAGGCCTGCAAATGCCACACGTATTGCGTGAAAATACACCATAAAAACCACAGAAACAACACACCAGAAACAAGCCCAAGCACGGAGCAACATGGATGCACCCTGACCCTGCGCAGAGGACAACACGAACCACACAACCCCCACAGACCACCAGCAAGGAACAACGGGCTCGGGGAAGGCCAAGGAGAAAAGGGAGAGAAAGACGGGGTGCAGACCGCAGGAAAACAAAACCAGCATCACGGAGGTGACAAAACACTACCAGCAACTGACCCACAAGCAGACTACCGTGAATGCAACCGGAGTGTCGAGGAGGCCAATGGAGGAGGCCATGAGGCACCGGCAGGATATGACAACCTTAACCAGGTACAAACCCACTACCAACAGGAAGGCAGCAACGGCGAAAGGAGGCGGCAGTCCAGTGCCTCAGGGGGAGCAGGAGGAAATCCAGGCCACAGTCATCAGTGTGGAGACGGTGCAAGGAGTAGGGAGTACGGACACAGCACGAGAGGACCTGACACAACATCAGCAAGGAGAGTAACGGACAGGGACTGGGTGGACGAGGGAGATGGGCACAGTGACACACATGCACAATGAGGCGTAGCACACTGCACACCCACAATTACCCAGGATCATGACCCACATCCCCTTGGCACACTGCAGCACACACACATAGCAAGAACAGCACATCCACATCAAGGACAACGTGGTACAATGTGCATAGCCAACACAGCAGAACAGAGGACACAACTTGCTCTGCACATGCACAGAAACATGCCCATCACATCGGACAGAGCAGTGCCATGTGTCATCACGCCAAAAGGAGGTGGCCCAACAGGTGGGGGTGGGTGCCGAACTCATGGAATGCGAGCTAGAACACATACGTTGGTGTCTATCACCCTCAGGGACCACCCACACCCCACAAAGGCCATAGAGACACATGCAGGTGCACATTCACAGTACAGAACCACCCCCAGGGGCGTGCAAATAGCTGTCACACACCCACGTTGGCGCAGCGTACGATGGCCCTGGCCACTCCCCTTATTCATTGAGTGGATGACAACAAAGCTACATGTCCAAGCTCCAACCCACTGCCTGTGGTGACATGTCTGCATCCGATGTACACAGCACACGTCCCAGGGCCCTCATACATACAACAAGACCACAGGGACGCATGTAGAAATCATGTCGAACTGGCTACGGGCACGTGCGCCCGGCCCCTTTATTGGCAGGGCCACATGTACAGTGACGCGTGTGCTGGATGTGTGTGGGGTGAGTGTAAGCCAGTCCGCATGGAATGCTTGGTGTTGGCAACAGCTTGAACACTGGACACCAGTGCAACGGAAATAGAAAACACATGCATAACAGAGTCAACTGCACAGCAACATGGTGGGAGCCGGAGTAAGGACAGAGGTCCCCCAATATTCAGTCAGGAGGTTCCGTGAGTTGCAGTGCACTGAGGTAGGGGCACTAGAGATGAGCGTGCATATGTGAAGGAATTGCTAGGATTGTGTCCCTTCGGGTTAGTCCTGATGCCGATGCAGTGGGGTGTGTTACACCTGCATCAACTTCCTCATCAACGTCCCAGGTCTACCATACTGCCTGAGTTGCCCTAGCTGCGCAACATCTCCACAGCACAAAACTCAATCACTAATGGACAATGGCTTGCGGTGCACTGAGTCACTGGCACCTGGAGTGCTTAGCAGGGTATCAGGCCGATGACGACATCCATGACAGGTCTGAGCAACTCCGTAGGTCTGTCAGGACCACCGTATCAACTCTAGTGGATGGCGGTTGGAGGTGGTCCTTGCGGTGGTGGCATGTGCCACCTGGGGTGATGCGACGTCCTGGCCGGTCAGGACCCAAATCTATGTGTGGGCCCTGGTGGCCCGCAGTTGAGGCCGGAGGCTGCGAACAGCGCAGGGCCACAGACACATGGCATTGATGACCCCAAGACCACCAGCACAGAGGTCATCCAATATATTAGAGGCAGGGGTCCCAGACCTGAACAGCACAGAGTTAGTGGCCCCGGATGCACTACAGCCGGCACAGGCACCCAGCCACAGGACTTGCGGTGCAGTCAGATGGGCCATGTGACCTGGGAGGGTCCCATCAATGTCCGAGGTGTGTGTTGCGGAGGGTTGCGGGGCACAGTGAAAGGTGTCCTCCAGGGCATGATGCAGAGGTTTGATGTTATCCGGAAGCAGCAAATGATGGAGTTGAAAGCGCAACCCTCGTTTTCACCATCAATTCTGTATCAGCTACATGAGGATGAAAACTAGCCCCTAGTCCATAGACTCAAATGCCACCAATGTACGACCAGGGACTGTCCATGAATGTAGGGGAACAGACTTAGTGGCACAGGTGCTGAACAGGGATGTAGTCTGCGATGATGCCGGTACAGTGACATGAACTCCACCATTGCCAAATCAAGACTGTGACCTACTGGACCACAGAGTAGGCCGGAGGCAGCAGTCAGCAGTGGCCCACAGCCATGTGTCATTGGCCGGCGAGGCACAGAGTTAGTGACACCAGGGCAGTTGTCGGTAGTTTTCGATCACCTCCATAACGATGATCCTGTTCCCTCCGCACTGCAAGGCTTCATCCTCTTCCGCCTCTCCGTGCGTGCGTTGACATGTATTCTGCCTTTTGAATAACCGATGTTCAGTTCCAAATCTGTGACCCACTTGTGCGCAGCGTAGGCCGAGGGCAGTAGTCCCCATAGGCCCACAGACAAGTGTGGTTGTGATTCCATGCACAGACTTGTGGCACCACATCAAAGGGTGTATATACTTGTTCTATGCCTTAAATGGTGTTCACTGCCATGGTGTAATCAAGACTCAGTTCCAAATGTGTGACCTACCTGACCGTGGTGTAGGCCTGAGGCAGCGGTCAGCACGGCCCATACACTGAGTGTCGCCGGCATAGGTTGGATGATCCCACCGGCCTGCGTAGTTGAGGTTCAGTGGCACCACGTGTTCGGACACCTCTGTGTATGTGACCCGGGTTTCGTCCGGACTGAGACGCATCTTCCTCTTACTCCTCTCCATGCGACCACTGGTGTGGACTCTGCAATTCCCGGTTTGCGCCCAGGGGCTGGATGTGGGACCTACTAGTCAGCAGGGTAGTCCTGGTCCCTCATCCACGTATCGCCAGCTGGCGTTGAACAGGGATAGTGGCACCAGATGTCGCAGGCTGGCATTGAACAGGGTTAGTGGCACCAGGTGTTGCAAGAAGCACATATGGAACTATGCCTCCATGATTGGGTGGGGCCTGTTGCTGTTGCTGCTAGCCCGAATTTGGGGTCACTGCCATTCATGACTCAGGACACAGTTTCACATTTGGGACCTACTGGGCCGAAGAGTAGGCCTGAGGTGGCAGTAGAGTACGTCAACAAAAAAGGACTCAAGCGATCCTGTGTGGTGGAGGCCGTGATGATCTGAGTAGGCTGCCAAGGTTGCGGGACTTGGGCCTGGAGTTTGCACCGGAACGTGGTGGGCTCTCCTTGACACACGCCGGAGTCGGCAGGTGATCAGTGAGGCCTGGATGCGCAGGTGCGGGCCTGACGGGTTCGTGGTCCAGCCTGCCGGGGTACGGCAGGCGCACAGCATCGCAGGCAACTCAGCTCAAGAGGACGGCATCGGCCTCGTGTCGTAGTGAGAGGCGCCGCCCTGGCAGAGATGTTGGGCTTTCCGGATGAGGACCACGCCAGGGCTACGTGCTTCTTATTCACACCACTATGCTGGCGTGGCGTTCACCGGGGCATTCCACTCGGTCACGCTTAGGGGGGGCGTAACAGGCACGATTTCCACAATGTCCCCTAATGGCTGAGGTGACATGGTTGCATCCACTGTCCACTACACTCCATACACCGGAGGTGTATGTTGCCATGGATATGTGTGTGTGCTGCATACTGCGGTCTGTCCAGCACATCTCCGCCATGCTTGGCATTGTGTACTTTCCCAATCATGGTACTACTGCATCTTTCAAACATGCCTGTTTGCCACCTCTCCCCACATTCGGATGTTGTGTGGCTGAGGTGCCATGCCGTTGATGGCTCATGTTCATGGCTTGGGCAGGTAACCATTGTGATTTGTTATGTTGTGTCTGGTGGGTGGGCATGTTGTTGTGCATGTTGGTTGTGATTTTGTGATGTGTGCATTGCCAGGGTTGTGATTTGCATGGTTGTGGAGTTGAGGTGAGTGGGGTGTTCATTTAGAACTTGCCAAGGGGCTGTGTATTTCCCTTGTTGCCGTCCTGGGTACGCTGGATGGTGATGGACGGTCGGAGGATGAAGGAATCATGCACACTGGCTGTGTATTTGAAGGCGACATTGTCGGAGGTTCCACGGTGTTCTGTTGTTGCCTGCACATTGTGGTGGAACGTTTGCTTTCTGTTGCGGTGATTGTGTGCTGTGTCACCATGGGGCAGAGGTAGGACACGTGTTGTGGGTTGCCCCCAACACGTGCATGCATCCTGCTATGGCGTATGGCCCTTGCTTGGTCTCCAGCATGACCTGCGCATTGTTTTGGACGTATGGGAAGTGGGGTACCAGGGTGATGTCCAGGACAGGTGTGAGGGACTTGGATGTGGCTGGCTGTGCGACTCCTCCGACTCTGGCGGGTGTTGGTTGGGGGGTGCCAGGGGCCAAAAGGTGCAGCCAAGCCAGCAGCTTGGTGTGGGGTGGGATGTTGGTTGACCTCTGTGTTGGTGCCCTAGGCCTGTCAGGCGATGATGGTTGGTATGTGTAGGATGGTTGTCCCTTTCAGCCTGTGGTGGACGGTGACATTGTCAGAGGTTGGGTCTGTGCGGCAGGTACGCTTCTTTGGGGTCCGCTGTCTTTGTCTGCGCTGTGTCTGTGGTTGTCTGGGGGGGGTGTTCCGGGTGTGGGTTGTGGTCCTGGGGTGGTGTCGATGGGTGTTGTGGCCCTCTTGGATGTCCGGGCTGCATGATGGGTGGCTCCATGGCATCTGTTGCCCTGCTGATGTGGCCCTGGGCTGTGCTCCCTTTTGTGGTGCCGGCTGCCGGCCGACTTTACACCAGGTCATAGCAGGTGTAGATTTCCTGGTGCTAATGCGCCTTATCGCGATCTGGCTGGTCATTGAGAATGTTGAGGTGTAGTGTTGTCGCGGCTTTTGGCACGGGAACGCCCATTCTGCATCTCATTAGCGATAGTTGTGCTGGTCGTCTGTGGCGATGTGTTTTTGCGGCTGCTATCGCGGATTTACTGGTGCTGTGGGCTGTTAGCACCAGCTTGTGAATGGGAGGTAAATTTATCACGACTTTGGCTGCGATAAAGTGCCGTTAATTCAGCGATAGCTCCTTGTGAACATGCCCCTAAAACATTTTGCGATGAATGTTAAACCTCTTAGGCAAAGAACTGAAAATTGTGATAGGCTGCATAACCTGATATTGCATGACATACAGGGGCCATACTTACAAGGAGGCTTGGTTCACTCTTTCGCCATCCAAGTTCAGATTTATGAAGCCATACAAGGCCACTTTGTGTGGCCCTGAGTGGCTCCATAAATCAGGAGTAAGGCAAAGCAGCGCACATCACTGCTTTGCCTTACTGTGCCCTGGGAAGGCATTCCATGGGTGTTGCGTGGGTGTTCTCACATAACTCCCATGGTTTTTAACACATTCCTAGATTTAACAGAACTGGTAAACCTGGGAAGGCGCCAAAAAGATAAGTCTTCCCAGTAGAGGTGTAACAAGGCAAAATATCTTTCTGTGTGCTGCATTCTGCGGTATATACCTCTCTGGATTGTTTTTGTGCGAGAAGGTTTCCCTTCCTGCACAAAAACAACCCTGCATGCAATGCAGACACCCTTGCACCATGGCTCAATGGTACCTGCATTGGCACTAGGCTGCCAAAAGGGACCAGCACAGTGGACAAAGCAGGAGAGCACCTTATTGCCTTAAATTAGTGTATTCCTGCCCTTTCCCTGTCACAGAGTGCAGCACAGCAAGATGACTTCCTGCTCTAAACGGTCTGAATTTTTTTTATAAATAAGACCCTCAGTGTATAGTGTTCCAGTTGAATGATGTGCCTTGGAGGGCTTATTTCTGGTATTTAGCCCATTTTTTGTATTCCTGTGTATCCCAATACTGACACAGAGACAGAGTGACACAGGTTTATTTAGACCCTTGTTGATGGACCCAACGGTCCACCAGGTCAGCGGAGCCCATGGCTTCCCTTCCGCAGTGGAGATACTGTCTGACATATTCAGATAGCCTGCTTCCTTGGAGAGGACCTGTGTGCCTTCAGGGGAGCCACTGGCAGTGCCTCTGCTGAGGGCACTGAACTTCGGCGAGCATGGATCATGCTTGTATTGTATGGTATTGAAAGGTTTTTGTTTTCAAGAAAGAAACTATCAAAGCAGGGTTAGATTCTTGATAATAAACAAGAACACGAGAATCAAGGACTTTTTTCCCTACACATTGGAGCCATCAATTTATTTCTCTGCTTGAGGAATGCAGTGACTTGAATGGTGGTCCCAGCCAGGGAAATTGTGACAACTACCCGCCTTAACTTGGGTGGACACTTGCCACCATGAGTATGGTACCTGAATATTGAGTCTTTAATATCCTTATACCAGATTATCATGGTAAAAATATAATGATTGCCAAAATATGGTTTGACATTATAACAAAGGTAAAAATATCGCCTTTTCTGTATCTCAATATTTATTACTATTTTTATTATAATCTTCATACCTCCGGGAGCATCTGCAAATGTCAAACAGCTCGATCTATCCGCCCTGCGGTAACTGCTTTCGCCTGAGGTCCCGACAAATCAAGACAGGACTGTCACCTCTGTCGGTGCTTTGGTGTATTCATTGGAATACATGACCAATTCCATGGTCTCTGCACCACATCGGAAAATCGGCCCATATATCAGGAACGGCCCAGATCTGAGCGCCACACCCAAACAGATGCCCTAACCCAGTCTTCTACCTTTTGAGGAAGCGGATCGATCCACTTCTGACAGACCCCTCTTCTTGCAATGAGAATCAAGTAAAAGAGTAGCCCTCTCTGCTGTCACCGCAGGAGGTTGCTTGTTGTCTCATCCACTCCCAAAAGGACAAGCATTGAGTTCATAGCAATCCCCACACCAAAAATATCTTTCAAGGTAAATTCTATTCCTCCCCAATAGTCCTTTAGCCTGAGACACTGGAAGAAGACATGCACGTCAATTTATTTTTTTAATCTTTATTTATCTTTTCAAACAATCTGACATACAGTTATTAAGTTGCATTACAGTAAACATTTTGTGTGGTAAGCTATTATGCCGTAGTTGGGTTCACCTATGGATAGAGATATCGTTATTGTCAAGGCATTTATACAGGTGTGACAAGCTAAAAAGTATACCTTCTAGTCCAAACCTGGATGGGACTACGTTATGCTACATCCTCCCCTTCATTTATTTGCATACCCCTTTCTTTCATGGTCATACGGACCTTTTTGGTCCCACATTGTAGTGTCCCTATACGTATTTTACCATAATGTTCCGGGGTGCAGTTTACCCTATGCCTGTGGCCTCTGGTGTTGTATTCTCCTCCTTATCTGCATCTTTCCGTATGAGGTACTGATGGTAGGGGCCCAATATATTTTTAGGTCTGCATCATACTGGGAGGAGGGCGTTGTAATTATCTGTTTGTGTGGAGCAGTATGCTAAGTCTGTGTGCCAGTCTTGTAGGGTGGGTGCTGGGGCCCGCATCCAGCGCATGGCGATCCTCCGTTTTGCTAGAAGAATGCGAATTGCTGCAAGCTTCTGACCTGATTTTTGAATATCTTTGTCCTATCCCAGCAGAGCAATCATTGGGGATTTGGGCAGCTGCTCCCCCAGCATGTCCCTCAGTGCCACAAACATCTCTCCCCAGAATGCCCTCACTCCTGGGGAATCCCGCGCCAGGTGCATAAAGCCGGCATTGCCTTCACAACATCGCAGACATCCGTCATCTTCTCTTATGCCATAACTATGCATCCTGGTGGGGGTATAGTTTGTTCTATGTAAATATTTGTAGTGAATTAGTCTATGTCTTCAGTTTGTAATATGGTCTTGGTGCATGCGTGATAGTATGACCATTGTGCTTCGGTAATCTCCCTGCCTAACTCGGCTATCCATTCTTGCTGTATTTTTCTTAATTCTAGATTTTGGCGTGGTCAAGAGAGTCTATATATGACAGTTATCCCCAGTTGCGGCATCCTAGCCTGGATCAGATGTGTCAGTGAGAATAGTTCTTGTGGCTCCACCATGTCCTCCCCCAATATGGTACACATTTCCTGTCTCAACCAGTGATATTGATATTTATCCAACATAGTTAATTGTGGTATTTGCACTGTGCTTGTTCTCACGTTTTCAATACCCCCTTTGAAAGAAATCTATCATACGGTCAATATGCAGGTAGCTAAGTGTCCTGAGGACTGCTTTATCCTTGCTTAGTGGTATCCAAGCACACCACTCCACAGCGGAGTAGAGGTATGTGTTGTTTATCTGCTATCTGACTCATTTGAGACTTAGCACACCCGACAGGATCTATTATATGAAATCTGCATTGTGATTTGTGCATTAAGTACATAGGTAGCAGGATGGGATCTGCCTCAACTTTTTTGATATACAGTTGAGGGAGAGTGGCAGGGCTGTGCATCTTATAATGTGTGTAGTAGCTGCACTACCCTGTAATATGTCTCTCGATCCAGAGCATTTATCCCTCCCTCTACGTAGGGTTTTGTCAGTGTTTCCCATTTCACTCGGGGTTGGTTGCCCGCCCAAGTGAGGCGGACCATCTGGGAATTCAAAGCACAAAAAAAGGATTTAGAAAGTTCTATTGGGATATTTGCGAACAGAAAGAGAAACCTGGGAAGCACTATCATTTCCATGCTCACAATTCAACCCTGCAAGGATGGGGGAGTTTGATCCATTTGTTGAATGCCTCTGGGAGCCGTTGTACCGCTCACCCATAGTTTTCCCTTATAACCACCTCTGGGTCAGTGTGTATTTAAATATCCAAGTACCTAACTGGCTCAGTGGTTCATTCTATAGGATATTCAGTATTAGTGTGAACAGTGCTAGGGGTAACGGGAGTGATCATTGATTTGTGCCAATTTATACGCAGACTCGAATGTTTCCCAAATCTTTCAACTTTCTGTAGAGGTGATCTAATATTATGTTCAGGGTTGTGTATATATTAGCATGTCATCCGCATACGCTTCTCTAATCAAGTTATAGTGTGGGAATCGGATACCGCGGTGAGAGTTATATTCGCTTATTGCACTTATCAGAGGTTCTTCCACTAGTGTATACAATAAAGGGAAGAGCGGGCACCCCTGTCTTATGCCCCTGGTGATAGAGATATACTCAGAGATTTGACCATTAACCTTCACCCTCACCGTGGGTTTTGCATATACGACTTCTACTAGTTGAAGGATCACCTCACCCACCCCCACTCTCTTTAGGACTGTGTATAGAAATCGACTCGACAGAGTCAAATGCCTTCTCGGCATCTGAAAAAAGGCTGCAGCCTGCACCTCCAGGTCGGTATGCGTTATGGCTCTGAAAATGGTGTACACATTGCTAGTGAGAGAGCGCCCGGGCACAAAACCTGTTTGCTCTTGTCCGACAATGGCGGGAAGTATCAGGGCTAGCCTGTTGGCAAGCACTTTTGAGGACAGTTTGGTGTCTGTGTTAAGTAGGGACAGGGGCCTATATGAGGTACATTGCAAAGGTGATTTTCCCGGCTTCAGCAGGGCAATCAGGGTGGCCACCCTCATGGTGGGCGGCATTATGCTGTCGCCTGCCATTTCGGTAAAGAGATTCTTTAAATGTGGTATCAAAAGTTCCTGGTAAGCTTTATAAAATGCCACGGTAAGCCTGTCCAAGCCAGGCGCTTTATCGTTTGCCATACTTTTTAGTGCTGCTGTTAGTTCTGTTGGGCGGAGTGGGGCCATTCGTTTTTCCCTATCCGAGTTAGTGAGCCATTTCATCGCTATATGGACCAGGTACTTCTCATCCGGCTCATCTGGTCTGAGATTGCGGAAGGTGTACAATTTAGTATAGAAGTTATAGAATACCTCAACAATCTCAGGCGCATTGCTAAATGACTTGTTTTTGTCGTTATGAAGTTGCTCAATATCTGTATTACTTCTGTGAGGCCTAATTAGCATTGTCAGGGTGGCTCTGGGCCTCTCCCCTTCAGCGTATTCCCTTGCTCTGGTGTACTTCCCCAAGTGTTTGACCTTCACGTCAGCTAGCTCATGGAACTCCTCTATTTTTGCTCTAATTTGCGACAATGTTTTGGGTTCGGGTTTTTCCCACATCTGCTGCTCCAATCCTTTTAGCTCCTCTTCCACCTGCTGTAGCTGCTTTATAATCGATTGTAAAACACCAGCATGCTTGAAAATCGTTATCCCTTTTACATATACATTAAACGCCTCCCATATGGTGCATATCTTGGGGACACTGCCTAGGTTAGTGCCAAAGAACTCTTCTATTGCTTTTCCAAGCTTGGCATGAAACATTGAATTCAGCAGCGAGTACTGGGGAAATTGCCACTCCATTATCCTGGGTTTCATATTAGGAATTCTCAAGCTTATGCATACAGGAGAGTGGTCTGAATATGTGTGTAGCATATGTTCACATTCGCACATGTGAGGTAGTACCTCACATGAAGGAAACCAATAATCAATCCTTGAGTGTGTATCGTGTACTTTAGAGTAGTGAGTGTATTCCCTACCCAGCGTGGAGTGGTGGCGCCACAAATCAACCAGGGCTTCTGTTTCGGCAATTGCTGCTATTGCCCTCGCCATTGCTCATGGCCATCTTAGGGGGCATTTAGATCTATCCAGTTCAGGATTTTGACTTCAAATAAAATCTCCGCCCCAAAGTTGAAGTATATACAAAAAACTGCGGCGTAGTGTGGGCATACAGCGTTTGGCAAAATTGTGGGACTTCATAGTTAGACCTGTAAATGCCTACAAGAAGCACATTGAAACCACCTTTATAGCACATAACCACTACATACCTCCCTCCAGGTTCACAACTTATCATCTGCACTTGAAGCCCTGTGTCCTTCCTTACCCAGATTAGAACCCCTCTGAAGTGTGTGGTAAAGCATGATTCAATACAAGTGCCCCTCATATATCGCTGTGTCAGTACCCCGCTTCGTGGTGCCAGGTAGGTTTCCTGCAGGATAGCCACATCGATATGATGCCTATTCAAGTATGTGACTACCTTTTGAATCTTGCGTCTATCATTAAGCTCCCTCATATTACACGTCACTAGATTCAAATTTGTGTCCACAGCTTTTTTATCACCTTCGCCCGTTTCTCCTGAGGGTATTGTATACTATCCCGTAGCTTTTTATTGGTAAACTGTTATAGCTTAACCCGCACATCATTTTCAATTTGCAACATTTCTTCAATAACTGAACAATTAACCCCTCTCTCCTCCCACGCCACAACCCCAAACAGATGACATGGCTTACTTCAAATATCTTGTGGTGCCCACCCCCTCCCCTTTCCCCTCCCCTTTCCCCCTGTTTAGTCAACCCCTGCGGTGTGGAATACACTTTGAGGTGGAGGAGGCCTCCCTACGTTTCCCTTTTTATCCAACTCTTTACCGTCTACGTTGTAAAACATTACTTCAAAAGGTTTCACATCTAACCACTTTTGTCTTTCAGGTTGCCTGCTTGATACAGCTGCTCTGTCAAATTTGTGGAGTCTCTTTACCAGTCTGTATGATCCAGTTTGCGTGGTAAATACTCAGTGTTCCGCGGTTATATGTCTTATGCCCACGTTAAGGATTTGTACTTGTGAAGTTTATTCTGCTTATCCAGGTCGCTGCCAGTTGCTGCCTCTTTCCTGTTTGAGCCTATAGAGCGCTTGCTCATGTACTTTCTAGTATGTTCATTAAGAGCTCTCAGCAGCGCCTTGGGGTCCGTGTAGATTTTGGGTTTGCCATCCATTGTAACTTTTATTCTAGCGGGGTATAACATTGCGTAGTCCATGTTGAGTTCTTGCAGTTTGCCTTTTCCAGGGGCAAACTATCTCCTCCTGCACCATGGGGGTGAAATCTGGAAACAGTGATAGCATCGAGCCCTCAAATTGAAGTTCACACAGTTCTCCCGCCAGACGTAATGCCACAATTCTATCCCTGTAACTTAGCAACATTGCTATCACAGGGCATGGGGCTGCCCCCGGGGGGGGGGGGTCTAGGGGTCAAGGAGCGATGGGCTCTTTCTACTATGAAGACTGTGGAAAAGGTGTCACATCCAAAAAGTGACACCAATAGCTGATCAATGAACTTTTCCATGTTGGCTGTTGCCATAGTTTCTGGCAGGCCCGTGATACGAATATTGTTGCGCCTCGATTGCGCCTCTAAATCTTCTGATTTATCCTGGATAGTCATTAGGAGCTTTTCCATTTGTTTCTGTGTTTTATCAGTTTCTGTTTGGGTGTCTTCAGCTTCAGATATTCTGCACTCTGCCATGTCCAGTCGTTCTGCGTGCTTATCTATGTGCTCCGTCAAATGGTCCATTCAATATGACAGTGAGTCTATTTTACGTCTATCGTGGTGAGGTTCTTTTGTAATGGTGGGCGTAGTGCTCCACTCCGCCCGCGGAGTGTACGTAGTGCTGCCTGCTTCGCGGTTCACGAAGTAGGCATAGCAGGCAGCGCTACGCACACGCCACGGCGTCACAAATGCACATGCGCGGACGCCCACGCATGCGCATTTCTCGCGAGAAGAAGTTGCCGTGAACCAGGAAGAGGGAGCCCCGGGACGCCACACCGCAGGTAAGGCATTTTCTCTTACTTTTAAAATACTTTAAATTATTTTAAAATGAGGGCGGGCGGGAGGCGGGCGGTGCGAAGTGGGGCTACGCGGAGCACGTGAGTGTGCGTAGATTTGGCCACACTACGCGATGCTCCACGTAGCCCCACTACGCCCAGGATTACTCTTTTGCCTGCCAGTTAGTATTTGGTGCTGATCGCCTCCAATTTCATCGGGTACAGCATCTTGCATTGGGACGGTCATCTCTGTATCTTTCTACCTGCTTCTTGTGACTTTACATTGCTCAAACTGCAATTTGGATTGCAGCTTATCAGTTTTCCCCATAGTGGATATTACTGCCTCCAGTGGGTTTTTACTTGTGTGGGGCTGCCTCAGTCTAGTCACCAAGTTTTCTGCACCACATCAGTGTGCTTTATTTGCCTTGCAAGTGGATTGTTTAATCAGGCGAGCGCTACTGCAGTGTATTACGTTGTGGGTGCCTGCTGGCTGTTCAAGCCTTAAAGTCTGTGGTATTGGCTGTCTGTTCTCACTAGTCTGGGCCGCGGCTTTTCCACTCGCTACCGGTATGGTATGAATTAGCTGCCCAACATATCCACTGAATGCACCTCACCCAGGCCCTTATCACAGCAGGGAAGCCCAGCACATACCCCAAGTCAATATTTTATATGCCCAAAGGCCTGACCGCCGTTTCTTAGCTCACTATCTGTGGGCAGCATGTACTCTAGATATGTACACTCACTTGTTGCTGACCTCTGCTGACTTACGCCTCTCAGTCGTTATCCTGCCATCCCCCAGGGCTATGCTCAGTGAGTACAGTCGCGCTGCTCTACCCACCCGGCAGGCCCAGTGCTGCGCTTCTCCACTCTGCTTTCAGCATTCCTGGACAATTGCGCATTCACCGCAGTGGCCCATAGTTCCTGTGGTTGCCATGGCATCAATTTGGCACCTACTCCACCGGCACTGGGCCATCGCATCTCTCACTGGGCATCGGGGGGCCCTTTCTGTGCACACAGCTTGTTCTCACTTTCTGGCTGGTATCTCAGCCCCGTTGCTCACCGCTAAAGTCAGATCTGGCGTCTTTGCCAAAATGCTTACAAGGGCAATCGGTGCACAAGCCTCGGGGTGTTCTTTAGATGGCAGTCGTGCCCAGCGCCTCAGCTGTATACTTTCTCTTGCTGCATCTCACTAGGCCATTTTTCCCGATCCAGCTTCAATCTCCAGCTGCTACACCTAAACGCACCTTATCGTGAAGTGTGTCATTAGTGTGACAACATGCGCTATAGTTGTAGCAGTGAAACCTCCGGATGTTGCAGATTCCTTCAGGATAGTTTAGACGGTTGTCGAGCTCGCTCAGTTGGAGGCCATCTTGATGTCAGGCCAGCTCCGCCGGCAAGACATGTATGTCATTAGCTTTCACAGAGCCACACCTTTTACACCTGGCAGGGGGCAAGGAGGCAAATTTGGCAATTTCAGATGGTGTCCAATACAGCCGATTGAAAGTAAAGAAATGATTCCTCTTTAAATTAGCTGGCTTAATGACTGGATACAAAATCCTCAGAGACTTATCCCAAACCGGTAGCAGATCCATCTCCTGAAAGGCTCCTCTCCAGACTGAGTATGGAGGTGTTAGATTTTTCTCATCAGCAACCAAGAGTTTCCAAAACCAAGTTGCAACCTCCTGGAGGGAAAGCTCTAACTCCCAGTCACCCCGTATATTCTGCTTTGAGGCCACAAACCAGGAGGATAGTTGAATAAATTTAAACCTGGACAAGGTATTACCAACTTCCGCTTTCAAGGCTTCCCAGAGATACAGCCCCTCAGTTGTCATCAGATCAGCCCAGGTAGCAATACCCGCACTCCCTAATGGGAAACCTAAGCCATCTTTCAAACATACTGGAGTACCAGGGAAATCCCACACTGAGGAAAAATCTGAATTATGGCCTATGCAAAGCATTCTCCTGATCCTCTACCATAAATTCAGTGCAGACCTCAAGACTTTTAAGCGGATTTTCTTGAAAAATCACAGGGGCACCAAACTTATATAAAAATCCCTCACCACTCGATTCTCTCACCGTTTCCCCAAGGAGCTTCCCCCAAGTAGAATTGTCAGGATTCACTAACATCATCCAGATGTTTTTAACTGAAAAGCTGCGCAGTGCAAATTAAAATTGGGTAGAGCCAGACCTCCCTTATCAAACCTATGTCTGAGCTTTTTCCAGGCCAACCTAGCCCCCTTATTAGCCCAAATAAAACTGACTACCTTCCTCTGGATTTTATCATTGCCAGATTTTGGGAATGCAAGAGGGATAGAATTGAAGAGATACATCAATTTGGGAAGGATCACCATCTTTATCAGATTAACTCGCCCAAAGATTGTTAACGGCAGATTTTTCCACATATCGAGGAGACAATCTATCTCTCTAGTTAACCTTTACAGGTTACGCTGGGGGATTTCATCCACCTCATTAACAATTGAGATCCCTAGATATCTGATGCCTGAACTGGCTCTCCCGTCCCAACCTTTGACATTCCAACATATTACTTCAGTTTTGGAAGGATTCACTAAATATCCAGAGAGGGCACCAAATTCTGCTACCAAATGTTCTACTCTGGGGATAGTTGTTGCAGGATCTGCCGTGTAGATCGATAAATCTTCTGCATACAGTGACACCTTACTGCTGTAAAAAGAGGGGCTAAAAGAGACGACCTGTCCATCTGTTCTTAGAAGTTGCGCCATAGGCTCTATACATATATCAAACAGGAGGGGTGACAGGGGACAACCCTGCTGTGTTCCTCTTGATATACTGAAACTAGGAGTTAATATGCCATTGAGGGGGATCTTAGCCGATACGCACTGATACAAGATCTGGAGGACATATATAAAACCTGGACGAAATCCCATAGCTCTCAGGATCTCCCAGAGGTACATCCAACACACCCAGTCAAAAGCCTTGGCCACGCCTATAGCGATCACGGCCAAGGGAACCAAGCGTGCTGTGGCAAGATCTACAGTGCCAATAAGATGTTGCGTCAACTCTTGTATCTGTCTCTTGGGGATAAAACCCTTCTGATCTAAGTGTATCAGCTGTGGGGCAAGCTTTGCTAATCACCCAGCTAAAAAGCTCCTGAAAATGTTATAATCAGCATTCAGCAGTGAGATTGGTCGATAAGAGCTGGCCCTACTGGGATTTTTAGAAGGTTTTAGAAGAAGGACTACTGTGGTTTCCTTCCATGATCTGGGGATACATCCACTCTGCTGATGAATTGAATTCAACACATTTTCCAGGACTGGAACCAGTTCTTCTGTTAAAAGTTTATAAACTTCATTCGGCAGGGTGTCCGGCCCCACGGCCTTGCCATTCCTGTTCTTGGATGGACATGAACAAATCTCTTCCTTTGGAATAGGGGCATCAAGACCCTCCCTTCTCTCCGTTGGCAATCTTGGCAATTGCACTTTGCTCAGCCAAACTTTAAGTAGATCTTGATAGGGGCAGACCTCCTCCGTATATAATTCGGAGAATGAAGAAATAAGACAGGCTTGCATTTATTCCATCTTATCCGAAACATCCCCCCTGGGGGTATCTCAATAATTGTAATGTTAAAAATATATTATACTAAAGTATTGTGTTATTTAATATAGTTTCATTTATTTTGTATTCTGCATTTTTGTTATAACCTTTGTTGATATAAAGTTGTGGATTTTGTGTTTTTTTTAATTATTTGGAGGTGTTGCTGTGTAGTGTTTTATCTTCAGTATATAATGTATCTATATTGTTTAAATTCAAATATTTTGTTAAATTGTCTATTTTTATGTATCATTATTTATTTAAATGTCATGTAATTATGTGCTATGTTTTCAATTAATGGGGTTAACATATTTTGGGGTGTTATTGCCTATTTATGGTTTAGATTTTTTTAGGTTTATACTATATTTAGTGTTAGCGTAGTTTTACATTTTTAGGGGCGTTCAAGTGTAAATAATGTTTATGTTAAATACACATGTTTAAATGATATATTGTGAGAATCGTTTTATGGCTGTTAATTTTATAATTTCATTTTAAAATGGTTCTTTAATTAAATTGCTTGTGAAAATGGATGTTGTTAGAATTTGCTGTTTAAAATTACATCTTTTGGGCTTTCTGCTTCTGTTAAAGGCTAGTGTATTTGATCACCCAATAAGGTTTTGTGACATAAATATTATGTGGATATTATATTTGATACAATGTACTTTAAACAATTAAACAAATGTTTGCAGGAATGGAGTTAGGATAATATATTTGGCACCCCTCCCATATTTACTCACTTTCTCCAATGTGTGTGGAACTGGATTCAAAATAGTACATCTTACACCATCACTTTGTACACATTCAGCAATGTTTGCAGGACTAGAGTTTCTATAGCAATCTCACTGCCACAATATCCCCAAAGTTTGTGGACTGGAGTTAAAATAGTGAATTGTACCCCCTTAATTTATTCGCTTTTCCTAATGTTTGTGGGACTAAATTTAGAATAGTATATCATGCAGTTTCAAAGTCTGCACTTTCTCAAAGTATATGCAACTGGAGATAAAAGTATATTTTCCCCAGCCCTCCTATTGATGCACTTTTAACTACTGTATGTGGGATTGGAATTAGAATAATTAATATTACCCCACCCTTCTCCAATCTTTGCACTTTTCTCAATGCTTGCAGGGCAGGAATTAGAATATCAAATATGCCCCCCTCAGATTTAGCACTTTCCTCAATCTGTTTTTGGGACTGGAAATAAAATTACTGTTTTGTTCTCACCCTATGTATTCACTTTTCTGAATGTGTGTTGACTTTGAGATATTGTTATGATAATAAACTTTACCCCCTGATTTTTTCCACTATCTCAAATGTTTGCTGGAATTATGTTACAGTAGTAAATCTTAGTCCTTCAATTTTGCACTTTCCCCAGTGTTTATGGGACTGAAGTTACACCCCAATGTATGCACTTTTTCTAAAGATCTATGGATTGCAAAGAGGACACAGTACTGGAGCAAACATTTAATTTAATTCCATATTCAACATTCAAATGTTTGTTTACTAGTTTTGAGGTAATAAATAAATATAAAATAACAAATAGATTGTTTTGTTTAAATTTGATTTTAGTACATTTTAAATGCTAACATGTATTACTCAAATTACATTTAACCCCTTAACAAAATAAACATTATCACATTGGATGATTTTGAAAATAAACAATAATATTAAAGAAATATTTAATAGGAAAATTTAAAATAAAAAAAAGCTATTTTTCATTAAAAAGAAAGGACGATGGCAGCCGCGTAGGTCTATTGTGCCAAAGCTCCTACCCTAGCACCCTCCTACCTGCTTTGTTGATCGCGGCACCATGCTCCCTGGCAGGCCTGACTGCATAGAGGTGTTTTTTCTGTCTTCTGCTTGGCATTTGTGGCGGATCTCCCAGGAAGGCATGGTGATCAAGCCCAGCACGTTGGAAACCCTGAGGAGGCGTGTCGGTGCGCCAACAGCTGTTTTGGAGCACCTGACCCGATCCTGCAGTTGCGTCTGGAGCAGGTGGGCGGGTCTAGCAAGAAAAATCACCAGGGCATCTGCAGAGTAAGTTCTGGGCTCACGGTCACGTTGTCCTCTTCAGTACAGGCTACAACACAGGCGCAGGGGCCAAGACAGGAGTCTCTCCTAGTCCATATTGAGGGGAATGCAGGTAAGCCAATGGATTTTCGTAACTCCAAAGGTCGGCTGGAGAGCATGGGTGCTGGGAGAAGTAGGAATATGCCAGACCGTACCCAGGCTCCGGTTAAAAAACTCGTGGCATCGCAGGCTCCCAGGGATGGGGCTCCTGGGCCTGGCAAAGATAATTACGTCCCACCTCAATCAACTATCACTGAATTCTTTAGGCTCAAGGACGCAGCGGGGTCCAAGCCCCCCAGCCAACTATCATGGTTGTAATTGACAAGCGGACCAAAGTGCTGCCCCAGTTTCAGATGATTAGTCTGGGATGCTTCTGGTGTCACTGGAAAAGACTGAGGTGGCAGTTGATGGGGGATCTTTTCCTGTGCATTGGGGCAATCCTTACTAAGGGCGATAGGGGAACAGAGTGATGTGGATAGCACCCCCAGAGAGGATATCCAGGGGACCCTGGGCAAAGTCCTTAGAGCTATGAACGATTCCCAACCTGTTGTTCCTGGAGGAGCCACAAGTGAGCTGGACTATAATACAGAGTCTAATGGTCTGGCAGTGGCTGATCTTAAATCCGATGGGGCTGACAAATTGTTCTCAATCACAGATAGCTCTCACTCCAAGGATTCTAATTCTGGTCTCACTGAGGCCAGGGGTAGCTCTTCTACATCAGGCTCCAGTACACTTGAAGCACCTGAGACTGCCCTTAAACACCAAAGACATTAAAAGAACAGGGAGAAATGTATCATCAGCAGCGGGTTGAAAAGGGACAATTCCCACCTGAAAATAATGGGGATGTCAGAGACAGTACATGCTCAGACAGGGACTACTGTGGCTGTACCGCAGGCTGTGGGGGCAGCAACTATAGATCTGGCTCTGGCCCTGATTCTGGGTTCAATCAAAAAGCACCATGCTGAGACTCGTGCGGATTGTAAATTAGCTAGGCAGGCCACACAAAAAACTGGAAGTTGCAGTACGGAAGGTGGGGAGGCTTGCACTGAGATCGGTGAGCGGCTTAACAGTATAGAAGAGAGAACTACTGTTTTGTAGTTCAAGCTGGCAACTGTGAGAGAGCAGACTAAGTCTAATGATACCCAACTAACAGATGTCCTGTGGAAATTGGAGGACTTGTAAAATCGCCAGAGAAGGAACAATCTTTGTTTTTAGGATTGAGGAAGGCCTGGAAGGGGATGACATTCGATCCTTTATGCTAGATCTTCTTAGGGTTGCATTTCCCGAACTTACAGGATGAAACTAGGAGTCTGAAGTCCAAAGTGTCCACTGGTGTCCGTTAACTCGCTACAATTCTTCACAGGCCAGCAGAGATAAAGGGCGACCAAAGGGTGTTTTCATCTTTTTTGGTAATTTTCTGCTGCAACAAGCCATATTTGAGAAGGCTCATTCTGAGGCGAAAAGGAAATACGGAGAGGCCTCCTTCTTTTGTCCGCCCAACTTTTGCCATATAAAGGTAGAATGCAGGTGGCGCCTACAGCAGGTTATCAAGCTTTATCGGGATGCCGGGTTTGAAGCCTTCCTGCTGGCACCAGCCAGACTGAAAATAGTAGAGAGCGACTGTAAACTTCTTTACATCCGAAATACAGGCTAGAGATTACCGTGGGCAGATCCTGGCAGGCAGAAGCAATGAATAGCCTGTCGGTGTGTTTCTTAGGATGCTCTGAGTTATGTTTAAATTAGTGAATCTATCTGTTTTCACTGTTTGGTAAATTAGTATTGCGGTGCACATATATTAAAATAGGGGTTGTCACATGGAGACAGGAAAAAGGAGGATTTTTGGGGGTGAGATCTTTGCGTTTTTTCTTCACTTCTCTTTTATGGCTTTATCTTTGAAGTTATTACACTGGTGTGTTTAAATGTGGAGGAGGGTATGGGGGAGCTTGCGGTGTCCTACGCTGTCTCCATCACACAGACCTGTCTGGTCTGGCGGCTTTCAGTGGCAGGAAGGGGTCCCGTTGGGTGAGAGGGTGGTGCGGGGCAGGAAGAAGGATACTATGACACTCAAATTGCCTCAAGGTATTCTATGCATGTTGGAATTTTCAGCAGTACTGAAGGAAGTAAGGATGTAAGGCAGGTTCTCACAAATTTTTGCCCAGCCGGGTGGGACTCTAACTTGGTTCCTGTTAGACTTAGGGGGGTAATGCTGATGGTTAAAGCAATGTTTGTGGGGGATGGCTGAGCTCCGTATTGCCGCTATCAGCATCTGTGGGCTAAAGGACAGCTCTAAAAGAAGAAGGGTTCAAGAGGATCTTACATTTCTAAAAACAGATGTGTATTGCCTGTAAGAGACCCATATAGCCCAGAGCAATAGCGCTACGCTGAATTTGATAGGGCTGAAGGTAGCATGCTATACAACCCAAGATGTCACACCTGGTCGAACCTCAGCCGATAAGCATGGCAGATGGGCTATAATGGAGTGTAAAGTAGGCAATGGCTCCTTTAAACTTTGTTCAGTCTATGCCCCAGTTTTAGATGACCCCAGCCTATTTACTTTCTTAGTTGTTGAACTGCCTTCTTGGCCTACACTGTATATATAATGTGGGGACTTAAATTTGTATAGGTCTAGAGGGGGCTCTGGGGATAGTAGAACTTGCCGGGCTGGGCCTAAACCTCAAACTTCGAGATCCTTTGTAAATCTTGTATGGGATATTGGGTTGATCGATGTCTGGCCCAGTCTGAAGTCCCTGAACCTGGATATATGTATTATTCAGCCCCCATGGCAAGTTTGCTGGGCTGGATTATTTCTTGGTGTCACCAGTGTTGCTTATGGGAGCTTAGGTTGAACTCTTTCCCAGAGTAATGTCTGACCATAACCCTATTGTATTTGAAATCCCATTTGATGGATTAAGAAAGGTGGCGAGAAAATGGACCTTCGAGAGGGTTCTCTTGTCTTACCTGGAATATGTGAAACATTTGAAGGGTTGGATCATGGGATATTTCAATACTAATAAGGGTTGTTCCTCTCCTGGAATGGTTTGAGATGCTTTCAAGGCCGCCGTAAGAGGGGAATCCCTGAGGTTAAGTCTCGCAAAAAAAGCGTGGTTAGGAACAGATTAAAGAGCTATATCTAAAACTTAGGGGTATATTCACAAGAACGTGTGATAACTACCGCAAGTGTAGCATAACTCAACTTTCAATATCGCAGCCCATTGCGGGAAAATAACCCAGTGTCAACGTGAAATTCACAACAAGCCGGTAGCATGCAATAGACACCAGATAACGTGTCAAATGTCAGCGTCAAAATCAACGCCATGCTGCAAAAATGCGAAACGCGAACGTGAAAAATCATGCGATGAGGACAATCGCGGTACACAAATCAGTGAAGACCAGCCACAGGCCTGCAAATCCCACCCGTCTAGTGGGAAAAAGCAACATAAAAGCAAGAAAAAAAAAGCCAAAAAACAATTCAAACTGCGTAGCAACATGGATGCACCCGGAACAAGTGCAGAGAACGAGCCGAACACCACAAGCCCCACGGAGCACCAGCCAGGAACCCCACGTTCGTGGAAGGGCAAGGACAAGAGGAAGAGGAAGATGGGGTTCAATCCACAAGAAGACCGGTTCCTCGTCACGGAGGTGACCGAACACCATCAACAACTGTTCGGCACCTCCACTGCGGCACTGGCAACCCAAACCAAAATATGGCAGGCCATCGTTACCAACGTCAATGAAGTCGGAGTGTCGAGGAGGTCACTGGAGGAGGTCAAGAGGCGCTGGCATGATCTGAAAAGGCAGACCAAACACAAGCTCGCTGCCAACAGGGAGGTAGCAACGGCGACTGGAGGTGGGCCTCCTGCGACACAGGAGGAGCTGGATGAGCTGGAGCAAATGGTGGCCACATTCAGCAGTGACAAGACGGTGGCAGGAATGGGGGCCTGGATACAGTACGATACGACCTGACCCAACAGCAACAGGGTGAGTAACGACCAGGGACGGGGGGAGATGGGCACAATGGCACACATGCACAAGTATGCATAGCACACTGCACACCCACAATGACCGTGGAACATGTCCCTGATTGCCTTGGCACACTGCAGCACACATAGAAACGTCAAGTAATCCCCCATCCACAATGTGCACAGAGGGCCCCCCCATCACCAATATCACAACCGACCCATGCACATGTGCTGAATCCAGCAAAGCAGCAGCTCTGTGACCCACACTGACTATGCAAGTAACACTGCATGTCCGATAGTATGCCAGCAGCCCAAAAAAATGAAATGGCTCAAGAACATGGAGGTAGGCCAGTGCAGATCACATCCGTAAAGGAGCAGGTCACACCCTGACATGTCCACGTGCACCCACAACCAATGCCTTACAATACACGCAGCAGACGAACAATGCACCAGGCCACAAAATCTGTCAGAGAGCACATATGACCCAAGTCAAAAGCAAATCAGGCCCCCAAAAGCACACAATTCAAATGCACTCCGCCTCAAAGTGAGAAGGCCACACAAAATCAGAGCTGCAGGTGCAACTCCCCCACAATGAAGCACACACACATAGCAATCACAGGACATCAGCAATGACAGTAATGTGGTACAATGTGCAACACCCGCACCACAGGACAGATCCAACAACAGGTTCCGCTTGTGCGTAGTAACGGTCCACTCACATCTGGCATTGCCTGACACAGTGTGATGATAATGAACGGGTACCACCACACATCCGTCATGTATTCGGAAAACACACTAACTGCCATCGAATAGCCAGGTCTCCCAAAATTTTCATAATGTACTTTGGCATGCAGTCTGAATGTAAACATATGCAAATCAACAACATACATGTGAAACTCTGTTAATCTCCATCTATCTCCCCTTAGCATTGCAGAGTGACAATCAAAACTTACTGCAGAGCAGAACACAAACCCCATCATTGATGATGTAGAGGACAACCTGCACATATGTCAAGATACCCTCCAGCGGATACTGGACAGCCTCTGTACCCCACCCCCAGGAGCAGGGCAGGCCAGCTGCCTCGAGGTGACCCCACCACATGCACAGACCACACAGAAGGAAACACACACCACCACGGCTGTCTCCCAGGACCCCCCGACCAATACATGGAGCACATACAACGTGTGTGGTCTTCCCAGGTGGAGTTGGCTGAACAGCTGCGGTGGGTTTCGAGCTCAGGGCAGCCAAACTCGATGCCATACATGGGTGTCTGAGTCCATCATGGACCACGTACAGTCCCTATCGGACACCCCCTGTCTGCACCATGCTCTGCCACAGACCTTGGCTGACCTCACTGGTGCCATGAATCGTACACAAAAACTGTGTGAGCAGACAGGCACCAGCCATGACAGCACAGAGTTGGGACAGATGCGGAGGTCAATGGAGACCATGGAGTGGATGCAAGCTGGAAGGATGTCTGACACGGATGGACACCAGCGAGTAGTAGCTGGGGACTTTAATGCCCTGCAGTACTTCATCTTGCCATTTCTGCCACTGAGCCGTTCCCAGATGACTGCAGCGGGAACATCGACACACACAGCTCCGACCCTTGATGTGTCCGTGGCACACAGTGATGCTGCCCCATCACCTTCGCAGTCTGATGTGTCAGTGGCACACTGTGATGCAGCCATCACCCCGCCACACACACCGGACACAGTACCCGTATCAGGGGAGTAAGAAGGGAATGTGAACTACTGTGTGAGGAAGGAGGCAGTAGCAGCCATCACCGTCGTGTGGCCTGTCCCAGCCTGGTTATGACCTATGCATCATGGCCTGGGACACACCTCATAGTGACCCCCGGAACACTCTGCGACTTTCACTCGGACCCCAACACTTCACTGCTGGCCAATTACACAGCTATCCTGTTGCGGACTGCTCTCTCCCCCTTCCCAATCACTGTGCAATCCCCAAAGTACTCTGGTTGGCACACCACTGGGCTTTCATGTGATGTGGGTTTGGATGGCCATGTACAGCCCCAGCTCCCGCAATCACCTAAATGTGAATAAAACATTCTAAATCACACAGATTTGTCATCACTATGTTCACTCATGTATGGAGGTATGGCTGGATGTAGGTACAATGATTGCACATGAAGGTACATCCTGGTAACTGACATCTATGCGCATGTGTATCCCTGAGACACATGGCCAATTGGATGACTGTGAAGGTGAGTACTAGCTGTGTCCCCATTGCACATCAACAACAATCTCACAACCCCCTACGTAGGCACACGTCCATGTATTGAATAGGGCTGTGTGTAGGACTGACCCAAATGAAAGCAGGCCAGGAGTGGTGTCCTACAGCACACGTGACACCAGAAGTTCACGTCGCATAGCTACTCACACACATCTGTGTGGACACATTCTGTTGTGATATATGACATTGCTCCACATGGTCAGAGGTTGGACACCATACTCACATTGCTGAAGTCGCATAAGTGCACATGGCGTCCAGCACCTATCCAATAAAAATGTCCAGCTCACAGAGGTGGAGCTTGCCAAAGGGACACCCCCCCACATTGCACATGCATCAGTCAGTTCCTCCCTGTGTAGGGACAATGTCCATTGTGGCGCACAAGTGGACAATCCAAACAACACACCTCACAGTTAGACACCAGTGGAGTTGCATAGACTTTATTGGCATGTGCGTGTCAGTAGGGACAAGGCAACGGCCATAGCAGGCAGGGACATGCTTAAGACACTTACACGCAGCATGGGTACATGTCAAAGTTCCGAAAATGTTGGGGCTAAAATGGGCAACATTCATCACGGATGGCAATGCTCTTAGCCCACCTTGCCTTGCTGGATGAGTCATGAGTTGTTTGGCGTATGCTCATTGCCCCGTATGAGGGGGCACAACTCACTGCCCATGGGATCTGCATAGTGCTCTGCCTCTGGGGTGCACCGATTGTCTGCTCTGCTGACAGTGATCAGGTGTGGGGGTCCGACAGGTTCACATGTCGTGCTACATTGCCATGTGTGTGCTCTCCCCCAGCAGTGTGTCCGATTTGGCAATGTTGCCAAACAACGCTGTGTTGCTCCGGGCATGGACCTGCGTCACCTTGCACAGGTGTGTGTACACATGCGTTGTTCCATGCACATGCATCCAGAGCCTGGACATAGGCAGACGTATCCTCTGTTGTGGTGGGATGTGTGAGCAATCCCCACGATGCAACAAGTTGTTGGGACATGTGCTGTGGGTGACAATCGGATGTGGCGGCAGGAATGTAGTTACTCGTCCATGAATGCCCGTGCAGCTTCATGTGCAATGTGTTTCAATAGTACGTTGTTGTCATGTTCAAGGAACCCCAGGGTGAGCCGATCCATTAAGTAGTCCGGGCAGGTGTGCTCAGCCCACGTCATTTCACCAATCCACAGCACAGCCCAATAGGGGAGCGCCTCGCTATGGTCACTGTACACAAGGAATTTGGCAATCTCCCATGCACAACTACCAATACATACGCAGTATGTCAGGGCATTCCAGGCATGGCTGTCTCGGTTACACTTCTGTTCGTGATCCAACAGGGGGCGCAGACACAAGTCATAGTCCAATTCATCAACAGTTGTTATGGATAGGCAGACATCCATGGGACTCTCAAATGTGCATGTTCGGCAGTGGAACCAGGGCTGGACGCATGTGACGTAGGCAATGCGGAGGCTGAGCTAGTAACTGATCCGCAGCACTGCCAGTAGCACTGCGCCCAGTAAATGCAGCATACGTACACAGTACTGTTCCACGTGCCGGGGGTGGTGCATGTGCCCGGTATGGCCTGCCATTGCGTTGGTGCCTCTTGTGGAACCGGCACTCTTCTGAACTACGGCAGTTGTGTGGAGGATATGCCACAGCTCTGAGCAATGATACGAATGTTTGTGCAACTTTGGGGAGAGTGGGTTGCTGTTTCCGTGAGTGTCAAGGGCATCTCATGCAGGGGGTACCACAGGCAGGGGCTTCTGTGTGTGGGGTGTGGATGAGTCGGATAGTTCATTTGTGGAATGCGTGGTGTGGGAGTCGTCCCCGTCTGCCATGGCATCTCTCTCAGGGTGTTCCAGGTGTGTTCTGGACCAAGGTCAGAGGTGCAGGTGTCCTCCAGCCTTCTGTATTGGAACAATGGAGCTTTCATCCCTGATGTTTGTTTGACTACTACTTGCGTTTTCGGAATGTGATGTGGCTTTGGCGCTGAGATTGGAACACGGCCTTGGGCTCATGGTGTACGGATGGCGATACACACACACATGTTGGCATGTGGAGCCAGGTCCCCGAGGGGTCTTGTGCTACTTGTGCAATCTTACTCCATCTCTCTCCCTCGCTCTCTCCCTGTCTTTCCTTTGTTGGGCGCATGGCACATCTTCCTCTCTTGGATTTGGTCTTCCAGGCTGTGTGCTACGGAATGTCCAGTGAGGAGCCGCTAGGACTCATCCTAGGGGTTGTCTCGGCTTTTATTTGTATGGTGTTTTGTGTTGGTGATTGCGTTGCTGTTTGACTGAGTCTCCATTTCTTCACCACGCATGCCTGTTGATTTTCCTGCTTGTGCGACATCAGGCAAAATGTTTGTATTGGAATTCGTGGTGTTGGTGTACAGTTTCTTAGTCAGGGGTTGGGGGTGGTCCCGGGGGGGGGGTGTTGCGGGCCTGGGTGTGCTGTCAGAGGGTGTTGTGGCCCTCTTGGGTGTCCAGGCCGCATGATGGGTGGCTCCATGGCATCTGTTGCCCTTCCGATGTGGCCCTGGGCTGGTCTCCCTTTTGTGGTGCAGGCTGCCGTCTGACTTTGCACCAGGTCAGAGCAGGTGTAGATTTCCTGGTACTAACGCGCCTTATCATCTGTTTTGTGTTTTTATCGCATATCTGTCTGGTCGTTGATAATGTTGTGGTGTGATGTTGTCGCGGCTTTTGGTACGGGAACGCCTACTCTGCATCTCATTATCAATAGTTGCAGGGGGCCTCTGTGGCCATGTTTTCTGTGGCTGCTATTGTGGGTAAACTGGTGCTGTGGGCTGTTAGCACCAGCTTATGAATGGGTAGGTAAATTTATCATGACTTTGGCTGTGATGAAGTGCCGTTAATTCAGCGATAGCTCCTTGTGAATATGCCCCTTAGTCTCCTGGAAGTAGAACTGACCAGAGTGGTGGCTAGAGGAAGCACTTTACCTCTGGGGCTGAATTTAATAGCTATAACTAAGGCACGCCTGAATGAAATTACAGCGGAGAAAATCACTGGGAGGTTCCTGGTTAAAAGTCAGGAATGTTATGAATATAGTGAATATAGTGAACAGGTGGGGCAGATTCTCACAGTTAGGGAAAGGCAACAGCAGACTGTAGGGTATATCAGTCAGATAAGGAACATGCAAGGAGGTATAGTAATGGAGCCTGTTGAGGTTAGAGAAGCATTCAGAAAATTGTATTCAGTTCTCTATAAAGCTTCACCTGTAGGGCGATTGCGGGCCTCTGAGGCGCATGTGGGTTTTGTCCACTGCAATAAAGTTACACAGGAGAAGAGATCCCTATTTGGGGCAGATATCGCATTAGAAGAGTTTCAGGAGGCTATCCAGGCTCTTCCATCAGGAAAAGCAGCAGGAACAGATTTGATTCCTTTAGAATTTTACAAAGTTTTCTTCCAAAAAATCCATCAGTCAATGCTCGGGCTGTTCAAAGTAGTCAGAGACGGGGCACCCCCACCGAGCTCCTGGTGTACTGCTTGTTGGGTGAGTGCTTGCAATGTTCAACACTCCGTCCATCATTTCCTTTGGTTTTTGCTTTGTTCGCCATAAGTTGGCAGGGTATGCTCAGACGTGAGTCCCTTGCTCACTTTGCCACTGGATTCAAGCAAGCCTGGCTGAAGACGGCTGAAATGCCAGAAACCGGTCCTAGGAAGCTTGTTTCCGGTCCAGGGAAGACATGGCTTGGCAGTTCGGGCTGGACTGTTCCCATGAGGCACAGGGTCAGACTGATTTGCATATGGCCATGTCTGAACTGGGGTGGCAGAGTGGGCTAAAGAACGGTGATGTATTAAACCCAGATCAGTTGACTGGGGGTGAGTGCTTGCAATGTTCAACACTCCGTCCATCATTTCCTTTGGTTTTTGCTTTGTTCGCCATAAGTTGGCAGGGTATGCTCAGACGTGAGTCCCTTGCTCACTTTGCCACTGGATTCAAGCAAGCCTGGCTGAAGACGGCTGAAATGCCAGAAACCGGTCCTAGGAAGCTTGTTTCCGGTCCAGGGAAGACATGGCTTGGCAGTTCGGGCTGGACTGTTCCCATGAGGCACAGGGTCAGACTGATTTGCATATGGCCATGTCTGAACTGGGGTGGCAGAGTGGGCTAAAGAACGGTGATGGATTAAACCCAGATCAGTTGACTGGGGGTGAGTGCTTGCAATGTTCAACACTCCGTCCATCATTTCCTTTGGTTTTTGCTTTGTTCGCCATAAGTTGGCAGGGTATGCTCAGACGTGAGTCCCTTGCTCACTTTGCCACTGGATTCAAGCAAGCCTGGCTGAAGACGGCTGAAATGCCAGAAACCGGTCCTAGGAAGCTTGTTTCCGGTCCAGGGAAGACATGGCTTGGCAGTTCGGGCTGGACTGTTCCCATGAGGCACAGGGTCAGACTGATTTGCATATGGCCATGTCTGAACTGGGGTGGCAGAGTGGGCTAAAGAACGGTGATGGATTAAACCCAGATCAGTTGACTGGGGGTGAGTGCTTGCAATGTTCAACACTCCGTCCATCATTTCCTTTGGTTTTTGCTTTGTTCGCCATAAGTTGGCAGGGTATGCTCAGACGTGAGTCCCTTGCTCACTTTGCCACTGGATTCAAGCAAGCCTGGCTGAAGACGGCTGAAATGCCAGAAACCGGTCCTAGGAAGCTTGTTTCCGGTCCAGGGAAGACATGGCTTGGCAGTTCGGGCTGGACTGTTCCCATGAGGCACAGGGTCAGACTGATTTGCATATGGCCATGTCTGAACTGGGGTGGCAGAGTGGGCTAAAGAACGGTGATGGATTAAACCCAGATCAGTTGACTGGGGGTGAGTGCTTGCAATGTTCAACACTCCGTCCATCATTTCCTTTGGTTTTTGCTTTGTTCGCCATAAGTTGGCAGGGTATGCTCAGACGTGAGTCCCTTGCTCACTTTGCCACTGGATTCAAGCAAGCCTGGCTGAAGACGGCTGAAATGCCAGAAACCGGTCCTAGGAAGCTTGTTTCCGGTCCAGGGAAGACATGGCTTGGCAGTTCGGGCTGGACTGTTCCCATGAGGCACAGGGTCAGACTGATTTGCATATGGCCATGTCTGAACTGGGGTGGCAGAGTGGGCTAAAGAACGGTGATGGATTAAACCCAGATCAGTTGACTGGGGGTGAGTGCTTGCAATGTTCAACACTCCGTCCATCATTTCCTTTGGTTTTTGCTTTGTTCGCCATAAGTTGGCAGGGTATGCTCAGACGTGAGTCCCTTGCTCACTTTGCCACTGGATTCAAGCAAGCCTGGCTGAAGACGGCTGAAATGCCAGAAACCGGTCCTAGGAAGCTTGTTTCCGGTCCAGGGAAGACATGGCTTGGCAGTTCGGGCTGGACTGTTCCCATGAGGCACAGGGTCAGACTGATTTGCATATGGCCATGTCTGAACTGGGGTGGCAGAGTGGGCTAAAGAACGGTGATGGATTAAACCCAGATCAGTTGACTGGGGGTGAGTGCTTGCAATGTTCAACACTCCGTCCATCATTTCCTTTGGTTTTTGCTTTGTTCGCCATAAGTTGGCAGGGTATGCTCAGACGTGAGTCCCTTGCTCACTTTGCCACTGGATTCAAGCAAGCCTGGCTGAAGACGGCTGAAATGCCAGAAACCGGTCCTAGGAAGCTTGTTTCCGGTCCAGGGAAGACATGGCTTGGCAGTTCGGGCTGGACTGTTCCCATGAGGCACAGGGTCAGACTGATTTGCATATGGCCATGTCTGAACTGGGGTGGCAGAGTGGGCTAAAGAACGGTGATGGATTAAACCCAGATCAGTTGACTGGGGGTGAGTGCTTGCAATGTTCAACACTCCGTCCATCATTTCCTTTGGTTTTTGCTTTGTTCGCCATAAGTTGGCAGGGTATGCTCAGACGTGAGTCCCTTGCTCACTTTGCCACTGGATTCAAGCAAGCCTGGCTGAAGACGGCTGAAATGCCAGAAACCGGTCCTAGGAAGCTTGTTTCCGGTCCAGGGAAGACATGGCTTGGCAGTTCGGGCTGGACTGTTCCCATGAGGCACAGGGTCAGACTGATTTGCATATGGCCATGTCTGAACTGGGGTGGCAGAGTGGGCTAAAGAACGGTGATGGATTAAACCCAGATCAGTTGACTGGGGGTGAGTGCTTGCAATGTTCAACACTCCGTCCATCATTTCCTTTGGTTTTTGCACTGTACTGCTATGGTTGTCATTTATTTATAGAAAGGTAAAGATCATACAGCTCTGGGCTAATATAGGCCAATTACATTATTAAATAGTGATGTCAAGTTGTATTCTAAAATTCTTGCAAGTCGGCTGGGCAGTGAATTATGGCACCTTGTGTTGCCCCAGCAGCATGGGTTTATCCAATGGGAGAGGAACTGTGGATCATATACGATGAGTAGTCTCATTGTTTGATGCCACTGAGGTCTTCGCGTAACCTATGGGGGTCATCTTGCTCGATGCCGAGAAGGCCTTCGACAGGTAGTCATGGGACTATCTCTGGTTGCTTATGGAGGCTAACGCTTTGGGGGTATCTTTTATTAATGCAATCAGGGTAATGTATCTGAATCCCTTTGCTAAAATACAAATAATGGGAGCAGAATCGGAGCCTTTCTCAATTGAGAGGGGAACAAGGCAGGGCTGTCCCTCTTCCTCCCTGCTATTTGCATTGTACATCCATCCCTTCCGTAGGAAGGCTGAAAGCCTCTCTGGGCATCCCTCCTGTTATTCTTCAGGGCTGGGACACCAAAGTATTGGCCTATGACCATGATGTGGCAATAATTACTACGGATCCAGACAAGGTTCTTCGCTCTGTGGAAAGGATAGTGGAAGCATTGGGAATCAGTCAGGTTTTCTGTTGAACAAAGCTAAAACCCAGGTTTTGATAAATAAATATATGAGGCCTCTGATAGTAGGATTGTAGATGAAGCTACTTATTTGGGAATCATCATTACAGCTAGGATAGAATGTATAGTTGATTTAAATCTTTCCCCTATTATGGAAAAAACCAAGAAGGATTTTAGTCAATGGGATAACCTGAAACTCTCTATAATGGGGAGATGCAATCTTGTTGAAATGATGATATTACCAAATCTGTTGTATGTCTTTCGTACGATTCCTCTGGAGGTCCATAAAAACTGATTTAAATTAATTGAGAGACTGGTTCCAAGATTAATTTGGTCTTGTGGAAGGACTAGGACGGCTAATGCATTTCTGTGCCTACCCAGAGACAGGGGAGGTTGGTGGCTCCCCAATTTTAAGTTATATTACCTACCGGCAGCTTTCAATATTATGGCCCTTTATTTAAAAGCTAGGCAAAGGAGGGAGATGTTTCAGGCTATGTCCCCTCAATTGATGAGCTTTAGATAGGGACAACTTCCAATGGCTGTTTGTTGAAGTTTTTCAAGCCGAGTTACTTTAAAAGAACTCGGTTCAAGACTCTGATCACGGCATTTCAGAATTAGACAAGTGTTCGGAAACAACTTGGGGTGGGAAGATTTAGCAGGTATACTCCTTTACTTAGGAATGATCATCTCCCCAGGATTTTTCACGATAAATGCTTAGTCAGATGGGAATCGGGGGGCTTCGGTAGGATTGGTGATCTATTAGTGGGGTAGCATATTGCATCTTTTGAAGTGGTTAAATATAGATTTATTATTGGGCCTTGAGATTTCTTTAAATACTTACAGCTAAGGGATTTTCTTTTGAGGAAGGCCTGGGGGGGGCGGCCGGCTTTGCACAGATTGCCTTGATAGAATTGCTAAAAAAGGATGTCGGCCCCTCAATCTCGCAATTAATTATATGGCTGTTTGCTGGATGGGATCCTGGATGATCTGGAGAAGCACAATATGAAGTGGCAGGCTAGGCTCGATCTATCGGATCGCCGCTTCTTAAAATCACTCGAGCTAGGTGTGTCAATTTTGTGTTCAGCAAATCTGCAATTACACCATTATAACACTATTTTTGATTTGTACGTAACACCAGGCATCTGTTGCGGATTTGGTCGACATGCTCTTCACCTGCCCTAGTCTAAAACCACTTGGTCTGGAATTAGTAGGCTTTCTTGGCAATATTCTTAAAGTTAATATCTCCCTGACTCACCAGCTTATGTTATTAGGGGTAGATGAAATAGAGAGAGGGACTGAGGAAGGTCTAATTTGTATAGCTATGTCGGTGTTTAGGCCCTGTGTAGCTACAGCATGGCTTGATCGTCTACAACTGACCTTCCAGCAATGGAAGGGACGCTTCCTGCACAGTTTAAATTTAGAAACTGCACTTTATGAACGGAAAGGCAAGAGGGGAAGATTGGAAGGTAGGAGGATTTGCTGCCAGCATCGACCTGGGTCTCTCTGTTTAAATAAGCTGTTGGGCACCTGGCTGAGACAGAATCGGGGTTGTGCTTGGAATTAATGAATTTTTAGCTAAGCACTGATTTCTTGTTGATATCTATTTATGGCAAATTTAATTAAACTTGTTATACTGTAGTGTATTTATGTTAAACTTGCTGCTGCAATTAATAAAACTTTTCTGTGAAAAAAATAGCTATTTTAAATGTAATACAATAAAAATAGAATAAGACAATGAGCTACATTTCCTAGTAAAAATATATTATTCTTTCAGATCTTAATTGTTAGCAAACCACATAGAAAAATATTAACGTTATTTTTATTGATAGAAAATGTGTATTTCTTTCTTTTCAAGCAGCTTTAAACATTCTACTTATCATATTATACATTATTATTACATTTTCTTACAATTGTATTTTTATAATACGTATACAATTGTTTTTTAACTTTTTTACATAGTGTACGGTAATCATAACATTTTCTTCACATTTTTAAACAGTTATATAAATGATAGTAATATTTTTACATTCCCTGCAATGTATTTGTAGTCTTTTTTTCATTTGTATTTTGGTACAGGTTTTTTTTTTCAGACAGTTATTTTGTAAAGTCCCTATGCCACTACCAAACAGACATGGAGGGGTGCAGAATAGATACAGGTTCCTGTTTCCTCAGATGGAGTAAAAGAAATGTTCACACTTTTTTAGGTATGTTTTATGTATAAATTGGTCATGTTTAAGTTATTATTTGTAGCTCTGTTAGTTGTCGAATATTTCTCCTCTCATTTACGCGATCTCAGAAAATGTACTTAAGACACAGGAGCTCTGATATAGCTATTACACTAATTATGACAGTTAGCCAAGAGTGGTTCACTACCAAAATATCGAAGTAAAAAATATAGAGGTAAAAAATATCGATGTAAAAATATAGAATGCAAAAATATTGACTCCCTCTCCTTATACAGTCAAGTACAAAAATATTGAAAAAAAAATATTGATATAACAAATATAGTTGTACAAAATATTGAATTGTATATATATATATACATATTCACAGAAAAAAAACATAGGTTTCAGGGGTGTTATTGTTAGATGGCCATTTCACTCGTACAAAACCATAGAAATTCCTCCGTTATAGTTAGTTCTGCTAACTATAACTCGCGCGCCCACAATGCACTGCTGATGATGTCACATATTGCATCATTCATGACATGGTCATTGACATCACTGATGACATCACTGATGACATCTCAAATGACATCACTGATGACATCATCCAGTGAATGTGGTTTAGTTTGAAATTTAAATATGTATTGTATATATACCAATCTGTATTGAAGATTGAGTGGATATATAACTGTCTGGATTGAGGATTTAGTAGCTGTCTGACTGTCTGTTTAAGTGAGTAATTAAAAGTGTCTCACTTAATACATGGATTAGTAACTAAACTATGTGAATGTGTGCATCACTGTCTCTGTTGTTGTATAACATGCTGCATCAGTTGGTCACTAACTACATGAGTGTGTATATTAGCTATTGATTAGTTGGGTGAGTATTTGTATGGGACACTGAGTTTGTGAGTGGTTGGATGTGGTGTGTGTAACTCAATGCATAGATGTGTGAATGGTTGATTGACTAGGTGTATAGGTTTAAGACTGCATGTGGAAACAGTTGTTTGGGTGACTGAGTATATTTATTTGTGTGTTGGTGAGCGAATATATGTTTTAGTTGTACATCTTCAACAAAGTAAAAAAATAAAAGGCATTGTATGTGAGAGTTGGTGCATATAAATAAGTATGTGCAAGAGTCAGTGATTGATAGAGTAACTATATGAATGAGTGTATAATTGTAATGGTCATTTTTTAACATATTAACTATGAGTTACTATGTGTTTCAATAAATGAGGTGTTGTTGGATAATTGTGTAAGTGAGTAAATGTAAGTGTGATTATTTTTTTTCATGAGTGAGTAGGATGACTGCATAACCGACTAAGATGACTGCTGATGTGTAAATGTCTATATATGTGTATAAGTGCATTTGATAGTGTTCTATTAATTGGTGACTGCATGTATAAATGATTCTGTTGTTGAATGGGGAGTTGTGTGTGTAGACTTAGGAATCAGTAAGTGGGTATGTAGTAACTGGTATTGGTGTGTCAATGGTTTCAAATATGGTACTCTGTATTTTGCAGCGAGTGATGAAAGGTTATACTAGTGTAAGATGAGGTGAATCAGATTGTCACGTGGATGATGCCATCGGTGATGTCATCAGTGATGTCATTTGAGCTGTCATCAGTGATGTCATCAGTGATGTCACTGACCATGTCATGAATGATGCAATATGTGACAACATCAGCAGTGCATTGCGGGCACGCGAGTTATAGTTAGCAAAACTAACTATAACGGAGGAATTTCTATGGTTTTGTATGAGTGAAATGGCCAGCTAACTATAACACCCCTGAAACCTATGGTTTTTTCAGTGAATTTCAAAGCTTTTTTAAATGCTAATTTTTAAGTGTGATAGTAGTTATACCTATTTTTTTGTAATGATTTTCTACAGTTTTTTAACTGTTTATTTATAAGTATTTTATTCATAAAATAACATTATATATTTTTCTGAAAATTGCAAAAAAAAAGAAATTTTTAAACATTCAAACTGAAATATTGATAAATGTTTTTGTTTTCATTTTTTATTTTAATATATTTATATTATTTTCATTTAAAAAAAAAAATCAAATTTTTTTTCACAGTCGCGCACTCAAAGCTTACACATCACCGCTATTTTAGAAAAGTTGTGTAGAATCCGCGTACGGTGTGCGACGGCTGCGTGTTTTTCAATTACATCATATACATTTAATATTACGCGATGTGCGCGATTGGTATGCGACTAATCCGCGACTCCTGCTCCCGCGCAATCGCGACACATGCGCATTACGGTTCGAGATGCTTGCGCGGTGGCGGGTCCCGCATGACGTCATATACATGCTGGGGCACGCTGGGTGTGCGACTCCCGCAAAAAAAAATTATGTTCCAAAATGATATGTATGTGTCTTTAATATACATATTAGGGCAAGCGTTATCTAAGATATTCCTAAAAATAATATATTTCTACTTTTAATAAACTTAATTTATTCTTCAATATATTTTCGCAAAGTCGGGTGCGTGCATCGTGAGCGCAGAAAACCAGGTCAGCATAGCTGCTGTAGAGCCACAGAAACCAGGTCAGCAGAGCCGTTGTAGAGCCAGAGAACCAGGTCAGCAGAGCTGCTCTAGAACCAGAGACCGAGGTCAGCAGAGCTGCTCTAGAGTCAGAGACCCAGGTCAGCAGAGCTGCTCGAGAGGCCGAGAACCAGGTCAGCAGAGTTGCTTTAGAGCCAGAGAACCAGGTCAGCAGAACTGCTTTAGAGCCAGAGAACTAGGTCAGCAGAGCTGCTCTAGAGCCAGAGAACAAGGTCAGCAGAGTTGCTTTAGAGCCATAAAACCAGGTCAGCAGAGCTGCTCTAGACCCAGAGAACCAGGTCAGCAGAGCTGCTGTAGAGCCAGAGAAACCAGGTCAGTAGAGCTGCTTTAGAGCGAGAGAACCAGGTCAGCAGATCTGCTTTAGAGGGAGAGAACCAGGTCAGCAGAGCTACTTTGGAGCCAAGGGACCAGGTCAGCAGAGCTGCTCTAGAGCCAGAGAACCAGATCAGCAGAGCTGCTTTAGAGCCATAGAACCATGTCAGCAGAGCTGCTTTAGAGCCAGAGAACCAGGTCAGCAGAGCTGCTCTAGAGTCTAAGAACTAGGTCAGCAAAACTGCTCCAGAGCCAGAGAACCAGGTCAGCAGAGCTGCTGTAGAGCCAGAGAAACCAGGTCAGCAGAGCTGCTTTAGATGGAGAGAACCAGGTCAGCAGAGCTGCTTTAGAGCCAGAGAACCAGGCCAGCAGAGCTGCTTTAGACCCAGAGAACCAGGTCAGCAGAGCTGCTTTAGAGCCAAAGAACAATGTGGCATATTATCAAGACAGGCGATAAAATTATCGCTGCTTTAGCGGCAGAAAACTGCTGCTCAAACGGCGATAATGGTCTTGATAATATGCTCTATGGAATTCCAATTGAAGCCCATGTTAGATGTCCTTCACATCTAACATGGGCTTCAATTGGAATTCCATAGAGCATATTATCAAGCCCATTATCGCCGTTATAGCGTCAGTTTTCTGCCGCCAAAGCAGCGATAATGTTATCGCCTGTCTTGATAATATGCCGCCAGGTCAGCAGAGCTGCTCTAGAGCCAGAGAACCAAGTCAGCAGAGCTGCTTTAGAGCCAGAGAACCAGGTCAGCAGAGCTGCTCTAGAGCCTAAGAAGCAGATCAGCAGAGCTGCTCTAGAACCAGAGACCGAGGTCAGCAGAGCTGCTCTAGAGTCAGAGACCCAGGTCAGCAGAGCTGCTCTAGAGGCCGAGAACCAGGTCAGCAGAGTTGCTGTAGAGCCAGAGAAACCAGGTCAGCAGAGCTGCTTTAGAGGGAGAGAACAAGGTCAGCAGAACTGCTTTAGAGCCAGAGAACCAGGTCAGCAGAGCTGCTCTAGAGCCAGAGAACAATGTCAGCAGAGCTGCTTTAGAGCCATAGAACCAGGTCAGCAGAGGTGCTCTAGAGGCAGAGATCCAGGTCAGCAGAACTGCTTTAGAGCCAGAGAACCAGGTCAGCAGAGCTCTTTAGAGGGAGAGAACCAGGTCAGCAGAGCTGCTTTAGAGCCAGAGAACCAGGATAGCAGAGCTGCTCTGGAGCCAGAGAACCAGGTTAGCAGAGCTGCTTTAGAGCCATAGAACCAGGTCAGCAGAGCTGCTTTAGAGCCAGAGAACCAGGTTAGCAGAGCTGCTCTGGAGCCAGAGAACCAGGTCAGCAGAGCTGCTTTAGAGCCATAGAACCAGGTAAGCAGAGCTGCTTTAGAGCCAGAGAACCAGGTCAGCAGAGCTGCTCTAGAGGCAGAGAAACCAGGTCAGCAGTTCTTCTTTAGAGGGAGAGAACCAGGTCAGCAGAGCTGCTTTAGACCAGAGAACTAGGTCAGCAGAGCTACTCTAGTGCCAGAGAACCAAGTCAGCAGAGGTGCTTTAGAGCCATAGAACCAGGTCAGCAGAGCTGCTCTAGAGGCAGAGAACCAGGTCAGCAGAGTTGATTTAGAGGGAGAGAACCAGGTCAGCAGAGCTGCTTTAGAGCCTGAGAACCAGGTCAGCAGAACTGCTTTAGAGCCAGAGAACCAGGTCAGCAGAGCTGCTCTAGAGCCTAAGAACTAGGTCAGCAAAACTGCTCCAGGGCCAGAGAACCAGGTCAGCAGAGCTGCTGTAAGGCTAGAGAGACCAGGTCAGCAGAGCTGCTTTAGAGCCATAGAACCAGGTAAGCAGAGCTGCTTTAGAGCCAGAGAACCAGGTCAGCAGAGCTGCTCTAGAGGCAGAGAAACCAGGTCAGCAGTTCTTCTTTAGAGGGAGAGAACCAGGTCAGCAGAGCTGCTTTAGACCAGAGAACTAGGTCAGCAGAGCTACTCTAGTGCCAGAGAACCAAGTCAGCAGAGGTGCTTTAGAGCCATAGAACCAGGTCAGCAGAGCTGCTCTAGAGGCAGAGAACCAGGTCAGCAGAGTTGATTTAGAGGGAGAGAACCAGGTCAGCAGAGCTGCTTTAGAGCCAGAGAACCAGGCCAGCAGAGCTGCTTTAGACCCAGAGAACCAGGTCAGCAGAGCTGCTTTAGAGCCAAAGAACAATGGGGCATATTATCAAGACAGGCGATAAAATTATCGCTGCTTTAGCGGCAGAAAACTGCTGCTAAAACGGCGATCATGGGCTTGATAATATGCTCTATGGAATTCCAATTGAAGCCCATGTTAGATGTCCTTCCCATCTAACATGGGCTTCAATTGGAATTCCATAGAGCATATTATCAAGCCCATTATCGCCATTTTAGCGGCAGTTTTCTGCCGCTAAAGCAGCGATAATGTTATCGCCTGCCTTGATAATATGCCCCCAGGTCAGCAGAGCTGCTCTAGAGCCAGAGAACCAAGTCAGCAGAGCTGCTTTAGAGCCAGAGAACCAGGTCAGCAGCGCTGCTCTAGATCCTAAGAACCAGGTCAGCAGAGCTGCTCTAGAGCCAGAGAACCAGGTCAGCAGAGCTGCTGTAGAGCCAGAGAAACCAGGCCAGTAGAGCTACTTTAGAGGGAGAGAACCAGGTCAACAGAGCTGCTCTAGAGGGAGAGAACCAGGTCAACAGAGCTGCTCTAGAGCCAGAGAACCATGTCAGCAGAACTGCTGTAGAGCCATAGAACCGGGTCAGCAGAGCTGCTTTAGAGCCAGAGAACCAGGTCAGCAGTGCTGTTGTAGAGCCAGAGAACCAGATCAGCAGAGCTGCTCTGTAGCCTAAGAACTAGGTCACCAGAGCAGCTCTAGAACCTAAGAAGCAAGTCAGCAGAGCTGCTTCAGAGCCAGAGAACCAGGTCAGCAGACCTGCTGTAGAGCCAGAGGAACTAGGTCAGCAGAGCTGCTTTAGAGGGAGAGAACCAGGTCAGCAGAGCTGCTTTAGAGTCAGAGACCCAGGTCAGCAGAGCTGCTTTAGAGCCAGAGAACCAGGTCAGCAGAGCTGCTCTAGCTGACACTGACTGAGTGACACTGACTGAGTGACACTGACTGATTGACACTGACTGACACTGACACTGACTGACACTGATTGACTGACACTGACTGACTGATACTGACTGACTGACTGACACTGACTGACACTGATTGACTGACACTGACTGACTGACACTGATTGACTGACGCTGACTGACACTGATTGACACTGACTGACTGACTGACACTGACTGACTAACACTGACACTGACTAACTGACACTGACTGACACTGACTGACTGACACTGACTGACTGACTGACACTGACTGACACAGACTGACACTGACTGACTACTCTCTACAACTACTACTCACTCTCTACTACTCTCTACTACTCACTCACTACTACTCACTCTCTACTACTCTCTACTACTCACTCTCTAATACTCTACTACTCTCTACTACTCACTCTCTACTACTCACTCTCTACTACTCACAATCTACTACTCTCTACTACTCACTCTCTACGACTCTCTACTACTCACTCTACTACTCACTCTCTGCTACTCTCTACTACTCTATCTCTACTACTCACTCTCTAATACTGACTCGCTACTACTCTCTATTACTCACTCTCTATTACTCACTCTCTACTACTCACTCTCTACTACTCTCTACTACTCACTCTACTGCTCTCTACCACTCACTCTCTATTACTCTACTACTCATTCTCTACTACTCTCTACTACTCACTCTCTACTACTCACTCTACTACTCTCTACTTCTCACTCTCGACTACCCTTTCTCTACTACTCACTCTCAACTATTCACTCTCTACTACTCACTGTCTACTACTTGCTCTCTACTACTCTCTACTACTCACTCTCCACTACTCACTCTCTACTACTCTCTTCTACTCACTCTCTACTACTCTACTACTCGCTACTACTCTCTCTACTGCTCACTCTCTACTACTATACTACTCTCTACTACTCTCTCTACTTCTCACTCTCTGCTACTCTCCACTACTCACTCCACTACTCTCTACTTCTCTCTTCCACTCACTCTCCACTAATCTACTACTCTCTCTCTATTACTCTCTCTCTACTACTCATCTAACATGGGCTTCAATTGGAATTCCATAGAGCATATTATCAAGCCCATTATCGCCATTTTAGCGGCAGTTTTCTGCCGCTAAAGCAGCGATAATGTTATCGCCTGCCTTGATAATATGCCCCCAGGTCAGCAGAGCTGCTCTAGAGCCAGAGAACCAAGTCAGCAGAGCTGCTTTAGAGCCAGAGAACCAGGTCAGCAGCGCTGCTCTAGATCCTAAGAACCAGGTCAGCAGAGCTGCTCTAGAGCCAGAGAACCAGGTCAGCAGAGCTGCTGTAGAGCCAGAGAAACCAGGTCAGTAGAGCTGCTTTAGAGGGAGAGAACCAGGTCAACAGAGCTGCTCTAGAGGGAGAGAACCAGGTCAACAGAGCTGCTCTAGAGCCAGAGAACTATGTCAGCAGAACTGCTGTAGAGCCATAGAACCGGGTCAGCAGAGCTGCTTTAGAGCCAGAGAACCAGGTCAGCAGAGCTGTTGTAGAGCCAGAGAACCAGATCAGCAGAGCTGCTCTGTAGCCTAAGAACTAGGTCACCAGAGCAGCTCTAGAACCTAAGAAGCAGGTCAGCAGAGCTGCTTCAGAGCCAGAGAACCAGGTCAGCAGACACGCTGTAGAGCCAGAGGAACTAGGTCAGCAGAGCTGCTTTAGAGGGAGAGAACCAGGTCAGCAGAGCTGCTTTAGAGTCAGAGACCCAGGTCAGCAGAGCTGCTCTAGCTGACACTGACTGAGTGACACTGACTGACTGACACTGACTGATTGACACTGACTGATTGACACTGACTGACACTGACTGACACTGATTGACTGACACTGACTGACTGATACTGACTGACTGACTGACACTGATTGACTGACACTGACTGACTGACACTGATTGACTGACGCTGACTGACACTGATTGACACTGACTGACTGACTGACACTGACTGACTAACACTGACACTGACTAACTGACACTGACTGACACTGACTGACTGACACTGACTGACTGACTGACACTGACTGACACTGACTGACTACTCTCTACAACTACTACTCACTCTCTACTACTCTCTACTACTCACTCACTACTACTCACTCTCTACTACTCTCTACTACTCACTCTCTAATACTCTACTACTCTCTACTACTCACTCTCTACTACTCACTCTCTACTACTCACAATCTACTACTCTCTACTACTCACTCTCTACTACTCTCTACTACTCACTCTACTACTCACTCTCTGCTACTCTCTACTACTCTATCTCTACTACTCACTCTCTAATACTGACTCGCTACTACTCTCTATTACTTACTCTCTATTACTCACACTCTACTACTCACTCTCTACTACTCTCTACTACTCACTCTACTGCTCTCTACCACTCACTCTCTATTACTCTACTACTCATTCTCTACTACTCTCTACTACTCACTCTCTACTACTCACTCTACTACTCTCTACTTCTCACTCTCTACTACCCTTTCTCTACTACTCACTCTCAACTATTCACTCTCTACTACTCACTGTCTACTACTTGCTCTCTACTACTCTCTACTACTCACTCTCCACTACTCACTCTCTACTACTCTCTTCTACTCACTCTCTACTACTCTACTACTCGCTACTACTCTCTCTACTGCTCACTCTCTACTACTATACTACTCTCTACTACTCTCTCTACTTCTCACTCTCTGCTACTCTCCACTACTCACTCCACTACTCTCTACTTCTCTCTTCCACTCACTCTCTACTAATCTACTACTCTCTCTCTATTACTCTCTCTCTACTACTCACTATCTACTACTCACTCTACTACTCTCTACAACTCACTCTCTACTACTCTCTCTCTACTACTCTCTACTTCTCACTCTCTACTACTCACTCTCTACTACTCTCTACTACTCACTCTCCACTACTCCCCCTCTACTACTTGTTCTCAACTACTCTCTACTACTCACCCTACTACTCACTCTCTACTACTCTACTACTCTCTATTACTCTCTCTACTTCTCACTCTCTACTACTCTCTCTACTACTCATTCTCTACTACTCTCCACTACTCATTCTCTACTACACACTCTCTACTTGCTCTCTACTACTCGCTCTCTACTACTCTCTACTACTCACTCTGATACTCACTCTCTACTACTCTCTACTACTCACTCTACTACTCCACTACTCTCTACTACTCACTCTCTACTACGCTCTACTACTCACTCTCTACTACTCTCTCTCTAATACTCACTCTCTACAACTCACTCTCTACAACTCTCTACTACTCACTCTACTACTCACTCTATACTACTCACTCTCTACTACTCTCTACTACTCTCTCTATTACTCTCTACTACTCACTCTACTACTCACTCTCTACTACTCTTTCTTCGCTGCTCACTCTCTACTACTCTCTACTACTCACTCTCTACTACTCACTCTCTACCACTCTCTACTACTCACTCTCTACTACTCACTCTCTACTACTCACTCTACTACTCTCTACTACTCACTCTCTACTACTCTCTACTACTCACTCTCTACTCTCTACCTCTCTACCTCTCTTTACCTCTCTCTCTACTACTCTCTACCTCTTTACACCATTACCTCTCTACACCTCTACCTCTCTACCTTTACCTCTAGACCTCTACCTCTACACCTCTACTTCTTTACCTCTCTCTACACACACACATATGCACATATACATGCATATATATGCATATGCATTTATATATATATGTGTATAGATATATATACATACAAATATATAATCTGCATATCTATATAAATACAAATATAAATGTATGCATACATATACATATAGATATATGCATACATATGCATGTTATGTACATGAAAGTTTGAAAAACACTAATACAAGCAAAGCTAAAAAGCCACCTAATTCTGTTAGCGCTCTAGTTGTTCTTTAGAACACTCTGGGACATTCTGTCATTGGGCTATACTTGGGCTACATCTGGGTGATATTTGTGCTACATTTGGGCTCTTTTGTCTCTGGTGGCTATTTAGGGAGACCTATTTGTTATGAAGTTTCCTAATTTCCTCATTTACTACAGTCTCCTCAGTAGGAAATACTTTCAGTTTTTTACTTTGATTCCATCAAGAAGGCATTCAGATATGTCACACATTTGCCATAAATTCGGAATGTTAGCACTCTAGTTGCTCATTAGATCACTGTAGTAAAGCTACTGCTCACCAGGGAAGTCTGCTGCTGGTATTGAAAGTGCATGTTTCAGTCTGCATGTCAGAATTTTTTATTGAAGTAGAAGAGGATTTGAGAAGTCACTCAAAATGTGCCCTAATGTTTCTTCTTTCAGCACTAATCATAATTTCTATGGCAAAATGAACCCCCTCATTGTGTTCCTTTTAAATTGAACTACTCACTCTCTACTACTCACTTGCTACTGCTCTCTACTACTCACTATACTACTCTCTACCACTCACTCTTTACTACTCACTCCCTACTACTCTCTCGACTACTCTCTCTCTACTACTCACTCTACTACTCTCTCTCTACTACTCACTCTCTACTACTAACTCTCTACTACTCACTCTGCTACTCTGTACTACTCACTCTCTACTACTCACTTTCTACTACTCTACTACTCTCTCTACTACTCACTCTCTACTACTCTACTACTCTCTCTACTACTCACTCTCTGCTACTCTCTACTACTCACTCTACTACTCTCTACTACTCTCTACCACTTACTCTCTACTACTCTACTACTCACTGTCTACTACTCTATACTACTCTCTCTCTACTACTCTCTCTCTACTACTCACTCTACTACTCTCTACTACTCACTCTCTACTACCCTCTCTCTACTACTCTCTCTCTACTACTCACTCTTTACTATTCACTCTACTACTCACTCTCTACTACTCATTCTCTACTACTCTCTACTACTCACTCTCCACTACTCACTCTCTACTACTCGCTCTCTACTACTCTCTACTACTCACTCCCTACTACCTACTCTCTACTACTCTACTACTCCCTCTACTACTCACTCTCTACTACTCACTCTCTACTACTCTCTACTACTCACTAAACTACTCTCTACTACTCTCTACCACTCACTCCCTACAACTCTATTACTCACTCTCTACTACTCTCTCTCTACTACTCACTCTACTACTCTCTACTACTCACTCTCTACTACTCTCTACTACTCACTCTCTACTACTCACTCTACTGCTCTCTACTACTCACTCTCTACTACTCTCTCTCTACTACTCACTCTCTACTATTCACTCTCTACTACTCACTCTCTACTACTCACTCGCTACTACTCCCTCTCTACTACTCACTCTACTGCTCTCTACTACTCACTCTCTACTACTCTCTCTCTACTACTCACTCTGTACTATTCCCTCTCTACTACTCACTCTCTACTACTCACTCACTGCTACTCACTCTCTACTACTCGCTCTCTACTGCTCTCTACTGCTCGCACTCCACTACTCACTTTCTACTACTCGCTCTGTACTACTCACTCTCTCCTACTCTACTACTCTCTACTACTCTCTCTACTACTCACTCTCTACTACTCACTCTCTACTACTCTACTACTCTCTTCTACTCTGTCTACCACTCACTCTATACTACTCTAATACTCACTCTCTCCTACGCTCTACTACTCTCTCTCTACTACTCACTCTCCAGTACTTACTCTACTACTCTCTACTACTCACTCTCTACTACTCTCTCTCTACTACTCACTCTCTACTACTCTCTACTACTCACTCTCTACTACTCACTCTCTAGTACTCACTCTCTACTACTCGCTCTCTACTACTCTCTACTACACACTCTCAACTACTCACTCTCTACTACTCGCTCACTACTACTCTCTACTACTCACTCTACTACTCACTCTCAACTACTCGACTACTGTCTCTACTACACACTCTCTACTACTCTCTCTCTACTACTCACTCTCTACTATTCACTCTCTACTACTCACTCTCTACTACTCACTGGCTACTACTCCCTCTCTACTACTCACTCTTCTTCTCTCTACTACTCACTCTCTACTACTCTCTCTCTACTACTCACTCTCTACTATTCCCTCTCTACTACTCACTCTCTACTACTCACTCACTGCTACTCACTCTCTACTACTCGCTCTTTACTGCTCTCTACTGCTCACTCTCCACTACTCACTTTCTACTACTCGCTCTCTACTACTCACTCTCTACTACTCTACTACTCTCTCTACTACTCACTCTCTACTACTCTACTACTCTCTACTACTCTCTCTACCACTCACTCTCTACTACTCTACTACTCACTCTCTACTACTCTCTACTACTCTCTCTCTACTACTCACTCTCCACTACTTACTCTACTACTCTCTACTACTCACTCTCTACTACTCTCTCTCTACTACTCACTCTCTACTACTCTCTACTACTTACTCTCTACTACTCACTCTCCAGTACTCACTCTCTAGTACTCGCTCTCTACTAATCTCTACTACACACTCTCCACTACTCACTCTCTACTACTCGCTCACTACTACTCTCTACTACTCACTCTACTACTCACTCTCTACTACTCTACTACTCTCTCTACTACTCACTCTCTTCTGCTCTCTCTACTACTCACTCTCTACAACTCTCTACTACTCACTCTCTACTACGCACTCTCTACTAATGGCTCTCTACTACTCGCTCTCTACTGCTCTCTACTACTCACTCCACTACTCACACTCTACTACTCCCTACTACTCCCTCTACTACTCACTCTCTACTACTCTCTACTACTCACTCTCTACTACTCCACTACTCTCCACTACTCACTCTCTACTACTCACACTCTACTATTCTACTACTCCCTACTACTCTCTCTCTACTACTCACTCTCTACTACTCTCTCTCTACTACTCACACTCTACTACTCTCTACTACTCACTCTCTACTACTCACTCTCTAGTACTCACTCTCTTCTACTCGCTCTCTACTACTCTCTACTACACACTCTCCACTACTCACTCTTTACTACTCGCTCACTACTACTCACTCTACTTCTCACTCTTTACTACTCTACTACTCACTCTCTACTACTCCCTCTACTACTCACTCTCTGCAACTCTCTACTACTCACTCTCTACTACACACTCTCTACTACTTGCTCTCTACTACTCACTCTCTACTGCTCTCTACTACTCACTCCACTACTCACACTCTACTACTCCCTACTACTCACTCTACTACTCACTCTCTACTACTCTCTACTACTCACTCTCTACTACTCTACTACTCCGTACTACTCTCTCTCTACTACTCACTCTCTACTACTCTCTACTACTCACTCTCTACTGCTCTCTACTACTCTCTCTCTACTACTCACTCTCTACTACTCTCTACTACTCACTCTCTACTGCTCTCTACTACTCACTCTCTAATACTCACTCTCTACTACTCTCTACTACTCACTCTCTACCACTCTCTCTCTACTACTCTCTACTACTCTCTACTACTCTCTACTACTCACTCTCTACTACTCGCTCTCTACTGCTCTCTACTGCTCACTCTCCACTACTCACTTTCTACTACCCGCTCTCTACTACTCACTCTCTACTACTCTACTACTCTCTACTACTTTCTCTACTACTCACTCTCTACTACTCACTCTCTACTACTCTACTACTCTCTACTACTCTCTCTACCACTCACTCTCTACAACTATACTACTCACTCTCTACTACGCACTACTACTCTCTCTCTACTACTCACTCTCCACTACTTACTCTACTACTCTCTACTACTGACTCTCTACTACTCTCTCTCTACTACTCACTCTCTACTACTCTCTACTACTCACTGTCTACTACTCACTCTCTAGTACTCACTGTCTACTACTCGCTCTCTGCTACTCTCTACTACACACTCTCCACTACTCACTCTCTACTACTCACTCACTACTACTCTCTACTACTCACTCTACTACTCACTCTCTACTACTCTACTACTCTCTCTACTACTCACTCTCTACTACTCTCTCTCTACTACACACTCTCTACTATTCACTCTCTACTACTCACTCTCTACTACTCACTGGCTATTACTCCCTCTCTACTACACAATCTACTGATCTCTACTACTCACTCTCTACTACTCTCTCTCTACTACTCACTCTCTACTATTCCCTCTCTACTACTCACTCTCTACTACTTACTCGCTGCTACTCACTCTCTAGTACTCTCTACTGCTCACTCTCCACTACACACTTTCTACTACTCGCTCTCTACTACTCACTCTCTACTACCCTACTACTCTCTACCACTCTCTCTGCCACTCACTCTCTACTACTCTACTACTCACTCTCTACTACTCTCTACTACTCTCTCTCTACTACTCACTCTCCACTACTTACTCTACTACTCTCTACTACTCACTCTCTACTACTCACTCTCTACTACTCTCTACTACTCACTCTCTACTACTCACTCTCTAGTACTCACTGTCTACTACTCGCTCTCTACTACTCTCTACTACACACTCTCCACTACTCACTCTCTACTACTCGCTCACTACTACCTTCTACTACTCACTCTACTACTCACTCTCTACTACTCTACTACTCTCTCTACTACTCACTCTCTACTACTCTCTCTACTACTCGCTCTCTACAACTCTCTACTACTCACTCTCTACTACACACTCTCTACTACTTGCTCTCTACTACTCGCTCTCCACTGCTCTCTACTACTCACTCCACTACTCACACTCTACTACTCCCTACTACTCACTCTACTACTCACTCTCTACCACTCTCTACTACTCACTCTCTACTACTCCACTACTCTCTACTACTCACTCTCTACTACTCACTCTCTACTACTCTACTACTCTCTCTACTACTCACTCTCTACTACTCTCTCTACTACTCACTCTCTACAACTCTCTACTACTCACTCTCTACTACACACTCTCTACTACTTGCTCTCTACTACTCGCTCTCTACTGCTCTCTACTACTCACTCCACTACTCACACTCTACTACTCCCTACTACTCACTCTACTACTCGCTCTCTACCACTCTCTACTACTCACTCTCTACTACTCCACTACTCTCTACTACTCACTCTCTACTACTCACTCTCTACTACTCTACTACTCCCTACTACTCTCTCTCTACTACTCACTCTGTACTACTCTCTACTACTCACTTTCTACTGCTCTCTACTATTCACTCTCTACTACTCATTCTCTACTACTCTCTACTACTCACTCTCTACTACTCTCTCTCTACTACTCTCTACTACTCCCTACTACTCTCTACTACTCACTCTCTACTACCCAAATCTCTACTACTCTCTACTACTCACTCTCTACTACTCACTCTCTACTACTGACTCTACTCACTCTACTACTGTCAACTACTTACTCTCTGCTATTCTCTCTACTACTCACTCTCTACTCTCTACTCTCTATTACTCATCCTCTACTCTCTACCTCTCTACCTCTCTCTACCTCTCTCTCTACTACTCTCTACCTCTCTACCTCTACACCTCTACCTCTCTCTACCTCTCTCTACACGCACACATATGCACATATATATATGCATATGCATTTATATATATGTATGTGTATATATATATACATACATATATAAACATATATATAATCTGCATATCTATATAAATACAAATATAAATGCATGCATACATATACATATATGCATACATATGCATGTTATGTTAATGAAAGTTTGAAAAACACTTATAAAAGCGAAGCTAAAAATCCACCTAATTACAAACAGAATTGCTTTAACTTAAACGAGGGTGAGACCTATTGCATTTTCAAAGCTTGTTTACTTTGGTTCCATCAAGAAGGCCATCAGATGTGTCACACATTTGCCATAAATTCTGAATGTTAGCACTCTAGTTGCTCATTAGATCACTGTAGTAAAGCTACTGCTCACCAGGGAAGTCTGCTGCTGGTATTCAAAGTGCATGTTTCAGTCTGCATGTCAGAATTTTGTAATGAAATAGAAGAGGATTTGAGAAGTCAAAATGTGCCCTATTTTTTCTTTCTGCAGCACTAATCATAATTTCTATGTCAAAATGAACCCCCTCATTTTGTTCCTTTGCAAATTAAATGTTTTAAGTGTTACCACTTTATTCCAATCAAGATGGCTTCAGGTGTGCCATATTTTTGTCATAAGTAAGACTGTTAGCGCTCTAGTTGTTCTTTAGAACACTCTGGGATATTCTGTCATTGAGCTATAGCTACATCTGGGTGATATTAGTGCTACATTTGGGCTCTATTGTCTCTGGTGGCCATCTTGGGAGACTTATTTGTTATATGAAGTTTCCTAATTTCCTCATTTACTACAGTCTATTCAGTAGGAAATACTTTCAGTTTTTTACTTTGATTCCATCAAGAAGGCCTTCATATCTGTCACACATTTGCCATAAATTCAGAATGTTAGCACTCTAGTTGCTCATTAGATCACTGTAGTAAAGCTACTGCTCACCAGGGAAGTCTGCTGCTGGTATTGAAAGTACGTGTTTCAGTCTGCATGTCAGAAGTTTTTAATGAATTAGAAGAGGATTTGAGAAGTCACTCAAAATGTTCCCTAATTTTTCTTTCTGCAGCACTAATCATACTTTCTATGGCAAAATGAACCCCCTCATTTTGTTCCTTTTTAAATTACACGTTTTAAGAGTTGCCACTTTATTCCAATCAAGATGGCTTCAGGTGTGCCATATGTTTGTCATAAGTAGAACTGTTAGCCCTCTAGTTGTTCTTTAGAACACTCTGGGAAGCTGCAGATGAACACAAATGAATCAACTGATTGTCTCTGCCCTTGTTGGATGTACATGTTTTAAAGAGAATGTCAGACTTCATTCCCACATGACTGAGAAAGATAATGTGAATTTACAGAAAATATGCTCTCAGTTTAGCTTATAGATCACCTTCCAAACCTCTGTGGGAAAAGCATGAGAAAATAGTTTTCTCTCAAACATGATTCATGATATCCCAGCAGAAGGCTTTTTCACAATGTAAAATCACCTTAGAACACACTACAATTCCTAAAATGAGTATGGTACCATCAACAAATGAATTATAATGTAACTAAAGTCTTAAAACTTTCTATTAACTGCACTGCTTTTTAATGAGGTGCTATCATGTATATTGGTCCCAAGATGGCTGCAAACACTTCTTGGATGAAGTGCTAACAGCCAATCAGATCTCACGATGAGATGTGTGGTTAGGCTCCGCCCAGATATATCTATGATTTTACTTTTGATTTTCTCAGCAACTACTGAAAGGATTTACACCATTTTACCAAAAGGCATGAGTGTGAACCAAGGGCTACGTCTTTACCAAATTTTGTGTAATTCCGTTCAGCAGTTCGGGCTGCAGCTGCGATTAACGTTTCCTATGGACAATTGCAAGGGGAAAACACATTTTGGGACCCCCTTTTTTCTCGGCCCCCACTTGACAAATCACCCCGAGACTTTCAGGATAGGAGCGGACCGGAGCGCCCCACCAGTTTTGAAAATTTAGTGAAAATTCATCAACCAGTGCCAAAGTTATTCCAAATAGAATGTTGCGGATTTCCTATGGATAATGGGTCCTAACTATAACTACCCACCAGCGACCGCCAGTAGGTAATATATATATAAATATATATATATATATATATATATATATATATATATATATATATATATATATATATATATATACATACAGCCGCTCACCCTCCTTGCGACGCCGGTGCCAGCAGCGGACACAGCACCGCTAATTATATAATTATAGTTCCCACACGGAAGTCGTCTTTCAGGAATAGAGAATAACTTCCAGTGGTACACCAAAGGACGAGTAAAATAATGATTTATTGTCTCATAAACCAAACAGTACGACGCGTTTCGGTGAAGCCTTTGTCAAGTAGATGACCTATGCCCAATTCCCCATAGAAATGAGATGTAACATCTAAACTTAAAAGACTTGAAAAACTGCTTCGTACAGAGCTAACCAAATGGTGGGAAAAGAAATCCCTAGAGAAATACAAAGAAGTGGGGAGAGTGCCACGTGGGTTAAGGGTTCTCATTGCTCCTTCTTTTGAGAACCCCAACCCCCTCATGTTGAAAGAATGGGCGTCCAACAACCTAGAGGCATCAATGAATATGGTGTGTATCCTCATTAAATATGCTGAAATCGACAGGTCTGATATTGTTTGTCAAATTGATGCTTTAAATACTGAATTAGATGCCAGTGATCAGCAAGAATTAATTATCAAGACACGAGATGAGATAAAAAAACGTCTTGACAAACATGAACAAACAATTAAAACGCGTAAAATTTTCAAATTTGCACGCGACAAAGCTGATTATGAAAATGGCCGCATTTTTACTTTTTCTAAAAAATTTGAATCTGTGAAACGTCAGGCCATGAGCAATAAAGCATCGACTATTCAAATCCAACAAATCAACACTCCAGCAACATCGGATACTGACCTAAGTTCAGTGATCAGCAGCATTGACTCTGATGATAGTTTGGGTGCGGCTTGCCAACCAATTTCGAGCGGTTTTACCCCTTCTGAAGAGTTGGGGTTTATAATAGAGGACAGACGGCACACCTTAAGACCGAGAGCACCACAACAGATGAAAGACGGCACAAGCGGAACAAAAGTCGGAAACAGAGGAAGAGGCAGAGGCGGCGCAATGAGGAAAGCAAGAGGGAGAGGGAATCTTCAGGCGATGTAAATGAATTTACAATCACTAAAGAGACTAATACTGTTATCAATTTGACTGATTTAGATCTCAATATTGCTGAAACTCAACTATTATCTTTGGGTTTGTCCTTTTGCCCTAAAAACAATTTCAAATATATACAATCTCGTATTGATGTTTTCAAATTCATACGCAAATTGAAATTTATGAAATACTTTAAGTTAAATAAAATTACTAATGTTGCCAGCAATATTATTGCCGACTCCCTTCCTAGTAAAAACATCCTCATTTCTGATGTATCCACCCTTAAAACTCTACATTCTCTCTCTAATACTGGTGATAATACCTGTGCCAACACTCAGGATGAATTGACCTCTATGGGTATATCTAATAGCAGTGCAGGCTCTAGCCCTTTTTGTCCTCGCTCCACATTTGTTCCCATGATGCCCAGGGACGCTATTGATGTGTTCAGTGATCGTATGATTGATGATCTTAAACAACTTAATCGCTCCAGTTCTTTACATTTTAAACGGCGGAGCTATACTGAACTTCAATACTCCAAACTTATCCGTAAAATTAATGACCATGGTGACATTGTTGTTAACAAAGCAGATAAAGGTGGAAATATAGTCTTGTGGCCACGGGATATGTATATAACTGAGGCTGAAAGACAACTTAATGACTCCCTTTGCTATAGGAAGGCCTCCTTCTCTGAACTCAATCGTGTTAAGGAAAAAGTCCATAGACTTTTATCTGATTGGAAAGGACAGGGTTTAATTAACAAAAAGGAGTATTTATTTTTGAAAAAGGATCACCCTATTACTCCGACCCTCTACCTTCTACCTAAAATCCACAAAGGTGTGTCTCCTATACCGGGTAGACCTATCATCTCTGCACAGAATGGTTTGCTTGAACCCATTTCTAAGTACATTGATTTTTTCCTGCACAGCTATATGGAATCCCTCCCCACTTACATCAAAGACACTGGTGATTTTTTATCTAAACTTAACAATGTTGTTTGGAATTCGAATTACTATTTTATTGTCATGGACATTTGTTCACTTTACACTTCTATCAACCACTCTGATGGCCTACGTGCTATTCAATACTATCTTTCTGGTAGAAACATCAGTCATTATGAACACAGTAAGATGCTAGTCCAAATGATCGAGTTTTGCCTCTGCAATAATTATTTCCTCTTTAATAATGAGGTTTTCCAGCAGTTGCGGGGCGTGGCCATGGGGGCTTGCTTCTCCCCCAGCTACGCATGTTTACATGTGGGCTGGTGGGAGAAGCATGTCCTCGGCCGCGCCTCACCAACATGCGATCAAGGCATTGTTCACATGTGGCGTTTCATTGACGATGTCTTCATCGTTTGGAACGGATCTAGAGAAACTGCTGAGAATTTTGTGGCTAACATCAATATTAATGATCTCAACTTGGAATTCACGGCTACTATTAGCAAAGAAAGAGTGGAATTTTTAGATGTGGAAATATATGTGGTCAACAATGAAATTCAAACCAGATTACATAGAAAGAGTACAGCAGGCAATTCTACCCTTCATGCGTCAAGCTCCCACCCGCAACATCTCATCAGGAGTATACCTTATGGGGAATTTCTTAGAATTCAGAGAATCTGCAGTAATGAAATAGATCGCAAAAAATATCTTGATGAATCTTTTCATAGATTCTTGGCTCGTGGTTATAAAAGTGATATCCTTTATGATGCCATGCGTAAACTAAGTAACACCAGAATTGACTGTTCTCATGCCTCCAACATCAGTGTTATGATTCCTAAGGCCATTAAACCTTCTATTCAAGAAGACATGACCATACGTCTTATCACCACCTATAGTTGTCATGAGAAAAAAATTAGGAATATTCTTAAGTCTAATTGGTCTATCTTGAAAACTGACATAACTCTTGCCCCCCTCATCCCTGAACATCCTGGCATAACCTTCAGAAGAGCACCCTCTATGCGAGATGCTTTAGTTAAAGTCAGTCCTGAATCTTGCAAATCTACCAATTGGCTTTCAAACCGGAAAGGTTTTTTTAAATGTAGTTCATGCAGGGCCTGTAAGTTTGGTGTGAATACCTGTGAATATAGCGATGCCTTCAGTAATAATGTTAAGAGAATTGAAGGTTTCTTCACTTGTAAAACGGACTATGCAGTCTATGTGCTCCAATGCACTTGCCATCTCCGGTATATTGGCAGCACCAAACTCCAAGTATTTAACCGTATCCTGCAACACCTTAGAGCAATTGTCAACTCTGATCCTAGCTATCCTGTGGCGCGTCATTTCAAACTAGTTCACCAGAACAATCTGAAAGATCTTAACTATTTTGTTATTGACGCTGTCCCGATTTCCAAGAGAGGTGGCGATAGAGAGAAGAGGCTCAGACAGTTGGAAAGCCACTATATTCTTCTGTTAGATACCAAGATTCCCAATGGCCTGAATACTGGGGAGGACCTTCATAATTTCCTATAATGTGCAATTCATTGATCTTTCCCTATTTGTATTACGCTCTGTGTTTGAACTGATTAATATACTTGATTTTTTAGATGTTCCCTCATTATTTGCATTCTCTTCTCTTATACTATTTTACGTCATTTTAGTATTTATACTACTTTTCTTATCCAGCTATGTTCTTATCCTGATCAATTTTACTCCATGTGTGTCGTTTTAACTGGTTTTATCTTTTGATTTTATCGGTTTTTAGACTGATGCTGGTGGGGTGCTTTTGATTATGTTATCCTCATAGCTGGTGATCTTTATGGTCTTGATGTTATTCCACTATTGTCTCCAAAACTTTTTTGCCTAAAATTTATTGCAGGTATTTGTCCAGTTTCTTATGTCTCTCATTAGGATTATTCACTACTCTAATTCATTTTAGAGTATTTATTCTGTAATTTTTTGCACTCGCCAATGTTTACATTAATGAATTCATTCATCCTATTTTCTGGTATCTGGACTATTCCCACATTATATTGCATTAATTATTCTCACAATGTAGAGCTCAGGTTAATATTGTTATTCTGTTATTTTAACTCTTTCTTGCTTGTAGGCATCTGCACTATTTTACTCACTGTATATTTTTTATGTGAATTTGCTGCTATTCGTCCAACTGACAACCAATTTTGGTTTCCAGGTCTGAGTTGTTTTCCATGTAACCATTGTTTTACAAACAGTCTAGGGGCACTTGCCCAAGAGCCTTTTATTCCCCGATTATTATTCTTTTTTCAGTATTTATAACAGCGTGACATAAAATATTTTAAAGGATTCTTTATTTACTTAAATAATATCTTTTAATGTTCTCCCGCTTTTACTGATTATAGGGGTTCAATACATTAATTCAACATTTTAATTATTGTATTTTATATTTATTGTTCTAGCCTGTTTGGTTCATGATTGATGGCATGGATTATATTTCTTTCTCAATATTACTAACTCGACCTGCAAATGATTTTAGCTAATAGTATGTTTTCTACTTCTATTACATGGTTGGTAGTTTTGGCGGCACTCACTGCTATTTAAACTCTATGACCCTTGTACATGTCATGTGATCAAGACCGGTTCTCCGGTCGAAACGCGTCATGCTGTCGTATGAAAAATAAAGCACTTTACCTTATAGCCACGGAGTGGTCTGTTCCTGCTGCTTATATCATTGGGCATTCTGAAGGACTTTGGAAACCATATATATATATATATATATATATATATATATATATATACAGCCGCTCACCCTCCTTGCGACGCCGGTGCCAGCAGCGGACACAGCACCGCTAATTATATAATTATAGTTCCCACACGGAAGTCGTCTTTCAGGAATAGAGAATAACTTCCAGTGGTACACCAAAGGACGAGTAAAATAATGATTTATTGTCTCATAAACCAAACAGTACGACGCGTTTCGGTGAAGCCTTTGTCAAGTAGATGACCTATGCCCAATTCCCCATAGAAATAGGGGTCATGGTTTATGGATAGTGAGAAAATACTACCGGTATGTAGGCATTTTAGAAAAAACAATCATAGATCATGTGATCAAATATTGTACACTTGTTCCCTTATAATTTAAGAAAACAAATATTTTGAATGCATATGCAGAGATAAATAAGACCTCCTGTAATTAAAACCAATGGTATTCAACGAATATCCCATACTGATTATGTTTTGCATAGAAACAAACAAATTGCCGTTTTTTACTGGTGCGCGTAAATAGTCACCTGATAATAATTCATTATTCATTAAATATGCGCTACCCTTTTTGCCAAAACATAAACATTATTCTTATGCATGGAAAAATAGTCACACATTGTATGTGCTATAACATATTACCCAAACATACCGTTCATGGTATAATCAGTAATAATAGTCATTTTTGTAGATTCAAAGTCCATAAGGTACAATCAAAATCACTAGAATCATGATTATCATTATCGATTACGGGCAATGTACCCAAAATATTCGCTCGCGGCAACATAAAAATGGTATATGCATATACATGAATTAAACGTAATGTACTGATTATGAGGCGCCCAGCATTCATGTCATGTGATATGGACCATCAGAAGTATCTTATTACGTATATCTATTATAATCCCACTGTCAGTCCGGGCATAGGTATACTACTGTTTGAAATGAAGATTTATATAGTGATTCTAATTTCTACAGTGTATGGGTGATTAAAAAAGTGGATAGCACAAGAGAAGAAAAAAGTGAAGACTTCGAATTCTAAAGGGGGAATAAAGAGATTGTTAATCAGGGTTGAACTGAATATTATTTGTTCATAATATTCAGACTTCCTACACTAAGCCTAGTGCGGTACAAAGGGGCTCCAGGTAGTATCTTAATTATCTGTAATTTTCCCGCCATCGAGTCTCTCACCCATCAAATGGAAACAATATCTAGAAAACCCCTGATATAAAATGTGATTAAATAAAACAGCAAAAGCTGATAAACATTCTGGAAGACATGGAAAAGTGCTGGTATCTTTCTATATCATTTATAGCCTATATGGGTGGCCAGTTCCTCTCCATAGTTCATACCATTAGGGATCTTCATATTCAAATCTATGATATACTTGGATTCAGTTACTCATAACAATTTTTCCCGATCTCCACCTCTAGGGTGTGGTGGAATTCTGTCAATGCTGTAGAATCTCAGTAAATTTGCATTACCCTGGTGTTTTTCTTGAAAATGTCTTGCGACAGGATAATTTAAATCAGCATTGGTGACTGCCCTCATATGTTGCAACACACATATTTTTAGTTGTAATTTTGTGCTGCCCACGTAGTTTAAACCACAAGGGCATTCCAAGACATAGATACTATAATAACTGGTGCATGTTATGAATTTGTTGATTTCTTTTTTCTTTTTTCTGTCCTGCCCCACAAAATAGCTATCTCGATTCACACTGTGTTTACAGGCTTTGCAGGAGTTACACTTCCTAAAACCCTTAGCCTTTCCTAACCAAGTGGTGGTGCTGGGTGTTTGATGGTAACTATGGACTAAATGGTCTCGTAGTGATTTGGATTTTCTATAGGTTATGGCAGGTGCTTTTCCTATATCCCGACCAATTATGGGATCCATCTCTATGAGTCCCCAATGTTTTCTCATGATGTTCCTTAATTGGTTGGACCTTCCATTGAAAGTGGTGATTAATCTAGGTGCCCCACTGCTATCTGTCAATTTCTTTTTGGAAGAAAAGAGTGCTTTATTGCGGGTGATTGGCTTAAGTTTTTTGTTGGCGGCTTCAATGATCTTATATTTGTAACCCCACTACAAACACTCTAATCCAGACCTTGGACCCTAGGGAGGTGGTGCATGTACCGGTTGAGCACCCGGTTCGTAATATCAATAAAGTTCCTTTCGCGGTTGCAAAAATAATGCACTATCAGGACACGCATTCAATATGCAGTTCAGCAAAGATTTAATCCGCTTCTACATTACGAGTTTCGGCAATGAAGCTTTACTCACACGTAAGAAGCCATAAGTCAGCCCACACCATATACATAACGAAGCCATGACAATAAACAAAGGACTCATAATACAGGAAAGGTAACCATGGAATATGGCGGCCAGTTTGAAGTATGTAAACCGTCCGTGGATGTATATGAGATATATACATCTTTATAAGTTATCACATGTGGGATGGAAATCATAATCAAATATATACAAATAAAAAGAACAATGTGTAACAACTGCAAGGTTCACAATTGAGAAATCAATCAATCAATCATAATCTTTATTTCGGTCTCTACGGACCATAAAAGAATACAGCAAAATTGCATAAAATTTTTTTCCACACTAAAAATCATTTGAATGAGATAAAAAACATAAAAACAGTCATATTTAAAAAACATTCAAATGATCACGTGCTTGTATTAGACTTGATATGACGATTTCTGGCAAACCACATTGCTGTTAGAAATTTGGCAACTGCAAATACAGTAGGAGCAGATAAGTCTGTCTTTAAAATTCTGTATGCAAGAAGGTAATTCCTAAAACCTAAATTTTTCAGGAGTGGGATAAGCCAGTACTTCCGAGATCTGTTATATGCTGGACAGAAAAATATAATGTGCAGGTCATTCTCACGCGCATTTGCACATGCTGGACATTGAGCCGTGGTGTAAATTTTAGCCCAGTGTTCAGTATGTGCCCTCAAGTGGAGGGTACCATATCGCCACTGCATGTATAGTTTCCTTGTTATTGGGGGGCCAACATCATCTAAAACGGGCTCTAAACTATACAGATCTTTTATAGCAAAGAAGTGGTTGGATAGGGATCCCTCGCGTGTCTTCCCAAAGTTTCAAAAGTATGCTTTACATATTTTAACCACGGTATTTCTGTCATTTTTGGGAGACGCAAAATCTCAGCGAGTTCAGCCCTATAGTTTGATAATTCCGGCGAACTCCAGATCCTGCGCCAGAAAGTCAAGGGTTTAAGTCCCAACTCCTCCGTAATTGGTCTTAAGCCCAAGTCAAGTCTTAAGGGGATAAGTGGGGTGCTAGATGGTAATGCTGCCAGTTGTCTTATAAAATTGTTCTCAATTATCAATAATTTTTGGTCAGCTGTATACCCCCATATCTCGCCCCCATATGAAACTGCCCCTCTAGCCTGTGTTTTGTAGATTTGGAGGGGTGGGCCCAGTGGTTTATAGGTTGACCTGGATGATGTCCTAGATATACCACCCGTTAGTTGCGCCAGTTTTAAGTGTACCTTAGTTCTGTGCGAGTCCCAGGTCATAGTTTGATTGAGCGTTATCCCCAGATAATCAAACGTAAAGACCCGCTCTAGTCTAACAGTCTCTATCATGGGGTTTGGGCGAGTGACGGGGGGCGGGTTGAAAATCATGTACTTGGTTTTGGACGCATTGATTTCCAAACCGCGCTCACTACAAAAATTCGAGAACCCGTCCAACACCCGTTGTATGCCCATAGGGGATTTGGAAAGCAGCAGGGTGTCATCTGCAAACATAATTGCAGGCACCCTGCTGCCGTTGAGCTTGGGGGCATCGATATTATTCATCCCGGATAGATGTTTAATAACCCCATCCACAAAGAGGCAGAACAGGGTTGGTGCAAGCACACAGCCCTGTCTAACCCCCGTGTGTACGGGGAAACCATCCGATAGGGCTCCCCCTCTGCCACACCTCACCCTAGCAAAATTGCCATGGTGTAATCTAATCAACATTGATAAAATGTCAGCAGGGAATCCTAAGTCGTTTAAAACAACCCAGAGTTTATCCCTGGATACCAAGTCGAACGCCGCACGTAAATCCACGAAGACCATGTACAGGGTGCCACCCTCAATTACCACGGTCTTCCAATATAAAAGATTGAGGCGAAAAATTTGGTCTGTGGTTGAGACACCCTCTCTAAACCCAGCTTGATAGGGGCTCAATATATCCCGTTCCTCGATCCAATTTTGGAGGTGGTTAAGTATCAGTCTACCGAAGAGCTTTTGCGGAACGTCGATAAGACTGATAGGTCTATAGTTGGATGGGAGCAGAGGCGAACCCTTTTTAAATATTGGGACGATCTCCGCACCCAGCCAAGTATTAGGCACCTCCATACCTCCTAGAATAGAATTGAATAATACCAGTAAATAGGGCGCCCACACATCGGGTTCGTGTTTGAATAAATCGCCCGGCAAGCCGTCTAACCCGGGTGCCTTGGCTGATGCCAAGCGTCCTATGGCCTCACGAACCTCTGATAGTGTGAATGGGGCCCCCTTAAGTTCATCATTTCCAGAGTAAACAAAATTAGATCGCACACCAAGAGGTGCACTATATAGGGACTGGAAATGATTTTTCCACGCCAAAGGTGAAATATTGGGCTCGATTGCGGATGGCAATGCTTCTGAACCTGTATTCAGAAAGCGCCAAAATGCACGGGAGTCACCACGTGCCAGGGCAATCTTGAGTTTCTCCCATTTGTCATGCTCCCATTCGCTTTTTGCATGACTGGTCAGGCGCTTATAGGCCGATCTCCTGGCCCTAATCTCGTCGCGCCCCTTCCCCTCCTTTAGTGATGCCAATAAATCAGTTTTAGCCTGACGGCATGTAGTATTGTACCAGGGGGGGCACAAGGAGCATCCATTTATCCCTTTTGGGGTGGTAAAAAAGTTTCCTGACACTGCCTGGATAAGATCCTCATGAAGCGAACCCCACACTTTATAAGTGTCCTGGATATTGTCTTGTTCCAGTGATTCACAGGCTTTTACGAGTGTGGGGACTACCCGGGCATAAAGCCTGGATAACTTCTCTGGATTGGATACTAATCTCTCCCACTTCACTCTTCATTGATTGCTTGTGAGACATAGTCCCGTCTCAATTAACGGCAGATGTGCACTCCTGGCCTCAAGACCAGGGAGGTTATATTCCAGTTCCAAAGCGTCGTGTTCACTATCCCCCCTTGGGAATACACAAAAATCTCTAATATGTGACCACGAGGCCATAGGAACGAGAATGTAATCAAGCCTAGATTCCCTACCCCCTCTGTTATATGTATGTTTCGGTGGGATATCGGATTTTATCCGGCCATTACAGGCCCGTATGCCGTATTTTAATGTTAAAGAAGTAATTTGGACAACTAAAGGTGTCCATGCTCTTGGGCCCGGTGCCTCCAATGGGGGTATAGACCAGAGCGCATCCTCCTCTTGGGCTAGACCGTCCAATGGGCCAAAGAGCGGCTCATAGTGACAATTTAAATCAACACCAATTAGGAAGGGGGTACCATCGAGAATTTCACTTAAAAAATCTGCAAGCTCCGTAATGGTACGTGATTCTTGCATACCAATTACTGGTCTGGAATAGACATTAACCAACAAAAGCCTATTAGAGTTTGGCCATACCAGCAATACGACAAGAATGTCCTCCTTACTGAGGGGGAGTAGAGTAGCCCTACATCCCAAGTCGGTAGCCACCCAGATTGCGAGTCCTCCCGAGGGACGTCCCTTGCCTCCCCATTTCGTGTTAATGGAGAATGTGGCAAAGCCATTGCATATCACCTCTTCTCGTGCCCAAGTCTCCTGGAACAGGCATATATCTTTGGCCTCAATGTATGAATTCCAGTCTGGGCAATGCAGTTTATTAGGCAATCCCGCCACGTTCCAAGAAAGTAGCTTCAGTGAACGGGAGCTGACACTATTTGGTGATACATTTGAGAGTGAACCACTGCTAACGTGTGGCTCCGATGGAGTGTTAATAAGTGTATTACTGACTTGGGACTCCTCTATCTCCCTTATGAAGGTTGAAGGGGGAGCACGTGGAATTGCTCTCTCACCAATAATAGAGCTCTCCTCGATGTTGAACTCCACTATGGGTGGGGGTATGCAGGTTTGGAGGGGCGTTGGGCCATCGTCTCCACTATCCTCCCCACTACCCATTTTACTCAGTCAATCTACCATATCTAGATTACTGTATCTATTTCGGGTTGGAAAGTAGTCATCATATTGTATTCTCGCGTGATAGGGAATCCTACTTTCTCTGTTGCCCCATTTGCCCCTTCTTCTATTTACTAATTCCCAACCTTCCTCCACCTGATCTAATCTAGAGGGTGGGTAAAAGAAAGATAGTGGTAACACTTGGATTGAAGTCCCTTTGTCGCGATATGGCCAACTGCATATATGGGAGACAGTCCAGGGGTCCCTAAAGTTCACCAGGACACAGTCTCCAGGGATGGATTTCCTGGTGCCACCAAGCCATGGTACTCTTCTTACCATAAGGACCTCGCTCCTTGTGCCTTCGGGAAGGGGTCTGTTTGTGGAGAGCCAATTAATAACCTTGTTTTTAAGAGATTCCACAGATTCCCGCGAGGATTGCTTTAATTCAGGGATGCCTGCCAAAATGATTGTATATGGGCTTGCCTCTGGTGGTAAATTTATTATCTTATGGTTATTGTCATTTGCATTAGACTGGTTCTCAATTCCACATGTGTTTCCTACCAAATCTAGAGCTAGGGGATTAGTATTTGAGGAAGAGGGTTGGGTTTGAGTGGGGTTTACCACAAGGGCCATTTCTTTGGCTGGTGGGGCTAGTTTAACCATCTCGCTAGTATGGCTCAACCCTGTTTCTAATGGTTGGGTATCTTTAATCCGGGCAGCCGATGAATGTGCCAGAAGTTTTTCGATGTTCAGAAGACAAATTTCCATCTTTGTTAATCGTGCTTCCAAAGGTTGGAGCACTATCCTCATCATGGCACGGATATCAGAAAGAGTGATGTCCTCCTCCTCAGAATTGATGTTAGTAGTAATATTTGGGGAAATCTGCCTTGGTGTTTTGGAAATTGGTGTTTTTTTTATAACTGGTGTAATTTGCCCTTTCTTGGATGTACCCTTTTTATTTCCTTCATTCAGAGTGGGATTCTTAACAGGTTTCGGCTTTCTCCCTCGAGAAGTCTGTGCCTTCGCATTATTTTTTGGAATAGCTCCCTCCCTCTCTCTCTGCCCTATCAGCTTATGCTGGTGAGCCCCTATGATAGTAATTCCCTCCATCGAAGGCAGGGCAGTGTTAGGTGTAGTTAGTGGTGGGTCGGCCTTTGGTGGTGGTAAGGGTATTATGCTGAAATCTACCGAGGCTGAAATATCACACTCATTATCAGGGACAATAGAGTAGGCCTGGGCGGTAAATTCCGTTCCGTTCGCGGAATTTGCGGAATTTGGGTAATTTCGCGTTCTGCGGAGAACGCGAAATTGCCCAAAATTCCGGTTTCCGCGACTTCGCGAAATTTTTGCTTTTTCGTGTTCTCAAAATGCGTGTTCGCGAGATATTTCTCCCCGAGCACGCAAACAGCGATTGTGAACAGGAAAAAAGCATCGCGAACAAGCAATTCCGCGTGTTCGCAGAATTTCTGCGTGTTCGCGGAGATTTTTTACCGTTTCGCGGAGATTTGCGTAACACGATTACGCAAATTCCGCCCACCCCTACAATAGAGCCATCCAGTCCGACTGTATCAAGCGTAACGACTACACCCCTACCCCCAACATCCAATGATGTGTGTTCAAGTCTTTGTACAGGGGTTGTTGCATGGGCGAGAGGGCCCAGGGACGATTTCCTTACCCAATCTATTTCTTGCAAAATACGTTGTTCTAATGTGGTAATTTCGTCAATAAGGAGTGACCCAGCCTTTGCAAAATAAGTATCCAAAGTACCTTGTGGCTTCCCTGTGGCCATCGTAGTCTTGCTTCTTGTCTCTCTTGAGGTAATTTTCCAAATACAGGAGTAGAGTGTATGCACGGGGGCGGTAGGAAGCGGAGACCTGAGACAATGGGCCGAGGCCGTTCACGTCCGTTCTCGAACGGCCTCAAACGGCCCGCTCTTCGCCCCGGGCTACGACCCGCGCACGTCCCACTGGCGTGTGAGGGCGGGGCCTTGTTAACAAGGGGGGAGGGGGCAAGAGTAGGGGAGGAGTCGGGAAGAGGTCCAGGTGCAGCTGATGAGTGATGCGCACAGCACCCTGGTCCTCGCAGTCCCGAATGCGGGGCAATCCGGCTTCCAGCAGCAGCCTTCCCCCAGAGCAGAGCGTGGCGTCCTTCACAACGAGGAGGCAGATTCAAAAGGAAACCCCAGCAGATGTGCAGCAAAGTCCGAGCCTTTAGCAACACTTATTAGCCACAGCGCCGCTATCAGCTCAGTACCTGAACCAACCACGCAACTCTTCTGCTCCCAGAGAGAGCTTCCGTCGACCACACTTATTTTAGGGTCCGACTCCTCCCCTCCAAATCAATTCTGACATGTGTCAATGTACATGAACCTACGATAACAGACTGCACTTGAAAATTTCGGTGGCCATCTTGAAATGATGACTGTACATGCAGAAAATGTCCAACCCACAGTTGACGTTATACCCAAGCCTAAGTGCAGATCAAACCAACTGGTATTGACACTGGGTATGCTAAGACACATGGTGCAACTTAGTCGTCACAGGTGGAAATGAGTGTAAATGTTAACCTTGTGAAAAAAGTGATCACAAAATTGAATAAGAAAATAAATTATTAAAAAATTGAAAGAGACTTGATAGAAGCTCAAGGTCTCAGTCCCCATTGGGTATGGGAACTAACCCAGTGTATAGTTCCCTTCCCTGCCAAAAGCTGCCACAGTGAAAGTGGAGTGGAGTGTAAAACATGTTGCCCCCTTGGCACCAATGAGCCTTAGTCATGAACACATGACATTCGTAATCAGGTGGCTGTCTGTCTGGTCATGCATCTCTAAGGGCAGTACTAAAGTATACATAAACCACTGTGGGGGAAACAACATATGGAGTATGTCATAGTGCAAAGTGAGGCATAATGAAGGGCAAGTGCCCAGCTAGAAATGTGAACATTCTACCAAGGCACAAGATGGCTGCCAACACTTCCTGGTTTGGAGTGTTGACAGTCAATTAGCTTACAGCTCGTGCTCGGCAGGGTGCGTTTAGGGTGCGCGGATCCACTGCGGCCATAGATATATATGTGATTTCAATTTTGATTTTCTCAGGAACTGGTGAACGGATTTACACCATTTAACGAAAAGGCACGACTCTGAACCAAGGTCTACCTTTCTGCCAAATTTGGTGTAATTACGTTCAGCAGTTCGGGCTGTAGCTGCGATTAAAGGTCCCTATGGAAAATTGAATGGGGAAAACACGTTTTGGGACCCCCTTTTTTCTCGGCCCCTGCTTGACGAATCACCCCGAGACTTTCAGGATAGGAGCGGACCGGAGCGCCCCACCAGTTTTGAAAATTTCGCAATCATTCGTCAACCGGCGCCTAAGTTATTCCAAATAGAATGTTGCGGATTTCCTATGGATAATAGGTCCTAACTATAACTACCTACTGGCGACCGCCAGTAGCTTATATATATATATATATATTTATATTTCCTACTGGCGATCGCAAGTAGGTAGTTATAGTTAGGACCAACTTACTATAGGAAAATGGTAACGTTCTATTCGCAATAACTTTGGCAGCGATTGATGAATCTTCATGAAATTTTCAAAACTAATTCTTTGTTGAGATCAGCTCCTATGTTGAAAGTTTGGGGATGATTCATCAAGGGGGGCCAAGAAAAAAGGGGGGTCACAAAACTTGTTTTTTCAATGTTAATTTCTATAGGAAACTTTAGACAAGGCTACAGGTCGAATGGGTGAACGGAATTACCCCAAATTTGGCAGGGAGAAGGGTCTTGGTCTAGAAAGCACACTTTTGTTTATTTGGTGTAAATCCATTGAGTAGTTTTTGAAAAATATCGGATGTTACAGATATCGATATTTGGGAATTCTGCCATCTGATTGGCTGAGGCATTACGAGCACGAGCTTGCTGCTGATTGACTGTGAGCGCTGCGAGCGTTTGCAACTAGGAAGTGTTGGCCGCCATGGTGTGATTCTGTTGAAGCGAGTAAGAGGGAAAAAGGGCGGAAAATGTGGGAAAGAGGAGGGTAGGAGCACTGTAACCTTTGTGGGGTGTTTAGGGTGTGCTATAGACTGGGTGCGAAGTGAACTAATCATACCTACCAGTGTGAAAGTTCTAGCCTACGAAAATTAAGTGAGATATTGGCTAGTGTGATGTTTCTAAGGAGAGCTTGTGCAGCATGAGCCCACACTGTGTGTCTTATGCTGTGAAGTCATGTGCTCTGGCCATTGCAGTACAGTTGTGGAAGTAGTGTCAGCATGTGTTTATACCTACTAGGATGAACTACTGACCCGTAGTGGTGTGAAAGTCCTGGGTACGGAAAATATGTGAGGTATTGTCTAGAGACTCATGGAAGGAGGAAGTGTTGGCTGCCATTTTGTGATTCTGTTGAAGCGAGTAAGGGGAAATAGGAGGGTAGGAGCACTGTTACCTCTGTGGGGTGTTTAGGGTGTGCTATAGAGGGGGTGCGAACTGAACTAATCATACCTACCGGTGTGAAAATGCTAGGCTACGTAAATTAAGTGAGGTATTGCCTAGAGTGTGATGCTGCTAAGGTGAGGTGGTGCGGGACTCGGGGATTAGAGCGTGAGTCTAAATTGTGTGTCTTATGCTGTGAAGTCATGTGCCATGGCCGCTGCAGTACAGCTGTGGAAGTAGTGTCAGCATGTGTTTATAACTACTAGGAGGAACTGGTCGGAAAGTTCTGGGGTACGGAAAATATGTGAGGTAGTGTGTAGAGTCTCATGCTGCTAAGCTGAGCTGCTGCCGGACTCGGGGATGAATGCGTAAGCCCAAACTGTGTGTCATATGCTGTGAAGTCATGTGCTCTGGCCGCTGTGCCACATCTGTGCAAGTAGTGTCAGCATGTAGTTATAGCTACTTGGAGGAACTTTTGTTTCGAACATTGTAACTTGTGTATGGTGCTTAGGGGGTGTTATATAGGGACTGCGAAGGTAAATTTGTATAAAATGAATTTGGTATTTGGAAAGTGGAAAGCACTAACTCCTAAGGGTCTGATGGCGCTGGGGGCTTAAGGTGAGGTACTGTTGGAGTTGGGAATAAAGCTGATGAACTACTGACCCCTATTGTGAACTTTTAACGTGCACGTGCCGTTGAATGTTCGATAAAATGTTGCAAAAATATATCGTTATGTTAAAAAAAAATGATGAACTTTTAACCTGCAGGTGTCGTAGAAGGTTCCAGAAAGTGTGGTGATAAAATAGGTTGAACTTGTGACCTGTATGTGGCGCGGAATAATAAGAAGCTTTTCTGAAGGAAAATTCAAAATTAACCAATGTAGGTAAGTTTTGGAATGTCATTGAAGGAATGAAGTATTCTGATTTGTTCTTTACATGTATTTATGTGTGGAGCGACAGAGAAATTGTGCCATTCCTGGTTTCATTCTTGATGAAGTTGGAACTTTACATGTACTATGTGAGAAAGAGAGAATTGTATGCGTGTGTCATTTGAAATCTGGATAACAACTACAAAGGTGAGTAACAAATGAACAAGGTGTGTTATGTGTTTTATAGGATTGATTAAGTATTTGAGGTGATGTTTTTAATTTTGAAAGTATTTTTTATTTCAAAGTAATATAGTGTTAGTAAAGTGTGGTGTTTGATATTGGTTATGAAATATGCATAAAATTTTGAGCTGTTGTTATATAAGTATTTTATATATGTTTAGGAATTTTTCACAGAGAAGAAGTGTAGTTTGTCACCTTTATAGGAGTGTATTGTTTTGAAAATGAGGTACAACATTAATTTGAGTTTGTAATGTATTTGGGGAGATACAGAAAATGTCGCACGTTTGCAACTGATGCTTTTTGCGGAAATAGTGGGGTGGGGGGTGGTGGTAGGAGACGTATGTGTTATTAAGTTAAAAGCGATAAACCGAAATGCAGAAATGTTATGTGGGCAGGTTGTGGTCTTATTTTTGACACTGAGAGGTAGGTTTGAATATAAGTCAGGGTAGGTTGTTGTACAGTGGGGCCATGTACAGTGTTTTGAGATTACATGGAGAGGAGATGGAGATAGGAAAAGTGATATGTTCCTTTTCTATGTACGCATAGTTTGAATCATGTTATCCTAGGTTGAGATAAATATGAATATGGTTTCTGGTTTGCATTTGGGTATAGTGAATAGTTTTTGTAGTTTTTTACTAGTGAATAATAAAACGGTGAATATACTAAGATATATGGTAGTAAACGTATTAATTATTGTCTGTTCTTATGGAATAGAAGTAGTTGGGGAGTGCTTCTTTAGAAGAGATGTTTTATAAATGTGTGAGAGATAAAAAAAAGTGAATGTGCGGTATATTTTGTGCATGATTTTGTTGACATTAGAGAACTACATGTGATTATAAGTGATACTATTTGTCAGGCTGTGGCGGATATATGTAGGTGTTGAAGTGGTTCGTGTTTTACTGATGGTGAGCTTCACTATCCCTTTTGAGACACTCGTCAATTTATTCATTCCATTTAATATCTTTAATATAGATACAGTAAAGGGTCTGTATATCAAACGTTTGGGAATTAGAACTTTGTTTACTCTCCCCATGCCCTGCTATACACTCTACAGAGTGTTTAAACGACTTTCGTAACATATAGATGTCTAGCTAGTAAAGGTGGTGTAGTCCGACTGGGCCCATTTATAAACCGTGCTATGGGATGGTTCATGTTTTACCCGCAAATTAGCATGTGTGAATACTTTTTGCTGATAAGTGTTCCGGCAGACACTTGTTAAAATTAACGTCGTATATGGGTATAGTGGCGCTACTAGGAATGGGGGGGTTTCTGTTTGATTTCGTACTGTTAAGCAAGGGCGGGGATGGGTGTGGGGGAGGTAGTTATGTTGCTGTTTGAAACACAGAATATAGTAACGAGGAGATGTGGAGGTAGTAAAGGTGATGTAGTACCACTGGGAGCACTTATAAAGCACCCTATGGCATGGTATATGTTTTACCCGCAAATTTGCATGTTTTAATACGGTTTCTTGATGAGCTTTTGAGGAGACATCTGTTGAAGTTAAGGCTGTGTATGGCTATAGTGGTGCTTCTACTTTTGCTTCGGCTCTTTCTTTTATTGCGTAGAGTTAAGCAAGGGCGGGTGTTGAGGTGGTGTAGTGGTACTGTGACAATTTATAAACCGTCTTATGGTATGGTGTATGTTTGAGTTACAAAATTGTACGTTTTAATAGCTTTTGCTGATGAGCGTTCTGAAGACACCTGTTGACATTAAGTCTATCTATGGCTATAGTGGCAGTAACAGGAGTGTAAGGTTAAGCATGGTATGGGTGGGGGTGGGGGATGTGCGTATGTTGCTGATGATAAGACGGAAATTTGTAATGTGGGAATGTGCTGTTAGTAAAGGTAATCTAGTTTCACTGGGCCCATTTATTAACTGTGCTATGGTATTATTTATGTTTTTCCCGCAAATTTGCATGTTTGAATACTTTTTGTTGATAAGTGTTCCGGCACACACCTGTTAAAATTAAGCCTGTGTATGGGTATAGTGGCGCTACTAGGAATGGTGGTGGTTTCTTTTTTATTTTGTACGGTTAAGGAAGGGCGTGGGTGGTTGTGGGTGTGAGGGAGGTGGGTATGTTTCTGATTAAAACACAGAATATAGGGGCATATTATCAAGGTCCGGTGTTAAAATTATCGCCGCTTTATCGGCAGAAAACTGCCGCTAAAGCAGCGATAATGGGCTTGATAATAGGCTCTATGGAATTCCAGTTGAAGCCTATGTTGGATGTGAAGGACATCTAACATGGGCTTCAATTGGAATTCCATAGAGCATATTATCAAGCCCATTATCGCCGCTTTAGCGGCAGTTTTCTGCCGATAAAGCGGCAATAATTTTAACGCCAGACCTTGATAATATGCCCCATAGTAACATGCAGATGTCGAGCTAATAAAGGTGATGTAGTACCATTGGGAGCACTTATAAAGTGCCCTATGGCATGGTGTATGTTTTACTCACAAATTTGCATGTTTTAATACGCTTTGCTTATGAGCGTTTCAGAAAGTGGGGGTGCTCTAAAAGGGAGGGGGCAAAGCTCTTAAAGGGGTGTGGGCTATGCAAGTTGGGCCGTGGTCTAAATCAAGATAAGTATCATTGTGTGATTTACAAAATCCTCTCCAATTATCCTATGTTTGGAAAAAAACATTCTATAAAGGATTTCCCTTCCTTCTACAACGTGGATAACGTAGCGTGATGTCTCCAGTTCTCAGCAGTGAGCAAAATAAGCATGCGTACATCGATGTGTATGCTCTCACTGCTGTGCAATAAAAAAATATAAACACAATTGACTATGTTTGCGAGGGCCGAAAATAAAATTGATTATGTTTGTGAGGGCTGAAAATAGAGCCTGATAGAGACCCTTTTGGAGGCTCCTTGAAAATAAGTGCTGGTCCTCAGACACGGCCCAATTAAAGCCCAGCATTCATCTATCCTAAGCACTGCGCTATCCAACCATCTTTTAATTGATGCATACATTCCTACATTCATACATCTGTTCCTGCACTTATCTTAAGCATCTATGAGCGCACTCGCCTATTGTAAGCACTGTGTCATTCATGCAGCCATATGCCTATATATCCATAGATACATTAGTCCCATAACCAATCCTAAGCATCTATCAGTCCACCAGTCTATCGTAAGTACTGGTCCCTGTATTCATTTATCCTTCCATTCATACATTGATACATCCATCTATGTATATATGCATTGATGCATCTGGCCATGCATCCACTCGCCTTTTATTCAGCTGTACGTTCTTATTTCCGGACATCGTCCGTCCCTGATCCTAAATAGGACGTATTATACTAATCCATCCAGCCTGTTAAGGGGTCGAAAAGGTTTGCGAAAAGCATTGACAGTCAGATTATTTTGTAAAGAATAAAAAAGCTTTGAGTTGCTCTTTGTGGAGCATACTTCACCATCCTTCTCTGGTGGTATCTTAAAGAAAGGTACATAAAGCGAAAGAAATGTAAAGGAGCTTTTAAGTGTAAGATGTTCATTTAGAAACATAACGTTTTGTCGAGTTGTATATAGGTACACTGTTTAAAAGTGGCCGTGACTGACAGATACTGAATACCGGTATTTCTTACATTTGAGAAAGTATACCAGAGAGGTAATTTGGGGTGGTGAGAACCTTGATTTCTATTTTTCCATGTGAAGTACAGTATAGGATTATAAAAGTAAGTGGAAAGCTTTTATGTTCATATTAAAGAGGGGGTGTGAGATCTAAGTGAGGCAGGCAAAGTGTGTGTTTTCGGAGCCCTAAAACAAGAGAATGTGTAAGGTCAGAGCAGGTTCGTGCTGGAGTTGCTTGCTTGTGGTCGTTTCAAGAGGCGCAACCAGAGCGAAATTTTGGGGAGCATAATTTTTTCAGCAATAGGCAGAGTGGGGATGTAGGGGCTGTAAAAAGGGGTGAAAAAGAACAGAGTCTTCTTTACCAAAAAATGATCTTTTGAAAACCTGTGAAGTACTCAGGTGCGGCTGTGTGTGTGTGCTTGGGAAGCTGTTTGATAGAGTCCGGGGCAATGGGCAATGCACGCCTGGTGGTGTGTTTTCTAATTACCCCACAATAATGTTGCTTCTGCATTGCAAAAAGAGAAGAGAAATTCTGAGAGAAAAGGTGTCTTTTTGAAGGATTTCCCTTCTCCTACAATGCGAGTTACCTGGCATGATGTCTGCTCTTCTAAGTAGTGAGTAATGCGCATGTTCTCACAGTCTCACTGCAGTGCAATAAAGAAAAAAAAAAGGGATGAGGTTTGCGAGGCTCGAAAGTAGATCCCCATAAAGACCTGTTTCGAGGCCACCTAAAATAAAGTGCTGTTGCTCAGACACCCACAGACACCCCTCCCCCCTGCACTTAAAACCGGGGGGGCAGTGTTCTGTTTGGAAAGTTGTAGATAACATTGTAGGCTAATAATGGTAATTTTTGGGTGTGCTTTTTGGTTGATAATATCATCTTAAGTACATAGATTAATTTAAAAAAAATATATCATCTATAAAGTTGTGTGTGGTGGGTTGCAGAGAGAGTGGTGTGGAGTGGTGGGGTGCGGGGGAGAGGTAAAAAGTACGAGGTAGTGCAGTTACATATAAATTGTAAAGGTGTTTGTAAACAATTAAATAAATACTTGCTGTATGTTCTGTGACACTACTTGTCATGTCAGTGCTGCTCTGTCGTGTTCAATCACGTTGCAGCCTTGGGTGTGGAAGTCAGTGGAAGTTTTGTAATTGTATGTTATAATTTTAGCATAGGGAACAAATGTGAAAAATAATTGAATCTATTTTCTTTTTCAGAAAAATATTTCGTTTGGATTAAACTTTGGAAATGCCAAGAAGAAGTAAAAAGAAAAGAGAAGAAAAATATATATTTGTGCAAAAGGCAAAAGTTTGTATTTGGAAAAAATGGGAGTAGTACAGAAAAACTTTGTTCTACTATAAGTACAAGATGAAAAAAGGATCACACAAGAGGGAAATTAGGAATTTTTCAAGTAAGGTGAAGCAGAGTTCAATTTCAAATACCAGGAAAAGGAAAGATGATAAAGAAATAGTATCTGTTACTCGAAGACAAAAGGAGTTTCATGAAAATCTTTTTCGATCTAGAGTGACTCAGAATTCAATGAAAGACTGCTTCAAATATAAAAGGAATGTTTTTGATTTGAAAGAGAAACAGCGTATTGAAAGTATAGTGGATAGTGCTTTCAATTTAAAACAGAAGTTATTCATTGTGATTTTGAAGAGAGAGTATTAAACAGAACGTTAAGGTGCCGATTCCGATCCTGTAAAACCCGGGTACGATTCGTCGTATGGAGCGTATTCTCCATACGGCTCGTACCCGGGAAATCCACCATACAATCCAGCAAGTACGATTCGTACAGAAATAACATTTCCGTACGAATCGTACAAAACACCGTACGGCTAAAAGTTACCTACGAGTCTGATCCTGGACAGCGCGTACGCGACGTCCGTACGGAGTCAGGCAGCGTTTTACGGACCAGCAAGTACGATTCGTCCCTATGTCACTCCACACAGCTATTTTTTTACGGCAGCCTAAAAAAGCCGGAAAACTGAGTCCAACACGAAAACGGAGCCCCGGTAAGCGACGAACAGCCATGGACCCCATCCTACGTGTCATCCCGGCCCTCTTAGCCTACGACCTGGTGCACCGAACCCGACGCACACGCCGCAGAAGGTGAGCACAACACCCAGGGGCCAAGGGGGGGTGAGGGGCAGGAAACATACCCTCTACCCAAATAAAAATCTACAATATTGAGGACGTACATTACCTCAAGGGTCCGGTCACTCCGGGGGGCGTGTCCACCAATCCCTGCGTCACGCAACAACGGAAGTGGACGTGTACGCCTACCCCTACGGCAACACTACAATAGTGAAACGCACCGTACTCACACGTACATAGCGTGGGTACGGTCCGTAGCACTATATCAGTGGTGCCGTGGGGGTAAGCGTGGTACGGACCGTACTCACGCTCTCAGAGCATGTGTACGGTCCGTACCACCATTGTAGTGGTGCCGTAGGGGTACGCGTGGTACGGACCGTACACACGCCCTCAGAGCGTGTGTACGGTCCATGCCACCATTGTAGTGGTGCCGTAGGGGTACACGTGGTATGGACCGTACACACGCCCTCAGAGCGTCTGTACAGTCCATATCACCATTGTAGTGTTACCGTAGGGGTACGCGTGGTACGGCCCGTACACACGTCCTCAGAGCGTGTGTATGGTGCGTACCACCATTGTAGTGGTGCCGTAGGGGTACGCGTGGTACAGCCCGTACACATGTCCTCAGAGCGTGTGTACGGTGCGTACCACCATTGTAGTGCTGCCGTAGGGGTACGCGTGGTACGGACCGTACACACGCCCTCAGAGCGTGTGTACGGTCCGTACCCCCTTTGTAGTGGTGCCGTAGGAGTACGCGTGGTACGGCCCATACACACGCACTCAGAGCGTGTGTACAGTCCGTACCACCATTGTAGTGGTGCCGTAGGGGTACGCGTGGTATGGAACGTAAACACGCCACAGGGCGTGTGTACGGGCCGTACCACGCGTACCCCTACGGCACCACTACCATAGTGATACGGACCGCACCATCGCATACATAGCGTGGTTACGGGCAGTATCACCATTGTATTTGTGCCGTAGGGGTACGGGTGGTACGGAACGTACACACCCCATGAATGCGGGTGTACGGTCCGTCCGTACCACACGTACCACTACAGCACCAGTACATTTGGCATACAAGGGGTACACACGCCACGAATGTTGGCCTACGGCCTGGTGCAGCATATATTACCACTATATTGGTGTTTGTGTAGGCCCAGGACAGCAGTGTACTGCACCAAGGGGGTGGGCGGGTGGCTGCATAGGATTCCCAGCAGTGGACAGACATGTGAGGGGTGGCTGCAGAGGACTCCCAGCAGTGGACAGACATGTGAGGGGTGGCTGCAGAGGACTCCCAGCAGTGGACAGACATGTGAGGGGTGGCTGCATATCACTCCCAGCAGTGGACAGACATGTGAGCGGTGGGTGCAGTGGACTCCCAGCAGTGGCCTGCAATATGAGGGGTGGGTGCATATCACTCCCAGCAGTGGACAGACATGTGAGGGGTGGGTGCAGCGGACTCCCAGCAGTGGACAGACATGTGAGGGGTGGCTGCATATCACTCCCAGCAGTGGACAGACATGTGAGGGGTGGCTGCACATCACTCCCAGCAGTGGACAGACATGTGAGGGGTAGGTGCATAGGACTCCCAGCAGTGGACAGACATGTGAGGGGTGGCTGCAGAGGACTCCCAGCAGTGGACAGACATGTGAGGGGTGGCTGCACATCACTCCCAGCAGTGGACAGACATGTGAGGGGTGGGTGCAGAGGACTCCCAGCAGTGGCCTGCAATATGAGGGGTGGGTGCATATCACTCCCAGCAGTGGACAGACATGTGAGGGGTGGCTGCAGAGGACTCCCAGCAGTGGACAGACATGTGAGGGGTGGGTGCAGAGGACTCCCAGCAGTGGACAGCCATGTGAGGGGTGGGTGCATATCACTCCCAGCAGTGGACAGACATGTGAGGGGTGGGTGCAGAGGACTCCCAGCAGTGGACAGAGATATGGTGGTGGGTGCATATGACTTACAGCAGTGGCCTGCAATATGAGGGGTGGGTGCATAGGACTCCCAGCAGTGGACAGAGACATGGGGGTGGGTGCAGAGGACTCCCAGCAGTGGACAGAGACATGGGGGTGGGTGCAGAGGACTCCCAGCAGTGGACAGACATGTGAGGGGTGGGTGCAGAGGACTCCCAGCAGTGGCCTACAGTATGAGGGGTGGGTGCATATCACTCCCAGCAGTGGACAGACATGTGAGGGGTGGCTGTAGAGGACTCCCAGCAGTGGACAGAGACATGGGGGTGGGTGCAGAGGACTCCCAGCAGTGGCCTGCAATATGAGGGGTGGGTGCATATCACTCCCAGCAGTGGACAGACTTGTGAGGGGTGGGTGCAGAGGACTCCCAGCAGTGGACAGACATGTGAGGGGTGGGTGCAGAGGACTTCCAGCAGTGGACAGAGACATGGGGGGCGTACATCATTATCAGATGACCACAACTCCATGGGTGTATGTACGCATCCCTAACTGTGGACAATGATGATAGTGCCATAACAACACATCACTGACAGCAGTGTCCCACTCCCAGGAGGATGCATATCACTCCCCCACGGCATGACACACCACATGTGGGTGTGAGGACAATTAACACATGCATACCCACCCCTGGCGGATGCAGTACAATACACACACTGAGATCATGCCACAAGACTGTATAGTCATGTCACTGCCTACTAAACTAAGAGAGCCAAATGGAACACACACTGTCACGCACATACCAGGACTGATAGGAATGTGCAGGTGCTGGGCCAGCCACCAAGATGTTGTCTCACATGGAAGGACTAGGGTGGATTTCACACTGATGCAATGCCCACAATTGTGAGTCAGGTGTCCAAATACCCAGCTGAAAATGTACCAAATGTGTGCTAGGCCAGGAGTACACACATGCATAGTGCTGAAAAGTTAGAATTTCCCCATGAAGGCATTTCTACATACTCAACACACAAGTACAGTGACTAGCAAGGATGGCACAGACGATGCAGCCGGAGACATTGCTGAGCAGCCATGGCCATAGTTGAAGGGATCCGTCACCAACAAAGGAAATGTAGACACAGGTCAGCACAACAATTGTGCAACTCTTTGCAGGGATGATGTCAGGTGCCACAGAGGAAGGAACACTCCTTGGGACAATGTCTCAAAACAAAAATAACACACACTAACAATGAATCTTTGCAGAGACCTTGTGGTGGCACGCAGACACCATGGTCCACCTCATGACCATCAGAGTAGAACATTTCTCAGAACCATAACACATTACCACTACACCAACTCCAGGAGCCTCAGCACCAACATCAATACCTGAAATGCAATAGTGTGCAAAGTAAAAATAAATGCTTTATTCAGCATAAAAATAAAAAAATTTAATGACACTATATACAAAGGCCAATGGCCAGTCCACAACAGGAGTCCTTGGGGGGACACATGGGCACGCGTCTCCCCTAGCTTGCCTGCACATTGGAACCCTCAGGTTCGTCGACCGGGGGGGGCATCATGTGGGGAAGGACCAGGCACCGCAGGGACAGGAGGGGGAAGGGCAGGTGTGGTGGGTGCAGGGGTGGATGTCTCCAACGCAGGGGGTGGGGCAGCGGCAAAGGGGGATGTTAGGACGTCGCTGCACACTGCTGCCAGGGCGTCCAGGGTAAGCCCTGCACCGGAAGAAACCCCAGGGCCAACGGAGGGGGGGGGGTGGCCAAGGGGGGGTGGGCAAGGGATGGGGTGCAGAGCCCGGGGGGAGGAGGTGGACAGGGGGGGACTTGACTACCCTGGCCGGGGACTTCCTTGCCCGCGTGCGGGGTGGTGTCACAGTGTGGGTGATGGCCAGCTCTTCGGGTGTCAGTTTGGCAGGGGAGCCAAGGGGAGTGCTTTTGGAGGGACCGGGTTGTGAGGCCTGTCGACTCCAACTGTGGCTGTGTGCATGTCTTTATGCCCCAGACCCAGTGGGTGTGCCTACATCCCCCTGAGTGTGCGTAACAGGAGGTGTGCGCTTGCCCTTACTTGGTGGTGTGCTGCCTGTGTCTGGTGGGGTGCGTGCTTGGTAATGTCTGGGTGTGCATGGGACAGGTATGGGAGAGGGAAGTGTGGATGGGGCTGGGGTGGGGGGGACGAAGCGCTGCAGGAGACTCACTGCTGCTGTCAGTGAAGAGTCCATGGACCGCAGAAACCTGCGTTGTTCAGACATCGATGCTGACATGCCCTCCATGAACGACACCATCTGTGTTAGCAGTGTGGTGTGGCCATGGAGGACAGTCTGCCCCGATGCCTGCCCAACCTGCAACTGCCGCAGTATGTCCACAGACTCTGCACTGAGGGCAGCAGGGGTGACAGGGGCAGGGGGTGCGGTGCCTGTCCTGAAGGAGTCATGGGGGTGCCCTGCACGGACAGAAGGGACCGGAGCAACTGGGAGGGTGGTGCTGGAAATGGAGGAGGCGGGGACAGATGCTGGGCTGCTGCCAGGTGTTGTAGCAGCCTCCGCCCCCTCGATGAGGTCAGCCTCGGACCCGTCTGCGTCATAGTTGGATTCGCCACCAGACAGGTCCTCTGACTGACTCTCCTCGCCCTCCGTGCCACTGGCTCCCGCAGACTCGCCAGCACTGGTGGCACTGGTGATGGGTCTCTCTTCCAGGTCCGTGCTGGTGTCTCCTTCGGTTTCCAATGATGATGCTGTGGACAAGGTGAAGATACAGAAAAACATCAGTCACCTGTATACATCTGACACATGAGTACAAAAACAATAGGTCACAGTGCATATCAGGCAATGCATCATGAGTAACAGCTAGATTACTCCGCACATATGTAAGCCCTGTACTCCCCAGTTGGTAGACCCACCATGCCACTTGGACACAAGGAACAATAGGACACACCAGCCCAAAACTTTAATGAGAAAACACTGAGGAGATAGCGTCTGGGAACAGGTGAGCACAGCAATACAATGAAGTCATGCCACCTCTTGTTTACCCTGAAAGAAACAGTAGTGATGCACCCAAGGCTAAGTAACACACCTCAATACCAAAGGTGTCCCCACACTCAGAGACCTGTAAGTACTGTGGAACACAAAACTAAAAAAACTTGGTCCCTTGGGAATCACAATACTTGACACTATCGACGTGGTCAGAATATGGGAATGTGCCATTTTGTGAACAGAACACACATGTGCCTTCATAACAGATGGCTCCCAAGGAGGTGCACACAAAACTACATGTACCCAGTCATTGAAGAAGCCATCCTTCTTTAAAGAAGCCACGGTTAGTAAGAAATGTAGGTGCAGCAAGTACATATACATGGGCCCACGGAGGGCTTGATGACTTGACACTCGTAAGTTGGTATCACCAACAACCAACGACCTACCCAATTTCCACAACACTGGGGGAACCTGTAGATGTATAATCAGAAAAACAATCTCATTAGAACCGTGCCTTCTTTCAAATTGTGCCAGTGTTTTCCCTGAAAGTGTAAAGGTGGTTTGGTGTGCACTTCCTTGGGAGACATCTGTCATGCAGGCACATAATAGTTCTTAACAACAAAACATCAAGCTAAAGCATAGAAAACATGAAGACCTGTTGACAAGTGTTGTGAGTGGCAAGGTACAATACCTTATGACTAACAACTTGAATTATGTCAGTTGTCACATGGCCATCCGTTACCTGATGACACAGTTGCCAACACATCTGACCCACTGCCTGTCATGTGGAGTGGCACACATGTCCAAACACAGGACAATGCATGAGCTAATGGGCCTGCTATTGTGTTGTAAATAGGCATACCTGCACTGAGGAGACACCCCCATGGCAAGGCAGAATGTCCACACAGATGTCAGCACACAAAGACCGAACTACGTAGCATCTTGACCACACACTGGTGCAAAACATGAATGAGCAGGAATCATGTATCGAAAAAATTGACACATGCTGCAAAGCACAAACTTTAAACCCTGCACAACATCACTGGGGCACTGCACGTTGAGTCTCTGTCCAGCCAATTATCACACACAGGTCAGACCTGGCAAGGAGACATAAGGTCTGGCCATGTAGGCCTCGCCCGCACAAATCCCCCATACCCGAGACAATGTTATTGAGACAGATCAAGAAGTGACACCTCTTAATCAGGCTTTACTAAAATGTGCAGCAAGACTTCCCAAATGTACTCCACATCACATTGTGAGGCTGCCAGCACATATTTGTGACAAAAAACCATTGACAGATAGTTGTAAATAGACACACAGGCACTGCCCAGTGTGAGTATGCACAAGCCAAATGGGGTCTCCCTGTCCAGTGGACACATGTAGCACACTTTGGATAAATACAAATGAGGCCAGGGAACAATGGCACAGAGACAAACATATGCTGAACACAATGAGAATGGACACAGTGTTGGATGACACACATGAGTACGAGGCAAGGGTGTCTGACTGTAACATGAGCAACCGTCCGGGCACTATGCATATCTCCCACTCATGCACATCATGTCTGAGGCCACAACATTGGTCATGCATGCTGCAAGGGTGTACATTTGAAACTTCACACTCCCATGTTGAGACTCATCATCAGTGTCAACAAATATGTACCCCCAACAGAGTGAACAGGACAGGGCACAGGCAAGGTACCAACACATGTCACAGACCACCCTCCCACATGATGCTGAAAGCAATGTGCACTTGGATCAACTGGCAGGCTAGATGACCATGTGCAATTGTGATTACACACAGACCAGGGGACACATGTCAAGCAGGGGAAGGGACGAATAAGAGCACCGGTTGACTTTGGGGAACAGAATATGCACTGCACATATAAACCCTGGCAGTGTATCCAGGCTACAGAGCACTTCCAAAAGCTGGGGACACACAACACAACAGACAGGTACCTACCCCCTCCTTGCTGCTGTCCCTCCTGTAACTGCCTATCCAGGTCAGGGAACACCACCGCCAGGACACGCATCATGTGGGTGGCCAGGCGTCGGCGCCCACCGTGGGGGCGTGGAGGTGAGAACCCCAGCTGGACCCGGGCGATCCGCCTGGTCCAGCACCGGATGTCCTGCCACCGTTTTCTGACTTGGGCTAGGCGCCGACTGTGACCCCCGCCACTCTCACGGCCCTGACGATCTGCTTCCAAATCTCCCCCTTTTCGTAGGCAGTTACCTGTGAGGATGACAAAGTGAGACAACATCACTACACCTGCTCCATGTCACAGAGACACACATTTGAACATCGATGATATGTTGAACAGGGCATAGGATTCTGCCAAGGAATCCCATCTTACTCATATCAACATTGGCCTCTGGGAAGCCCCAATGCACTACATGGCATTGAAACTACACAGGTGGCCGGAGTGGTGCGACACACTCTCTGATCATGACACACACTGTGCATCACATGCAACACCAGGCTGATGGGCAGCACTTCAAAGCAGTTACATGCCCCAGCCCACTGACGAAACCTCAGCAGAGTACACAGACACACACAGGCACAGATCAATCACCTGCCATTGGCTACAGCGGATACATACCTCACTCTGCACATGTGCCACTTGCCTGTGGGGTGTCACAGGTGTCGGGCTAGCCCAGCAAGTCAGACACAGCACGGCTTACTCCTCACCTCAGATGGGTAGAGCTGTTGCCTCCTCCATGCAGCTGTGGTGCCACACTTCACATAGACACTCACCCACATGACAAGGAACCTTCACACACATCAATGTCCAGGAGGGCGTAAACATCAATTGGACACTCTCACCACAGCTACCCTCAACTCATACACATCTGTGGGTACAGTCACCTGTCACACCGGGGGGACCACTGAATCACCTCAGGACAATAGCCATAAAATGCCACCCAGGATTTGCCAGGCTGAATGTGTCATGCACTATGCAGTGAATGTTACAGTAAGCACAATACAAGTGAGGAGTGCACACAGGAATGACTTCATGCTCTGCATGACAGACATAAGACTTTCCCCCCCTGGGACCCACTCTAAACCTCATTGCATGTCTGTCACACCTGGACACAATGCCAGAAGTGACAGCCACGAAACAGGTGCACAGTCAAAGTTAGTGGGGTCAGCACTCACCTGTTCCCCTGGTCTCCCATACAGGCTGGGGTACTGTGGGAGGAGGACATTCAGCAGGGCCTCATTCTCCTCCATGGTGAATGGCTGGGCCCTCTCCACAGTCCACAGCATGGTGCCAGAGGAAGCACAGACAGCAGCAGTGTGTTCGACAGGAAAGTTGTGCAGGCAAGTGCCCTCTCATGGGTTCTGGCTGACTTATATCTGTCTTGCTGGGGGCTTTCATTTACAGGAGTACAGAGTGATTGGTCAGACTCATTTGCATCCTACGTTTCCTCCAAGCCCTTTAAACATACACCAATGACACTAATTTGCATGGTTCAAATTTTGAGCATCATAGCAAGGCAAACACCACTTTGCAACATTGTAATTTTTGACCCAACTTTTTTTCCAAGCCCACATGATGGCCACATTGCAACTGAAATCTCTGTATCCATGACAACCAGCATGCATTTTGGGCCTAATACTTGTCCCCTATGTAATTTTTGAATCCCAAAAACATGTACGGTGCGTTTCACACGTACCCGTACACGTACGGCACCACTACAATAGTGATACGGACCGTACACACGCTCTGAGAGAGTGTGTACGGTCCGTATCACTATAGTAGTGGTGCCGTAGGAGTACGAGCGTGTGTACAGTCCGTACCACGCGTACTCCTACGGCACCACAACTATAGTGATACGGACCATACACACGCTCTCAGAGTGCATGTACGGTCCGTATCACTGTGGTATTAGTGCCGTAGGAGTACGCGCATGTGTACGGTCCATACCACGCGTACTCCTACGGCACCACTACTATAGTGATACGGACCGTATATACGCTCTCAGAGCGTATGTACGGTCCGTACCACGCGTACTCCTACAGCACCACTACTATAGTGATACGGACTGTACATATGCTCTCAGAAGGCATGTACGCTCCCTATCACTATAGTAGTGGTGCCGTAGGAGTACGCGCATGTGTACGGTCCGTACCACATGTACTCCTACAGCACCACTACTATAGTGATACGTACCGTACACACGCTCTCAGAGCGCATGTATGGTCCATATCACTATAGTAGTGGTGCCGTAGGAGTACGCGTGGTATGGACCGTACACATGCGCGTACTCCTACGGCACCACTACCACAGTGATAGGGTCCGTACATGCGCTCTGAGAGCGTGTGTACGGTCCGTATCACTACAGTAGTGGTGCCGTAGGAGTACGCGTGGTATGGACCGTACACACGTGTGTACTCCTACGGCACCCCTACCACAGTGATACGGACCGTACATGCACTCTGAGAGCGTGTGTACGGTCCGTATCACTATAGTAGTGGTGCCGTAGGAGTACGCGTGGTACGGACCGTACATACGATCCGAGAGCGTATGTACGGTCCGTATCACTGTGGTAGTGGTGCCGTAGGAGTACGCGCGTGTGTATGGTCCGTACCACGCGTCCTCCTACGGCACCACTACTATAGTGATACGGACCGTACACACGCTCTCAGAGCGTGTGTATGGTGTGTTTCACACGCTTACACTGGTGATAGAAGGTGCGCACGAAAGGAATGGAGGTCTCTGACTCGCACAAGGCTGTACATCAAGTCATTGTCATTGCAGACTTTCATGTGCAGGGCCTAGGTGTGTCAGGCAGTGATATTGCACAAGTCTCCTCATGTAGTTGCACAATTGATGTGGGATGACCTGTGTACACATGTCATGTGTGATGGGGCACTATGTGGCACACTTCCCCTTCACACTTTGCACATGTGTGCCTGTAGTACAAACGTGTCAAGCACAGCATCACTGGTATGGCACAGTCACCACCACCACCCGCAACTGTCCCCTGATGCCAGGGACATGGACACTAACAACTGACATTTCACAATCACCAAGCCCCGATGTGACTATGTCATGTGTGTGTCATGTGTTCCCATGAGCTTGCTGTTACTGTTCCATCAACTACATCTGCTGTTGCTGCATCCAACATGTGTCTGTGTGAAGATGGGCATGGCACACATCTACGCACACCATGCCACATGTGGATTCCCACGTAAGCAGGGTCTGTATGCATCAGACATGATATTTTCACCTCAGGACATATCTGCGTCGTCTCAATGTCTGTGTTTTCTGTTTTCACATGTACCCCTTCATGGCAATGTGTGTGATCTGTACATATGAGTTTCCATGTGACCTGTGTGTCTAGCTTGCCGTCAGCTGTCTGTATGAGATGACATCCTTCAAATGCAGCTATGTGGATGTATGTCCTGTGATGTCTCTGGCTGTTCACTCAGACTGGCCCCAAGCTCATTTCAGGGCATGTCATGTAGACTTGCCAATCAACGGGTGTATCTGGCCTTTCGTAGGAGTATCACCAAGCTAGCATACGTGTTCTGAATGTATTGCACACACCAGACTCTGTATTTAGCAGATGTGTAGTAGCAGTTGAGCATGTGCTCTGTTCATTGACATTGATGTTGTTATGCTCTCAATCCTCGTCATTCATCACTAATTTCTGCAGGGCACCACCTGTCCCCCGACCAATGCCAGAATTGGGTGCCATGAGGGAACGTGCCTGCCTCCGACGTTACCGATTCACTCAACAGTTGATTGAGGACTTGACCGCCAAGGTGGCACCACACCTCCAACCGCGACACAGGTATCCCACTGCGCTGACCCCCAAGATGAAGGTGATGGCAGCCCTACATTTTTTTGCCACAGGTATGTTTCAATTCACCATTGCTGATGTTGGTGGCATGTCACAGACCATGTTCAGCCGTGTCCTGCGTGATGTTTTGGCAGCCATTTTGGAGCACCTTGATGAATTCATCCATTTTCCGACTCCTGAGGAGTTGAAAGGTGTCAAGGGTGATTTCTATGCCCTGGGAGGGATGCCCCATGTAATTGGGTCCATTGATGGGACACATGTGGCTTTGGTACCACCACAGGCACAGGAGGTAGCCTATCGCAACCGTAAACATTACCACTCTATCAATGCCCTTGTAGTGTGTCTTGCTAACATGCTGATTTCCCATGTCTGTACACGTTTTCCAGGGTCAGCACACGATGCCTACATCATGAGGCGTAGCAGGGTTCCACAATTGATGCTGCGGCTGCACAACGAACGAGCATGTCTTGTTGGTGGGTATACTCTGTTTGTCCTGTGTGTTGCGGTATCTCTGGCTCTCACGGCATCTCGTGACCCACTTATTTACATGATGTTTCCATGTAGGGGACTCTGGCTATCCCATCATGCCATGGCTGATGACGCCTCTCCGCAACCCAAGGTCAGCTGCAGATCACCGGTACAACAATGCACACGGCAGACCAGGCGAGTGATTGAGAGGACGTTTGGCCTCCTGAAGAGCCGATTCCGGTGCCTTTACAAGACAGGCGGGTCCCTCCCATATGCACCGGCGAAGGTCTGCAAAATCTTCATCGTGTGCTGCATGCTGCACAACATGGCAGTGGAGAAGGCAGTGCCACTCATCCTGGAGCAGGATGAGCAGGAACATCCACCCGTGGAGGATGAAGGCCTTGGTCACGAGGCAAGTGATGAGGAGGAGGAGGATATCCGGAGTCAGCTCATACGCAACTTCTTCTCATAATGGTGAGTCACTGGGTCTGAGTGTGCACTCTTGGAGGCTTGGGTGGCATGTGTTGCAATGTGTGTGTCCAGCTGACTGTATGCTAAGTGACTTAGATTTGTGTTCTGATGTGTGACTCGAGTGATGATGTCATTTCACACATTTTAGCAGGGACAGTTAATTTTTAATTAGCATGGGGACAACATTGTTCCTGTTTAGTAAATGTCCATGTATGCGGAGAAAAAATATTTTTGCTGACTTCTTGTGCTTCTGTCATTCCCAGGTTCTTGCGCATGTTGTCTGCTCGTGTCATCGTTGTCCTCCTGCTATTCCTCATGAGTATTGCAACGTGTGCTGAATCAGCGTTCCATGCACGGACATGGGGAAATGTCATTTTGGGTAAGGATTGCAGCAAGGCATTTTGGGGTTGGTACGTGTTTGGAATGTGTGGGGACTGCCTCTGTGCATGTTGTGTTACCATGCATACATGTTGACTCACCATGGGGCACATAACATGTAGCATGACTCCCATGAATTGACAGTCACCCTTCGTGACAGTCATCTGTAATGGATTTAGGATTCTGATTAAGGCATCAATGTGTGTAAAACTTCCCTCTGAAACATACGGAATGCTACGGGTGGACATAGTGTGGGACATCCCCATGATGGGCTCAATGGGGAATTGCAGCCTCTCCATGTGCAGCAGGACGTGTTTGGCTCATCCCCTTAACTTGTGTGCCATTTCATTTGGATTTACTACAACCATGTTGTGAAGGGGGTGTCCAGCGTAGGTCCCTCATGTTCAGTCAAATGACCTGTGAGTCTGTTCATATTGATGCATTTCCCTCAGTTTGAGCTTGAGTAATAAAGGTGTTCCTCACCCTCTGAAGTGCCTCATCTCTGTCAATGCAGGACTCTTGCCACTTTGCATGCGTCATCTCTGGCATAGTTGTCAAAGATTGTGCATATGAGTGTATGTGTAGTTCGGCAACATGCATGCAGTTCTTCATGGATAATGATCTCTATTGTGCATTAAGTCCATGGTTGTGTATGTATTTGGTCAGGTTGCTCCCACCAACGGGCCGTCAACGCCTGCTGAGGGTGTGTCTCCTGTGCGCAGCTCGGCCTTCTGTTTCCTGATCCTGTGTCAGTTATTTTTGGTGATTGTTCATCCATTTTCTCTGGGTGAGCCATGAGTAACCTGACACTCCTTCCTTTACATACGCCTGTTGCAGTTGTCCTTTCTGACATCCTTGTCTTTGTGTGCTACTTTCGGCCTAGTTTCCAGTACATGTCTCCTGCTGCTGCGGCCCCTGCGGCAAGGGCCCACCAAGTTCCGGGGTTCTGCAAACCACACGCCTCCAAGATGCTCCTCCCTTCCTCCCTTCTTCCCTGCACCCATTCATTAGGCCGTCATCAGCTTGTCTGTGCCACTGTTGCGGCCAGGCGGTGCCAATGGCAGGACCGTCAGCGCATGCAACGTGCACATTGCACGACCCTCATGTCCTTGCATGACCCACATCACACAACAGACTCATGTTGCAGTCACCCTCCAAGCAATGTCCAAGCAAAAATCTACCGCTTGCTCTCAGGCATACCCTAGGCGCACACACAACACCTTCGCATGCTGAGTGTGCAACTCCAACTGCCTACACAGCGCTGCCCCGCCTTCCAGGCCCTGTCACACCAACCAGGTCATGTCCCTCCTACCCCACACCGGCTCCGTCCAACAGCATGCCATTGGACTCTGTTACCTCCTCAACACAACAGGCCCACACATCACCATCATGGCAGTGACCTGGATGAAAGCATCCTCAGCACACAACTTCTTCATTGCCATCTCAGACGGATACAAGAGCACCCGCAGGGACGGCACTAACAATCCCGGAGGATGAATTGATATCTATTCCCAAGTACGCACTCAGGGTCACAAATCCGGTTTGGCACAAACCCCCTGCAAACCATCAGAGTAAAACTCATCTACAGATCTCCAGGCCTACATCCACAAATCCGCAAAGCCATCAACACGTCCATCGTCACGCACGCCCTCACATCCACAGGATACATGTGGCTGTGGACCAGGAACTTCTGGCTGGATGAGAACAACACCAGCATCCATCATTGGTCCATCCACATTAGCATCTACATCTCCGGCGGGCAACACACTGCCACACATCCCGCTACCAATCCCCCAAAGATGCTTGATGTAAGTCAACACAGACATGCTGTGTGGGACACTGGAGCCAACACCACCGCCACACCCTGCAACCTCACTCACTGGATCAGCAACTGATCCAACAATCTAGCCACGTTGACGGACTATCCTGTGACGCACATCAACAATTAAGCCACCTGGGTCAAGGCAGACCTACTGGACTCATACACGTCTAGCAGCACTCTTGTGCACAGCTTGCAACACAAATAACCATCAGTGGCCTTACAACCCTGGAAAACAGCACACACAGCCATCACCATATCATCAGCAAGGACAATTGGAGATCCTTCAGATGGGGAGGAGGACATAAAAAAGCACGACATCAAGGAGCTCATCAGCATCATGAGTGCGCTGACATCAGCTCTCAATCCAAAAGACACCCCACCCTTGCAAGGCTGAGCCCATCCCCTGCAACTTCCTACCACTACAAGCTCATGGACATACACGCAAGCCTCGGCACACAGAGGCAGAACGCACTATTATATGCGGGACCAACCACCCTCAGGTTTTGGACTTCCATCAGCAGCAGATACAACACCGGGCTCATGTGCAACATCCCCTGGGGATCTCCATCAGGCCCCTTCCCACACAACATCTCAACCACATCATTCCCCATCCTTGTAGCCCCCGTCCAGCACGTCATGTATGTATCTTTGGAGTTAGCCACATTCCATGGAAGATAGAGGCATGCAGTGACCCAGGCCCTTCTTAGACAATGGACGGCAGGAACGCTGGCTCTCAAGGAACCTCAACGTGCTTCCCTAGCCAGCAAATGTCATCAGGAAGACAGTAAACGAGCAACTGGCAACCTTCCTCCACGCAAAGAGCTCCAGGCAACCTGCACAAGACCGTCTTCCATGGTAATCACCCCACTACAACCGTCATCATTGCCATCCAACACCGACAACTTTGCCCTGCTCAACAATAGTGAGGCCACCCCCCTTGACCTCTCCACAGCATTATGCATGATGTGGTCACACACTGTCATCTCACACATCTCCAACACTGGTATCCAGGGGATGGACCAGGATGAAATCACCAAGTGGCTCACCAGCAAGGCCATGGGAGTGGGACTCACGCCTTCAGCATGTAGTACAGTTGCGTCATCTGGCACATGGCCCAGGGCTCATCTCTCAGCATGTCAATCTTCAATGTGTCCATGACCACCCTCTCCACCATCACATGCGCACACAACCTCATCATCAACTCGTATGCCATTGACAGCCAGCTGCTCCTCACCCTCACCAAAGACACAGCCATTGCCAGTTCCAACCTTCAAGAAGGCATGAGGTCCGTTGATGAATGGCTGAACATCATCCACCTGAGGCTGGACTTGTACATGACTGAGGTAATCATCTGAGCATTGTCCCCTTACAGCTGGGTCAACTCCTTGTGTCCCACCTGCAAGGGCACTGCACCAGCACCCAGTGGCCATGTACACAAGATGGTGTGCATCATGGACTCGTCGCTCACAATTGCCATGCAACTCACCAGCATCTGTACCTCATGCTGCAACACCCTCCGCATGATGCACATGACCCACTGATAGATCCACTCCAAGGCAAGACAGACCGTCCCCCAGGTCCACGACACCAGCCGTGTCAACTACAGCCCCGCCCTCTACAGAGCAAGTACAGCCAAACTCCCGGAAAACTTGTCCACATCCAGGGTGCATCTGCACACCTCAGCTTCAACATCCCGCGCCCCAGCCACATCACCGTCCACCTGAGATAGCTGCAATGGATCACTGTCTGCTGCAGGATGACCTTCACACGCCTCACCCACACTCAGGAGGCAGTCCACAACCGCAGACCCCAAACCAACCTTGGACGTCTGTCATCCAAGACCCTGTTGGGCCAACTCCGTGCATCCAGCCTTGCCCTGGCCAACATTCTTCACATCCACCGCACTCCAGCATGCAGGACATAGTTCTCCCACCTGCCTACACATACCTGGGACTCCCTCCCCGGGCACCTCCACATGAGCCATGACCTCTACACCTTAATGATGCTCTTCCAAATTGGTCTGTCCGCACAGTATTGGAAGCCCCCCCTCAGCAGCTTGAGGCCATCACGGTTGAGTATTGTGCTCCATGTCTGTATTGGATGATACATTGTGACCCATGTGTGTCCTGTACCGGACTCAGATCCAAGGGTATGGATGGCTGGAGTTCGTTCAACACTCAGGCATAGTTTGACATTTCCCCACACGTATGTTGTGGACTCATGCAAAATGACTACAACATCTAATTAAAGAAAGTTTGTTTTATTCTCGGTGGGGGGCGTATATTGTGGGTGAAAATAGGTGCTATACAGTGTGGCTAGAATCCAAAGTTCACAGGGGGAGATGGGATCCTTGGCATTTGAATTCATCAGAGTCCAGAACACAGTGTTTGTCATCATTGGTCAGACTGTGACCAGCGAGTCCATGTGGCAGAGAATGTCAGTGGATGAGGTGCTGCTGTTGCGCATGAAGGCCAGGTGCCAGGCCAGGTGACCTGGGAGATGTGGATGGTCCGCTGCCTCTCACGGTCTTTTCCGTGGACGACCCACCTTCCTCGTGGGACCCTCAGATGCAGGCCTTGACGATGTTTGGGACGCCCCGTTGGATGAATCCTCCTCCTCCCTCCCTGTGGCTGGTGTTGGTCTTCGCCTGGTGGCACAGGGAGGGTTGCCCATGTTGTCGGCGATCCGACGAAGTGAACGGCTTATGTCCGTTTGCACCGCCAGGAGCTCAGCCAGTCTTGCCTCCATCCGTCCTTGGTGTTGTTGTTGACTGGCGTGTTGCTCAGCCTGCTGGTTCTTAATCTCTGTGAGGGTCACCACTACCTGGCTGATGGCCCTGGTGTCACTCCGGTATGCCTCCATGATGTTGCGTATGTGTGACATACTGGTCCCTTCAGCTGGCTGGTCAGGTTCTCGCCTCCACCTGCCTCCACTTCCACCACCCCTGCCCACACGAGCCTGGCCTGCCGTTGTGGGCACATCAGGCCTACGGGACCCCTGAGGGATGGCAGTTGCGGGGTTGTCTGCCTCCTCCTGGGTGCCCGGCGAACCTTGTCCCTCCAGGTCAGACTGGCTCAGTTGTTCACTGCGGGCAGGGCTCCTGGGTGTCTCCTGGGATGTGGCAGGAATGGGGGTGGTGGTTGGCACAGATGTACCTGAGGCAGGTGCTGCAGGGGCTTGGAAACCAGAGGGTCCAGGTTGGTTGGGGTCATCCGCGGAGTGTTGAGAGGCGTCGCTGCCAGTGGGATCAGGTTCCTCCCGAGCCTGGGACTGTGATTCTTCCCCCCCATTGTTGGGGGAGATCCATGATGTTGCCCTGTGTGTGAGAGAGAGACAATGTTAATGCTGTTTCATGCGACATCCATGTTTCATACATATTCAAGTTGGCACAGTTCCTCCAGGTAGATGTATGTGCCTAGCATTCCCCTCACTGTTCACTTATGGATGGGTATGTTGCGGGGGACAGATTGATATGTTCTCCTGAGTGTTTGCATGTATATTTTTGGCTTGGATGCTTCTTTGGCTATGGATTGATCTTGTTGTGTCACATGTCCATTGTGAGAGTGGGTAAATCCATTGCCTGCCCCGGAGGTGTGTGCTTGTGTAAGGGGTGTGTGTGACAGGGCCTGCTGGTGGGTGTAGTGTGATTTGGCTGTGGGTCTCCCAGGTGATGTATCTGTCCCCTCGTGGTGCATGCTGGCATGACAGTGAGTGTGAGTTCCTGTCCTAGATATCTGAGCTTGTGGTGTTGGTGTTTGAGTTTACAGTGGTCACAGGAGGGCCTTGTGCTGGCTACAGCAGGGCCAAGTGTCAGCTGACTTGTCAGTACTTTGCCAGTTCCTGTGCATTGAGCATGGTGCATGGGTATGTACCTGGGCCATATGGGCTGAGGGCAATGGTGTCTGATTCAGAGATGAAAAATGTGTTTGTGAGCCCCACCCTACCAGCTTCCCGGACATCCAGTCTTGGGTTTGTGCTTCGTGTAGCGGGGCATTCATTGGCGTTCAGTTGATGGCAGTGTTCTGTCACCTTCATGACGCTGATCTGGTTTTCCGGGGGACTGCACCCCGTCTTCCTCTTCCTCTTCTCCTTGCCCTTCCATGACCCCAGGGTTCCTTGCTGGTGGTCTGTGGGGCTTGTGGGGTTCACGTTGGCCTCTGCACTCAGTCTGGGTGCATCCATGTTGCTATGCAGTTTTTTTGTTTTTAGTGTGTTTTTCTTCTTCTGCTTTTATAGTGCATTTTCCCGTATGACGCGTGAGATTTGCAGGCCTGTTGCTGGTTATTGGTGATTTTGGTATCGCGCTTGGCCTCATCGCAACTTATTTAGTGTTCGTGTTTCGCATTTTTGCAGCGTCGCGTTTGATTTTAACGTGGTCATTTGACGCGTTGTCGTGGGACTATCGCTTGGTGCCGAGGGCTTGAGAATACCACGTTAACACGGTGTTATTTTCCCGCGATAGACTGCGATGTGAAGGGCGGCGTTAAGCTACTTTTGCAGTAGTTAACACACGTTCTTGAGAATATCCCCCATTATAGATTAGGAGTTTGGTCTACATGAGAAGTAGAACACACTAGTGGAGATTTTTATATAAGTTTGGCTAATGTCTTTATATGCCTTACAAACTGTAATAAAAGAAAAGCCCACTTGGGCAAGATGAAGCTATAGTTTTTTGCTTGCTATAATTAAGTACAGGACAATGTTCATTTGTGAGTCTTCTTAAAAACTTGCACTAACCTGAACTGCTTTGCCACTTGAGAACAATATTATGACCTAAAGGTTTCAATTTTGTGCTTTGAAACTGGAAAATTGAATATAAATTAAATATACTGTTTGATTCCTCGCTATGATTTCACTAATGGATTTTCAAATTAATTTCCCTTCAATATAGTAGCAACATAAACAATATGGATTTCATATATGTTTATAGAAAAAAACTCACTTGATAAAACATGACCCAATTGAAAAATTATTTTTCTAAATAAATATGTACATTTCAAAGTTCAATATGATGATGGACAAAATTGCCACATAACAAAACTTTTAACTTTGAATTGAGGTCTTTTCTTCCCAGACGCGATGGATTGTATATATGATCCATTTTCCACGTTATTAGAGGAAACATATATATATAAAAAAAAATTTAACTCAGTATCCTGAGCACATTCTCTATCACTTGCCTTCAGAAAGACTCCTGGTGGGCTGAAAATTGTAGACAGCCACCCTGAAAAATGACACTGTTTTATATTACCATCACAGAGGTCGTGGCTCTTCCTTGTTGTGATAAACTTCTTTTGATTTGTTAATGTATATACTATTAGTAGTTGGTTAGAGCTTTTTTTTTAGGGTATTATTGCTGGAACTATATGCAATGCTTGTTTAAAATGTAATGTGCATTTTTGGGTTTTTAATAAAGTTGACCATTGCAGTGATACTATATTTGTAGAAGAATTAGCTTATGATTAATTGTTTGGGGTAGACATCGTAATGTGAATTATTTTTATGTTGCATGTACCAAGTATCCTCCTTTTTGTATTTGCATTTATTATATGTTATAGTTTTTTTTTAGAGAAATGTGCCGGCTCTCATTTTTTAAAACTTTTTGAAAATATTTGTATTCTCTATATTAGTGTCCTGGACCTTTATTTAAATCTGTTTTCAAATTTGGAGAGCATCAATGGATTTAATGTAGAACAATATTTCAGATTTTTTTTGGGGGGAGAGAATTTTCAAATGTTTTGGGATACACATTTTGCAATATCTGTTATGGATGAATAGTCTGCTTAGATTTTCTACAGCATCAAAAGAGGAGTACTATTATCCATTTTATACGTTGTGATAATGTGTTTGTTTTGTAACGTAATGTGTTATTAGTAATTTGTTTAAACTCGGATTTTAAGGGTGTTATGTTTATATCTATATAGTAAATGTGCAAACTGGAATGTGGGATGGTCATCATGACTCTGCCTTTTCGTTTGCAATGTATACATGTGAATGACCAACTGCAAGAGAAGGGCGGTGTTGCCCAGAGCGTAACATTCTCCATAAAAGAGGAGACTGGTTTCTGTTCTGCAGACTGCCTCATTCAGTTGCTAAGGCTTCTGTGCGACGTAGTCTCACTCATTTGAGTTTAATAAAGATGTCTTTTCATATTTCAGCTTCTGTTGCCAAGTTCTTTGTTATATTATCAAGATATGCAGAATTTTATAATACCACATCAGGAAGTACTCGAAGTCATAGGGTGCTACCCCTAGCACCTCTGGGGTCTCAAAAATTGGAGTACTTCAATGTGTCAATTACTTTTGGTGCTTAACCCCTTATCTGCAGGGCCTTTCCCTGCCAGTAATGAGCCCTATTTTGGCTTTTTGGGGTAGTTCGCACTCAGGGCTCCATTGCTTTTTTTCCACATAAGGTATCCAACCCAAAATGACATCCTTGTTTTATAATATCCAGAGTATTGTAAGGGTACACAGGGTTTGTGGATGCTCCTGGAGCAGACCAGGAAAATGGCCAAAATATACTTAACTTTTGAGTTTTGGGTAAAAAAATAGGAACAAAGGGGCTTATTACGATGTTGGTGGGTTTGACATCGACAGTTCGTTGGTGTCGGACCCACAGACATCTGCCCCTGCGGTCTGCCTGCCGCATTATGATGCAGGCTCAAGGAGTCATCGATGTGTTGGAGGGTCAGTAATCCCTAAAATAAGGGCGGTGCCTGCTCAGGCACCGCCGTAGGGATTACAATGTCCCTTCTGCCTGCCCTTTCATGGCGGATTACCAGCCATGAAAATGCAGCTGAAAAGTGACTTTGGGGGCCCCTAGCAGGGCCTCCTCCTCCCTTGGCCCTCCACTTTGGTGCCTGGCTGGCACCTCTTGTGCCGCCCTAACCATCCCTGCACCATGTTTCAGGCACCACATGGTGCCTGCCACACAGTGCAGAGATGTTTTTAAAGTGTTCATTTTCAATTGGGGCATGTGCTGCAGCCTGCAGCACATGCCGCAATAGAAAATATACACATTGCAACCGCTGTGAAGGCGGTCGCATTGTATTCATAGCAGCGGGACTTCTAGTCGGGCGGTCCTGCTTCCGCTGCGGTGTTAGTCGGACGAGAGCCCAAAGTGTTCTGGATAGAAGTGTCTGTTTTTTCCCTACAAAGGACATGAATGATCGGTTTGCTCTGCTAAAATCACCAGCTTGCAGGAACATACAGAGCTGAATCAAAAAACATAATTTTACCAAAGTTTTGCCATTTTTTAAAGAGGTAGCCGAATTTTACAATTTTTTTGTGCTTTCAAACTACTTCAGTATGTTTTGAAAACCAGTGTGAAACTCATTGGTGATCATTGAAAGATATATATGTCTGAAAAGTAGACACATTTATGAATTCAGAATGGGGTCATATGTCTAGATTCCTTAATATTTTCTGAAAGAAACTTAGGGGGTGATTAGGATGGCTACCAAACGTGCGGTGTACCGCACCGTGAATCAGGATGCGACCGCCACCCTGGCGATCGCATTCCGCAGTTTGACATTGCGGTGGGTGCTGCTTACAACAGCACCCGACCCAATGCCAAATTGTCATGTTGTGCATTACCATGCACAACGTGGCAGGCACCCCGCGGTGCCTGTCACTGTGTGCATGGGAATGGAGGGGGGTACCATGGATACCCCCAAGTGCACCCTCCACCCACTAGGGGCCCACAACAGGCCCCCAATGCAAATCGCCACCAGCCTATCCATGAAGGCCTTTAAAACCCAGCATCCTAATATGGATGGCGGTGCCCACCATATTGAGGTCCACGTCTGCCCGACCGGCAATCGGAACGAGCGGCGGATGCACTTTGTGTCCGCCACGATACCCCTGCCATTTTAATATTGCCGGGGGAAATAAGGTTGTGACGCCGGGCCAGTGGTGGCGATCCGCCCACCATCCTAATGACCCCCTAACTGTTGAAAGAAATATTGAAAATGAGTATGAAAAAACTGCCATTTGAAACAATGTTTTTATTTGTAACTTTTTGTCATGATGGCCAGTTTATAATAATAATGTAACATTACGTTTACTAGAATGTTGTCGTTGTGGGGTTATAAAAGGTTTACAGGTTCTCCAAGAACCCGAGGTCCAGAGTCAACAACTGAGCTGCACCATGCAATGTATTTTTGTTGCGTGCTGAGTATTGACCAATTCATATGGTAAAATATATAGAGTGAAAAATAAGTATAAAAGTATCTTCCTTCCTAATCAACGGCTTACATTTGGAAGGCACAAATGCAGCAACATCCAATTGGTAAAAACTAATATTCAACTATTCTTTGCTCCCACTTGTCTTATGCTAAAAATGGCGTCTTACTGGTGTGGGTAGACCTAGTGCCTGCAACAGTATATGGCCCAAAGCATAACATGGATACATTAAATTATTTCACTCAAAACTGACCCGTTTTTTGCAAAATGGTTAGCTGTGGATTTTGGGCCATAGCTCAGCCAGCACCTAGTAAACCGTAGAAAGCCTGTACCTTTTTGAAAACTAGGCACCTAGGAAAATCCGGGATGGGGTGACTAGCATGGCTATCACCAGGTTGTTTTACCAAGAATCCCTTGAAATCCCCAAACTTAAACTAAAAAACACATTTCCTCACATATCTGTGATGGAAAGTTCTGGTATCTGTTGGGAGCCACAAACATCCTTCCACTCAGCATTCCTCTACGTCTTTACCTATGTGGGTAGGCCTAGTGCCTGCGACAGTAAATGGCCAAAAACGCATCATGGATACATCACATTTGTCCACTCAAAAAGGACCCTTTTTTTGCAAAGTGGGTAGCCGTGGATTTTGGGCTCTAGCTCCACCAACTCCTAGAAGACTCCTAGAAATCTAGCAAACCTGTACATTTCTGCCAGCACCAAAACAAAGTTACCCAGGAAGAGCCTCTAGAATTGGTTCCTAGAACAGAAAGGTAAGTGGCCTGCTTCATAGCTGTGTGTCATTCTATAAACCAAATATACTAGAGTGAGGATCAATCATGCAATATATTATATAACTGGTGTGGAGTGGAGCAGAACATAGGTAAATCACCACTACAATTACATTATGTGTTGTGAGGTGGGCATACTAGAAAGCTTATTTGTGGCAGGGAGGCAACCCACTTGCCCAAGCAAAAACAGACCCAACAAAATAGTAATAGTTAAGCTATGTTACTTTGCAGTACCACTGCCACTAGTATAGTCTCGAATTGCAGAGGATTGTTTTATAGACCCATATTGCAGATAGACCAGACATATATGACATTATGCTGGAATTTAAAGTTCTATGCATTAGCCACCATAGCTTACAGTGCAAAGGTCCAAGCTATCTGCATGGCTTACTCACTCCATATGTTCCAACACGCCATCTCAGATCAGCCAGGACCTATCTGGTCAAAGTCCCTAAAGTACAAAAAGCCAGAATGGGGGCGCGATCTTTCAGCTATTTGGCAGCCAAAAATTGGAATGCTCTCCCTCTTTATCTCCGCTCGGAATCTTTGGAGGTTCTCTTCTGAAAAAAACTGAAAGCCTAGCTGGTCCAGGTGTAGGTCCCTCTCTCTGTCCCCCTTCCCTGTAGAGTTTCCGCTCTAGCATGGGGACACACCTTGTGGTGTAGCCTTGCACTTTACAAGTGCTATTATTATTTTGTCTGCTTTCTCGTAGTTCACATATGTCAATTTCAGGAACCTATTCACAAAGGTAGATTTATATGTGCAAATGTATTCATTTGTTAATTTACAGTGGTAACTTCACACTTTATTGCTAATCTCCATTTCTGAGTGACAATGACAATAAGATTATTGTGTGATTACTTAAAATCATTACAAAACACATAACGTGTGAATCTATCGGTGAAAGAGCCTTAGCAAGAAATTCTTTAAAAGTGACATTGATATATAAATACGTATTCATTATCATACAGACTCTTAACACTTTTTTTAGCATGTGTAAAAATAGGAGAGATCCTAGTGTTATAAGAAACTTTAGGGGGAATGAGAACATGTGAAGAGGATTGCATTTGAGTGCTGAGAACAGAGCTTAAGGATGTACATTGGCTATGGGATATGTGTCGAATGCTCTGGAGTTGCAGGTGATGAACGGGCCAGAGCCGGGAGACTTAATCACTGCCGATGGCCATGAAGTGATGTGGAGTTAAAGTGCAGGGTGCAGTACCAGGCATGGAGTTAAAGTGCGGGTGCAGTACCAGGCAAAGTGTGAAGAGGATAGCATTGAAGTGCTGAGAACAGTGCTGAAGGGTACATGGTGGGTATGTGAGGTGTGTGGGATGCTCTGGTGTTACGAGTAAAGAGCGGGGCTGAGAAGGGAGATGATAATATGGCACATGGTCATGCAGAGGCGTGGAGTGAAGTGCCAGGCAATGTGTGGTGCCTTAAAATGCCGATGGTGTGTGGGGATACAATGGGTGACTAATGTATAATATGGTGCTATGGTGCGCCTGACAGTGCCATATAGTTGTCCCGAGCAGCAGGATTAATCAGAGATGATTACAGTAATACAGACCACTCTATCAGAGGCTGCTCATGCTGGATGGTAGATGGCTTGGCCTCTAGGGCAGTAGGTTGATCCTGTTCCTTAACTGATTGTGAGCTAGTGAGAAACATTTCCTGAATTTGACAATTTTGGTCACGGATTCCAAGGTATATAGAATGGGAGCGGCCTCTTTAGCTGAGTGAGTCCAGTGTTGTAAAAATATAGGCCTCAGTAAAGTTTGACTTGGTTGTGACAAGGCAGGGCAACAAAGTAGTAGGTGATTTAAAGATCCTTTACTATAGTTGCACAATCGAAAGTCGGTGACGGTTTCAAGTGATCTCCAGGATGGGTTCAATTCTCTGATTGGAAGCACGACTAATCTTGCTGATAGAATTAGTCTTAGGGTGTGCTTGGTAGAGATGGAGTTTGACTGGGGCATGCAGTTGTGTTGCTGTTAGAGACTTGTGTGGAGCTGTGGTTAGGAGGGATTCCATGTCCAATTCACATGAGTGCTGTAAAAGTTACTTCCTTATTACAGTTTTGATGCTTGTATAGCTGATCACATTTGTGTCCCAATTTCCCACCACATGTTGCAGACCTTCCATTGCTAGTACAAGGTTAATGCACTAAGGATTATTAGCGCTTGTGAAAATGAGTTTTTTTGGCACCTTCATGGAGTTATCAAGGGCGGCCGTTGCCTGGAAGTAATACTTTGCGACGGCTGCCAAGTTTTCAAAGGTTTGCAGCACTAGCCCTAATTCCAGACTGATGAAGGTGTTTCTTGTATGCTTTCGGAGATGGAATAGTTTCTTGGCTGTGCACTGGATCTTTTCTAAGGCAGTTGCCGGCTTGCCTATTTCAAGGCACATAATTTAGCACGGGGACATCAACCTCCATATATGTCCCAATAGTGGCTTTCCCCGTTGGAAACTACTACAAGTGTTAGTGGTCCATAAAATAACATGGGCTGCCACCTAGGCATTCTTGAGGTTGACAGCTCCATTATGATACCTGTGAAATATGTCAAGTTTGGCATCAAACAATGTGCCTTCTCACCCCTGACTCAAATCTCGTGCCTGGGTGATGTGACATGGACCCAGGTGGCTTCCTTACAAGCTGCTCACCTTTTTGCCCCAGCTTATTTGTGCTCTTGCTGGCAAGCCTGTGCTTCCCTTATTTGCTGCCACCGAGACAGGATTCTGTCTTGCTGCCAGGCACGGTGATCACTCTCAGGAGTCAGGAACAAAGGCTTGGATGGGAAGAAGGTCCAACTTTCCTCCTCCCAAGCAGGTTAGTGAAGAGGCACATCACGGTGGTGATCTTCAAAGGCTGCACCACCTCTGATATGCATCAGGGCTGACTCCCAGTGGAGAAAACACCCCTGCCCCTACCCCAGGCACATTTGCACCTGAGCAGATGGGAAATTAGTTATGCAAGGATGTGTACACCCCAGAAGACTAGCCACACCTCCAAGGTGAGCAGCCAGGCCTGTACACAAAAATTTGAACTCTGCCATCTTCGAATTTTAATCAATTGCTGATATTGCTTGCTGCTAATTACTGTTTACCTTTGCACATCTGATCACGGCCATTTCTCCCCGGTCCACCGCAAACTAGCTCGTTTGTGTGGAGAGCGTTTGTTCCTACTTCCGGCTGCAAGGGAGGTTGGCGCTCTAGCAGCCCAACCCCCTCTACATAACCGGATGCTCCAGTCGACGCGCAGCGGACGCGCGCTGGCAAAGTGGCTGGGTTGTTGATTGTGAAGCGGCTCCGGTTGTTTTAATTTTGCGTTTTTGCACAGTCCTCCATGACTTTTGAATTTTAATCAATTGCTGACATTGCTTGCTGTTAATTGCAGTTTACCTTTGCACATCTAATCACGGCCATTTCTCCCTGGTCCACCTCGAGACTAGATTGTTTGTGTGGAGGGAGTTTGGTCCTACTTCCGGCTGCGAGGGAGGTTGGTGCTCTAGCGGCCCAACCCCCTCTACATAACCGAATGCTCCAGCCGACGCGCAGAGGACTAGCGCAGCAGACACGCTGGCGGCATGCCAAAGGCAAGCCCGTCTGCAACCATCCGCGCCATGACGTCGCCAGGAGCCAGGGACCCTGGTCAATTCATCTTCAAGCAGGGCCCTACTCCCCATCTGTCATATTCTGGTAAGGAGCTGCTGGAGATGAGGACAGACTCTATCCCTGCATATTGGTCTGAGACCTGGCCAACCCCAGAGGGCCCCTTCTCATGTCGAGTCTGCCGGTTCCAAGGTATCTCTGTCGAGATGGCCCCGATTTATGTGGAATCTTGCTGTGCCTCCCTTAATATTCATTCCCCTTCTCTCAAACCTGCCCCATCCACCAGTAACAATACAGGCAAACATCCCCCTAATTCTCAGATTGGGTGGAAAAGTCTGTTATGTAATATCAGATCCCTGCCTAAGCACTCTACCGAGGTTTGGGGTCTTCTCTCCTCAGTGCAGCCTGAGCTTGAGTTCCTGACCGAAGCATGGCTTAAGCCTCATTCTGTTCCCTCCATTACCCTAGCACTGCCTGAAGGTTACAGGCTTATTAAAATAAAGGTAGGGGGTGGAATTGCTATAGTATATATATAGACAGCATTAAAGTTGCCGAATTGGTACAGCGATGTAATGCCAATATGGAAGTTCTGGTCTTTCGAATAGATTTTTCTTCCCAACATATTTGGAAGGGGGCCTTTGTTTATCGTCCTCCAGGCCCTTTAGCCGAAATTCCATTACAACTCACTGAATTAATAGCCCCCATGTGATTTGGAGCAGCAATTTCTTATTGCTGGGTGATTTCAACATCCACAGTGAATGCACTTCCAATGCTGACGCACTGACACTTCTGGCAGACATAGTCCTCTTGGGATTATCCAAGCTTAATGAATGCCCCACCCATACAACAGGCCACACACTGGATATTATTTTTTCCAATTCTCCCAGCGTTCTGTGTGAGCCTCCCCAATAACTAACATGGTCAGATCATGCGTCAATTGAATTCTCCATTCATGGCCCAAGGGAGATAAATGGATCTAACCCTGTCACCTACCACTCCCGTAGACAATGGAAGAAAGTTACCCCGGAGTGCTTTCAAGCCTTCTTTTCAGTGCCTTGGAACACTGTACCAGACAACATATAGGATGCTCTTGCCAAATACAACTCTGCTGTCTCCAGAGCCATTGATCAACTTGCACCACTGAAATCACTCTCTAAATCTCTCTAATCTCTCCAAGCACCCTCAGACTGCCTGGTTCTCCCCCCAGCTTCGAGCACAGAAACAACTTTGTAGGAAACATGAAAGACATTGGCGCAATACCCATGATGAGAGGGATAAAGACCGGTTCTTGGTTACTCTGTCCGGCTACCATAGAAATATAAAGGCTGCACGTAAAGCTCACATTGCATCTCAACTAGCCCGGGCTGGCAATGATTCAAAATTTTATATCGTATCCTTCAGTCTTTTATCAACCCCAAGGCCTACGAGAATCTAGGGGTTCCTACGCAAATGCTTTGCAATGACATCGCCAAATATTTCTCACATAAAATAGAGCTCATCTATGAAAAAATTGTCTCATCAGGGAGCCAGTCTGTGGATACTATGACATTCGATCAGGCAGTACAGACAACCTACCAGTTGCTTGAGAGCTTCCCTACGGTGACACTGTCAGATGTAGAAACACTGCTTCGCACTGTAAAATCAGGTTCCCCTCTCGATAGCATCCCGGCCAAAGTTGCCGCCTCTCTGACCTGCCAATTGTCCCCTTCAATTGAGTGTCTTCTTAATCTCTCATTGAGAGAGGGTCACGTTCCGTTAGAATGGAGCACAGGTTATGCCTATCCCTGAGAACACCAAGGCTCCACTGACGGAGTTCTCTAATCTCCGCCCTATCTCGCTCCTTCCCTTTCTCAGCAAGCTATTGGAGAAGCATAGAAATAAACATCGCCAACCATGTCAAACTGACCGGTAGTTTAGACTCTTCCCAGTCCGGCTTTAGGCCCAAATACAGCACAGAATCAGCTCTGCTAGTGGTCACAGATAACATCAGGATGACCCTAGACAGGGGCCAATCTACGATTCTGGTGCTGTTGGACCTATCTGCCGCGATCGACACAGTTTCAGATCAGGTACTGCTCAGGAGATTGAACGAGGTCTGACTTAGAGACTCTGCTTTTCAGTGGATGACGAGTTTTCTATCTTCTCGCTCCCAGACTGTCAATCTTGGCCTGTATCATTCAGCAATGATGGAATTGACCAAGGGAGTGCCCCAGGGCTCCTGCCTGAGCCCAACCTTGTTTAATATCTATGTGGCTCCCTTGGCCAACCTCCTTAGGACGTGTGGGTTCATTCCCATCTCTTACACTGACGATACACAGCTGTTTTTTCCTTTCGACAAATATACTCCATCGGTACAGTCAGCCTTCTCCTCTGGAATGAGAGCTATTTCAAACTGGATGAGGAGCAACTTCCTCCAATGCAATGTTGGGAAGACAGAGATCTTGCTCGTTGGCGAGGCCCCCTTACTATGGACCCCTGAATGGTGGCCGGATGATCTGGATATTCCCCCTGCACCAAAATCCCTGGTTAAGAACCTAAGCATTCACCTGGATCAGGCCCTTACTCTGAAGGAGCATGCTGCTCAGACACCTGGCTCCTGTTTCCACACGCTGGGTTTATTATTAGGGGCGGGCGGAATTTGCGTAGTCGTGCTACGGAAAGCTCCACGAAACGGTAAAAAATCTCCGCGAGCACGCAGAAATTCTGCAAGCACGCGGAATTGCTGGTTCTCCCCGTTCGCGCGGCTTTTTTCCTGTTCGCGAACGCTGTTTGCGTGCTCGGGGGGGAAATATCTCGCGAACACGCATTTTGAAATGTGAACAAGCATAAAACCGCGAAGCCGCGGACCGCGGAATTTTTGGCAATTCCGCGTTCTCTGCAGAACGCAAAATTACCCAAATTCCGCAAATTCCGCGAGCAGAACGGAATTTAAAGCCCAGGCCTATTTATTACGCCGAGTCTTTCCATTGCTCCCGGACTCAACTCGGAAGACTCTGACTCAGGCACTTATATTAAGCTGTCTGGACTACTGCAATGGCCTGTTGGTCTCTGCTAATGAGTCTTCGCTTAGCAGATTGTAGGTAGTCCAGAACACTACGGCATGATTGGATCTCAACACCCCTTCCAGGACTGCCTCCCGCCCTCTTCTCTGCTACCTTCACTGGTCCCAATATGCGAACGGGTTAAGTTTAAAGTCTGCTGCACCATCAATAAGGCTTTATTCAACCTTGGCCCCATCTATCTTTCCGAGAAATGTATACCTTATATGCCCTCCAGGTCCCTTTCCTCGGGATCTAAGTCCCTTCTCGTGGTTCTCCGAATCAGGAAAGCCAGATTGGGTGGGAAGGATCTTTCCCACCTTGGTCCCCTCTACTGGAATGAACTTCCACTGCACCTGAGACAATGCTCCGTCCACCTACATTTCAGAAAGCAGCTTAAGACTGCTCTCTTCTGTCTCTGATTTTGCCGTAGAAACTCCACCTCTTGTCGTCCGCCCAAAGCACAGAGATACCCCTCCGGGGGTCAATTCAGGCGCTATATGAATAAATAAATAAAATAAATAAATTTAGGATTGGCAGAATAGAGGGTTCTGGGTAGAAAAGGTTACCCATACCTCCGGAGTTGGTCACCTCAGGGGCAGATCAGCTCCAGGGACTAACTAACCATTTGCTATTAGCTCCTACACCCCTTACATTACTAAATATAGGATTTAAGGGACCCTCCTAATTTCAGAACCTCAGTTCTGAACAACCTGCATCAAAGAGGACAGAAGAAAAACCCTGCACCAGTGACAACAAGACTTGACCTACACCTGTGACAACACTCTTGGAACTGCCTGATCGAGACTCATCCTAGGCTATCTCTTGGTTCCCTCAGCCAGAGGACTGCTGTGCAAGCCTGAAGCACCCTCAGACTCTCCTGGACTAATGCCACTAATCCCCTGCAGACTGAAGGTCGGACAACATTCCGGATTCAAAGAATCGCTGTCCATCGAGACCTCTTAGGATCATCAAAATCCAGATGGTCGAGTGCATTGTGGGAACTGTAGTCCTGCGTTCAATGGAGTTACAGACAGCTTCCACGTTCCCCTGGGCCAACGGACATCGAATTTACTTTCTGTACTGTTTACTGCTGCCAATGCTTGCTGGTCACTAGTCCGGCAGCCGGTCGCTTTACTCGAAGCAGCATTAAGAGGGAATTGCATCTAACCTTCGACAGACATCAGCAACCACACTGCTGTTGTCTTTTTGCATCTCTCCCGCAGCACCGTCTCTGTGCTAATAGCAGCCCTCCCGCGGCTCCCGTTCAGCAGCAGGGACAGCCAGGACAACGTTGCACCCGAGCTCTACAGGTCAGGTAAAATTAAACTGAATGTCATCTTTACCCTGCGAGAGAGAAACGCAACTCGAACTGCAAGTGATCGATTGTCACTAGTGGTTTTTCACATTGACTTCAATGTTACATTTTCACTGTATTATTTTGCATTGATTTTCTATTAATTCTAAAATCTATAACTCTGATTGTATGTATGCAATTTTGTTCATTTTAGTGTCTAAATTAAGATAAAAATACACTTTACTTTTATAAATTAGTGTAACAGTTCTTGCAAGTTGAGTCAATTACTTATCGTCCATGTTGTTACTCTGAAATGCTTCACACGTTCCTCTAGTAAAGCCTCAATGATCTGTGCCAAACTACCAGGACTGAGCTAAGGATTTATTAGTGGGAATCCAAGGAACATCGTTAGGGTGTTGTGATAGTATAACATGGTGTGGCCTAACCCCCACACCATATAATACTCTATAATACCACATTTATCTACACATACAGTAATCTGTGGCCAAATTCAATGTGAAATACCCTACCAAAAGTTTGACTAGTTAATGCTAGAAAATAAATTCATAGCATATTAAACCTAGTGATTAGAAGACAAGAGGATTAAAATGAAAGCAAATGTTATGTTGACTGCGAGTGAGGAAAGTAATGAAATGATTGTTACCATTTCACATTTTGTCACCCAGTCATACTATGCTAGAACATCTTTGCACTCCCTAGAATGCATATTTATATAGTTACCATTAGCCAAACAAAAAGGTTAGCTATACCTATTTGTTTTCAATTAAACTTCATCAGTGGCTTAAAATAAATTGCATTAACTTCACATAATTCACTTCATTTTTAAATTCACACATTTTCCAATCCAATCCAAACAAGCTTTATGTGAAATATAGTCATAATAGCACATTAAAATGTATATAATATTTACAATAAAAGTGTATGCACAGATTATAAAATAAGCCTGTTTGGCCAATGGGCAATTACACATATCTTATATATCATCAATAATTCATTGCCTCCTGGAGCAGGCTCAACTTTAACGGTTAATCAAACCTAACACGAACATCTCGTTTCATAAAGCACTGTATCTAGAAATTCATATAAGACACTATAAATAGGAATATGTGTTGTTAGGGAGCACTGTATTGTATAGATGAATATAGATGTCTAGGGTCATTGAACCAGAGCGATATTTTAACTCTATTTTACATGCACATTAAAAAATAGGGCTAGATTTCAACCTGATTATCCACATCCACCCGAGATATTTGGCAACTGCTAAAAAAATTGGGACTGAGGTGTTAGTATGCAAGATTCTTTCAGCTACCAGGCTTCTTCTAGTCCCTAAGAGTTTACATATGGGGCTCAACCACACCCTTTGAGGGGTTTCATAAGCTGGGCAGGCAAATAGCATGTGTGCTACTGATTCAGTGCAGGCCAAGCCAAATGGACACTTACTATCACATGCTTTATTCCACCTTGATGTGAAAGACCTTAGGAGCAGTGTGCCTGCTCTCAGCTGAAAGTAAAACTTCCTGTCTAGTGGTTTGGTGATATTGTCCCAATATGGTTCAAGGCTCGGAATGATTTTGGATTCGAAGAATGTTCCTACTAATGAAAATGATTCACTAACTCTTAAGGCATTAAATGCAACTATCTCCCAATACTTTTCTTTTAAAACCTTTTTTGGTGGAAAACGAGCAGTAGTAGGGTCCTCCCAAAGCATTGGCATACCAATTTTGGCTAAGATGTCTTTGATGCCTCGTAGCCAACTGATTTTGTGGAAAGTGTCGGCTTTTATTATATCCATAAAACCCGCTGCATATGGTGCCAGTTCTGGTGTTGTCCACAGTCTGCGCCAATATAACACAATGCGTAGCTTTGCGGTATCAAGAAGGGGTTTTCTCCCAAGGTCATAAAACAGCGGGCACAGCAGCGTACTTTGTGGGAGGTTAGTAATACCCCGTAGGAACTTATTTTCTGACACGCTAAGTTTAGACAAGTTCTCTAGTCCCCATAGTTCTACACCACATAGTGCTGAACTTACCACTTTTGCTTCATATACTTGGAGCCCCGGTCTAATAGGTTTCGTGAAGGACCTGTTGTGCTCAAGGAGTAGGGCCCCCGACAGTTGCCGGTGTTTCAATGTGGCCATATCAATCTGGTGATTCCAATTTAGATCGTCTTGTATATTCACCCCTAAATATGTGAACTCCCTAACTTGCTACAGAGGACGAATATTCATTAAAATGCCACCTTTAAAAACTCTGTGTTGGTTAAAAGTCATAAGTTTCGTTTTCGACACATTCACTTCGAAACCGCGAGCAGAGCAGAATTCCTCAAATACTGTCAAAGGTCGTTGAAGCCCACTCGGACTCTTCGAAATTATCAATGTATCGTCCGCGAACATTAAAATCGGAATTTTAATCCCTGCTAAAGTTGTAGCGTCTGTGTTCACACATGTTATACAATCAACTATCCCATCAATAAACACAGTTAACAAAGTCGGGGCCAGAACGCATCCTTGGCGCACCCCTCGTTCAACGGGGAAAGAGCTAGTCAACTGACCCTGGGAACACCAACGTATTTTTGTGTAGTTACCCTCGTGCAATCTCTTTAAAAGCATCAGGAGTTCAAACATTTTCAATACACAATGTTAATGGTAAAAGCAAAAAACCGTCTATAAAAATAATATGTACATACTTCATAAAACATTTCAGAAAAGAGATTGGAGCACCGTAAGTAAGCATCAACAATATAATCTGAACATGGTTTAAATAAACCCCTTTGAGCATTAGTCATAGAGTCCAAAGACTTTCCTTGGGCTCTATGATGGGTGTCCATGTCATCTTCGTTTCAAAGAGAATGTACAGAAAGTTGTATTGATTGGCCTAGTCAGGCGCTTCTTTATCAATGATCCATTTAAACTAAGATATACTGTCACAAAATACCATCATGTTGGTTGCTTCATAGTTAACGTTGAAGCCGTTATTTTGTTCATAATCTGCAAGCATGTTAAATTTCCTCTGTAATCTGATGGGAACCTGGAAATTTGAAAGCAGACCATTGGCATAACACAAAACATCCACCTCATGAGACATTAGTTGAGATTAAGTATAGTATAGACTGTCGGCCAGGCTGCTCATAAAAATATACAAACAATAAGGAGCTATAGAGGGAAAAAGAACAGCAACCAGGTCGCCCTCCTCTCAATATACAGTATCAATATAACAAGACCTGATCATCAAGGCACATCCATTAAAGAGAATTATATCAGTGGGGGTAAGGGTTCCATATTTTCGTCCTCCATATACACCCCTCATTTGCATTCCGAGGTGGTGACCTCCCACTTTAATGCCTTCAATTTTAAAAGAACACACATTTTTTCTATATTTACAACTGACAGTCACCGGACCACAGTATCCCCGGCCAAAATACAAGGGTACTGCTGTGAAAATCACAAAAACTCTCCTCAATCGTTATAAGAATCGGAAAAAATGGTGAAACGGCAAAATGGCACCTCACGTGCGCACCACCAGTAGAGCTTGCTGATTGGTACTCACCAGCAATGCTCACTTGTTTCATCATTGGTAGCCATCTTGCCGTGAGAAAAAGAAAAGTGTCCAAAAACAAGCAAAAAGGTGCTGAAAAAGAGTGAAGTGAGTGTATCACAGACCCCAAAAGCGACCATGTGAGAATACAATTGAAATAAGTAACACAATAACGAATTCCAACTTTATTGTTCACTTGTGTACTTATTCAAATAAAAACCGGTTGCCGTTTATGCATACCGCTTAATACTGAGCTGACATGTTTCATTGCCACTACAAGTGTATGGCAATTTCATCAGGGCAGTGAGGTCGTCTAGTACCAGTATTGGACACTGAATTTTTCTTTTACAGGGACTGTAAGAAGTAAAAAAACAGAAAAAAGGAAGATATATAACCAATTACTCTCAAGGGTTCTCCTTAACCACAATGTGTCTAGAACACTGTATTCATTACACATGTGTTATATTACCATAAACGAGCCAACATCCTTCATACCAGCTCTCCTCTTATGTCACTCATTAGGCAGGACTCCATCTGTGAGCCTTCTCAATGACTGCATTCCATCGTAGTGTCAATCTACAGAGCAATAAAGTTATTAAAAACACCTACATGCATTTATCCGACTTTTGGCACAAAACCACTCATACTATGGCCGTTTCTATGCTTATATCTTTAAGTTTGTAAAATCACGGAGCGCACCGCTAACAGTTATCGGAGCCTTCCCTAATGGATCTGTTTTTTCACACCCTGTCCATAACTTGAATCTTTGAAATCACGAGGGGTGCCGTTGGAAGTTGCCGGCCCATTCCCTCGTCAATCCTCACACGCATACTTCTTAGTTGCCATATACTCGATTATACCTCTACTAATGCCACTCACATATTAAACATCTTACTTGTAAGGCTACGAAGGGAATCGCACAGAGATACCGATCTCAGACCCATTTTTTTGTCAAGTAATTATGGCCATCTCTCTATCGATGTAATCGTCCTTACCGCCGATACCGTCTGGAAGCGTGTTGTCTCAGCCGTGACTGACAACAAGAACGCGCTTTGCATTTAAACGCGCTGAACGGAACTGACATCACATGACCAGTCATCCGTCTCGGGGGCCATGTTGGAGTGTAGTAACCCTCTCAAAAAGCTCCTTTATTCACGCACATTAAAAAGGAAAAATAATGCGTTTTCACTAGTCATGAGGTACTTTTAAATTCTTATTAATTTAAAAGGAGTTTTTTACATTTAGTCATTTTTAATTCAGGCTATTATTATTCTACAATAGGAGAAGCGTGGGCTACTGCAAAACTATATAAGCACAGTATCATTCCACAGCTTTCTCACTATAGTTACTTTTCATAGTGTGTTTGCCAATCCCCTATTTTTTATTATATATAACTGGCACAATACTTAAATGTATTTAGAAAATACTGTGTAATGGTCAACATATCACGTGACCAAACACCATTTTTTGAAGGTCATTTTTTATTGTGCAAAAGGGAACTGGTTACATACAATTGCAATTATGCCCAACTCTTAGTATAGAATCCTGTTGTCATGTGTATGGCATTATAATGATTTAGAGTTTCCAAAGATCAAAGTACTTCACTCTCGGACACCAAAAACCAGGCTCACCATAACCAGACAGTTGCATAGTGGATTTTAATACATGACTTTATTCCATTCTATAAAGTCATTCAATCTAATTTTATCACTTTTCTCCTGAAAAATCCAATGTGCTTCCTTCGAGGCCAAAACCCTCTCTATACTCTGCGGGTCACCCACTACTTTCTCCAATACAACCCAGGTAAAAGAATGTTTCTGCTCATGACAATGCTTTACTAAAATCTGGACACAACACCAACACACCAACTGCAACTCCAGTAACCTTGTGTACCTCATAACATGCCCCTGTGGCCTCCGTTACGTGGGCATGACGACCCACAAAATCAGGACCAGAGTGGTTGAACACAGAAGCGCCATCAGGTGTGACAAAAACATCAGCAGACTGACAGATCACTACCTCAGTGCACACCACACCCCCAATGACATGTCCTGGACTGTCATTGAACAATTTGACATTCACCAAATAGACAATGACCGAATCCTTCATACCAAAGAACAGAGATGGATCTATCGCCTCTCCACGCAGCAACCGGGCCTGGGCCTGAATGACTCCATACCCTGAAGCTCACTAAAACATGAATTTCTTACTCTTGATTCCCCTCCGTGTTAAATGTCGCCCTGTTGTATTGGCCAGTTATAACACACCTGGCACCCCACAGCGCTCTTTAAGTTCTCTCTTACCCCAGTTAGCGCTCTTTTGTTTTACAACTGTACACTAATCTGTGTACACTGGGTACAGCTCACCCAGCCATCCCAATGCGCAGGCGCCGACATTCGGCACCGCACATGCTCACAGCAGAGCACACTACTCCCCCGCACATGGGCATGCTCGCAGCAGGATACTCTTCTGGGCATGCTCACAACAGGATACACTGCTCTCCCGCCCATGTGCAGTACAGCCATGACTCAGCATGTCCTCGCACAGTCTGTCTTCTCTGTCCTTCCCCGCACAGGTGTTCAGAATGATGCAGCCTGCATTTAAAGCACAAACACGGCCGAGGACAGCCCAACGGAGGCCGCAGAGACGACTGGAGGCTCAACGCAGACACCGACCGAAAGGATTGTGAGTAAACCAAGCGCTGCAGCTACAAGCCGGGTAAGCTCTTTTTCCACAGGTCCCTAAACCCCTAAGGACCCTTTATCTTCCCAGGGTCCATTCCTCTGCCAGACTACTCCATGGGGCATGTTTGGCATCAAGCCAACGTGAGGATAATCTTCCTTTCATGCACTTTCCACCGTTTTTTGTGTGTTGATGCGCTTACGATGCTTAGCCCACCACAAAACTTTGTGTACATATGATAACTCTCACCTTAGCCATACCACCAATATGGCTACACCATTTGCCTCTTATGTATCGTCTACACAGCACAATAGATATCGGCAATCAATCTGTCTTGTGAATATGTAACCATACTGAGACTCTCCCCTGTATGTGTGTCCTGTCATACTTGTTGTATGTCTAGTAATGCTCTAAGAGGGAATCCCCCTCTCACATGTAAAGCAACTTAGCGAGTGCTACACATTTCTCAAAATTACACAATCACTAAATCTAAGTAATTTGCACCTACACACTTTGGTCCTGCGGAAAGCCAGTTTTAATCATAAAGGCCTGGCTGAAACATGTAGACCACACCTGGATGTAGGAAACCCTAATTAACATTCCTATAACATCCAACAGCCTTTTTTAATGCTAGCAGTGATTAAAATATAGTTTACCCTCGGGTACTGGGATCCCTGCATAGCTTTTAAATCGTCACCTTCACGTCACTACACTGCACACTCAGATACATACCTGCTCCGCTGTATCCAGGCGTCGAAGCACACCCGGGACACACTCGGTGTCACTGGGTGGGCCCGATGATGAAGCATGCCACCAACTAGATTAATGGGTGAGGGCTTCATGAACAAACAAAATGATTTGTACCCTGCCTGACAGTCTTAAGTCTATGTAAATTCACAAATAGGCTAGTCCTTTTTGATCTCACATATAAACCCCGGGGATACCGACTAGCTACCTAGTCCTCTCTCTCTCCTTTGATAGTGATATGTATTTACAAATTACATGCACTTCTATGGGCGCAACCTTTGCGCCCAGTCTGGCCTGCATCTATGTAGGCCAGTTTGAAGAGCACATCATTTACCATCAGTCTAACCCCTTCCAGAGGAATTTACGCCTCTGGAAACGGTATATAGACGATGTGCTCTGTATTTGGTCAGGTGGTGAGGAAGCCCTAATGGAATTCCTCAACTGGCTTAAGCATCAAGATGCCAGTTTATGCTTTACATGAACATATAGCTGTAAGGAGGCTGTATATCTAGATTTGGACATCCATGTGGATTATAATACACTGAGTCCTGGAGTTCATCAAAAACCTACTGACAAGAATTCGCTCTTACTTTATCAATCATACCACCCCAGGGCACTAAGAGACAATCTGCCGGTAGGGCAGTTCCTGCGGTACCGTAGGAACTGCTCGACCACAGCGTCATATCTTGAACAAGCAGAGGGGTTGAGTGATAAACTTAAACAGAGGAAGTATCCTTGTAAAATAGTTAATCAAGCTAAGAAAAGAGCTTTAAATACCCCTCACAGTGTATTACTGGAGAAGCTGAAAGAACTAGGGATGAATGTGTCCCTGTGGTGATGACCTTTGACCCATTGACAACCCGTATTCGCCAATCTATACGGAAGCACTGGGGGTTACTTTCTACTACAGACTTTAAAATGCCTCCACCTAGATTTGCATTTAAAAGGTCAACTAACCTAAAGGATAAACTGGTACATACCCTAGAAAGGTCGCAACAACAACAGAAAGAAACAACTATCCCTCCCCGGCACTACCCTTGTGGAACATGCTCTGTGTGTAACATTACTAAGAAAACTCTAAATGTAACCTTGAACTCAGGCAAGGTGTGGCATCTGACGCGATTTCCCAACTGCAATACCATGAATGTGATATATAGATTGACATGTCAATGTGGTCTACACCACATAGGGCTAGCAACCAGGAAGATCAAAATGAGGGTGCAGGAATATCTTAGCACTATTAGAGCTGGGAAGTTAACCACTAAATTAGTAAATCAGTGTCATGAGCAGAAACATTCTTTTACCTAGGTTGTATCGGACAGAGTAGTGGGTGACCTGCAGAGTATAGAGAGGGTTTTGGCCTCGAAGGAAGCACGTTGGATATTTCAGGAGAAAAGTGATCAAATTGGATTGAATGACTTTATAGAATGGAATAAAGTCAAGTATTACAATCCACTATGCAACTGTCTGGTTATGGTGAGCCTGCTTTTTTGGTGTCCGAGAGTGAAGTACTTTGATCTTTGGAAACTCTAAATTATTATAATGCCATACACATGACAACAGGATTCTATACTAAGAGTTGGGCCTAATTGTAATTGTATGTAACCAGTTCCCCTTTGCACAATAAAAAGTGGCCTTCAAAAAATGGTGTTTGGCCACGTGATATGTTGACCATTACAAAGCATTTTCTAAATACATTTAAGTATTGTGCCAGTTATATATAATACAAAATAGGGGATTGGCAAACACACTATGAAAAGTAGTTATAGTGAGAAAGCTGTGGAATGATACTGTGATTATATGGTTTTGCAGTAGCCCACACTTCTCCTATTGTAGAATAAGAATAGCCTGAATTAAAAATGACTAAAGGTAAAAAAAACTCCTTTTAAATTAATAAGAATTTAAATGACCTCATGACTAGTGAAAACGCTTTATTTTTCCTTTTTAAAGTGTGTGAATAAAGGAGCTTTTTGAGAGGGTTACTACACTCCAACATGGCCCCCGAGATGGATGACTGGTCACGTGATGTCAGTTTCATTCAGCACGTTTAAATGTAAAGCGCGTTCTTGTTGTAAGTCACGGTTGAGACAACACGCTTTCAGACGGTATCGGCGGTAAGGACAATTACATCGATAGAGAGATGGCCATTATTACTTGACAAAAAATGGGGGTGAGATCGGTATCTCTTTGCGATTCCCTTCTTAGCCTTACAAGTAAGATGTTTGATATGTGAGTGGCATTCGTAGAGGTATAATTGAGTATATGGCAACTAAGAAGTATGCGTGTGAGGATTGACAAGAGAATGGGCCGGCAACTGCCAGTGGCGCCCCTCGTGATTTCACAGATTCAAGTTACGGACAGTGCGTGAAAAAACAGAGCTGAGAATGTATAGATCCATTAGGGAAGGCGCCGATAACTGTTAGCGGTGCGCTCCGTGATTTTACAAACTTAAAGGTATAAGCATAGAAACGGCCATAGTATGAGTGGTTTAGTGCCAAAAGTCGGATAAATGTGTGTATGTGTTTTTAATAACTTTATCGCTCTGTAGATTGACAGTACGATTGAGTGCAGTCATTGAGAAAACTCACGGATGGAGTCCTGCCTAATGAGCGACCTTTGACCCTGTCACCAGGCAGGTCGCTCCCCCCATCCGCCACGCAGCCCCCTGTGGGTTGAACCTCCGTTGCCGCTTTTGCTGCCTGACTGCTCGCTCCCTTTTTTATTCTGTACCCCCGCACTTGGCTTCTGTGCCACTTTGTTTTTTCATTCTGTGCCCCTGTGTTTTGCTTTCTGTACCCCTGTGCTCTGTTGTCCCTCTCCCGCTGTCTTTTCCCGCTGTTTTTTCCCCGTGTTTTCCTCGGGTTTCCCCCCGCCGCTGAGCCCCTGCGGCCCTGCCCCCTTTACTCCCATTGGCCGCCCCGCTCCCACCTCCCAGCTGCTCCTCCCTCCCTCTGCCCTCATATGGAGGCCGCGAAGCGGGCGCGCAGCGGACGTGCGCAGCGGGCGTGCCGCCGGTGCGCCGAAGGCGCGCCTAAGGCAAGCCCGTCTGCGACCGTCCGCGCCTGGACCGCACCCAGCGCCAGAACCCCTGGACCCCGCACCCCCCGCAATGCCAGACTTCACTACGACGCAAGCACCCTCCACACACTCAACACCAGACGAGACCACCACTGCTACCGGGCCAGCCCGAAACGCACCCAGGGGCCTTTCACCTGCCGGAACTGCAGATTCACCAGCATCCAACCCTCCACATCACCAGCCAGAGAACCCAACCACCTCCGCTGCATCCTCCTCAACACCTGCTCCGCTCGCAAGCACGTCATCGAACTCTGGGACCTCCTAGACTCCACCGCCCGTGACGTCGCCTTCCTACAGAGACCTGGCTGAACGCCACCTGAGCACCAGACATCGCCATAGCCATCCCACAGGGCTACAAGATCTCCCGCAGAGACCACACCAACGGAGTGGGAGGAGGAATTGCCATCATCCACAAAGACTCCATCAAAATCTCAACGAACACCGATGACACCCTCACCACCACCGAGCACATGCACTTCCCGATCCACACCGACCCCAACACCACCCTCAGAGGAACTCTCATCTACAGACCTCCCGGACCCCGCCCACAGTTCAGTGACACCATCGCCGACCTCATCAGCACCCACGCCCTCGCTTCCACGGACTACATCCTCCTCGGGGACCTGAACTTCCACCTCGAAAACAACAACGACACCAACTCCACCGCCCTGATCGACAACCTCGACAACCTCGGACTCAAACAGCTCGTAACGACACCTACTCACGCCGCTGGACACACGCTCGACCCCATCTTCTCCGCAAGCCCCCACGTCTCCTTCAACCACACCACCGAACCACTCTGGACTGACCACAGATGCGTCCACTGCACCTTCAGAAAACCCACCACACACCACCGCACCCAACAGCTACCACACCGCTGCTTGGGCAAGGTCACCGAGGACCAACTGACTACCGCCCTCGCCCTGAGACCACCCACCGACCCACCGACCCAGACACCGCCGCGACCAACCTCACACAGTGGATCAACGACTGCGCCAACACCCTCACCCCTCTCAAGACCTCTACAACCAACCACACCAACAAGAAAGCCGCCTGGTTCACCGAGGACCTCCGGATCTCCAAGCACACCTGTCGGAAGCTGGAGAAGAAATGGCTCCACGACCGAACACCAGACAACCACACAGCCCTCAAGAACGCCACCCACAGACACCACCAACTCATCAGGACCACCAAGAAGACCGCCTTCAAGGACCGCCTAGACAACAACGCACACAACACCAAAGAACTCTTCAGCATCGTGAAAGAACTCTCCAACCCCAGCTCCAACACCAACGACATCCCGCCATCTCAAGACCTGTGCGACTCCCTGGCCACCTTCTTCCACTGCAAGATCACCGACATCCACGACAGCTTCAACTCCGACCCCCCCGCACCCACCACCGAGACTACCACTCGCACCAGTCGCTTGACCGTCTGGTCCAGCGATGAAGACACCATCAAAACCATGAACTCCATCCACTCCGGATCCCCATCGGACCCCTGCCCTCACCACATCTTCAACAAAGCCAGCGCAACCATCGCGCCCCACCTCCGGAAAAAAATCAACTGTTCCTTCGATACAGCAACCTTCCCAGAAAGCTGGAAGCACGCCGAGATCAACGCCCTTCTGAAGAAGCCTAAGGCGGACCCCAAGGACCTCAAGAACGTCCGGCCCATATCCCTGCTCCCTTTCCCGGCAAAAGTGACCGAGAAGATTGTCAACAAACAGCTGACCCGCTACCTCAAAGTTAACAACATCCTGGACCCTTCCCAATCCGGTTTTTGCAGCAACCACAGCACCGAGACCCCCCTCATCACCGCCACTGACGACATCCGGACCCTGATGGACAAGAAACAGCCGCCCTCATCCTCCTGGACCTATCAGCAGCCTTTGACACGGTGTGCCACCGCACCCTATCAGCATGCCTCCATGACGCCGGTATCCAAGAGAAGGCCCTGGCCTGGACCACATCATTCCTCTCCGGCAGAACCCAGAGCATCCGCCTCCCACCCTTCCGCTCCAAAACCACCAAGATCATCTGCGGTGTCCCACAGGGATCCTCCCTCAGCCCGACGCTGTTCAATATCTACATGGCCCCCCTCGCCCACGTCTCACGACAACACAACTTTAACATCATCTCTTATGCCGACGACACCCAGCTGATCATATCCCTCACCGAAGATCCCCACACCGCCAAAGCTGACCTCCACAGAGGAATGAAGGCCGTAGCCGACTGGATGAAGGACAGCAGACTGAAGCTGAACTCAGACAAGACAGAGGTCCTCATTCTCGGACCCACCCCATCAGCCTGGGACGACTCTTGGTGGCCCACGTCACTAGGCACAGCCCCGGAACCCACGGACCACGCACGCAACCTGGGGGTCATCCTCGACTCCACTCTCTCCATGACCAGGCAAGTCAACACCGTCTCCGCGTCCTGCTTCAACACCCTCCGTATGCTCCGCAGGATCTTCAAATGGATCCCCCTCGACACGAGAAAAACCGTTACCCAGGCCCTCATCACCAACAGACTCAACTACGGGAATGCCCTCTACTCAGGAACTAAAAACAAGCTCCTGAGAAGACTCCAACGCATCCAGAACGCCTCAGCCCGACTCATCCTCGACGTCCCCCGCCGCAGCCACATCACACTCCACCTGAGAGGCCTGCACTGGCTCCCCATCAACAAAAGGATCACCTTCAAGCTCCTGATCCACGCACACAAAGCACTGCACAACACCGGACCCACCTACCTCAACAACCGACTCAGCTTCCACACCCCCACCCGAAGCCTCCGCTCAGCCAACCTCGCCCTCGCCACAGTCCCTCGCATCCGAAAAACCACCGCCGGCAGCAGATCCTTCTCCTACCTCGCCACCAAGACCTGGAACACTCTCCCCACCATCCTACGACAGACCCAGGACCTGCTGGCCTTCAGAAGACTCCTCAAGACCTGGCTCTTCGACCAGTAGCACCCCCCCCTCCCCAGCGCCTTGAGACCCTCTTGGTATGCAGCGCGCTTTACAAATGCAGTGATTGATTGATTGATTGATTGATTGACATAAAAGGAGAGCTGGTATGAAGGACGTTGGCTCATTTATGGTAACATAACACATGTGTAATGAATACAGAGTTCTAGACACATTGTGGTTAAGGAGAACCCTTGAGAGTAATTGGTTCTGTAGCTTCCTTTTTTCTGTGTTATTACTTCTGATAGTCCCTGTAAAAGAAAAATTCAGTGTCCAATACTGGTGCTAAACGACCTCACAGCCCTGATGAAATTGCCATAAACTTGTAGTGGCAATGAAACATGTCGGCTCAGTATTAACCCCTTCAGCGCGGCGGGAATTCCCCCGCGGTGCTGAAGGGTTCGAGCGCGGGCGGGGCCATGACGGAACGGTTCCGTCATGAGCACAGCGCAACCGATGCTCATGACGGAACCGTTCCGTCATGGGCATGGAAGGGGTTAAGCAGTATGCATAAACGGCAACCGGTTTTAATTTAAATAAGTACACAAGTGAACAATAAAGTTGGCATTCGTTATTGTGTTACTTATTTCAATTTTATTCTCAGATGGTCGCTTTTGTGGTCTGTGATACACTCACTTCACTCTTTTTTAGCACCTTTTTGCTTGTTTTCGGACACTTTTCTTTTCCTCACAGCAAGATGGCTACCAATGATGAAACAAGTGAGCATTGCTGGTTAGTACCAATCAGCAAGCTCTACTGGTGGTGCGCACGTGAGGTGCCATTTTGCCTTTTCACGGTTTTTTCAGATTCTTTATAAAGATTGAGGTTATTTTTGTGATTTTCACAGCAGTAACCTTGCATGTTGGCCGGGGATACTGTGGTTCGGTGACTGTCAGTCGTAAATATAGAAAAACATTGTGTTCTTTTAAAATTGAAGGCATTAAAGTGGGAGGTCACTACCTCGGAATGCAAATGAGAGGTGTATATGGCGGATGAAAATATGGAACCCTTACCCCCACTTATATAATTCCCTTTAATGGATGTGCCTTGATGATCAGGTCTTGTTATATTGACACTGCTCATAAAAATAGTCCTTATGGTGGGGGCAAAATCACCCCCTTTCTTACTGAATAATGAGGTGCAATTTTGCTGGTTTTAGAATCTGCTATTCAGAGTCCAAGTGTTAGTGTGATGATCAGCCACAGTCCAAATACATCACAGTGATAGACCCAAGTCATCGAGTTTTTCCCAGTAAAGGGCTCCATCCCAATGGTTCAATGGGTCAGATAAATGAATACAGGCAGACTACAGCAGAGCAGAACATTCTTTGATAGAAGGGAATGGCTGCTACCTTGCACCTTGTTGGTAACTCAAGGCGAAGGCCTGTTTGTGGAAATGAAAGATAATCTTGATGTCCATTAATCTCTGTCATTTCTCTTGGACAATCCTAGAGACTATCTTGGCTGCTGGTAATAATATGGAAGTCTGCCGATATATTCAAGTTGCTCTTGTCGAAACTGGGGACAATGAATGAAAAACTGAGTTGAATCATTCAGGAAACAGCTTAAGAATGTAACTTGTGAATCCAAATGGGTCACATGCTTTCTGAGATTTGCTTTGCTAATAAGAGTTGACAATGAGTTTACTTTACTCTAATTTTCATAGGTCATAATGGTTGAGTTAATTTTTGAGTTAGCAATTTTACTGTAAAGCGATGAAATGTGTGATGCCTTATCAGAAACAATTAGATTACGTTTCTCTGTTTTTGGTTGCAGAGTCTGCATTTAGCATGAGCGGCCTTATCATATTTCATACTGATACGATATTTAAATGTTGTTTTTGTTTCTTATCAAATCAAATGGGATGTAGAAGGTAATCTTCTGTTGGATTTTTCTAGGTAGATTGAGGAGAGGTCTGAGGTTTTAATGACCTTTATTGATCAACTGTTAATTTTGGTTTCTGTCTGCAATTCAGATATGAACGCTGTATATGCCGGCATTATGTTGAGTTTATCGTTTTGCCTTTTAGCTAGGTCTGCACTATAAAAATGCCACTTACATACATTCAAGTGTGAAATTAACATCTGAGGTATTGTCCTCAAGCAGGGTTCCAAAGCAACAATGGCGGACCTCCTATGCCGCACCGCGTGCCAGTTCCTAAATGTACAAACGCTGTGCAGACTACCCCTACGCCAGCCGTTGAGTAGTGTCACTGTGCTCCAGATCAGAGAGTCATGTAACAAATTGGGGGTGCATAGCTTCAAGAAGTCCACAGGACCAATGAAGGTAGAAAGATAACTTCTTTATTCACAAAATATTTCTCATAAAAAACATTGGGTTTTTAGACAATCCAGCCAACGTGTTTCATTCCCATATAGGGAACTTCCTCATGGCAAACAAAGTGTCCCATATAAGAGTACACTGTAGAACATATATCGGCGACAGTAGGTAGACCTTGATGCTGTTAAATTGATGACCCTTTCCAAAGACCAATACGCTCCTGTATGGACCTGAATAGAGCAGGAGCAACTTCCCCCAGATATCTAGGAAGAGAAGGTTTAATGTTGGTGAGGTGGCCTCGCCAGACAGGATCAGCGACCAAGTGTAGGCTGTCGTTATTGTCCAAGACACTCAAAGTAGGAAAGTTGTCTTCGGTCGGTATGGCGAAAACAATGTACAGTCAGTTGGAGAGTGCCTCCTGTGAAGCTTCACATGAGGAAGAAGGATGAACTTTTTCTCGTATCAGAGGAATTCCTCTTTTTTAACTATCATATTATATGGTCATGGTGCAATACACCTTGTTCTAAGAAGATTTACCTTTAGATGAAATCCTAAGAGGCACTCTCCAACTGACTGTTACATTGTTTTTGCCATACCGACCGAAGACAACTTTCCTACTTTGAGTGTCTTGGGCAATCACGACAGCCTACACTTGGTCGCTGATCCTGTGTGGCGAGGCCACCTCACCAACATTAGACCTTCTCTTCCTAGATATCTGGGGGAAGTTGCTCCTGCTCTATTCAGGTCCATACAAGAGCGTATTGGTCTTTGGAAAGGGACACCGATTTGAAGAGCATCAAGCTCTACCTACTGTCGCCGATATATGTTTTACAGTGTACTCTTATATGGGACACTTTGTTTGCCCTGAGGAAGTTCCCTATATGGGAATGAAATGCATTGGCTGGATTGTCTAAAACCCAATATTTTTTATTGTCCTCAAGCACATTGATTTGCAATTGTACAGTTGCCCCCAATACAACAGGAAAGCAATTGCTTTTTTTGTGGTACTATTGAGAGAACCTAATAAGGATCAAATTATACAGTGCTGCTACACAGAAAATGAAGGGAGTGCTATTACTAATTCTCAAGTACTTGCCAAAGGGTGGTCCTCTTTTTGAAGTTCACTCAAATGACTACTATTGTTCTCCTCTGGGAATTTTAGTAGCTGGTGTAAATGCTTATTGCTTTCTCTCTCACTTAGGTCAGGCTTGGCACCTCAGAGTTTGGGCCAGATCCAGGGATTCAAGCATGAAATATCCCACCCATAGAACACCTTTGCCATAGACATCTACTAAGACCTTTTAGTGTATTACCATGAGTTTTGCATGCAGAGCATCATGGCTAACATTTAGCGGAAGACAATACACAATAATGGCAAGGAAATATGTGTTGTAAATAGTTATGCTGATTGTAAGAGTGTGAGGTATGACGCAAGCAGTGTTGTACAAATTGCTAATCCACCCATTGATCATTCATGTCCGGTAGCAACTGCAGGACTGCAAGCAGCTTTGCAGTTAGCCAAGGCCGATGTCTCTATGACCCATGATCCTAGACAAGTAAAATATGAACTCTTTTCTGAGTTAGGCATAGCTAAAACAATCCATTTCTTTAAGAGAAAAACAACAAAATTGGAAGCAACAGATGACTAAATTAATGCTTTGGTAGCATCAGCAGCATCTGCCTAGGTGCTTTTGGAGAAAATTAGTTAAAATTTGCCAACGTGATATAGAGGGTTCATTTTTTTCTCAGGGCCACAATAATATATTATGTGTTCAGTGTTGATTAACCAAATGAACCTAATGAGCTACAATTAGTCACTTGATATGGGACAACATACATCCATTTAGTTATCCTGTCTAACAGTTTGTAGTTTATCAGTCAGTATCCATCTAGTTTCAGTCTTGTCCCCTACAGGTTTGGAAATCTGTTCAACATGACTATTGCACTCTGCTTTTCATATCTAGTTCTAATATCCCTGCACATTTTCAAACATTTGGCCACATTTGCCCCCACTGTGGAATCTGATGTTGGTTGCTAAGTGTCAGATACCGCCTCTCTGTACAGTGTACTAACATGAAGTACACTATGTAGAAAGTGTGGGATTTCCCCAGAGGAAGATAGAGGCAACAAATAGATAATGCCAAAGCTCTTATTGTGGTAGTGTGGGCGAGCAGTTGGGCTTATCAGAGGACAGTGTATAGCATTTGTTATACAAACAATGAGACACACACTCAAGAATTAATCCGAGAACAAATTTGTATAAAGATAACAAAGCTCTTTATATTTGTTTTGAGAAGCAAGAGTTCAAATCAGAAATATTCTTTGCACAGTTTCAACACCCGGATAAGTACTTTGTATACTTGTGAGGATCGAAATAAAAGTGGTGCAGTTCAAAGTATGCAGTGGTTTCAGTATCTAAGCACTCGGTAGTCGATACCGTAAAATAGATACCATCACGGTTGGGGGGAGTGCAATGGAAGGGCACAGTTGCAATGGAGTTCAGTCAGCCACCAAGCTGTTTACCATCGCGGTCACTGGCAGCATGTCACTGCAAGACAATGGATTTGGAACGCCACCAACCCAGCGGTCACGGTTGCTGGAGGGTGGCATTGAATCTTGGTAGCGGAGGTTCACCAACTCAGTTACCATTGCGGTCTCTGGAAGGAGGACTCCGCCAAGGAGTTTTGGATGACCATAGTCCCTTGGAAGGTCAGAGGCAATCTTGACCAGAAGGATTATGGTCTTTGGGGGCCCAGGACTCGGGATCCTCAGGCAGTCGGGCTGGACCTGGATCCGAGGTACCGGTGGTCATGGTGGTTCGTTTCAGAGATCACTGACAGCGGTCAGGCCACAGGTGTGATGGAGGGCAGACTTCTCCGGAGGAGTCGGTCATGCCAACATAGCTGCTACTTACCGTTGACGCCACTGGCAAAAGGGAACGGGCTCTCAGGAGCAGGGCTGGTTCCAGCATCAGTCGCCATGCTGAGAGGATCCATAAAGTTGATGGAGGTGTGCAGAGATCGATTCTACCAGACTGGTGAACCAACAGGCCTGGGAAGCTGCAAGGTTTCTTTTCAGTGGAGAGCTGCGTCAACACGGAGTGTACCAGTCCTCGATCACAGTGGTTCCTTTACCGGCAGACACTGGGGACTAGAGCCTCTAGTCCAAAGGGAGGTTCTTGGCAATTTGCAGATGGGCTTTGTGCCTCTGGGTTATTTTGGGACACCTCACTGGTTTCAGGAGAGACAGCAGGTTGCAATTGTTGGGTCCTTGGCAGCGACATGGGTTTGTGCATATTTCTTCTGCGGCCTTGGAACAAGTATGCACATGGAACTCATTTGGAGAAAAGATTTGTAGTGACACAGCATTGCCATCCTTGGTTGAAATTTGTGAAAGCTCTATGGTGATCACCCGACTAGTTCACTTTTCCTGTGTGTCAGTCTACATTGTTTTTGCCTCACACTATTTGTTGCTTATAATTATTATCCTTACCTTCAGGAAGCAAAAAGGGATACTATGCCCCTCTAATTTGACACTAGCTGCAACCTTCCCGAATTATCTAAGCCCACCGGTGACCATCACATCTGTGCCTGCCTTTTATCTTGTTTACCATACCCACAGTGGTCCCTAACTGAGTAGATAGGACCCTTAGTGAGGAAATACAAGGGGTTAGATGGCTGAATTATTGAAGGTATTATTTGAGAATGAAAAAGGTGGGAAAGTTGGAAGAATATATACTGTCCGATTTTAGTGGGTCCTGCTCACTCAGCTTGGGACATTGGAACCAAACGGGTGCTCACCATAAATCTTTAACGAAATTCAGCCAAGAACGGCATTTGCTTGATGATGCATGACCCTATTGGGTAAAATAAGGTATATTAGGGAAAATGCTTATGGCATTTAGCATAATATTTAGTGAAGCAAAAGGAATGAATTTCATGCTAAAATTATATTCACTGTATTAGGGATGCCCACACTGTCCTCGTGGAGGAGGTGTGCCAGTAGGCATGGTGACAGGCCTGAGGGGGGGCGTGTCAGTCATATGGTCTGAGAGTTTATGAGTGATTGTGGATACTAACTGCATAACAGGCTCTTGGCAAGAAGAATCCATGTAGTTGTTGGCAATAAAGTGGAATTTGATTGAAAGGAATCCAAAAAAGAAGAAGTGATTCAGAAAATAAATAGGAATTTAATATGGAACAAAACTTGGAAGCAGCGGGAACTGAACCTTGGAAGTCACTGTTCTCCATCTAACCTTTTGTATTTCCTCAGTCACCAGGTTATTACAGTCCTGATGGGAACCTAGTATTGCATTTAGCATTGAAACACTGTTGACACATATATAAAGACAGACTCTACTTTTGTATAGGTGGCATGTTGCTGAAACCCTGTATTTAATTTAATTGGCTATCTTATGGATGAAATAACTAATATACTGCATATGTTTACATCATTCACCAGTGTGTTTGGTTGTGGTTTTCTTTCACTTGGGGTTTATTTATTCATATTTTTTCTTCTTGCAAAACCTTTTATCACTCACATTGTTTATTAAAAGTCTTAGATTGCATAACTGTTTAAAAAAAATAATTGGTTCTACTGCATCGAAGTACACCGCAAGATACTGGCTTCTCTATTTTTGAAATCATTTTTATATTGATTCAATCAATACAAGGTAATTTCTGTCTTAAAAAAGGCTCAAATTGAATTGTCTATATAGATTAAGTCCACACAGAAAATTCTGTGTCTCTACAAATCGTTTCTCCAAATGAGTTACATGTGAATACTTGTTCTAAGTTTTCTTGATACCCATGTTAACATGGACATTAGGGTTGCTCTTGTGCTCATTGAACTATTTCTTCTGCGTCGGGTCTCAGTTTTTGAACCGCAGTGGTCTTCTTCCATCTTCTTCTTGTGTCTATCGAATCTGATGTCATGTTTTCAATAGCACCTAAATACTGAATTTAAGGGTGTTTTAGGGGAGACTAGGTAATACCCTCTTTATGCTCATCCCACATGTGTGGTGGGCAAACCCTGACTTCTAATTGGCTACGATCCCCGTCCTCAAGATGGCGGATAGTGAAAAGTGGGGAAGTGGGGTTTACCTTGTCTGCCCCACATGAGGGATGGTACAGGGTGTAGGTAGACCCACCTCCTACTTTACCTAATTTTCCCTCCAGTCCTCCCACTGACAGCGGGGCAGGACTGGGGGACTATATTCTGCTTCTAACAGCAGAGGGCTGTGGCCAGGGTTCAAAGGGAGCATGTAATTTGAAACTCCCGCTTCTGTCGAGGCAGGTCTTCCAGGGGGGAAGGTGTGACCACCTCCTCCTAAAGCAAGCATTGTCTCTAGATCTGGGGAGCTCTGGCTCTCTCACCAGGGATCCAGAGACATGTCTGGTGATGGCAGGCTGGCTAAAACTAGACAGAGACTACACCAGTGGTTGGTAAGGTTTCATGGGCCCTCTAATAGGGTCTCCTTTGGGAATTTATTAATACATTCAATAACGGCATCTGCAAGGATTTATTAAGAAAAGGTGTTTGGTACCAAACATCTTAGAAATCAGTGAAGCCATCATGGAACTAGGAAACCCGTGTTGACAAGTATCCAGCCCATGTAATCTTTATGGCTTTCCTGTTCACTTACAATATATCTGGATAGACTGGACACTGTAGGGGAATACCTGCTCATGCTGATATGCCCACATATAGGATGTAGTGCACCCTGCCTTGGGGCAAAAGGCCTGCCATAGGGGTGGTTTAACTGTACCTTATGCAGTGTAAGGGTGGCATTGCGCCCAGGGCTGTGTGCTATGTCGACTCTTCGGTTACCCTGCACCTGGACATGCAGCCTTTGACAGCAGTACCGTCTCATCTGGGTGAGGGGTCCCTAGAAGACCTCCTTCTGTCCTTGTGTCCCATTTAGTGGGGCTTACAGGGGAAACAGAATTTGTTCCAATCGTGGTACCATTTTAGGGAAAGGATATGTGGCAGTGGGAACCTGGTTAGCAGGGACCCAGTACACTTTCATTTCGAAATTACATCAGACACCACACAAAAAGTGTGGGGTTAACCATGTCAAAAGAGGCATTTTCCTACATTAAGCAAGCATATTTGTTTGTTGAATAAGGAGGTGTTATCATTATTATTAGTAGTTATTAACATGCAGATATGTGACAAAGTTAAAAAATATGTCATGTTTTGGATCCATCGACATAACGTCATTTCACTTCATATTGGAATCCTGGAGAGAGATTAATCATGTTCATTTTATGAATTATTAGAATCGAGACATAATTTCTAGTTTCTAAGAAAGAAAGGAATGTAGGTGGATTGATTTGATGAATCAGTGAATTCACTTCAGTGGTGGGTTGCAGAGTGTCTATATATATATATATACAGAGATTACTGCATCAAAATCTGACGAAGTGCTAATTATTTGAGTCATTGACATTTCAGTAGCTCTAGCAAGTGCCTTTTAAAATGATTCACTTGCTTACTTTCACTAATATTATCAATATTCTTTGGGGAAATAAGAACTTCTTGCGTAGAGAAATATGGTTTCAAGATGTCTATTTCTTCTTTGAAAATATAAGACATAAATCGTATTTTCTGCTTTGAGCTACCCTTTGAACTGGATTAGACAACACTAGTCCAACTCACGAAGCCATGTTTTGGCTCTTCACCCATTTTTTCAGTCGAAATGGCTCAATTTATGATTGTGTGCTATACACAAAATGATGCCTCGGAAGCGTTTATGGTTTCACTGTTGTGTAATTGTAAGCTACGACTGGGTATTATTTTGCAGTAGTAAACTCCACTTGAAAAGAGCGGAGGTAGTGGATTAAGGCTTGATTTGCCTTGACAGTTTGTGAATGCCATTAGTTTGATGACATTCGCAAATTCCTCTCTCAGCAGGCAGAAGAAGGGAAAACCCCAGACTTCATGGTGATTTAGGGTTTTTCTATTGGGAGTTCCTTCCCCGTGGGGAAAAAGCAGCAAGAGAAAAAAGGTACATTTGCACAGATTGCTGCATTTTCCTTATGTGGAGTTACAGACTGAGTATATCTAGGTATTGGGAACACACAAAATGTCACCTGACATTTACAATGGCACATCTACCAAACTGCAACTGTCTGAGCTTTTAAGGCATGCAACCGGAAGTGTTGTGGAGTTCCAATAGTCAAAGATTCACACCTGTATGCAGAAGGAGTTCTAGTTCTAAGGTTGTAAATTTTGAGTTAGCTTTGTGATTCAGAACTAATTTGTTTATTACATTTTTTCTTTTTGCTAAGACTCTTTCTGTGTCTAACACAGTTCTCTATTCTAGGTTTCCCTTTTGTCATTTACTTATGCCTAGGCTTTGCTTCAGTGTTGTGACAGACAAAGTAGCATCTGTATTTGGCTCATTACGGATCTAGGTGAATTTCCTATATTCTGTGCTAGAATTTGATGGAACACTGTTATGGATGATATCTTGAGCATTTTGATGTTATCATTAGATGAAAGTCCTGAATGTGGTGTTCTGATATGTTTTCAACATCACAGTCTTCCTTTTCACATTGGTTTTGACAGCAAGGAATTGACAACGTTTACTATTTATATCCTTCATGCTATACGATTGGCCTCAATCCGGCCATTTAATGTATTCATAGTCAAGGGATATGTAGTATTTGATCAGAGCAGTTTTGCTAAGATCCATTTAAGGCGGCTGTAATGCACTTGCTCCCATCAGGTAAGATAACACGTAATGTAAGGCATTCAGGGTAAATTATGTAATAAAGCTGTTACCATACTTTTTGACAAAACCAAACGGAAGATTACATATAGAAATAAATGCACTATTAGCAACAGATCAAAGATGATGTCAGATTGAATGAATCTGCAAAAGTACTCTTTCCAGAGAGCTATTAAACATAGAGGGATCAGAGTTTATCAAAGGTTTGATTTCTCCGCAAGCGGTTTGTAGGAGTTTTTATTCATGTCTATGGGTGCTAGTGTTTCTGTTGACTTCAGAAGTATCAATGATAGCTTCGTCAATAATGTTCGTGGTGGTGGTTTGCTGCAGGATATTCAAATTTGTGATAATAAAGGGAGCAGAGTCCGCTCGATTGTCAGCCATTAATCCCGCTACTGCCAAATGCTCATCATATGTATCCAAAGCAATCTCTCTTTCTGCATTGGCTACAGATCAAAATAGTGTGTGGCAAGTCAATAGGTGTTAATAAATTCTGATGGGTTTGATATGACAGTAATCCACCACCAATCGACAGCTGTTAGCAGGTTATGCCAACTGAGCAGAAGCATAAGGGCAAAAGAAAATCATCACCTACAAGAATGCATCTTATGTGATGCAGTCCAGCAGAGAAGACCAACGCGTAATCAAATGGGTAATCCAAAAAGGCAACCAAGCAATAAAACTAAATTGTAATTTACAATCTATTCAGACAGGCAGAGTCTGGAATTATTTTGACATTTTGTGGCTACTAACTTTCAGTGAGCACACTTTACATTGCAGACCAGATTTTTTAAAATACAGTCACTGGTTTCTCAAAAATATTAAATTAATACTTTCAGTTGTAGGTGTCCCATGTTCCGACACAAGACCTCAGTATTTTCTTGGGTATTACAAAGAAGACACTTCACTATCAGATTCTAAAGGCTGTAGATGTCTAGTTCTGAGACTCAATCTCCTTCTGTCCTTGGAATGGCATTGTGATATACACATCACCACTATGTTCTCTTTTGAAGTTCATAGCAACATTTTCAATAAGCTTCATTGCACACACCCCTGCCCCTCCATCATGTCAAAAATGCATAAATATTCCCCCCAACATAAAATCCTAACAAACCATTTGGGGGCATCTCCAGCTAGCACCAACTAGAATTACTTTACGTTATGAAATGCCTAACAGTAGCCCGCAAAACTACTTTCCCATATTCCACTCCTCTCAAATCCAGACATTTCAGTCTTCACTTTCCATGCAGTTCTCTTGAAAGCTCGAGTGATGCCCCATAATGAGCTATAATATTTAGAATCATTTCTAGGACACTACACATTAAGCCCTAAGATATATTAAATACATTAAGACCATCTATTAAATCAAGAGAGGCAGAGACACTTTCTCAGCTCATTGTTCAAAATGCCCTACTAATGTAAAAGAAACAATTATATGAAAGACAGCAGCAAAAAGTCCCATAATATATGTCATTGTAATTATGTGTAATTACCATAATGAGTTTGCTACCTCCTGCTAGCTTTAAAAGCCAGTTAATTGTTGTTCACATTCAACAGTCATATTTTCGCTGCCAAGGTCTTCTCACACTCTATTGTGTTTTTTAGGGAGCATGATTTTCTCGGTGTGGGCCTTTCAAAACGGCATTGTACTGAACTGACAATATTGATTGAGAACACTTTCAACAACTCAAGCTGCACGGCATGTGAGAGTCAGACATTAACTCTAATTCCTAAAGATGACTTTTTAGAGTCCTTTGCTTTGTGAACTCTTTAAGTGGAACCAGACAGCGCAGGCGACTGAAAGGGCGACTGCAGGATTTGACAGTCTTAGGTTCAAGGTCGCCGGTTCAGATCTAACCCAGTTTGATTTTGATTGAAAGGCATTGCCATCTGTTGACGGGTCAGAAGCTTCTAAAAAATGAAATTCTATCAAGCAGGGGATTTTGTCCAGTTCTAACATAAGCAGGAGTAGATTTAACAATAAAGCTTCTCAGTGGAGATGCAGCTTTGCAAGGGAGCAGATAGGAAATACAGGCCCTATTCAGAAAAAAAAGCTCCTACGTGGTCGTAGTTTCAGATTTTTTAGCACTTCAAAGAGTCTCAAAGATTATGCCCACTGGTCGCAGCTTTCGACCCTAATAATGGTAACGTTTTGTGAATTCTTTTTAGGTGTGGGTTTTGCAGGCACAGCTGTCTAGGGGGCAAGTGAAAAGGAGAGGGCAGGAATACACCATATTTAACTTTATATGGCATATTCCTGTCCTTTCCTTGCACTGCTGCACAGTGTGCTGCCTTGAGCCAACACACAGGCACCCATGGGCCATGGTGTAGGGTGCCTGCACTGTAGGCAGGATTGTTTTTGTGCAGGAATGGGCATCTTGGTCCACAAAAACAATCCTCAGAGGCATTCTCTTCTTTCTATGTGTGCTGCAGAATGCAGCACACTTATAAAGAGAAGACAATGAGGAGAAATAAAGGGATTTCTCCTTGTTGCACTTTCCCTGGGAAGGCATACCATTTTAATGCATTCCCACATCTTGGGAAATCTGTGAATGCACCAAAATCCTTAGCTAGATGTGTGGGAACACCCACGCTCCACCCATGGAACTCCTTCCCAGGGCAGAGTAATGCAAGGCTGTGATTTGCGCTGCCTTGCGTTACTTCAGATTTACCAAGCCGCACAGGGCCACAGACGGTGGCCTTGCAGAGCTTGGTAAATCTCCCTCTAGGTTTTGGCTCATGCTGCATCACCTTGTGAGGTCCAAGGGTGATGCAAAACCTTGATAAATGTGGCACTTTGTTTTTTGCATCCATGCCTGTAAACCATTGGCTTTATTCCATCAGCTTGTTTGAGCTATTAGCTTGAAAATTTGTCTGTCAACCTAGTGGAGTATTTTTTCCTACTTAATGCTATTGTCTGTTTGCTTGTGTCCTTCCACCTCCCCCCAAGTGCTTCCACTGAACTGCATGAGGGACTAACTTACAGCTAAAACCTTCTATGTCTTCTGCTGTAGCTCCCTTCCATGTGCCTCGCTCTAAAGTGATTCTGTTGTCTCTGTCCGCCCATAAAACCAAGGAATATTGGCTTTGGCATTGATTGTTTTCATAGACACTGATGTTTGAACTATGTGCAATTGAATGTAAGACATATTTGTGCTCTGTCAAAGGCAGCACATTTGTGCAATTGAAATTTTTCCATTTTTTTTCTTCATGAGATTCTTTTCCTGTGGAGAATGCCCTTTCCCAAGGATCCCTCACATTTTAGAGGTTCATTTCCCAAAGAGGAAAGAGAAATACTCCTGCTCTTGTCAGGTCAAAATCTCATAGCATTTCCAGAGTGGGAAAGAGAATGAGGGGCATGCATGAATGGTCCGAAAGTCATTTGTTTGTGGACTTTATAAAACATTTGAGCCTCAACACACCTTGAAAAGCCCACTCCCCACCCTTTGGGCTGAATTTACTCTTGTACAATTATCAAATCTGAGGACAAGTGGACGTAGGTATACATCACTCAAGGCAGTCACATGCATATGTTGAAATGTTATTACTATGTAGAACAATGCAGAAGTAACATCCCCTTGCAACTTTTAATAAAGTGTATATCCATGATTTGTGAGTCCCTATTTGTGGTCACAAACCATTAGCCAGATACTGACGCCTGAGTTGGGATGGTTGGAGTCAGAAAGTAAAAGCCATCCCCATGGGAGCTTAATAGAGTCTTTTGTGAAAATCCTTGCACATAATTTGATGCGGACCTTCTTTGCTACTGTTTTGTTTGCCCTGCTCAATGTTTGGCACTTCATGTTACACTTTTAGTCAAAATGCCTGAAATTACGACATTAGACCATGTTATTCTCAGTGACTTTCTGATTCTTTTCAAAATGAGAAGTAAATTACCCTACTTTTAGAATTTATGAATGCAGAAATTTAGCAGTGGAAATGCTAATTTAAACCCTTAAACGGATAATTCTTCATAATCTTTTTTTACAAAAGATATCCAGCCCAGATTTTCTTTTCTAAGCATGACTAAAACAAAAGGTTTGCGGTGTTCAGATTGGTTTAATCCCAGCTTTTAGAAACTGGAAGATTGAAAACAAATAATTTTTTTCAGCAGACTTTTTTGCAATCTCAAAATGCTATTCAATACTTCATATTTTTACTGTTCCAAACTACAGATAGTGAAAGAGAGAGGTGTGAACCCAGAAAGCTATCCATTTAAGAAAACTAGGTACAATTCTGGGTTCTGCAAGGGGTCCTTTGTGTAGATCACAAATGTTTTTCCAAAAATACTAATCATTGAAATAAATAAATAGTGAAGGTAAGTAGAAAAAAGTAGAATGAGGGGAAAGGTTTTAATTTGTTGGCATTTGCACAAAAGGCTAATCTGCAACATCAATCTACCATTAATCAATTAAAAATGAATATAAAGGAAAGCTATTGTTGCAGTGCAAGTGTGGTAAACATTTTTATTATACACTTACTCTCTTTACTACTTTAACTGTACTGTGCCCTATATGATTAGACAATCTGAAGCATTTGCATTTAACACAGAGATCCTCTGATGAATCTTTCTCCGCCGATGGGAGGGTTGGATATTATGGTGGCCAAAACACTATGTTAGCTATTCAATGAGGACCATTAATTGACAGCCAACTCACACATTTGAGATCAGATCTAGGTACACCACTCTTAAAACCATGCTGTTGAAATAAGAAATAGCAGCGGAGATACCAAACCTCCTGAAGAAGTTAAATTGAGCAAGAATTATGTATACCAAAATCTCTGCAATACCAACACAGAACAAAAGAAGTAATACTTAATGTTCTGACAGAGCTCGTAATTGTTCCTACAACACATTTAAAAGATTTGTAAAATAGCACAGTTTAAATGGAGGAACCAACAAGACTCAGGAACAGACTCAGACAGGTATTACATTATTTAGATTATTGTATAAAAGATGCAGTCTTTTTAGAATTTGAGTTAAGAATATCACAGCTTGGATTAAAGCACAAAACATTTAGGCAGGGCTTTATTGGATGGTTATTATCCAAATCAGTTGACAGAGTTATAGAGTCCCACTACCATTAAGGCAGACGGATAGATCATTGTCTAACAGCTCAAAACCCACACGTAAGGACAAAGGATTCAGATTTGAAGTCCAATAAGGGCAAGTCTATTAGCATAAATCATGGAAATAAAGGCAACAAAAAATGAAAATGGTTCGGCAAAGAAAGGTTTCAGTCCATCAGCTACCAACTGTAGCATCAGCAAAGCAGTCCAAATTTGGGCAAAAGTTCTTAGTAATCATTAAAATTGATCAGCATAGAATCCTCTCGCAAGGAGAAAAGGAAAAGTATGGCGATGCTCCTCCTTCCGGGTTTCTTCCTTTAGAAAGTCTCTCGCAAATTCCAGTGGGGTAGTATTATAACACCATCAGAAGACTATGGTATGCGCAAATTCACATAATGTCACCTAGGACACTTGCAACAGAGAGATGCTCTGCCATGCTTGTTATGAGAAACAAAAGATTTTAGAGACCACAAAGGCCTAGCATCAGTAAAAAAGAAATACAAAGTGTCCATCTATAGCAACGGCTGAAATCATTTTCCCACAGAAATATTTCACTGTGAACATTGAGAAACATTTAGGAGTGTTGAGGTTTATACATGTACAGAACAAATTAACTGGTTGAGTGCTCATGACGAGCTCAGCTCATCATGAGTCACAGTGGAGCTGTGCTCATGACGAGCTGAGCTCGTCATAACAGCCGCGGCCCACCCACATGCGATTAATTCCCCGCCTGTGCGGGAGAATTAATCAGTGGGCGGGGTCATGACGAGCTCAGCTCGTCATGAGCACAGCTCCACTGTGAGTCATGATGAGCTGAGCTCATCATGAGGACAGCATTGCCAAGGCCCCCTCACCCCCCGCACCACGGGGCAATTACCCAAGCAGGGAAGGGGTTAAGCAACATTTCACTACTTGGAAATGGTCCAATTTATTAGGTCAGGGGAAAGGTCAGCATTAGAGAAAAAGCATTTTTGAAAAAGTATGTAAATTAGCATCACACGTTTTAAATGACATAGGGCCATATGTACGAAGCCAAATTGCGATCGCAAATGCTGAAATTCGCAGAATTTCAGCGTTTGCGATCGCATTTTGGACAGTGTGCTATGTAGCACACAAAAACCCACACGCAAAATAAGGAATTGCAAAATTTGCGATTCCTTATTTTGCGAATGCATTTAAGGAATCGCAAATTGCGATTCCTTAAATGCGATGTAGGATGCACCCAAGTTGTGCGATTTTGGCAACTTCAGGTTGGTGGTAATTTGCGATTTCTTTGAAAAATTCACTTTTTTGCATTTTTCAAAGTGCCATGTGGCAAACATACATGTCCTTAGCGCATGTATGTGCACCACATGTGCACACATGTTTCTTTCAGGGGTGCAAAAGGGTATCCTATTGACACCCTTGCAACCTTGAAATTGCATTCTCAATTTGCGATTCTCTAATTGAGAATCGCAAATTGAGAATGTCTTTCTATTCATTCCTATGGGGCCTTCTAGCCCATAGGAATGAATGGCAAGGTATTCCTTATTTGCGAATCTCAATTTGCGATTCGCAAATAAGGAATAGGTGGGATTCGCAAAATATTTTGCTAATCCTACCTACATTGCATTTTGCGATTCTCTAATTGCGATTCCCTAAAAATCGCAATTTGAGAATCGCAAATCACGTTATACCTACATATGGCCCATAATCTCTAAATCAATATCAAATATAGTGTAAAAAAATCAATTCAAATAGGGAATAAGTAAAACTTTCACCAGAGATTATTGCATGGAAAAAGCTAACATTAGAAATATCCTACTACAACCATTTTTCTCAACTTTCATATAAGTGTATAATTTTCTAAGTTCATACTACAAAATTAATTTTTCCCTTTTCCATACACTATAGCATCTCAAATATTATTATGCAAAATTGCAAGACCGTACCTAGTTTCCACACATTTTTGCACCAACTTGTCTAACTGACGAGTTGTAAGAAAAAAGCATTAGATGCACTAGGCCACTTTATTAATAGCAACATTTCATCTGTGAACGTTGACAAACAACATATCAGAAGAAACTCTCATTAGTGCAACTTGTTTATATGTATTAGTATTGCTTTGTCTTTATGTTTGTTTATCTTGCCTTTTGAAGCATGCTTTTACGATGCTTCTTGTCTCAGTTTCATGTGTCACTGTGTCTAACATGCGCAAAGTTTCAGGTTTTTATGTATTTAAGTAAATGTGCCATGTATTACAATTTTTGAAAACCTACTTTATCACTATGCATTTTTGAAAATTATACATGAATCTTAGTTTACGGATATAAACTGTTCCTACCAAATAACAGATAATGGCAAGTTATTCTAAGAGTGTTTTTTTAATGAATGTCTTGAGCACTCTGACTTACAATTGGAAGGAAATGCACAGAAATAGTGTTCCCACTCTTCTTACTATCAAATGGGTAACCCTCATGTGTAGGTGTATTGCATGGGATAGTAAATGCCCAAAAAGAAAAGCATTTGAAGAGAGGAAGTGGTGTTTGGAAAAGATACACTTTTATCATTGTGCTTACCTGCCATATTTCGGACCAGAGTCTGCCTGTACCCAAAGGAACCTTCCAAAACCAGACATTTCTGAAAATTATACTCCTGGGTCAGTCAAGGGTGGTGTGGCTTACATGGATCACACTAGTATTGCTTACCCAGAATTCCCTGAAATTGTGAAACAACATAATTTCCTCACCTTTCTGTAAGAAAATCTCTGTGGAACAACAAAACTCCTACCACTTGGCATTCCTACATTTCTCCAATAAAAACGGGAACTCACTTGCCTTGGTAGGCCTGTTGATCCCCATAGCAAAGACCTAAAAACTCACTGTTGAAAAATCTAACTTTGGGTAGATTCACAGAATTTCTTTTCATTTTTATGAGGAACGTTTCAGACTATGTAGTGAATGACAAAAATCCTACTACCTAGCATTAAAACATTTCTCCTGATAAAATGGTGCCCCGTTTGTGCCAGTGAGCCTATCACCCACAAAAAAAGTTCAGAAACATCAAGAATTTTCAACTTACATCAACTCTTTGGCTTTGGGTAGCTGCAATATTTTAGCCCAGGATCAGCTGCCCCCCATGAAAATCTACATACCCTAGACTTTTCTGAATACAAGACACTCATGATATTCCCAGAAGGTGTAGTTTGCATGGATCCCACTATATTTTCTTACCCCAAGTGCTCTGCAAAGGCTTAACTGTGCCTGGAAACACCAAATTTCATGTCACTTTCTACAGGAGATCTCTGTAGTATCAGTGCCTGGGGTCAGCCAGCATGCTCAAAAACATACCAACTACATGCTTTCCGGAGATCAGAAACTAAAAACAAGGCTGGCAGAGAAAGAGAAAACTCTCATTCTGCCTTCCCAGAGAAGCAGAGGTACTGGTGCCTGAGGGGGGGGGGGCGGGGGTGGGAGGTTGGAGCATGGCCCAGTGTCCGGACAGGCTTATCCCACCTCTTGCCTTTCTTTATCACCATTCCCTGATGTTTGGTGGGCTTTCTTCCCCCTGGGAATGAAACATGTGCGTGCACTCCTAGAGGGAGGGGGCAGGAAGCCTGGCTAGTGCCCAGGGTTTGGGGGCAGCCCAATGCCAGACAGGCCATCCTGACTTTATTCCTTTAAATCCCTGGGGGCATATTATCAAGACAATTATCACCGCTTTAGTGGCTGTTTTCATCCGAAAATCAGCGATAATTCTATCGCAGTATTAACAAGGACACGCTAACAGGCTTTAGCGTGTGTTTCCTTGTGTTCCTTGCATCTCTTCGCTAATGAGATACAAAGTAGGCGTGCCTCACATTCACTACATGGGAAAACATCGCTAACGCAGCTTTGCGCTATTTACAACTATGCCCCATACCCGCGTAGCGACAATAAAAAACATGCTAAGACCCCATTAACGCTGGATTCTAACATCAGAAACATTTCTGACTTAGCTATATTACCCTATGGGAGGTGGATTGTCAGGCTAAGTCCACCATGGCTTATTATCAAGGAATTCCCTATCGCTAAAATATTATCGCTGGATTACCAGCGATATTCCAGCATTTCGCCTCTTTCGCTGGAATTTTTATCGCCTTGGAGATAGCCATTGATAATAACGCGCTATCTCAGCGATAAAATCCAGCGATAGCCGGCGATGACTAAAATCGCGGTAAGCGCGCTTAGCGATATTTATCGCTGTCAGTTGATAATATGCCCCATTGTATCTAGTGGACTTTCATCCTAAAAGAGGACATGCAGGTTGAGTTTAAAATGCCCAATCTGCCACCCCAAGGAGTGCAGATAGACTGCATCAGCCGTAGGGAATTAGGGGACAACGCAATGCAAAGAGAGGCCAGCCTGACCACATTCCAGTTTTTTCCTTTTATTACCTGGTTATCTGGTCTAATGTCTGCCTTACTGGAGGCCTGATTGGAGGTAAAACCCTCATTCTGCCACCAAGAGACCCAATGGTCTTGAGAAAGCTTGGTACCAGATCGGCAGACCCCTCAGTAATTTCTGTTTAGGTCTCTAATTGCAATAAATTCCTCTGGACCACATCTCACCAGTCGATCTTCATCTTTGACAGTCCCAGTGTAACTAATTAGGATTTCTTCTTGTCCTATCTACATTTTTGCGGTTCCAAAATCAAGTTTCTTAACCATTTTTTATATGCTTTTTAGATCCTTGCTAGCCAACACCCAACACACTTAAGTCATTCTTCCCTTTTTGTTTGGCGATAGGTTGGCGTTGCACTAGTCTCACTCATTCATTTTTGCGTTTTTGTGTATATTTCGCTATATGATGGCCCTCAGTGAGCATGCATCTTTCAAACATGGGACTTCAATTTTTTAATATCAGCATATCTTTTGCTGTCATCTTCTTGCAGTTATTCCTTTTCCTGAGGAATGCTCTGCTTTCTAATTGCCTTTGTCCTGATGATGACGCTCATTAGCTATGGGTTGAAATGGTGTCAAAACCTGCTAGGCAAATGGATTTTACTAAGATGCAGGGCATACAGCTGCATTAGATCACATCGAAAGGACATTATGCAGCTGTGATCATCTATGAACCAAATACACACCTTTAATTTGTAAACTTTTTTCATGTGTCTTTGCATTGTGTGTTCACCTGAGCACTGATTTTAAAAGTTATTTCTGCATTTATAATATATTATGTTTCTATAGAACTTGTGTTATTCCTATAAAAAAATACCTTGATCTTCCATCAGAACCATTTCTGTAATAAATATTTGGTGCCCCTGGTCCCAGGTGGTTTAAAGGTGCAGCCCTTGTTTACTGACAAAGGTGATATAAAGCACTATTGCTCACAAAACATATAGGAATAACAGGAACCCAACTATACCAACAGATCATCTCACCTCAAAGATAATAGTACCCATCACTAGACCTAAAAATTACTTCTTAGACTCTTTCGTCATCAGCTAACTAAAGCTTTTTGCTCCTCCCTGTAACATCACTGGATCAATATCAACAACTATCTCTACTGCAAGAAACTGTTCTGATCAAATAAAAGCTGGAACATTTCTCAAAGATATCAAAGCAGACCTAAAACTAAATGTGAGATACCACGCCATATCTAGAATTACATATAAAGCGAAACTTGCAAATATATGCTTAGAAAGCACAGCCGTAGTATTTGAATGCATTATAATTGTCTAAAACACCAATGTGGCTTAAGGGAAGCCAGCAACCGTGGGAGAAGTCTTTATTTGGCTATAATAATAACCATAAATGCACACAAAATGAAATGCAAAACATAAAAGAACATACACCCCAAGCAGACTACATTTTACAAACATGATAAAACAGCAGCTAAGATCCTAAAAATGTCAACCTATGGATACCATAGGTTAAAACATTCCTTAGTAGCAACAGAATTAATTAAGCATGGAGTCCCTCATCCTCATTACAACTTGTAAAAAAAAAAACTTTCAAAATAATGAGTTCATTAGATAGTAGATGAATAAACATAAGAGCTTGATGAATTTACATAGGATTCACAGACTTCAGAAAGGGCGTAGTAAACATTCTCCTGGGTGACTTAAAATAACTACAAAACATTATAAAATGAAGGCTATCCTGCGGAGACGAGCTGATGCAGCCATGGGACTCAATGAGCCGGACTAGCTCCAAGCCCTTGGAGAGGCCAGAAGGAGATGCAGCATATTAAATCTAATCTGGTCAATAAAAATCTGTTGATGCCACTCTTCACAATAAATAAATAAGGTTCCATGGTCTGAATTGTTTTTAGCAGCATGTGCCCCCATACCATGTGTTTCATCAGTTCTAACTGCTCTCTATGTAAAGACTTACGCTCTAAGAAATTGTCCCTCACCCACTTGAATTATGATGCACTCGAGTACTGGGGTCTACAAAATAAGTCCTACCTACCTAAGCTTATAAAAACATCCTTAATACATGTGATCCACAGGATTTTAACAGCATGATCCAGAGATAGACAGTCCTTAAGAATCAGCATATTCAACTGGGATTCCTCCCTCCTCCAAGCCGTAGTCCATCATAACATTGGCCTAACAGCAATCAAGTCTCCTATATACTGTACTCCTAGCTCTTCATGCATGCAAAATGCTGGAGTGCTTTGGGGTACCTGCAACACCTGTCTTTGAAATGCATTTTCAACGGTGTGTATGCTATCCGCTTTCATGTATCTCCATACATTTATCCCATAAAAGATCTTGGAGATGCACTTGGCATGGTAAACCTTAGTTATAATTCTGGGCGGGCGGGTTCCCGATGTATGTGGAAAAAATGCGGACAGCTGTGCTGGCCTTGACAAGGTCCACTTTCTTGTTTTCGATCAAGGGTTTCCAATTTTTGTTGGAGTCAAACAAACTCCAAGATAAGAAAAAACATGGACTTTAGCCATGGTATGGTGGCCCACCTTAAATGTGTTGGATCTGGTGCTCCTTGGGCCCAATACCATCACTTTAGATTTGGAGGAATTTAGCAAAGTCCATATTGACCATAAAATCTACAAACTTGTCCTGTAGCAATTGTAAACCCTCAATGGTCCGCGCCATGAGGACCACAGCATCAGCTTACATTATTACCAGGAGCAGCCTTAAACTGGCCTTTGGGCAGTCAGCCCCCAAAGAGAGAAGGGCTTGCTCCAGACCATTGACATATAACAAAACAATAAGAAGGCAAGGATACAACCCTGGTGAACCCCCTTGCTAGTGATTAAAGGCTAAGTGCACACTGAACACTGGGACTTTTGTACCAATGCTGTTGTGTGGGCATCTATGTCTCCAACAAAAAGCATGATGTTAGGGTCCATCCCCATTGAGACAAACAAACTCCGCAGCTCCCATGAACCTTCACTACTGCATTGATCAGGGATATTGGGCGACAACATTGAGGACTGTCATTACCCCCCTCCTTGAAGACAGGGACAATTACAGCCATAGACCACGAGGGTGGGGGCCGTTCCTGTCAGCAGCATTTAGAACCTTTGTCATGGCTGGACCCCACAACTCTAGTCATCTAAGAACAAGTCAGGAGGAATCCCATCAGGCCCTGAGGCCTTATTTCGTGATAGCACCCGAATACCCTAATAGTTTCCTCTAATGTAAAAACAAGGTTGGTTCTTACCCCTGAGAGCACACACGGTACCACATTATTTCTACTCGGCACACGGTTGTAGAGCCCTTCAAAATGCACCACCCACTGACACTCAGTAATATGATGACATAAAGCAGGACCATTATGACTGGCAAGACAAGGTTGATTTATGACACGCCAGAACAAAGAGCTGTGCTTAATTTTACAAGCTTGGGCTAGATCATCACTGGCTCTCTCTCTGAGCCTGGACTTACAGTTTGCTTGTTCCTCTTTATATGCCCTGCACCAGGCAACAACACAATCCTTATCTTTAGGTACCTACTTTAATGCTTCCTTCAGGCTTCGAAGGGCCTTAGAGCAATTACGATCACAACATTTAGGTACATGGAGCCTAGCATTCGTCATGGAGACCTTTAGTAGTGCTAAAGCCTTCCATAAGATACCCTTGACTGCTGATAAAATTGACAAACTCAAGGCACCTAGATTCAGACATGTGAAGATCTCATGTCTACGCCCTAACTAAAGAGAATGTTTAAACAGTATGGGCTCCACCTGGTACCATTTTGACTATGTACCCTCATCTGTTTAGAGTAGTGCTCCCTGAGTTTCAGAGGGGTTTCTGGAACAACCACTGAAACCACCAAACACTAAAGAAAGAGGGTTATGATTGCTAAAAGGGTGTGCACTATACTGATTTTAGAGATAAAAGGGAGCAAGTGCACTGACACAAAAATAAAATCAATTATAGAGGTGCACTCCCTACCCCTAAAGGTAGGTAAAACACAGGGACTGATGGAATGTACAAGTTTCTCCAAAGAAAAGACAAGATTATGGTTCCTTGGGATTGCATTTAACTCAGAACCTTCCTTGGTATGCACCATATGTAGCCCCTCTACCAACACACATTTGGGCTTGGTGTTATTTGGGTCCAAAGGGCACTCACAAAGATGACAATTAAAATCACCAACCAGAATTACCTTATCCAGCTCATAGCTATGGCCTGACAAGATGTCAATAGCTGAGCTTAAGGTCCTAAAATTGGATAGCTCCTCCATCTAGACTTTGGTGTTCTAGAAATTGATTAATGCAAGAGGTTTACAGCCATGGACAGTTATCCTCAGCATCTGCAGCAAATGCGAATCCCAGGCAAAATCCTTAATTTTCCTACAAAAGTCAAATGAAACAAAAGTAATCAACCCCCTTTAAGCCCGCCCGATACGTTTTGTACCCTTCCAAAAAGAAGTGGTTTAACTCGTCCCACATTTCCTGGAGACAGATCTCCTGCTATTGCCTAATGAAAGAAACCCAATTGCAATCACTGAATTTGGGAGATAAACCTGCAATGTTCCAGGATACCAGTATGAGCACATGAGGATTATTCACCGATGTTTCGGCAGGGGTGGTTGTAGGCTGGGGGACAGGGTGGGTATGTCTAGGAGTCCAGGTTACACAGGGAAGCAAATCTATTCACAGTCCTCAATATTGGGCATACTGGGGGATCAGGTGAGCATCTCCCCTGAGGGTCCTGCCCCTGAGAGCCCTGCTGCCATGTGTTCACATGAACCATTTCCAGTTTATAAAAGAAGCTAAGGGCCTCAATTTTATTTGGTCTGGGAGATCTACATCAACCTAGAATTGTAAGGACTTGTGCTGCAATGGTGGGCCTGTTAAAATGTATCACCACACATTCCTCAGCCCACCTTTTAACATCAGGCCCATACCAATTCATCCTTCTCACCATGTTAATAGAACCATATATCTGCATCCCCCAATTAGAATTAATATTTAGCCAATGTACCACTTTATTTTTAAGCTCATCATAAGATTCTGACATTGGCCTAATCAAAGGGGGCACAAAGGAGGCTTATTCACTACAACCACTATATACGGGGTGGCTTCAGGTGGTAGATTGATTACAATCCCTGTTTTAGGATAAAATGATGCGAACCACATTTATGGGATGGGAGCCTGGTGTGGGGTCTGAAAGGCCAACAGAAACAAGAGGATCATTGTTTAGTACCCTGGCAAACTGGGGTAGATCAGGGGAATTATCCAACCTGGTAACATTCTCTTGCAAAAGCCGTGTGTGTGTGGGGAAAGGCTTATTGAACAAACCAGAAATTACCAAGCTATGTTCATATGTCAAATCTCCAACACGGTTCATAAATCCATCATCTGCTGCAGTTTTGATTCAATGATCAAGAACCTCCAGTGGATTGGAGCCATGTTGGCATTAAAAGCTTCATTTAACTCCTTCAAATAAGCATCAAACAAAGTACCCTCATGAAAGGAAAGGTGCCCTGTTCTTTCAATTTGCATACCTATGTTGACATGACTGCTACCACTATTGTGGCAGGCACCAATCTCCTACACTTGTTCTTAGGGCTTAGGCAGATTCATGTAGTCTTCTGTGATAAATCGTCTGGAGAACCCACCCTCACTGGCAAATCTAAAGAGGCAGGAGCCATTTGCAGCATGCCCACTGTCGAACACCCCTCATCTGCGATAAGGATGTGTGATGAGATCCCCAGGCAGACGGGTTGAACATTAAGAAACAAATAAAGGACCAGTCCCAGTCAAAGTTAATCACCTCTCATCTGGCTCAATGACATGGTGGTGTCTTGTGGGGCCACTTTCTGAAAATAAGGCTTTGAGGTAACCTCCTTCCTTTTCCCCATGGTCCACTAATACTGCACAGCAATGGGAACGAAGCACCACACCGCAGGGGATTAAACCACTCAACGGCTGAAACCAAAAGGAGTGTCCCAGCCTAACTGATGTCAGAAGATGATGGACACAGACGGGCCTGCTCTTGACCTGGTCTTCACCGTGCAGCACCCAGGCACATCCCGGGCTGCATGGATGCTTATAAGTGTGGCAACAGAAGGTGCAGGCAGCGCCTCCAGACTCAATGCAGACTGGTGCTTGTGTCCCCCAGCATCCCAAAAGAGCAACAGTGACTCATTTATAATCAAAGTAGTGTTTTTACCATCATAGATCACGATAAATGTGACACTTGCCTTCTCATCCTGTTAAGTCTGTCCGCAGCCTTTCATAATGTATACCACAACATCAGGTAAAACACACTGACATCTATAATAGGCCTAGTGGGAGAAGGTTTTCACAGTGGTCTGAATCATACTACTCTATCTCCTCCAAAAGCATTACATTTGAAAGCATTCTCATCCTATTTTTGCACCTCCAATCAGGAAATCCACAAGACTTTGCTCTACCTCCTAGTCTATTCAACATATAACAAATACAGTATAATGATCTCATTATGTCCTATGTATCATAAAATGATAATGGATTTAACTACATATTTGTGAAACTTCATAAGGCCCTGCCATAAACCAGAAATAAAACCTGTCCGAAAAGACTGGATTACACACAGAAGCATAAAGTAATCAGCAGAAAAGGGAGTTCCCACTGTAGCCTACAACTCAAATGATGGCCTTTTGAACATATTGCATGATATATTACAAGCAGCTACATTTTCTTTAAGATCACCATTAATGCAAGATTGTAGAGCAATTTATTCATTTTGTTCTACATTTAAAATACATATATAAAATTAATTTACAGTCATCATCCAACATATCAATATTTTACTGCTTTTTTTTATTAAATAAACTTTTTTACTTTTAACGATATTTTACCACAATGAGGGTGGACATCTCCCTATACTAATATACAAATAAAAGTTTTTTTCTTTTAATCTCTAAAACCAATTAGTAAAAATATACGCATGAAAATTAAAATTGTATTTATTTTAAATGTAGAACAAAATTAAAAAAAATAAAGACACCATGCACTTTAATTTCCAGTTACATCTTATATTAATTTAAGTACAATAAATGAATAAATAATATTTTTAATATATTTATGTTAAAAATACATTCTCACTGGAAGTAAACATATTTTTCATGCAATATTAACTATTTAAAGTAATACGTCAAATTAATTATAGTACTTTTATGCACATTTTCATAAAATTTATGTTGCATTAATTTATACATTTAAAGAAAGTTATAGAAATATTTTATAATTACACTTTACGGGTACACCACATTGTCAGACCTGGGGTCAAAGAGAACAGTCTAGAAATTGCCTCAGTAGCTGACGACAATCTCTTTGTTGCTGTTCTGTTAGGGTGGAGGAGGACACTACTCCTATCACACTTCCATTCAGGGCATTGGCGTATAAGCGGTCAGGGAGAGGTTTACTCTTTTCTTCCTCCCCTTCATACATCACCATCAGCACGGTGAGGTCTGCCATGTCATGGTGCAACTTGAGCCTATTCATATGGATAACCCTGTGAGGGCTCTTGAGGGTACCAAAGTCCACCAAATAGGTGACTTCCCCCTTTTTCTCTATGATGGGGCATGGCCCAGTCCACTTGTCCTGCAGTGCCCTGTATGACACAGACTCCAAAACCCATACCAACTGTCCTGTCTGGTATTCAACCATAGAGAACTTCAGGTCATACCAGTGCTTCACAAGTTCCGGGCTGGCCTCCAAATTCGTATTCTCCTTTTTCATGTACTCAACGACACTGGTGCTTAGGCTAATGCACATAGTCCACTATGTCATGCTTTGGATTCTTGAGGGGTCTCTCCCAACCCTCCTTAACCAAGCTCAGTAGATTCCTTATGGGGTGTCCAAAGAGTATCTCAAGGGGACTAACAACAACTCCTCTTTGGGGACCTCGCTGTAGGTGAACAGCAGGCATGGAAGAAGAACATCCCATCGTCTCCTGATCTTAGCATCATGCCTTTCAGGGTCATGTTGAATATTTAATCTAGACCATTTTCTTGGGGATTGTAGGGGGTGGTGAACTTATATGTCATACCTTACTCATCCCACATGGCTTTGACATAGGCAGACATGAAATTTGAGCCTCTGGTTGAGATCACCTCCTTAGGGAGCCCAACACTGGTGAAGATTCCAAGGAGAGCTCTAGCCACTGCATGGGCAGTGATTGTCCTAAGGGGAAGAGCTTCAGGATAGCTAGTGGCATGGTCCACTACCACCAGGATAAATCTATTTTCTGAGGCTGTTGATGGGTATGCACTGAGATGGGTCCCTTGCTTGCTGTGCTACTGGATTCAAGCTAGCCTGGCTGATGAGGGCTGATGCCCTGAAACTTGTCCCAGGATGATTATTTCTAGTCCAGGGAGGACATGGCCTGGCATTTGGCGCTGGACTGTTCCCCTGCGAAGCAGAGGCAAGACTGATTTTCATATGGCTGGGTCCAAACTAGGATTACATCATGAGAAAAATAATGATTGATTAAACCCAGATCTGTGACTGGGGGTGAGTATTTGAAAAGTTTCAACACACCGTCCATCAATTTATTTTGCGATATCACCATGGCAAAAAGTCTTAAATATTTCAGCAATTTGAGAAAACATTCTTTGATTTCAGCATGTTGCAACCCTATTTTATCAGTTTATCAGCTATTGAGAAAAAGCTCCCCAAAAAGTTATAAGAAGCGGCCTTTTCCAATACCATTCATATATAAGAACATTTATATAACAGACCTTAAACTATAATCAACATCTCAATTTATACCTGAGAAATATGTGACATAAGATAAAGCATAATGCATATAGAATACATCTAAAAAGTGTTCTAAAATGTTTGACGATCAGCTAATTTTAGTGGAGGATAAATAAACTGCAAAAGTTCCTGGCAACTTTTTACATTATGAAGAAACATTTGAGATTGCCTAGTTTAGGACAGATGAACAATATATGTTTGAGTTCTTGATGTCATAAATAAGACACTTAAAACACAAAAGGTTATTATTTGTTATGCTATTCTCCTACCATCTCCCCATGTTCAATTTCCTACTGGACCATTTGGGAAAAGATCTCAAACTAAACGATTTTCTCATTGAATGACCAAGCAGCATAATAAATATGGTTAGTCATTGAAAATAACATATTGTTTCAAAAAAGGTGTGTCCATGACCATTTTTAGACTTTTGAGCCCAACCAGTATAACATGTCCAAATTAAGATTGTTTTCTAAAATTCATGGCTGTTAACAATTTACTTATATTATTTCATCTTATATATAAACCATTTTGGGAATGTTGTTCTAAACAGAAACTCTACAGTAGAATGGACTGTATTGTTTTTGTATACGTATGGGTAATATAGAATTCCAGTTTGAGAGCTTGAATGGGGAGATTTGTCCCGGTTAAAAAAAAATATGGCATTGAGAAATCTGCTATCTGCTTTATCCAAGAAATCACATTTTCCACTGGAATAGATTTGATTCAGTACATGATAGGAACAGGTATTTTGGCAGGAAATATTCCAAGTACCAGTTTTTTTTCTTCTGTTACATCATACAAGGTTACCAGGCCTTCACTATGAGATTTTACTTTTTCTTCCACCTGCATGATTTATAGCAGATATGAGGGTTTTTCATTAAATGCTATTCTTAAATAGGTGAATTTGTTCACTCTTTTTATAGCCCAGAGTGACCATGAACATTTTTCTTTTTATGTTGTGAAGCAAAAAATATGATTTTACTTTTAGAGCTATTTATTTTCATAATATGTTTTGGGGGATAGTTTTATAGTTATTCAAGTCCCCTTTGTAGCTAAATAGGTGTGTTAGCAAATATAATTAATCTGCCTACATGCAGCAGGTTACATACTAGGTAACAACCAATTACGGAGGGGAGTTCCTCACGCTACAAAATATATCTGGGTGGTCATAAATATAGAGAAAATACAAAGAAGAGCCAATTTACAGCCATGTATAAGTCAGTTCTACCTCCTAATGTTTGTGTTAAACCTTCTTCTTAATCTATTAATATTTTGTGCCATGTTTTGAATGCAAGGCATCAATCATTCTAGTAGTTGTTCATACATTTTAAGGGCTTATATTTTCACAGTAAAATGGGTCTATCCACAAGATCAAAATCTGTAGAGTAGTCGCAGACTGATTCTTCACATATTAAATTAGTGTGTTTCTTATTGCTCTTAACTTTTTTGAGCATGATAATTGTTGATGAAAGTCAGTCTGTTCCAGTGGGAGGTTTTGATCATGGTGACTCAGGCTTATAGGTACACCAAGTATGTTTTAATTGTTGTGTGATCTTTTAGCCCATTTTATGTGCTGATACAATAAGTTACTACAATTCTGGGAACTTAAAATAGAGACAATGAGTAGGTTTTCCTTTAAAAGTGGGCCAAAACATATACTCCTGTATTGACCTTGTGTGTTACAAATTCTGGGACCCTTGATATGGAGCTAAATATTATCCAGTCCTGGAGGATTGCCACTACATCAAGAACTGTGGAAGCTTAAATGGAGCTGTTTGTCATATCAGGGTTGTTTTGGTCATATAAACCCTTGCTGTACTCAGCTAACACTTCCTCTGGCAAGGCTACATTTGTATGCAAAATCGTAGTCCCTAGTTTCCAAGCAATTAACTGCAATGCACAAATTAACTTGCATGTAGCAAGAACATATTTGCTTCATGAAGGGCTTCCCATAATTATTCTTCTGATTCAAGTTTGTCCCTGTGATGCCTTTATAGCTCTTTTCTCAATATTAGCAGTTCATTTTTCAGGTTGATCTTATCAGTTTATTTATCAAGGTTTTAGCCCTTGCTATGGGTTATCATTTATATCTTCGCTCTTCTGGTTTTTTTTTATATAGAGGCTTTGGGGGCCTGATTATGATGTTGCTGGGACTGCCACCGACAGGGCATCAGTGGTGGTCCATCGACATCCAGCATAGCTGTCCGATTGCCGCATTATGATGCGGTTGGTCAGACCGCAGCAGTCAGAGAGACCCATCGACGCTTCCGAAAGGCTCAAAGAGCATGTTGGGGTATCAGTCAGATCGAAGCCCCTACAATGAAGGAAGTGCATGCACAGGCACAGCCGTAGGGATTACTATGACCCTTCCCGACAGCCTTTCCAGGGCAGTCTGACCACCTTTGAAAGCCTGTCGGAAAGGGACTTTGGGGGCCCCTAGCACGTCCCCTGTCCCCTGTTGGCCTCAGCTACGTGGCCCTGGAGGCACCTGTGATGCCCCCACAGACATCCATGCACAGTGTGCTAGGCACCACATGGTGCCTGGTGCACTGTGCATGGATGTTTGAAAAATGCTCTTTCCCATTGTGGCTTGTGCAGCGGCCATTTTCCTGGGCTGCTGCTCAAGCTGCAATGATAAACAGCACTTTACGCCTACCTCCATTGCTGTTGCATCATAATTGGGCTGTTACAACCCCCAACTCCTTGTTGGGCAGTCCTGTGCCCAAAACTATGGCGGACACTCGTCTGACCACCACCGTAATGAGGCCCTAAATTCTTTCAGATGCTCTACTTAAATTTATTTAAGCGGTATGGGTTTTCCACTACTTCTGTCACAAGGTGATCAGGTGCATTGTCTAAATACGTATTCACTTGATCAAACAAAACTGGGCAGTTAAAAGCTTGTGAACCTTTTATTCCAACTTAAATTGCACATTCCTTCAATTTTAGTACGAAGCACATCTCTTCAAAGAGCTTAAAACTGCATTGGGATATCGCATTATCACTCATATCTGATGGAATAACTATTATTATGTCAACTGCAGTAAATAATAAGACATATGAGGCAATTACATCAGGTGTTGTGCTAGAGGAGTGACCTGTGTTCCTGGGATGTCACTGCTTACTCTATTAGTATTGTTAACTACCAATTTGTTAGACTGGGCTAAGATGCAGGCCTGGGGGGTTCCGCCTAGACTCCTGGAGGCCATCATCAATCTGTTTTCTAACACCTGGGTGCAAATTAAGAAAGGAGACGGGTTAAGGGTCACCGGTAAAATTTCAACTCTGAACGGGCTAAAACAAGGTTGCGTTTTAGCGCCCTGCTTGTTTAATATCTACACGTCAAATCTCGACAAACACCTTCAGTCAATTCCAGCTGACCCACCAAAACTGGGCAAAATACCAACGCCATGCCTTCAGTATGCAGATGATATAGTACTACTAGCACAAACACCAGCTGGCCTGCAGAAACTGATCACGGGACTAGGAGCCTATACCAACTCCAACCAACTTACGATCAATCATCAAAAGACAAAAGTAATGCGTTTTTCAAAACATAACAAAATCTCGTCCAGGTACTCCTTTTCCTGGAAATTGAGCGAACAACATTTGGCCTGCGTAACTTCCTATAAATACTTAGGCTTTCTGCTCGATAGCAAGTTAAACTTTAAATAACACATGGAACAAGGAAGCATAAAAGCAAAACAACTGCTGTTCGCCTTTAAAGTTTTGAAAAAAAAGCTCACAGGTTGTTCTATTAGCCACCTGCTTCAAGTGATCGCTGCAAAATTTTTGCCTTCCATCTCGTACGGTTCAGAAATCCTTAATACCAAAGATGCAACTACCCTAAATACAGCACAATCCGTATTCTTCAAAAGACTGTTTACAATTCCTCTACACATCTCACAAGACCAAGAATTTGAATTAAAAAACCAGATCATGGCCAGACAAGGTGCTTTAGTGAAGTACTATTGGAGGATGAGGGAGGCAGAAGATAACACCCTAGCCCATCGTTGTTGGGTTGAGATCGAAAGTCAAGCTAGACATGCCAACTCAACGATGAGAATACTGCAGGAATCCTTGTCGGCGTTACAGCTAGAGGAGGTCTGGTCAACACCAGTAACGTATCCTGGATTTAAAAACACGGCAAATTCCGCAATCAAGAGGAACTCCCTATTAACTGACAAAAAGTCTTTTTCTAAAAAACATCACGCCTGGCCCGTGATTCAGACATACCAGAGGCTAAAACCGCAACGGTATCTGACTGAACGTATTTCTTACTATAAAAAGCATTACTTGATGTTACTAAGACTGGGTTCATTCCCCTCAAAAGATTTAACCCCGCAATGGAAATACGTATGGCCATCGAAGGAATGTCGCCTTTGCTGTACAGGGGAGGAGTCATTATTACACTTATTATGTATATGCCCCATTTTATTGAAAACACGTAAATCCATTCTTCGGGAGATCTTAAAGAAAGAACAGATCAGAACATGTAGAGTTGCGGTCATCAGGTGTCTTGGATGGTTCTCAACTCCACTCTCCTGCAGTGCTATAAAATTTTGGAAAGTAGCAGCAAAAGAATTGGACAAAATTTCTTCATGACAAGCAAACATTTAACTTTTTGATGGACTTTCTACTGTGATCATGGCTCCCTTTTTTAATGATTTCTTCCAGATCAATGTTTCAAAACGATACCTAAAAAAAAAAAAAAAAAAAAATAATAATAATAATAACAACTTTTTACATAATTATATCTTTTATATACATATGTTTATATAATGTTTAGAACTAGAATTTTATGATGGTTTGCCATCCTTTTATGATTTTTAAAGAATTAATAAAAGTATTTTTGACTTGACCATTAGAGTGAGGCAAATATAGTCTTATCCACAGAAAAATATAACTGATTGGTGTCAAGTCACCAGCAAGATTGCTAAACCACTTTTCAAGTGTCCCTTGAGTTTTGTGCTGGTTGACCAATCGCATAGTACAAATTCATTATAAACATACATTGTCTTGTTTCTTGCAAGCAGACAATCAGTAGCTTTTAGATTTTAAATACTCTTTCTTAATATTATTGAGGCTGCAACATTCCAGCTTCCCATAACAATATTTTTGCTTAAACGATTTTTGTACAGCCCTACTTGTTGTATTACTTACTAGGATTGCTGGTAGCTAAGCCCACACGTTCATGTCTTCTTTCTTCTGAGTTACCTTAACTGCTGGCTTAGAAGTACATTTGTTATCTCTTTTCCTTACCTCACTGAATCCTCATATGTCTTGCAACTTTAGCTGTTGTGTTTAACAGCACTGTCCCTACCATTGGTCTTAGTTATTGCAATCAGTAGTTCAGCAGTCCGAACATTCAAAATCATATCAATTCCCTTCTTCCTAAGATGGTGAATATTTTAAGAGTGTAACATTAAGGTGGCCTTCAAGACAAATTCAGAACTGGCCATAGACAAATATTAATATTTTCTCTGTCATTAAGTGGTCTTAAACATTTTAAATCAGCAGATGTGTTGTTGATATTTATGGAGGGGGTTCATTGCGATGCTTTGAATAGCCATAATCAGTTATATTATCTTGGTTGCATTTATTGTGATTAAATAGATGTCTGAAGTTGACAAATAATGAATGTATTTGGAGGGCCAGGTTCAGCTGCATTGCTCTGCTTCGCAAACTGTCCATTTTTGTTGTAAGAATTTCCATTATTTTAATATTTTTGTATAAAATCTGGAAAATTTGAATTTCGTTTTTTGATTTGATAGCTAGTCTGTAATATTCCTTGTCATCCCCTATAATCAAAATGATCTGTGCCAGAATTAGTTCCACAGACCTTTTTCAGACATATGCTTATATTGAAGTCTCCTCTTTGTAAGAATGTTGTTTTCCTTAATTTGAGTTTGTGAAACCTCTTTCACTAGCTAATATTAGCTGAAATTAGTCAGTATCAGTTGTGAGTTGGACCATGTCCAACATATAATTTACACATACAATATCAAAAATCTTTGCATTGCAAAGGTCCCAAAATCAGTATGAATCAGTTCCAGAATATGTAGGGGAGTGACTTTTGATTCTTTGTTCTCTTTCATCAAGACTTGACTCTGCTCAAGGTTCCTTCTCTTTTATGCATTCACCATTAGCATAAGCTACTCCCTGGTTTATAATTGTATCACTATTATAGATGATGAGAATGGAACTATGGGACTTAGGTTATCAGTCTGAACTGCAACTGAATGTATACTTGTGGCCAGAGCTGGCTCCAGGAGAAAAGGTGCTAGAGAGAGATCGGAAAGTGTGTAGGGAAGTCCAGCATATTTTATGGAGTGTTACTTAGAGGGCTGACTTGATAGCCTCTTCATTTGGAGTGACTGAGATATTTCAGTTAGCATAAAGATTTCAAAAGTTTGGCCGTGTAAAACCCTCATGTACAACTTATTCTGCTGCACTTCCTCTGCAATTATATTATGAATAGGATGCATTTACTATAGAGGTTGAAGATACTACTTTACAGTCACGTGGTTATTTGTTTGGAGGGCATATCAGCTCTAGTCAGCAATAAACAAATAGGGTTCATATTAGATATCTCTGTACTTTCTAATCTATTTGATTTACAAGAGATTGTGTTAAAAAACTGAGTAATGAGTTTTTTAATTACTACTATAGAGCTGGAAATCAGACTGCTCCTGATTTCTTTTATTCAAGAATGACCTATTTACCATTCAAACCTTTTTATAATTGTATGATACTTTCAATAGTTGTAGTATGACATTTCTCAGCTGTACTTCTATAGAATCCTTTGATTGTTACTGTTCAAGACAAAAGATGACTGGAATCCACCTTTTCACCACAAACCTATGGGGTAAGCAGATTGTGTTACTCTTCTAGTCACCTTTACAATAGAGAAGTTATTTCGCTTAAGGACACATTACTGAAAAAGGTATGATCGCAAAGTCCTTTTCCAGGTACATTGCTAATAAGAAAAAACAATTCAAATTGAAGTACTATGAAAACTCTACTCTCCTCTTTCCTCACTAAACACAAGCCAAGCCTTCTCATATGTCTGACTTCCGCTCCAACTATTGGGCGCACACCATCCCATGTGCAGTATTTGCTCACAGCATCACCACTAGTACCTTCTAGTTTCCCCCTCCAGTAGCAACTTAATATTGAGGACCCACCCCTTCAGTAGTTACACAACAACTCCAGATATCACTGTCCTATGCAAATGCCAGCTCCCCAGGGAACACTCACACAACAAAACCTTGTGAGGGGGTGTGTAGAACAAGTGCCCAAGATGGAAGGTCAGATCTGCAACCAAGAGCCTAACCAGACCAGTTTAGGGTCAGAGCTGGGATTAGAAGAGACCCACATGAATTGGGAAGATGAGAACACATGGAGGCGGTGCCTGAAGTGTTGAATTATTAACTTGATATGCACTTGACTGCTGACAGGCTGCTGTATGTAGGGATTTTCAGAAGGGCATGAGCACAGTGACAGCTTCCATGTTGCATAGAAAAAGATTTCATCAGCAAAATTATAGACATTTTTTAATCAGAATCCAATATCTAGTTTATTTTCATCTCTGTATTTATGGATTAAGCTTCATGGGTGTGCTTCTATCTCATGTGACTGTAATTTACATATTTATTATGATGTCTATCTCTTTACAGCAGGGTTTGCCAAAGTCAGTACTGGAGGGCCGGATCCATGCTAGATTTTTATCATATCCCCATTTAGATAAATGTAGTTGTCCTAAAAATCTGGCTTGTATCAGGCCCTCGACGACCGACTTTGGAGAACCTAGCTTTACAGTCACTTTGACAGTACATTTATGCTATTTATATTGCTGACTGAAACTTGTAAAGGAGAACAAGCACAGCCTATTAGACATTCAAACATAGATTACTAACTATTTAAAGTCTTTTTTTCTTGTCAGAAAGTAGAACATGTAAATCTTTGTAGACAACTTAGTGAGGTTCTGTAAGAGAGGTTTTTTTTATTAAATGGGGTTGGTGGAAGTTCACCACAATGAGTTTCAACCTGGTCAGGGTGAAACACAGTTTCTATCATTTAAACCTGGACTCAACCCTCTGGACATATTTAACTTAGGAAAATCTGTAAAGTATATTTAGCAGTAACAAACTAGTTAAAAAGTGAAAACACAACACAATAAAAAAAACAGTGCTAATAAATAGCCACTGTTCACAGCTGACCAGGACCTAGCCATGATTTTCGGTTGACTATAAGAGTGCTTGTCACATACACCAAACGGCTTAAACATTTTATCTTCTGACTTACCTTCTGGAAGTTGAAGTCCTTTAGTGGGTTAAGGTGACAGGCTGTAGCACCTGAAGTCCTCGCAAAGATGGATAGCTGCTGGTTGAGGTCTTGCTGAAGCCATTGGCTTTTGCAGGGCAAGCTCAGAGCAAAGATATTAAAATTGTGCTGCCACCAAAGTCTTTCCATCATTTGTATACTTTTTGCACCTCCACCCTGCCAAGATGTTTTATCTTCAGACTCAGTCTTTTCTTCAGAGATCAAAATCTTCTTGCTGTTTCCAATGCTCTATTACTTACTGGTAATCTTCATTACTCCGGGTCCCGTTGTCCTCGTCCCATTCATTACTAAGTGGAGATAACCACCTCCTGACAGAAAAAAAGATCAGAAGAATGCTGGGATACTAACCCCGCCCCTCCCACCGGGAGTACATAAGGGATACTTACCCAGCATTCCGCCTGAACAACCAAGCCCACAACAGGAAGGCTGGCCATCCGGGAGGGAGGGCGGGGCGTATGAATGGGATGAGGACAACAGGACCCAGAGTAATGAAGATTACCGGTAAGTAGTAGAGCATTACCCCCAGGTCCCTTATGTCCTCGTCCCATTCATTACTAAGTGGAGAATACCAAAGCAGAAAAGCCGGCCTTTCCAAACAAAACATAAGCCAACCCAGGAAACCACACCAAGGCAACCACTACAGGAAGCAAAAGGCAGAACCAGTGAAAACCCCAGGCAGAGCACCCAGACATGAGGGAGCCCCTCCAAGCTGGGACGCACCCAACAAAACAATGGGAGAACAGCCAGAAGACCAGTCCGACAACCACAGAGGCCAACCAGCCCACAGCAGGAATACCCCACAGCCAACCAGAGAAGGGGAGAGTACGGACACACAAGCCAATCAAGGCAAGAAAGAACAAAACAGCGAGGAGGCCACCCAAAGAGGAAAGCCAAGAGCCACCAGGCCAGCAAGCCAGATCCAGGCAACAGGAGCCACACCCAGGCACAGAGAACTCACGCCAGCCGAACACAGGAACCGGAAAGAAAACAAACACCCAGTGGACAAGGGGTTCAGAGAAACACAAAGCCCCATCAGAAGACGACAAAAGTCGCCCCCAGGGAACAAAGGTCGAGAAGCCCACCAAGGGCAGGACCAAACCAGAATAGGAGGGAAGCAAATGACTCGGCCACAGAGAGACCAGAGGAAAAGTCCTGGAAACTCACAGAAGAGCACCAGGCCCTATGAAAAAAAGGGCCAGCACCAGCCGACAGCCCACCAGCACCCAGCCCTGAAGGCGAGTCAGAGTCCACAGACAGGGAAAGAGGGAAAGCCAAGGCACCGGGGAAAGATGAACAAACACCCAGAAGCCAACCAACCAGGGCCCAAGAGCCAAAAGGGAGCAGACCCAGCAGGGACCAGAACCACACAGGACGAAAAACCGACAAGGAAACAAGGCACCAAGGGAACCAGTACCGCCAGGAAGCCCGAGCAGCAGGAACCAACAAGGGCAACCAACCAGGACAATGAGACCTGGGAAAACAAAGCAGAAAACGTAACAGGAGGAAGCACAGGAACCCAAGAACACAGCCCAACTGCAAACCGGCGGAAAACGGAGCAGGAAGCCACAGCCCGAAGAAGGCACACCCTGAACACCAGAGAAGGAGTGCAACGGAACGGGAAAACGACCCAGAGAACCCAAAACCAGAGCAAGGGAACCCCAAGGGAGCCAAAACCAGCATCAGACAAGCCCAACCAGAGACAGGCCAGGCAGAGATGACCCCCTAATCAGAAGGCAGGGGAACAAAATACATAGGCCAGCGAAGACCAAGGGTCAACAACCCATAAAGGCCCCGAAGGAGCGGGACAGGCCCAAACAACACAGCACGGAAACCCCAACCCACCAGTGGAGAGGTAACACCAAAAAAAAAAAACATCCCGACCATAGAAGCAACAGAAGCCAGGGCGGAATGCACAAAAAATAACCCCACTGCCCAGCACGGCCCGAGCAGGGGATAAACGCCCAGGGCAGAAAACAGCAACTGAGGATACAGCAGCCGGGAAGCCAAGGCTGAAGCCAAGCAACCCGCTAGACCGAAGGCCCAACCCACAACCGGGGGAAGGCCAAAGAAGGTAAGGCCCCAGCAGACCACAGGCCAGAGAGCTCTCAGCCCCGGCGTCGCCCAAGCCAAACCCTGATAGTAGGGGAAAACAGGAGTGAGTGACACACCCAAACAGGAACAGCCAGAGCCAAGAGGCCACAACGACAGGAACACACCATACTCGCAAGGACCAGAACCCGATAGCAGAGGGCCCAGCCACCCCACAGGTAGAAAAGACACCAGCAAAAGAAGTAGCAGGCCACACGACAAACCCCCAACACAGCCCCATCAGGCAGCCAGGACCACAGCAAGAGCGCAACCAGGCAATCCTGAGCAGGACGTACCAAACGGAAACCAGCAGACCAGCCAAGAACAAGAGCCAACATGGAGGAAGGCCGAAGGCAACAGGCAACCACAAGGAGGCTACGCCGAAGGCAAAGCAGAAGCAGCTGCAAGCCTGAAGACCAGGAGAGACCGAAACACGGCCCCCGGAACAACATGAGTGCAGGGAAAAGCTGAGGCACAACCCCGGCAAAAAGAACAACGAGAAAGGACAGGGACAAGCAACCCCCACCTCAGCGAACCAAGCCGGAGAAGAACACCGCAGGCCAGAAGAGACCCAGCGGAGGCCAACAGTACCCGGGAAATCCATCCAGGCATCAAAAATCGCCCACCCAGAAGCACCACTGACACCAGACAAGACCAGAGGAAGCAGGGAGGAAAGGCCGAAGGAAGAGGCACAGCCACCAGCTAAGAGGCCAAACACAAGACACCCCAGGGGAAGCCAGAAGTAACCGAGGCACCAGAGCAGGCAAAGTGTCCAGAACCCCACGCCGCAGCGGGGACCAGAGAGGGCCGTCCAGGGCCCCTCAAAGCACAACGGCAAGGGAGACAGACTCAGAAAGGAGGCCAGACAAGCACAACAGTGCCCGCCAAGAACCAGCAGCCCGGGGAAGCAGAAAAGAGGAAACAACCTCAACAGGAGACCCAAGCGGGCGACCCCAAACAGGAGAGAAGCTGCCTCCAGGGAGCAAAGACCTCAGGCAAAACACCGGAGGCCAGGACCAGCAACTACGAGGCACAAGACACAGCCGATAAACCCCAGCACCCGGTCCGAACGTAAGGGCCAGCAGACAACCAGGGCAAATACGCAGCATAAACAAGTGTGCCAGGAGGAGCAAGGCAGAATTGCAGGCAAAGGTGACAAGGAATGGAGCACGAGAGCCAGGACAGCAGCAGGAAGACAGAGACAACAACCAGCACTACAGCCACAAGCACACCCTCCAGGATAGGCAATGGGCAGAGACTCACCAAAGCCAACATGAGGAACCGGTGCCCAGAGCACCACCTCAGAGACACAGGAAACGCCAAGGCCAGGTCCGAGAGCAGAAGATCCATGCAAGGCAGCCCAGTGAGAGAGGAGCCCGAAGTGCGCGCAAGGAACAAGCCACATCTCACAAACCAACATCCAGCCGACCAGGGAGACAAGCAACCCCGCGGAAGGCCCAGAAGACAGAATGCGACTGCATCAACCTGCCAAGGTGCCGGAGTACAGTAGGCTCACCGCCAGCTCGCCTGAAAAACGCCAGCAGGAGTGAATCGTCATGAAACTGACCCGACACAGAACAAGATCAAAGCATGCGAGGATCAGGCGAGGTCTGTGTAAAGTAACACTAACCACAGTCTCAGTACCTGACCCGATGCCGAACTGAGGGAGCCCCACAGACCGACAGAAGCGGAAACAGGGCCAAAGATCCGAGTCCCGGTAACGGCTCCCTGGATCAGCGAGGCCCGAGCAGTGCACAACACATCTCAAAGTACCCCAGGTCCAGGAATGACGGTCAAGGACGAGCGCAGGGATACGAAGACCCATCGGAATCGATCAAAAGGAAACCAAGCACTACGAGCATCAGAATAAGCGCTAAATCTTCAACAGTGCAGCGCAACACACCAGGCATTAGCGGGGGCACCCAGACTCATCCCATTGACAGGCGAGACCTGCAGCAATACCAGTTGGAAAGAAGAGCAATTGCTATCCTCGTCAGAATCGACATGTCAGCTCAGAACGCCGAGCTGGGCACAGCATTACACGAGGTCTCAGTCCCGAACACAGCAGGTGCAGCAATCAGCAGCTCAGACCGAGAAGAAGCCGGAGAGAAAGGCACCAATACCGCCAGAGGTCGGGGAGGGGGGAAGAGTGCCATAGAACCCTGAACCCCTCAGAGCCTGCGATTACTACAGGAAGGGACGTGCCGTGCACCAGCCTACCGCCCAGAGATTCAGCGGGGAAGAAACGCAGCATACACAACAGCCTTGCGCCCCACAGCTAGAGACCGGTGCAGGATAGTAGAGAAGCACCGCTATGCTGTACTCATCCGGAATGGGGGCCGAAACACCAACAGAAACAAGGCCCCCACTCCAACATTCAGCCGGAATCCAAGGGAGCAAGTGCAGTGTGAATTCCACCCAGCCAGGCCACAGGAAGACAAGCACAGCAAACCGGAAGCAACCGGGAGGCAGCGCACTATCCGCAAAGGGCCGGTAACCAGGAATGCAGCCGGGAACAACTCTGCCTCACAGCAAGCCCGGCAGGCCAAGAGGCAGAGCAACAAACCCCCCCGCCCACAAAGCCAGACAGCCGGGCGGGGGGAGAAGAGAAGAAGTGCACGCAACCCCAGCCCTGCCCAGCAGGAGCAGCACCAGCATCCAAGACCATTCTGTCGACAGACATAAAAAAAGAACATGCGGAATGCTGGGTAAGTACCCCTTATGTACTCCCGGTGGGAGGGGCTGGGTTTGTGTCCCAGCATTCTTCTGATCTTTTTTTCTGTCGGGAGATGGTTATCTCCACTTAGTAATGAATGGGACGAGGACATAAGGGACCTGGGGTAATGAAGTTGCTTTGAAATCAGATACCTTTGCTGCAAGATCCTGCAGATGCTCTGGAAGTCTTTGAAGGTCAAAAATATTTCAAATTCAAAATTTTCAGAGTTTCCGAAGCAGTCCCTCTTGGTCCCTTTTAATGCTGCCAAAATCTCAGGGAAACACGTAAGGGCCAGTACTCACAACAGCAGAGTCATCTAGCAGGGCCCAGTCCAGTTGAAGTTGCTTTTGGTCAGTTGGGTACTTTAGGAAAAATGCATCTTGTAGGTTGTTGTGTCCCTGTAGCGACACAGGGGGGTCAGTCAACTTACTCTTGGAGTTCACTTTTTAGTCCTAGGTACAAGAGGGAGCAGGTACACTCTTCAGGTTTTCACACAGGTTTCGAGCATAAGGTTCAGTTCTCTTATGTTCTTCTGTCTGTACAGACAGTGTTCTGACGCCCTCTGGGTGAGGTACCCGCTTTGTAGGTTTTACTAGCCAGTACAGTCTAGTGTGACACCAGTACACTCTCTAACCCATGACAAAGAAATTACCAGGCCAACCTATACCATTTTTGCGACATATTCAGTTGACTTAGTTCAAACTCTCAGTGCACTGTTCTGAGGCAAACTCAGCATGGCAGAATATTTCTATCCCTCTGAGGAGCTTGTGTGCCAGCCAGGGGAGTCTGTTTATGAAATTAGGCAGTCCATCCTCCCCCCTCAGTTATAACAAACTAGCTCTGGCCCAGTTCCACCTTCCACTGGGCTGGTGCCAAACTGGCTACAGAGTGCCTATGCAACAAAATGTTTTTCTTCCCCCGGTCTCCCTTTACATTTAACTATAAGCAGGCAGGACTCACCCTGGTCCCTTTCAATCAATCAATCAATCAAAGACATTTATAGAGCGCACTACTCACCCGTAGGGTCTCAAGGCGCTAAGGGGGGGGGGGTGCCGTTACTGCTCGAACAGCCAGGTCTTGAGCTTCTTCCTGAAGGAGAGGTGGTCTTGGGTCAGGCGCAGGTCGGCCGGGAGGGAGTTCCAGGTCTTGGCGGCCAGGTAGGAGAAGGACCTTCCTCCTGTTGTCACTCTACGGATGCGTGGGACGGCGGCGAGGGCGTGGCTGGCTGATCGGAGGTGGCGTTTGGGAGCGTAGAAGTTGATTCGGTTGTTGAGGTAGCTCGGGCCTTGATCGTGTAGGGCTTTGTGTGCGTGGGTGAGGAGACGGAAGGTGATTCTTTTGTTGACGGGGAGCCAATGCAGGTCTCTCAGGTGTCCGGAGATGTGGCTGTTTCGTGGGATGTCGAGGATGAGTCTGGCTGAGGTGTTCTGGATCCGCTGGAGTCTCTTCTGGAGCTTGGCGGTGGTTCCGGCGTAGAGGGCGTTGCCGTAGTCCAGTCGGCTGGTGACGAGGGCCTGGGTGACGGTCTTCCTGGTCTCCGTGGGGATCCACCAGAAGATCTTCCATAGCATGCGCAGGATGTTGAAGCACGACGAGGAGACGGCGTTGACTTGTCTGGTCATGGAGAGGGAGGAGTCCAGGATGAAGCCCAGGTTACGTGCGTGGTTCGTCGGTTTGGGTGCGGTGCCCAGGGCGGGGGGCCACCAGGAGTCGTCCCAGATGGTGGGCGAGGAGCCCAGGATGAGGACCTCCGTCTTGTCTGAGTTCAGTTTCAGGCGGCTGGTCGTCATCCACTCGGCTACATCCTTCATCCCTTCGTGCAGGTTGGCTCTGGCGGTGGCGGGGTCGTTGGTCAGGGAGAGGATCAGCTGGGTGTCGTCGGCGTAGGAGATTATGTTGAGGTTGTGTTGGCGTGCGATGGCCGCGAGGGGGCTCATGTAGACGTTGAAGAGGGTAGGGCTCAGCGAGGATCCTTGAGGGACGCCGCAGATGACTTCGGTGGCCTCTGACTTGTACGGTGGTAGGCGGACTCTCTGTGTTCTTCCATCGAGGAAGGAGACGATCCATTCCAGTGCCTTCTCCTGGATTCCGACATTGCTGAGGCACTGCACTAGGGTGCGGTGGCAGACAGTGTCGAAGGCCGCGGAGAGGTCTAAGAGGATGAGGGCCGCTGTTTCTCCGTTGTCCATCAGGGCTCGGATGTCGTCGGTGGCGGCGATGAGGGCGGTCTCGGTGCTGTGGTTGGCTCGGAAGCCGGACTGTGAGGGGTCGAGGGATCCGTTCGTCTCGAGGAAGGCGGCCAGCTGTTTGTTGACGGTCTTCTCGATGACTTTGGCTGGAAACGGGAGTAGCGAGATGGGGCGATAATTCTTGAGTTCGGTGGGGTCTGCTGTAGGTTTCTTGAGTAGAGCGCTGAGTTCGGCGTGCTTCCAGCTCTCGGGGAAGGTGGCGGTGTTGAAGGAGGTGTTGATAATGTCCCGCAGGTGGGGTGCGATGACAGCGTCGGCCTTGTTGAAGACGTGGTGAGGGCAGGGGTCGGTCGGAGATCCGGAGTGGACGGAGTTCATCATGCAGATGGTGTCTTCGGTGCTGATCGGAGTCCAGGTTCGGAGGGTGGTGGTGGGCGGCGTTGCTGTGGTAGTGGCGTGCGTCGGTTGAGTGCTGAAGCTGTTGTGTATGTCCGCGATCTTGTTGTGGAAGTAGGAGGCGAGGGAGTTGCAGAGGTCTTGCGAAGGGGTGATGTCGTTGTTTCCGGCGTTGGGGTTGGAGAGCTCTTTCACGATCTTGAAGAGTTCCTTGCAGTTGTGTGCGTTGTTGTCCAGCCGGTCCTTGAATGCAGTTTTCTTGGCGGCACGGATCAGTTGGTGGTGCTTCCGGGTGGCGAGCTTGAGGGTGGTCATGTTGTCCTGTGTAGGTTCCTTTCCCCAGACTTTCTCGAGGGCTCAGCAGTTCTTCTTGGAGCTCTTGAGTTCGTCGGTGAACCATGGGGCTTTCTTGCTGCCGGGTCTGCTGGGTGGGGTCCTCAGAGGGGCGAGTTCGTCCGCGCAGTTGCTGATCCACTTCGTGAGGTTTTCGGCGTCCTTGCTGGGGTTCGCTGAGCTGGCAGGAGGGTGCTGGCTCAGGGAGGCGGCGAGCTGGTCGACGGTGATCTTGTTCCAGCTTCTACGGGCAACCTGTTGCTGGTGGTGGTGGATCGTCGTTCGTTCGAAGGTGAAGTGGACGCAGCTGTGGTCCGTCCAGTGGAGTTCTGTGGCGTGGCTGAAGGCGATGTCTTTGCTGGATGAGAAGACGGCGTCGAGTGTGTGTCCGGCGAGGTGGGTGGGGGTGCTCACCAGTTGCTTGAGTCCAAGGTTGGCGAGGTTGTCGAGCAGGGTGCTGGTGTTGCGGTCGTTGTTGTTCTCCAGGTGGAAGTTGAGGTCCCCCAGGAGGATGTAGTCAGCGGAGGGGAGGGCATGCGGGCTGACGAAGTCGGCGATGTCCTCGCTGAATTGAGTGCGTGGTCCCGGGGGTCGGTAGATCAGGGTGCCTCTGAGGGTGGTCTTCGGGTCGGTGTGGATCTGGAAATGCAGGTGTTCGGCGGTGGTTAGGGTGTTGTCGGTGCTAGTCGTGATACGGATGGTGTTCCTGTGGATGATGGCGATGCCTCCTCCCATCTGGTTGGCGGTGCGGTCCCTCCGGGTGATCTTGTAGCCCTCTGGGATGGCGATGGCGATGTCGGGCGCTGAAGAGGCGTTCATCCAGGTCTCCGTGAGGAAGGCGACGTCAGGGGCTGTGGTGTCTAGGAGGTTCCAGAGTTCGATGGCGTGTCTGCGGACGGAGCGGGTGTTGAGCAGGATGCACTTGAGGTGGTAGCTGCTGGTGTTCGGCTTGGCAGGTGCTGGTGCCGGGCAGGTCCGGATGCAGGTGAACTTGCAGGCGTGGCAGCTGAAGGGTCCGTGGGAGCGTCGTGGGGTGGCTTGGTAGCATCCTGGGATTCGGCCGGTGTTGAGTGCGATGAGGGTGGCGGCGGTGTATGTCAGGCAGGTTGGCCGGGGTCTTCGTGGGCCAGGGGTCCTGGCACTGGGCGCGGTCCAGGCGCGGACGGGCGTAGACGGGCTTACCTTTGGCGCGCCTTCGGCGCACAATCGGCGCGCCCGCTGCGCGTGACCGCTGCGCGTTCGCACGGTCGCCATATATGGCGAAGTGCGCGGGGGCGGAGCAGCTGGGAGGCGGGAGCGGGGAGGGTACAGAAGGCAAAAAGGGGCGGGGTTAGCGGCGGTGGGGGGGAGCGGGGAGGGAGGACGCAGGGGGCAAAAAACAAAAAAAAAAGACTCTCCTGAGATGTCCTTCCTGGATTGAAAGGAGTCACATTCTCTGCCCCTAGATCTTCCTGTCAAATTGATTCCTGCTCTGGGGTACTTAGAAGCATTGGGTTTTAATTAATTGCTTTTTTTGCACAGACTTTAATGAGAATGTAATCGCATGTCTGTTCTGTTTTAAAAGCGGTTTTCTTTCTGCGCTGTGTAGATGCGCTGTGCTCAGTTCCTATTCGCTGTGGAGTAAGCCAATCTGGGCTAGTGAGGGTGGCATCAATAAAAGCTCTGGTCCCTTATTAAATTGGCACCAGTGCGGTCACACAGCGGGCATGCCACTGGTGCTCCAAAGGCAAGGCCATCAGCATATGTCCGTGGCCTGCTGAGGCCAGGGGCCAACCACCATACCCATGTATTCATCTAAATATCTCAAAGCTTTGCGTACAAATATTCACCATTTGGAGAAACCTCTGTTACAAATCTGGCCATTCTAGGAATTGTAAATCACAGTCAGCCGTGCCCCATCCCGCAGGAGAGACTGCTGAAACAGACAAACATTGTGGAAATCGCTCCCTGCCCTACACAAAAATCCACTAATTAAGATCTTTATATTGTCTAGTTTAACACACGATCCCTGGTCAGACACAACTTTGAGACATATGACTTCATCAAGTCAAAATATCCTGATATACTGTTCCTTATGGAAAAATAGTTAACTGAGGATTCTACGCCAGATATTCTAACAACACCCCCGAGAATTTTTACATACTGATCTGAACAGACCCCCAGCAAAAAAAGGTAGGGGAGTTGCTGCAATTATGCAAAAAGCACTTAATTTTCACTAACCTTAACTCTTTACCTGTTTATATGGCAGAAACTGGCAGTCAAATTAGACTCACCCAAGTCCTTCCTGATCTGCATTATTCAATACAAACCCCAGGTCACATGCTGTAATTTCCATTATTGCTAACTGATTTAATATCGGCTCTGGCCATTGATTATGCCAATATCCTACTCCTTGGTGACTTTAATCTGTGGTCAAATGAGGTAAATGGTCTTCTAATCTTACTTAGCTGCAGACTAGCCTAAATTTTGTCCAAACAGGTCTTCACAGCCACTCATAGTAAAGGTCATATGATCTGGGGTCTAAATCTCTACATCCCTAATCTTTATGTTACTCCCTGTACCTGGTCGGACCACCATTTAATAAAATTTACATTGAACATTGCATCTTTCAAGAAATCTCTGTCAAACCCTGTCATTTCGTCCAGGAATTGGAAACACATTCCTCTCAATGCCTTTTGTAACTCCCTGGCACAGTGCCTACCCCCCAGACCGAATGCCTTGAGGAGTTTGATTCAAAATTACGGACTTGCTCAGAGAGGCTAGTGATACAAATGCTCCTTTTCATAGAAACAAACCTATTTGCTACCATGAGGCATCTAAATGTTTTACTGAGGATCTCAAACAAGCTAAATTTGAAGTACATCAAGCTGAGTGTAAATAGTGTAAGGCATAAGCCCCTGAAAAAAAGGACAGCTTCATCCTGTGGCTGAAGAACTAAAGAAATCAATCTGGGAAGCTAAATTCACTTATTTCCCAAATAAAATCATAAACTCTGAAAATAAAGCTAAAGTAATATTTGAGACAGTCTTTGAATTATCCAATCCAAACTGCTTTAATACACTGGTGGTCCCCACACAAAAATTGTGCAATGAATTGAACTCTTTTTCATCAAGAATATTTGGCTAATCAAAGACAGTGTCCCTTCTAGCTCCCCTTTCAATCCTACTTCCTTGGAACATAGGAACCCATCTTTTCCTAATGCGTTTCCATCAATCTCTAAATATACCTTTTGAAGCTGTTGATAAAGGTCAAATCTTGTTCCCCTAAGGATATCTGCCCCATTTGATAAAAAAAAACAATATTTTCAAATTTTCCAGATTTGATGAGTGCCATGCTTAACTTATCTTTGAGCCAGGGCACGATCCCCCGTAATTTCAAAGCGGCAGTTGTACTTCCCCTCCTCAAAAAAGCAGGCTTGACTCCTATCTTAAAGAACTATCACCCAATCTTGCTCCTCCCTTACCCAGGTAAAATCTTAGAGGCTGATGTTTCCCAGCCTATCATCACCTTTCTCAAACTCTTTCTTCTTGACCCCCATCAAGTGGGTTTTTGTTCTGCCCAGTACGGAATCCGTGATTCTCTCTGTAGTTGATGACAAGAGAGGAAGCAGATAAAGGTCAGGCACAGGCCCTGGTCTTTCTGGACTTATTGGCGGCCTTTGACACAGTGGATCATGATATCCTCCTCAACAGTGTTGAGGCCTCCAGCCTTCAGGGTTGTACTTTAGTTTGAACAAAGTCCTTTCTCTTCGAACGATCTCAGTCAGTTTGTCTCTCCTTTTTCTGCTCCACCAAGGTTAATTTGACTTGCGGAGTACCTCAAGGTTCCTCTTTATCCCACATCCTATTCAATTTTAATAACCGCCCACTGGTAACTTCTCTCCAAATGCACAAAGTAAATATATACAACTACGGTGATGACATTCAATTATTGTTCGATCTCAAGGCTACTCCAGAATCTACAGAATTCTTCCAGAACACTATAATCTTTATCCTTGACTGGATGATTTGCCATCAACTGAAACTGAACTCAGACAAAACCGAGGTGGAGAAGGTCAAAAACTAAATACATTGCTAGAGTCCTTCCTTTTGGCCTATGGAGCTGGGTTCTATTCCAAAAAAAGCAGTCCAGAGCCTCAGCATACATGTTGACGAGGATCTGTCAATGAAACACCAGATTGGTGCAATGACTTCTTCCTGCTTTTTTCAGCTTCGCAAAATAAAAAAAACCAGAAAGTTCTTTTCGTTCAAGGCCATCATTCAGATCGTAATTGCACTGGTCATGTCACAAACAGATTACGCCAATGCTCTTTACCTAGGTCTTTTGAAGGGATTGAGTCAAAGGCTTCAGCTTGTTCAAAACCAAGCAGCCAGATTGTTTTGTCATCAACCTATACACTACCATACTAAACTCCTGCTAAAGAAACTGTATTGGCTCCCAGTCACCCAGAGATCCCTGTTTAGAACGTGATGTCCAATTTTTAAAAGCAGAAATGGTAGAAGTCTCACCTTTGTTTCTTCCAGAATTCAGAACTACATCCCTAAGCACAATCTCATATCAGCACACCATAATCTCTTAGAGGTTCGCAAATTTAACAGGAGAAGATTGGGGGAAACCAGGTTTGCTGTGCACGCTCCAGGGGTTTGGAACTCTTCCCCTGACAATGTAAGAGCATCAACCTCCTACGAACATTTCAGAACCTTGCTAAAAACCTTGCTCTTTAGACAAGCCCACAAATAACCATATATTCTCTCAGCTTCTTGTGTTGCAGCGCCATGAAACCATTTGGTGAACGTGAGCTTTCAAAGTTCTTTGTAATATAACATAACATAACATAACTCATTAAGGAGAAGCACTGAGAGAGCCCAGCTACTGGCTAATGCTTACTAGCCTACTGGTGGTCCTGGCAGGTAAATTATAACTTTTTAAAAGTAACTTTTCTGAAATGTTTACTAAAACTCAAACTTCACAAATTAATTGGATTTTTAATAAACATAAAAAATAGTGGTTTAATTGTATTTGCAGATTATCCCGTTCCAAAGATAGCAGCCTTATGATTTTATACAGAACTTCAGTTTTTCTCATATGATGGCTATAGCCCTTTATAGTGAAATTCTCTTTTGGGGATGAGTCACGGCACATACATTTCAACATTAAAATCTTGCATGTACTACTTTTGAATTCTAGGCACCCTATGTTGTTGCCTAAAAGGCCTATTTGGGATGACTTCTCTATATTTAAAAGCAGGGTTTTTGCTGCCAAAAGGAGATTATTATTACAGGTTCCCCTGCAGGTTTTAAAGCTGCAGCAATAAGGCTCACAGGTATGCCTGAAGGTATGTCTTCTATGTCACTCTAGTTGATGGCACAATAAGTGCTGCAGTGCACAGGTGACATTTACATTCCCTGTCCTTGGTGTATTTTCCTACACCATAGACTGTGGGCTTATTGTAAAGTTTAAAATGTCAATTGGGGATAAGCCATTGTACAATGTTTTACGAGCCAGAGCACATGCAGTGAGGCCTAGATAAAACTGCTTTATTGTGCAAAGCAAAACAAAAAAGGGAAACTATTCAGCAAATAAATGGAGGTGACAATGCAAAAAGAGGCCTTTTCTTGCACTAAAGGAATCAGTGGATGAATTAACCAGGTCATGATTCAATGTAGGCGTAACTTGCGCAACTCGATGTAGCATAACCAAGTGGAATTACCCTTGAATTCTGGGAGATTATACATAATTATGTGTGGAGAGTAATTCTGTGTTCAGCACACACCTCCTTGCATTCAAAATGGGTGGGAAAATGCATTTTGAGTTAAGAAAGAGTCAACAGAACATGAATAGTGATCTCAAGCTTCCCCTTTTGCTCGCTAAATGTGCTCTTGAGGTAGGATTTTCCCACAACATGCTCCCAGCATTTAGCGCTATTTTCTTAGTGCATAATGCATTAGTACATAATGCCTCACCGCATGTAAAATGGACATGAGAATACATTTTGTACTAAGAAATTACGCTAAATTTGATCTTGGATTTACCCGCAGTTTACTCCTAGAATTTAGCACTATTTACTTAGTGCAGAAACGCATGCTCACATCCAAAAAGGACGGGCAGTTTGTTCTAAGAAATAATGCTAAATGCAGTAGAACACGAAAAGCTTGCATGAGTGGCAACGTGTGAGCTAAATGACCTTTTGCAGTAGGATTTCCCCCCTATATTACTCTTAATTACATAAACAGGATTAATCACATAATTATCGGTAATTCCGAATCAAAGAGTAATGCAGTATTGCCAAAATAGCAGTGATTACTCTGCGTAACTGAAATTCTTAAGGGGCCTAGTCATTATTATTCAAGAATCATTTGATATATCCATAAATGCATAAACACGGCAAGATACACAATTGCTGCAGAAACAAAGGAGTGTAGGCCTTCTTTGACTCTCAAGTAGCCATCATATAGCTGTACAGACATCATTAGAGACTTCTAACCTAATAAAGTATTTAGACCCTTAATTGTTGCTCATACCTTCTCTAGTATAAAATATGATGATTGAGGAGTTGTGGGTGATTACATCAGTAGTCACGTTATCAGGAGTACTTTACAACGCAAGTTACATCTATACATCTTCCAAGAGGAACCGCAACACAACTAGTTCACGGAACACAGGCTTACCAAAATTGTGCAGTCAGATTTTAAAAACCATCATCTCTAACAGTTTGACAGATAGACATCAGCACTCCAATAGATGGTGTTTAACAAAATGCATCCATTTATTTCAGGTTTTTACACGCAACAGAAAGACAACACGTTTCTGCTGACATAGCAGGCTTGTTCACATTGGTCACCATCATCCAACCATTGAAGTTAAAAACATTTCCTTATTATCAATTGACCAGTGTGTCCAATCACAATAGTTGGACCCAAAGTATTCATTGTCAGCAATATTGAAATGGTCAAAGAAAAATATATAAATGGGTTGTACTCCTATAAACTAATATTTCATCAGTTTTGTTGAATTCATCATTTATAAAGATCATGAATAAATAAAAATGTCATCAAACAGCTCATTTCATAATACAAATATTTCAAATGTACTCTAGATCAAACTAAATACCAATCATTTCAGGTTGAACAAATAACGGCCATTCCAAAATGTTTTCACTCTACTTTACCAGTGAGTCGTATACTTTGGATATCATGTCTCTTATAAAAATTCCATCCATGATTGTAATCTACAATAATAAAAAATTTCTTGGATATTGGCGAAAATTCAGAATTCTGATCACTTTTTACATTAAATTCCTCCCTTAGTTGACTCTCGAAATATATACTAATTTGTTGGACCTATCATCCTTGGCTAGGTATTCTCCGAAAACTTTGCAGAACTTTTTTTTGTTGGCATTAGGACTCCGTACACCTTGCCCCTGCTAACTTATGGTAAAGTGCTTGCGCTCTCTCCCTATAATATGGGGAAAATGGCCTACACCTAATTTGCAGAATAAATTTACTTGTAAGCCCCTGGTAAATGGTACTACATATACATAAGGCCTGTACAGTAAATGATACTAGTGAGCTGAAGCACTCATTGTTCCACCCACTAAAGTAGCACTATAAAACATGTCTTAGTCATGCCACTGCAGTGCTGACAGTGAGCTAGTAGTGGTCAATGCAGAGACTGCTCCACACGCGGACTTGAGAAGGTATCCTACTAGCATGATATGCCCCCAGTTCAATATGACCACATAACCGTGATTGGTACTTTGTGCTTTTTGGTGCAAACTTTACCTCAAACTTAAAAAACTCATATCTTCAGTTTGATTAATTGAACTTTTGTTTTTGCTCTATATTTCTAAATTGGTTTGGAATTTTATTGGTGTTGGGTTTTCACATTATTACTGCTTGAGCACTTCACAAATACTCTATACGTTGCCTCCCAGTTAAGCCTGAGTGCTTTTTTGCCAAGCTACCACAGGGTTAAGCACAGGTTTATTTAGAACTGTAGTGGTTCTCCCAGACAAAGATTGTGTTTATTATTTGAAAGGGGCTTCCACCCCTCACAACTAATAACCCCATGTCTTACAGTATTACTACATTTTTACCTTTTGGGGAAAAATAGGTAATACCTGTTTCCCCTATTATGTCTGTAAAGTCAAAAGAGGGGAGGGAGAATGTAGGTAATCTAATAGACCTAAGGATGACAATAATTATAACATCGATTTCCCCACTAATAACTGTTGTTACTGGGGATGTGTGTCATCATGCATCTCAATTTTTATTTTTCAATATGCATACAGAATTGGAGATGTTGTTGTTGTTAAACTTGAAGTGGGGACGAGTGGCCATATAGATACTCCAAGGCATTATATTTGGATGTAACACTCCATCTATGTTTACTATGTTGATAAGCAGTGCCACCACTACAGGGCAGTTAAATCCACTCACCAATTGCTGATGTTGCAACAAGCACATTGGCAATGGCATCTAAAACAATTGGACAAGACTTACTTTCACGTTCCCTGTACTGGATTTTGTAGAGTAGTGTTTGAAGACATGACTAACAGTATTACAGATAGTATCTGCGCCCAGAGTTTTATTGTAGATTTTACAAAAAAACTGAACCAGTTCCAATATAATTTCATATAGCACCAATAAAACTAATCTTTTTCAAAAAATGAATTCTGAAATGTTTTCTTTTTGCTGTTTGGGATAAGTTTATTTACTTTCACAAAATGTTTTTGAAGACACATAAAGAATTTGGACCAAGAAGTCTAAACATGTAAGACCAGTTAATAAACTGTGGAAGAACATATTAGCAATTAACAGCAAGCTAGATAGTAGAATATGCTCTGTTACGAGGGGTTCTTAGAACTTGGAAGGTGTGGTAACAGCTGAAATATCTAACCTCTGGACCTCAGCTCCAATGTATACCAAGGTGAATACAAGAAATAATAACACACTGTAACATAAAAAGGTAGCTGTGACTGAAGCTGGTTTATACAAATAGGTATTTTGTCAGGATACCCAGATCTATCTCTAACAAACATTTATGTCATTGAAAAAATGACCTAAAGAGGGGGTTGATCATGCCTAAAGCTGTCTGTGCCAACATCAATGGGATAATTGTCCAGGCGATAAAGTCACCTATGCTCACGAGTGGCAAGAAAAAGAAATTTAAGAAAACTCTACAAGATTAAAAGTTTATAAAGCCATTGTGCTTTTATTATGATGAGAATAAAGATGCTGGTGGGGTAAAATACACCAACGTATCTCCAGCCAAAATAACTGTGCTAAAGTCTTAGACCACAATTAAATGTTCTAACATCCGGAAAATCTCAAACTGGTGGAACCATCTTCTCTGTCCAGACAACCCATGTCTGTTATTCTTTATCTCTTATAGTAGAGTACAAAGAATCACCTTCAATGTTAACTGCATTAAAGACGAGGCTCATGTGGCTGCGTCTTCAACCCATCTTCTAAGCAATACCTCATGTATCAATGTGCTGCAACATAAGCAGCACCATGTTTGCAGCAGGTCTTCGACCATCAGGCACATCAAACAGTTCTTGAAAACTAACTCCCTTTCAACCACATACTTCCCTAAAGGGAGCTCTGGAACAGATGATAATAAGAGTGCTTCATGATCTGTGTAGAGGTATGAAGCACACCTCAAATACTGCAATTTAATTAATATTCCCAAGTAATCAATTTATCCATATTTATCTGCATTCATCTTTTTCACAGTAAATGAAGAAGCAGAAATTATTTGAGTGAACAATTCATACTAGCACTTGAGAACAATTTGAGACTTAATGGCTGGAGTACAGAAACACCTTTCACATACTTAAACTATGCTTCTCATCCTTTCTGTCATATGTGAACAAGTTGTCAACTTTTTTTGATGGGATGCCTGAAGACATGCAGTCAAATAATGTCAACATCTCACTGCTATTGTGGGGAGGGGGGCAAATCATTAACTCTCAGAAGCCGATACTGCTTGATAAGCTCTTCCTACATCAAGTTGCTAACATATACACACATACACATCCACACTCATTTGTGCAGCGGAAGACTTGGTGGCTACACAAAGATCACAGTAGCAGACACCCAGGGCCTCATTTATGAGAGGGTTACATCACGTTTGCACCACATCAAGTGGTACATGCATGATGAAAACCTCCAAGTCAGATTTCTGATGTCACGCAAAGTGGCTTTGCGTGACATCAAAAATCTGACGAATTCTGGAGTAACACAACGCCATGCAAATCGCTGCATTGCGTAACTCTGCCCTGGGTAGGCATTCTATGGTCATTGTGTGTATGTTTTCACACAGCTCTAATGGATTTTGACGCATCTCCAGATTTGATGTGCCAAAGACATACACCTTCGCAGGGGAGGCGTAACGAGGAGAAATATATCTATTTATTCCCATTCCTTCCTCTTTCTATGTGTGCTGCAGAATGCAGCACACATAGAAAGAGGACTCTGCCTCCTAGGTTTGGTGCCCCTTCCTGCACAAAAACAATCCTGTATGCAACACAGGCTCTTGCACCATGGTGCAAGGCTGCCTGCATTGGCGCTAGGCTGCCAAAAGAGTGGCAGCACAAGGAGGAGGGGAATGTGCCATATTAATCTAAATACAATCGGTATAAAGACGTTCTTCTCCATTTGCATTTTGTTTCTGTATTTTTTTATTCCATGCATAAATATAGACAAGGAAACAGACTGAACTGTCTGTTTTTATGTGTAAAGTTCAGTAAAAACAGCAAACCTTGACTCTTCGATACCATATACTACCACAGCTAGTCTTTGCCAGTCCCAAACACTATTGGCTGCCTATTAAAGTTCCTCACTAGGCCTGCCTCAGGACTGCCGGACTTGACCTGCCCATAAAAAAGTCCAACCTCCTACTGACAATATTCTGAAACTGTGTGTCTCGTAAATGAAGAAACTCTTTTGGTTTCCACTGTACACCGTAGGCCTGTGACATGAATGTTGGAGGGATGAGTTGAAGACAGGTTTAGAATGCTGAGTTATGACTTACACGCAGCAGAATAAAGGTATGTACTCTACATGTATTTCTTTTTTTACTGGCAAGTACCATGGCTGGTAGGATGCTACAACTGGCCACGAGATAAGAGATACACTAAAAGCACTCTTCCAGAGAGTTTGCCGTGGTCCAGCAAACTGCTCCTGTGTGACACATGTGCCGCAGGCAAAATGCAGAATCGACGCCGGCATTGGTGGGGTCAAGCGTGTGTAAACGCTTGAAGATAAAGAGTGCGACATTGAAAGTCTACATGTCAGTGGCAACAAACTTAATGAAATGGTTACAAATATAAAGTACTGCTCCATTATGCAAATTAAAGCAATACGCTAAACGAGGTAAGAATGCTAAAGGTGGATGCAACCAGGTTACGAAAGCAGTGCACAACAATAGTTCAGTACAGATTAAACTGAAATGCATGTGCTACGAAGCAGAGATTATTCAGGTGATGTGAAGAAACATTTAGCACGAAGCCAACCAAATACCATAACGTTTTATCTTTCATGGACTCGTAGTTTAAAAGGTTAATTTGCTTACTGAAACCACTAATGACTCATTGTGCAATTACTTGCTGCGTAGTGGTCCCAGAAAGAGGGTAGAGGTTGTATCTGAGGATCGATCCCCAGACAAAGCGGCTACCGCCAATACAGACGCATAGGGGCCCTGAACAAATCCCTAGACTTCTCTCCAGCAAGGATCTCCAATGGAAAGTCAGTTCGAGATCCATGCACCAAAAGTCATTAAAGCTGACCCCGCAGTAAGCCTGTCACAATGCGGTAGAGAAGCTCTGTCTGATCAAGTTCCACAATAGGTGCATTAGAGACCACTACTGTCCACCAATGTGTATACTGTTTCTGCATTCTTGAAACCACCATCTGCTGTTCATAATGCCAAGAAACCCAATATTGAAAAAGATGGACTGCATGGATATAGACTTTTGAAGATTTCATAGATGCAATAGATGAAAAAGATCATAAAGTATCTGAAGAACATGGCTGTTGAAGGAGTGAAAGAAGCCATGAAAAAGATTCGAAAAGAAGGAGTAGTGACGTATGATCAAATTAAAACAGCTTTGAATGTTAAATTTAATCCAGTGCCAAATGTGGTTTTTTAAAGAGACATATTTAGCCAAGAACACCAGAGACCATGTGAAACCATCAATGAGTTTGTTTGGAGACTGGGTGCTAGGGTGAAGTGCTGTACATTCAATGGATTTAACGATTAGGAAGCTACGCGCCTCATAGTAATCAATGGATGTCTGACAGATTCCTTTCGATGAAGAATGCTGAAGGAAACTCTGAGTTTGTAACAAGTCCTCAAGGATGTTCACGCTGTAGAGTGCGCCGATTGTCCAGAGACTGGCATAGATGCCGGCGGCGCCCAAAGTGTGTCAGCCATGAACATGAAGAGTAAGCCTAAGAATAAGGCTGAGGGACACAAGGTGATGTCTCCACAGAAGAAAAAAATGTGTTACAGATGTGGACTATTATTACCACACAAAGGCAAATCTCTTGCAATTAGGCAAATATGCATCAGCTCTAGTAAAGCAAATCATTTTGTGATGATTTGCAATGGCGAAGAGAAAAGTAAGTGCATCACAGAGTGAAAGCAAAATGGTTGACAAACGCTACCTCGGTGACGTTTGAAGCACTCCTACAAGGCCAAGCAGTCACAGCAACTGAGGTAAATCAACACCAAACAAAGTTGGTTGTCATCTAAATCATCAACCAAGAGTTCCTCACTATCAGTTTCTAGTGAAAATGACAATGACAATTGTGCAATGTCGATGTTTACTTCCGAAAGGCATGCACATATGAGACTAGTCAGAAGTGTGGAAAAATGTATTGAAAAAAAATGTACACGAAAAGGCACCACAAACATTCAAACATTGTCCAATAATCACTCTAAAGATAAATGGTGGTTCAATACCATTCATAATTGAGAGTGGTGCATTGATAAATATCATGCCTGAGGCAGTGCTTAATTTGTGCCGGTGCTTTCCGGTGCTTAGCACCGGCACTTACTTTGCAGGGCCGGGTCTACACGCGTCTACTGCACGTGACATCACATATGATATTGATGAATGATATTTAGTATATATGCCTCACTGACTCGGCGCAGTGTTGTTCTCCTCTTCCGAGTCCCTGTGAAGAGTGTTGCGGCTGTGAGAGCCTGAGACAAGAAGATTCTGATGACATTACTGTTATTGCGGCCCTTAGTTCAGTGTTGCCGCTGGGCGGGACACTGATTGGGCAATTTGGGCTGGATTTGGTCCGACAGGTGTAGCATCTGTGCGGCAGCCAGGCAGCGTGTGCAGAATTTGTTCCAGATTGCCACGCCCCGGCACCCCACGAGTCATCAGCAGCATTCAAGTGAGGTCGACTGCATTGAGCGCAGTAGCAGCACCACACCAGGCCTATTGCAGTGAATTAAGGCAGTTCCCCGGCTCACCACATAACAGTAAGTAATAACCGGTAGGCATGTCCATTGCCAAACCAACCTTGCTTTTTTATTTGTTTTATTTGTTTTTAACGTAGTGATGTGACGCTCGTGTTTTGATGAGAATACTCTGCTGCGCCCCACGGCTTCGCTACTGCCTCTGCCTGGCCTTGTAGCGGCGGCCATACACAGTCAGATATATTTCTGTATCACGATGAAGGGCCCAGGCTGGCCGGGGTTTAGCCCTACCCGGCGCCTGAAGCTTCCTTCAGGCTCTCGCTCCCCTAACAATTAGCTGCTTCAGGGCTATATCATGTATCAGTAGTTAGTGTAACCGTAATACCAGTACAGTACTGGTAGTCATGCACTGACTGAGCCATGCCCGAACAATGCTGCATTTTTTTGGGCTTGACGATGATGATAATGCTGCGCCACTGCCTCTGCCTGACCTAGTAGCAGACGCCGGCCGTACACACTTATATCATATAACGATGATAGGTCCCAGCCGGCCGGAGTTAAGTTAAAGGCTCCAGTCCTCCTCCGACAGGAGGAACTAGAGTGTTGGTCCATTTGGGGGACGCAGGTCACGCATGATAGGGGTTGTGAAGGAGCCTGCGTAAGAGTGCTGGCTGAGCCCGGCTTAGAATGAAAACAGTGCACTAGGGGTCCCCAGCTGCACGAGTTGAAGGAGCAGATGGCCGAGTGAGCGATAGGTAGCAAGGGGAAGCACCTCGACCCTTGCACTGCAATTGCTACCCCAATCCGCAAGGCTCAGGAAGGCAGGCGAAGGGACAGAATATAAACAGGATTCTAAGAACCCTGGTTACTTTCCAATAGTTTTTACTCTGTCTGCCTATATCCTCGTGCTTCAGGAGAAAACAGAAGTATGTTGACTGACTAAGGATAAGAAAAGGAGTCAACCATGCGACGAAATGGCTAAATCCCTGCAGTTTAACCTTCACAAATGAAAATACAATTGATTGTGTTCCGAGATTGTGCAGTGGTGCATCACAAGTTGCCACATGGATGTGGCACCACCTGGGGTCAGGCCAGGGAAGCCGCATTTTAGCTGTTTTCAGATGGAGTAAGCAGAAACTTGAAACTTTGGAAACCTCGCTTTCTAATGACAGATTTAGCACAGGATGCATGATCTGCGGCCACTCTACCTTATTCTAAATATCCGATTCCTTGGTGGCAAACAGAATTTCTATTTTAATAGTTTATAACTTCAAGAAGTTATTAGTAATACATATATGGGATCTGATCAGGAAATATATTTTTTGTCCTTTAGTTACCCCCCCTCACTCACTCTGTACCTCACTGTATGACTCTCTCCATTCTCTGCATGTTTCTCTCTCTATTTCTCTATACTTCCCTCTTCCCCACCGAATTCCTCCCACCTTCCTCTCTCATTCTAATTCACTGACTCTCTCTTTTCTCTACCTCTCTTGCGGTATATGTTTCATTTTTTTGTAGTTTTACATACCGTGGACCAGTCCCCCAAAGTATCAAAATATGAGTATCTATAAAAGATTATCTTTCTTCTATTGTCCCACTGCTTTACATTCTTCTTACACTGATGCCCCTCTCATACTCCATACATGTGCTGTGATTGTGCACTGTCTTCTTTGATCGCATCAGTGGTAGCTAACGTTTCCTTCAATCTTTATTGGCTTGAGTGGTTGGTTCTGGAACTTGTTGTATCTCAAGGCAGACTCTCTTTCATCTCAGGAAAACATGCTGAGCTAAAACTTTCTTGCACACTTAAGTAGAGTTGGTATTTATTCCTAACTCTTGTCCAGTAAGGCTGTGGGAGCTCTCGATCTGAGTAACCAGCAGTTTCTTGCCAGGGAAGGCTCCCCCCCAAAACAATTGGTTCCTCACCACGTCTGGCCTGCAAAGGGGTTAATTTTATGTGCTTCTTTCCTCAGCTCAGTGCTCACAGGGACACTAACAGTCTGTTGCCATGATGGTAGTGGTGTACTTGAAGGGGATGGCTGGATAATTATTACAATTCAGGCCCCCTGAGTTTTCAGTAGCCTTCTGTGTACCATTTCGATGTTTGCAGTTTGCGTGTGAAGTATAACAATAAATAAAAGTCATCGCTCCCTTCGCAAATAGCATATTCTGTGTATCTGTGATGTTATGTGGAGAAATGATCTCTGTTATTCTGTAAAAAGAACAAAAACATTAGCAAGGCTTGTGATTAGGTCATAATACTTGAGAGTGCATTCCTCTGCTCTGCCTATAAGTGCCGATTAATCCACAGCCAGTAGTGGCTTTACATCTTAGTGTCTTTTTGCTGTTTGTGATCTGACTTTAGTGGATGGATTTCAACAATCTTTAACACACTGCCATATGCAGTGTCTGGTTGCGTTCTGTTCACTGGTGAAAGTGAAGTGCGCCAGCGCCTACAAGTGCAGCAAGTTTGTTAAGTGAGACTGCTTTTCACTCTGGCGCCTTTGTGCACCTCTTCTAATATACCTGGAAGTGCAGCCATAGTGAGTTCCTAAACTCCTGTCTTTAATTTCAGACAGTGCAGCTACTCTTTCTAGTGCCTACAATTACTGCTATATCTACTGTATGGCAGTGTTTGGCTTTTCACATGCTTCTCCATTTAACCAAAACCGACTGTAACTGAGTTTATATATGTTAACTCTATAAGCGCTGAAACATTCTGGGTATATATGAAGATAAGTACTGGTGAATGTGGAGCCTAAACCTAGTTAGGAAATTGGTACCCGTAACCACGATGGAAAGGTAGATTACATATGCTTTCCCAGTGCTTAATTTGAATTTGCTGTTGCAGATGGGGCCCACCAGCAATTAATTTTGGGGACCGCTAACCTATTTTTCTTAATCAGACTTTCACCCAAAGCAGAGTGATAAAAACATAAAAAGGGGAAAGAAAGAGGAAGAGAGATATGGAAAAACATTGACACAGGAAGAAAGCAGTAACGAAAAAGAATTTGCATGAATTAAGGGAAAGGGTTGACTGGAGCTGCTCAATGGAGACCTACATGAAGTGCTGACATTCTGTGAAACAAAGAGATAGACCTTTCAAGTGTGGATAGCATGTAATCCTGACCTAAAAAAGTTAAAAGGAATCTCCTTTTCAACATTGTCTCTCTTACATTCCTTTGTGACTGTATAGCACCCAATACTTGTAACTGTCATGCTGCTTCACTTCAGCCACCATCTTGCATGGAAGCTCCCATATTGCATCTGTCCAGGGTCCACTAAGCGAACCTTTGCCACCATGTGCTAGTTTCTGGTACTTGAGTCTGAAGTGCCCGTTGAGGATGTGGGTGGGGGCATCTAGAGTAAGTGGGTGGGGGCATCTAGAGTAAGTGGGTGGAGCCACTAGTAGAAGAGGGTGGAGCCGAGGGAAGTGGGTGTCGCTTCCTACAACAAAATGAGCACCTGCACTTCATATTTTACAAATTAAGCACAGGCCTGAGGCGAAGTATCAAGAGTTATCTCTGTTACCTTAACTTACAAAGTTAAAGACTGAAAAATACAAATGGTCTACCTCAACACCCTTAAAGAGTCAAGGTTAATTTGTAGCTATGATGAAACATAAGTAAACTAAACTGTGTTACAAGCCCCTATTCATGTACTTCAAGGAGTAGCCTCAAGTGCCTGTTTGCTGAGTTTTAACACGGCTGCTGATATGAGACTGATTTCAGTGAACTACAATAAGAATGCCCATCATGAAATCGTAAGTCAATTTTCTTAATTATTTCATGGGTTAGAAAAACACAAAAAAAAAATCAAAGTAAATGTATATTTAAATTAGGAACTTCATTCTGTTGCACAAAGACACAGACGAATTTCATTTCACTTGGAGGAGGCTATTTGAAAGGAATTTAATTCATTGCTTAAACATGATATCATTGAGCTCTCCACTGATCCAGCAACATGGGTTTCTCCCATTGTAGTATTGCCTAAAAAGGACAGTGAAGGAGCTCTACTGATATGCGTTGACATGCGTCAGGCCAACAAGGCGATTGTGCGAGAGAGACATCCAGGTCCGCACATTGCTGATATAACTCAACTGAGTGATGTGAAGTTCTTCTCTCGACTCGATTTAAACAAATGATGTCACCAATTGGAGCTTGGAGAAAAATCCAAGTACATTACAACATATTCTATGCATATTGGTTTGTTTCACTACAAGCAATTGAGTTTTAGTGTAACCTTTGCTGCAGAACCTTTCCAAGATCTTATTCGACGTATCAGACAGCCTGCAGTAAATGCATTTAACTATAGCAATGGGATATTAGTTTTCGGAGCCACACAGAAAGATCATGATCAAGATCTTATACAAGTATCTCATTTGCTGAATAATACAGGTTTAACTCGAAATTCTTTGGCCATGTATTTTCCAATGAGGGTATGAAACCTGATCCAGCTGAAGTGCAAGCATTGCCTACTGCCAGTCCCCCAAAGGACATTTCTATGTTACGATCATTTCTTGGAGTAGCCAGTTACTGTGCCAGATACAGATCAGACTTTGCTACGGTCAGTGCACCGTTATGAGGACTGCCAAAAAAGAATGTGTTATTGGCCACATAAATGTGAGGAGAGCTTCCGAAAAATCAAACAAGCTATTGAGAATGCCACTGAAATCGCTTACTTTGATCCCAAACTTCATACAGAGGTTGTAGTTAACACTAGCCCTGTTGGGTTAGGCTCAATCGTGGCACAGCACAGCAGACAGCTGAATGCTCGAAGACATATTGTGGCATATGCCAGTAAAGGCTGTCACAAACAGAACATGCTTACTTTCAACCTGAGAAGGTTTGTCTGTGGATTGTGAATATTTCCATGTGTTCTTGTACAGAAAGCCTTTCACAGCAGTGACTGATCATCAAGCATTGTTGACGATATTTAGCAATCCCAAATTCAAAATGCCTCCTCGAATTGAATGTTGGGGTTTGAGGTTGCAGGAATACAACTATACAATTCTCCATCGTCCAGGGAAAGATCAGAATCCTGCTGAATACTTTTCAAGAGTACCATTGTAGTGTGCTGGTACCTCATCAAAGATAAGAGCGGCCCAATCAATTTTATTGTGAAATCGAGCACGCCAGATGCCATGATTTTAGAACAAATTGGCCTTGCCACGAGCCAAGAAAGTGACCTGTTAAGGTTACAAGACATTATTGCTCATCACTCGAGGGACCAGCACTCTGTACCTCTCGCTAATGACAGCGAGCACGTGAAGTTAAAAAATGTAAGAGATGAACTTTCAGTGACTCAAGAAGGCCTCATTCTGCGAGGTACACAAATTGTGATTCCTGAAAGTCTATGACAACAAGTGATTGACGTCACCCATGAGGCACATCGAGGAATAGTTGCCACCAAGAGAGCTCTCCCTGACCGAGTTTGGTTTCCTTATCTTGAAGAAAGGGTAAAAAAAATTAAAGACTTGTCATATATGCAGCTGTCTTTCATCTCAAGTCATTCAGCACACTTTGAATATGTCAGAATTGTCACATCGTGCTTGGGAGAGAATTGCTAATGATATCTTTGGTCCTCTTGAGAATGCACATCATTTTTAGTCATTATTAATTAATACTCCTGTTTTCCATTGGCAGAAGACCTTTTATCCACTACACATGAAAAGGTTATTCATAGGTTAGATGGCATCTTTGCCACATGGGGTGTACCTGCAATCTTGAAGTCTGACAATGTACCACCTTTTAATAGTCAAGAATTCAAAGACTTTGTAAGTCACCTCAATATAAAGCATCAGTAAAGCACTCCTCTTTGGCCCCAGGCCAATGGTTTGGTGGAGAGGTTCATGAGCACTCCAAAGAAAGCTATTCAGTGTGCTGCCTTGTAAAAGCTCGACCTCAAATGTGTTTTTAACACTACTCTTTGAGCTTACTGTTCGACCCCTCACACAATGATTGGAGAAAGCCCTAAGATTCTCTGTTTGGAAGAGCTATGATCAATCAATAAATCAATCAATCAAGTGGCTTGTAAAGTGCGACTACTCACCCATAAGGGTCTCAAGGTGCTGGGGGGGACAACTGCAGATCTGTGGTGCACGGCACTGTGGTTCAGCCGAAGAGCCAGGTCTTACGGTCCTTCCTGAATTTTCCGTAGGGGGAGAGGCAGGGTGTTCCAGGTCTTTGCTGCGAGGTAGGGCAAGGATCTTTTACCGGTCATCGTCTTGCGGATATGTGGGATGGCAGCCAGGGCCAGCGGAGCAGAGGTCTCTGGTGGGTGTGTGGAAAGAGAGCCGGTGGTTGATGTATGCAGGTCCCATGACATGTAGGGCTTTGCAGGCATGTGTGAGGAGCTTGAAGGTGATCCTTCTGTTGACTCGGAGCCAGTGGAGGTCTCTCAGGTGGCTGATGATGTGGCTGCGGTGGGGGGGATGTTGAGGATGAGTCTGGAGGAGGCGTTCTCGATGCTTTACAGTTTCTTGAGGAGTTTGCGGGTGATGACGGCATAGAGTATGTTGCCGTAGTCGAGTCTGCTGCTGATGAGTGCGTTGGTGACCATCTTTCTGAACTTGGTGGGGATCCACTTGAAAATCTTTCTGAGTAGGCATAGCATTTGGAAGCAGGATGATGAGAAGGCATTGATCTGGCGGTTCATGGTGAGGGAGGAGTCCAAGATGATGCCGAGATTTCTTGCGTGGTCTGTGGGCGGAGGTCCAGGATCTGCAGGCCACCAGGAGTCATCACAAGTGGAGGGGGTGGAGCCCAAGATGAGGACTTCGGTCTTCTCTGAGTTTGGCTTGAGGCAGTTGTCCTTCATACAGGTGGTGACCGACTTCTTCCCGTCGTGGAAGTTGCTCTTGGTGACTGTGGGTTTATTGGTGAGGGTGAGGATCAGCTAGGTGTCATTTTTGTAGGCAATGATGTTGAGTCCGTGCTTCCTGACAATGGCTGTGAGTGGAGCAATGTAGATTGGGGGAAGAGTGGGGCTTAGGGAGGAGCCCTGAGGCACTCCGCAGCTGATTTCTGTGGGTTATGAGAGGAACAGCGGTAGCCTCACTCTCTGTGTTTGGCCGGTGAAGAAGGGTCAGATCCGTTGAAGGGCATTTTTCGCCGATGCTGACGTTGTGGAGTCTTGTGCATAGACTGTGGTGGGAGACGGGGTTGCAGGCAGCCAAGAGGTCCAGGAGGATGAGGGCAGCAATTTCGCCTCAGTCGAGGAGGGTGGGCACGTCATCTGTGGTGGCGAGGAGGGTGATCTCCTTACTGTGATTGCATTGGAAGCCGGATTGAGAGTGGTCCAGGATCTGGTTCGCCTCAATGAACTCAGAAAGTTGGGTGGTGATTTTCTTCTTAATGACCTTGGCTGGAAAGGGGATGAGAGAGATGGGTCTGAAGTTCTTGAGGTTCTTCAGGTTGGCAGGGGGTTTCCTCAGCAAGGGGTTGATTTCTGTGTGTTTCCAGCCTTCCGGAAATTTGGCAGAGTTGATGGAGCAGTTAATGGTGGGGCAGAGTTCAGGGGCAAGGGAGGTGCTGGCTCTGTTGAAGATGTGGTGCGGGCAGGGATCCGAGGGTGATCCTGAGTAGGTGCTCTTCATGATCTTGAGGGTATTGTCAGTGGTCAGGGGAGTCCAACTAATCAGGGTCTACTGGGGTCTGGTTTCGTTGGGTTCTGTGGTTGCTAGTGGGGAGAGAGGGCCTTGGGTATTGAGGTCGTTGAAGCTGTCATAGACATCCTTAATCTTTTGGTGGGAGAAGGCGCTGAGGTTGTTGCAGATGTCTTGGGAGGGTGGGATGTCTGCTGTCCCTGTGCAGGGTTTGGCAAAATCTTTGACCACAGTGAAAAGTTCCTTACTATTGTGTGCATTGATCATTTCTTGTTGGGCCTCTCTCTTTGTTGTTCTGATGAGGTGGTGATGTGCGGTGACAGCGGTTTTAAAGGCTGAGTGGTCTTCCAAGCTGCCCCCAATGGACCAACCTCAGAACCAAGAATGAGGGAGACATTCATACTATGGACTTTGATCAGAAACAGAAGATCGAAATATATGCTGATCAAAGACATCATGTAAAGACCTTATCTTTATAAGAAGAGATCAAGGACTTGTTAAACAACACAGAAAAGGAAATTCTGATGTTCCTTTTGAGGCTGAACCATTTGCCATCACTAATACCAAAGGAAATAGGGTGACTGCCCAGCCTCCTGGGAAGTCCCTTATGAGAGAATCTTCTCACTTTCAACATTTGACCCATCACTCCCCAAACATCAATGGCAATGTAGAGACTGGGTCCAGACACACTGTTGATGACTCTGTGTCTGCTGATGATTCCACCTCACCTGTACAGATCACCGACACTTCAGCTGACAGTTCCCGATTTCCAGTGACTCGATCAGGACGTCTGGTTCAGGCACCACAACAATTGAAGAATTATAGTTGCATGTATATCTATAATCCTCTGTGAATTTATTCATCTATTTATTATTGTATTTATTAATCTATTCAGTCATTTGTCTATTTTGAAAAGTTATAACTTTTTATTTATCAAAGCAGAGGATGTAGTGTCTTGTAAATAAAGAAATGCTGGGACTTCTTTGGTTCCCACGGTACACTGCTGGCCTGAGACGTAAGTGTTGGAGGAATGAGTTGAAGACAGGCTTGGAATGTTGAGTTCTGACTTACAAACAGCAGAATAAAGAGGTGTACAACTACTCTACGTGTGTGGCTTGGTTATTGTTGAGTACCGGGGCTGGTAGGATGCTACACCACGTACCTTAAGAGCAGTAGAACACAGTTACTTGAATGTAGTACCCCTTCCTAAAATGTTTCATTAAGTCATCTAGCAGCACTATTTCAGTTGGGTGGGAAAGGGATGCTCAACATCATTGTGCAGAAGAAAAGACCCAGGCTTATATTCTTCTTCAACGCTGTTTGTTTAGCTTATTGATGACTGATTAAAATGTAGATCTACCAACTCACATAGTGTCACCATGAGTCAAAAGATATTGGCTTCCTTTACATGGTCATCTGCTGACAATCCATTATTACATGGTGGCAGGGAAGCTGTAAATCTCTGTAATGAGTGGGATTTCAGCTTGGCTTTTGAGGTTCTAATCAGCCATCCATTAAAAGGTACAAAAACACCCCAGGACATTGCTGGCAGCCTCAGCAAACTTTCTTTTCGTTTGGTAGAAGACAGGTTGGTGAGAGTAGGGAGCAGAAGTGCCCCTAAGCAGCCCTCTGCATGTGGTCACACCCCCTCCAAGACCATGCCCCCTCTTCACATGGTCAAATATTTTGTTTAGTTGGCAGGTTTGAAACTGGGTTGTGTCCTCAGTTTTATATTGATCTGAATGATAGCTTGTTAGCATGGCCCCAGATGAATTACACTGACTTTGAAGCTCGCTCTGTGCCTCTGACTAAAAGGGCCTTTTAGACTGATTTTTTTTTAAAAAACATGAGCTTATGTACAATTGTCGGTGTCTCTGCATCAACCCTTGATATACTGATGTTAATGCAAGGGACTTTGCAAGTCATGACAGAGGCAGTTGAGAATAATCAGGTTACTTATACCAGTCTACTAGAAGGCATTTTGGTTAAATGGCTAATACTGGTTCAAAGATTGCCTCTCCCACCAAAATTCCCGCTCCTGGTACAGCAGGGATCATTGCATAAACTGAGACCAGAAGTCTATGTCTTTCATTGTCCAATGTCTACAGTAAGAACAAAAAAAAGGGTAGGGTATTGGCATTAATAGCTAACACCCTCTTTGAGGCTGTAAAGACAGCACTTAAAAAAAAATCCAAAAGGTTAAAGGTTGCTCAGAAGTTAATATTTGGCAGTCAGTCAGGATACCAGGTGGGGCAACTCTCTATAGCCAAGGAGTAATCTGTAAGAGACAGGTAGAGGTGGATAAACACCACAATATCCAGGTGCAAAGCCCAAGGTCAAAAATTAAGGTGAAGCTACTTTGAATCACAAACGAAGCCCCCATTAGAAACTAGTGCCTACATATTCTGACTATAGTGAACACGCCAATAAAATAGCTTTTATTGCAGATTACACAAACATTCCTACAATGAAACGGATTGTGCACTCTCCAGACTTGATTTTCTGCAGTCTTATATGTTCCACATGTCCAAAGAGGTGTACGTAACTCTCTATCTAGACATCAAAGCTAAAGAGATTGATGCTTATAAACTCAAACCAGTAAAGACATTGAACATATTGATAATTTTCAACTGTATCCCTTCCCTACCATCATTGACTTCAATTATTTTGAAACTAATGGGATTTGGCATTACACTTAGAGAAGCAAGAAAGCAAACTTTATATCCAGGTCTGATGAAAATGCTAAAGATTGCAGATCATGCCTGTAGTAGATTAATATGGACATCACCAGGCAATCTGTGGTACTCACCTGTCACTTGCATTTACTCCTGAGTCAGTCTGATTTGGGAAAGCACCCAAAAGGTTAACATTTTCAGCTGTCACATATGAATCATATTCTCAAAGCAGCAATCTTGGATTTTATAATGACACGTGGGTGGCTATGCATCACAAAGATGCATCTGAATAATGTTTTTAAACAAAATGAATGAATTTATTTACTATAAACCTGTCTCCAGCACAACCTGTTGTTCGCCCATGACTGTAATGGCTTCAGTGATTTTTCATTATGAGAAGGTCGGCTCCATGTCTTCTGTGTCCACAGCTTGGCTGGGTTCGGAGTCGGATATGAGGATAATTTTCCAAAATATTTGATTCTTCCGCTGCAGGAGGCATAGCAGCTACCTTGGTCACTTAGGCAAGGTTTATTCCTAGTAGATAGTCTGTGTTTGCATTCAACATGCCAGCAATCCCCATGATGTGCTCCTTGAGATATGCAGAGTGGTGGTACAAGTATTCTCTACTTCGGTGTGGGCAATATATATTTTAATTGAATTATGTGGGTTACAGAATAAGGCAGTAACATGATTTTAATAATTGTTATGTCCTCTCCAACTAGTCTAGATAGACATTACTGTTCGTTGTAAAGAAATTGCTTTTTGGGGTTATCTTGTCTAAATCTAAAGCGCTCCCATATCCTGGATTTTAAGGAAAAACATATCTAAAATACCTATTTCAGCCAAATTGTTCCCATGCACAATTCATAGTCGTGCTATAAAGGTGCAGAATAATTTTACGTGTACATAATTCATCCAAAGTCTAGGTTACCTTCTGCATAATAAGCTGGAAAAGAGCGGTTACCTGTAGTAACTCATACTCAAACAACAGTTTTGTTGCCTATTTGGAGTGCAAAGGAATATATTTCTGCAATTTCCCTTTGCAAAATATTGAGAGTAAAGGAATTTTCATACGTTTTACAACTGTCTCTGAAAACAAAGTGAAAGGTTAGAATAATGTTATGCACATGTGAACCTCGATGACAAATGTGCTCCATAGTGAAGTATGTCTAGTAATGCCATAGTTCGGAAAGGGTAAAGGAATGTGGACTTAGTGTGTTCACTGATCCTAGTATAGTGCAAAAGGCTATTTTGTGCTTGAGTAGGAGAAATACAATAAGTTAACAAGCAAGGAACTTGCAAAATATGTTTTATGTGTGTCTAAGAACTTGTTCTTTGGGCATAATTACATTTTTGTGATATATTTTGGAATCCAAATGTTCCTATTGTAATCCTTCCTTTAACTAAGAGGTCATCGGAGCGGTTTAATTTATTTGTGCGGAATATGTTTCAATGTAAATGCCAATGAAAGTAAGGGAAATTTATCAGTGGCATAGCAAGGGGGTGGGGGGCGCCCCCCCCCCCCACCCTCACCAGTGGCCGCTCTGGGAATTTGCCAGCACCGCCCCTCCCCCCTCCCGATCTAAATTGCCCGGGCAGCAAATACAGGGTCTGCCACGGGCGGTACATGGACTAGCTACGCCACTGAAATTAATGCATACATTATAAATGGGAAATGACTTCTCCTTTGTGATATTGAAATTGGAGGACAACATCAGGGGTGGCTTCTCCACTAGGACGGAGGAGCGTCGCCCCACTGCTTTCTTGCAGTGCAAGAAGCAGAAACATAAAACGGTAATAACTACCATTTTATGTTTCTGCTTCTCGCACTGCAAGAAAGCAGAAGGGTTTGTTTGTGGGAGGGTGGATGGGGCTGCTCTGTGAACAGGGCTGGGCACGGGAGAAGTGGTGTGCCCACTCCTGAGTGTGCTTGACTGGTTTGATCAGCCCTCTGGGGCTGACCAAACCAGTCATGAGCACCCTGCCCTTCTCCATAAAAGGCTGCAATGCAGCCTACATGGAGAACATGGTCAGGTCATTAGCCTCTGGCTGGGCGGCGGCCTAACCAATCATGGCTTAGGGGTGGGAGCCTGGCTGCCTGCTTCCTGTTCCTACCAGAGGCAGGAGAGCAGGAGAGAAGTAGAGACGATGCAGGACCCGCCCGGCGGGAAGGTAAGTTTAATTTTTATAAATTATTAAATTAAACCCCCTCCTCCACGCGTGACCCCTGTACCCACGTGACCCCCCACCCCCGAGACAGACATGCCGGCCACGACTGGACAATATCCACCTTTTTATTTACATTGCTGCTCCAGGATGCTACTTTGAGTTAGTCATATTCATTTTTTGATTTGTTTGCCAACTGCCACCTTGGATGACGCACCAGTTTGTTGTGTCCTCTATTTCCAGTGTTTGATCCTCTCTGACTAGCTGAAAAGTTTAAATTAGTTGCCAAGCTATTGTTTTTATGGGTTTAGGACCCCTTCTATCAATGCCAGTCTAAGACTTTGCTTGTGTCTCTGTAACCTAATGCGTTTCTTGCTTGCCCTTTGTGTATCATTATTATTGATTATTATATTTGTTGGTGAATATTGTTATTATTATTATTAGATTTCTAAGCACAACACCTAAAAATACACAACCAATATAATTTCATCATACCAACATTTGACAGTGCCATACGAAGTCACACAAATCTACCCTGAGCAAAGGTACACCTGCCTCAAATGAGCCTCCGATTCAATGTGATATTTAAAGCAATATTTTAAAACAACAAGTTTAAACACTTCTATGGAAAAAAGTAGTCTAAATGTATAACATAATACACTTTTTATTTTAGATGACCTGGTGGAGATGTTTCACCCTACATTTCTATCCACTGCGCTAGCACCGCGACTATTTGTGATTCGAGTCCTACCAATATGGTGCACAGCACCTTTCCTGTTTTTGAGATTTTTATTTCTCTCTTTCAATTGATCAGGGTGCATTTAGTACTTGTTGTCCATCTGCGTTTGTGACTAACCTCCATGAAGATAGTTTTACTACTCTTAGGTGAAAAATTGTTTTTTTTGCAAAGGACATTGCAAGCACTAGCGTAACGAAACTTGAGGGGGGCCCCCTGCAAACTACTACAATGGCCCCCTCTCCAAACTCAGTCAGGATCTGTCACGTCAGGGTACTGTGCTGATGGGGTCCCTTGGAGCTCCTGCCATAGGGTAGCAAGGGCATTTGTTACGCCACTGATTTCAAGGATCCCTTTCCACCTCTTCACTCCATCTCATGGATGGTCCTTAAAACAGTGTCAACAATGGTTAACAGAGGAATTTCATTAGGTGGTCAACGAAAAAAACATACATTTGTAGCCTAGCAGAACGAAAGATGGTTAGTCTCACTCAGATGTAAAATTACAGAAAAAAGAAGCAAGATAACTATAAACACTCAATTCTGACAGTGAACAGGAGCTCCAAGGGCAATACAGCATCTATAGAATCTCCACTAAAAAGGGGAAGAGGCACCACTATATGCAAGGCATCTCAGATAGTGCATGCCCAACCAGAGATCTCTTCAGAGTTGTTGATGAATATTGTAGCCCTGCCAATGCTTCAATAAAAACTAAAACCACTCCAGGAACTATTCAGTACCTTAGAAAACTACTTTCCCATGAAAGCTAACAACCATAAAGACTGCTTGCTTTCGGAGCCAGGCTGTGTTCTCTTGGATGCTCCCTCAACAAATCAGAAGACCTTGGAGCAGATTTATAACGGACTTGCGCCACTTTTACGCCGCCGTTGTGTCACTTTTGTGACGCAGCGGTGGCGTAAACCCTGCGCCATGTTGTGCCCCATTTACAACGTGACGCATCTAGGGAGATGCGTCATGTTGTAAAGCTTGCACCACATGTGGGCGTACCTGCACAGGGGGGGGGGCGTTCCGGCGCAGGAACGTCTCCGAAAAGTGGCTGAGTGAAATCTACAAGATGTCACTCAGTCACTTTTCCGGCCATGCTGCGTCAAAACCCTGCGCCTGCTTGAAGCAGGAGTAAGGATTGACGCAGCATTGTAACGATAGGGCACCCCCGAGCCTTGCTGGAGCTGCGTCGCGCTTGCGACGCAACTCCAGCAATGCGCCAACCTTCCGCCGTCAGATGCGTCACGCATCTGTTTATCCTTGCGCCACGATGGGCTGCATTGTAAATGCGGCAAATCTATTGTGGCGCAAGGGTAAACTTTCGTGACGCATCTTCCCTGGCGCATCCATGCTGATTTGCAGGGATGCGCCAGGGAACATAAATCTGCCCCCTTGTGCTTAGAAACAATCTCGAGCTCTTTCAACCATCTAATATGAAAGGAAACCTCTAACCTAAGTAAACCTACAAATGAGGTGGCTTCTCCAGTAACTTTTTGGATGCCAAATATATACAGCTCCACCCTACTTGAGTCCTCTACTGCCAACCCGATGAGAACGATCATTAAGTCAGCCTAGTGAATTTTCCAGTGAACTGAAAACAACAAATATATAACCCATTCTACAGAAACACAGACTTGACCAGGCTGACCCACTAATTCCACACCTTTAGGTAATGGTTCCTTGTAATGCAAACTCGTTGAAGAGGCGTCATTTTGACAGATATCAAATTTCATTGAACAAAACAATCTACTGTCAGACAGAGAGGGTGTATTCAGGCTGAGAAGATGCACAGAACGCACCGTAATCTCCATTTGGGATGACTTTAAAACCTCTGGGTCTCATTTATGGTTTGAAGCAGAAGAATTGCTGTAAACCAACTGTCCTTCTTCCCTACAAAACCTGCAGTTAAGTTGATTTTTTAAATGAACTGCTGGCTTACCTTTCGAAGAGCCTTCTCGGAACCTTCTGGTGGTAGAACTTGACCCGACGAGAAGGCTCTTCGAAAGGTAAGCCAGCAGTTCATTTAAAAAACACAACTTAACTGCAGGTTTTGTAGGGAAGAAGGACAGGGAAATTGTTTTCTCTAAACAAAAACATAAATGTCCCGAATGCACACAGAGTTTTCTCCTTGGGCATAGGGCCCGTTCTTCCTTTTGTCTGTCCCTGACCACAATTTGTTTCATAAGGAACATGGACTGGCATTATGAGTGATGGTTGCCCATCTTCAATAGAGCGGGATAACTGCAACTATGAACCAGTATTCTTTGTCGGACGGATCCGTTTTTGTTTAGAGAAAACAATTTCCCTGTTGGGGATTAGTTTTTTCAGGAAAAAAAGTTCACAGACTGGCAGATGCATTAAACATTGTGTCCACTTAGCAAATCTTTAGTGTTGTAAAGAGAGCTACTATGGCAGTGGCTTCCTTCATGGCAAAGAGAGCCCAGCCATGCAGGCAGGAATCTGTCTCGGCTCAGCTTCAGGGAGACTGTAAGCCTGCTCATGATCATGTGTGCTGATCGCGATCAGAGCGTTTTAAAAGCGCTCAGTTTTGGGGCGTGGCCAAGATGGCTGCACGGTAGGACACAAAATCGTTTTCCTCCGGCACAGCCAAATCCCAGCTTTGTTATTCTGCAATACCGGTGCCCTAGAGTACTGTGCCTCCAGTAGCTGATGCCGTACCTGCCTGCTGTGTGACCGGGACCGAGGTGGCTTACTGCGGGTCTTTGAGCTGAGCTGGCGTGGCCTGGCGGGCGGAGCAATCGAACCTGCCAACGAGCAGTGAGCGCTGGACGGAGCTGGTAGCCTCCAACGCATGGAGACAGGCTGGCGGACTTGGCAGAGGGATCAACGGATCTCAGCGTGCTGGAATTCAGTGACCCGCAGCCATATGAGAGGTGAGACCAAGCTCTGGCGCGGCGGCTGGGCAGAGGAGCGGCTGGGTATCTGCCATTTTCTCGGACCCACCATCTTGGAGCTCCCACGGACCGCCCGGTCCTGAAAGTGGCCCGTGCTTCCATCCCTGTGAGCTTCTGCTGCCCCGAGGAGGTGCAGACTTTCCCCACAGGCAAGGAGGTAGAAGACCCCCGCAACAGCAGTGCTCGAGGACAGGGGATCCTGACCTGCTGGATTCCGGGCTACAAGCAAGGGCTCAGCTGCGCTTGGGGAGCCGGAGGTGTTTGGAGCTCCCTAGGCCTGATAGTCTGAGGGCCCTGAACGGAGGCAGAGGTGGCTGGCTGCAGTTTTTCATCATCAGACTTTGCCCAAGTACAAGAAAGGGAAAGGAGGAATGTAAAGAGAGACAAAGGGGGGACGCAGGGAATAAAAATATAATTAACAAACGCATACGGACAACGAAAGATAATAGCATTGGCAAAGGCAGCCCTATCGTTTGGTGGCAGCCATTTAGCTTTGTCGGCGCGGGCCTTAGCGCCACATGAGGCTGGGCGGGCCCTGGTCACTGGTTGGGCCTAGTTGGAGCCTGGGAGGGGGCAACTTACCGCCGCAGAGTGCCGTGTGGGTGCGGAGGCAGAAGGACCCCAGGGGCAGCCCAGAGTCTCAGACTGGATTGCATTTCGGCCCCCAGCTCACGACAGTACAGGCCCTAGTGGAAGTACGGTGAGGTGTCTGGGGACTCAAGAGGTTCTGAGTGGGCTGCAGCATGCGAACCTTGCCCCCGGTGTGGAAATTTAGTTTGTAACTGAACATTATCTGCGCCATCTTGCCTCTCCCCAGCGCCACGCACAGCGAACGCACGGCCGCCATTTTAGGCACCCCACTCTCTCCCCCGTTCATTGCCGATCGCCAGCGCGTCCCCCTGGCGCTGCAAGCATCCCCCGCTCGCCGGCCACCCCCGCTCTCTCATACACGGGCCATAAACCCTCTCCATCTGCGCGACCCTGCCATGGAACCACATCCCACGCCTGACCGACATCCCATACATGGTCATGCATCTCTTTGATAACCCCCTTCCTCTGTGCCCCATTGTCCGAACCGATCCCAGGCCATCACCTAGCCCTGCGGATGCAGTTTATTACCCCTACTGTAAGGGAAACACCCCACATTAAAGGGATTACAGTAGATCAAAGCCCCTACCCCCTGAGACCCGGCCGGTCGCACCCACCCCCGGGAATTGGCGGAATGTCCAGCTGTGTGATAGCCATCTCCTACTGTGGATGGGGTGGGGACTTCCACTGTAGATATGTGTGGGAACGAGCTCGAAGTGGGGATTCCGAGGATGTTCTTTCATGTTCCAAGACAATCTCAAGAATGTGCCATGTGTGATAACTCTGCAATAAAGTCATAAACCTGTGTATAAGAGGCCAGGCCTCAGAGATGCAGTTAGAGCACCTCGTGACGATACCTTGCTGTCTGATCTGATGTGTTCTGCTCCGACGGAATAAAAACTTTGTTTCCTGCCTTCCAGTCTCCGGCGCCTGCCTCTTTCATTGGTAAATTATCGAATGGTATGAGAGGCGATTACCGCCGGGCAATACTTGAAGGGTTATCGACTGAAACTGCCGCTACCATTTAACAATTGGCGTCCCAAGCGTGGGGCCCATCAGCGACACGTGGATTCAGTGGGAGAGGTCCCGACGACAGAGTGAACGACTGCAACGATCGGGAGAGCTCCTGCCCAATAGACCCTCGTCTGGCAGCCGATCATCCGAACTTCACTGGTTCCGAGCAGACCTCTCTCGAGTGATCTACGGTCCTGACTGGGAACCATCAGGAGTGCTGTGGCAAATACGGAAAGTAGAGGACGATCGGGCGCTGGAGGCGGAAGACGAGAAACTGTCCACGCGGTCCGGGTAAGGTCGTGAAACACGACAAATTGCGAAATAATTGATTGATTAGCTGAAATACTAGTATTGCTCATTGATTGTTCTCTTTGAGATATTCGCTGTCTACAAACGGGGAGGAGTAGAAATTCTCTCTCTCTCTCCCTTTGCAGATAGTGAAGGGTAGGTAACGCAGACTTTTGTCCCCGTTGTAACCCGTCGTGCCTATCTTTATCTCCCCACTGATTGATTGTCCGAACATTGATTGTTTTGAAGAATAGTGCTCTTTGAGATATTCTCTGTTTGCAAATAACGTAGAATAGAAATATTCTGTCTAGTCTTTGCAAATAGTGAAGGGTAGGTAACGCAGACTTTTTTCCCCGTTGAAACCCGTCGTGCCTATCTTTATCTCCCCATTGATTGTCCGAACGCTAGTTGTTCGATATTGGTTCTTTGGAGGTATTCTCTGCTTACAAATAACGAGGAATAGAGATATTCTGTCTAGTCTTTGCAAGCAGTGAAAAGATAGGTAGTGCTGACTTTTGTCCCCGTTGAAACCCGTCATGCCTATCTTCTCCCCACTGATTGGTAGTTGGTTCTGCCCGGACCGCTTATTAGAGGTGAACCATCCGGCTCCGATGGAAGGCACCCCTAATAAGGACATGTTCACTAAAATACGAACTAATCGCCGTAGTTTATAGCAAGCTATGGCATAAAATATACAAAGGGGGACCCCGATAGTCAGTGGCCACTGGTAGGATCCTTTTTGACCCTACAAAACTAAAGAAACGCTAGGAAATAGCCCTTTGTAGGATATATGGAACTAGGGGAAGGAACCAAGCTCACGGTCAAGACGGCCACGAGGTAGCCCGGCCCCATCGCTCTCACTGCCTAAACATGTCTGCCCTACCACCCACCCCACCCAATAGACACAACCGGAAGTCCGTTGATACCCACCATCAACGTCACCGAACTTGACTAGGATCACGCGCAATTGGACAATGCCATTTTCCGATTACACTAACTAGATTGCAAATATGTACAACACTCCAACAAAGTAGTATGGTTAAACATTTTAATAACTTATAGGTATAACAACATTCCGACAAGATGAACAGGTTAAAACACATTTTAAACAACTATTTACATGACAGTCTGCTGCGACCTGCATCCCAAAGCATTTACGTCCACGTGACACCGTCCTCGCCTCTCCTTCCTCGAAGTTGCAACATTGGCCTGTTTTGGGCGGTCCTTTTAGTCGGTTTTGGGCTATAAAAGCCATGCAAAAATCCATTGACATCAGTGGCGGACGACTGTGCGAATAGGCCGGAGGCTGCACGAAGCGCCGAAGCTCTGGCAGCGCCAAGGCGGAGTCTGCCACGCCGTGCGGATCTTCCCATTTTCTTCTTCTTCCTTCAATAACGAAGGGTGCCCTGGCAGGGGGAAGCGACACGGACGGGCTTCCCCCGCCTCCCCAGGTGGAGGCTCACCAGCAGATGAAGGCACCCCAACCATTCATTCGCCGTTCGGCTGAGTTGGCGCCCCTGCACTCGACCGCCGGACAACCACCCAAGCACGGGTTCACCAGGATTGCCACTAGCACCCGACGCGAGGAGTGGGCCCCCGCAGCCGAGTAATCGGGGACCCACCCCGGTGGCGATACCATCCAAACTGCTGCTGTCGCTGCTACTGGACCCACCCCGGTGGCGATACCATCCGAACTGCTGTTGTTGCTGCTGCTGGCCCCTCTCCGGTGGCTGTACCGAAGAGCTGCTGCTACTGCTGCCTTTGGACTCCGGCGGTCGGTTCTTCGGATCCAGGCCTAGCCCACCGTGAGACGATTCTGGACTCGAAAGCTTGTCTGCTTGGGCGTGGGCCCCACCCTTGACGAAACGCCCCCTCAGCTTTGCAGAGTCTGTGGGAGTCATTGGCACTCGACTCCCGCGGACTTCCGGTAGGGACAAACCGCTGCCATTGTTCTTTGCCCCGGGCGGCAGCCACCTTGCCTCCGCTTGGTGCAGTGAGAAAGACTGATTCAAGACGTCGGCGGAAGAACCCGCCTGCTGCCCCGCCCCAAGAACGGACCACGGCATTGCTACAAGATCGCGGTGACGCCATGCCGACGCAAGCTGACGCTAACGAAAGTTCTCGAACTACCGAAAGGAATTCTGGTCCAACAGCTAATTCATGGAAAGACTTAGACTGTACACTGGCCCGACCTCGCCCCAAAATGGCGCCGATGTAGGAGAGGCCTACAACTCCTTGTGGCATTCCAGTCACGTGGCATTTGTGTTAAAAGGATATGTATGTGATGTTTCCACACATGATGAGCAGAGGGACGGGAAGGGTACTGACCGAGCATACGTACAACCTTACTGATTGCTGACCTACCCATTTTTATTTAGCTAAGATAGTATTGCTCATGATATTCGACGCCTCTCACGCCGTGGCCGGCCTGAACGGTTGTAGGCCCGTATTTGTATACTGACATTGTTTTAAATAAAGGGCTTCTTGAAAGGATTACTGAATCAGTGTCATGACAAATCATATAGGTTGATAAAGATTTTTCTTTTGAATAAATGATTGTTACTCCCAATCAATAGGAAACAGATAATGCAGACCCCATTTACATGAATCTTTTTGATTAACGGAATTTGTGCCCGTCACACCTGTCTTTTCCAAGAGTTGTCAGAAAATGGTCAACCATAGCTTAAGGTGTATGCCGAATGCAAGGTATGGTATCTTGCACCATAATACACGACCGATTGAGAAATGCATGCACGACCAGGGAACCCGAATTTAGGAGATGAATGAAATAGAGCATCTTTGTCTCTGACGAAAAGAATAATAGGTCTGTGGTATTACCCACTCCTGCGGCTAGCCTGGTACGTGGTAAGTAGAACTTTTTCGTGTCTACGCGCGCTAAGGTACTTTGAATACTGCACATCCCCTCCCCTCTTTTTCCCCTCTATAGGTCACGACGAAGTTCCGACTGAAGAATGGAGTGGGCATGGACCGCACCGTGTTCAATATCAGGAAAAACATAGACAAACGTTGTGGGATAGTGCGTAAAGTGCAGACCACCATTGGGAACATGAGAAACTGTATGGTATGATTGTGCGTGTGTGCTACGATTATACGGTATGAATGTGTATGCATTTCATGCTTGGGTCACTTGAAGAGAGCGTCACCGTATGATTGAAGTGCTCGTCCATCGATCAAAGGGAGGAGAGTAAAAGGTCCGACACCCCCCCAAGATAAACTACAAAATACTGAAAATACGCAGCATGCATAGGAAAGAGGACAGGAAAGGAGAGGCCCCATACTCAACGTAGCCCTGAGTCTCCGTCTTAAGTTTCTGCGCTTCATGCATGTACTGTCACACCCTATCCGGTATTTGTGTGTACGTGATCACCGAATTTATGTCTTTTCCCCGCTTGTGTTTTCTTACATAGAACAGACCCATGCCACTCCATGTTGTGTGTGCACCAAGTGGCCTATTATCATACCCATGTCTCTCTCTCTCGTTTTGTGTCGTACATATGCCAAATAGCCTACTTGATGCACACGTCTCTCTCTCTCTCTCTCTCTCTCTCTCTCTCTCTCTCTCTCTCTCTCTCTCTCTCTCTCTCTCTCTCTCTCTCTCTCACTCTCTCCCACTCCCTCACTAAAGGCTTTCTTGCCCTCTTTCTTTTTGAATAAATTAACGACACATACCTGTCCGGTAAGTGTATAATTGGCCTGAAACACGGTGGTGTTCGAACAAATTGACAGAAACAAAACGACCATACTTTACCACGTTACTACCTCTCCTTTCTGCAAATGTTGAGCTTAATTGGCTGAGAAAGAAAGGACAGGTAAGACGACTGATGTCTCCCAATCTGGCCCTCATCACGGGGACTATATGTCAGTGGTTTTTGTTTTTTTAGAAGACACCATCTCCACCGCCCAGAATTACCCCCACCCAATTACCCCGAAATAGAATGTCTAAAGCACCCCGTTCTCCCAAAAATAACCCCAGCCCTATGCTAGCCGTCTCAGAGTATTTCGAATGAAACAGCTGATGACCTTATTCTCTAATAATACATCGCCTAAACTGATAAAGGGTTACCTATTGTCTCCAGCAAAAATAATGCTTAGCTTATGTTCCTCCCTGAAATGGATACTCGTGAACGCATGACAGTAGCACCTCGCACTCTTTCATAAACTTAGCAGTCCTCGGAGGAAAATGTGTATTAACAAAACTTGTGTTGAGATGAACGAGTCTCTACCGGAGAAGCCGGTTCGAATTTTTTTAATAGACCAGAAGGTTGACAGATGTCAGGCTTCCTGCAACGATTATAGGGCGCAGGAATCGACACCTAGAAGGCCAGACGATGGACAGGGACACCCACAGAAACCTGCACCACAGCAATGATTAATAGATTGGTAACACGCACACTAACATCAGAGTTAATAGACACCAATCATACAGCAACCGATAAAAGCATTTCCGCAACTACTCGGTGGTTGGGAGAGAGGATGAAGTATGTAAATGTCTTCCCTGCCAACTCTCTAAGATTTTTGTTTCTTGTACCCATTCAAAGATAACCTGCGGCCATCGGAAGAGAGGGGTCGGACGTGACGCACAGCCTGGCTGCAGACCATGGAACATCTATGGCATCGACCAAGGGGGAAGCATCGAAGCAAAAAGGGCGTGAGACGAGTCACCATTATCAGGATGATAAGCGATAGAACGAAGGGCTATATCAAGGCCCCCTGCTCACTGACCAGCGTGCCTGAAGTCCCAACCCATCGGGCCCGATTGATGGGCCCAGTGCTGGAAGATTCTGCTCTCCTTGTTCCGCATTTTGATCCGATCCCACTCCACCCCCTTTTCCCTCGGCATCCCGAAGCACGTCACACCCTTCTCTCTCTCTCTCCCCCTTTTATATGGATTATGAATTTGACTTAACTACAGAAGAACAAAAAGCAGGTACCCTGTCTCAAAGTACCTATGATGAACTGTGTTAAGGAACAGGACTGTGATCGGAGAACAGCGAATGGTCACACCCTGCCACGTGAGAAATTGGATTTGAGCTGGACCTTAGCTCCACCGCCGCTGCTCAACAGTGCCAACGAAAGAAGAACAACAATAAGAGCTTACCAGTGATGGCTCTTTATAAAAGGACACTGGAAAGAAGAACCCATGTTAAGTTGAAAATCCTCTCCCAACCACCTTTTTATATTAACTATCTTCCTATCGAGTTTTCATGATGTTGCATCAATCACTTCCGACTGTACACTGAGAAGTTAAGAAAATCTAAACTTTGTATAATGACATTCATACAACACCAGCCATGCACACGACTATACTGACTATTTTCGATCCACACGAAGTCTGGGCCTTAAGTAATGTACGAAATATCCCTTGTTTTGCCAGAAACATTTTTTTTCTTTACAGTATCCTATTTGTGCTCAAACAAGCTCCCCTCCTCCTATCCCTGGGCCTGACATGCGGCGCAGCTGATGTAATTTTGTATGTACTACCTCCTCGCCTACTTTATCAACTGTATGTAACTATGTACAAATGTGTCAGATTACTCCTGCCTGCCCTAAAAACTCTGTATCTTTAAGAAATGTATGAAAAACATTAACGGTATTATAGCTGAAGGGTTAACGAAGGTGAATGTCGGCCAGGCAAGCTGGTGAGATATGTTAAAAGGGAGGACTGTGGAAATTTAGTTTGTAACTGAACATTATCTGCACCATCTTGCCTCTCCCCAGCGCCACGCACAGCGAACGCATGGCCGCCATTTTAGGCACCCCACTCTCTCCCCCCATTCATTGCCGATCGCCAGCGCGTCCCCCTGGCGCTGCAAGCATCCCCCGCGCGCCGGCCACCCCCGCTCTCTCATACACGGGCCATAAACCCTCTCCATCTGCGCGACCCTGCCATGGAACCACATCCCACGCCTGACCGACATCCCATACATGGTCATGCATCTCTTTGATAACCCCCTTCCTCTGCGCCCCATTGTCCGAACCGATCCCAGGCCATCACCTAGCCCTGCGGATGCAGTTTATTACCCCTACTGTAAGGGAAACACCCCACATCAAAGGGTTTACAGTAGATCAAAGCCCCTACCCCCTGAGACCCGGCCGGTCGCACCCACCCCTGGGAATTGGCGGAATGTCCAGCTGTGTGATAGCCATCTCCTACTGTGGATGTGGTGGGGACTTCCACTGTAGATATGTGTGGGAACGAGCTCGAAGTGGGGATTCCGAGGATGTTCTTTCATGTTCCAAGACAATCTCAAGAATGTGCCATGTATGATAACTCTGCAATAAAGTCATAAACCTGTGTATAAGAGGCCAGGCCTCAGAGATGCAGTTAGAGCACCTCGTGACGATAACTTGCTGTCTGATCTGATGTGTTCTGCTCCGACGGAATAAAAACTTTGTTTCCTGCCTTCCAGTCTCCGGCGCCTGCCTCTTTCATTGGTAAATTATCGAATGGTATGAGAGGCGATTACCGCCGGGCAATACTTGAAGGGTTATCGACTGAAACTGCCGCTACCATTTAACACCGGCATGGGATTTCCAACAGTCGGTCCACTGGACTCTGGCCCACCACACACGGCACATTTATGGCGGACCCACTACTAAACGTCTGCAAGCAAATGGAGGAGACTTGCTTCGCAAACAGTGACCTGTGTTGGGCCTTGCTCCGCGGTGGTCAGTTGAGAGGGGGTAGGCCCTCATCATAGCCCAGGAACGGGAGGGGCTCAGAGAATGACCCACGTGTCATGGCATTGGCACTCAAAAAAAGGGATAAGACATTGAAAGATTTGCTCCTGAAACAGCAGGGGGCCACTGCCTCCACTAGCGACAAACGAGAGGGGCAGCTGGAGGTGGAGGATGGCCCGACCACTAAGACTTTCATGCTGGAACTATTTGCTGCGATAAAAGACGACATTCAGGAGCTCAAGGTCCAGCTATCTGCCGATCTTCGCGAAGTACGGAGGGACCTGGGTGAGGTGAAAGAACGTGTGGCCACGCTGGAGGAGCGCGAGCTCAGTCGGGAAGAGGAACTCCACCAATTGCAGCAAGACATGCTGCTCCTCCAGGACCAGCACCTAGATCTCCAGGCACATGCCGAAGATTTGTAGAACCGCTCTCTGCGGAATAACATACAGATTACAGGGGTGCCGTGGCGAGAAGAAGGGGACAACCTCCGGGCCTACGTCGGGGCTTTGTTTCAGCAGATACTAGGAGAAGACGGCCCGAACGATATCCAGATGGATCGGGCACACAGAGTGGGGCTCCCACGGGGAACCGAGGCTCCTCCGCCGGACATTCTGTTGTGCATTCATAATTTCCAGCTGAAAGAACAAATAATTCGTAAAGCCCGAGAGGCCCAGCCAGTCCAGTTCTGGGGCCGGGCACTCTCTATCTTCCAGGACCTAACGGCTTCCACTCTGGCTAAGCCACATGACTTCAGGGCAGTCACCTCACATCTGTGCGGGAAGGGTATCCCCTACTCCTGGGGCCCTCCTTCCGCATTGTCTTCAAATACCATGGGAAGCTGTACCAGATACGCTCGCTTACAACAGCCCTCGAGGTCCTCGGCCTTGACAACGCTTTGTCATCTGAGAAGGCGGAGAAGCCTAAAGAGCGGGGCCCTCGCCGAGTGTTCAGATGGCAGAGTGGGCAAGTCGGCCGCCGCTTTGAAACCGGACCAGGCTACAATGACCAAAGAGAGGGAGGCTGTCCTCTCCTCCCTTTCACAGCCGTCGGACCCTCCAGCTACCCCTTGAGCGGCGCATTTGGACTGCACCGGGGTGGATCATATGATGGGCTGCCAGGGGGACACGGGTGGTTATCCCTGATGCCCGCTGACAACCTCTCCACTGGCAGGTGGAGGAGGTCTTGGCTTTCTGCGGATGGACTTCTGCCCGAGCCATGGCCTTCTGGATTGTCCACTCCTCGGCGGACTTTGGTCATGTTTTGTTTTACTTGCAGGTTCTGACGTTCGGGCTGTTTTTTTTTTCTTCTGGGTTAGGGAGGGTTCTCTCCCCAGTGAGCTCCGTTTCTCCCCGCACCTACCCTTGGCCAGGGGGCATGCCTCCTTCCCCTCTGGAGCTTCTCCAATAGTCCGGCCCACCAGCATATTGCTCGGGGCCTCAACACTCACACTAGTTGGTCCATCCCTTTTCCATGGAACTTAAGATATTTAGCTTCAATGCCCAGGGACTCAATAACCCCATCAAACGGAAAACGGTTCTTTCCTTGCTCGAACATTTCGGTGGAGATGTCTGTCTCCTTCAAGAAACTCATCTTCTTCATAGTGACACACATCACATGCACCATAGCCACTTCCCCTCACAATTCTGGTTCTCTGGGAATAGTAAACGGGGCGGGGAAGCAATCCTAATCTCCAGACGCTTTAGGAGCTCGGTGGGGGGTCCCATTGCAGAGATCAAAGGCCGCTTTCTTGCGTTGCGCCTTATGTGTAGGGCATTCTCACTTTACAGTATCTTCCATTTACTCCCCAAATGAGCGACCGGAGAAATTCCTAATAGATGCATATGCTGATGTCCTGCACTCACCAGACCCGATAGTGGTAGTGGGGAGGGTGACCTCAATCTAGTGATGGATGCCAGGATGGATCGTTCAGGCTCGCAATCTAGCGGGGCCGGGGCCGTATCAAAAGGAGGTAGTGACTGGCTGTGCAACGCAGGGATTTGAGACGCCTGGCACTGCATCCACCCGGACGAATGGGACTTCTCATACTACTCGGCGGCTCACAAGACTTATGGACGCCTAGATCACTGCGTTATAGATTCCACCATTGAGGCCCGCTCCCTGTCTGATCATGCCCACATCACCTTGACCATGCGTCTTCCCTCTGTAAGATCCTCACCCACCTCTCACTGGCGCTTGCGAGACTCGCTGCTCCAACACCCGGCAGTAGTAGATGATATCAAGCATTGCTTGGCTGACTATTTAGCTACTAACGACATGGGACTTTTACCCCTATCTTCGGTGTGGGAGGTGCTTAAACTGGTTGCGAGGGGAGCGCTAATCGCCAAAGCAGCCTTTAAAAATAAAAGTAGACAGTCCAAGTGTGCAGACCTAGAAGCTAAAGTCAGGGAACTGGAAGCCATACACAAACGCACTGGTGCTCCCAGAATTTGGCAACAGTTGGAAAAAGAACGCCTCCAGCTTCGGCGGCGGGACCTAGACTGGGCTGAGCATGCGGTCGTCCGACTCAAACACAAATATTATGTGGGCTCCAATAGGGGGGGTGAATGCTGGCACACTGCCTGCGCAGTCAGCAAGCATCACAAAGCATTAAGACGATACGGGGAGAAGGCGGTTCGGAGTTCATAGACGGCACCGGCATACTGTTGGCCTTCCGCTCTTTTTATAAAAATCTCTATGCTGCTGATCACTCCCTACAGCCCGATCCCACTGGGCGCAGCGATCATTCCTCTCCCTATGAGTGAGGCAGAGGAACTGGAGGCTCCATACGCATTGAGGAGGTGATTTCTGCCATCGCCCGACTGAAGACCATGAAGGCACCAGGCACTGATGGCTTTAGTGCTCTCTTTTATAAAACTTTTTGTGCTGAACTTGCTCCGCTGATTACCCGCTTGTTCAACTCCTTTGCAGATACTGGGTCCTTCATGGCCTCAATGTTACAGGTCTCTATTTCAGTAATCCCTAAACCGGGGAAGGACCCGGAGCTCTGCAGTTCCTACCGCCCGATGTCGCTCCTAAATATTGACGCGAAATTATTTTCTAGCATCCTGGCCTCCCGGTTGAATACCCACATGCTGGGTCTGGTTGACCCAGACCAATCTGGTTTCATTCCAGGTAGACAGTGTAGGGACAACACCAAATGACTCTGCCACCTCATCGATAAAGTACAACGGTCCAAAGAAGAAGCCTTACTGCTAGTGGTCGATGCAGAAAAGGCCTTCGACCGTGTGCATTGGCCTTATTTATTTGCTACTCTTGAGCGATTTGGACTAGGGCCCAGATTCCGACAGTGGATAGCGAGCATTTATAGTTCCCCAACGACGGCGGTATGGGTCAATGGCCAGATAGCTGTGCAGTAGAACGGGGGACGCGGCAGGGCTGCCCCCTCTCTCCTCTGCTTTTCGCTCTCTATATGGAGCTTTTCGCCCAATGGCTTCGGGACAGCCCGAGGGCGCAGGGGGTCCCATTCGGCCTCGACCACCATCTTATCAGCCTCTACACTGATGATGTCATCTTCTCTGTGGCTCATCCCTTGACTTCCTTACCGGCTGTTGTGGAGGACCTACAGACTTTCAGCCGGGTTTCTGGCTTCAAAATTAATATGCAGAAATTCCAGGTACTCAACCTCACAGCTGCCCAGCCAACGGTTGATTCACTACAGGCCAACTTTGTCTTTGACTGTGTGTCGGACGGTATCACATATCTCGGACTAGTCCTCCACAGGAGTCTCGCGAAAACGCCAGAGGTGAACTGTGCAGCCCTTCTAGCCCGCATCCAAGTGGATCTGGCCCGCTGGCAGCGCCTGCCTTTGTCATGGTTTGGTAGGCTGTCCGCTGTCAAAATGAACGTGCTACTGCGGGCCCTGTACTTGTTTCAAATGCCCCCTTTGGAGCCTCCACTGTATCCACTTCATCATATCCAGACCGCAATTGAGCATTTTGTATGGGGTCCGATCTCCCCTCGCTTGCAGAGGACCTTGCTACAATGCCCTAAGAAAGAGGGCGGCCTCGCCTTCCCCAATATTACCTCCTACTACCAAGCTTCTCTACTTTGGTACCTGGTGGAGTGGATCCGCCCCATGACTGAGAAATACTGGGTCTTCATGGACCAGACGGTGGCAGGGCACCACATCTGGGTGATGCCTGGCTGCCGTGATCCGCTCGCGCCTGGGGTCTATATTCCTCACCAGTTACCCGCCCCACAATACTGGTCTGGGATAGGGTCTCTCAGCGGGCTAACCTGACCTCGCCAATGACCCGATTTTTTCCAATCCTGCATTCCCACCTGGCATGGACAAAAAGGCGGCAGTATGCTGGTTGGAGGGAGGCTGCAAGTGCCTAGGGCATTTGTTCGACATTCAGGGCCTCATCCCCTTTAGGGATCTGCAGGAGGGCTATGGCCTACATAGCTCTGATCTCTTCCTCCACTCCCAGATGACTGGATGACTGGATCTCGGGAGCCACGACGTGCCCCCTGGAACACCGGCCGATGCGACCGTTCGAGAAATGGCTCACCGGTAAAAATGACGATCATGGGCTTTTATCAGAAATATACTCCTTTCTCACGTTAGGCATCCCCAAAACTCGCTCAACGGGACAGAGGCGCTGGGAGGCGGAACTGGGGCGCACACTGACAGATAAGGAATGGGAAGATATTTTCTATAGATCACACCACTCAGCACACTCCAGGGGTCATGCGAAGACTGCTTTCAAGATTGCGTCCTATTGATACTATACCCCAGCCCGACTCACTAAATAGCATTCTAGTTATGATGGCCTTTGCTGGCGGGGGTGCGGTAGCCCTGGCACCCTCCTCCACTTGTTATAGCACTACCCAAAGCTCAGGCGATACTGGGAAAAGAAACTAGATGACATTGATAAGGCCTTTTGCACTACCATACCCAGGCTCCCGGCTTATACCCTTCTAGGCTTACCCAATGCGCTGACATTCCCCCTGTGCTCTATTAGAGGGAGACAGATGGCGCTTGTGGCTGGGTGGAAATCAGATAGAATCCTGGGTCATACGCAATGGCTGCATCAACTATGGTATCTTTTGGGTATGGAGAGACTCTCGATGGCTACACTACGGAACTACGCAGACTATACCAAGATCTGGGCCCCATTCATAGCTATCCTCTCCACTGAATTTCGGGAACTGACATGCCCCAGCTATCTCCAGCTTCTGGAATTGATCCCTGAGGACAGCGCCCCACATAACAAGGTGGCATCCCATTAGACTCACGAACCCCTCAGACTGATGGAGGCCACGCTATCTGCACTGCCAACATGCTGGTCCCTTCCCTTTTCCTTTGTTTTCTGCTCACTAGGGAGGGTGGAAGGGGGTGGGAAGGGGAGTTGATGGGTTTTTCTTCGTTTTTCATGTCTCTTGTGAAAAGCAGCACCACTATGACGCTATGTTCTGCCATAGGCTGCCGGCTACCACTGCTCGCACGCCTGGCAGCACACTGGACCATTGGACACCCATATACAGGGACTGCGGTTGACGCCTCCCTTCTCTCTTCATTACCACGCGGCCGGCCCTCTTCGGGTTGTAGGCGACATGCTGTATTAACTACCAGTTGGTATACTCTCATTTGTTATTTTGTTGCCATGCTCTGATCAGCTTTTAGCCGGCCCGCTGGGTTGTAGGTGCCAGTGTTCTGGTTTACCTGCTATGTGCTCTGCTAATAAAAATTGATTTAATACTAAAAGTGCTCAGTCTACAAATTGCTCACTTTTAATAATTGCTTGGTATTTAAGCTTTTTAATTTTAACCTGGCCTGAATTGAATTTAATTGATTTTTCTCATTGCATATCACACTTTACTACCCACATGTGGAGGTGATGGTGCCCATAAGTCAAAGCAGGTCTCCCATCGCTGTTAGCGCGCGAGTGGCTCGAGAAGGGGGGCTACTTATGAGCAGCCTGTCGCATCCGCGCAATGGGTCATACACTGGATGGGATTTTCAAAAACAATTCATACCTGGCAGTAACAAACATTCTCCCCCTGCTATGGTCATACCGTAAGGCAGTGTTTTTCTCTATCAGTCTACCCTAACCACAAAAAGAAGCTACACCACCATTCTCAGGGAACCAAAAATTCAGACCATATTTTAAAATAAACACATACAAGCTCGAAAAGACCCTGCTTGATACATTGCCCACAATAGGTGTAGTTGATGATGATGTTGATACAGCCGCACATAGATATACCACTTGGGTAAAAAAGGCCATGGATATCTTAGCAACCGAAAAATAGCAGAAAAACCGTTGCAGTACCCCGTCTGAACCCTGGTTCTCTGAGCGTCTAAGGTCTCAGAAACTTATATGCAGGTAACTAAAGCAAGTATAAAGATCCAACTATGATCCTCTAGATATAGAGACCTACAAAAAAGCCGTTGCACAGTACAACACCCGCATACAAAGAGAGAAAACAAAGTACTTCACTGAATAAATTTGCTTAGCAGAAAATTCAGCCAAAGAACTTTTTAGTACAATAACTAAATTATCAAAAATATTTACAAAAACTGATGGCACAGCAAATAAGACATGTTGTGATGCCCTCGCTAGTTTCTTTTAAAGTAAAGTCACTGATGTCTTCAATTCCTTCATATTAAATCACAACGAAGAGTCTAGGCCTCCAATGAACAGCTCCCCTACAATTCTGGATAGGTTCTCTTCCCTTAAGAAAGAGCAGGTACAATCTGGGTCCCCACTCGAGCCTTACCCCCCAAAAATCATACACCTAGCTCCCAGAGTTTTTGAAAAACAACTCCCAAAAATCCTGAATAAAGTGATCAGTACAGAACAAATCCCTTCTGAATGGAAGGCGCATCCATCCCGCCCCTACTGCAAAAAAAGCAATCTTGACCCCCAGGAAGTGAGTAGTTACAGGCCCATCTCCAGACTTCCTTTCCTGGCCAAACTCCTTGAAAAAGTACTAAATAATGAGCTAATGGCTTGTATTGACAGTATCAATTTGCTGCACCCCTCCCAATACGGTTTTAGAAAGGCTTGCAGCAGAGAAACAGCCTTGCTTACTGCCTCAGAAGAACTCAGGTGGATCATGCACAATAGTGGTCAAGCCGTCTTTTTCTTACTCGATCTCTCGGCGGCCTTTGACTCGGTCAACCACACCATTTTGATCAACCGACTAATGGGGGTGGGAATAAGAGGCATTGCTCTGACTATACTTAAAGACGTTCTAACTCACAAAACAAACCATGTAGCCTTGGGCAATTTTACGTCAAAACAATTCAGCTTGCCCTGTGGGATACCACAGGGCTCTTCATTAAGCTCCACTCTCTTCAATCTGTATGTCGCCACCTTGGTCAAACAGATAAAGTCCCTAAGATTTACCGTAGTGTCCTACGCCGAGGACACTACTATTCGGAAACAATAGATCCCTTTGGTTGCCGATTTGTCAGTCTCAGAATATGGGACCCTTACCAACCCCAGTACAGAAAGGAAGGAACCTGGGAGTTATCTATGATGAAAAATTCCACTATGACCATCAAGTAAAAGTACTCTCTTCTTCTGTTTTTTATACACAAAAACTAATAAAGAAGATCTGTCCATACATCCCGAATGAACTTCCAAAAACAGTTGTCACTTCCCTGATTCTGGCCAAGTTGGACAATGGAAATGCTTTTATATTGCATCCGGAAAAAGTAATTTCAAAAACTTCAAAAACTGTTAAATGCGACAGCTCAACTTCTTTCCGGAATTCCCAAACATAAGTCGGTGGCTCAAACACTGGTCAATCTACATTGTCTACCCATAGCAAAACGTCTAGAGTTTAAGACCTTATGCATAACCTTTAAAGCACTGCATAACTCAGGACCAAGCTACTTTTGCTCAAAATGTGCTTGGTATTCCCAGGCAGAAAGCTCAGATCCTCAGACACAATACTAATATTCCTCCCATGAGCGAAGTGCACTATTTGGGGCGCCTGGAGCTTTCTACTGAAAGCAGCTACACTGTGGAACAGCCTATCACTGTCTATAAGTAAATGCTCTGACTTTCTGACCTTTCGGAAGTCAATAAAAACCTGGCTGTTCACATGCTAGTAATCAGCAGCAACCAATCTCCCCTCAACACCGCACAAGACAGCAGCAGCGTTAAGACGCATATAGGCATTCGAGCGCTATATAAAACCAAAAAATCAAATCAAATCAAAATCTCTAAGTATGGTGGACCGTCCTTCACCAGGCTGATTAGGGTCATAATCTTCGCAGCGTTGCATACCTGTAGACTCTCAATTAGGCCTGTTAAAAATTGAAATTATGTCAGTGTAATTTGTTTAATTTTGTGTTACATTTGTTGCACAAGATTCCTGAAATGAGACCATTACTCCACGTCATGTAATTACGCACCATTTGCTGTAAACCTTTATTGTAAACACTCCATATGCTGTTAAAAAAGCTACCACAAATGCTTGGGAACAGAAAGCGTGGTGGCTGTTGTTTGTGGTGCTTTCATTTTTAAGGCATCATTTTTGAGAGGAAAAGGCATTCTTACATCACAAATTAAAGCGCAGGCACATTTTATAGTAAAATATAGCGCAAACTGATGGATTTGCATTTCATTAAATTATGTGTAATTTTGACGAAATTCTGCTTAATTAGGCAACAGCAAATTATGTTAATCCTGCACACGTCTACTATCAACCAAGGTCTAGATAAGGGACCCTCTCACGTCAAAAACAATTGGGTTTCTGCACTACTGCCGCATGACATTTTGGCTGCCTTCAACACAGTTGACCACCTGATACTAGCCGAAAGCTTCATGACACAGGATTATGGGATACATGCCTCAAATGGACAAATCCTTTATTAAAGAAAGGTGTCAGATTGTCTTGTTACCGACTTTCAGTTGTTCACCTTACATCAGCTCAGAAGGCCTCCCTCAGGACTCTGCTGTTGCACTATTTCTCCTCAACATTTACCTAAACACTTTTTTCGAACTGATGAATTTAAAAAATGCCAGACATTTCTGGCTTTTCCAAAAAACAACACTTGGTCAGTGTAGGCCACTATCCTCACACTTCTTTACTTTGAGGCACCTATAACAATATGTAAACGCACAGCTGCATCTGCTTTGGAGCACACTCTCTGGGTATTATGGACAACATCAATAGTCAAACTATTAGATGACACTGCTATTAACACATTTCTGCCATTCAGAAATCTTTAAAGCACTTTGGGCCCTCGAAAAAAGTAGGAAAGCACTAAAAATGCTGAAATACAATACAGTGCAATCCTCTTAATGTCAGTGGTAACTGATTGATTCTATTACCACTAGTACATTTTGTATGTGTTATGACAGATATTTCAGTTTTACCAGGATAATTCTACTTGTAGGATGACTACATAATTTTAGTTAAACCCTTTTTTAGTACTCCTACTGATAGTATATTTGAGCTATACCTATACCCCTTTTGAGTCAATAGTGAAATGTCATGGATGGTGCAAAGGATGTCCCATGCCCAAGAATTGAATTTGGGTTCTTCTACTGCATCGTTTTAATGTTTGAAAGGCTATGGCCCCATGGGTTTCATGACACTAGTCATATTTTTGTGTCATTTTTGTGAATGCAACAGTGTTTCTCATTCTATATCTTCTGATTTCAGAGTAAGTGATAATTGCCCTCAAAAGTGCAGAAAAGTCTACCATGGGGAAGAAGGGCAAAATAGTGAAACCCTACTTTCCATCTCCAGCATCCACCAAAAAAGAAACTGCTTCTTGATAAAAGAAATATAAAAATGAAAAAGTGTTAAGAAGTTTATAGAGCCAGGGAAGAGGGGGGAAAAAGAACCAATGAGGGCAGATTGATAATGATAAACTAAAATTGAAAATAAGCTACCTTGAACAGAAAAGAAGAGGCTTATGCAGAGGGGACTGAATGTGAAACAGAGGGGGATAATCAAGTGGCCTAGATATGCAAGGTGCCTTTTTCTCTGTTGAAGTTAGCTATACCAACATAGACTTACCCCTTCCTCAGCCATGCCTTTATGCTTTAGTCACATTCCACATAATGGACTGGATTATCTTGGAAGGTCCATGACAGGCTAAGTGTCTATTGTGAGAAAATAGAGGTGTTATATTCATGCATTCAGCGACATGCCCTTGTTCTATTTTCAAAAATGTAAATTTTTAAGTATTTAAGAATTCTTTGGAAGTTGCAACAGCCCTAGCTTCTGCATAGTATTATTGGAATTCTTTGTGAATTTGAAAAATAGTTGGCAATGTACCAGTAAGTCGACAATAGAAATGTCTGCTTTTCTTTGTGAATTAGACAATACTGTGTAGACTAATATGAAATGCAGTGCCTAATTTGTGAAAGAAAGAGTTCCCATGGCCGAAACCCCGCTCAGAAACCCGTGGCCAGTACAATTAAATGTCGGTGCATGGAATGCCAAAGTTGGTAGTCTGGTAGTTTGAAAACCACCTCATTCCTCTTTAATCCCTTAAAGGACACTGCCTCTTCCTTCATCTCACTATGGCAGGTTCCTGCGTTTTCCATTTGTTATGGTTTTGCCTTCTTCTCTTCCTTCAACTTTCCGATCTGTGTAATTCCCCTCTCTTGAGCTCGGTAAATAAATGATGCCGCAAAGCACCTGCCAGTCCCCTCCTGTTTCCCCTCTCTGTGTGTAGCACCCGAAAAATAAGTGCTGTGCCCCCCACCAGCAACCACAGGCTCAAAATAACCACTGATGACATGTGGGGCCACATGAACAAAAGCATTTTGCAGTCTCAGGTGAGGGCTTTTGCAGTAGGCAAAACACACAAAATTAATGAAAATAAATAATTATATAGTAACTTATGAAATATGATTCTTTTACAGTCAGATAACTGATTATGTCTTCAACAGTAAATTAAAACAGTTACACGTGCCAGATTATACATGGTAATTGATCCAGATAAGCGCATGTTTGATGTAGTAAGTCTTTAAATATCGATTGAAGAATAGTAATAGCTTTTCAAATGCCTCCTGCACAGAATGCTGAGGATATTGGCTTGAACAGTGGACATTTAATTGAAAATCCAGTGCAAAAATCAATGACAGAGGATTCAGTTCTCCTGTGTTTGCTCTAATGTGATCTTTTGGGAACAGTCACCTGGGGGTGATATGATTCTATTACTGTGCTATTGCAACCAACTACTTTTACCAGAAGGCAGACCTGACACATCTTTAATCGGGGTGTGCAAGATTCTCATAAATTCCTTTTGCTTAATAATGTCAAATTTCAGACAAATAGCATGAAATTAACCAAACATAAAATATGGCAGTTAGCCTTATATCATCATATTCATTCTGGTCCTGGGGACGCATATAACGCAAAAATAATTGTGCGAAAAAAACACAAGTGCTGCAAACAAAAGCCCCTTGTGTTTTGTTCATTCACGTTGCTCTTGTGCTCTTGTAAATAGCATTTTTACCCGAATAGACTTGAAATTGCAAAACGTGTCAAAAAAGGTGCAATTGGGGAATTTCACACAAAAATCATAACACGAAATCACAGAAATTATGTGAACGTATGCTGTCATAAGAAACATTTTGCCTGGACCTAAACTTCAAATAATTCATTTATTCGTTGTAATGGGCAGGCTGCTGAACCGGTATAGCATCTTTGCTCCTTTTTTATCATGGAAAGTAGAAATACCTTTCGGTTAAGACATGCCAGTTTTATACATATGCTTTGGAATATGTTAGCATAAAATGCGAAAACATTACCGAAGAACAACGGTCACAACAATCAGTCAGAAATGATGTGCTTCATATCTACTGATTTGTATATAGCTGGGTTCAAACTGGAATGGCATGGTGAGCAAAAAAATGATGGATTTAGGCCCAGATCTCTGTACTGGGGTGAATGTATGACATTGTTCTGCATTCTGTCCATCAACTGTTTTTTATGCATTTGTCACCCCGAGTGGGAGGGGTATGCCCAGACGTGGGTCCCTTGCTCTCCATGCCACTGGAATCAAGCTATCCTGGCTGAAGAGGGGTGAAACCCTGAAACCGGTCCTAGGATGCTTGCTTCCAGTCCAGTGAGGACCTGGCTTGGCAGTTCGGGCTGGACTGTCTACATGAGGCACAGGGTCAAGATTGATTTGCATATGGCTGGGTTCAAACTGGAATGACATGGTGAGCAAAAATACGATGGCCCAAATCTCTGTACTGTGGTGAATGTATGACATTGTTCTGCATTCTGTCCATCAACTGTTGTTTTTGCACCATATCTGCTTGTCATTCACTTTCATATTTGTTCTGCTCCATGTTGAGTTCATTTGACAATTATGCAAAATGGAACACACAAAAGGGATGGGAGGAATGCTTGCAATTTGTTTAACCACTGGCAATCTGCTTGGAGTAGCATTTCAACCTTTTGTTCTTCTGTCCAATATGCCACTTCAGTTTAGATCCTACCGTATGCAAATCAGTCAATACTGTTCCAATAGAAACAGTCCAGCTCGAATTGCCCGGCCAGGTCCTCCCCAAACCAGAAAAAAACAACCCAAGACTAGTTTTGCCCTGATTGGGGCTCATCAGTCAGGAGTAGCTTGATTCCACTGGTACAGTGAGCACAGGCCTCATGTCTGGGCATACCATTGGCACTTAGGGCAATGCATCCAACACACAAATGATGGGGGAAGGGCTTGCAAAGTGTCTAACCACTGGCAATCGCTCGGGTAGCATTCTAACACATTGTTGTTTTGCCCACCATGCCACTTCAGTTTGTAGCCAGCCATATGCAGATCAGGCTTGACCCTGCTACAATAGGATGAGTCCACCCCAAACTTGTAGGCCAGGTCTTACCTGAACAGGAACACAAACAACCCAAGACAAGAGTGCCACTCTGAACTGATTGGAACTCGTCAGTTGGGAGCAGCTTAGTACTAGTGGAACAGTGAGCAACTGACCCTCGTCTGGTGTGTGTAACCATTGACAGTCACTGTTTGGCCACCATGTCACTTCAGTTTGGACCCAGACAAATGTAAATCACTCTTGACACTGTTCCAATAGGAACAGTGCTGCCTGAACTGCCAGGTCAGGACTTCCCTGAACAGGAACACACACAACCTTAGACCAGTTTCACTCTCATTGGGGCTCATCGGTTGGGTGCAACTTTGTTACAGTGGCACAGTGAGCATGGAACCCATGTCCTGGCATACTTTTGACACTTAGGTCTGTACATCAACTATACAAATGGTAATGGGGAATGGTTTCAATGTATCTAACCACTGGCAATCACTTAAGGTGACATTCCAAACCATTGTTCTTTTGCCCACCATGCCACCTCAGTTTGGATCCAGCCATATACAAACCGCGCTTGACTCTGCTCCAATAGGATTATTCCTGCCCCAACTGCCAGGCCAAGTCCTCCCGGAAGTGCAACACAAGCAACCCAAGATCGGATTTGCCCTGATTGTGTCTCATCAGTCAGATGTAGCTTGGTTCCAGTGGTGGCACAGTGCGCACGGGCCCCATGTCCGGGCAAACCTTTGCCATTTAGGGTGGTACATAAAACATGCAAAAGATGATAGGAGGAATGGTTGCACTTTGTCATACCACTGGTAATCACTCTAGGTAGCATTCCTATCCATCATTATTTTACCGACAAGATGAAATGAAAAATGATATTAATTACATCAATGGTGACAATGCATATTGCCTTATCAGGTTTTTTTTGCTAGTTGCAACTGAACGTTTTATTTGGGATGGCCATTACTTGATGCCAAGCAGAAAGGTTGTGTACTGAAAAAAGGTTCAGAAGGCCAAAGGGGCAACAGGAGCATCCTCTTGCTTCAGGAAGAATGTGGGACTGCCAGAGAGGCAGGGTAGCCAACCAAAGGTAATAAACAAAAGGGTCTTCATCTCAAGGGATTTGCACTTGGGATTTTGAATTTGTGTATTTCATGAATGCACAAATCTGACTGAATCCGACTGGATACTTGAATTCGGGTCTACAGATCTTCCTGTAGATCTCTAAGTATTTTTTACATTTTTTCATTCCTGCCTACTGATTTCCATATCTTGCAAAGAGACATGGTGCAGTTTGAGGGTCTCAGGATTTGGCTGCAGGCCTGGGCCTGAATTTTAGACATTCAGGATGGCTAGCTTCTGCATGGAGCCCGATGTACAAGGGCAAAGGCTATAAGTAGCTGGTTTCAATGTTAAGGATACTGCCTCATGCCTGTCTTGGCCAACCCCCACTGTGCATTGGCCAAATGTGAGTTTGACACATGCTTTATGCCAAACTTTGCTGTCTGTGAAAAAAGGCTTTGTCTTTGCTTCACAGAAGGTTGGGTGTATACTCGGAGATAGTTGTAGATCTACAGTTGCTCACAAGCTACTGGTTGGAGACCCCTGGTCTAGCAGGATAACATGTGCAGTGCAGTGTTACAGACACAGGGAAATGGTACAGGGCTTGTCCCCATGCCAGGCCATCCTTCCTGCCCCTTGAGCATGGCTAAAGGTGTGTGCAACAGGGAATGGCATCACAATAGGTTAGGTGCAGGGTCTGGCCACAGGTCAGGCTATGTAGCTATTTCCTGTTGTGCTTGGTGGCAGTCTATGCATATCAGGATGTTGGCCACCTGGAAGGTTTGGAGCAGGGCATGGCTGTATACCTTGCACTACAGTCAACAATATGCTGCACTTGGTTGAAATTCATATATGGGTAGTTGTGCCGCACAGAAAGCCGGATAGAGAGCCGTGCCACAGCTAGGGCTTATATCACAAAATATTGTAAACAAAAATATTGCAATACACAAATATCGCAAAAAAGAAATAGCTGCAACCAAAATATCGTATTTACATACTTTATATGTAAACTACAAAAATACAGTGAACCAGAATACTGTCATAAATAAGTACCTATTTGAAATAGGTATATACGCAGCATTATATTTATTTCTACATTAAAGTTTCAAATGTGAATATATTTAAAAATAAATAAAAACAATGGAAATGAATTATTATAAAAAGAAAACTAAAAAGTGAATATACATTAAAAATTAAATTAAAATAAATTACAACAAAATTATTAAAAATTAAAAATTAAAAGGAACAAACTCATGTACAATCAGGAAATGCATTGCTCATTGGCAGGGTTAGATTTATTGGTAAATCTAATTTCGAAGAGGTTAGATTAAGTATTCCCAATCAATCTGAGCAACTCTAGGAAAAGTATTGGACTTTGGAGAGGTCAAACCTACTCTTACCACTCCAACCTGAGCATCACTAAGGAAAGCATTGGAGTTTTGAGGGATCAGATGTAGTATTGCTATTCCAACATAAGTAAAAGCATGGAAAGTGTTGGACTTTGGAGAGAGTGATATTTACTATTCCCACTGCACTTTGAACAACATTATGCAAAATTATTGCCTTCGGAAGAGATAAACGACATATTTACGCTCCAAAGTAAGCAAAAACAGAGAAAGTGTTGCACTTTGGAGGGTCTAGATTTAGTATTCCCACTCCAATGTGAGCAACAGTAGGAAAATTGTGGAACTTTGAAGGGGTCAATATACGATTCCTATTTCAAAGTAAGCAGAGTAAGAAAAGTGTTGGACTTTGGAGACATCGAATTACTACTTCCATTCCATTCTGACCACCAGTAGGGAAAGTGTTGGACTTTGGAGGGGTCAATTTTACTTTTCCCACTCCAACGTAAACAAAAGTGGGAAATGTGTTGGACTTTGGAGAATGCGATTCACTATTCCCACTCAATTCTGACCACCAGTACACAAAGTTTTGGATTTTGGATGGGGCAGATTTACTATTTGCACTCCAATGTAAGCAGAAGTAGGGAAAGAATTGGACTTTGGCAGGGTTAAATGTACTATTCCTACTCTAATTTTAACAACAGTAGGGAATGTGTTGACCTTTATGGTTCAAATCTATTTATCTGCCATTTCAAGACGCAAAGAAAAACAAGCAGTGCTACAAGCATCCATCGCCCACGGCGATGTTGCATGCAGAACAAAAAATCAACAGCACTCCCTTTAAATCCCCCTCTTCCCCACTTCCTTCAACATGCAGAGCGATAGAGCTACACATAACATGGCCTGTCAGAAAGCGACTGCTCTCATCCTGGTTGGTATCTTCGGGTTGTGTGGTGGGAGTATTGTCAGTTAGGTGTAGTAAGCGTGGGTATTTGAGGCATGTTAGTTCCCTAAATTCAGGGGAGACTAGGCTATTATAAAGGTGCCAGAGTTCACCGTATGAGCCGCCCTGCACAGTGAGAGTAAGAGTACGAGTACGCTTCTCCATCCCCAATACATGCCAAAGGTAATGTAGCTATCCTTGGTGTGTAGGAATGCTTCCTGTGCCCCAGCGTGAAAGGACATTCTGAAGGGTTGCCCCTAGTGCCAATCCAATCTATTGTCCCCTGCGGGATTTTAATCGGAAGGTGAGAGAATTGGGAAGCCCCAAAACTATGTAAGTGGGGAACCAGGGTACTTGAGTATTGAGGTGTGTGTCAATATCATCAAGTATTGTATTCCAGTATGTTGTGAGTTTGAGACAGTCCCACAGTAAGTGAAGCAGAGTCTCTGGTAATTCGCAGCCTCACCAGCAGTCGGCGATTCATGCGGGAGTGCCTTTCTGTAAGCATACTGGCGCGAGGTACCAATATGTGGCTATCTTGGTCAAGAAAACACGAAAGAGGTAGTAATGTATAGCTGATCGCACCTCAGAAAGCAGTATATCGTCAGATTGGGTAGTCCAAATGTTTTTCTAAATTTCCTATTTTACAAATTACAAAAAAGCAATTTGTTATGGTGGCACTCGGGATAAAAAATTTACCCTACTACCTTAGGTACACAAATACACAGATCCTGTAAACAGTCACTATGTAGAACAATATGACATACACATATCCCAGCACTCCAAAGTAATGTCCTATTCCGACCTGTATACAACCATTATAAGCAAACTGTATTTCATTTTGTCAATATATCACTGGCAACAAACAAAGATCGATTTATACAAAAATATTCCTTTTAATATGAGCAATGCATTGTGTAAAACATCACAGTTTTTCAAAATAAGACCATAAAGACCCCTTGTTTCTAAACACGCATAACATTGAAGAGACTGTTTATAAACGGTATCCATAGCTTTATGGTCTTGATCCACATGCGCAACAGCCGACACGTGTTTCGTCACACCAGGTGACTTTCTCAAGGCTGTAAAAACAATAACATAATCTCATGTGTACTGTTCTTATTAATATATAAAACATAACCCCATTTGTAGGGGATCTGTTCCACCATGGGACATGCTAGGAGTCTTTAAGTACGAGAAATGTTTGTGTCAAGAACAAGAAGAAAGTGCTCCAGACTCAGAAAAAGAGCATTTGTATTTCCCAAAAAACACCAAGATGTGCTGGCCCTATCAGAATGAAAAAAAGTGATCACAAAGAAGAAACAGAGACCCACTATCTCACCATGCAACAAGTTCAGTGTGACTATAGATAATCAATAATCCCTAGTGCATAGAATTTAGAATAACTGACCTTTTAGAACAATATTCCTTTCTGTGACTATGACGTTCCTATTACTGCGAGGAGATTTGTCTTACACGATCCCAATCCGACCGATATTCTGTGAAAAAATAATCACAGCATCCAAAAATTGTCTTAAGGAATCATGTATACTCATATTCTGAGCATCAATCATTTTCCATTGAATATGTTATGTAGACTCACTTCCTAGTTTGTTAGCGATGTCCGTATTGCCCGTGTATTAGGATACCGGAAATTCACCTAAGGTGGTGGTTCCAAAAATATGTCCCATATATCTCTATTGGGCGAAACAAGGAAGAGTGCAGTTTGAACCACCCATCCAAGAGATATACATATCATGATAGTCCTTCCACATAGTCTTATCCTACCTGTTTATATGTCTGTTTTCTTCTTTTCTATGTCTGGCATACGTTTGCAAAGCCCAAAGGACTAAATCCAAAATATGTTTGTCCCTTTTGAAAACTCCTCGTTCCGTACTTCAAACTACAAAGGTATGTATAACCCTGTGAAGTTTAAAAATGTGCTAGTCAAGCAATTTATAAAAGAACATACCTAATATGGCAGTATCTACTATCTTCCCCAATTCTGAAATCTACTTACTTTAAGGTATCTTGTATGAAACAGCCATTTTAGTATTTCCTGCAGACTATAATAGGCCCCTGAAAAATTGTAAAAAGTAATATGTTGTAAATAATAATAGACGACTGGCCCCCTAGAGATTGAGAGAAGACAAGAAAAATAGTGTATAGACCAATAACAGGTTACTTAATGTGTACCTGTGTTGTTTCATAATCGTTTTTATCTTTTTATGCAACATTCATAATAAGCCGCTTCGTATCCAAAAACCCCGTCAGCCAAAGAGCAACCAAAAGTACATCTCGTTCGTTCAAAAAACATTTGCGAAAAAATGATTATCAGAAAGTATATATGGACCGTTATCCACTGGTCCCCTCTTATATATCAGTGTCATATCATGCCCGTTTATCTATTTACTGAGACTTAATGAGGATGCCACCTAATTGCAAGGGCCCCCATCGGGCAATAAACAGTACAAATAAACGTACATTGGTATCAGTAGTTAATCTCGTGCACAATAGATATCCAAACATTTCGCCGGTCCATACTAAAATGCCGATACCTGAGAGCAAACCAAGACTGATAAACGCAAGTCGGTATCCATAGTTCATCAGAGTCATGCACAATAAAATAACGTTTAAGCATTTGGCCAGTCAAAAATGCGATAATGTTAACCGTGTTATATTTGACAAAAATACATCCCTGCGATGCTTAAGCAACTCACCGCATGTTCAAAGTGAGAATCCAGTGGCATGGACTTCGTGGTGAGTGTCTAATGCGAGGAGATACGGGGGTTGGCATTCTCTATATACGCGGTACACTTCAAAGAAACCGGAAGTAAATTCAAATGGACACTGTTAGTCCCCTTGACTATTTCTCTTCTCCCATGTACTATTTACGTTGTATACGGTGGCCATATTTGAAGGGGAATATACTTCATCCAAAAATATTGTTGAAATAGCAGTTGTTTGACACACATTCCTTCTTAATATTTAACTCATGGGTATTTATTAAAATTATACCTATTTCGTATAGTTAGTACAAAAGTACACAAAACGATTTCCGATTATTAGTGCTAAAAATTGGCACATATTATGCCCTTCTTTTTAGGACCAATGCAGGAAATACGATCCAATAAAAACACCTAGTACCTGAAAAATGTATTTTGAGAGACAAATTATGCCACGAGAGAAATCCCTCCACCCTTATACTTATCAGAAGAGAGAAAGATAGGTGTATAAAAAATAAGATAAAGAGAAAAATCATGTGACAAATATAAGTTAGTCCAATGTGTTTCCTTTTTCAGCAAGTTATTTTGAACTAACTTTATATACAAATACATTCCATTGGTCATATGTTGGTCACAGCATAGATTGCAGATGCAACCCCTTTTAATTTTTTTAGACATTGTAAAAGTAAGCCCCTCAGAGTCCTTGTATTTACTTTACGATACTTCTCATGTTTTTTAATAGTACAGAAAATTGGATAAATGTCATTCCGTTAGAAATACATGCAGTTCTTTATCAAAATTGAGCCCCATCTCCACGGCCCGTAATTTGATAATCCATTGTGTCTCTGTTCTTCTCAACATCAATGTTCTGTCTCCCCCCCTCGGGCCACTCAGTGTATGTGCAATACCATGAAATCTAATTCTTCTGATATCATCCAAAGTATGACTTTGGTTGAAGTGTACCGCAAAGGGGTAACTGCAGTTGTTGTTGCGTACTGCCCTAATGTGTTCCTGTATCCTCTCTCTTAGAGGTCGTATGGTGCTCCCCACATAAATGAGTCCACAGCAACAAACAATACAATAAACCACATAGTTGGTATTACAATTCATAAATTGTATGATACGATGTTTGACTGCCGTGTTGTCTTGAAAATCCGAGATCTTATTTGCTGCGAACTGACAAATGCTACAATTAGTGCATTTGAAAAAGCCCAATGGTTTGAGCGGTAATCAAGTGGCCACTTGTTTTTTAGGGGGTAGATAGCTGGGACACAAAAGTTCTCTCAGAGTTGTGCCCCTTCTGTGTGACACGGTGGGTTTGTTAGTAATACATTTCTCTACTGATTTGTCTAGCTTTAGGATGTGCCAATGTTTCTGAAAAATATTGTAAATTTGGTGAATATGTGTATTGTAGTCTGTCACTAATGCAATTTTCTGTTCCTTATTTTTTTGTCTGTCTCTCTTTCCTGATTTTAATAGGCATGATCTTGATTTTTCTGTATTTTGGTTTTGGCACAATCCAGTGTAGCTTGTGAATATCCTCTGCTTTGGAATCTTAGCTCCAATTTTTGCAGTTCCATGAGGAAGACCAAATCTTCGCTACAGTTCCTTTTGAGTATCGTCATCGCCCCCAAGGGGACATAATTTATTTGGGACTTTGGATGAGCACTGCTTGCATGCAGCACTGAGTTGCAGGCTGTGGGTTTTCTAAATAGTCTTGCTACAATCTTATTTTCTTTTATGTATAAGACAACATCCAAAAATTCTATTTCTAATTTGCTGATCTTGTGAGTAAATCTTAGATTGTATATGTTGTTGTTTAGATGTTCCAACAACTCTTGGAGACATTGGTCACTACCCGACCAAATGATGCAAATATTGTCGATGTAGCGACCCCAATACACTATGTGTTCTGTAAGCTTGATGTTTGACATTTTCCACAAATGCTGCTGTTCAAAGAAACCCATGTACAGGTTGGCATAAGACGGTGAAAATTTTGATCCCATAGTTACTCCTATATCTTGCCTATACCAAGTATCCTGGTGAAGAAAAACATTTTTCTCTAGGATCAAACGTGTTAGATCTAGTAACATCTGAGTGTGTTCATAAAATGTGGCCTCTCTATATGAAAAGCATTCTGCTAAAGCCTGCAGACCCTTTTCCAAAGGTATGCAGGTATATAATGAACAGACATCCATAGTAACAAATGAAAGATCACTGGTCCATTCCAAGTCTTTCAATTTGCTCAAAAGATCCCCCGTGTCCCTTATATAAGAGTGAAGGTTATGTACTAGGGGTTGCCAAAACAGATCTATGTATTCCGAGATATGCTCCGTGGGGGAGCTAATCCTAAACACTATTGGATGTCCCTGTGGGAAGATACCTGGTTTATGTATTTTGGGTAAAATATATAGGCAAGGTGACCTAGGTGTGGGATTGTAAAGATACCTAAATTCAGTCTCTGTGATTTGGGCTTGTTCTCTCCACCCTGTAAGTCTAGTGTGTATCAATGATGTAATTTCCTTTAATGGGTTAGATTTTAGTCTAATGTAAGACTGATGTCCAATTGGTTGTCTCTCAATTTCTTTTATATAGTTGGCATGACTGGCGTGACTGGAGCACTTTCTTCTTGTTCTTGACACAAACATTTCTCGTACTTAAAGACTCTTAGCAAGTCCCATGGTGGAAAAAGATCCCCTACAAATGAGGTTATGTTTTATATATTAATAAGAACAGTACACATGAGATTATGTTATTGTTTTTACAGCCTTGAGAAAGTCACCTGGTGTGACGAAACACGTGTCGGCTGTTGCGCATGTGGATCAAGACCATAAAGCTACGGATAGCGTTTATAAACAGTCTCTTCAATGTTATGCTTGTTTAGAGACAATGGGTCTTTATGGTCTTATTTTGAAAAACAGTGATTTTTTACACAATGCATTGCTCATATTAAAAGGAATATTTTTTGTATAAATCCATCTTTGTTTGTTGCCAGTGATATATTGACCAAATGAAATACAGTTTGCTTATAATGGTTGTATACAGGTCGGAATAGGGCATTACTTTGGAGTGCTGGGATATATGTGGCTATCTTGGTGCCAATTTCAATACTGGCTATGTTGCGAGCTGTGTTGACTTGGTAGTACGCATGGTAGTACGCCTCCTCCCACTCTTTCTATGTCAATTGGCACCCAAGCTCCAGTTCCCACCTCCTTTGACTTGTTGATCTGCTGTAAAATGGCATATAGCTCGATTACTAAGCGTTTATCAGAGGTTTTTGTCACCAACCCTTGTTCAAAGGGCACAAGGTCATGTTGCACCCCCGGGCGACTCTCGGGTGGGTAAGCCAGTGCCGAATCTGGAGATAGTGCAGTCTCTCCATTTCAGGTAATTTGAAATCAGTGCAGAGTTGGTCAATGGGAAGCAGGCCTTCCTTGTTGAAAATGTAACCTATGGAGCGGCATCCGGCTTGTTGCCATGGCAGGAACACCGTCTGGTCTAGACCTGGGTTGAAATAAGCATTTACCATGATTGGCATCAGTGGGCAGGGGATCGAGAACAAGCCTCAGCATACTCCCAAACCTCTAAGGTAGCTTTAGTGACGGGAGAGGAGTAGAGACTTCTTGGCCTGTCTGTCTTCTTCAGGACGAGGACTTTCCATAAGTGCTGGCGAGCTATTGTCCGGTCCATAAATAGCCAGTGCTTCTCTTATTTCTCTATAGTCCATTCTACCAAATACCACAGTTGCGTCACCTGAAAATATTGCTAGAGATTTGGGATGCCCAGTCCCCACTCTCCCGGGGGTCGGAGACACAGTTTTCTCCGCATTCAGGCATGTCCCTCTACCCAGACAAAGCGATTCAGCTCCTGCTGTAGGGACTAGATTGAGCCAGAGGGAGTTCCACCAGGAGAGCCTGAAATAAAAGCAGGATCTTCGTTAGCACTGTCATCTTCAGGGTGTCCATTTGGCCAAGCCAGTTGAGGCAATAGTGCCTCCCCCTGGCTAGGTCATCTTTGATTTGCTTGTATAGGGTCTGATAGCTAAGAGCTGCTGTTGCTGTTGCAGATGAGGCCAGCTGAATAGCCAGGTAAGGGATAGAAGTGGCCTCCCATTGGTTTGGATACTGACGGGCACGTTGTGTCTCTGTCGCCTGAGATAGTGAGAGGTTGAGAGCTTGGGATTTATGAACATTGATGCAGAACCCCACAGCTTAGCCAAAGGTCTCCAACTCAGCTATAAAGGCCAGAAGAGATGTGAGTGGGTCCTCCAAGGCCACGATCATGTCATCTGCAGGTGACTCATTTGATGTTAGGGTTATTGCGAACACCCTGGGCCAACGGCTCCATGCATAACGCAAATAGCAGCAGTGAGTGTGGGCTTCCCTGGTGTGTGCCTCTGCTTATCAGAAATGGAGTTGAGGCCTGTTCGTTCACTCAGAATGTTGCCCTAGACTGGCATAGTTGCTAAGAACTCATGTGTGAAAGCATTTGCTGTAGCCAAAGTAGTTAAAGGTAGCTTCTAGGTAGGGCCAGTGGACCCAGTGCAAGCATAGGCATTTGCAGGCCTTCCGGTCCGGGAGCTGGATTGTTGGTCACCAGCTAGGGATTCTTCAACTCCCAGCAACCGGCTAGTGTCCACAAGGAACTGGAGCTGATGGAGTTTGCCATCCAGGTGAAAAATTATCCAGAACGGATGGCCCTAGGAGTATGAGGTGCCTTTACTCTGCAATTGAGCAGTCACTGGGGGAAAGTCCCTGCATTTTGCAGTGTGACAGCTGATAGGTCCTGGTAGAGCATCAGCGTGTGCCCTCTCAATCGCACAGGGTCTCAGGCCTTGTAAAGGATGCACTCTTTAAGCTAAAAATCATAAACACACACTAGAATGTCAGCAGGGGGGCTGAATCGGATCTCGGAAGGCCCACTCTATGCATGCAATCAAGTTGAATCTCCTCTGCTGGTAGTGATTTCGGTACGTGCAGAAACAAATCCTTGATATATGCTCCCAGGTGTTTGCTCTCTGCAATCATTGGCACTCCCTTAATGTGTATGTTATTGCATCTTGACCTGGTATGCAGGTCCTCAGTCTGGGCCGGCTGACTGATCTGCTGATTTCTGAGCCTGATGACCTCCTGCTGCAGCTGATCGGTCTCCTGCTGCAGTTGCTCGAGCTCCTCATCCAGTCTGGTGGCACAGTCTTTGAGGGTCCGAGACCCTGTCTCTCATTTCAATAAATTCTCGGCGGACCTCTTTGAGATCATTGGATAAGTCCTTCTTGACTGAAGGTCGTCACAGAGTGAGGCAAACAGAGCATCTACCAAGAATCAGGTCACCGGTCCCTCCACGTCTTCGCAATCAGATGGGTATTCTGGATCGGTCTGTGTCGGACTGTCTCTGGGTGGGCCGCATGCAGACTTTGTCAGCATATTTTTAAGGGAGCGATCTTTCTTCCCTCATGCAGCAGCCATGGCCTTCAGGGCTGTGGAGGTGCAGAGAGCCAGGGACCGCAATGTGATTGCCCCACAAATGGGATCGGAGTCTGAGAATAGGTCAATGGGGTTTCCTTGTAAGCAGCTCTGCACCCCTCACCCTCTATGGTAGCACCGGCCACGAGATCTCCTCCAGAGTTTAGTCTTGTCTGTCTCACTGCGCTGTAGCACTCACAGCCCTGCTGTGTTCTCTCCCTGGGGACCTGGTGACACCCCCCCCAATGTGCTCTCTACAGCAGCAGGGGCAATTGCAGAATATATGATGAGGATCGTCAATGCAGTGTATGTATACTCTTGGCTTACTTGCGGCTATCAGGCTGTCCCCTCTGTGGTGTGGTCACTGAGATACCCTGTGAGTTTCTTCTGGGGCCTCACTTACCACTTGGCAGCTGCTCAGGCCCATTGGTCTCTAATGTCTCTGTAGGGCAGGGAGCGTGGATGTGTTTGGGCACCTGGGGGATTCAAGGTGGTAGTACGCCTTACCCCAGCATGGGTTAATTGCAGGAGCAGACCATGATCATAAACCAATCCCTACTGGAAGTAAATCAGTGCAGGACCCTCATTGTAATGAAATACAGTTGGTGAAGGGGAATGTGGTCTGGAACTATCTGCTCTGCCGCTGTCTTCCGCCGGGTCTCCTAAGGGGCCTGCTGGCTCAGGAGGTGGATGGGCACTGCTGAATAGTATGGCCCTCATAGACACCGGCAAGACGGAGGGTATCCTCGGTATATCCAGCCACTATGGAAGCTGGCCTCCAAGGGGCCCCAAGGATCCACCCCGGCTCCCAGAGTTTGTTCCTTGTGCCCTTACTGGCCGAAAGCAATTGTCGTTCCCTGGGCACGAGGCCCACATCACCAGGTATCACCCCTCCTGGTTCTTGTCACTCACCCACAATGTTGCTGTATTTGATCACCCCAATGGGATCTTGGGTGCCTTGCAGGTTCCAGAAGCCCGGGACCACCAAAAGCCATTACTCCGACTGCAAGCGGTGACCTCATCATTGCTGCCCAGGGACTAGCTTCCTCGTCACTGCGTTTAGTAGGATGACTTCTGTGAGGGCTCAACCACCTGGGCAGGACTTCACACTGCGCCTTGCCCTCACTGGCCGATGCTCCGCTGGGCCAGGGTGGGGTACATTCAAGCAGCACTGGCAGGTAGGCCAGCAATTGGGGGGCTATGGGAGTTAGGCGTAGTCTCTCATTCATCGCCACACTGCTGCCGCAATTGTCCCTGCACTGCAAGGATCGGGGCCTCGCCGCACATGCTCCATTCAGTGCTCTGCCATTTCCAGTAGTTTCAGGAGCTCCGTGGGCACCTCCAGCTCTAGTGACAGGGTGGATGACTGGGGCCAGGCAGGGATGGAGAGACGGGAAAGCACGTCTTAGCCGTCCACCATCTTGGTCGTGTCCCCATGTGTTGGACTTTAGAGCGGTTAGATTTACTGCCACTCCAATCTGAGGAACAATGCGGAAAATGTTTGACATTGAAGGGGTCAAATTTACTATTCCCTCTCCAGCTTAATCTAAAGCAGGGAAAGTGTTGGACTTTGAAATATTTGGAATTATTATTTTCCACTCCAATATGAGCAACAGCAAGGAAAGAGATGCACTTTGGAGGGGTCACATTTATTATTCCCACTCTACTGTAAGCAAAAGTATGGAAAGTGATGGACTTTGGAGGGTTAGATTTACTATTCCCATGCATATCTGACCTACAGTATGGAAACATTTTGAATGTTGGAGGGGTCAAATTGACTATTCCCACTCCAACTTAAAGAAAAACAGGAAAAGTGCTGGACTTTGGAAGTGTTAGATCATGGGTACTCACAAACATTTTCCCAGAGGCAAAATAAATATGGTCCGTGGTGTGACTGAGGGTGGTGATGATGCCAGCAGAATGTGGGCTTGGAGTGAGCGGTGGCAGGGGATGTGGCAGTGGTGGTCTAAGGGAAACAAAGCATGTACATGGTGTGGAAAGTCAGACATGGGAGTTATTATGAGGGTTTCATTCCATTCTGCCCTCTAAATTAAGCTTCTGGTCTCTAGAAGAGTCATAGATCATACAATGAAAATTTAGAAGCCACTGAAGTATCGAATATACTTACGGATAGTTTCTAAAGGTCCGTGATACATCCGTGGTTCTCGTGAGTACAGTGCCAGCATTTACCCCAGTGTTTGCTGAGTATGTATTCAAGTCTAAATTTTCCAGAACTGCACTGTGAAGACTCATGGCCCGACTTTATCCCAGTACGCAGTGATTCCATTATTGTTAAATCATTCACTATCAGGGTTCAAATCTATCCATCGGGACTTCATAGTTTGCTTGAACTTCTCCAGGCAGCTACATTAATCAGCCTTGAAAAAGATGTCTAAGATGACACACAACAATATTGCTACCACTACTGGACCTTTGATGTCTTCATCAATGAAATTGGACCTGTTTTAACAGCAGACTAACAAAGGACTTTTTGTAGTGCTCTGGGTCTATTAATCTATTTGAGCTGTCTGAAGGAGTTTTCTTTTTCATGAATGTTTCACACTAGCTTGGTTTCATAGTGTTTCCAGCCCATAGAGCACACATTACTTTGCATGTTGGATGTGCAGAACATTTACATACCACTGCCATCATAGTTTCTCAGTTCATTTGATTTTATCCATAGGAGTGAGAACACTCACCCGCCCACTAAAATATAGTGTAGAGAGGCAGCTATGGATCCTGGGGGAGAGGATGTGGTCTGACGGCTAGATTGCCAACTTGGTGCTGGAAACCAGGGTTCGAGCCTTGGGGTCGCGTCCACATCCTGTAATTCTGGGCAAATCACTTAATCACCCCATGCCTGAATGTGTCCTTGTGTAACGTAACCAGTGCTCATGTAAAGCGATCCAATTCTTTCGGGGCGAGTTCGCACTATATGAATCTGCAGTAAAATAAAATAAAAAAATTCTGAAACAAAGAGTCTTGCATTGTGGTTTTGGTACTCCTGCTTCACCAAAGAATTGGCTGATAGCCAAATCATATCCTTCCTGTGCCTTTGTTCCTTAATTGCCATTATGTGATAGAGGTGGGTAAGCCACTGAAGGCTCGAGCCAAGTGTTTGGCTGTGACTCACCTTGGGGTTCTCTTGGACACTAGAGCCCAAATCGAGCGAACCTTTCATGTAGCTTCTGTCTGCCACCTACCCTCTAACCTCATGCGTCAAGAATTAAAAACAAAGCGTTAACTTTTGATGTACAGTGAGTGAGAGTTATAGATACCTACTAGTAGCTGAATTGCACAATGTGAAAAGAGAAAACCTGAAATCAAAAATCAACTTCCCAACTTGACCAAATTGTTTTACCCTAGGTAAATGTTTAATGTCACTGTGCCTCCTTTTTCTTCATTATCACATATAAGAGCACCTTGAAATGCGTGAATTCAGTAGGTGTGCTGTTCAAACCCTTCTTTTGTTTTTCAGTTAATAAACTATAATGTTGTTCATGTATAACAACAACCCAGGCCACTCAGGGAGTGCACATGACAACTGCCATGCTTTTAGTTCGCTATTTGCATTGTTTTCAAGGTGTGGGAAGCATACATATTTCTAAGCAACTTCACTATTTAATTGGATTTTAATAACTACTAAACCTAATAGTTGAATTATTAGTATAGCTATACCCATTCCTGAGATACAATATTAGTATTCCCAGTGTTTTCCTATGGAACAAACAGCATTGCTACTGTGAAAAATAGTTTCTGGGGCATTTTCACTGTAAGGACGAGGCTAACATAAAATGTTTACATGTTCTACATTCAAATACCATGCACCCTGCCTCATGGAAAATAATGCCTACTTAGGGATGGCATACAACTGTTTAAAAGGAAGGTTTAGGCCTGTCAAAAGGCATTATTTTGACAGGAAGTAGTTATAAACCTCATGGCTAGGCTACAGAGGGTAGGCCTGCAGTCATATTCACACTGTCGCTGTAGTGGACAGCACAATGGATGCTGCCGTTCACTAGTGACATTTACATTACAGGCCTTAGATACACCTTGTACCATATACTAGGGAATTATAGGTAGATTAAATATGCCAATTAGGAGCATCTTAATCTGGTTGTATGACGTTACAACACATGCTTTTACCCCGCATGCCGTTACAATGCAAGTTTTTACAGCGACTTGCTGTCGGGGGTGCGCTGGAGTTTGGAATAGTATAATTTACTATTCCAACTGTAGCCTGTGCAACAGTAGGGAAGGTGTTGGAGTTAAATCCAACACCTTATACCCCCTAAAGCAAGACATTTTGTTGTAATGGCATGCGGGGTAAAAGCATGCGTTGTAAAGCATGCGTTGTAACGGTTGTTTCCCTCTTAATTTTAACCATGTTAAACTGAAGAGCACAGGCACTGTATCACTGGGTAGCAGGGGTAAAGTGAAAAGAGTTCTACAGCCAGTACAAATATAGAGTTCAGCAAAAACGATGGAAAATCCAGGCTGAGCACGCAGAACACACAGATTTTCCAACAGACCTGTACTTTAGTTATGTATATCGCATTGCATAAATGAGTTTACAATAATGCTGGTCACATTATATTTTCTAATCAACATGTAGTGACTTTTTTACAAACTGGTATATATCTGGCAGATCTCAAACTGAATATCTGTACTAAAAGCAAATTGATTCTTGCATGCTCCGTGAGTATTTATGAATCACCTCAGACAGGTATTGAGAATTACAAAGCATACTTAACAGCACTGATATTATTTCACAAAAACTTTATTTGCTGTAGTTCAGAAAAGGTGTCAAGTGCTGCCCTTTATCTGTTGAGATAATGAATCCTATCTCGGAAAATATAGCTTCAATAAAAAATGTATGTGCATATATTTAGATAACACCAACCTTCCTGGCAGCCTTATTAGAGAGGCAGCTACAGCTCTGGAATTTATCAGATGCAGATGACCTTGCTAAATGGAAATACTACCAGCACTATAATGTTCTGCATTTTCCTCACCTTCATTTCGCAATGATGTGCCTTCTTGAGCAGCCATCTATTTGGAATGCATCATAATAACTTTAAAACGTGGGTGGGTATTCTTAAATCCCTGTTCCTGGCTGGGTAAACCTCTGCAAAGCTGCAATAATGTCTGCTTCTTCCACATCAAGATGCAGCGTGCAATGGACATTTTGCATTTAGAATTTAAAAATATGCCCTTAATATTGAATGATTACAGGCGATGAGAATTTTGTAAATTGTGGCATTGCATTTTAGCTAGCAACTTAAACTGAAGCTGCTCTTGATATTACGATTGTAGATATTTTTCAAGGGCAGTATGCTGATGCTGACTACATGTCACAGTGAGTTTAGCATTTGCTGCTGACATTGTGTCCCAGATTTACAGATGCTTTGCACTGGGTTTGTGTTTTCTAAGGTAAACCTGAACAAAGTGTTCAAGTGGGATTTACAATCCAGTGCAATTCACGATTTGCGTTGGATTGTAGCTTAAAGTGACACAGTTGTGCAATGTGCTGCCTTGCATTAGTTTGCGTCATGGGGCCATACCATGAGTGGTGGATGTATGACATTACAACGCGTGTCATTACAACGCGTGCAGTTACATTGCATGCGTTACAACGCATGCGATGTTACAACGCTATGCCATTACAACGCAAGTCTTTACATCGACTTGCGCTAGATGGCGTGCTAACATTAGAAAAGTGTAATTTACTATTCCAACTCCAGTCCACTTAACAGTAGGGAAGGTGTTGGGATAGTAAACTACACTATTTGTAATGTTAGCACACCATCTAGCGCAAGTCGATGTAAAGACTTGCATTGTAATGGCATAGCGTTGTAACATCGCACGCGTTGTAACGCATGCGATGTAAAAGCTGCGCGTGGTAAAAACCGCGTTGTAATGGCTGTTCCCCATGAGTGGTGCATGAGTGTTCCCATGCAACCACCTGCTTATTTTGACACAAATACCTCTCCACAAAGAACTGGAAGACGGATTTGCACCTAAATTCTGCACCTCCTCAAGGAGGCGTAACGAGTATGAAGGTTTTAATTTCTCCACGTTTTTACTAATTTGCATGTGTGCTGCATTGTACAGCACACATACAAAGCATCTACTTGGTGATGCGGTAAGCGCAAGGTAAGTGTTTTTATTTATGTATTTATTTACTTTCACCTATGCCATCGTATGTCGAACTCCACTACCCCCCTCACCCAGCCCGCCCGCCTCACCGCCCCACAGCATTACCTCTGCGAGCCCCCACTGAGTGAGACATATGTTACCCACATTGTTATAAATGGTAAAATAGTGACAGTAATAAATTCAAGCATACAAAATACCATTAGCATTATCAAAATTCAAGTAAGAGTAACATTGGGGTGAAGAGTGTAGCTAAAGATTAAGTTGCAGTAAATATTTACTTGAATAAGTATTATGAATCTGTATGGCTGGAGCAGGTGTAATCGGGCTTGCATTTAATTTCAGGAGAAATAAGGCATTTCACTTATATCTGCAGCTATGAAACATTGTATGAATAGAAATATGTGTTGCTTGAAACCAACACTGGGCAGTGAGAGTCTTAAGAAATAAACCCAAAATATGCCTGATGTGCTGCAGCTGTGCTTCAATCGGCCAACAATGTTTTCCGATCTGGATGGTGGTTTGGGTTATTGTTAACCTGTTGCATTGTAGTTGTGCTTGAGTGTGGCACTTCCTGACTGACATCTTTTTTTTTCCACATTTTTTATTGAGCAAGGCATTAGGTACATAAAATACATAATCTACTTCAGATCATTAAAAATAAACATTTTAGTAAAACAGATACGATAACTTCTAATTAGCAATATGCAAACTAGGTAGCCTAAAGTGCGGCAACCCACATGGTTGCAAATGGTTCTAAAGTGCAATATCCATTAAAGTGCAAGTGCATTTGTATCACAAATACCAATTATCATTCCAACATCGAGATCGATTTTTTTTTTTTTTAAACAATATAACTGAGATGGCTGTTATCCTCATTAATCCAAAATAACCGTAAGTCGATCATCTAATAAAGTGCAATAGCGAAGAAAGTGCAAATGCATCCAAAATACAATGCCAAATGGCTACAATATCCAAAATATAAAACCAGTGTTAAAGTCCCTCTTTTAACTTTTCTAAATCCATAAAAAACTTCCAATGTGTTTCAAATTTTCTAATGGCCCCGATCCGTCTAGCATAAGCTTCTTCAAATTTTCGAGACCTCTTCATTTTGTTGAACCATTTCAAATGAGAGGGGGCTTCACTAGATTTCCAATTCTGTAAAATTAAGGAACAGGCTACCGTTTAAGAAATGAATAAAAAAGCTTTCTCTGCCCCTGTTAACCTCACTTTGTCCCCACAACATCCAAATAAAGCTGCCTTGGCCTCTACCAAAACAGTCTTCCCGATTATTAACCTAATATCTGCAACAATTGCCTCCCAAAAGGGCCTCAACCGTGGACATGAAAAAAAGATATGGTGCCATCCGCCTTCCCCATCAGCCTGGCAACGGAAGCACTTATTCTCCACTCCTGGAAATCTTTTTTTTAAAGCAGCCGGAGTTAAGTATGAAAACCACGGGATAGGAAGGACATCCTTTTAAAATTTGCAGCACGCAATTATTTATTTCCTAGAAGACACAGAGCCTCCCAATCATTCAATGAAAAAGTACATCCTGTCTCACGATCTATTTTAGCCAAGTGGCTCTCTAGGACAGACGCTTGACCCTGTTTATACAGCAACCGGTACCAGTTCCCCACACCACTCACTCTGGCCCGATAAAGGGCTACCACCAGTTGATTTGGAGCGTCAAAAATGCCACTCGTGTTTTCTAGAAAGTGAGCAATTTGCAGATATTCAAAGAAGGAGGGTTTCAAATGGCTCTCCGCCCTACCCATTACCTCTAACCAGGAAATCACCCTGTTTTGAATTATGAAATGTCTTAGCTCAGAAAGTCCACAACTTTCCCGATTATTAATGTATCTTAATCGAAACTGAAGGCCAAGACTAGAGGCTTCTCTCAACTTTAAATAATGGAGACCAGAAGAGCTAAAAGCAAAATCCTTCAATGTCTTATACCTAGTTTTTTTAGGAAATTTGGAAGTTTTTAAAAACACTCGAGTTTGTGAATCCGATTCTTGAATCATACTATCTAAAAATAAGCTAACTTTAGTACATTTAGATCCCATCAGTCCAGACACTAGGTCTAGAAAAGCTGCTTCATAGTAAGTTCTCACATGAGGCAAAGCTAACCCCCCTTGTGCAATGGGTAATTGGACCACTGTCAACTTTACCCTTGGTACTTTCTTTCCCCAAACAAATTCTCTAAATAAAGTTTCAAATTCTCTAAAAAAAGACATATTTATTTTGATTGGAACATTAGAAAAGAGAAATATTAACAACGGAAGTATAGACATTTTAATTAAGGAAACTCTACCCACTATCGATAAGGGGAGTATCAACCATTGTTCCAAAAGTTTCTTGATTTTCTCCCTCATTCTTAAATAATTCAGTTTATATAGCTGTTGATACTGGCTAGACACATATATCCCAAGATATCTGATGGGATCAAGATCAGTTGCTTGCCTTCTTAAACAAGTTGGAAAAGAATTTACATTTGTATTAAGGGCGGGAACTTCGGTTATATCTGCATTTATTTTATAACCGCCAATTAACTCAAAGTTCTTGAATTCCCTTAAAACAATTTCAAGGTTGTCTTTATCCGGAGACAAATATAAAATTATGTCATCTGCGAAAAGTTTCAACTTAGGCATGCCACAAATAGGTGTTTGAATAGCAGGATTGTTTCGTATTTTAAGAGGCTCTATAAAAAAAGTAAAAAGCAAGGGCGACAGCGGACAACCCTGCCTGGTCCCACGTTTTATTTTTATAGTCCCTGCTTGTTTCGAATTTATAATTACCTGGGCCGTGGCCCCCTGATAAATATTGCGGAGCATGTTGACGACCTGGGGCGGGAAGCCAAACCGTCCAAGGGCAAAAAACAAAGTACTCCAATTCACTAAGTCAAAAGCCTTCTCAGCGTCGACCATAACAATACTTGCCGGGATAGAATTTGTATTGAAATAGTCCAAGGCATGTATTAAAAACTGTGTGTTTGCCGTCATAGATCTACCCCCAATAAAACCAGTCTGATCACTATGAATTGTCTCTTGGGCGGCAAACAAAAAGCGCCCAGCCCACACTTTCATTAGAATCTTATAATCTGAATTCAGAGGACTGATGGGCCTGTAAGAATTAACATCCACTGGATTTTTATCTTTTTTAACAAAGGATACAATTATTGATTGTTTAAAACATGTGGGAACCAAGCCTCCCTCTTTTATATAATTAAATAAATTCTTCAGGGGCATAATCAATTCTCCTAAAAAAACTTTATAAAATTCAATAGGGAAGCCATCCTGTCCACATGCTTTCGCCCCGGCTGTTGCTCTAATGGCAGCTATGATCTCGGCTGATTCCACATCGGATCCCACTATACTGATCCGGTTATCTGAGAGTTTAGGGATGTTCATATTCATGAAGTATTCCTTGATCTGCTCTTCCTCCACAAGGTATTCAGTCGAATAAAGTTGGTGGAAATGTGTTAGGAAGACCTGAGGGATCTCTGCACTATTAGCTACAACTCGACCAGTCTGTGGATCAAGCACTTTCGATATAATGGCTGCTTCTTGTTTTTTCCTGGTTGAATTGGCTAGAAGCTTACCAATTAGTTGACTTTCCTCGTAAACTTTTTGTTGAAATATTTGTGAACTACAGATCTCCTCTCGAACAAAAAAAATCCCTCAATGTCATTCTTGCCTGTTCAAGCTGATTAGGAAGTGACTGGAGTTGGGAAGCGTATTCTTTTTCAACTTCCACTTGTAATTCGGCTATCTTAGACCTCCGGATGTTTGATTGGGCAGCCGTAAAGGCAATTATTTGGCCACGAGCCGCTGCCTTAAACCCACCCCAAACTAAGAAGGGCGCTGCTGTATCCTCATTGATCTTAAAATATTCGGAGATCCATTTTCTAAAATCTTTCACCCAATCCTGATCCTGTAGAAGGATCCGGTCCAGCTGCCACCTAGGCCGTTCCCTACTCCCTCCCCCGTGCATCATTTCTAATGTAACATAAGCATGGTCCGAAAAAGGATTACACCCAATATCAGCCTTTACGATCTGGAGGGATCTAGATGTAAGAAAGAAATCAATCCGTGATGCGGTCCGAAACCGATATGAATAGCAAGTATAAAATTCTTTATCCGGATTAATTTCCCTCCATGGGTCCATCAGTTGAAATTCTTGTCTAATGGCTTCCACTAATTTTTTGGTATTTGGTTTCAATTGTTTTGTATTTTTATTAGAAGTATCTTTTCTAAGGTCCTGAATAAAATTGAAGTCTCCTCCACAGATAATCTGGCCGGGGGCTCCTATCAAAAGCCCATTAATTTGATTCAGGGCTGAAATGTCGTCCAACACTGGACCATAATAATTTATAAAGTTCAAGATCTTCCCCAGTAGCTTAGTAACCACCCATATCCATCTCCCATCTACATCCCTATGTATCTGTAAAAATTCCCAAGGGAGTTCTCTAGAAAAATAAATAGCCACTGCTTTCATGGCTAAACCTGCCGATGCAAAAAAGGCGTTAGAGAAGAACCTCGGTATAGATAACTTAGGGGAATTACATTTTAAATGTGTCTCCTGTAGAAACAACACCTGGGGATTGAATGATGTCAACCATCTAATAAGAGCCCCATACTTCTTAGAATTTAAAATTCCATTAACATTAACTGATAGGATCTTACATTTACTGATCTCTATTCTAAGGTCTTTAAAGCTTCACGTTGTATATTATTTGTACCTTTTGCTCTTTTTTCTGCAATAAACCTAGTCCCACCCCCGCCCTTGAAAAAAAAAAATAATAAACCCGCGGGATGTGTCGAAACCCCTACCAACCATGCTATCCACATTCCACCCCTCCCCTCTAACCTCATGGGTGTCATGGATTTACACCCTAAGTGACCCCGCTGACCCCAACACCTCTCCGGCAATACAATACTTATCACTTTATCTCAGTCCGATAATTAACAGTCTAGCAAGCCCATCTTACAAAAAAAAACTATTCCTTTAAACCCGAGATCCTTGCGAGATCTCTTTTAATAATGCCTGAGCTTCTTCCAGATCAGAGAACATACAACATTTCCCCTTGACTAAAACTTTCAACTTAGATTGCTGGGCGATTGATGCTTGAGCACCATTAGCTTTAAACAAATGGAGGATCTTAACAAACTCTTTCCTTCTACGCTCAGCAACAGCAGTCATATCAGAAAAAATACGACATTTATTAGTTTCATTTACTGGGAACTGTCTCTGCTGAATAGCTTTTGTCAATATTTTTTCCTTCACTCGAAAATCTGCAAAATCTAGCAGTATTGTTCGCAGCATCGTAGAGTTGGGGAAAGGATGGGCTGGAACTCGATGAGCTCTGGTAATAGTAAGATCTCCTTCATACTCAGGGAGAACTTTCTGCTTGATAAAAGATTTAACCCATTGCAAGGTGTGAGAGCCTTCAATACCTTCAGGAACCCCAACTATCCGGAGGTTGGATCTCCGAGAATGATTTTCAAGCTCCTCCAGTTTGTTTTCCAGATAGCTCTTATTTTTTACTGCCACTTTTACTTCACCGATTACCGTAGTCATCTGATCTTCTAATACTGAGATTCTAGCTTCCGCCTGGAATTTGATTGGAAAGCATGACATTGCTTCTTCGATTTTCCCTAGCCGTTGGTGAAGAGAGGCAATTTCCGCTTTCTGAGTACTCTTCATCTCGCGAACCTCATCCAATATTAAGTTCAACAGATTCTTAATATCCAATTGATATTCACCCGCTGTCTCCATAAATAGGCTAGGATCATTTTGAGCTCTATCGACACCAGGAGAGCTATTTCTGACCATAATATCTTTATAAGACTGCTGGCTACTTGGCAGTACCAAATCTTGTGATGCCGAAAGAGGTTGTAACTCAGATTGAAGGGTTGTCGTAACTACAGAGATATTCATTGCTGTCTCTCTGCTTTTGTCTAGTGATTCCTGTAGTCGGGACTCACTTGTAATTGGAACAATCGTTTCCGTTTCCATTGATACAATTAATGAAGCTGCCTCATCATGACTAGAATCTTGGCCCATACGAGCCTCCAAAACTGCCATACGTTCTGGTTCCAAATTGCATTGAGATTTCTCCCGATTGTGTTAGCTGCTTTCCCCTGCCTTTATTAGCCTTTATCAGCTTCAATTACAGCTCCCAATGCTGTCGCAATAGGCCCCCCCAAACTCGAAATAGCCTATTAAATCTTCCGCTCCGTGAGATATGTCCGTCTGCAAAAAATCCAAAGGATTCACCAAAGCGTTCTATTTGCCCCCCTAATATATTCAAAACAGCTTTCCCTGCTATGCCTCTTTCATTTACTTTTTTTCCTTTTCGTTTCTAGCAGGCAATCTAGAAGCAGTCTAGAGGCATTAAAGAGAAGGACAGCAGCCAGCAATCCACAGTCTTCCTCGGTCCCTCAATCCAGCCAGACAAGGTAGAGGGGCACTAGAGCCAGCCCAGTACTGAGGCGAGGCAGAAGCAAAGTAACCACGAAGGGGGAGAAAAGGGTGCAGCTTAAAAGAGCGCCAATCCGCCTCCAGCTCACCTCCTCCGCAGCGCCGCCAGGATGACAGAACAGCTGCTCAATCCTCCAGGGTTCTCCATGAACCGCGCCGTCCCCTCCGTCCCGAAATCGGCAAAATCGGTGAAATCAACCGCAACTCGAGCACCTCAGAGAAAACGCGGTGAAGACCTCCGGGACAGAAACGCCGACCCGGTGCGAGCATCCATTGCCGGGGGGTGGGGCCGCAGGTCACATGTGGCTATCCGGAGGTGTGGCTCTCCGTAGCCATAAAGGTTTCCCTGACTGACATCTTGGTGGAATCAATTAAAAACCGTGTCATGTTCATGAGTCGGAGTTTGGGGCAAATCAAATGTCTGTCTTCCTCCAGTAATAAAGAGAGCATTGGTTCTGAAGTTATTGTGGTTGGGGCTAGGAAGGGATGGGACATTTTTATTATGTGTGTGAATTCTTGCAAAACCTACTCAAATTTCTCAAAATGTTTACCATTTTGCAATTGCACAACTTTGCATAATGTTTCCTGTAGGTGATTAGTTTGGAAAACAAATTTCGAAACCACAACCGAGGGATTTTTCTCCTCAAACCAATCTCCTGTCTGTTATCTTGCATGATTTTATTTCCATAAGGAACACCCTTCTGCTCAGTTTTTATCCGTGAGACCTGCCAATTACATTTTGCACAATTCTTCCATAAGAAAATAATTGTTTTTTAAACATAATTTCACCCATGCTAGTTGAACAGATGAAGAAAAGTTGGTGTGAACATGTGTGGTGGTTTTGCCTTTGGGCTGTGTGAGTGCTCCCACTCATTCTTCTCGTTCCGCTGACATATCTATGACAACAGTTGCTTTTTGTGACTACGTGAATTAGATGCAAAAGAAAGTGTCTCTCCCATTTGACTACCAGGATGCTTACAAATGACTGTTTTAACCACTTGCTTTGTTCTGGTTAGTGAATATATCAAAGCCACAACCTCTTTGCACCCTTTATAACCATCTTCGGGAAGTATTAGTTACAGTTAGGCACCTTGAGGTTGTTGATTTGTTTAGTCTAGCATCCTGTCCGATGTTTAAAATAGGAATGCTATGACAAAACTGGAGTTAATATTATGCTTCTTTTAGCTTGCTTTAATTCAAATAGCGCCGTCAAGATAGCTAGAGAAACTACAAATCCCATAAATCTTAGAGACAGTAAGCCAATGGTAAAGCAGCAGTAGTATACCAGGTAACCAATCAGAAACAAAGAACCTCTATAATGGTATATTGACTGCAAATAGCCCTCTCTCTCTTCTTGCTGCTTGCAGTCAAGATAAGTATTATTTATTTATATTGTTACTTTGATAAGTCAGGTTATAGTTTTATTGTTTTTTTATTGGCCCTTGCTGATTGAATTTGTTAATTTCATATTGAATTATATATTAAATGCGTCCCTGATGTGTTTCGTGAGTGGTTCGATCTCCAACTCTCTGACTGTTACACTGTAGAGGTACCTCAGTGGGAGCTCCCTGTCCATGTGTTGTCGCACTTGTTAGCCGTTTTAGAAATGCTTCCTCTCCCTCAGGAAACCGCATCTTAAACTGCAGTGCTTTCGCGGATCCTTATGCCTTAACAACTCTGTATTTGTCTTTGTCTGCACAAAGCATATTCTTCAGAGGCTTTGGTGAGGCTGCAGATGCCTCTTTGGGGTGCAGACTAAACTTAAATCCCCCCACATCCCCAGACCCACAAAAGTTTTTTTTTGGTCAGTCTACAAGTCTTGGCCTCTCCCTTGTAAGGGTGGGGTTTACCGCTTGGCACCTTTATCTTGTTTAACTCTGTATTTTCTGGTTTTGGCAGTTCTCTCTTAATTTTGGGCTAAACTAGTCATTTTCTATTTGTCCTATTGAGTTTTTTAGCAGTCCTTATTTAACATTACAAAAAATCTTATCACCACAATTTAATTATGGATACTATTATCTTATACAGTTTTTATGATTATGAAGAAGGTGAGCAATTTGAAACAATTTAAATTACTTAAATTCTTTTATTTGATATTCTGTAGAACAGGTTGTATCCTCCTCTGTGACAACAATAAAAATAAATTATGGAAAATACAGTAAAAAATATAATATCAAAGAATACCCTGCCCTCTCTCCTGGGAATGCAGAAAGCAAAAGGTACTTAATTTGTCTGTTAAAATATTAAATGTGAAAATGATTTCACTCAATAAAGATGATATGCCTATTAAACAAAATAAAGATGTGCAATTGGTTGGTGAGTGCTCCTCACATATGGACGAGGGTGATGCTCCTCCAAGCCCTCTTTTAAAGGAGTGAAATTCAACATCTAACCATACACATTTCCCACAAATTATAATCTAAAAAATGTAGGATACAGATAATGAAAATATTTGTCCTGACACTGATGAAGATAATGATAAGGGAGAAAATTCAGATTTCTGCATTGGCCCTAAAGGGAAAAAAAAACATAATTATCTTTTCTCTTACATTTAGAAATTGTAATCAAAAGATGTTGATTTGAAGTGTCAGACAATGTTTGATCCACAATTTATTCATCACCCCAATTCCACGGAGTGGATACTTGCTGATCTTGTAGGAGTCTATATTACTAGTAGACTATGTTTAGCATTGGACAGACAGACCAGACCTAAACTAAAATCTGAATGTCTCAGACCTTCTTTACTTGCCACTATCACTTCAATCAACTCAATAGACCTGAACATTTCAGCCTTCTTTTTAAAGTTTGGCAAGGATCCAAGAATGGGTGTAGACAAAACCTGGTCAAAATGTTGGACTTGGCTGGTCCTCTGACTTGAGTTTTAGATCTTGCTGAAACAGCTTGGTTGGAAAATGTAATTGTATATGCAGTCAAATTGTCCTTGTAGACCAGAAGGCTATTAGTTTTTGGGGAAACACCAATTCTGCTATGACTCATGCAAGAAGAAAAGTACTCCTTCTGAAATTAGACCCTAAACTAGCTTATCTGGCTTCAGTTGATGCCTGAGTCAAAGCTGAAGGATTACTATTTGGAGATTCCTTTATCAAAGAACTAAGGAAATATGTTTACTACTTTTCTTTCTCTGGACAAAGCCCAGCAGTACTTTTGAAGAGTTTTGGGTCAATGTGTTTTTGCCAGGGCCAGCAGAGGCAGGTGATGCATTGCTGACCACTTCTTCAGAAATCTGAACTACAGAGGCTCTTCAGTTTGTTGTCTATCAATATTTCAAGATGAGAACTATAATTCATCTCAGGGATTCCATATTGCAGGATGATTGGATGGTCTGGTTAGACTTACAAGACACATATTTAACCACCCTGATACATCCACATTTCAGGCAGTATCTTCAATTTCATTGGGCAGGGAAAACTTATCTTTTTTTTCCCTTCTGTTCACTTTACCCTCAATACCTTGATGCTTTACGAAGGTAATAAAACCAGTGGCTATACATCTCAGATCTCCAGGTGTCCATCTCTTAATTTATCTAGAAAGCAGTTAATTATCAACAAAGAGAAATCTATTCTCACTCCTTCCAAGTAAATTTCTAGGTCCCCCAATACATTTTTATAAATTCTACTGTTCATCTACCTCAATTCAAGGAGAAGGCTATAAAATCTGAACTATCTCAAACAAAGCCTCCACTAATTCTCTCAGAACTCTAGTGAGGATTTTAGGTATGCTCTCGTCATTGTCGAGCTCTCCAGAGACTACAAATTCAGCATCTACACAGAGGTCTTGCATACTTTGTATCATAGAATTGTGTTTAGAATGTTGCATAGCGTTACAGTGGTACAGTGGACCACTTAGACACAATTTTTGTTTAAGCCCCCGATCTTGTCTTAGAATCAAATGTAAGTCTGAGAGGTTGGGATGCCCTATGTGATCAGATCCCAACTGGAGATCCATAGTCACTACAGTAGTCTACAGTGCACATCAATTGTTTAGAGATGCCTGCAGCTTCCTTCCCATCCAGAGTTTTGCAAAAAAGGAAAGAAATTGTTACATCCTCTTTCAAATGTACAATATTGCAGCAGTGAGATATATAAATCACCTTGGAGGTACAACATCTAAACCCCTAGCAGAACTCGCAAAATGTTTTTGGGAATTTTCTCTTACACATAAAATCTCATTAAGAGCACAATTTCTTACGGGTTCTCTCAATAGAGTTGCCCACTGGCATTCTCAATTTCTTCACGATTTGAGTGATTGGACACTCCATCGTTCCATATTCAAGAAGCTTTAACTTAAATGGAGCCCCCTAGAAATAGACCTATTAGCTTCCAGACTCAATTCTCATCTCCAGACGTTCTTCAATTAAAGACACGACCCTAAGCCTTAGCAACAGAGGCCTTTCTACAGTATTGGTGACAAGGTACCAAATATGCCTTTCCTTCTTTAATAATGATCAACATATTACTGGCTAAGGTGACACAACAAAAGTCAATACTAGTCTTAATAGTTCCTCTTTGGCAGTCCCAGGTATGGTACCCATCTCTTTTAGAGCTAACAGTGGGTTTCCAATGAGAACTCCATCCTACCCTATTCTCCTCTTCGATTTGCAGGTGCAGATGCACAACTTGGTATTGGACAACACTCTACTCTAACAACCTGGAAGATATCAGGACAAACTGGTTTCCTTCAGGCCTTTTGTCCAAAGCTGCAAACTATATTTGCAAGTCCTGGGCTCTTAGAACTACCCAGGCATATAAATCAGCAGGTGCTATTTGGTAAAGCTGGTGTTTGAGAAAATCGATCAATTCCCTTTCAGCAGATATCACATTCATAATCAATTTTCTGGTGTCCCAGGCCAGTAGAGATAAAAACCTACCAACCATTTAAGATTTGCCATTCAGCCATTTTGTTAAATCATCCATATTTTATTGGGAAACTAGTTGGAGCGAACCCCCTCATATGCCGACTTTTAATGGGAGTAAGATTTTGTAATCCTCCTCTTCCAAAATATAGTCATTTATGGGATGTTATTTTATTTTTTAAATGTTTAGAAACTGGCCAGAAGACCATTCTCTATCCTCCAAAATGCTTTCTGTAAAATTAATAATGTTATTATGCTTAGACTCTATCATACGTCTTATGGATGTTAGACTTTTGGATATTTCTTTATAACATTTCAACCCTTCTGGTGTGTTATTTAGTATTAGAAAACATACAAAAACAAATTTGATTACTGTTTCTATCCCTACTTTCCAAATCAACCTAAATTGTGTGTAGGTATTTGTTTGAAGGTAATGAACAAAAGACCAACCATTTCAGAAAGTCCTCTTAGATTCAACTCATTATCTCTTTTAGGAAACTACACAAAATGATTTATTTCCCTACGCTCACTAGATGAGTTAAATGGGGATGTCACTAGTGGCTTTTTACACCTCCATCTTTGGAACTCATTCCTCAAGGAGTGATATGGCGTCCAAAGCCTTTTGGGCAGGCTCATGTTTAGAGAATATGCTAGTATAACTGTTAAGCCTGTTTTCTAATGAAAATCATTCATCTTGTGATTGAAACTGATAGTTGGTACAGACATATGTCTTTGAAATAGTAACCATATAAGAGCAAGACCCCAACTGGACCTTGCCTATGATATTGTATAGTCTAACCAAAATCCAAGATGACCCACAAATATCCTAAAATAATTTAAAATCTTTTGATTTGCATCAAATTTGGCACACAAGTTAATGGGTATACATCAGTGCATGTCATGTGCATGTCTACGTTGGATCTAGACTGTGATGTCATAAATATAAAACCAAAATGGCTGCAAAAATCATGTAGAAATCTTTAAAATTCAAATCTGTTATAAGTTTGGTGTAAACATTCAAACTTATTGACATGTATCAACATTTATTAATATGTATTATATATTATTGTGTACCTTTTTTTTAGCTTCAACAAGTCTTTTGTAATGTCTGAAAATGAGTTGCATGGAAAAACAAAACCTTATTGCAACACCCATAACCAGTGGTCAAACTGTACAGCTCAATGATGCTTTTGCTACAAATTGGTCCATCTGTGTTCTTTGTTAGGGAGAACTTAAGAAAAACTTATTAGCACAGCAAACGCTACATCAAACATTATGGGTCTGGATATTGTGTTTTAGGCGATAACCTCAAGAAATTTAAAGAATTGGAATACGTACATATGAATATCAAACTAGAGCAGCTTAATGATGGTTCCAGCATTGAGAAAAAATTAAGGACTAACAATGTAGAGTGGCATAAATTGTGTATTAACAAGTGCGACACTCTAAAGCTGCAGCTGGCTCAGAAAAGAAAACATAGGGCCCGATTCACAGAACTAACTTAAGACAAAATCCTAAACTTACTACCATTTTGGTATTCACAGAAGGCACTTACTCATTTTGGTATTCACAGAAGGCACTTACTCATTTTGGTATTCACAGAAGTTAGGAGTCCTAAATTTAGGACTCCTAAATGCCTTCTGTGAATACCAAAAGTCTTAAAATAAGGATTTTTCTCAGTTTAGTAGTAGTAAAGTTAGGACTCCTAACTTTAGGACTCCTAAATGCCTTCTGTGAGTACCGAAAGTCTTAAAATTAGGATTTTTCTCAGTTTAGTAGTACAGTTTACACAGTAGGGAAGGGAGGTGACGGGGCCTGAGGTGACGTGTGCAAACACGCCCTATGGCGCGTTTTTAGTTGGGGAAATAATTCCCCCTCAATCCTGAGACCCCCTGGGGGCTAACTAGCCCACCAGGTGCTTCCAGTAAGCGCCACTGTTCTGCGTTGCAGAGAGGTGGCCCAGGCCATGCCCTTTTTTACACCTCTCTGCAACGCAGCTCTGTGGCGCTTACTTGAGGTACCTGGTGGGCTAGTTGGACCCCAGGGATCCTCAGGATTCAAGGGGACTTAATCCTCCAACTTTACAACGTGCAAGGGGGCGTGTTTGCAGAGTGGTGGAGAAAGGGAGCATGGCCTTTGTCTACCTCTCACCAATCCCACTGCGTGGGGCTTACTGGAGGTAAAATGTAGGCTAGTTGGCCCCTAAAGGACCCCCAGCAGTGAAGGGGACTTCAATCCCCATCCAAGAGCATGCCAGGGAACGTGTTTGTAGAGTGGTGGGCAAAGTGGGCATGGCCTGGTACAAGTACTTACCAATGCTGCTGTGTGGGACTGCCTGGAGGTAATAGTCTGGGAAGTTGGCCCCCAAGGATGTCCTTGGCGGCCAACTAACACCCTCCTGTTACCTCCAGTAAGTCCCACACAGTGGGTTTGCTAAGACGTCTTCGGAGGCCATGCCCCCCGTTCTCTACCACTCTGCAAACGTGCCTCGTGGCAGACTACGGGATGGGGGAAGAAGTCCAATTTAGTCCTGAGGGAGTTTGGGGGCCAAGAATCCCTCCTGGTACCTCCTGTAAGTCCTACGCAGCGGAATTCCTGAGCGTTGGTTGGACGCCCAGCACCCTTTCTCCACCACTCTGCAAACGCGACTACTAGTTAAAGTAGCATATTTCTGCACTTCTGACTTAGAGGTAGGTTTAATCCCCCTGCCCTATTATGTACTAGGGCCTTACAGAGGAGATCATGCTAATCACAGGGGTACCCCAACGCATAGTGTTCCCTAGTGTATGTAGGTGTTTTCACTGTATTCTAAGTGTCTTTTAGCATAGCACTGGCTCTAGGCCTGGTTAGTCAGAGTCAGTTACCACCAGTACCCATCAGAAAAAGTTGTGGGCACAGGAGGATTTAGCAACAAGGCCTCTTTCTGCTCCTCTGTCGGTTCTTTCTGCACATGTCTTGCTTCTTCCTGCACTTTTCTTCGTCTTTGTGGACTTCTGTTGCTTCTTTCTGTACGTTTTTTCATCTTTCGTCACATGTCCTACCTCTGTAGGCATAGTTAGAAACTAGCATTTAAAAAACCTTTGAAATTCACTTAAAAAACCATAGGTTTCAGGCACGTTATAGTTAGAAATGAGCATTTAAAAAACCTTAGAAATTCACTTAAAAAAACGTAGGTTTCAGGCATGTTATAGTTAGAAACTAGCATTTAAAAAACCTTTGAAATTCACTGAAAAAACCATAGGTTTCAGGCACGTTATAGTTAGAAATTAGCATTTAAAAAACTTTAGAAATTCACTGAAAAAACCATAGGTTTCAGTGGTGTTATAGTTAGTTGGACATTTCACTCGTACAAAACCAGAGAAATTCCCTCTTTCTAATTAATTCAGCTAACTATAACTCGCGTCCCCGCAATGCACTGCTGATGATGTCACATATTAGATCACTCATGACATGGTCAGTGACATCACTGATGACATCCCTGATGACATCTCAAATGACATCACTGATGACTTCACTGATGACATCGTCAATGTGATAATTTGATGCATCTTCTCACACCCTAATATAACCTTTGATACATTCACTCTAAATTACAGACTGACATTCTCAAAACCATAGACACTCCAACACCAATAACTACATACCCACTCACTGATTCTTAGGTTTACATACACATCCACTCCTTCATCCGCACAGTCACTCACACTTATGGTCACTCAGTACAGGACTATCATATGAACTCATACACCTATATAGACACTCACAGACCGCCAGTCATCTATAGAGGTACTCACACACCTAGTCAGTCATGCAAATAATTAATCACACTGCCATTTACTCACCTATACAGTTATACACACACCAGCTCACTTACTCATACAAATACTAGCACATTCTTACGCTCTTATACAATCACTGATACAAACACACACTCATCCATACAGTCACTCTCACAATCACACACTCTCACTTCCAGCCATTTATATACTCTAACACACATATATACTGCCTTTCACATATGTAGTTACTCACACATGTACCACTGAGATATACATTCACTCACTAACACACCCATACACACACTCACCCACCCATACAGTCCATCACAGATGCACTCTTGAAACCATGCACCCAGTGAATCACCCACTCACACATCTATGCACAGAGTCACACACACCCCACCCACACAAACACTCAGGCACCCATACAGATACTCGGACAAACAATCAATAACCCATATAGACACTCATGTAGCTATTCACAAACCCATGCAGCCACTTTCACACCATCAGAGAGATGGATACAGACATTCACACAGTTTAGTCACTAACCCATGCATTCAGTAAGATACGTTTAATCACTCACTTATAGAGTCAGTCACACACCTACTAAATCATCCATTCAGACACTTATACACCCACTCATTCTTCAATAAGTCTTTCGCTATATATATTAAACATAATTAAACTTTACAGAAACACACAGTCACTGGATGATGTCATCAGTGATGTCATCAGTGATGTCATTGAGCATGTCATGAGTGATGTAATATGTGACGTCATCAGCAGTGCATTGCGGGGGCGCAAGTTATAGTTAGCTGAACTAACTATAAAGGGGGAATTTCTCTGGTTTTGTACGAGTGAAATGTCCAACTAACGATAACGCCCCTGAAACCTATGTTTTTTTCAGTGAATATATATATATATATATATATTTATATTTATATATATTTATATATATGAAGACACTCGCATCCACTTCTGAAACTCCACCAGAAAACAAGCGTGGACCCAACGGTTAGTGCAAATTTCTTAATTTATTGCCACCAGATTGTCCGTCATGATGCGTTTCGGCCGATCAACGGCCTTGATCACATGACAAGGCTCAGACAGTACTACTGCTTTTTTAAAGTGCTAGTGCAGTTAAGTTTGCCGTAGACATAGAAGACACATTACATTATGTTATTCCTATTTTTAGCTTAAATGCTTACATTTTGCTGACTGATGGACCATATATTCATCACTCATAACTGGAATTATCAATTTCGATAATTATACCCATTAAAATCATATCAGCATTAATACATGATTTCTATTAAATCTTCCCTATTCTAAACAATATGGCTAAAAGTTACATTGTGCCTACCCTCATAACCCAATTATAAAAAAACAAATACAAAGTGGATACCATCACACCTTACATATTCTATTTCAGCTTGAATGCTATAACTGGAAAGAAAGTTCATATATACAGAGTCAGTGCATGAGTGCAAATGCTACATCTATGCTGTTACATATAGCATACCTCTCCCTAATTATCTTGTGGGATTGATATTGTGCAAAGTACGCTTATATTTTTGTTAAAGTGGTGGTGTGCTAACAAAGTGCTTGTGCTGGATATCCTTATGTGAGGGTTGCTTTATATCTCAAACGTAATTTTTATTAAAGGCTAACATCCATATAGGAATTATGTACTGTACAACTTTTGTATTACTATAAGTAATCATTGCCTTACCCATTGATTTATAATCCCCAAACACAAATGTTAAGGGTTACATCACGGTTACAGGTAATAAGGTGCTAATGGTTAACTAGTACAAAATGAAAAACGGACATTACATAAATATAATGCAAATATTTCATTAATCACAGTTGATCCCCTCATAGATGCATAAATAATTGTTTTTTATAAAATATATATCCATTTAAATATGATCCATTAAACCAACTGTTAAATAGTAATAAATACGTATATAAAAATGATATAAGAAATCCTAACATTCATTAAATCATTTATGATGTTAAACTTGCACGAAGGTTATTTTTAATATACACAAATTCGAGTATGGACTTGTTGTACAGATATCTACCTTTCATCCTACAGACTCAGTACTATTTGTTGTTTTTATCTTACATCTTTTTACCTCTGCCACATTTGGATGTATAGATCTAATATACATCACATTGATTAGATTGTCCCTTGTGCCATATAATGATGTGGTCGTCACTGTTTCATAAGTATGTATATAAATCTTAGCTTGTGTTGAGGCCACCTGGCTGTTTGGAATCGAACTGCAATATAAAGCTAGTTTCCAGGCGTCTTAGTTTGGCTTCATGGTCTCCACCTCTTTTCTGTGGCGGGACAGCCTCTATGACATAGTATTTAAGATGTCGCAAATTACTATTGTGGCACATTTTGAAATGTCTTGCCACCGGATAATTGGCGTCATTATTAGAGATGGCCCTGATATTTTGGAGGATTCTCTTATATACGGCTAACTTGGTTCTTCCAATATACTTAAGATTACAACTGCACTCTAATATGTTCACCGCTTAATCTGTTTTACACGTCAAATGTTGTTTAATGTCCTGTGCCTTATTGTTGAATGCCATTTTATATGAGGTTTTATATTGGCACGCTTTGCATGTGGAGCACTTAAAAAATCCTTTTCGAGCCATTAACCACATGCCTCTGCTTTGATCCTCCGAGCTACTTTTCACCAGTATATCGCCCATACTTTTTGTTTTTCTAAATCTGATTGCTGGGCTGGATGGCAAAAACTTGCCTATCACCGGGTCAAATAGGTTGTTGGGATTCATCATATACTTTGTCTAGCTCACCACTGTTAGATCTTAGCAATAGGTCATCTCTTGCCTGCTCTTTGGAACTTCTTATCGCAGCGTCCACTATCTCTGACCTGTATACCATTGCTAGGAAACGGGCCCGGCTTTCTGCTTGCTTTTTACAGGTGTCTTCGTCATTGATGCAAATACGCCTAATGCGCAGCATCTACCCATAGGGAATGCTTTTAATTAGATGGGGAGGATGCGCACTTGAAGCATGCAGAAATGTATTCCCTGCTGTGGGTTTTCTAAACAGTGTAGTGGACAGACCATTATTAATCACTTCAATCTGAACATCTAAAAATGTCACAATGTTCTTACTCAAAGTTAAGGTAAATTGATGTCATTTTTGTTGATCTGTGCAATAAAATCCGTGGCACTCTGTTCATCACTGTTAGAACTGGCGGTTTCTAGTTGGCAGAGGTAGGTACCTTTGACCCAATAGGGACTCTTGCTTCTAAGTCAGGGAAAGGGGATTACACTCCTGGATAACCCCTGCTCACCCCCTTGGTAGCTTGGCACGAGCAGACAGGCTTACCTCAGAGGCAGTGTGTTAAGCATATGTGAACACATACAGTAATACAGTGAAAACACTACAGATGGACAACACACAGGTTTTATAAAAATAAGTATTCTTTATATAGACTTAACACAAGACCACAAACGACAAAAATCCACAATACTGTAATAAATAATAATTCTTCAGGATGGTAGGAATAGTTCAAAAATAGGTTATTCACTTAAAAATTGTCTTTAGCAACAGATAACCCCAACTGGAGTTATCATGACGTCAAGCTCAAAGAAATCCTGAACTACGGCGAGGCGTTGAGTCGAAACAGACCCACAAAGAACAGGAACTTGGAAAAGCGAAAACAAAGACAGCTCATGTCATCTGGGAGGTGCAGTGTCGGTTCCATGGTTCTGGGGAGATGATGTGTCGGTGTCCTGGATGCTTGTGCTGGCAGGGGAGGCGTTGGTTCCTGAGGAGGTGACGTCAAGATGGTGCCGAAACCACGGTTCTGTATGATGTCACGATGTCGATGGATTCTTGTCCATCCGGGATGATGTCGTCTTCACAGTTGATGCGGCACAGCAGCAAGCGTCGGGCCTGCGTCACAAGTCGGAGCAGCGCTCATGGCTACGGCAGGCTTACGAAGTTGTTTGCTGGTGTCGATGTGGCACGGCGGACAGCGTCCGGTCTACGTTGCAAGTTGGAGCAGTGCTCACGGCTTTGAAGCAGAAAACGGAGTCGCTCACCGGCGTCAATGTTGCAAAATTCCTTCTGTAGCCGCTAGAACAGCAAGTTCCAGATGCAGGCAAAGAGAAGGGGTGAAGTCTGGTATCCCTGAGACTTCGGTCAGAAGGCAAGCTCAAATCAAGCCCTTGGAGTAATATTCTGCAAGATGATGAAAGTTCTTTAAAAGTTCCTTCTCCTTTCCTTGGCAATGAAAAGACCACTGCAGGCCAACCCAGCAACACAGCACACTGGCAGGGGGGCAGTCCAAACTCCTGCAGCTTCCTTGGTTCTTCTCCTCACCAAAGGTTTGTCTTGTTTTCCCAGAGGTGATCTAAAGTCTTGGGGTCTGGGTCCCCATATTTATACTGCAAAATCCTTTGTCCTTTGAAGCCTGTACCTAGTTCAAACTAGTTCTCTGCAGTCCTGGAGCACTTTGTTTACAGGACTCCTTCTTTCCTCTGGCAGGGTGGGCCAGGGTCCTTAGACACACCACAGGAGGTGGAGCCAGCATTGTGGAAGGCAGGCACAGCCCTATTCAGACCCAGGTGCTACTCCTCCCACCACTCTAAATGCAGATAGGTCTATTCAGCCCTATGCTGACTCACCCTGTCTCCTGGAGCCTCCCCAGCCCCTGTCACTCACAAACCAGACATACATTACACAAGCTAGCAGAGTCAGGCTGGATGGTTAGGTAAGAAAATACCTACATTCTAAAAGTGGTATTTTCAAACACAGAAGGTTAAAACCAACTTCACTAAAAGATGCATTTTATCATTCTGAGTTCAGGCATACTAAATTCGAATTTCTACCATATTCCCTGGGTCAGTTAGGATTATAAGAAGTTATAATCAAACTGCCCATTCTGGCCTATGGGGACAGGTAGCCTTGCAATATTGAAAAATGAAAATGGCGGTAGTTCACTATCAGGACATGCCACACACATCAGAGCATGTCCTTCCTTATACTTACAATGCACCCTGTCCTGGGGCCTACCTTAGGGGTGGCTAACATGTAGAAAAGGGAAGGTTTAGGGACTGGCAAGTGAGTGCACTTGCCAAGTCGACATAGCAGTACTAGACTGCACACAGGCTCTGCAATGGCAGGCCTGGAACACACTTTACCAGCTGGTTCTGTGGGTGGCACAATCAGTGCTGCAAGCCCACCAGCAGCATTTGATTTTCAGGCCCTGGGCACACATTGTGCACTATACCAGGGTCTGACAAGTAAATCAAATAAGCCAATCATGGAATCACTAATCAATACATCAATTTAACATAGGGAACACTTGCACTGTGGCACTGATTAGCAGTGGCACAGTGTCCAAATATCTAAAGAAGCAAAACATATCAAAAACAGAGGAGGCAATCATTGAAAAATGGAAGGGAGACTCACGCCAATGGTACCAGGTCTAACAATCACCATTCTACACAATAAATAAATCATCTATGAATCGCAACCATGTTACTATATTAGCCGTATATGTTTCCTCATAGTGTTGCATGAGGACCAGCTCCTCCCACCAGCCAATAAACAAACAGGCATACCTGGAGGAGAAGCTGGCCCCCATCGCAACTCCCTATATTTGTTGATATATTTGATTGTTAAATAGAAACAAATTGTTCTCTAAGTAAAACAGCAACATGGTGAGAAGCATTTTAGTATGCTGTGCATACTTGATAGGTCTATTTGACAGGAAATATTCTACAGCTCGCATTCCATCTTTGTTTCTGATACATGTATATAAAGATGATACATCCAGAGCTATGAGAAAATATTCCGGCTTCCATTGGATATTTCTGATCTTCGTCAAAAAATCTCCAGTATCTTGTACATAAGATTTCAGTTTCTTTACAAATTCTTGCAATAAAAAGTCAATGTATCTAGAGGCGTTCTCCAGTGGGCCATCACAGGCTGCAATAATAGGTCTTCCTGGTGGTCTATGAATGCTTTTATGTATTTTAGAGATGAAATAGATCACTGGGATGGTCGGATGTTCTTTCCTGAGATATTTAAACTCTTCCCAGCTTAGGAGGCCCATACTTTTCCAAGCAAGAAGCTGTGAGAAAAAGAGTTCTTGGGTATTTTTGAATTTCAATGGAGAGCTCTTCCTGTAACATTCCTCATCATTCAATTGACTGTGTACTTCCTCCAAATAATCCTTTAACGGCCATAAAACTACATTTCCGCCCTTATCGGAATTATGGATTACTACATTGTTTTCTTTCCTTAGTTTCGCGATCAGTTGATAATCCTGTCTTTCTTGATTGGTGATTTTCCTTTGCATTTGATTGGCGATGAAATGTAACTTCTTAACTTGTGCCACGATCTGTTCTTTAAAAACATCAATAGAATCTCAAGCCATGATGGGTACAAACCTAGTAGTTGGTCTAGCACATGTTTCTAGTGCTACTTGTTGATGTGGTATGAAGTCTGCAGAATCTGGTTGGATCCCGCCAATGCTTACTGTTGCCTCTACCCCTATTTCCAGGTCTTGTAAGTCCTGTATTAACTCAAAATCTGATAGAGTTAAGCGGGTGGAACTTATATCCATGTTAAGTTGTTTAGAGTCTCATCATCGGTTGAACCGAGTCACAAGAAAAAGGTAAAAAAAGGTTATGAATGAAGAAAAGGGGGCAGACGAAAAACACCCTGACCTCCTAGGCCTGGTCAGGGGGTCCTACAGGGACGTCAGGGCCAAAAAAATATTTTGTTAATTTTTCATCCGGAGGAGCGCTGGGTGCGTGAATACGGCTGACATTTTTTTTAAACGATGCGCGGTCTCCCGCTCTTCGTTTCTTTAAGCCCCCATGTTGGCCAGGTCCTGGGGGAAGTATCGAATTAATTAGCAGGGGCCCGTGGGGGCCCCTGCAGCTCCCGGGACTGCCACCTCCCCGGGGCTTTATTTATTTTAGGGTGGGGGGCCTCGAGGCCACCGCATGCCCAAGGGATTGCCACATCCCCGGGGCTTCATCAATAATGTGCAGGGGGCATGCAGCTAGTGAGCCCAATACCAACAAATAGATCTCACAGTTAATATAGAGCACCCACTAATCTGTTCTGATAGGCTACGAGATAGCATTTACGGATGAAAGATGTTTGTGACTAATAGGTTTTTTTTAGAACAGAGTGGCCACAGCATATTTGTTTTTTGCATTATGGCATATTTTATTATAAGCTATAAATCCCTGTCTTGAGCAATTATGAGTCAACTCATGTCATAAATGAGGACATTACAATGTTAGTACTTTGTGGTGCCACCATATTCTGAATATCTTTTTTTCTCTTATAACTTTAATTCCTCATCCTGTATTACAAATACGGTCATCCCAAAAGGAACGAACCCCTTATTCTGATAAACAGGCCTCAAATATCATGGTCATATAAAAAGGGAAAAAAAGGAAAATAAGAAGGTGAAGCCAAAAGACAGTGATGTGGCAAAGTAGGTTTAAAAAAAATAATTTTTATAAAAAACATAAGTGTTACCTGTTTTTCTGCAAGTATAGTATTTAGTAAATAGTGGTGAGTAGTGACAACAATATTTTTTGTTGTATTTGTCTTTCTTAATACGCAGAGACTGGATGACAACACTGAACATGGCACCCCAATCTGCATCTTAAGAGCAATGCTGCAGTGTACTTTGTTTTGGATAAGGCATTTTTATTAAGCTATTGAATCACAGAGTAGAACGATAGGTAAATATAATTGTATGTAGGATTTGAATACTTCAGACACCAAAAAAACTTTCTACATATTTCTCCAATTCTTTCATACAAATATATGTGAAAGCCTAATTGTCAGTTATATGCTTTTCTCATAGCCGCGCACAGAGCAAGATAGCAGCTGTTGACATATGAAAATAACTATATAAAGTGTTAGAAATACCTGCAGATATCTACAGAGCACAAGAAAACCAGTAGGAATAGAAGTATGAGGTTTTCCTCTAATCAGTTTCTCTTGTGGTATGCCTGTCCTCATTCGAGATATATGGGGGAGCACCAATGACTTGATAGATATTGCATGTTTACCAGTGCTCTCTTTGCTACAAAAATGCAGAATTTTTTCTTTTTGACTATGACCTAAATCACCTGTTTCAGTATGAGGTTTTGTTTTTGTTTTTCTATTCACCCTTTGGATGTTTCCTATGGATGTGGGTCTATTCTTCTCACAGAGAACGCCTTTGAGTGACACATTTCCAACTTTGAAAGTATAAATATATATTTTTAGTTATTTCTTTTGGAGAAATCTAAGATATCTCCTGTGGGCTCTAGATAAAAATAAAAATAAAAATAGACATTTAGTAAAATAACATTCCATATTGTCATTTCAGAAAATTTGTTTATTCCCCTCATCTTGACCGTTACAAAGCTACAAAGTAACAGGTCTTGAAGAAGATGGCACACAAAGAGGATTAAGCCATCGAAACGTGCGTCGACCAGTTTGAATGATACACCCTAGCTCTCAGCACAGCATTAGAGGGTTGAGTTCTTCACCCCTTTTGGTTCCATCTGTGCATGTAGTTTGGTTCTGGGGTGGGCAGTATGTATGTCATGTATGATAGTGACATGGATGTGAAGTGTGAAGAGGTGTGAAAAGGTATGGGGGTTTTATGACTTTGGATATTCTAAATAACTGTTAATATCCATATGTTGGTTCTAACAGATATGCATTTTGTTTCACATTTTGTATAAATTCTGTTTCCCAAATATCTAATATATGTGTAAAGATTGTCATATTTCTGTATGGTTTGTAATGTTTCATAAAAATGTTTTTTAAAAAGAGATGAATTCCACTCATATGAAAAAATGATGAAAAAATAAATAAAATATAATAGAAAGACATAACAGTAATGCGTATACAAGGGTGTTTTTTGCTTTCTCTTTGTGAGCCCATATAAGTTTGATATAAAGCAATATAGGTCTAGAGGGATATTGTTTATTCATTACCAGGGGGCATGCAGCCCCCCGCAGCCCCAGGGACCACCTCATCCCTGGGGCTTTATTTATTTTGGGGTGTGGGCCCCACAAGCCTCAGGACCGCCACTTCCCCCGGGGCTCCACTGAAAAATAGGCGGGGGCCTCATAGTCCCCTTAAACCCTGGGGACCACCACCTCCCTGGGGCTTTTACAAGTAATTAATGTGGGGGGATCGAGACCCCCCACACTGTCCCAGGGACCACCACCTACCCAGGGCACTCTGTATGGAAATATGGGGGTCTGTTGCGGACCCCCAGGGACCACCACCTCCCCAGGGCAATGTGCATGTTGGAAGGGGGGCCGCTCGACCCACCTCCTGGAGCCCCGCATTGCCCTGGGAAATGCCACCCCCCAGGGCTGGCTCCAGCAATGTCAATAGCGATGTCATCAGTGATGTCACTGATCATCTTATGAGTGATGTAATATGTAACGACATCAGCAATGCATTGCGGGGGCGCGAGTTATAGTCAGCTCAACTAACTATAATGGCCAAATTTCTCTGGTTTTGTACAAGTGAAATGTCCAACTAACTATAACGTCCCTGAAACCTGTGTTTTTTTGAATGAATATCAAAGGTTTTTTAAATGCTAATTTCTAACTGTAATGTCCCTGAAACCTGTGTTTTTTTCAGTAAATTTCTACTGTTTTGTAAATGCCTATTTCTAACCATAACGTCCCTGAAACCTATGATTTTTCAGTGAATATTACCTACTGGTGGTCGCCAGTAGGTAGTTATGGTTAGGACCTATTATCCATAGAAAATTCGCAACATTCTATTTGGAATAACTTTGGCGCTGGTTGACGAATCTTTGCAAAATTTTCAAAACTGGCGAGGCGCTCCGGTCCGCTCCTATCCTGAAATTCTTGGGGTGATTCATCAAGCGGGGGCCGAGAAAAAAGGGGGGTCCCAAAACGTGTTTTCCCCATGCAATTTTCCGTAGGAATTGTTAATCGCAGCTGCAGCCCGAACTGCTGAACGGAATTACACAAAATTTGGCAAAGAGATAGCCCTTGGTTCACACTCTTGCCTTTTGGTTAAATGTTGTAAATCCGTTCAGTAGTTGCTGAGAAAATCAAAAGTAAAATCATAGATATATCTGGGTGGAGCCTAACCACACATCTCATCGTGAGATCTGTTTGGCTGTCAGCACTTCATCCAAGAAGTGTTGACAGTCATCTTGGGACCAATATACATTATAGCACCTCATTAAAAAGCATTGCAGTTAATAGAAGGTTTTAAGACTTTAGTTACATTATAAATCATTTGTTGATGGCACCATACTTATTTTAGGAATTGTGGTGTGTTCTAAGGTGATTTTACCATGTGAAAAAGCCTTCTTCAGGGATATCATGAATCATGTTTGAGAGAAAACTATGTTCTCATGCTTTTCCCACAGAGGTTTGGAAGGTGATCTATAAGCTAAACTGAGAGCATATTTTCTGTAAATTCACATTATCTTTCTCAGTCATGTGAGAATGAAGTCTGACATTCTCAGTAAAACATGTACATCCAACAAGGGCAGAGAATATCAGTTGATTCCTTTGTGTTCTACTGCAGCTTCCCAGAGTGTTCCAAAGAACAACTAGAGCGCTAACAGTCCTACATATGACAAACGTATGGCACAACTGAAGCCATCTTGATTGGAACAAAGTGGTAATTTTTAAAACATTTAATTTAAGAAGGAACAAAATGAGAAGGTTCATTTTGACATAGAAAGTATGATTAGCACTGCAGAAAGAAAAATTAGGGCACATTTTGAGTGGCTTCTCAAATCCTCCTCTATTTCATTAAAAACTTCTGACATGCAGACTCAAACATACACTTTCAATACCAGCAGCAGACTTCCCTGGTGAGCAGTAGCTTTACTACAGTGATCTAATGAGCAACTAGAGTGCTAACATTCTGAATTTATGGCAAATATGTGACACATCTGAATGCCTTTTATGATGGAATCAAAGTAAAACACTGAAAGCATTTCTTACTGAGGAGACTGTAGTAAATGAGGAAATTAGGAAACTTCATAACAAATAAGTCTCCCAAGATGGCCACCAGAGACAAAAGAGCCCAAATGTATCACAAATATCACCCAGATGTAGCCCAAGCATAGCCCAATGACAGAATGTCCCAGAGTGTTCTAAAGAACAACTAGAGTGCTAACAGTCTTACTTATTACAAAAGTATGGCACACCTGAAGCCATCTTGATTGGAATAAAGTGGTAACACTTAAAACATTTAATTTGCAAAGGAACAAAATGAGGGGGTTCATTTTGCCATAGAAATTATGATTAGTGCTGCAGAAAGAAAAATTAGGGCACATATTAACCTCTCAAATCCTCTTCTATTTCATTAAAAAAATTCTGACATGCAGGCTAAACATGCACTTTCAATACCAGCAGCAGACTTCCCTGGTGAGCAATAGCTTAACTACAGTGACCTAATGAGCAACTAGAGTGCTAACATTCAGAATTTATGGCAAATGTGTGACACATCTGAATGCCTTCTTGATGGAACCAAAGTAAACAAGCATTGAAAATGCAATAGGTCTCGCCCTTGTTTAAGTTAAAGCAATTCTGATTGTAATTAGGTGGCTTTTTCGCTTTGCTTTTATTAGTGTTTTTCAAACTTTCATGTACATAACATGTATATGTATGCATATATGTATATGTATATGTATGCATGCATTTATATTTGTATTTATATAGATATTCAGATTGTATATATATTTATATATGTATGTATATATATACACATACATATATATAAAAGCATATGCATATATATGCATATATATGTGCATGTGTGTGCGTGTAGAGAGAGGTAGAGAGAGGTAGAGGTGTAGAGGTGTAGAAGTAGAGGTGTAGAGGTAGAGAGGAAGAGGTAGAGAGGTAGAGGCAGAGAGGTGGAGAGGTAGAGAGTAGTAGAGAGAGAGGTAGAGAGAGGTAGAGAGGTAGAGAGTAGAGGATGAGTAAGTGAGAGTAGAGAGTGAGTAGTAGAGAGTAGTAGAGAGAGCAGCAGAGAGGGAGTAGTAGAGAGTAGTAGAGTGAGTAAAGTGAGTAGTAGAGAGTGAGTAATAGAGAGCGAGTAGTAGAGAATGAGTAGTACAGAGTAGCAGAGAGTGAATAGTAGAGATTAGTACAGAGTGGGTAGAAGAGAGTGAGTAGTAGAGAGTAGTAGAGAGTGAGTAGTAGAGTGAGTAGTAGAAAGTAGTAGAGAGTGAGAAGTAGGGAGTAGTAGAGAGAGAGTAGTAGAGAGTGAGTAGCAGAGAGAGAGTAGTAGAGAATAGCAGAGAGTGAGTAGTAGAGTGTGTAGTAGAGAGTAGTAAAGAGAGAGTAGTAGAGAGTGAGTAGTAGAGAGCAGTAGAGAGTGAGTAGTAGAGAGTGAGTAGTAGAGAGAGAGTAGTAGAGAGTGAGTAGTAGAGAGCAGTAGAGAGTGAGTAGTAGAGAGTGAGTAGTAGAGAGAGAGTAGTAGGGAGTAGTAGAGAGTGAGTAGTAGAGAGAGAGTAGCAGAGAGTAGTGAAGTAGTAGAGTGAGTAGTAGAGCGTGAGTAGTAGAGTGAGTAGTAGGGAGTAATAGAGAGTGAGTAGTAGAGTGAGTAGTAGAGAGTAGTAGAGAGCGAGTAGTAGAGAGCAAGTAATAGAGAATATGTAGTAGAGAGTGAGTAGTAGAGAGTAGTAGAGAGTGACTAGTAGACAGAGTAGTAGAGAGCAGTAGAGTAGTAGAGAGTGAGTAGTAGAGTGAGTAGTAGAGAGTAGTAGAGAGCGAGTAGTAGAGAGCGAGTAGTAGAGAGAGAGTAGTATAGAGTTGTAGACAGTGAGTAGTAGAGTAGTAGAGAGTGAGTGGTAGAGAGTAGTAGAGAGTAGTAGAGTGAGTAGTAGAAAGTAGCAGAGAGTGAGTAGTAGAGAGAGTAGTAGAATAGTAGAGAGTGAGTAGTAGAGAGAGTAGTAGAGAGTAGTAGAGTAGTAGAGAGTGAGTAGTAGAGAGTAAGTAGTACAGAGTAGCAGAGTGAGTAGTAGAGAGTTAGTAGTAGAGAGTGAGTAGTAGAGAGAGAGTAGTCGAGTGAGTAGTAGAGAGGGAGTAGTAGAGAGAGTAGTAGGGAGTGAGTAGTTAAGAGTGAGTGGTAGAGAGTAGTAGAGTGAGTAGTAGAGAGTAGTAGCAAGTGAATAGTAGAGAGTGAGTAGTTTAATTTAAAAGGAACTCAATGAGGGGGTTCATTTTGCCCTAGAAATTATGATTAGTGCTGAAAAAAGAAAAATTAGGGCACATTTTGAGTGACTTCTCAAATCCTCTTCTATTTCCATAAAAAAATTCTTACATGTAGACTGAAACATGCACTTTCAATACTAGCAGCAGACTTCCCTGGTGAGCAGTAGATTTACTACAATGATCTAATAAGCAACTAGAGTGCTAACATTCCGAATTTATGGCAAATGTGTGACATATCTGAATGTCTTCTTGATGGAATCAAAGTAAAAAACTGAACGTATTTCCTACTGAGGAGACTGTAGTAAATGAGTAAATTATAACAAATAAGTCTCCCAAGATGGCCACCAGAGACAAAAGAGCCCAAATGTAGCACAAATATCACCCAGATGTAGCCCAAGTATAGCCCAATGGCAGAATGTCCCAGAGTGTTCTAAAGAACAACTAGAGCGCTATCAGTCTTACTTATGACAAAAGTATGGCACACCTGAAGCCATCTTGATTGGAATAAAGTGGTAACACTTAAAACATTTAATTTGCAAAGGAACAAAGGGGGTTCATTTTGCCATAGAAATTATGATTAGTGCTACAGAAAGAAAAATTAGGGCACATTTTGACTTCTCAAATCCTCTTCTATTTCATTAAAATATTCTGACATGCAGACTGAAACATGCACTTTCAATACCAGCAGCAGACTTCCCTGGTGAGCAGTAGCTTTACTACAGTGATCTAATGAGCAAATAGAGTGCTAACATTCAGAATTTATGGCAAATGTATGACACATCTGAATGCCTTCTTGATGGAACCAAAGTAAACAAGCATTGAAAATGCAGTAGGTCTCGCCCTCGTTTTTGTTAAAGCAATTCTGTTTGTAATTAGGTGGCTTTTTAGCTTTGCTTGTATTAGTGTTTTTCAAACTTTCATGTACATAACATGCATATGTATGCATATATGTATATGTATATGTATATGTATGCATGCATTTATATTTGTATTTATATAGATATGCAGATTACATATATATTTATATTCACTGAAAAAACCATAGGTTTCACACATGTTATAGTTAGCGGAAATTTTACTGATAAAAAACCAGTGAAATTCCCCCGTTATAGTTAGTGCAGGCAACTATAACTCACGCGACCGCAATCCTCTGCTGATGCTAATACTGTATTTAGACACTTATATGCCCATGGCCCATGTCTTCTTCCATACATTTTTAGCTATACATATATTACAAATATTTTTTTTTCATAAAGACACATATGTCATCAGCAGAAGATTGCGGTCGCGTGAGTTATAGTTGCCTGCACTAACTATAACGGGGGAATTTCACTGGTTTTTTATCAGTAAAATTTCCGCTAACTATAACATGTGTGAAACCTATGGTTTTTTCAGTGAATTTGCAAGGTTTTTTAAATGCTAATTCCTAACTATAACGTGTGTGAAACCTATGGTTTTTTCAGTGAATTTGTACGGTTTTTTAAATGCTAAGTTACTTTACGCCATTCGAGGCGTGCGCGCCCACTTAACGCAGTTCGTTCCGTGCACGGTTTTTATCAACTTTAATAAGCCCTGTACATTTGGTGGCCTTCGGCCACCAAAAGCACAGGGGGTGGGGTCAATGTGGATAGTGTTTTTTTTATTTCAATTTTATAATTTCATGTTGCCAAAATTTAGTTTTTTTTACCTATCAATAAGCCCTGTATATTTGGTGGCCTTCGGCCTCCAAAAGCACAGGGGGTGGGGTAAGTGTGGATAGTGTTTTTTTTATTTTTATTTTTTTACCGTACGCTTACGGTAAGCGTACGGTAAGCGTACCCCGCGAAATTGCCGAAAAAAAAATAAAACCGTTTTTGCTCTTGGGGGATGTTTGTGGACTCCCTCAACATGACTATGTGGGAGGGAGTTGTCAAAACAGCCCCGTAACATGTTTTTGGCCATCATGTTTGATAAACAACACTCAGTGCGAGAGACAAAATGGCGGCCGCCGCTTCCTGGTTTCGGCCGATTCGAATGTTTACTAAGATCTAAGAGCCAATCAGAATCGCGCTCGCGCACGCCACCGTACGCTTACCGTAAGCGTACGGTAAGCGTACCGTAAGCGGGCTCAGATATATATATTGATTTAAAGGCTATTTTCTCAGAATCTACTGAACAGATTTACACCAAACCTACAAAAGGCACTTCCTTGACCTAGGGACTACCTCTCTGCCAAATTTTGAGTAATTCTGTTCAGCCGTTCGGGCTGTAGCTCGTTCTAAAGGTCCTATGGAAAAATGCATGGGAAAAACGCGTTTTGGGACCCCCCTTTTATCTCAGCCCCCGCATGACGGATCCCCCCGAGACTTTCAGGGTAGGAGCGGAGCGTAGCGCCCCACCTATTTTGAGAAATTCGCGAGGATTCGTCGACCGGCGCCAAAGTTATTCAAAATAGAATGTTGAGGTTTTCCTATGGAAACGTGGTCCTAACTATAACTACCTACTGGCGACCGCCAGTAGGTAATATGTATGTATATATATACACATACATATATATAAATGCATATGCATATATATGCATATATATATGTGCATATGTGTGCGAGTAGAGAGAGGTAGAGGTGTAGAGAGGTAGAGGTGTAGAGAGGCAGAGAGTAGTAGAGAGAGAGGTAGAGAGAGGTAGAGAGTAGAGAGTGAGTAGTAGAGAGTAGTAGAGAGATTAGCAGAGAGGGAGTAGTGGAGAGTAGTCGAGTGAGTAGTAGAGAGTGAGCAGTAGAGTAGTAGAGAGTGAGTGGTAGAGAGAAGTAGAGAGTAGTAAAGGAAGTAGTAGAGAGTAGTAGAGATTGAGTAGTAGAGAGAGTAGTAGAGTAGTAGAGACTGAGTAGTAGAGAATGAATAGTAGAGAGAGTAGTAGAGAGAAGTAGCATAGTAGAGAGTGAGTAGTAGAGAGTAGTAGAGAGCGAGTAGTGGAGAATGAGTAGTGGAGAGTAAGTAGTAGAGAACAGTAGATAGCAAGTAGTAGAGAGTGAGTAGTAGAGAGTGAATAGTAAAGAGTGAGTAGCAGAGAGAGTGAGTAGTAGAGAGTAGCAGAGTGAGTAGTAGAGAGTGAGTAGTAGAGAGAGTAGTAGAGAGTAGTAGAGAGTGAGTAGTAGAGTAGTAGAGAGTGAGTGGTAGAGAGTAGTAGAGAGTAGTAGAGTGAGTAGTAGAGAGTACTAGAGAGTAGTAGAGAGTGAGTAGTAGAGAGTGAGTAGTAGAGAGTAGTAGCGAGTGAGTAGTAGAGAGTGAGTAGTAGAGAGAGAGAGTAGTAGAGAGTAGTAGATAGCGAGTAGTGGAGAGTAGTAGAGAGTGAGTAGTAGAGAGTGAATAGTAAAGAGTGAGTAGCAGAGAGAGATAGTAGAGAGTGAGTAGTAGAGAGTAGTAGAGAGTGAGTAGTAGAGAGTGAGTAGTAGAGAGTAGTAGAGAGTCAGTAGTAGAGTAGCAGAGAGTAGTCAGTCAGTGTCAGTCAGTGAGTCAGTGTCAGTCAGTCAGTCAGTCACTGTCAGTCAATGTCAGTCAGTCAATGTCAGTCAGTCGGTCAGTGTCAGTCAATCAGTGTCTGTCAGTGTCAGTTAATCAGTGTCAGTCAATCAGTGTGAGTCAGTGTCAGTCAGTCAGACAGTGTCAGTCAGTCAGTGTCAGTCAATCAGTGTCAGTCAGTCAGTGTCAGTCAATCAGTGTCAGTGTCAGTCAATCAGTGTCAGTCAGTGTCAATCAGTCAGTGTCAGTCAGTCTGTGTCAGTCAGTCAGTGTCAGCTAGAGCAACTCTGCTGACCTGGTTCTCTGGATCTAAAGCAGCTCTGTTGACCTGGTTCTCTCCCTCTAAAGCAGCTCTGCTGACCTGGTTTCTCTGGCTCTACAGCAGGTCTGCTGACTGGGTTCTCTGGCTCTAGAGCTGCTCTGCTGACCTAGTTCTTAGGCTACGGAGCAGCTCTGCTGATCTGGTTCTCTGGCTCTAAAGCAGCTCTGCTGACCTCGTTCTCTCCCTCAAAAGCAGCTCTGCTGACCTGGTTTCTCTTTCTCTACAGCAGCTCTGCTGACCTGGTTCTCTGGCTCTAGAGCAGCTCTGCTGACCTGGTCCCTTGGCTCTAAAGCAGCTCTGCTGACCTGGTTCTCTCCCTCTAATGCAGCTCTGCTGACATGGTTCTCTCACTCTAAAGCAGCTCTGCTGACCTGGTTCTCTGGCTCTAGAGCAGCTCCGTTGACCTGGTTCTTAGGCTCTGGAGCAGTTCTGCTGAACTGGTTCTTTGGCTCTAAAGCAGCTCTGCTGACCTGGTTCTATAGCTCTAAAGAATCTCTGCTGACCTGGTTCTCTGGCTCTAGAGCAGCTCTGCTGACCTGATTCTTAGGCTCTAGAGCAGTTCTGCTGACCTGGTTCTCTGGCTCTAAGGCAGCTCTGCTGAGCTGGTTCTATAGCTCTAAAGCAGCTCTGCTGACCTGGTTCTCTTGCTCTAGAGCAGCTCTGCTGACCTGGTTCTCCGGCTCTAAAGCAGCTCTGCTGACCTGGTTCTATCCCTCTAAATCAGCTCTGCTGACCTGGTTCTCTGCCTCTAGAGCAGCTCTGCTGACCTGGTTCTATGGTTCTAAAGCAGCTCTACTGACCTGGTTCTCTGGCTCTAAAGCAGCTCTGCTGATCTGGTTCTATGGCTCTAAAGCAGTTCTGCTGACCTGGTTCTCTGGCTCTAGAGCAGCTCTGCTGACCTGGTCCCTTGGCTCTAAAGCAGCTCTGCTGAACTGGTTCTCTCCCTCTAAAGCAAATCTGCTGACATGGTTCTCTCGCTCTAAAGCAGCTCTACTGACCTGGTTTCTCTGGCTCTAAAGCAACTCTGCTGACCTGGTTCTCTGGCCCTAGAGCAGCTCTGCTGACCTGGTTCTCTTGCTCTAAAGCAGCTCTGCTGATCTGTTTCTCTCCCTCTAAAGCAGCTCTGCTGACCTGGTTCTCTGGCTCTAAAGCAGCTCTGCTGACCTGGTTCTCTCCCTCTAAGGCAGCTCTGCTGACCTGGGTCTCTGGCTCTAAAGCTGTTCTGCTGACCTGCTTCTTAGGCTCTAGAGCAGCTCTGCTGACCTGGTTCTATAGCTCTAAAGAAGCTCTGCTGACCTGGTTCTATGGCACTAGAGCAGCTCTGCTGACCTGGTTCTCTGGCTCTAAAGCAGCTCTGCTGACCTGGTTCTCTCCCTCTAAAGCAGCTCTGCTGACCTGGGTCTCTGGTTCTAGAGCAGCTCTGCTGACCTGCTTCTTAGGCTCTAGAGCAGCTCTGCTGACCTGGTTCTATAGCTCTAAAGAAGCTCTGCTGACCTGGTTCTCTGGCTCTAGAGCAGCTCTGCTGACCTGGTTCTCTCCCTCTAAAGCAGCTCTGCTGACCTGGTTCTCTGCCTCTAGAGCAGCTCTGCTGACCTGGTTCTCTGGCTCTAAAGCAGCTGTGCTGACCTGGTTCTATGGCTCTAAAGCCGCTCTGCTGACCTGGTTCTCTGGCTCTAGAACAACTCTGCTGACCTGGTTCTCTGGCTCTAAAGCAGCTCTGCTGACCTGCTTCTCTCCCTCTAAAGAGCTCTGCTGACCTGGTTCTCTGGCTCTAAAGCAGTTCTGCTGACCTGGTTCTCTGCCTCTAGAGCAGCTCTGCTGACCTGTTTCTATGGTTCTAAAGCAGCTCTGCTGACCCGGTTCTCTGGCTCTAGAGCAGCTCTGCTGACCTGGTTCTCTGGCTCTAAAGCAGTTCTGCTGACCTGGTTCTCTCCCTATAAAGCAGCTCTGCTGACCTGGTTTCTCTGGCTCTACAGCAGCTCTGCTGACCTGGTTCTCGGCCTCTAGAGCAGCTCTGCTGACCTGGGTCTCTGGTTCTAGAGCAGCTCTGCTGACCTGCTTCTTAGGCTCTAGAGCAGCTCTGCTGACCTGGTTCTCTGGCTCTACAACGGCTCTGCTGACCTGGTTTCTCTGGCTCTACAGCAGCTCTGCTGACCTGGTTCTCTGCGCTCACGATGCACGCACCCGACTTCGCAAAAATATATTTAGAAATAATATAAGTTTATTATAAGTACAAATATATTATTTTTATGAATATCTTAGATAATATTTTGCCCTAATATGTATATTAAAGACACATACATATCATTTTGGATCATACTTTTTTTTGCGGGAGTCGCACACCCAGCATGCTCCAGCATGTATATGACGTCACGCGGGACCCGCCACCGCGTAAACATCTCATACCGTAATGCGCATGTGTCACGAATGCACGGGTGCAGGAGTCGCGGAATGGTCACATACCAATCGCGCACATCACGTAATATTAAATGTATATGATGTAACTGAAAAACACGCAGCCGTCGCACACCGTACGCAGATCCTTCACAACTTTTCTAAAATGGTGGCTAGAATCCACGCACCCACCGTGATGTGTACACTTTGAGTGTGCGACTCCGAAAAAAAATTGGAAATTCTTTTTTTTAAAGAAAATAATAAAAATATATTAAAATAAAAAATGAATACAAAAAATTAATTAATATTTGTTTATTTTTTTATTGCAATTTTCAGAAAAATATATAATGTTATTTAATGAATAAAATATTTATAAATAAACAGTTCAAAAACTGTAGAAAATCAGTACAAAAAAATAGGTATAACTACTATCACACTTAAAAATTAGCATTTAAAAAAGCTTTGAAATTCACTGAAAAAAAACATAGGTTTCAGAGACGTTATAGTTAGAAATTAGCATTTAAAAAAGCTTTGAAATTCACTGAAAAAAACATAGGTTTCAGAGATGTTATAGTTAGAAATTATCATTTAATAAACCTTTGAAATCCACAGAAAAAAACATAGGTTTCAGGGGTGTTATAGTTAGCTGGCCATTTCACTCTTACAAAACCATAGAAATTTCTCCGTTATAGTTAGTTCTGCTAACTATAAATCGCGTGCCCGCAATGCACTGCTGATGATGTCACATATTGCATCATTCATGACATGGTCAGTGACATCACTGATGACATCACTGATGACATCTCAAATGACATCACAATAAAGTAAATCTACACTTACCTAAATAAACTCACATTCTTGATATTTTGGTCCTCGATATTTTTTACATAATATTCTGGTACCACAATATTTTTGCTATTCATATTAAGTGGAATACCCTCAGAATTCTACTAATGCATGGACAAGGCACATATTGCCAATTCATACCCAATGCCAAGACATATGTATTCCTCACTTAAGCCTGAAATGGTACAAAATTATCCATTCTAAATCCACTGATGCTAGGTAATGCACCACAATGGAATCCTGTCATGCAGCAGGCACACTTCATATGCAGGTGGAAGGACAGGTTGGCATATGAGCTTCTCTATAATGTCTCCAGTATCCTGACTGAAGTCTTTATAGAATTCCCCCTTCCCATCCCATTGCAAGATGCAAGAATCGGTACCTACAATGGAGGCACTGCATTATTTACACACGCTTGGCACTTTCAATGTTGTTTGTGCAACAGCAGATGATATAGACTGACTCCTTCCGTCCCCCCAGTCCCTGCTGGTTCCTCTCCCTGCTGCTGTTGTGTCTGTTGTTTTGGGCAGTTTCCGGTCCCTGAGTCCTGCCACCATCTCCAGACTGATGTGGTGGACACCATTTCCTCCATGTCATCCAGCTCCTGGTGTGGTGCGCGACTCCCACCTCCGGTGTGGATTGCTGCCTTTTTGTTGTTGCCGTGTTTCTGCTTGTTTGTGCCTTTCGCATCATTCCTGATGTTCTGGTTTTCTTCCATTATCCTCCACCACTCTTAGGCTGCATTCACCTTGTCCAAGATAGCCTGCCATGTACAATGTTTTGTTGCCAATTGGGCTGATGGGGTTGTCTGCTGGCTCGGGTTGCCTCCATTGTGCTTGGCTGTTGTTTTCTGTTAGGTTTGTCTTTCTTTTTCAGGCTTTTGTTGTGCTTATTCCCGCCTGCTGTGTTGTGCTTATCCCTGCTTTCCTCATCGCGAATGGGCTCATCGCACGTTTTTTTGTTGTGGTTTGTGTTTTTATATCCGTTGAGGTGGTTGTATCGCAGACATTGGCCGCGGTTTCTGAAGACTATCGCATGGTACCGTCTTGTTGTGAATTCCACGTTGACACAGGGTTATTTTCCTGCAATGGGCTGCGATGTGTAAAGTTGCTTTAGCATTTTTTGGTGATGTTTAGCACATGTTCTTGAGAATATCCCCCCATATCTTTCCTGCTCTGGCTACTTTACATTAGCTGTTAATCAGGGAGCACGTTGTATTTAAATCTCTTTGATTGGCACACAAAATGGTTTTTGCCACTTAACCACAACCTCTCTATCAACCTTTTTGTGACATTAGGCCATATGATCAGCTCAGTCAATTTCTTCTTGAATCCGTGGGTTTAACTAGAAATCCCTAGGTGGGAGTGTATTTTCTTTGGCTGCAGCTGTGAGATCGAATTCCCTACCTCTTGCCTTGCAACAAGAGCCAAATTTGCAGAAGTTCCTAAAAACGCACAAGACCTGAATTTTCTTCATTCTTTATAATATGATTTCTTTATTTTTCTGGTTAGCAGGTCAATGGTAATTGACCTTTAGGTTTTTTTTATTGCAGCCCCAAGATTCCTCTCTCTGTGAACATTTTGCGTTTGTCAAAATTTGAACCAAATCTCATCTAACCAGGTGCTGGCTCTAGAGCAGCTCCGTTGACCTGGTTCTTAGGCTCTGGAGCAGTTCTGCTGACCTGGTTCTTTGGCTCTAAAGCAGCTCTGCTGACCTGGTTCTATAGCTCTAAAGAATCTCTGCTGACCTGGTTCTCTGGCTCTAGAGCAGCTCTGCTGACCTGATTCTTAGGCTCTAGAGCAGTTCTGCTGACCTGGTTCTCTGGCTCTAAGGCAGCTCTGCTGAGCTGGTTCTATAGCTCTAAAGCAGCTCTGCTGACCTGGTTCTCTTGCTCTAGAGCAGCTCTGCTGACCTGGTTCTCCGGCTCTAAAGCAGCTCTGCTGACCTGGTTCTATCCCTCTAAATCAGCTCTGCTGACCTGGTTCTCTGCCTCTAGAGCAGCTCTGCTGACCTGGTTCTATGGTTCTAAAGCAGCTCTACTGACCTGGTTCTCTCGCTCTAAAGCAGCTCTGCTGATCTGGTTCTATGGCTCTAAAGCAGTTCTGCTGACCTGGTTCTCTGGCTCTAGAGCAGCTCTGCTGACCTGGTCCCTTGGCTCTAAAGCAGTTCTGCTGAACTGGTTCTCTCCCTCTAAAGCAAATCTGCTGACATGGTTCTCTCGCTCTAAAGCAGCTCTACTGACCTGGTTTCTCTGGCTCTAAAGCAACTCTGCTGACCTGGTTCTCTGGCTCTAGAGCAGCTCTGCTGACCTGGTTCTCTGGCTCTAAAGCAGCTCTGCTGACCTGGTTCTCTCCCTCTAAAGCAGCTCTGCTGACCTGGGTCTCTGGTTCTAGAGCAGCTCTGCTGACCTGCTTCTTAGGCTCTAGAGCAGCTCTGCTGACCTGGTTCTATAGCTCTAAAGAAGCTCTGCTGACCTGGTTCTCTGGCTCTAGAGCAGCTCTGCTGACCTGGTTCTCTCCCTCTAAAGCAGCTCTGCTGACCTGGTTCTCTGCCTCTAGAGCAACTCTGCTGACCTGGTTCTCTGGCTCTAAAGCAGCTCTGCTGACCTGGTTCTATGGCTCTAGAGCAGCTCTGCTGACCTGGTTCTCTGGCTCTAGAGCAGCTCTGCTGACCTGGTTCTCTGGCTCTAAAGCAGCTCTGCTGACCTGCTTCTCTCCCTCTAAAGAGCTCTGCTGACCTGGTTCTCTGGCTCTAAAGCAGTTCTGCTGACCTGGTTCTCTGCCTCTAGAGCAGCTCTGCTGACCTGTTTCTATGGTTCTAAAGCAGCTCTGCTGACCCGGTTCTCTGGCTCTAGAGCAGCTCTGCTGACCTGGTTCTCTGGCTCTAAAGCAGTTCTGCTGACCTGGTTCTCTCCCTATAAAGCAGCTCTGCTGACCTGGTTTCTCTGGCTCTACAGCAGCTCTGCTGACCTGGTTCTCGGCCTCTAGAGCAGCTCTGCTGACCTGGGTCTCTGGCTCTAGAGCTGCTCTGCTGACCTGGATCTCTGGTTCTAGAGCAGCTCTGCTGACCTGCTTCTTAGGCTCTAGAGCAGCTCTGCTGACCTGGTTCTCTGGCTCTACAACGGCTCTGCTGACCTGGTTTCTCTGGCTCTACAGCAGCTCTGCTGACCTGGTTCTCTGCGCTCACGATGCACGCACCCGACTTCGCAAAAATATATTTAGAAATAATATAATTTATTATAAGTACAAATATATTATTTTTATGAATATCTTAGATAATATTTTGCCCTAATATGTATATTAAAGACACATACATATCATTTTGGATCATACTTTTTTTTGCGGGAGTCGCGCACCCAGCACGCTCCAGCATGTATATGACATCACGCGGGACCCGCCACCGCGTAAACATCTCATACCGTAATGCGCATGTGTCACGAATGCACGGGTGCAGGAGTCGCGGAATGGTCACATACCAATCGCGCACATCACGTAATATTAAATGTATATGATGTAACTGAAAAACACGCAGCCGTCGCACACCGTACGCAGATCCTTCACAACTTTTCTAAAATGGTGGCTAGAATCCACGCACCCACCGTGATGTGTACACTTTGAGTGCGCGACTCCGAAAAAAAATTGGAAATTCTTTTTTTTAAAGAGAATAATAAAAATATATTAAAATAAAAAATGAATACAAAAAATTAATTAATATTTGTTTATTTTTTTATTGCAATTTTCAGAAAAATATATAATGTTATTTAATGAATAAAATATTTATAAATAAACAGTTCAAAAACTGTAGAAAATCAGTACAAAAAAATAGGTATAACTACTATCACACTTAAAAATTAGCATTTAAAAAAGCTTTGAAATTCACTGAAAAAAAACATAGGTTTCAGAGACGTTATAGTTAGAAATTAGCATTTAAAAAAGCTTTGAAATTCACTGAAAAAAACATAGGTTTCAGAGATGTTATAGTTAGAAATTATCATTTAATAAACCTTTGAAATCCACAGAAAAAACATAGGTTTCAGGGGTGTTATAGTTAGCTGGCCATTTCACTCTTACAAAACCATAGAAATTTCTCCGTTATAGTTAGTTCTGCTAACTATAAATCGCGTGCCCGCAATGCACTGCTGATGATGTCACATATTGCATCATTCATGACATGGTCAGTGACATCACTGATGACATCACTGATGACATCTCAAATGACATCACAAAAAAGTAAATCTACACTTACCTAAATAAACTCACATTCTTGATATTTTGGTCCTCGATATTCTTTACATAATATTCTGGTACCACAATATTTTTGCTATTCATATTAAGTGGAATACCCTCAGAATTCTACTAATGCATGGACAAGGCACATATTGGCAATTCATACCCAATGCCAAGACATATGTAGTCCTCACTTAAGCCTGAAATGGTACAAAATTATCCATTCTAAATCCACTGATGCTAGGTAATGCACCACAATGGAATCCTGTCACACAGCAGGCACACTTCATATGCAGGTGGAAGGACAGGTTAGCATATGAGCTTCTCTATAATGTCTCCAGTATCCTGACAGGAGTCTTTATAGAATTCCCCCTTCCCAGCCCATTGCAAGATGCAAGAATCGGTACCTACAATGGAGGCACTGTATTATTTACACACGCTTGGCACTTTCAATGTTGTTTGTGCAACAGCAGATGATATAGACTGATTCCTTCCGTCCCCCCAGTCCCTGCTGGTTCCTCTTCCTGCTGCTGTTGTGTCTGTTGTTTTGGGCAGTTTCCGGTCCCTGAGTCCTGCCACCATCTCCAGACTGATGTGGTGGACACCATTTCCTCCATGTCATCCAGCTCCTGGTGTGGTGCGCGACTCCCACCTCCGGTGTGGATTGCTGCCTTTTTGTTGTTGCCGTGTTTCTGCTTGTTTGTGCCTTTCGCATCATTCCTGATGTTCTGGTTTTCTTCCATTATCCTCCTCCCCTCTTAGGCTGCATTCACCTTGTCCAAGATAGCCTGCCATGTACAATGTTTTGTTGCCAATTGGGCTTATGGGGTTGTCTGCTGGCTCGGGTTGCCTCCATTGTGCTTGGCTGTTGTTTTCTGTTAGGTTTGTCTTTCTTTTTCAGGCTTTTGTTGTGCTTATTCCCGCCTGCTGTATTGTGCTTATCCCTGCTTTCCTCATCGCGAATGGGCTCATCGCACGTTTTTGTGTTGTGGTTTGTGTTTCTATATCCGTTGAGGTGGTTGTATCGCAGACATTGGCCGCGGTTTCTGAAGACTATCGCATGGTACCGTCTTGTTGTGAATTCCACGGTGACACAGGGTTATTTTCCTGCAATGGGCTGCGATGTGTAAAGTTGCGTTAGCATTTTTTGGTGATGTTTAGCACACGTTCTTGAGAATATCCCCCCATATCTTTCCTGCTCTGGCTACTTTACATTAGCTGTTAATCAGGGAGCACGTTGTATTTAAATCTCTTTGATTGGCACACAAAATGGTTTTTGCCACTTAACCACAACCTCTCTATCAACCTTTTTGTGACATTAGGCCATATGATCAGCTCAGTCAATTTCTTCTTGAATCCGTGGGTTTAACTAGAAAGCCCTAGGTGGGAGTGTATTTTCTTTGGCTGCAGCTGTGAGATCGAATTCCCTACCTCTTGCCTTGCAACAAGAGCCAAATTTGCAGAAGTTCCTAAAAACGCACAAGACCTGAATTTTCTTCATTCTTTATAATATGATTTCTTTATTTTTCTGGTTAGCAGGTCAATGGTAATTGACCTTTAGGTTTTTTTTATTGCAGCCCCAAGATTCCTCTCTCTGTGAACATTTTGCGTTTGTCAAAATTTGAACCAAATCTCATCTAACCAGGTGCCTGAATGTCGAGCGGACTTTTTTTTAAATGGGTGTCTATAATTGTGTTGGTCGTGTGATATATGTGTTTACTATGAAAGACCACATTGCTGCCACTACTTGCTCCTCTTACTATAGTTTAAGCCTACTTCGCAAAATCCTTCCTTACATGCCTATTAACCATCGTAGAACTCTAGTGCAGGCCATCGTAATTAGCCGTTTGGACTATGGAAACACCCTCCTGGCCGAAGTGGGAGAGACCCTGCTTGTTAAATTACAAGTGATTCAATCCAAGAGAGGCTGTGTTCTCATACAATCTTCAGTTGGTAGGAGCTGGTCACGGGAGTAGGAGCGAGCAAGCAGTAGCAGCAGCAGCAGCGGGCGGGGGAGCCCGGTGGGAGCCCGGCAGCCCAGCAGTTCAGCCCAACCCAGCAGCGAGAGCCACGACTGCCCAGCAAGAATTGCGGTCGCGGTCACAGAGCTGTAAGAGCTGCGAGCCGCGAGAGCTGTGGGAACCGCGGCATCCGTGTCAGCCCACCGTCAGCCCAGCAGGAGCCGCGGCAGGCAATCAGGCCAACAGGCACCGCAGAGCGGAAACCGCGGAGCCTTGAGAGCCATGGGGGGGCCGCGGGAGAGAGACCCGCAAAAGCCGCAAAAGCTGCGGTAGGTCAATAGGAACCGCCAGGGGGGCCGCAGGGGTTGCTGGAGCCCCACAGGACCCCCGCAGGAGCCCCACAAGAACTGCACTAGAACTGTGAGAGCCGTAGGTGCCCAGTGTGGGCTGCGTGCAGCGGGAGAGCAGCAGTGGGGTTCGCTAGAGCTCCTCCAGCATAGTGAGAGCCACAGGAGAGCTCACACCCCTCAGTCCATTAGGAGGGGCCCCAGAAGTCAGAACCCAGACCAGCAGGAACCACAGGAGGAGCAGGTGGTGCAGGAGGTGAGCTGTTTTGCAGCAGGAGACCCGTAGATGCGAGGAGCAGAGCTGATGCTCACAAATCATACATTCCTACCCCCCAGGTGAGTTGAGGTCATCGCCGCTCGTACCAGAGGAGCCAACTTCCTACCCCCAACTGCTCAACCCCATACCGCTCCCCGCCTGCTGACAGAGGCTTGGCAACTGTGAGACCTTGAGACCTTGACACAGGATAACCAGGGGGTGAGGTATACCAGGTAGTGCACAGGGAGGGGCCCCCAGAGCCCAGCGGGAGTAGCACGGGATGAGTGGGTGAAAGGAGAAAGGAGCAGGAGCAGGAGCTAGAGTAGGTGTGGGGTAGAAGCAGGAGTAGGAGTTGGGGGGGCACAACCAGTCACCCACCTCCCACCCAGCCAGTGCCAAGTGTGCAGTAAGACTCCCCCAAGACTACCCCAAAAGGAACCCAAGGAGAGTGACAACATCGAAGTCCATCATGAGATCAGGGAGAGATAGAGACAGAACAGAGATCAAAACAAAATTTTAAAAAAGAAACCAACAGCATAGCAAGTCGAGTGAAGGAGCAAGCACTTCCAAAGATGAAGACAAAGCGCAGGAGAATAACACCCATACCCTTTCTCATTTTGTCAAGACGCAATTGAAAACATCAGGACTTATGAACTCAAAGATCACAGATTTCTTAATTTCACCAGCATCACTAGCATCACAAGCTCAGAAAACAAAAACCGTTACCAGCACCCAGGACCCCATAAAAAGAATGTCCAAATCAGTCGGCTCCATATCTAACCTATCACAGCCACAGTTCAATGTCTCATCACAGTTCAATACCTCATTAGAGAATAGCCAAAGCCCTCGGAAAACCCCCAAAATGATTGCCAATAGAATAACAGTGACAGCACAAATTAACACAAAGGAAGCAGTAAACAACGGTCAAACAAATTTGTGAAAAATACCCTTAGAGGCATTAAAGGAAAAAACACCAAAGGTAAAAACCAAGCGACGATCAATAAGCCTTGGATCACTCTTTTGTGCTCAGGGGCCTTATTTTGGGGGCGGACAGCTATCAGCCTCAAGCATGGACATAATGGACATTGAAACAATTGACAAAGAATTCATAGCATATCAAGCAGGGGGCCAGCCCAAAAATAATGTTTATTTAAACTTAGTAACACAGAAGGCACAGAAGCACTCAACAATCACTCAGGAGCTACCACAGGAAGTGCAAACAACAAAATCTGCTTCAGTGTCAGAAACACAGGAAGCACATGATTGTTTAATCAGTTCAATAATTTGCCATGATCCAAATGAAATTCCACCAAATGGCCCCATAGGGCTCCCTCACACCTACCACACCATTCTTTAACCAATCAAGGTCCAACTAGCGAACGGTCCTTGCTCCCAAACAAAAAGGGACAAACCAAAAAAACCTGAACCAGGCGTATGCCTGGGAGGAGACCTACAGGATAACATCTGGAACAAATCAGGGGAGGATACCTGGTCAAGACAGCAAGTAGGCGCTAATCAAACAGAACACTTCCCACCATCACAGGCCTCATTATGGATGCCGTTCATAGGCCTCATGGAAACTATATCTTCAGCACTACTGCAACACTCAGAAAAACTAGAGCTACAAATCGATCTCTTGCAAATTTTGGCATCCCACATGGTTGGCATAGACAGAAAAATACAAGATTTAAATTCACTCATCGAACGGGTACAGAAAGACCCCCACACAATGTACCACGAATGCCAATGCTCCGGAACAATGAACCAACATAAAGCCCTACTGGCAATTCTAACGGACATTCTGGCAGAGGTAAAAAACAAAACAACTGACCACCATAACAGCATCTCAAGCCCCTGCACAGAAAATGATTCCGACCATTTGAAGCACACTACTAGCTTTGACACTTCGGCAAACGAGGAAACAAGTGAGGATGCAATGGAAGGCACATCAAAAAATCTTACATCAGACACCCTGACAGAAACACCCCAAAGTATGCCATTGCAAAACTTTAATAAATACACATAAGAACATGATGATCAACTGACTGAAGAAACAAGGCTACAATCAAATGTGGAACATAAATGTTACAACCCTTTAACCAAACGCGAACGTAAAAGATTGAGAAAAGCTAGACAAAACAAGCAACAAAGTAAAAAAGCAACAGCACTCTTCACTCAGCACCAGGCTCAAGAGACATCACTGGAAAACTACCAGTATATAAACTCACGCGGATCAACACCAGAAAAGGGAACGAAGGGAAAAGAGTCAAGCGAAAGGGCCTAGGAAGAACTAGGGGAAGTTAGTCAAGAACGCGATCATCACAGATCTAAGACGCCCCCAACAGACCTAACAACAGCACAGCCAAGCAGTCTAAAAGACTCTCTGTCCATCCAACGCAACACAAAAAAAGAACTTGCAGATGGCTCACCAAAACAGAAGACTCAAGCAGAACAAAAAAGCATATCTCATTATTTTTTTAAAATTACAAAGGCCCAAAAAGAAAATTTCATGGCCAAAGCGCACCAACCAAGAACTATGATACAAGGGCCAGAGATTTTAAGAGTCCACTTGCCGGCATTTGGCATCGAGGCAATAGTACAGGACAAGGTCACCAATCAGTACAATCCAGTCAACAAATTAAAAACAAGCGTTCAAAACATGTTTTTGGACTCAAAAGAAAACAAAGAACTAACTTACCCAGTAAGCCTAACGACACTTGAAATTATCCCGCATTATAGCTCAAGAGGGAATCATGACATCTTAAATCGGAGTGCCATTTTAAAACTCACCAATTCAATTGAAACACTAAAACACCTGAATATAAATCATATTGAAAGTATTCAATTCAAACCACTCTTAAATGCAAAGGGGAGAGATAAGACAGTGGTAACTTGGAGTGATCCAAAGAATATCAAAGAATTTTGGCAGCACAGAGAAGAGTTCGCCAAATGGGGAATTGAAATTAGATTAACAGAAACTGAAAGATATCCAGGCCAGTTATGCCCGAAGGCAGTGTCAAGATCACAAACTGACAGAAGTCTACTCCGGGGGGCAGTTGGTCGCACCGCCAGCACCAAGGAAGGATGGACCAACCTACGTATCATCCATCAAGGTTCATCAGGAGCAACCAGTCAGACTCGGAAAGTGCAACCCCCAACATCAACTTCCATGGACCACAGGAAAAATGAAGCATGAAAATGTAACTTGAAAATAGGTTCGTGGAACATAAACGGACTAGGCAGCAAAACAGAGGATGCAGATTTATTAGTATTCCTAAAACAATTTGATGTCTTATTACTCCAAGAGACCTGGTCAATAACATCAGTTCAGATAAACGGTTTCAAAGAATTCCAACAATATGCCACCAAAAGAGGTTCACTTGGTAGGGCAGCCGGCGGATTATCAATCTACCTGAACACCAGCCTACCATGGACGTACGATCTAATTGGCTCAGGACAAACATGGATTCAGTGTATCAAAATTGAACTACCACCAGACCTCAGTTCAGGATCGCAGGACTCTCCAGACATATGGTCATTGGTAATGTGTAACATCTGCATTCACCCAGAATCTAAGAAGAAACAAGAGAAAATCGCGACTCTCAAAGCACTGGTCAAAACTCTGCAATCCACCTTCCCACAGGCGGGATTGGTAGTGTCAGGCGACTTCAACATGTTTTTATTACAAGTAGACCACACACAAAATATCCAACAAAACAAACTGAAAGGCAAAATAATTCCACCACTGATAACAAATCACCGAAAAAAGGACAGACAAGCCAAGCAGTGTGCCTTAAATTTTGCTGAAATTGGCATGATCACTTTGAACGGTCGCTTCCCACAAGACCAGCCCGCAGCCACGACCAGAATAGCTAAACAAACTCAATTAGTCCTAGATTATACCATAGTGGACCTGGAGGTACTTCAAAGGATCGCCAGCTACTAAATAATACACAAATTGGAGAGCGATCATAGTGTGCAATCAATTGATCTTAGCCTTCAATATGTAAGGGCACCAGCAAGTAATGACTTGACGGAAACCCCTAGCCCATATAACCTAAAACGACTCGCATGGAATGGAAAGAATGTCGAAGAAATTATGACCCACGTAAAAAAGGTACAGGAAAAAGGCGAAGAAAAAAGATCGGCAGAGCATCGGGCCAATAGGGAAAAGATGATTATAAGTTTAACAGACAAATTTGGTTCCCAAAACAAAAGCCATAGAAGAAATCCAATGACAGCACTCTTGGTACATCTTGGCTCTACAGTGTGTAAAAAAAGGATTCTAAACCAGGAAATTAGAAAGTTACAAGGAAAAGATCAGATCATGGGTGAAGACACACAGCGACAAATCCACAAATTATGGCAAAAATACAAAAAAGAGGTTTGGATAGCAAAGAAAAATCAACAAACAGAAATTTGGCAAAAACTATTGGAAACAAGCAAATCAAATAATAACAGGAAATTTTGGGCAGAAATTAACAAAATAGCAAACGGAGCATTCCACGAACACAACGCAAATATACTAGAGGCAGATTGGATACATCACCTAGAGCAAAATCAAGGGAACAATTGCAACCTTCAAGTACTGAAATCAGATCACACTACTCATCACCAACACAAAAGGGAAGAACCTGAACAAAACTTTGGTGAAAATTGGATCAGACCACATCAAGTACAAATGGTTATAAAAAAACTGAGGACTACTGGCGCACCTGGCCCAAACGGCTTGCCAAATGGTCTCTTTAAATACGACCAATCGTTCTGGGCAGAATACCTCACCCCATTGTTCAACCACGCCTTTCAAACGGGAAGTATACCACCATCATGGAGAGGGAGCATTTTGTATCCAATTTTTAAAGTAGGCGCTAGATCGGACCCGGCGAACTATAGGCTGAGCGCTCTCATTGACGTAGAGGCCAAAATATATGCATCAAACCTCTTGATGGCACTGGTAGAATGGTCACCACGAAAAAGATCCTCCCAATCACACAGACCGGGTTCAGGCCGGGAACAAACACGTTGTGCAACTTGTTCACCTTAAATCTTCTTGTCGAAAAAGCAAAGGGCAAATCAACAAAATTGTACACCTGTTTTGTCGATTTCAAATCAGCGTTCAACACGGTACCAAGGGAGATCCTATGGCAAAAGATGGCAAGCTGGGGTATCTCACCAAAGTTACTGCAAGCTATCATCAACCTATACACATCCACCTGGGTCAAGATAAAATTAGGGAATGGTGAAAGAACAACAGCAAAGATTCCAACCCACATTGGCCTAAAGCAGGGATGTGTACTGGTCCCTACCCTTTTAACATTTTTACTGCAGACCTGGATAAGGAGATATCGGAAATTCAGAGCGATCCCCCAAAGCTAGCACACCGCAAAATAAGTAGCATGCAGTACGCAGATGACATCGTCCTATGCAGCCAGACCCCAATGGGCCTACAGCGCTCCATCAAAAGGTTGCACGAATACACCAGGGAGCATGGTTTGCTCATCAATCATAAAAAAACGAAGGTCATCTGTTTTTCATCACGTACAGGGCGGCAAAAATTCAAATGGCACGCAGCAGGAAACATCATAGAGCAAAGCGTCACATACAAGTACCTAGGAGTAGTGGTAGACTCAAGGCTGACTCTAAAAGATCACTTACTGTACAGAAAAGCCCAGGCCAACAAACCACGCTTCGCTCTAAATTTACTAAAAACAAAATTGAAGTGTCCATCCAACTTATACTTGCTAAAAGTAATCGCAGCCAAATTTCTCCCAACCCTCACGTACGGCTCGGAAGTATTCAGAGGACAAGATGCAAACTTCCTGAATCTTCAACAATCAGAGTTATTGAAATACATCTTTCAGATCCCGAAGTTTGTATCACAAGCACAAGTACGTCTAGAATTTGGCTAATTAAACCAGCACCCAGTAAGACAAGCAGCAATAATAAAAATGTGTTGGAAACTAAAAGCAGCACAAGAGGATTCGTTGATGGGACACTGTTGGATCGAATTAAAGAATCAAATAAAAGGAAAAAGCGCCTGGAACACAGTCCTAGAAGAAGCATTGATAAACCTCAAAATGCAAGAAGCATGGAACAACAATTGCACCTTTGCAGCTTTTAAAAAATGGCCAATAATGCGGCAAAACAAAAAGCCTGGATTACAGATAAAGCCGCATTAGCAAAGAAAAAACATGGCTGGACGGTATTAGCTACATATGAGAGATGCTCCCCACAACCATATTTAGTCAACCACATCACAACCGCTACCCAACAACTGCTACTTCGAACTCGGATGGGAGCTTTTATCTCAAAAGTTCAGGTTCCAGCATGGAAACAAACATGGCCAACATCACTCTGCAGACTCTGCGGTCAAGCAGAAGAAACTCTGACTCATTTACTGTGAAGTTGTCCATCCCTGACTAACCTGAGACGTTTTTATCTATTACATGCATTTCGTATATTAGATCATGTCGGCCAGCAGTCATGTTAGCATTGAACAGCCAACTGTTACAGGTAGCATGCAGGGCCACCAGATTCTTGCAGAAAGTTAGCTTCTTAATACAGAAAAACGAACAATAGTTATGAGATCAAATCTTTAAAATCAAAGGACCGAGGTGCTAATAATAATTTAGAACCTAAGATAACTCCAATTTTTTTAATATGACAGCATAGATTGCCTGTGTACTTTTTACCTTTTAAACGCCAATCGGAAGATTTTAGCACAAAAATTGTAAAGGTTTTAATTAACTATATACAATAAAATGTACTTACTTACTTACAAGTGATTCAGAACACTGCAGCTAGAATGATTCTGTATCGTCCAGCAGGTTCCTCCTCAGCCCCTTTGCTCAGAGAGTTACACTGGTTACCTGTAAGGGGGAGATCATATTTTAAAATCTGCTGTCTCACCTATAATGCTTTGAAAGGTAGAGGCCCTTACTATCTGCAAAAGAAACTTGTAAAATATTCACCATGCAGAAATCTCAGATCCAGTTCATTAGACCTTCTATAGGTACCCCATATACGTTTGAGTCGTACAGGGGGTAAAGCTTTCGCATATCTTGCTCCAAGATACTGGAATGAACTACCTATGGCCCTGCGTAAAATCTCCATTTACAGTACCTTCAGGAAACAACTAAAAGCCCATCTGTTTTAATCCTTGCAGCTGGTTCGATTTCTAGTTTCAGGCACTATTTCTAGGCAAGCACCGAGATGCACTATAGAAATAAAGATAACATAACAAAACATACTATGTGTGCGTCTGTATCTTGTGTACCTCTGAAGAAATTGCCTTTGACAATGCTTGTTAATATTCACACCAAACCAATACGATTGTAATACTGCAAGAAATTATTTTTTTTTCTCACAAGATTCTGAATTGTCGTATAATCGTGCATCCCTAAAAAAAAGGTTGACTGATGCAAATGTAAGAAAATGAAGAAACTAACTTGATTAGTATCATTGATTACAAACACTCACCCTGATCACAATCTAGAAAGAGTAACAGCTCCCTGTAACCTAAGTGAGGAAACGGAATCCTTGGACATATTATGGGTGCTTAGCAGGTAAGTGAAAAAAGAAAGTGTAAATGTAGTATGCCTATAGTTTAGTCCTGGCTACACACGACAGTACCATGAACATTTCTACTGTGAAACCATTCTAATGAGGAGTAGGAAGTTGGAGATGCTCATTTATCTGAACGTTCTATGAATTATGGGGTTTTAGATCAATTTTCACATGTTTTTTATTCCTTAGTTTTATTGAACAAACTACTGCGCTTAAATCCCTTACCAATTACCAATGCAATTCTATGAATAGTTTCGCACTTGTCCTCCCACTTAACACCTTAAAGTTCAAGTTAATTTCTTTTCCATGTCTGTGTGGGCTGAGGCCTACATAAAACTGATTCTCTAAGATTTTTCAGTTTACAATTGAATCTATCCAGGGTGGATAGAAGGGAAGAACGTGATTGCATTAATAAACAGTGTGATGTCAAATGACAGCAGAATAAATGTATTTCCCGCCTACAGGTTGTAAAAGGCATAGATTAATGGTTGTATTCATCCATTCTCCAAAGTCTGAACTTTGTAAATAGTGCCACAGAACGCCCTTGGGCCATGTTTAAAGTTTCCACAAGTGCGTATTATTTCTGACAAAAGTGAGAACTACAGCTCCAAGATACATAGGCTCTCAAGTCAAGAAAGCTTTATTCGACGATTGTCATAAAAGCATATATGTACCATACATTTACAAGATAAAACATTGTAAGATATTTTAAAATGGTTTAAAACAATAAATAAATAGAGATATTTACAGACTGATTGAGCAATTCACGGGAAGGAAAATTAATCAAGACAACATTTTGCTCCTAATCACCCATGCCCTGCCAAGAAACTTTGCAACAGATATATAAACAAATGAAGTTTCAGCAGATCGTAAAATACGAACTGCCACCTTGGTATTCCTGGTACCCAAGGTCCGGCACATTGGTTTAAGCCAGGTCTGTCGGGGGATTATATAGGAAGGGCATTGGAACAAAAAGTGATTAACAGATTCAATAGATGCAGTACAACCAGGACAATTGAGTACATTTTCTGTGGACCATCTAGATGTAAACTCTCTTACTGGGAAACTACCAACTCTGAACTGAAAATAAAGCTTCCTGTCCAAAGGACTGGTTATATCATCCCAAAAGGGTGCCAGGGAAATGGTGTCCTTAAAGTCCAAGAAGATGCCAGATAGTGAAAGCGGTGCTGTTGATCTGAAAACTCTGGATGCTACCATTTCCCAGTACAAAGCCTTCAGGACTTGTTTGGGGGGAAGCAAGCATTTTGAGGATCCTCCCACAGGTTTTTTAGACCCAGGTCCCGAAGCGACTCATAAATCCTACGGAGCCACTTGACCTTTCGGCAAATGTCCAGTTTAATAATGTCCATGAGGCCAAGAGCAAAAAGCCTAAGTTCGGGGGTGACCCATAAACGCCTCCAGTATAGAATAGGGCGGAATGAGGCAATTAATGCTATCGGTCTCATACCAAGGTCATAGAATAGGGGGCAAAGGGGAGTACTCTGAGGTAGACTAGTTAAATTTCGAAAGAAATTATTTTCAGAGGAAGATAGCTTATGTACATTTTCAAATCCCCACAATTCAACTCCATAAAGTGCAGCTCCAACCACTTTGGCATCATACACCCGAAGAGCAGGATCAATAGGTTTGGTCAGAGATTTGGCATGTTCCTTGCTTAAAGCACCAGAGAGTTGAGAGTGCTTAAGAGATGCCAGGTTAACCTGCTTTTTCCAGCTCAAATCATGCTGAATACAAATGCCCAGATAAGTAAAATCTTGGACCTGGTCCAGTAACAAACTATTCATAAATATCTTACATTTAAAAGATTTTGGTTGATTAAAAGACATGAATTTAGATTTTAAAACATTAATTTCGAGCCCACGGGCTAAACAGAACTCCTCGAACAAACCTAAGGACCTCTGTAGGCCACTCGGGGTTTTGGAAATTATAAGGCAATCGTCGGCAAACATTAAAATGGGAATTTTCGCACCTGCCAGAGAAGGGGCATCCACTTTCGCATCTATTAATAGTTTTGCTATGTCATTGATATACAGAGAAAATAAGGTTGGCGCGAGGACGCAGCCCTGCCTGACCCCCTTTTGGATGGGGAACTGCCTGGTCACTTGTCCAACACCACCCCATCTAATCTGCGCATAGGCTCTCATTACAAATGGACCACAGAATTACCGCTACTGGAATTCCTAGTACTTCCAGGGCCTGGAAAATATCTAGTATTATAATCATATGTGGAATAACGGGCGGAAATCGGACTTTTTGTGTCGCTTTCTTCATGTTCTTACCTGGAATTCCACCCAGAATTTGCCTGTTTGCAGCAGGGGAACTCTCTGTGTGAAACACCATGGAGCTGAGTGCTTCCCCAAAATGTATATTTCCATACGGGACTTATGTTATCGACCTCCTTGGAATCATTATGGGGCATATTATCAAGCCAGGCGATAAAATTATCGCCGCTTTAGCGGCAGAAAATTGCCGCTAAAACGGCGATAATGGGCTTGATAATATGTTCTATGGAATTCCAATTGAAGCCCATGTTAGATGTGAAAGACATCTAACATGGGCTTCAATTGGAATTCCATAGAGCATATTATCAAGCCCATTATCGCCGTTTTAGCGGCAGTTTTCTGCCGCTAAAGCGGCGATAATTGTATCGCCTGGCTTGATAATATGCCCCTATGCTACTACTAATGAGGGCTATAGTAGCTTAGCCATCCACAAGAACACTCTTCTCACTCTGGGGCATATCAACAACAACCGGCGATAATTATCGCAAAGCGCACTTAGCGCTAGGATAATTATCGCCGGCTAGCGTGGATTTTTATCGCTGAGATAGCGTGCTATAAGTTACGCTTATCTCAATAGCGATAAAAATCCTCACGCTAACTGGCTAACGTGAGATTATCGCTGGAAACCCAGCGATAATCTCACGTTAGCTTGTTGATAGGGACTCACAAACTTAGCCATGATATCCTCCTTCCATAGGATATCATGGCTAATTCAGTCCTGAAGCAGGTGTTAGGAACGTAGCGATAACAGGTGGTATCGCTACTTTTCCTGATGCTATGCTTCATAGCGTGGGGCTTGATGATATGAGAAATGTCGCTTAGCGCCATTTCTCCTATCATGCCAGGTCAGGGACGCCCACTTTGCATCTCATTAGAGATGCAAAGCTGGGCGTTAGAAATCCCCACGCTAAAGCAAGGTTTCACGCGTTAGCGTGACCTTGCTAATATAGCGCTAAAATTATCGCCGCTTTTCGGCCGAAAACGGCTGCAAAAGCGGCAATAATTTTTTATCGCCTCGTTGGAAATATGCCCCCTTATGGTTTATTCCAGCACATTTTGATTTTTCTAATCACTAGTTTCTACCACCTTATTAATTTGGTTTATTTTTGTTTTGTTTTGTGAGGGAGGCGTATAACGTCATGCAAGCTCTTTGTCACAAATTGGAATCTTAAAATAAATTCAGGGTGACACATGAGGATGGTATATATTCTCCATTCCTCACATTTTTTAACAAAATAACATGCAATGTACAGAGGATGTATTCATGAATATGTGAGCGCCCTTCTGCTCCGTTCCAATCTGAGGTGTTCTTCCCGTCAGCGGTTGAGGTCAGTGAAGGGCAGAACTCTGAATTCTTTCCTGCATTAATACGACCGGAAACCCGTGCAGTTAGATCTTCGTCTTCACCCTTGCAGGGCCCGGCTTGTTAATCTCCATCACAGAGCGTCTCCCCATTCTTCATCCTGGATGCACAGGCTGTAGCAGAGAAATCGAAAAAAAATGACTAATATCCGATCGCGACATTTCTCACACCTAAAGGCAGCTGGATAGGTTAGCCATCTTTGGGGCATATTATCAAGAAACGGCGTTAAGAATTTCGCCGCTTTAGCGGCAGAAAACTGCCGCTAAAGCGGCGATAATGGGCTTGCTACTATGCCCATGAGAATTCCCATAGAAGCCCATGTTCTGGTGTCAACATGGGCTTCTATGGGAATTCTCTGAGGCATAATATCAAGCCCATTATCGCCGCTTTGGCGGCAGTTTTCTGGCGCTAAAGCGGCGATAATTTTAACGCCGTGCTTGATAATATGCCCCCTTAGTGCGAATATATTTGAAATGAAAAGAGAGCACTCGCTGGAAAGCATTTTATATATTTTTTGTGATACATACTTGTACGGCGCGCTTTCTTCCAGCGTTATTTATAGGCAGCACCAGAGAAAACAAGTTTATATACATCTTTAATCATATTATCTTTTTTCTCAGCGCTTCATCCTGCAATGCGTTTCTAAGCGCTGTGTATGATAGATGTCAGTATTGCCGAACTGGTACTAAATTGATAGACCTCATTGTAGAGATTGAGCGGTACAGTAGTTGGTGTTGGCAGAGTTAGGAGGGCAAGAGAAGAGGAGGGGCAGCGACAGGAAGAGGGCAGATAGGATAGGGACAGGGAACGTGATAGAAGCAAAGTAATAAAGCTGGTGTTAAACTGAAGTTAAGTGTCTGTTGTGATTGACCGTGGACACTACAGCTGGCGACGAGGGTGGGATGCTGCAGCCCAGTGTCCCTACACCCGAAGAAGACGTGCCCCCTGTCCCCTGGTGCAACCGGAGAGAAAACGCGCTCATTGCCGAGTGCCGGGTCGCGCTACATCCAGCGTCACCCTGAGGCGAGAAAGTGAAGGATGGAGCGGGAGCCCACCCCGACGAATGCTGGCAGCTCCTGCGGTGACTAACGGTTGCACCGGAGCAGTAAAAACGTGTGGCTGAATGAGCGCTGCTACGCGCTGAATGGTAATCTCACGCCCGATGCGTGGGAAACGGCACGCGCGCGAAAAGGAACGTCGGGTGCCCACCCCGAGCTCGTTGTGCCAGGTAATGGATCCCAAAGTGTGCACGAGGCACTAGAGAGGTGCTGTGACTGCGGGAGTGCGGATAACAGTGTGGCCAGCTGCCTGAGAGTGGCAGACAAGACCTCGTGGGAGTGAGAGACCCTGTGCGGCGGCCATCTTGGAGTCAGGCAGTCATCAGTGGGACATCCCGATAGCAGTAAAGGGGCGGCCATTTTTAAGTCAGCCCAGAAACAAACAAGCATTCGACAAGCCAAGAGAAAGAATATATATGCAAGGAAGGCGAGAGGAAGCAGGCAAGCATCTGTCACAGCAAACAAGAAGTAAAGAAAGTGAACAGGCACCAGCCAGGGCAAGCCAGGAATGAACAAGCACGTGGGAGGACAGAACGAGTTAGGCGTGTGCTGCCACGATGTCAAATCACAACTCGCCACAAAGAGCTGAAGTCACACCGATCATGACGGGTGTGTCACACTTGCGCCCACCAGAGCCACTACCGTTGACGGTTGGGGAGAGCATGGGCCCCAGATGGCAGGAATGGCTTGAGGACTTTGAGGACTACATCAAGGGGTCGAAGGTGACCGAGGATGAAGACAAAGTGATCGCGCTGGTCAACCTGGTGGGCAAAGAAATTAGCAAGATCATCAAAGAACTGCCTCGGGCGGACACAGGAACGTACGATAAAGTGCGCGAGGCGCTAAATAAGAAGTTTTTGCACAAAAGAAATGTGGATTACGAAAGATATTCATTTCACCAAGCCCGTCAAGGGAAAGAAGAAGTAATGAGTTCTTTCATAACGCGACTGCGTCGACTGTCCAGATATTGCGAATTCGATAGGTTTTCAACGGATGATGCCATCCGGTCGCAGATAATTGATGGTTGTCAGTCTGAGACACTGAGGAGGAGGCTGTTAAGGAAAAGTCACAACCTAGAGGAGATAGAGGAGATGACTCGAGTGTATGACCAAGCGGAGGAGCAAGCCAAGAGCATGGAGGCTGGGCGCCCTGAAAGACTCGAGCGAGCATGCCGAGTGCAAGATAGTCACAGGCGCAGACACTCGAAGGAGCGCCGGTACCCCGCCCGACCATCTTCCCGCCAGAGATACACCGAGCGCAGGAGACACAAGTCAAGTAGAAAAGACAAGAGACAAGATGGGGGACGGAAATGCTACAGATGTGGGCATGACTTCCCACACAGAGAAGCGTGTCCAGCCATGGGGCAGCAATGTCGGAAGTGTGGACGAACTAATCACTTTGAGGCGACCTGTGGAGAATATCGCAGGGAAAGGAAGAATGAAGGGACGAGGCCAACTCGCTCTGACACTAGGCGACACCACGTGAAAGCTGTGCAAGATCGGCCAAAATCGTCTTCTAGTTCATCACATTCCAGCAGGGAGTCGAGGAGATCTCGCTGGGCGGGAAGGTCACCATCCCAGGACTCGCGATCAGGGTCGTGTGAATCTGAGTACACGGTTGAATATGCCAGCATGGTCGCAGATCCGGATCAATTAAAGACATACCCGAGACTGAACATCAGTGTGGGTAATCATGACACTCAGTTTGTCCTGGACAGTGGAGCATCATTGAATTACATCCCGGTAACGGAGTATAAAAAGATGAAGTCACCACCTCCTTTGTGCCCGGCGTACGTCCGGGTATTCACCTGGATGTCAAAGAAACCGCTCCCCTGTCTAGGGAAATTTCTAACCACTCTTCGACATCAGAACAAGTCGGTGTCAGCTGTCATACATGTGATTGATGGCCCAGAAGCTGACTGCCTTCTCAGCCTACCAATGGCCAAGCGACTTCGGTTGGTTGAAATCTTATACCGGGTCAGTGGTGATCAAGACATATTACACAAATTCCCCAAGCTGTTCAACGGGTTGGGAAGGATGAATAGATGTCAGGTTCGGCTTCACATCAACGAGCAGATCCGACCTGTCGCTCAACATCCCCGGCGAGTACCGTACCACCTTCAGCAGGCTGTGGAGGATGAGCTTCAAGAACTGCTCGCCTCAGACATTATTGAACGGACTGACGGCCCCACCCCATGGGTGTCACCCGTAGTCATAGTGCCCAAGAAGGGCGCGTCTGGAAAGGTGCGGCTGTGTGTAGACATGCGGCTTCCTAACACCGCGATTGAACGGGAACGACATCCTGGGCCTCACTTAAGTGATATGATTGCTGCGTTAAATGGGGCCAGGGTGTTCTCGAAACTGGACTTAAACAAGGGCTATCATCAGCTGGAGCTGCATGAAAGGTCAAGGTACATAACGACTTTTGCGACACACCTGGGTTTGTTTCGATACAAACGGTTAAGCTTTGGTATCTCTTCCGCTGCGGAGATCTTTCAGGAGGCGATACGCCAAACCATATGCCATATACCTAATACGTTGAACTACAGCGACGATATCCTTGTGTACGGGTCCAACGTCCAAGAACATGACAAGGCTCTTGATCGAGTATGCCATGCCCTCTTGGATGCCAACCTGACATTGAACCAAGAGAAGTGGGAATTCCATCGATCCACACTCAAGTTTTTTGGACATGTGTTCTCTGGAGCAGGGATGAAACCTGACCCTGAGAAAGTGATGGCCTTAAACGATACCAAGAGCCCGCAAGATGTCAGTGATGTCCGCTCCTTTCTGGGCATGGCCAGTTATTGTGCCAGGTACATCAAGGACTATGCCACAATTAGTCATCCACTTCGAACTCTCACAAAGCAGGGACAACCTTTCGACTGGACCCGTCAGTGTGAGCAGGCCTTCCAGGACATCAAACGGGCCGTTGAGGCGGCCGACAATCTGGCATACTTTGACCCCAAACGGAAGACGGAGATAACAGTAGATGCCAGCCCGGTGGGTCTAGGGGCGATTCTGGCTCAGTATGACAGAGAAGAGGATCAGCGCCACATTGTGGCCTATGCGAGTCGCAGCTTGTCAGACACTGAAAAGGCGTATTCTCAACCAGAGAAAGAGAGTCTGGCGGTTGTCTGGGCCTGCGAACACTTCCATGTCTTCATTTATGGCAAGCACTTTACAATGGTGACGGATCACCAGGCGCTCGTCACCATATTTGGAAATCCACGATCGAAGATGTCACCTCGGATTGAGCGATGGGGTCTGCGATTGCAAGAGTACACCTACACCATACTGCACAAGCCGGGAAAATCAGCGAATCCGGCCGACTACATGTCTCGCCATCCTCGAGCCGAGTCGGCGCCACGTGCATCAATAGCTGAGGAGTATGTCCACTTCGTCGTGGGCCACGCTCAACCGCCTGCGGTTCCCCTGGAGGCCATTCTGGAGGCGACGGCGCAAGATGTCATTCTTCAGAAGGTACTTCGGCGCCTGCAGACTAATAGGTGGAGACATGAGGGTGATGAGGAACGGGAAGATTCAGCAAGCAGCCAAGAGCTGCAAGTGTTCCGACATGTGAGCGAGGAGTTGTCTGCCACCTCGGAAGGGCTTCTGCTGAGGGACCATAGGATCGTCATCCCGACGCAACTATGGCAGGGTATTGTCAATCTAGCTCACAAAGGTCATCGAGGGGTGGTTGCAACCAAGAGAGCTCTGAGAGAGCGAGTGTGGTTCCCGCTATTGGACCACATGGTAGAACTCACTCTCAAAGACTGTCTGCAGTGTCAACTTGTCAGTCAAGGAAGTCCCCCAGCTCCTTTGCGAATGACTGAATTGCCCTCTGGCGTGTGGCAGGAACTTGCTATGGACTTCTATGGACCTCTTCAGTCAGGAAAGTATGTCCTAGCAATTATGGATGAGTATTCTCGGTTCCCAATAGCCCAGTTTGTATCGTCCACTAGTGCGGCCAGCACTGTCACGGTGCTGGATGAAGTGTTTGCGGCGTGGGGCATTCCAAAGGTACTCAAAACGGACAATGGCCCTCCATTTAATGGACATGAGTTTGGCGAGTTTGCGCGACACCTGAACTTCACGCATCGCAAAATCATGCCCTTGTGGCCACAGGCCAATGGTACCATTGAACGATTCATGGCCACTTTGAAGAAAACGTTACTTTCAACAAGCGACCAGTGAGAAAAGGGACCTTCAGGTGGCTCTCAATGAGGTCCTCCGGGCCTACAGAATAACTCCACATGCCACCACGGGCAAATGCCCTGCCACCCTAATGCTGGGAAGACCGATCAGGAACAGGATACCCACCTGGGAAGGCGCTCTGCGAGCAGTTTCACCTGCTCGCATTCATCAAGAAGTTGTGTCCGCGGACTGTCGTGGGAAAGAGAGAATGAAGTAGTATGCGGACACCAGAAGGAGAGCAAGATCGCCTTCCATCCATGAAGGGGACTGTGTTCTTGTCAAGCAGGAGCAGCACAGGAAAACAGACTGTAAGTTCAGAGCTGAACCACTGACAATCATTCAGAAAAAGGGTACCATGGTGACGGCCGAGTCTGACAGCCGAAGAGTTACTCGGAATGCGTCCCATTTTCAGAAATGCGCTCCTGGCATGAAGGAGTCACTTCAAAGAATGCGGGGGCATCAAGAGAGTGATGTCCGAGAACAACCTGCCGGCGCTGCTGAGAGTCCGCATCCTGGGACTTTAGGTGAACCTGAGGTGGTGACAGGAACTATGTCACTTCGACCGAGACAGGACATTCGCAAGCCGAAACGACTTATTGAGGAACTGTAAACAAGTCATTCATTTCATTTCATTTTGTTAAAAAGGGGAAGATGTAGAGATTGAGCGGTACATTAGTTGGTGTGGGCGGAGTTAGGAGGGCAAGGGAAGAGGAGGGGCAGCGACAGGAAGAGGGCAGATAGGATAGGGACAGGGAAAGTGATAGAAGCAAAGTAATAAAGCTGGTGTTAAACTGAAGTTAAGTGTCTGTCGTGATTGACCGTGGACACTACACTCATAACTGTGGAATGAGTTGATTTTCGTGCCCTGCAGATAACTGCATTTTCCAGAAGCGAGCGTTTAACACACTGAGCTAGAAGGCAGGAGAATATTTAGCTTTAATCGTTTCTGTTCAGGCAGCGGGACTCATTCAGATCCGCGCCACCCACCAGTAAGAGAAATGTCGCTGCTAATAATAGGACAGTGAATGGAACTCGTGTAAAAGAATACATGGAAAAAAGACAATTGTGGATGTAGGAAACCTTTGAAAAGCTACGGATTACATGAAAGCCCACTGAATAATCCTCTCGAATCGTAATATACCAACAGCATCATGTAAAGCAAGTGTGCCCCTCAAACAAATAGAACACGTATGAGGTGGCTTACCACACATACACTCACGTGGTGCTCACAACAACAGTGACACGATGGTGACACGATTGAGGATTCTTCTTGGTAGAGTAAATCTCAGAAGATAGGGTCTGTGTGTGTTCATGAGTGTAGGCACAAACCTGATTCTGAAACATCATTTATATACACATGACACCCGCACTGCTGGTCCTGGAACTGGAAGCAGAGAACATCACAAGCGAGGAAATGAAAACATTCCCACAGGGAGGCAGACTACACAGGCCACAAATGATCCCATCCAAAGAGAAGCATATAGAATGTGCAAACTAATCCAGCCAACATGGGAGTGATGTAAAAAGCAAGAATTGGGGGGGGGTGGGGGCGGGCAGTGGTGTATGCAAATTAGAAGATATTTGCACAGTGGTGTACCAATCAGAGAGCACCACTGTAGAAGGGGTTCTTCCTCCCCCAGAAAAGGTGCAAGGGGGCAGCAATAATATGTGATGTCCACCTTCGTTGAAGACATATTTATCCCATGACAACTACCTCATGCTTTACAGCAGTAGCTTTGGGGAACATTTACGTTATTGGAATTATTCTCAGGACGAAGCAATTTGCAGGAACGTTTGTCATTTATTTGTGTCCAGAAGAGGAAGCCCGACGCAAGGAAGCATCTCCAGAACGTTTATTACTGAGGTCCCACATGTACTGGATTTTATATCCCAGTGCATGGGGAAGATTTGCAGGAGATGTGCTTGAGAACCACCTTGAGTGACAAGTCAGATTCATAAAGAAAGCCTTTAATTAGAATGGAGCCAGAGAGGTTGACCATAATTGGCTAACCACAATGACATCATGAAAAGAGAAGTGGAATGTGAGGTGGACGTATATAACACCCTATATGGCTTGTCAGATGTACTGTAATTACTCACCTCTGAAGGAAACACATTATATGACTATGCAACGTTGGTGGCCTGTAAGTGATATCCTAATGTCATGGTCAGAAAACATCTATCATAGGTTTTTGCCATGATCGGAGGATGTAGCAAAAGTGTAGCTTGAAAAAAGAAAGTGGGCAGACAATGGAGAATTCTCACTATCAAAGACATGCTATACATGCAGAATGTGGCATCAAATCTACCTGGTTGTTGGAGTGTAATGAAAAGTACCTGCACCTGAAAGGGGGATAGGGCGTTGAGTGGGGGAGAATGTAGCAATAGACATGATGATCAACACCGTTCACTTTCTCTGTTAGAAGCATTTTCTATGGTCAGATCCTGTGGCACCAGAGAAATAGCAAAACTATTTTGGTGGTGACAGGGGGCAATGATAGCTGCAACACTTGAGCCTAATGCAAGGCCAATTTGGCATGTGTGCATGAGACATTGTATGTAGTTGTGTATAGATGGTAGGCTACGGATTATGTGTGTTGCAAACACAGATGTGGAGACATCAAAGTGATGGAACACAGAGATGGATGATTATGAGCAGGGTCATGTTTCTATTGACTTGCATGTATAAACAGTGTTGGTAGTGTCATGAGACTAACACACCCAACTGGCTCTGTGTCTAGGATGGGAAGTACGACCAATCCAGGTTCCTACCTGGCACACCTCAAACATTTGTTGTAGCTGTGATAGGAAGCAGGTATGTCCATGGGCCTTAAAGATTCACAACGGTAAGCATGCCACATTCAACATGTGACAGCACATTTCATTTTAGACAGGTGAAAAGATGGTTTTGTGTCAGTTTATCTTTTGAAGTGTGTGAGTTGCATGGCCAGTGTTTAAGTAACCCCCTTCGTAAAAATGTGCATTTTTATATGATGATTTTCTGGCTTCTTGACAATGATATCAAAGAAGAAGAGGGACTAAGGGCTTTTACGAAAGGTCCAGCATACATGCCCTGATTAAACTTCCAAAGAAATGAGTATGCAGTTCCTATTTGGAAGGGAAATTAGAGGCAGGAAATGGGACAGGCGAGATCCCAAACTAGAAAAAATTGTGACTAGGAAAGGAGGGACAGACAGTAGCGGTCCGTGGAGGGAGTTCCGTGGGGTGGTGAGGCAGGGCGGGGGAGGGGCAGGGTCGGGAAATGTAAACACCGGAATATGGATGAAAGGAGATAAGTACACATTTAAATAAATAAAACGAATTTCGTTGCGCGCGCTGCATCGCATTTTACGATGCAACATGCGCAAAGGAATTCGTTTTATTTATTTAATTGTGTACTTACCTCCGTTCATCCATATTCCGGTGTTTACATTTCCCCACCCTGCCCCTCCCCCGCCCTGCCTCACCGCCCCACGGAACTCCCTCCACGGACCGCTCCAGGGGACAGAGAAGTCCTTCCTTTCGAAATGAGGGCCCTCACACACCCAGCCCGCTGGGTGTCATGCTTCATCATCGGGCATGCTCCTCGTGGGGTCGGCGCTGCAATATCGGACGAGCACCCTATGCAGGGGCTCTTTGGCGGAGATCCTTTATTCCTTGCCGTATGGTGAGGTGGGTGTAAGGGGCCTTGGAAAGTGTAGGAGTGCAAGAGTGTTGGTCAACTCGACCATGTGGGTTAAAACAGGGAAATGGAAGAGTCAGGTAGATTAATTTTAATGATCCTGCCTTTCACCCTGGTGAAAAAATATGGAGTGGCGACTCTCTGCAATGATGCTGCAGGGTGTTGCGCTCAGTCTCGTGCGGTCAACATGTTTCTTGCCTATCAGTCAGGTGGATCTAGTGGCAATTCCTCAGGACCTAGTGAAAATATCAGCAACTCTACCCTAAAAGACGTTAGTAATGTGGTGTTCTAACCTATTACTATCATAGGTGGCACCAAGAGGTGAAGTACCCGTTGATGCGGCAGCCAATATGAAAATGAAAAGATGAAAAACAGTTAAATGCAAGAAGAATTGAAAGACAGAGCACAATCACTTTAACACTAGTTATAAGTGGTAAGGTGCACAGTGTCCTAAAGCCAGCAAAATCGAGGTAGAAATGGTGGAGGAGGTAGGCAAAATGTTGGGGGGAAGACCACCCCAAGGCTGTCTAGTCCTACAGGTGTATAATTGCTTTCTAGAGAGTGTGATTGGTGTCAGAAGTGAATGAGTGCCTGTTTCCCTCATTAAAACCTTTATATAATATAATATATTAGGAGTAATTGCATACCCAGTCATCATTTCTGTGTGAAATTTATGAATATAATAATAGGTGTATGAAGTCCCTAACATGATTTTTAAATATGCAGCTTCAGCTCTAACAGAGATCAAGAATGAAACCCGAATGGGGAATGACATGCTGAATTCTGGAATACAAAGTCATTTATTGCAGGTTTTCCCTGATTCCTGAGAGTCTATAGCTGATATATACCATGTACTGTGAGTATGTGGTAAATATATATGGGGCACAGTGAAGGTGGGGTCGTTTCTGGGGCTTGGAGAGACTGTGGAATCTCTAGTGGAAGTATTGTCCGCTCCTTGGGGTGTTAGAGGTGGCAGGTGAGGGCCAGGTTTTGCCTTTGCATTGTAGTCCCTGCTCCTTTCCACCTAAGGTTTTTCTGCATGTGGATTAGATTCCAGGAAATCAAGGTCTGGTGTTTCCAGACACAGATATCGTGGGTCTAGAACAGTAGACCACTAAAAGTGGCACAGAATGGGATGCCCCCTGAGGATACCACTTCGAGTAACTCAAAATAGAGGCCCTAGTCTTCATCACTGTAGCCACAATACACATCATGGCCTAGTATTCCAACCACAGGCATCATCCTGTCAATTCTCCCCTTCCTATTCTGTTACGCCTCATCAGGGAAGCCACATGCTGGACCTACATAACTTAATGTTACTCAGTGAGGCAAGTTTCAGTAGTCATTTGGCTTCACTTATCTGATATTTGGAAATTCAGACGTACTTGTCTGTAAACCTGAATTCGTTATTTACATGTTTAATTAGTTTTTTTAAATATTCAATTAACTTTAGTAATTTGGGGATGTACTACATATTTAGCAAGTGAATGCACAGTGTTTTATAAATTACATATTAACTAATTTTTATTGCTTATTATGGTGCCGATTCCGATCCGGTAAAATCCGGGTACGAATGGCCGTACGGAGCGTTTTTTCTGTCCGACTCGTACCCTGGAAAAACAGCTTACAAACTCACAAGTACGATTCGCACAGAAATACCATTTCCGTACGAGTCGTAAAAAACACCGACCGGCAAAAAAAGACATACAAATCTGAATCTGACGGCGCATACGCGACGTCCGGACGGAGTCAGGCAGCGTTCTACGGACCAGCAAGTACGATTCGTGCCGACGTCACTCCGCACGCAGCATTTTTTACGGGAGCCAAAAACTGCCGGGAAATTGAGGATGACGCGAACAAGGAGCCCCGGTACGCGACGGACAGCGATGGACCCCAACCTACGCGTCATCCCGGCCCTCATAACCTACCACCTTGTGTACAGAAACCGCCGCAGACGCCGCAGAAGGTCAGAAAAACCCCCAGGGGCAAAGGGGGGGGGGGGTGTGTGTGTGCAAGGGGCAGGAAACATAACCCACACCCCACAAATTACTAATATATCCTGCACATTAATTACCTCCATGGTCTGGTCACTTCGGGGGGCGTGTCCACCAATCCCACGTCCCGCCACAACTGAAGTGGACAAGGACGCGTACCCGTCACCACCACAATGGTGGTACGGGACGTACCCACGCCCCCCAGAGCGTGGGTACGGCCTGTACCACCATTGTAGAGGTGATGTAGGGGTACGCATGTATAGACTGTACCCACGCTCCCCAGAGCGTGGGTACGTGCCGTACCACGCGTACCTCTATGTCACCGCCACAATGGTGGTACGGCCCGTACCCACGCCCCCAGAGCGTGGGTATGGGCCGTACCACGCGTACACCTACGTCACCGCCACAATGGTGGTACGGCCCATACCCACACTCTCCAGAGTGTGGGTATGGGCCGTACCACCATTGCAGTGGTGATGTAGGGGTACGCGTGTACGGACCGTACCCACGCCCCCAGAGCGTGGGTACGGGCCGTACCACGCGTACCCCTATGTCACAGCCACAATGGTGGTACGGCCCATACCCACACTCTCCAGAGTGTGGGTATGGGCCGTACCACCATTGCAGTGGTGATGTAGGGGTACGTGTGTATGGACCGTACCCACGCCCCCAGAGCGTGGGTACGGGCCGTACACGCGTACCCCTACATCACCACTACAATGGTGGTACAGCCCGTACCCACGCTCCCCAGAGCGTGGGTACAGGCCGTACCACGCGTACCCCTACGTCACCGCCACAATGGTGGTACGGCCCGTAGCCACGCCCCCAGAGCATGGGTACGGCCCGTACCACCATTGCAGTGGTGATGTAGGGGTACGCGTGTACGGACCGTACCCACGCCCCCAGAGCGTGGGTACGGGCCGTACCACGCATACCCCTACGTCACCGCCACAATGGTGGTACGGCCCGTACCCACGCCCCCAGAGCATGGGTACGGCCCGTACCACCATTGCAGTGGTGATGTAGGGGTACGCATGTACGGACCGTACCCACGCCCCCAGAGCGTGGGTACGGGCCGTACACGCGTACCCCTACAGCCCCAATACATGATGGATACAAGGCGTACACACGCCACGGATGTAGGTGTACGGCTTGGTGCAGCACATCAGCTGTAAATTGGGGGTGATGTCTGGCCAGGACAGCAGTGTACCACAGCAAGGGCGCAGGTGGGTGGGTGGGTGCAGAGGACCCCCAGCAGTGCCCAGACATATGAGGGGTGTGTGCCCATCACTCCCAGCAGTGCCCAGACATATGAGGGGTGGGTGCCCATCACTTCCAGCAGTGCCCAGACATATGAGGGGTGGGTGCAGAGGACTCCCAGCAGTGCCCAGACATATGAGGGGTGTTAGACGGCGACCTCAGAGGAGCCCGGGAAGGGAGTCCTGACTACCCTGAGACCCACCCCCAAGTATCGTAGCCGGGCACTGGCGGGGGACTCCTCAGGAGGAGAAGTCTCGTATCGAGGATCGTACTTCGGGCACCACACGAAAACAGAAACAACACACCGTGCGTTCTCAGGAACCAATCTTTATCAAATAGGTTAGCACTGCAAATATGTACAAGGAGAGCGCGGGCTCAATGAGTCTCGGAAGGGATAGGGGGTAGCGGGACAGTCTTTGGCACAAAAGTTCAAGGTAAGGATGTACCCGGCGCACAGCTCACAATCCTCGAGCTGGGGGGTAGGCTGGTTGTCGTGGGGTCCGGCGGGACCAGTGGAGTCTGTGGAAGCCGCGAGTCACTCAGCGGGCTCAGGTACAAGTTCGGAGGTCTTACGATCTGCAGGGAGCCGCGAGTCACTCAGCAGGGCTCAGGTACAAGTTCGGAGGTCTTACGATCTGCAGGGAGCCGCGAGTCACTCAGCAGGGCTCAGGTACAAGTTCGGAGGTCTTACGATCTTCGGGGAGCCGCAAGTCACTCAGCAGGGCTCAGGTACAAGTTCGGAGGTCTTACGATCTTCGGGGAGCCGCGAGTCACTCAGCAGGGCTCAGGTAGTTCTAAGTTCCAGGAGCCGCGACCGCGTCAGCAGGCTCTCGTTGTTCCAGCGTCGAATCTGCCGGACAGTCCCAGAGCACCCCTTGTTATAGGTCGACCCCTCTTTGATGTCCGGAGTCTGTCCAGGCAGGGGTCTTGTCACCTGGGGGTGGCTTGTCGGGGTTTTCCTGCCATTGTCTTGTGATCTTTTCATGGCCGGGTCGGGAGGAGTCCCAGACACCCAGCAGGCGTGGAGCCAGCCTTCAGGGAGGCCGGAGGGCTGATCGAAACCCATCGTCCCAGGGGAGTTCAGAGGTGCGATAGAAACTGCTCCTCCCTCTCTCACCCCTGGAAGCGTGATGTCCTCCAGCCGGAGTGGCGCCTCTAGGCCCGGGTCGCGCTGGGGCCGGGCGGCCATCTTGGTGCATGAAGTGGGCACGCGGGCCCGGGGTGGCCGAAAGGAGAGAGGCCATGGACGAGGATGTCCGGGTCGAGTGCGTGTGTTCTGGTGGAGAGGCTTGGTGAGGCCGGGGGATTGGGGCTGCCGGCACCCGGTTAGGTGGTGTGGGGACCAGTAGAGCCATGTTATGAGGCCGGGTCCAACACGCGTCCCCCCCAGCTGAAAGCCGGAGAGAACTGCCCATCATCTTGGGGGGTTCTCTTCGCTGAGGCGGAAGAACCGGGAGAGGCCATCGGCGTTGGCGTGGTCCGTCCCAGGACGGTGTTCCACGGTGAAATCCATCCCCTGAAGGGAGATTGACCACCGCAGTAGCTTGGGGTTTTCTCCCCGCATCTGCATGAGCCATCGCAAGGGCCGATGGTCGGTTTGGATTTTGAAATGTGTGCCGAACAGGTAAGGGCGTAGTTTCTTGAGCGCCCAGACCACGGCAAAGGCTTCGCGCTCAATGGTACTCCATCGCTGTTCTCTGGGCAACAGCCGCCGACTGAGGAAGGCGACGGGCTGGTCCAGGCCTTGGTCATTCATCTGGGACAGGACGGCCCCAATGCCATGCTCGGAGGCATCGGTCTGGACTACAATCTCCTTGGAGTAGTCGGGAGCCTGGAGGACGGGGGCCGTGCACATGGCCTTCTTTAGGGCATCGAACGCCTCCTGGCAGGCAGTTGTCCACTGAACCATTTTTGGCTGTTTTTTGGATGTGAGTTCTGTGAGGGGGCCGACAAGGCTGCCATACCCCTTGATGAATCTGCGGTAGTAGCCAGTGAGGCCCAGAAAGGCTCGGACCTCCGTTTGGGTGGTGGGGGGTTCCCAGGCCACGATGGCGTCGATTTTTGGTTGTAGAGGGGCGACCTGGCCACTCCCGACCTGGTGCCCCAGGTAGACTACTGATCCTTGTCCAATTTGGCACTTGCTGGCTTTTACTGTCAGGCCTGCCTGGCGCAGGGCGGTTAGCACCCTCCGGAGGTGCTGGAGGTGCTCACTCCATCCGGAACTGAAAACAGCGATGTCATCCAGATAGGCCACGCTGAACTGTTCTAGCCCGGCCAGGACTCTATTTACCAGTCGCTGGAAGGTGGCCGGGGCATTCTTCATTCCGAAGGGCATTACGCGGAAGCGGTAATGCCCATCTGGGGTGGAGAAGGCCGATCGCTCCTTGGCCCCCTCGGTGAGCGCAATCTGCCAGTATCCGCAGGTGAGGTCGAAGGTGCTAAGGAACCGTGCTGCCCTGAGTCGGTCAATGAGCTCGTCGACCCGTGGAATGGGGTGGGCATCGGCTCGGGTGACGTCATTGAGCCCCCGGTAGTCCACACAGAACCGGAGCTCGGGGGCGACACCGGGGGCCGCTGCCTTCGGGACCAGGACCACGGGGCTGGCCCAGGGACTGTCAGATGGCTCGATCACTCCCATGGTCAACATCTTTGAGACTTCAGCTTGAATGCAGGACCGGACCCGGTCGGGGACCCGGTAGGCTCGGTGTCTCACCGGCGGGCTGTCCCCGGTGTCCACGTCATGGACACACCAGTCGGTAACTCGGGGGATCAGGGAGAAGAGGTCGGCAAATTGTCCTAGTAGCTGGCGGCAGTCCTCTTGTTGCTGGGCAGTGAGAGCTGGGGAGAGATTCACTCCCTCCACGGAGCCATCCTGCTCCTTGACACACAGGAGGTCCGGGAGGGGATCGGACTCATCTTCGGCCCCGTCATCGGTGGCCAGCAGGAGGCTTAGTTCGGTCCGCACGAAGTGAGGCTTGAGGCGGTTCACGTGAAGGACCCGGAGGGGATCCCGGGGCGACTGGACGTCCACCAAGTATGTGACTGGGCTCTTCCGCTCAATCACCTTGTAGGGCCCGGTCCACCTGTCCTGGAGGGCGCCTGGCTTCACAGGAGCCATGACCCATACTTGTTGGCCCGGCTGGAACTCGACCAGAGTGGCATTCTGGTCGTACCAGCGCTTCATCTCTTCTTGGCTTGTCTCTAGGTTGGCCTCGGCCAGCGCTCGGAACTTCCTGGTCTGGTTCCGGAGGGTCAGAACATAGTGGAACACATCTCGTGGGGTGGTCTGGGGTGCCGCCTCCCACCCTTCCTTAACCAAGCTGAGGGGACCTCGGACGGGGTGTCCATAGAGCAACTCAAACGGGCTGAACCCTAGGGACTTCTGGGGGACCTCTCGGTAAGCGAACAAGAGGCAGGGGAGCAGGACGTCCCACTTACGCCGGAGGGGCTCTTCTAGGCCGGTGATCATCCCTTTCAGGGTCCGGTTAAACCTCTCTACTAGGCCGTTCCCTTGGGGATGGTACGGGGTAGTGAATTTGTAGGACACTCCACATTGTTGCCACAGGGACGTCATGTACCTCGAGATAAAATTAGTGCCGCGATCGCTCACGACCTCGCGGGGGAACCCTACCCGGGAAAAGATCCCCATCAGGGCCCGGCCCACTACGGGGGCCGTGACGGTGCGTAGGGGGATCGCCTCAGGGTATCGGGTGGCGTGATCCACCAGGACCAGGATGAAACGGTGACCTTGGGAGGTAGTGGGGTCCAGGAGCCCCACGATGTCGATCCCGACTCGTTCAAAGGGGGTACTGACGACCGGGAAGGGTTGGAGGGGAGCCTTGCGCTTCCCCCCACTCTTCCCGCTAGCTTGGCACGTGGGACAGGACTTGCAGTGGGCTTCTACGGCTGCTCTCATCTTAGGCCAGTAAAAATGGGTCACGAGACGGCTGTAAGTCTTGTCTTGACCCAGGTGGCCGGCAAGGGGGACGTCGTGGGCTAAGCACAGGAGGAAGTCTCGGAAGCGGAGGGGTACCACCAGCACCCGTCCGGATCCCAGCTCCACCGACTTCTGCTCACTATACAAAATGCAATTTTCCCAATAAATTCGGTGCGTGCCAGTTTGGTCGCCTGCGGCTTGGCCCTCAGCCTGGCGCCGCAGTCCTACCAGGGAAGGACAGGTGGCTTGCTCCCGGCAAAACTCCTCCCGGGTGGGCCCACCCTCGTGGCGCCATTGGGCCAACTTGGGTAGATCGCCTAACTCAGGGACCGGGGCGGTGTCGGACAGGGAGGGCTCGTCGCTGGCGACGGGACCCTCCGATGGGGGGACGGGAGGACCCTCGGGGGTTACTGCTCTGACTTCTTCGGTCGGGGCGTCTTCGACTTCTCCCAGGGGGGTGAGTCGGGCTGACATAGATCGGGTGGTGGCGCACACCCACTCGGGGAGCCCCATCATCTCTAGGTGGGCCTTGCGTTCGACGTGCTTCCAGGGCGAACTCTCCAGGTCGTTCCCTAGGAGGCAGTCGACCGGCTGGGAGGTTCTTACGGCAACCCTCAGTTTACCTACTACTCCACCCCACTCAAACGGCACCAGAGCTACCTGACACATACTCTCTCTATTATTGGCGGAAATGACTGGGCAAAAGACGTTGGGGAGGATCTGCTCCTCGGGGACTAAGTGCCTGAGGACACCGGTGATGCTGGCCCCGGTGTCCCGCAGTGCCTCTGTTTGGTGGCCATTGATCTTAACGAGCTGCCCGTATTTCTTCGTGTTGGAGGGCAGGAGGCTACCAGGGACCATCTCCCTATCTCCCAGGGATACTAGGGCCATGGCTGCGGGTTCCCACTCCCCGGTTTCCTCAACCTCCTCCCCTAGAGCTACGTTGGCTATCTGTCTTGCAGGGGTGTTTTGGGTGGCCATGGGGCACTCTGGGTCATTGGCGTAGTGCCCGGGCTTCTGGCAACGGAAGCAAGTGACGGTTACCCTGTGTCCCCGTCTCCCGGGTGGTCCGGATACTGGTGGGGGGGCGCTGGGAAAGGTGGAGATTGGGTCTTCGGAGGACTAGGCTGGGACTCTCTCTGGCCTCCCTGGTTCCCCCCTCCTCTCTGGCGGGGTGGTCCCTGACTGGCTCGGGGGTATTCTCCTACCATGCCCCGGGTGACCCGGGTGTTGGTCCAGCGGTCTGCTTCCACCGCCAGCTTCCTGGGATCGGTGAGTTTGCTGTCGAGCAGATGCTGGCGTAGTTCCACAAAGCAGTTCGCAGCCAGGTGTTCCCACAATAGGAGGTCGGTGAGCTCCTCAAGAGTGGTGACGTTGCTGCCCTTGACCCACCCATCGAAGGCCCGACTAAAAAAGTTTACATATTCCATCCAGGTGGTGCCCGGGATTTTCCTGCAGTGCCGGAATCGCTGACGGTACATCTCGGGGGTGAGACCGTACCTTGTGAGTAGAGCCTCTTTCATGTGGCTGTAGGAGGTCTGCAGAGAGAGGGGTAGGTCGAGCAGGGTGTCTCTTCCTTCGCTCAGAAACCGTCCCCACAACCCTGCCCCCCCGTCCTTCTGCGGGACCCGATGGGAGGTCATGGCGACCTCGTAGGCCCTGAACCATTGCTGAATGTCATCGTTTTTATAATATTCCTTGACCACATCCTTGGGGATGTGGACCTTCTGCTCCGCTGGGGAGGTCGCCTCTCGGTTTCCCGGGGGCCTCCCTTCCTCACTTCTGGCCTTGAGTTCGATTTCCTTCAAGCTGCGTTCGTGCTCCAGTTGGAGCTTCCTTCCTTCATGTTCTCGTTGGAGCTTCTTCTCTTCTAGCTCGCCTTGCACGCGCATTTGCTCTACTGCTAGCTTTTTCTCTGCTAACTTTAATTCGCCTTCGATTTTGAGTTTCGCTAACTCGAGTTCGTGATTGCGGCTTCTCTCTCTGTCCGCGAGTTCCTCCGGGGATAGGCCCCCGTCTGGTACGACGCTTCGCACCTGATTGTTGCTGCTTTCGCCTTGGGGAGGTTCGGCCTCGTCGGGGCGCTCCCCCGTGTTTTCCGGGCGGGAGGCCCCGGTATCCACCCAGGCTTTCAGTGCTTTCTGCAAATCTTCCTTGGTGTTGAGACCGGTGGTAGCGATTCTAAGTTCTTTGCAGAATTGCTTTAGTTCTTTGTGTGTGTATTCTTCTAGTTGTTCCACCTGGAACACCCTGTTGGCGTTGATTTCTGCGGGGATCACGGTGTTTCCTTCTGCCATCTTTGTTGGTAGTGCGTCCGTCGTTCACAGTACGATCTCTCGGTGATGGGCCCGAATCCCGTCGCTTGCCACCAATGTTAGACGGCGACCTCAGAGGAGCCCGGGAAGGGAGTCCTGACTACCCTGAGACCCACCCCCAAGTATCGTAGCCTGGCACTGGCGGGGGACTCCTCAGGAGGAGAAGTCTCGTATTGAGGATCGTACTTCGGGCACCACACGACACAGAAACAACACACCGTGCGTTCTCAGGAACCAATCTTTATCAAATAGGTTAGCACTGCAAATATGTACAAGGAGAGCGCGGGCTCAATGAGTCTCGGAAGGGATAGGGGGTAGCGGGACAGTCTTTGGCACAAAAGTTCAAGGTAAGGATGTACCCGGCGCACAGCTCACAATCCTCGAGCTGGGGGGTAGGCTGGTTGTCGTGGTCGTGAGGTCCGGCGGGACCAGTGGAGTCTGTGGAAGCCGCGAGTCACTCAGCGGGCTCAGGTACAAGTTCGGAGGTCTTACGATCTGCAGGGAGCCGCGAGTCACTCAGCAGGGCTCAGGTACAAGTTCAGAGGTCTTACGATCTGCAGGGAGCCGCGAGTCACTCAGCAGGGCTCAGGTACAAGTTCGGAGGTCTTACGATCTTCGGGGAGCCGCGAGTCACTCAGCAGGGCTCAGGTACAAGTTCGGAGGTCTTACGATCTTCGGGGAGCCGCGAGTCACTCAGCAGGGCTCAGGTAGTTCTAAGTTCCAGGAGCCGCGACCGCGTCAGCAGGCTCTCGTTGTTCCAGCGTCGAATCTGCCGGACAGTCCCAGAGCACCCCTTGTTATAGGTCGACCCCTCTTTGATGTCCGGAGTCTGTCCAGGCAGGGGTCTTGTCACCTGGGGGTCGCTTGTCGGGGTTTTCCTGCCATTGTCTTGTGATCTTTTCATGGCCGGGTCGGGAGGAGTCCCAGACACCCAGCAGGCGTGGAGCCAGCCTTCAGGGAGGCCGGAGGGCCGATCGAAACCCATCGTCCCAGGGGAGTTCAGAGGTGCGATAGAAACTGCTCCTCCCTCTCTCACCCCTGGAAGCGTGATGTCCTCCAGCCGGAGTGGCGCCTCTAGGCCCGGGTCGCGCTGGGGCCGGGCGGCCATCTTGGTGCATGAAGTGGGCACGCGGGCCCGGGGTGGCCGAAAGGAGAGAGGCCATGGACGAGGATGTCCGGGTCGAGTGCGTGTGTTCTGATGGAGAGGCTTGGTGAGGCCGGGGGATTGGGGCTGCCGGCACCCGGTTAGGTGGTGTGGGGACCAGTAGAGCCATGTTATGAGGCCGGGTCCAACAAGGGGTGTGTGCCTATCACTCCCAGCAGTGCCCAGACATATGAGGGGTGGGTGCAGAGGACCCCCAGCAGTGCCCAGACATATGAGGGGTGGGTGCCTATCACTCCCAGCAGTGGCCAGACATATGAGGGGTGGGTGCAGAGGACCCCCAGCAGTGGACAGACATATGAGGGGTGGGTGCAGAAGACTCCCAGCAGTTCCCAGACATATGAGGGGTGTGTGCCTATCACTCCCAGCAGTGCCCAGACATATGAGGGGTGGGTGCCTATCACTCCCAGCAGTGCCCAGACATATGAGGGGTGGGTGCCTATCACTCCCAGCAGTGCCCAGACATGTAAATGTAAATGTACAGATATTTATATAGCGCAAATCACCAACCGGTCTCTAAGCGCTTGCTTAGGGAACCCGTCCTGGTATTCCCCTGTGAGATAACCCAGCAGTGCATCCACAAGGTGAAAGCCAGGCATCCCGCTGCGAGGGGCCATTGTGGAGATTAAGCAAGCTATTGCCCAGAGTCGCAGAGTGTGAACCCATGAATCGAGTATGCACTGGAGCGAGAATTATCGAGTCCGTGGACAATTTATGGACTCAAGACCCAGCCGAGCCGGGAATTGAACCCTGGTCCCGGGCTGACCTCTGCTTCAAGGTCTGCCTACTCTAACCAGTGAGCCACACTTCTCCACATATGAGTGGTGGGTGCAGAGGACCCCCAGCAGTGGAGAGACATATAAGGGGTGGGTGCAGAGGACTCCCAGCAGTGCCCAGACATATGAGGGGTGGGTGCCTAACACTCCCAGCAGTGCCCAGACATATGAGGGGTGGGTGCCTATCACTCCCAGCAGTGCCCAGACATATGAGGGGTGGGTGCAGAGGATCCCCAGAAGTGGACAGACATATGAGGGGTGGGTGCAGAGGACTCCCAGCAGTGGACAGAGACACGGGGGGGGTGTACATCATTATCAGATGACCACAGCTCCATGGGTGAATGTACGTATCCCTAACTTAGTACAATGAGGATAGTGCCATAGCAACACATCACTGACAGCATTTTCCCACTCCCAGGAGGAAGGAGGTCCTACCCCCACTGCATGACACACCACATGTGGGTGTGAGGACAAATAAAACATGCATACCCACCCCTGGCAGATGCAGCACAATACACACACTGAGATCATGCCACAAGACTGTATAGTCATGTCACTGCCTAACAAACTAAGAGAGCCAAAGAGAACACACACTGTCACACACATCCCAGGACTGATAGGAATGTTCAGGTGCTCGGCTAGCCACCAAGATGTTGTCTGTCATGGAAGGAATAGTGTGGAGTTCCCACAGATACAATGCCCACAATTGTGAGTCAGGTGTTCAAATACCCAGCAGAACAAGTACCATATGTGTACTAGGCTGGGATTACACACATGCATCGTGCAGAAAAGGGACCATTTATCCATGAAGGCATGGCAAAAATACTCTATACACAAGTACAGTGAGTACCAAGGATGGCACAGACAATGCAGGCGGACACATTGCTGAGCAGGCATGCCCAGAGTTGAAGGGATCCATCACCAACAAAGGACATGTAGACACAGGGCAACACAACAATTGTGCAACTCTCTGCAGGGTAGATGTCAGGTGCCACAGAGGAAGGAACACCCCTTGGGACAATGTCTCCAAACACAAAGAGCATACACGACAAAGAATCTTTGCAGAGATCGCGTGATGGCACGCAGATACCAGGTTCCACCCCATGAGCAGCAGACCACAACATTTCCCTGAAACATAACACATGTCCACAACCCCAACTCCTGTAGCATCAGCATCAACATCAATACCTGAAATGCAAGACTTTTCCAAAGAAAAAGAAAATGCTTTATTCAGCATGAAAATAGTAATGTGTAAACAAGACTATTCACAAAGGCCAATGGCCAGTCCATATCAGCAGTCCTTGGGGGGGACACATGGTCATGCGTCTTCCCTAGCTTGCCTGCACATCACAAGAGTGTTTTGTCGACTGGGGGGGGGGCATCATGTGGGGAAGGACCAGGCACCGCAGGGACAGGAGGGGGAAGGGTAGGTGTTGTGGGTGCAGGGACGGACGACTCCACCACAGGGGGTGGGGCAGCGCCAAAGGTGGAGGCGAGCTCAGCGCTGCACACTTCTGCCAGTTCTTCAAACGTCTCCCCTGCACCCGGAGAAACAACAGGCCCCAAGGAGGGGGGGGGGTCGGAGGGATGGGTTGCAGCACTACTGGGGGAGGTGGTAGAGGGGCTGGGGGACTTAACTCCCCTACCCGTGGAGTGCTGTGACCGTTTGAGTCCAGGTGAACTAGTGGGGCTGAGGCCCAGCCCAGCAAAGTAGGCCTCCTTCTCCGAATCTGGGGCAGGGGAGCCAAGGGGAGTGACATCGGAGGGACTGGGGAGTGGGTCATGTGGATGAGGACTGTGGCTACGTGCCTGCCTGTGTGCCCCAGACCCAGTGGGTGTGCCTGCTACCCCCTGAGTGTGCGTGTCAGGAGGTGTGCGCTTGCCCTTACGTGGTCGTGTGCTGCTTGTGTCTGGTGGGGTGCATGTGTGTGGATGTCTGGGTGTGCTTGGGACAGGCATGGGTGTTGGACTTGTGGATGGGCCAGGGGTAGGGGGGGAGGCAGCGCTGCAGATGACTCGCTACTGCCGTCAGTGACGAGTCCAGGGACCTCAGCAACATCCGTTGGTCAGACATCGCTGATGACATGCCCTCCATGTACGACACCATCTGGGTCAGCAGTCTGGTGTGGCCATGGAGGACAGTCAGGATCGGTGTCTGCCCAACTTGCAACTGCCGCTGAATGTCCACAGACTCGGCAGTAAGGGCAGCAGGGGGGACAGGGGCAGGGGGTGCGGTGCCTGGCACGAAGGAGACACGGTGTGGCCGAGCACGGACAGAAGGGACCCGAGCAAGTGGGAGGGCGGTGATGGGAATGGAGGGGGTGGCGAGAGATGTACTGCTGCTTTCAGCTCTGGGAGCAGCCTCTGGCCCCTCTGGGAGCTCAGCCTCGGACCCGTCTGCCTCGTAGTCTGTGTTGGTACTGGGCAGGTCCTCTGCCTCACTCCCCTCGCCCTCCGTGCCACTAGATTCCACCAACTCCACAGCAGTGGTGGCACCACTGCTCGATCCCTCCTCCACGTCCGTGCCGGTGTCTCCCTCGGTGTCCTCCGATGATGCTGTGGGCAAGGTGAAGAGACAGGAAAAAATCAGTCACCTGTATACATCTGACACATGAGTCCAAACAAAATAGGCAACAGTGCATATCAGGAAAGGCATCAGGAGTAACATCTAGGATACTCCCCACATATGTAAGCCCTGCACTCCCCAGTTGGTTGACGCACCATGCCACTTGCAAACAATGAAAATTAGGACACAACAGCAAATAACTTGAAATCACAAGATCATGAGAAGCTAGTGTCTGGGATCAGTTGAGCACAGCAAGACTATGAAGGCATGCCACCTCTTGTTCACTGGGAAACAAACAGTATTGTCGCACGCAAGGCCAAATACCACATGCCAATGCAGAAGGTGTCCCCACACTCAGAGACCTGTGAGTACTTTTGACACCCCAAAGAAATACATTGTGACTCCTGGAGAATCACAACCCTTTACAAAATGGACATGTCTAGCATGTGTGAATATGGAACTCTGTGAAGACACCACACATGTGTCTGTATAGCAGAAGTCACACAAGGAGGTGCACACCAAACTACATGTACACAGTCATTGTCTGAGCTGCCAGACTCATTCAAATCAGCCACTGTTAGGCAGAAATGGCGTAGCAGTAAGTACATATACATAGCACCAGGGTGGCTGGATGACTTGACACTCGTAATTTGGTACCAGCAACAACCAAGGACTAACCCAAATGCTAGCATACTGTGGGAACATGTATATGTATGAACTCCAAAGAAGTGTTGTCCAAACTGTGCATTACTGTAAAATGTGCCAGCGTGTCCCTGGAAAGTGTAAAGGTGGTGTCTTGTGCACTTCCTTGGGAGACATCTGTCATTCAGGCACATCATTGTCCTTCACAACCAAACAACAAGGTCAAGCATATGAAACATTGAGACATGTTGACAGGTGTAGTGAGTGCCAATTGACATTTTCCCTGAGTAACAACTTGAATAATGTCATTTGTCACATGGCTATCCGTCACCTGATCACACAGTTGGCTACACATATGACCTACTGACTGTCATCTGGAGTGGCACACATGTCCACACCCAGGACAATGCATAAGCTAATGGGCCTGCAATTGTTTAGCAAAAAAGCCTAGCTGTACTGTGGGTTCCCCCTCATGGTAAGCCAGAATGTACCCACAGATGTCAGCACACAAAGTCACAACTGTGTAGCATCTGAACCACACACAGGTGCCAAAAATGTCCAAGCAGGATACATGATTGCCAATAACTGACACAGGCAATGAAGCACCAACAGCAAGCACTGGCCAACATGACGGGGGCACTGCATGATGACTTTCTGTACTTTGAATCATCACACACAAGTCAGAACTGGCAATGAAACATCAGGGTTGAACATGTACGCCCCTCCCGCGCACACCCACCCATACCTGAGTCAATGTGACTGATACCAATCAAGAGGTGGAGGCTCATATTCAGGGTTACAATAACTGTGCTTGAAAACTAGCTTCATTAACACAACATCACCTTGTAGGGCTGGCAAAACATATTGGCCACAAACAAACATCAACAGATTGTTGTGAATAGCCACACAGGCACTGCCCAGTGTGAGTATGCACAAGCAAACTGGTGTATCCCTGTCCAGTGGGCAAATGTATCACACATGTGAAAACTACTACCTAGGCCAGGGAACAATGCCACAGAGGCAGAGCCATCATGAACCCACAGTGAATGTGCGCAGTGTTGGATGACACACATGAGTAGGAGGGCAGGCTGTGACAGGGGACTGTAGTGTGAACACTGCTCCATGGTCCTGGAATGAGCTGACTGTCCCGGCACTATGCATATATCCCACTCATGCACATCATGTCTGAGGCCACAACATTGGTAATGCATGCAGCAAGTCTGTTCATTTGAAACCTCACACTCCTATGTTGGGACTCAGCATCAGTGGCAACAAATATGCACCCCCTAATGACAGTACAGGACAGGGCACAGGCAGACCACCCCCACACATGATGCTGAAAGCAGTGTGCACCTTGATAAACTGGCAGCCTAGATGACCATGTGCAATAGTGATCACACACAGACCAGGTAACACATGTCAAGGAGGGGAAGGGAGGAAGAACAGCACAGGTTGACTGTGGGGGAACAGGATATGCACTGCACATATATACCCTGGCAGTGTCTCCAGGCGACTGAGCACCAACAAAAGCTTGCGACACACAACAAACACACATGTACCTACCCCCTTCCTGCTGCTGTAACTCCTGTATCCGCCTATCCAGGTCAGGGAAGACCACCGCCAGGACACGCCGCATCTGGTGGGTCAGGCACCGGCGCCCGCCATGCTTGCGAGGAGCCTCCTCCTTCAGCATGACCCGGGCGATCCTCCGGGTCCAGCACCGGATGTCCTGCCATCTCTTCCTCACTTGTGGCAGGCGCCGACTGCGACCCTCCGCCGATTGCACGGCCTTGACGGCGTCCTTCCAGATCTTCCCCTTGTGGTAGGGGGATACCTGTGTGGATGACAAAGTGGGACAACATCACTACACCTGCACCATGTCACAGAGACACACAGTTGACCATCTTAGATTTGTAGAACAGGGCATAGTATGCTGGCAAGTAATAGCACCTTAGTCATAGGGACTTTTTCCACTGGGGACGCAGCAATGCACTACATGGCATAGTAAGTACACAGGTGGCATGAGGGGTGCGAAACAATCCCTGATCATGGCACACACTGTGCATCCCAAGCAACACAAGGCTGATGGACAGCAACGCAAAGCAGTCACATGCGCCAGGCCACTGACAAAACCTCAGCAGAGTACACAGACACACACAGGCACACCTCAATCACCTGCCATTGGCAACAGCGGATGCAAACCTCACTCTGCACATGTGCCACTTGCCAGGGGGGGGTCACAGGTGTGGGGCTAGCTCAGCAAGTCAGACACACAGCACAGCTTACTTCACACATCAGATTGATTGAGCAGTTGCCTCCTCCATGCAGCTGTGGTGCAACACTCCACATAGACACTAATCCACATGACAAGAAACATTCACACACATCGATGTCCAGGGGGCGTACACATCATTTGGACACTCTCACCACTCTCACCACAGCTCCACTCAACTCACACACACATCTGTGGGTGCAGTCGCCGTACACGCGTGAGTACGTGCCGTATCACTAGGCCCTACGGTACCCCCAACGATAGTGATAGGCACGTACTCACGCGTGTACGGGCTGTACACGCGTGAGTACGTGCCTATCACTATGGTTGGGGGTACCATAGGGCCTAGTGATACGGCACGTACTTCCGTGTGTACGGCCTGTACACTCGTGAGTACGTGCCTATCACTATGGTTGGGGGTACCGTAGGGCCTAGTGATACAGCACGTACTCACGCGTGTAAGGCCCGTACACGCGTGAGTACGTGCCTATCACTATGGTTGGGGGTACCGTAGGGCCTAGTGATACAGCACGTACTCACGCGTGTACAGCCCGTACACGCGTGAGTACGTGCCTATCACTATGGTTGGGGGTACCGTAGGGCCTAGTGATATGGCACGTACTCACGCGTGTACGGGCCGTACATGCGTGAGTACGTGCCTATCACTATGGTTGGGGGTACCGTAGGGCCTAGTGATACGGCATGTACTCACGCGTGTACGAGCCGTACACGTGTGAGTACGTGCCGTATCACTAGGCCCTACGGTACCCCCAACCATAGTGATAGGCACGTACTCACACAAGTACGGCCCATACACGCGTGAGTACGGGCCCTACACACGCCCTCAGAGCGTGTGTACTGCGTTTCACAGCTTACACTGGTGATAGGAGGCGCACACGAAAGGAATGGAGGTGTCAGACTCGCACAAGGCTGTACATCAAGTCATTGTCAGTGCAGTCCTTCATGTGCAGGGCCTAGGTGTGTCAGGCAGTGATGTTGAGGAAATATGAATTTTGTGATCAGTTATGTCCCCTATCGTAGACCCCAACGGCTCCATGTGCATGCTACAAGTACATGTATGTTCCCTCCAGTTCCAGTTATGAAGACGCAAATACATGTGCGTCCATCGTCAACATGTCCTCTTTCAGATCCGCCATGAATGGGTCAGATATTCCATTCCTAAGTATGAAAGGCCACCGACTTTATGTGGTCCACTTTCCACATTTTACAGATTCAGGCGAGTAGGCCCTGAATTCTGCCATCAAGCCTTTTCCTGCCTTCTGCCTTTGACAGCTCCAGTCCGAGCCCGCATCTGTACCCATGAACTTTGTCCTACTCCCTGCGCGGCTAACGGTGCCTGATCCGGCCGTTGCCTGCCAAAAAACTGTATTTCACCTTCAAGATTATCTGCTTCGCTCCTCATCCGATGCATTCCTGTCTAGTAGTTTAGGTAAACATTCTTCCAGCTACCGAGCAAAGGGCCAGGCCTCACTGTCCTCATGCAAGTAATTCATAGCCCCTGTTACTATGGAGGATTCCTGCCCCCTCGCATCTCATGTAGACACTTAGACGCTTGTACACGCACTAACAGTCAGTATAGAATAGATTCCGTCCCAGAGACCTTTCCTTTTGGATAATACAGTTCTTTAAACATAAGATATTAGATATGATTTGGGATTAGGTTGACATGACCCCTCAGACTTCTGTCTCCACATGTAGAGCTGAATGTCAAATCCCCTTCACCCTCTAGTTGCACGTCAATCACACGTCATGCGGCTGCGCGCGCATTTCTGCCAAATATTTCTGCTGACATTGCAGGATTCTCTTATGGATCCACCCACTTGTGACATCATGTTTAATGACGGATCTAGTTACGCCTATATGTACGCCTTTTTCCGTTACGTATGTGTATCATTATCTGTATTATCAGCTGTTACGCCTCTTACATCTGTCTTAATGTAATACTTTTCATATAAATATCATTACTTGTCAATAATGTATTGCCTTCCCTTCCTGAACCTTCGTGGTGATGGAATTTGAAGCCTACGGTTCGAACTGTAATTCCTTTGTAGAGGAATAAAGCCTTTCAGAACCTCTAATACCACGGATTCTGCCTCTTATTTTTACTGAGTTATTCTTACTAGACTTTACCGCATAAAAAATAGTACCGGTAATTAAATATTTACCACATAAATTGGCGCCCGAATAGGGACACTTTCTCATCTCACGCGCCGGAGGTGCGTTGCAGGCCCGGTCTCCTGCCACAGCTGGACGGACAACAACGCGTACCCGCAGGATTTCCTGTATCTCCCTCCGGCCGAGCGGGGGTGACTGAGGCTGCGATCAACACCCAGACGAGGCGGTGAGAAGTGCGAAGTATCCCGACCAGAGCCTAGCTGAGAGAGCAAGATCCGAGGTATGCAGAGGCCCACCAGGTTCCGAAGTTCCGAGTCCAGTCGAGTCCGGTCCAGTTTCAGTTCAGTTCCGAGGCCTTCCGTTCCGAAGCTACCCGGTGAGTACCGTTGCCGGGGAGGCATTTAGACGTGCACATAGGTTGTGCCGGTCAAGACGGGTTTGGGTACACAAATCCGGTCTGCACTGTTTCAGCAGTGTATCTGTACTGTTTAGCAGTATATCTAGTATGTCTTGCATATAATTCAGTATTATTTAGTGTCAGTATTATGTCAGTAACTAGTTTTCTATTAGTTATTATCGTTCGCTAACTGTTAAATGTTAATTGTTTTAATACGTTCTACATATTGTGGTGTGAATGATTGTTCATTATTGTGTTTATTGTATAAAGTGTGTTCAAGTAATAAGGTCTAAAAATGCCGCTCTTTTCAAAATTAAGACAGATCAAAACCAGAAAAGGGGTACTCGAAGAAGCTGTTCCCATTCCACCTAGGGACACTCCAGGGTACTTTATGTATCATAAACATGGCCTAGATGCCGTATTATTTCTTGATCTATGGGTAGACTACACCAAGGATTTACCAGAGAGTCAGAGATGGCCCGCAGCGGGGACCTGGGATGCAGATTGCATCATGAGAGTAGAAGAAGAATTATGGAAAAAGAAAGCCAGACAGTCACAGAAAGATGCCGTTGAATTATGGCGTAAGGAATCATATAGACGTACAGAAAAAGCGCTCAGACAGGATGAGAAAGGTAGGGAGAATTCGAATAAAGCCCGAGAAAATTTATTAATTGAGGAAGGTACCCGAGTAAAAGCAGAACAAGTAGACAGACAACGAAACACTCTTATGAATGGTATGTATCCTCTTCTGGCCGAAGGGTTACCCCAGGCCACCCCGGAAATACCGAAAAACTTGACACCTCCATTACTCCCGATAAAAGCACATCCCAAAACAGCAAAAGACGTTTTCCTTTCTTCCTATTTAGATGATGTAGCTCCTGAATATGCTAATGCTCTGCCACACACACCGCCCATCGTTGGTGCTCAACGCCAAGATCATCCGTCTGTATCCCCGCAACAACAAACTCCTACGCACATTCCCACAGGTCTATCTGTTTCTACCGCTTTTCCTACCTCTGCAGTTTCTATCTTACATCCAACAAATCCTTTCGTGCCTAGCACCTCAGACGGTGCGACAGGAGGTACAACAGAAATTTTTGCCACGCCACCCCGAGGAAATAAATTATCCCTTAGAGATTTAGCATACGAACGTACACCCCAACTAGCAACTTCAGACTTGTTTAAGGAGCATCTAGTGGATTGTAGATATGATCCTGTGCCCGGTAGACGGGACGGTATGCTGCTGTCATCACTACGTATACGACGAGCTTCAAGGTATTTAGCGACGCTACCAGGAATGATGGCACATTTAGATAATATATATCACTTTGTCCAATCAGGGCGAGGCCCTGAAAGTATTGACGAAGCCATGGAATACCAGAAAGTGGATGTACAGAGACAACTGTTACGCTTCTTCATAAACTGTGTGATCAGAAATCAAGACAGGTCTGAGGTAGAGCAGAAGGAAATGCAAGTACTTACCAAATGGGGTCAGAATATATCAGAAGGGAAACATGATAAACAGACATGTATAGTAGTTATGTGCCGTAAGATTCGCAAAGAAGTAGAACGAATACATACAGAAAGATTAGAGTCAGATCAGCATGAATCAGAGGGAGAGGAGAACGAAATGCCTACAGGACACTTAGAAACGATGGCTTATGTAGGTAAAAGAAGATCTTTTAATAATACCAGATGCTTTAATGATCCGATACGCCCGATACGTCCAGAATGTAACAGACATTTTCAAACCCCTATGTTAAATGAAAGGTCTCCTGAACACCTATTCCAAGCTGCTGATAAATTACTCCGAGACCAAAGGGGGTACCATATGCTCGATTCCATGGATGAACAAGAATTAGCCAGGTCAGCAGTACAATGGGCTGACAGTCCCTGCAAATACAGTGAAGATGCACTAGCACACACGTTTCTGAACCTTACCCCATACGAACAGCGTTTAGCTAGTATATACATGATTCAACACCTCCTTATATTATATAAAAGCCAACACTCCGATCCTGGACCCCTACCAGACATATTGACCGAATTACTCACGAATAAATGGAGAGGTTCAGGTACTGATCTAATTAAAGAAATTCTAGAATTTCGAAACCGGTATATAGTTTTCGTATGCCCAGACCATGATCCAGTTCCCACTATGGGAAGAAAAATGTATCACATAGATAGACAGAATCCCTTACGCGAAGTACACCCAATCAGAGGTGAAGATAATAACTTTACACGCGTGTTTGTGTACACGCCTATAACTAAAATTGAATTATTAGAAATGAAGAAAGTAGTACCCAGCCATGACAAGGATCCAGCAGGTTTCCACCGTGAGATAAAAGACATGTTACTCATGGGAGAGTATACCTACCCCGACATTATGAAAATATTAAAAGTGTTAATGCCTGCCGGTGTTTACGAGAAACTCAAAGAAAAAGAATGGGAGGTGGGAGACCAAAAGATAGATTGGACAGCATTAGAAAACGAAGAAAAGGCCCGAGCTGCAGGATCAGGGCTTGGGGAAAAGACTACAGCACTACCAGGATTACTAGTGCAGGTACTACCTCGTTTACTAACTACGAAAAAAGAGGACTGGGGTGCAATCTCAGCCTGTAAACAAAAGCAAGATGAAGACACTAGTGATTACTATTCCCGATTTGAAAAATGTTTTGGTATAAATAGTGGCATAAAAGCAAGTAGCGAGTCATATCCACATCTGTTTGTGACAAAATTAGTTGAAAATTCCCTACCACAAGTTAAGAATAGAGTATTGAAGTTTGAGAGTACCTGGCAAGGTAATACCCCGTCACAGATGTTACAGATGTTACAATATCACCACAATAGAATTAGAGAAGAACAAGAACATGAACAAAGACGTATGAAAGATACGAAAATGAAAATGCTTGTTGCCCAGTCAGTTCCAGCTGACGGTCATAAAAAGGGTGATTCCGCAGGTCCGACGAAAGGGACATGCAACTATTGTAAACAACAAGGTCATTATATACACGATTGTCCAGTTCTGAAACATAAGATCGCCACGGGTAGAACCCAGGAAAGACCACGTCCATCTAGACAGGATCAGAATCAACAACAAATCCCTCAGCATGCACAGCCTAGGCCAGCTCCGCAACAGGCAGCTCCACAACAGACTGTAGCACCACCACAAGCGCAGCCTATTGCTGCAACACAAGCAACGACACAACAGATGTACCAGTATGCACAAACTGATTATCCCGATTATCAGCGATACACATGAAATAGCCTAGAGAGGGAAATTGGCTTACCCCTTATCGAGGTTCCTGTAGATCAAGAGGGACCTTATGTACATAGTGAACTATTAGGGGAAGACAGAAAGTTTTTACTTGATACAGGGGCAAGCAGAACAACTATACGACGCAGTGAAGTTCCAGGGGCACCCCTCTCAGGCTCACAGAATATTTCCCTTGGATTCTCAGGAAAGCCTATCATTAATGAAGTATCGCAACCCCTACCACTTACGGTTGGACCATTGACACGAACTACAGATTTATTGCTTACTAAATCATGTCCAGAAAACTTGTTAGGTATAAAAACATTGAAAGCTCTAGGAGCTATAATATGTTGTTCTCCGGAAGGAGTACGACTATTTTTACGTGACTTCAAAGGTCACTACGTGTCCAGAGACATGGATCACCGATTGCAGAATTTACCTACACATTTATGGGCACAAGGCCCCACTGATGTTGGTTGCATGAACATTACACCATATCGAGTCACACTAAAGACAGGAGTAGTACTACCACGAATGCGACAATACAAGTTACCACCAGATTCTGTTGTGGCTTTACTGCAAATCATTGACGAGCTCATTTCACAAGGAGTGGTTGTGGAAACCGACTCCAATGTATGTAATTCCCCGATAATTCCGATTCTTAAAAGAACGGATCCAAAAGCACCACCAGTATATCGATTAGTTATTGATCTGCGCGAATTAAATAAATGTATTGTACCACAATACCCTGTGGTCCCAGATATCTCCTCATTACTAACAGCTATTGACTCAGAAGCAACGTTCTTCACTGTAATTGATCTCAAGAATGCTTTCTTTAGCGTCCCAATAGATCCGGAAAGTCAATATTTGTTCGGATTCAGTTTAAATGGACGAAGTTTTAAATTCACACGCGCTCCTCAAGGATTCACAGAAAGCCCCAGCATCTATAGCCAAGCACTAAAACGAGAACTTGACAGTATCCACATGCCAGTTAACACTGCCTTGCTTCAATATGTCGATGATCTGCTGATCACCGCTCGAAGCGAACCTGAATGTGAAAAAGCGTCACTGACGGTTTTACAATTTCTGGCCGACAAGGGGCACAAGGTGTCCCCTTCTAAGCTGCAATTCTGTGTCCAGCAAGTTGTTTACCTTGGGCACTTGCTGTCCAAGGAGGGAAGACAGCTTACACCCGACCGCATCCAGTTAATTGCTAACATGCTACCACCCGTGACACAAAAGGAGGTGCGGGCTTTTATAGGTCTCACTTCATACTGTAGGCAGTGGATCCCTCAATATGCATTTCTAGCAAAACCACTCATTCAGTTGACAACACAGGAGGCAGCCACATCGACTGTCCTCCCTTGGACTCAAGAACATATACATGCCTTTGAAAGCTTAAAGAAAGCTTTATGCCAAGCACCTGTTTTAGCAACACCATTTTACAGTAAGCCTTTTACACTCTTTGTTACAGAACGCGAAGGTACTGCCTTGTCAGTACTCACTCAGGAACAAGCAGGATCACACAAACCATGTGCTTATTTCTCTAGTACATTAGATCCAGTAGCTCAGGCTCTTCCTGCGTGCCTGAAATCAGTGGCAGCAACAGCTTTAGCAATCAGACAAAGCGATGCCATAGTGTTAGGACATCAATTGTCAGTACAAGTACCACACGCAGTAGAGGTTCTCTTGAACCGCACACAAACACAACACTTGACTATAGCAAGACTCACTGGTTATGAATTAACATTGTTTCAGCCACACATAGAAATCAGACGTTGTAATACATTAAATCCTGCCACACTTTTGCCAGTAAACGGAACAGATCCACTAGCACATGATTGTATTGAAGTCATTACTATCACGACGAAACCCAGACAAGACTTGACAGATATCCCTTTATCAGATCCAGACCTGACATTGTATGTAGATGGTTCATGTATGAGAACAAGTACAGGAGAGTTAGTGGCCGCCTACGCAGTCACAACAGACACTGAAATCGTTGAAACAAATTGTATTAACACTTTGTCAGCTCAAGCAGCAGAGCTCATCGCTCTGACACAAGCCTGTATTCAAGCCAAAAATAAGAAAGTCAACATATATACAGACTCACGTTATGCATTCGGAGTCGTCCATGACTTCGGCGTACTATGGCGAGAGAGAGGTTATTTAACTTCCCACGGTGCCCACATCCAACACGGACCCCTCATTCGAACTCTATTAGACGCGATTCATCTACCTACTGCAATATCGATTATGAAATGCAAAGCTCATACAAAAGTTACCGACATCATTTCTCAGGGTAACGACCTAGCTGACAGAACAGCTAAACAGACTGCTCAGAACCAGACTCACACAACTGACACGACAAAGACAATAGTTCTGACACCAACACATTGCATGACAGTTAAGGATCCCGCCCTTGATGTAATTGACATACAGACACATGCTACACCAGAAGAAATAAAGAAATGGACTGAATTAGGAGGGATCCAAACGGATCAAGGATGGATGACGAAGGAAAAATCTATATGGTTTCTTCCCGACTCCATGGTTCAAGTCATCATTAACACCATACATAGTCCAGCGCACCTAGGAGAAAAAGCTATGCTAGACAGTATTCAACACATTTGGTTCAACAGACACTTGCGAGCAGCAGCCAAACAGAAAGTACGTACCTGTATGATATGTTGTCAGTATAATCCAGGTAAAAGCATTCCCGTAGAGCAGGGTGGATTCCAACCTCCCGATCATGCTTTTGAAGTCCTCCAGATGGATTATATCCAGATGGAACGATGTCGAGGATTCAAATATGTTCTCGTAGTTGTCTGTGCTCTTTCCCGTTGGACAGAAGCCTACCCGGTTTCAGATTACACTGCCCCGACTACTGCCAAACAGCTAGTTCGAGAATTCTTCCCACGGTACGGTTTGCCACGTGTTGTATACTCAGATAACGGCCAGCCATTCTCATCCGAACTAATGAAACACGTTTCACTTCTGTTAGGTTACCAATGGAAATTCCACTGTGTCCGACATCCCGAGGCAGCAGGTCTCGTGGAACGCCATAATCAAACTCTGAAAATTAGATTGTCCAAAATATGTAGAGAAAAAGGTGTCGATTGGATAGTAGCCTTACCAGTTGCGCTCTTTTACATGAGAATGGTAGCACATTCCCGAACAGGGCTATCCCCGTATGAGGTGATCTTCGGTAGACCACCAAATATGTGGGGGACGCCTATACCGCGTAAAATCACTGATGTTGACTGTAATATGCTGACAGATTACCTGGCTTCCTTGATGTCTGCACTACAATCTTGTCATTCACAGGTAGCTGCAGCTTTTCCCGATAACACTGAGGCGAAGCCCCATGACGTGGTTCCAGGTGATCTGGTTCTTGTGAGGAATTTCGACCGGAAGACCCAGCTGGAGCCCAGGTGGAAGTCGCCCAAACTCGTCCTGCTGACGACAAGGACAGCCGTGAAGGTTGAGGGACGTAAAGGGTGGTTGCATTCGAGTCATATCAAGAAATTTTATGGACTACCGTCCGATGTGAACACTCAGCCCTGTATTCCCTCACAGACAGACTCAAAGCTCCCCTTGGTTGAACAAACAAAAAACGAACTCTATAAACTGAAACTAAGGTCTAGCAAGTCAGACAATTTGATTGTTTAAGTCCTCTCCAAGGTGAATCGGTTGAATTTGTCTCTGACATGTATCCTCTAGACCGAAATAGAGAGAGAAATAGACAGATAAAGCTTAAAAAACATGCGTACTGTAAATCGCTTCGTAGTCACTGCACAGTTACATTATTAATTTTGTTTTTTCTAAGTCTTCTGATCATCATTTCTAGTGTATTGCTACATATGTATTACCCTATTTCTAAGCATGCTTACAATGTTACTGCTGAACATTCTTTTATCGAATTACCTCCGCATGAGTTGTCTTATAGATTTGCGCTGCGCAACAACACTTTTATTAGTATGTTACATCACTCCCATCAGACCAGCAATGCTACAAATTGTTGGATATGTGGTCGACTCCCTCCCTATCAGAACTATAAGGGAGTTTTGCCCCTCTTTCCCTACCCGTTCACACACAATGGCTCCTGTGGAGCATGGTTTAGTTTGATTAATTCCCTAGATTCAAATTCAGTAGTTTACCAAGATAACTGGGTATGGGGAAACCTGAACCTAGTTTTGCTTAAAGTCTGCTACCCTAACAAGGAGGGACTTCCCAAAAGAACAGGAACTGATCTAGAAAATGAAGTATATGGATTAGGTAACTTTACACTTAACCTCATGATTCTGAATGTTGAATCTGAAGCTACACCAATCTTGCCCGCTATGTCAGTATTTCCAGTTAAAGGAGAATTATGTGTAAGAAAGAATGGTTCCAGACACATGGGCCATAGTAAATGTACCACTGTAGTAAAATTCAGTGATCAAGGCAAGTCTACATTTAGAGCTTCTCGTCATTCCTACTTCATATGTGGCCAGACTGCATATATACGTTTACCTCTAGATTGGGATGGTACCTGTTACATAGCATTCCTTCTGCCACCTGTTTTCCTAGCCCCTCCTGATTATCACAGAAATACCCATTTAGTACACAATAGACAGCAGAGAGATCTCCCGATTGTCGATTACACTGAAACAGCATGGGAGCAATACACAGATTTCAATAAAGGTTTCTTTCCCTATATAGGTACAGTCACTAATAGTAAACTGATACGTAGATTAACTAGAACCCTTGAAGCAGTAGTGAACGAGACTACTTCCGCCTTAGGCAATTTAACAGAGGAACAGTCTGCGATGCGGATTGTTGTGGTTCAAAATCGTCTTGTCCTTGACGTCATCCTGGCCGATAGGGGCGGAGCTTGTAGGGTCATCGGATCAAGTTGCTGTGTTTTTATACCAGAAAACTCGCCATCAGTATATAAAGCTATAACTCGCCTTCATAAGATTATAAGCCAGATACACCAGAGTCCAGGCAACTGGACTTGGTCCGGTTGGTTCTGGAGCGTGTTGTCAGCCTGGGGATGGAGGATCCTATCCTTCCTAGGTATTGGCTTTCTCATACTATTCAGTTGCTGCTTATGTCTACAATGTGGGCCAGCGATTTGTGGTCTGTGTGCCACATCGTGTATCCCGCATCCAAGTTTTGGTTCAAGATCCCGGAAGAAGAAAGAAGAACAAATGATGCTATATGAACAGATCGATGGATTGATGAAGATCGATATCTCCTGAGGGTCCGTAGGGGACAAGGAGGGAATGAGGAAATATGAATTTTGTGATCAGTTATGTCCCCTATCGTAGACCCCAACGGCTCCATGTGCATGCTACAAGTACATGTATGTTCCCTCCAGTTCCAGTTATGAAGACGCAAATACATGTGCGTCCATCGTCAACATGTCCTCTTTCAGATCCGCCATGAATGGGTCAGATATTCCATTCCTAAGTATGAAAGGCCACCGACTTTATGTGGTCCACTTTCCACATTTTACAGATTCAGGCGAGTAGGCCCTGAATTCTGCCATCAAGCCTTTTCCTGCCTTCTGCCTTTGACAGCTCCAGTCCGAGCCCGCATCTGTACCCATGAACTTTGTCCTACTCCCTGCGCGGCTAACGGTGCCTGATCCGGCCGTTGCCTGCCAAAAACTGTATTTCACCTTCAAGATTATCTGCTTCGCTCCTCATCCGATGCATTCCTGTCTAGTAGTTTAGGTAAACATTATTCCAGCTACCGAGCAAAGGGCCAGGCCTCACTGTCCTCATGCAAGTAATTCATAGCCCCTGTTACTATGGAGGATTCCTGCCCCCTCGCATCTCATGTAGACACTTAGACGCTTGTACACGCACTAACAGTCAGTATAGAATAGATTCCGTCCCAGAGACCTTTCCTTTTGGATAATACAGTTCTTTAAACATAAGATATTAGATATGATTTGGGATTAGGTTGACATGACCCCTCAGACTTCTGTCTCCACATGTAGAGCTGAATGTCAAATCCCCTTCACCCTCTAGTTGCACGTCAATCACACGTCATGCGGCTGCGCGCGCATTTCTGCCAAATATTTCTGCTGACATTGCAGGATTCTCTTATGGATCCACCCACTTGTGACATCATGTTTAATGACGGATCTAGTTACGCCTATATGTACGCCTTTTTCCGTTACGTATGTGTATCATTATCTGTATTATCAGCTGTTACGCCTCTTACATCTGTCTTAATGTAATACTTTTCATATAAATATCATTACTTGTCAATAATGTATTGCCTTCCCTTCCTGAACCTTCGTGGTGATGGAATTTGAAGCCTACGGTTCGAACTGTAATTCCTTTGTAGAGGAATAAAGCCTTTCAGAACCTCTAATACCACGGATTCTGCCTCTTATTTTTACTGAGTTATTCTTACTAGACTTTACCGCATAAAAAATAGTACCGGTAATTAAATATTTACCACAATGTGGCACAATTCTCCTCATGTTGTGGCACAATAGATGTGTGATGAGCTGTTCACACATGTCATGTGTGATGGGGCACTACGTGGCACACTTCCCCTTCACACTTTGCACATGTGTGCATGTGCGACACACGTGTCAAGCACTGCATCTCTGGTATGGCACAGTCAGAAACCCCCCCAACTGTCCCCTGATGGCAGGTCAACGGATAATTACACCTCACATGTGACTCCCATTGTGCCACGATGTGACTATGTCATGTGTGTGTCATGTGTTCCAATGAGCTTTCCGTTGGTGTTCCGTCAACTCCATCTGCTGTTGCCGCATCCAACATGTGTATGTGTGCATTTGTGCATGACACACATATACGCACACCATGCCACATGTGGACTCACACATTACATGTGTCATGATGGTTCGAAGATGACTTCCTGACATGAGGCAATATCTGTGTTGCCTCAATGTCTGTGACATCAGTTTTTGACATGGACCCCTTAATGGAAATGTGTGTCATCTGTCCATTTCAAGATAACATGTGACCTGTGCGTCTAGACTCCCGCCGGCTGTCTGTATGAGATGACATCCTTCTAATGCTGATATGTGGATGTCTGTCACTCATGTAATGTGTCTGGCTTGTCACTTACACTGGCCAACAGCTATTTCATGGCATGTCACGTCAACATTGCCATGCAACTATTGTGGCTGGCTCTTCGTAGGAGTATCACCTGGCTGGCCCACATGTCCTGGATGTATTGCACAGCACAGACTCTGTATTAAACAGATGTGTATTAGCTGTTGAACATGTACTCACCTCAGTGACATTGGTGTGGTAATGTACTCACTCTTCGTTATTCCTTTCAAATCTCTGCAGGGCACCGCCTCTCCCCAGATGAATGCCAGACCTGGATGCCATGCGTGAACATGACTGCATATGCAGATACAGATTCTCGCAAGAGTTGATAGAGGACTTGACCCGTCGGCTTGCACCACACCTCCAACCACAACACAGGTATCCTACAGCTCTGACCCCCAAGGTGAAGGTGATGGCAGCCCTACATTTTTTTGCCACCGGCACGTTTCAATTGACCATAGCTGATGTCGGTGGCATGTCCCAGACTATGTTCAGCCGTGTCCTGCATGATGTTATAGAAGCCATGTTGTTGCACCTGGATGAATTCGTCCATTTTCCCACTCGTGAGCAGTTGACAGGTGTCAAGGGTGAGTTCTATGCCCTGGGAGGGATGCCTCATGTAATTGGGGCCATTGATGGAACACATGTGGCTTTGGTACCACCACAGGCACAGGAGGTAGCCTTCCGTAACCGTAAACATTACCACTCCATTAATGCCCTTGTGGTGTGTCTTGCTAACATGCTGATTTCCCATGTCTGTGCACGTTTTCCAGGGTCTGCACATGATGCATACATCATGAGGCGTAGCAGGGTGCCAGAAATGATGCTGCAGCTGCACGCGGAACGAGCATGTCTTGTTGGTGGGTATACTCTGTTAGTCCTGTGTTCAGCGCTATCTTTGTATCTTACGGCATCTCCTGACCCACTTCTTCACATGATGTTTCCATGTAGGGGACTCTGGCTATCCCAACATGCCATGGCTGATGACGCCACTCCGCAACCCCAGAACAGCCGCAGAACACCGGTACAACGACACCCATGGGCAGACGAGGCGCGTGATTGAGAGGACGTTTGGACTTCTGAAGAGCAGATTCCGGTGCCTCCACAAGACCGGCAGTGCCCTCCCATATGCCCCGGTGAAGGTCTGCAAAATCTTCATTGTGTGCTGCATGCTGCACAACATGGCAGTGGAGAAGGCCGTGCCACTCATCCTTGATCCGGATGAGCAGGATCATCCACCCGTGGAGGATGAAGGGCTCGGGCACGGGGCAAGTGAGGATGAGGATGAGGATGAGGACATCCGGAGTCAGCTTATCCGCAACTTCTTCACATGATGGTGAGTCCCTGTGTCTGAGTGTGCACGCTTTGAGCCTTGTGTGGCATGTGTTGCAATGTGTGTGTCGAGCTGACTGTGTGCTAAGTGACTTGGAGGTGTGTTCTGATGTGTCATTCAAGTGATGATGTAATTCCACACATATTAGCTGGGACACTAAATTTGTTAAGGGCATGGTGACAACATCATTCCTGTAGAGTACATGTACATGTCTGCGGATTACTAGCTCTTCGCTGACTTGTTGTGTGTCTGTCCTCCCCAGGTTCTTGCGGCTGTCATCTGCTCATGTCATCATTGCCCTCCTGCTATTCCTCATGAGTATTGCAACGTGTGCTGGATCAGAGTTACATGCACAGACATGGTGACAAGTCATTTGGGGTAAGGAGTGCAGCAAGGCATTTTGTGGGTGGTACGTGTTTGTGATATGTGGGGACTGCTCCTGTGCATGTTGTGTTACCATGTATACATGTCGACTCACCATGGGCCACATGACGTGTTGCATGGCTCCCATGAATTGATGGTCACCCTTCCTGACAGTCATCTGTAATGGTGTGTGGATTCTGATGAAGGCATCAATGTGTGTATAACGGCTCCTAGGAACATACGGGATGCTAATGGTGGATATACTGTGGGACATCCCCATATGAGGCTCAATGGGGAATTGTAGACTCTCCATGTGCAGCAAGGGGTGTTGGGCTCAAGCCCTTCACTTGTGTGCCAGCTCAGTAGGATTTACACATCTGTGTGTTGAAGGGGGTGTCCAGTGTAGGGCACACATGGTCAGCCAAATGACCTGTGAGTCTGTTCCAATTGATGCATTTCCCTTAGTGTGCGGCTGAGTAATAAAGGTGTTTGTCACACTCCAAGGTGCCTCATCTCTGTCAATGCAGGTCTCTTGCCACTTTGCATGCGGCATATCTGGCATAGTTGTGGAAGATTATGCATAGGAGTCCATGTGTAGTTTAGCAACATGCATGCAGTTGCTCATGGGTTAGGCTCCCTATTGGGCATGAAGTACATGGTCGTGTATGTTGTTTGGCATGTTGGTCCGCACAATGGGCCACCAACAGCTGCTGAGGGTGTGTCTCCTGTGCGCAGGTCGGCCTTCAGTTTCCTGATCCGGTGTCATGCTTCTTTGGTGATTGTGCATGCATTGTCTCTGGGTGTGCCATGTGACACTGGACACTCCTTACTTTACACACGCGCCTGTTGCAGTTGTCCTTCTGACATCCTAGTCTATGTGTGCAAATTCTGTCATTTTGCAAGGAGATGCCGCCTGCTGCTGCGGCCCCTGCAGCAAGGGCCAACAGAGTATCCAGATTTGGCAACACACACGCCTCCAGGATGCTCCTCACTTCCTCCCTCCACCCATTCATTTTGCTGTCCTTAGCTTGTCTATGCCAGTGTTGCCGCCACGCGGTGCCAAAGGCTCGACCATCAGCACATGCAAGGTGCACATTGCACCACCATCCTGTCCTTGCATTACCCACATCACACTACAGACTGATGTATCAGCCACACTCCGAGCTATGTCCATCCACACATCTAACGCCTGCTGTCAGACATACCCTGGGCACACACACGACACCTTTGCATGCTGAGTGTGCAACTCCAACTGCCTACACTGCGCTGCCCCGCCTTCCAGGCCCTGTCACACCAACCAGGTCACGTCCCTAATACTCCCCACCGGCTCTGTAGCCCAGCAAGGGCATGGGAGTGGGACTCAAGGCTTCAGCATGTAGTATGGTGTCATCGTCTGGGACATGGCACAGATATCATCTCTCAGCATGTCAATCTACAGAGTGTCCAGGACTCCCCTCTCCACCATCACATGCGCACAGCACCTCATCATAAGCTCGTATGCCATTGACAGCCAGGTGCTCCTCACCATCAACAAAGACACAGACATTGGCAGTTCCATCATTCAAGTATGCATGAGATCTATTGATGGATGGCTGCACACGAGCCACCTGAGGCTGGACTTGTACAGGACTGAGGTGAACATCTGAGGATTGTCCCCTTCCAGCTGGGTCAAGTGCCTGTGTCCCACCCGCAAGAGCCCTGCACAAGCACCCAGTACCACACACACAAGATGGTGTGCATCATGTTTGGCTCGCTCACATATGCCATGCTAGTCCACAGCATCTGTACCTCATGCTGCAACGCCCTCTGCATTATGCACATGATCCACAGACAGATCCACTCCAAGAAAAGACAGGCCATCCCCCAGGTCCATGACAACATCCATGTCAAATACTGCCCTGCCCTCTACGGAGCAAGTACATCCAAACTCCCAGGAAACTGGTCCACTTCCAGGGCACATCTGCACACCTCAGATTCAACACCCTGCGCCCCAGCCACCTCACCATCCACCATAGATAGCTGCAATGGATCACTGTCTGCTGCAGGGTGACCTCCACACTCCCCACCCACACACTCAGGAGGCAGTCCACAACCCCGACCCCAACCAACCTTGTACGTCTGTCATCCTAGATCCCGTTGGGCCATCTCCGTGCATCCAACCTTGCCCTGGCCACCGTTCTTCACATCCACTGTACTCCAGCATACAGGAAATTGTTCTCCCACCTGGCCACACATACCTGGGACTCCCTCCCCGGGAACCTCCACATGAGCCATGACCTCTACGCCTTGATGATAATCTCCCAAATAGGTCTGTCCGCACAGTTTAGCAAGCCCCCCCTCAGCAGCCAGAGGCCATCACAGGTGAGTGTTGTGCTCCATGCCTACATTGAATGATACCTTGTGACCCATGTGTGTCCTGTACCAGACTCTGATCCCAGGGTATGGATGGCTGGAGTTAGTTCAACACTCAGGCATAGTTTGACATTTCCACACACATATGTCGTTGAATGATGAAAAATGACAGGAATGTCTCATGTCCAAAGAGAAATTTTTATTTACGGTGGGGTAAGTGGTTTGGTAGATGCAATTGGGTGCTGTACCAGGGGATTGGAATCCAAAGTTCACAGGGGGAGATGGTATCCTTGGCATTGGAAGTCATCAGAGTCCAGACCACAGTGTTGGTCATCATTGGTCAGACTGTGACCAGCAAGTCCATGTGGCAGAGAATGTCATTGGATGAGGTGCTGCTGTTGCGCCAGAGGGCCAGGTGCCAGGCCAGGTGACCTGGGAGATGGGGATGGTCCGCTGACTCTCACGGTCTTTTCCGTGGACGACCCACCTTCCTCCGGGGACCCTCAGATGCAGGCCTTGACGATGCTGGGGACGCTCCGTCAGATGAATCCTCCTCCTCCTCCCTCCCTGTGTCTGGTGCTGGTCTACGCCTGGTGGCACAGGGAGGGTATGCCAGGCTTTGGGCGATCTGACGGAGTGATTGGCTCACGTCCCTGTGCACCGCCAGGAGCTCAGCCAGTCTTGCCTCCATCCGTCCTTGGTGTCGTTGATGACTGGCATGATGTTCGACCAGCAGATTCTTAATGTCATCGAGGGTCCCCTGCATCTCGGAGAGTCTTGACACTACCTGGTTGAGGCCTCTGGTGTCTCGCCGGTATGAGTCCAGGATGTTGCGTATGTGTGACATACCGGGGTCCTGAGCTGGCTCGCGCCTCCGCCTGCCTCCACTCCCACCACCCCTGCCCACTTGAGCCTGGCCTGCCCTTGTGGGCACATCGGGTCTACGGGACCCCTGAGGGATGGCATTTGCAGGGTTGCCTGCCTCCTCCTGGGTGCCCGGAGAACCTTGTCCCTCCTGGTCAGACTGGCTCTGTTGTTCAGTATGAGCAGGGCTCCTGGGTGTGTTCTGGAATGTGGCAGGAATGGTGGTGGTGGTTGGCACAGATGTACCTGACGCAGGTGCTGCAGGGGCTTGGGCACCAGAGGGTCCAGGTTGGTCGGGGTCATCCATGGAGTGGTGAGAGTCGTCGCTGCCGGTGGGATCATCTTCACGCGGTGCCTGGGACTGTGATTCTTCCCCCCAGTGTTGGGGGGAGATCGACGACGTTGCCCTGTGTGTGAGAGAGAGACTATGTTAATGGTGTTTCATGCCACATCTATGTTTCATACATATTCAAGTTGACACATTTCCTCCAGGTAGTTGGATGTGCCTAGCATTCCTCTCAATGTCCACTTGGGGATGGGTATGTTGCAGGGGACAGATTGGGATGTTCTCCTGAGTGTTTGACCTGTAGATTGTCAGCTATGATGCTTATTTGGCTCTGGATCGGTTTTGTTGTGTCACATGTCCATTGTGGGAGTGTGTAAATCCGTTGCCTGCCCTGGGTGTGTGTGCTTGTGTTAGGGGGGGGGGGTTGTGACCGGGCGTGCTGTTGTGTGTAGTGTGAGTTGTCATTGGGTCTCCCAGGTGATGTATCTGTCCCCTCATGGTGCATGCTAGCATGACAGTGAGTGTGAGTTCCTGTGCTAGATACCTGTGCTTGTGGAGTTGGTGTTTGAGTGTACAGTGGTCCCAGGAGGGCCTTGTGCTGCATACAGCAGGGCCAAGTGTCATCTACCTTGTCAGTACTTTGCCAGTCCCTGTGCATTGTCCATGGTTATGTACCTATGCCATATGGGCTGAGGGCATTGGTGTCTGCGTCTCATTTTCACAATGTGTTGTGTGGGGCCCACACTCCCAGCCTCCCGGACATCCAGTCTTGTGTTTGTGGTTGTTGTAGGCTTGGACATGGCCTTGCCTTGATTTGTGAAGGGTGCATGGTGACGTTAGTGGCATCAGCATAGTTTTTGAGTGTGGTTGTTTGCGGTGAGTGCTTGGGGGAAGTTGGGTGCATTTGGTGTGTATGTGGTGTGGACCCCATTGCCCCCATGTTACGTAAGTTGTTTGTGTACTCACCAGGCTCTGCGACTCCTTCGACTCCGTGTACTCCCACCGGCGGTAGCAGGGCCATCACCTTCTCCTCCCAGGGATGGTAGTGTACGGGTCTGCGGGGCGGCCCTCCTCCAGTGATGTTGGTCTGGGCATATTCTTCATTCATTTTCCTCTTGACCGCCCTGCGCAGATCGTACCACCTGGCTTGCCATTCATGCCTGGTCCTTCGGATGGGCGCCACAGCATTCACCTAGTCGACAATCCTCTGCCACATGGCAGATTTTTCAGCTATGCTGGTCTGTCTGACCAATGTTCCAAACAGCTGTGGCTCGACTCTGATGACTTCGTTGACAAGGAGGTCCAGCTCCGCCGTTGTGAACTTTGGATTCTTGTCTGTGGGCATGGTGTGGGGTGTGGGTGTGGATGGTTGTGGGTGTGTGGGTGTGAATGTGACGGTGTGTGTGTGAATGTGAAGAGGGGGATGTTTGTGGAGGAGGTTGTGTGAAGGTGTGTGAGTGAAGGTATAGTGGAGGTATGAGTGATGTGGAGTAGTTTCTATGTGGAGTTGTTTGTCTGTGGGGTCTGGCAGCAGTGGGTCTGTTGCAAAGGCTCATGGGTTGTGTGTGTGGGCCCTTTTTATTGGTCCATTTTTGGGTGTGGCTGTGTTTGAATTTTGGTGGGTATGTTATAAGTGGTGGTTGTGATTTGGGGCCTCTGTTTGCCTGTTTGGATGTGCCAGGTCAGTCATAGAGATGTATTTTGTCATGTAGACGTGTTTGTGGTGTTGTGCGAGTCGAATTGACCCTCCTTGTGCTGTTTTACAGTGTTCTGGTTCTGTAAGAGTCATTTTCGCGTAGGTACGATCCGTACATATGCGATGCTGGTTGAGGGTGCTGGGGCACGGTGTTGGAGTGCGGCGCGTACATGCGGTGGGGGTTCGGTGCGTACACCTGCGGCCCTGGGGTACTGCGCATACATGCGGAGGTACGGCGCGTACATGTGGGGGTTAGGCGCGTACATGCGATGGGGGTACGGTGCGTACACGTGCGGCCCTGGGGTATGGCACATACATGCGGAGGTACACGCATACATAGGGGTAAGGCGCGTACATGCAGTGGGGGTACGGTGCATACAGGTGCGGCCCTGGGGTACGGCGTGTACATGCGGGGTTGCGGCACGTACATGGGGGGTAAGGCGCGTACATGGGGGATATGGTGCATACACGTGCGGCCCTGGGGTACGGCGCGTACATGCGGAGGTACGGCACGTACATGGGGGAGGGGGGCGTGTACATGCGGTGGGGGTATGGTGCGTACACGTGCGGCCCTGTGGTACGGCGCGTACATGCGGAGGTACGGCGCGTACATGGGGGGAGTTAGGCGCGTACATGCGGTGGGGGTACAGTGCGTACACGTGCGGCCCTGGGGTACGACGCGTACATGCGGAGGTACGGCGCATACATGGGGGGGTAAGGCACGTACATGCGGTGGGGGTACGGTGCATACAGGTGCGGCCCTGGGGTACGGCGCGTACATGCGGGGGTGCGGCGCATACATGGGGGTAAGGCGCGTACATGGGGGGGTACGGTGCGTACACGTGCGGCCCTGGGGTACAGCGCGTACATGCGGAGGTACGGCGCGTACATGCGGGGGTGATGCGCCTACGGGGGGTACGGCGCGTACATGGGGGGTACGGCGTGTACAGGTGCGGGGCTGGGGTACAGTGCGGACGGGGGGGTAAGGCGCGTACATGGGGGGGGTACGGCACATACAGTTGCGGGTATGGGGTACAGTGCGGACAGGGTGGTGTACGGTGCTGACATATTTGGGGGTGGGGGGGCTGTATGGGTCGTACACGGGCATGAGTTTACCCATGTACATGTGTGCCCCTGCGTTGGCTCCGTACGGGCCTTTTTATGTGCGATTGTGTATTCGGACGGACGGTCGGGATCGTACTTGCGCGCTCGGACTTGTGTTTTACGATTTGCACGTGAAAATGTCCGGATCACTTTCGTACACTTTTCCCGACGATATTCGGACGTGAACACTTTCCGACACACTCTCGTAGACTTTTCCCGACGCTATTCGTAGTTATTTTTCGCGGACGAATTGCACTTGGCAGTTTGTACGGTACTTGTACGACTCGTACGTAAAAAAATACGGATACGGGTCGTACGCAAATTATTTTTACCGGATCGGAATCGGCACCTGAATGTTTTCTATTGCTATTGATTTGTAAACATCTATAAATAACTTTTAATGATTTCATTATTTTTAATATTGGCTTGCTGGTATTGGGGTGATTGGGAGGATTGTGTTTCAATAATATATATATATAATTTGCTATCAATTGAATAATGTAATAATTATTCTTGTAGTCATACAGTGCTTACTACCTGTGATGAGGCGTTGAAGTGCTTTTTGGCGAGTACCACTCTACTCCAGAACCGAAATGTGGATTTGTGGTGGAATAGTAGTTGGGAATATAAATTGTTATTGGGGTAGAGGAGTGGTAGACATGTGAGTCTGTTAGTTGGATAAATATGGTAGAATATGGAATAGGTGGGAAGAGTTTAGAAAGGATTATTTGGGAGTTCATAGTAATAAAAGAGGTTTAGGATGAGTCAGACAGCCTATTAATTGGATGTATAGGGTAGGGAAGAGTTTAAAAAGAGTTGTTTAAGAGTTCATATTAGTAAAAGAGGATTGGGATGAGTATGGAGAGTGGAAGCAGGTGATATTTTGGAAGAGGAATAGGATGAGTCAGATAGTGGTGATTTGATGAGTTTTTGGGGTAGATTAGCTCTTTTTATTTTATTGTATTCTTTTTATTTAATTTCATGTTATTATTTTTGTATTCTCTGCAGTGGGAGGAACATATATAAAAATGAAGATACATGACCACACATAAAAGGTATACATACATAGAGATTTTAACATGATACACACATGCAAACAAATCAGGATGTATAAAATTATACTGTATAAAGTCCCATATGTACATGGATGGATAAATATTGGCATACTCAGGCCTTCCATTTTTGCTGGAAATTAAGGATTTAAAAAAAGTTTTTTAAATTTATTGTTATGTTTTTTTATATGCGTCCCCCAATATTTCAATTGTGAAGCACTTATGGATACACTTGCTATAATCATATTTACAGTGTGACACATATGTGTTATAAGTAAATCCATGATCAAACACTAATTATCCTATATGTTTTTGATGTATTTATTTACTTATGTATGGATATAATGATAAGGTTGTAGCAATATTCATATTTAGACATTGTGACATATATGTGCAATTTTAGGAAAGTAAACCCATAAGCACACATTCA